>NC_061458.1:1371336-2742673 GCF_022581195.2 Helicoverpa zea | reverse complement strand
GATTATACAGCAATTATAGGCATGCCTTATTTATAAATTGCAATAAGAGTGGTCCTTATTTACTTGTGACTACGTTACACTTACTTCTTATTTATATCTACTCCCAATACTTCCTTGTATACTACTCCTATTTACCTACTCCCCTACGTACTTACTTATGTATTACCTTCTATGAACCACTCTTTATGTAATGCCCTTACACATATGTATATGATCCCTGATGAACTCTCGCTATATTATACTTGCTTCAATATGTATCTGAATGTATGTGAATTTATTAAACTAATAATTAGTCTTACATTTTTTGGTGATAGTAACACTTCCAAGTAATGCTTTGAAACAAAAAAAAAATACAGTACTTAATAACAATTTCTTACATTGTTCATCCAAACGATTTACATATCCAATTTAATTCCATATTTTAATTTAATCAAATGAACTGTGCAACCACGCCATTTTCACAGCCGCACAAACGCTTGTAAAATTTCTACCGTTGCATTGTGCACTTATGGAGTTGAATCTGGGAAATTTAATTTACGGTAGGAAACACGTTGCATAGAGAAAGCCTTTTAATGAATAGAAATGTAATTGTGCAGTACATTGCATGCGAAATGATCTTTATACATCATTACGTAGGGTAATAGTCTCGGGGTGTATTTCGTTGAATGTTTAGTACTAACTCGAGTATTGGTAGGTCTTCTTGCTTTTTATGTTGCCCTGGTAGATGGCTGTATGATTTTGTAATAACGTATTTATTATAACGTATTTATTATAAAGAAGGCAAGATATTATCTTGCCTTCTTTATTTATTTTCAATCAAATATGTACACTACTCATACAACCTTAAACTACTTTACTTTACTAAAAATAAAATACTACATACAAAAATAAAATATAGGTACCTATCATCATCATCCTCCGAGCCTTTTCCCAATCATGTTGGAGTCGGCTTCCAGTCTAACCGGATTCAGCTGAGTACCAGTGCTTTACAAGAAGCGACTGCCTATCTGACCTCCTCAACCCAGTTACCCGGGCAACCCGATACCCCTTGGTTAGACTGGTGTCAGACTTACTGGCTTCTGACTACCCGTAACGACTGCCAAGGATGTTCAATGACAGCCGGGACCTACAGTTTAACGTGCCATCCGAAACACAGTCAATGGTGTCTAAGATATACTTAGAAAGTACATACAAACTTAGAAAAGTTGCATTGGTACTTGCCTGACCTGGGATCGAACCCGCGCCCTCATACTTGAGAGGTTGGTCCTTTACCCACTAGGTCACCACCATTTTTTTTTTTTTACCTATATAAAAGAAAATTGATTAGGCCTTTCCTAGCTTTCCTTCTTGTTTGTTGAAAAATATATTGGAAAAAGGGAAAAAATACATTAAAGTAAATAATATGGTTTTGTTTTTGTAAACCTCTTATTTTAGGATTCAAAGTTGTCAGGCATAAGGGCAGGAGGATGATGTGATGATGTGTTGTCAAACGACACTCTTTCCTAACCGGGTGTAGTATGCATATAAAGTAGTAACATTCTCTTGACTGACATAATTTTCTGCCCTACAATACAACTTTTCAACCTCGACTCCTATCAATTCTGTTACCCGACAACAAGCCTACCAAACAACACACAATTAGAATCACCCTGCATCTTGCTCCAATACTGCCTAAATAATACTAAAAAGACGATCATAAAACAATGTGTGTGTGTGTGCGATCAAAATGACATTACACGCACATCACGGTCCCAAGACAGCACGTGACAAGTTATATAAAAATGTTCCTTTAAGACGTAACCCTAAATTGTTATTAAGAAGGCAATAATAGTATCATGATATTAGAACCGTAAAGCATTTTTAGATGAGACTCGATGCGACAGTGGGGTTAAATTAAGAATGGTTTAGGCGTAGTGTAGTTTTGGAGTGAATTTGGCACTTCTTGGCAAGTTTCAAGTATTTTAAATCATCAAATTACCAAAATCATTTTTTTTTTAAATTTCAAATGGGCTTTTGCAGGCTCCTATGAAACGTCACATTATTTACTTAGAGGTATACATATTATGTCTCTTGCGCAGAATTCATTGATATCGGTGAAACCATGATCATTTCTACTTAAAACTTTAGTAGTTAAATCATTTTTATTTTCCACTTGCATGTTTATCACTGAAGGAATGCAAAAGGCAAACGTTTTACTGCAATAAAATCCGATATAACTCAACTAGCTTCATTTATCTACTTTACAAACAACACATTTTACAACAGCTACAATTCAAATCCTACAAAACACGATTACTTTTAAAACTAGCTTTAACCACAACTCAAGTCCGCGCTCAGCACAATAATATAAAAATATTCCGCACTTCGTAACCCTTAAATGCCAGCGTGAAAAGTAATAATACTACAATAACACAGTGGGCACCGTACGGTAAACCTGGACAACTGTTATGGCGAGATTCCAACCGTCATGCGGAGATAGTTCGCAGTTTTCTAGCCGCTTTAAGCGCCAACCGTTTTGGTTTTGCTGCGCTGTTTTTCTTTTTCACCTACGTTTTAAAATAGGCTGTGTAAAGTAGGAAATGTTGGTACATTTTTCGGGCTTCACTTGTTTTCGGTGGTGAGATAAAGTTAGATTTGTTTTTTTTTTTAGTTTTAAACTTTTCAACTATAAATGTACGTAAGGGTTAAAAAGTATTTTAGTGCATTTATTTTAAAATAGTGGATAAAAAGTAAACAATATTTATATTTCATTAAAAGTGCCTATTGATGATCTATTTCTATGTCTATTTTTGTAGCTATATGTAGTTTATCAGTTGTGTTAGCACCCATAACACAAGGTAATTAATAACTTACCATGGGGCTAACCGACCGTGTGTGAAAAGGTGTCCCGACATTATTTATTTATTTCGGTATAACGAAATTCATTTAATAGTTTTGTCAAAAAATGCAGCGCCGCCTGATCAAACCCTATTCAAAAATATATTTAAACAAAATTCACACTGCAAAAACTACAACGAAACCAAAATCCTAAATCACGTAATTCAAATAAAAGAAAATCCCACAATTCACAATCACAGCTCACGATTCGTCACTCACACACGGTCGCATGCAAAGGGTTGACCACACGGAGAAAGGAAAAATGAGTGGAGATCGAATAAAGCAGGTAGGTCAGGCACCTTATTCTAGGTCAAATTCGCACAGTGAGCATGACCAAAACGAACAGTTACGAGTAAATGAACGAAGCTTTCGGGTTCTTTGAGACATCTATCAACGATTTTTGGTATTACCAAAAATGGGTGGGTGGGTTCCAAAGCTGGAGTATAGAGGTGGAGACAGTAAAGTTCCTCGTTCCTCTAACACCTGCATTATGGCGGGTTACTTTTTTAGCAAATTTTCTGTTATTGCACCTCCGTTTGTTACTTTATTCTCCATGGTTGACCCACACTTTTTGTTCAAGTTTTATTTCAGGCCTAAACGAAACGTCAAGGTGTTGCGGTTCGAAGTGCCGAGGAATGGAGAAAGGAGCCCCGTATCGCGGCCGACAATTTCAAATATATTTCCCCGTTGAAATTTTGACGTAATCTTAACGGGTGCCCGTAAATTCCACGGTGAAATGCGGATTTTAAACGTCGTAGTGTAAGTTTTTTTGGGTTTAATGGTTTTATTTTTGGAATAGTTTGAATTATTTTAAAAAATGCGGAAAGTTTGCTAAAGTAATATTGCTACCGTGATCGCTGCATATCATATCAATATAAATATATATTTTTAAACTCTTAATAGAGTTACTCTATTCGTGACTTCACGAGTAACTTTAACGATAGGTTCAAATCTTTTGCACAAATAAATGACTTTCGCCAAAATATAGAATAATTCAAGAAAAAGATCCTGATGAATTAAGAACCACCTCCTTTTTTGCAAATTGGTTAAAAACATAACTTACCTATTTACTACAATATTAAGCTTACCTCAGAAAACAACAAGTTTTCATTCCAACGTACTTCTAAGAAAGAATTTAAATAAATGGAACGTTATGGGATTCCATTCACATTATTAGGAGTCATAAAAAAACATAAGTAGATGTGGAAGAGCACTTATCTTAATTACAGTGGTTCAGAAAACAACATTTCATGTACTTACATTGTACTGGGAATTGTTATTGGAACATTGTTCCTTGATGTGACTTTTGGTTAAGATTTGATTGACAGAAATCGTTTATAAGAGAATTATTACTAGAGATTCAAGTTGATAATTTGATGAAAAGGAACATCTCGATTTAAAAGAATGTCAAAAGATAAACTAATATTGGTGTCTAAACAATATCCCTTCAGATTTTATTAGTTTTGTAATTATTAATATAACATGCACTAGCTGTTTCACTCGCGCCCCTTGATGACTAGTACCTACTACTACTAGTCTTCTACTACTACTACTAGTCCTGCGCCTGATCTTTCTCCGGTCGTATCGGATTGCTGTCCCATCGGGTTATGAGAGTGAAGGAATAGGGAGTGCACCTGTGTCTGCGCAAATGCTCGTGCACTATAATATGTCCTGCGCAGCTGGCTGATCTCCTTAAGTAAGAACAGATCATGCCGAGGTCGAAATCGATCATGGACGCCCCCTTATAGAGCCTGCAACCCGAATGAACAATGAGCCTATGTACTTGAGAATAATGTAGCTTTATGACAGTGTAAGATTTTTTCAAATCAGTTCAGTAGTTTCGGAGATTTTAGGGTAGTACAAACAAACACAAAAAAAGGTTCCTCTTTATTATATTAGCATAGACAAAATGAATGCATAGTAGGATTTTGTAATTTAACCTACAGCAAAAAATAAACATAAGCTATAGTTCGGCCATTCAGAGAATGCGTTCCTGACACGTCGCGATTGAACTGACGACGTAACTTTGCAATGGCGTTGCAGTTACGATAAAAATATTTTTGCTGGTTGTTTACCGTTTTAACAATTGAGGAGCATTAAAACAACATTATTATATCAATAATCAATGAATGTAGTTACGTCGTCAGTTCAATCGCGACGTGTCAGGAACGCATTCTCTGAATGGCCGAACTATAACAAGCACAATATTATTAACCCTTAAAACGCCACGAACATTCAAAGTATCTTATTACCCGTTGTCATTACCATCGAACCGAACTGTCAATTCATCGGCATGTATCTGTCATCATTACCGGCTCATTTCCTTTACGTTCCGTTATACTGACTGTCGCATTATGCACCTTTATTAATAACTAGCTGTTGCCCGCAACTTCGTCTGCGTGGGCAATATAGAATCGTCAAAATACTACTTATCCCGTAGGTGCATTCTTTCACGTGACAGTATAATTAGGATTAGCACTTAGCAGTCGCATAGATTCAATGATCAAGGTTGTGTTGTGGATGTGACCATTTATCTAAACAAAAGAAGTAAAGTTTGTGTCGTTGTTCAGCCAATTTGGAAAATTATTACGTATGGTGCGTAAGTAATTTTCACAGGAAACAGCTATAATCTATGTCTACATGCTTTGAGTCTGACAAAGCTGTCATTTGTACATTTTCTGCAGCTGCTGCGACTAATCAGAAGCCAGAAAGTCTGTCAGTCTTACCATAATATGGATATCGTCTTGTGTAGTTGACTGGATTGTAGATAGGTAGTCGCTCCAAGCAAAATATTGGTACTCAAACAGATTCGGTGACTGGAAGCCAACACCAACATAGTTGGGGAATAGCTGGATGGATGATAAAATGAGTCATCCTCATCAGCACGCGCATAGGGTAGGATAGTTTCACTTACTCATGGTAAGGCTGACCCCACATTAGGCGTGCGCGATCCTCGGGCGTGTGAGTAGCGCGGGCGTCGCGAGCGCGCTGCGTGAACGTCGCGTTTTGCTGCCCTGCGGCATGTGTGAAGAGTGCAAGCGACGCGCTCGCGGCGAGCACGCGGCGCTCGAGTTGCGTTCTTACCCCTTCGCCTGCTATCCCCGCCGCCCGCTAAACGCCTTAGCAGTTAAACGTCAAGGAGAGCGGCGCGAGCGCGCCGCGAGCGCGCTGCAAATGCCGCAGGGCAGCAAAACGCGACGCTCACGCAACGCGCTCGCGATGCACGCGCGGCGCCCGCGCTACTCACACGCCCGAAGATCGCGCACGCCTAATGTGGGGGAGGCCTAAGCCGGGACTCCAGCGAAATGTTTGCATTAGTTCACGAATAGGCAAAATGTACGTATCTGTGAGAGTCCACTTCATGTGTTCGTACTTGAAACCTGTAGTTTTGCCAAGATTTTCAGAATGTACGCTCGCAATTTGTCATTTCTTGGTGGAGCCAGCAAATCAAAAGAAACATAAGTGTTGTATACTGTGCGTCACTACCGCACACCGGGAAAATATCGCTCTTGCGGAGGACGTTTATATACCATATTTTGTGTCACACGTAAACAGGACGACAGTAAGTATCCACCGAAACACTTTCAAAGATCTGATGAACGAACAAATCAGACCTGACTTGGTCACCTGGGGCCAATCAGAGCTCTATGAAGCGATAATACGCTTTGGCTCCTACTGTTATTGTGGTTTCTGAAAATTTATTCACCTCATTCAACGATGAATGTAATTCTGATGGTACTATTAAGAACACTTGCTTAGCGCAGAAGCTGACGTTGGCAGGTCAACTCTTTTGACTTCTCGAACAGGATACCATTGGTTTTTGTGCAATGCACACCTGCAATGCATTCTGGATTAGGATAGGATATAGGTGGATAGGATTTGCAACAGAGAACAATTCTGTCTTTGTGTAGTTTTATATAAAAGGTGTTTTTTAGGGTTTTTAGACTTGGCTCGGGTCTTACTGAGACTGTTCGTAATCGTGAACAGTGTATTTACGATCAGAAGTTGAAAGTAAGCATGTCTCTGGTATGCGGCGCGTAATTTGTACGTTTTCAGACGCATAAAGCATTTTACGTGTGTATGGTATTAAATAGAGAGAGCTCCCATTTCTTATCTGCACTTTGTATCTGGGCTTGTTTTTAAAGCTACAGAATCCTACATACTTCTAGGATTAAGTTTACATATTTTGCATCAGAAAAAATAATTAAGGTCTACTTAATACTACTCACTCAAAGTAATTTGTTTTAAGGCCACCACATTAGTGGAAGATAAGCTAAACTATGTTTATGAAAAAATCCTGATATGAACTCCATCTGTAACTTTAAATGATAATTAATTGTTCCACTAAAGTAATCATTTTTGACATAATGTTCAAAAAATAATTTAGATGGCACCGTTTTAAATTTGGCTGAGAACTATTAATTTTCTTTTCATCAAGGTAATAATTATTAGTTGGATTTTGATGTGGCATGGCAAACTGACAAACACTATTGAAATGTCTATCGAAAAATTACACTACGTGTTAAAATGTGGTGAATTACGGAAAATACACAACTCCATCTGTTGAAATAATAATCCGCTATAAAGAATGTATGGTAATATTGTCATTTACCACCTCGCTCCTTTGACAAATTGGATGTATTTTATTTACCACAGATGGAGCTACTTTAACCTTGGCTAAACAAAATTTTCATTTTTTTTTTCTTCCGAAGTTACTTATAAAGGTGTGATTTTCTGTGTAAAGATTGATAATAATAGGCCGATCAACTAATATAAGTACAACATTCAAATGTACAGTTTTGACAAATAGATTGCGTGTCGTAATATTTTACATCTTGAATTCACAAAATTAATCATATCTTTTTATAGAGTGAATCGATTTCGATGAAACAAAAACTAAGTAATACCTCAAGTTACGTAGAATTTTTGTATATAAGCATTGTCTGCATTTAATTCGTAGATTTTACGTGAATCCCGAACAAACAAACAGATAAACAGACAAACAGACAAAAATAACAAAAATGATGGAAATGGGTTCTGTTAGTTATCCTTTAACACGCTGGCTATTTTTTTTGTCAATTTCTTCAATGTACAAAAATTACTTTTCTACAGATTTATTATATGTATAGATGACGCCACTGATTTCGCGTGAAATGGAATATTTTTTTGGGCCATGTCATTATCTGTGAGGGTGAGTTTTATGTTTTTTCTTTTCGTTGTTAAAGTTTAAAAAAGAGTAATTTGTTTTCTTAATAAATATCAATTATGCATGAACTAGTTCCATGTTTACATATTTTTGTGTTATTTCTTATATAGGAGACGATTTAAGCAAAAATAATTCGCACTACTGATTTCAGACTTAATTCTATATAAATTCAAATGTTAGTTATAGGCGGTGGAATCTTAAACCAACTTTATAAATGTCAGTGTGACATTTGCCAGGTTTCGAACCCAGGCTTTCGTATAATATATTCAGAGGCTTTGCCACTGAGCCACGAATACTAAGGTCATGATAACACTATTCAAATAAAAAATACAAACTCATATATTTCTATAATGAGCATAATTATATTAGCTATCATATCGCCGTTATATTAAAACAAGGTCATTAATCTATAATTTATATCAATTAGAACACTTAAAAGCATTGTTTGAACTCTATTGTATTTCTTAAGTGAACATCAAATAATGAAAATAATACCATCTATTAAAAAATAAGATGAAAGTGACTCTCGATTTTTTTCATAATTCATTCTCTAATTACTTATAAATAGGTGTCTGCAAAGAAAATGAATTGAGCTTCTACTCCATAGAAATTCTTAACAGCATCGCCAATATTTTTAAAGAACTCTGTTGCTAATTCAATTGTTTGACAACAACTTAAGTAATGGTTATCCATTGTGAACTTTTTTTTTCAAATTAATGATCCTTGGTTCGAAAGTTTTAAAGTCCAGTTAAACTATAAATAGATAAATAACTAGCTTTTTTACCGCGGTTTCACCAGGGTCTTGTGGGAACTACTGCCATTACTGGAATAAAATATAACCTATGTTACTCGGAAAGAGTCTCGCTTTCCAACAGTGCAAGAATTTTTCAAATTAGTTCAGTAGTCTTGGAGTCTTTCTAGTTTATAACAAACAAAAAAATATTCCTCTTTCTATACTAATATTATAAAGAGGAAAACTTTGTTTGTTTGGTTGTAATGAATCGGCTCAAAAACTACTGGGCCGTTTTTTTAATTCTTTCACCATTCGAAAGCTACATTATCCACGAGTAACATAGGCTATATTTTATCCCGGTACGGGCAGTAGTTACCACGGGACGCGGGTAAAACCGCGGGAAAACGGCTAGTATTATATACTATAGGTTAGTATGGATAAGTCTCCAGATTTGCAAAGTGAAATGTTTCCTAAAAAACTTGAGAAAACTAAAAGTGAATCGGTATCGACGGAATTTGAATTTCGTTTCGTACTAAAAGATTTTCATGAAACTTTCGAAACGCTTCGGCGTCGTGTTACGGGATCAACGTTGTAACAGTTTCTATCCTCTAGGATCAAAAGTTCCTAATTCTTAAATGAAAGCAGCTTTCCAGCGATTTTTAAAACATACAGATTTTATTTTAAAACGTCATCTGCTATGCCTTTGCCTAACTTTGTTGGGGCTGGCTTCTGGTCTTACCTGATGCAGCGGAGTAACAGTAGTTTACATGGTATCAACTGCCTGACTGACCTCCTCTATCCAGTAACCTAGGTAACCCGATACCTCTTGGAAATATTAGTTGTCAACTTTTCTTCTTTTTACCCGTAATGACCAATTTAAAGTGCCTTCCGAACTTTAATGAAACCCGTCACTGAACATTAAAACAAAAATCGCAACACCATTTCTACAAAACATCCAATAACCAAAAACATAACACAAATCGAACCCTTTTCTCCCAAATACAATTGGAACAAAACGCCTTACGCCAATAATATGACATTAGCAAAAACAAACGTAGGGTAGGACCACTAAGAACGCTTCTATTTGGCACCGGAAAATTGCTAAATCGCTGCCGTAGCTTGCCATGACAAACAAAGGACGTTCGATACAGAACGAGGAAGATAAAAAGAGGTCGGAACCACGGAGTAAAGATGAGCGGAGATGTGATAATGCAGGTAGGTCAGGCGCCTTCTAGGTCAAATTCGTACGGTGGGCATGACTAAAACGATCAGATATGAGAGAACTAATGAGGAGTTGGAATTTTTTAAGACAGCTAACGGTCCAAGGAAGGCTTGAAAACAGTAACGTTCGTCGTCCCCCGCTCACCTGCATTTTGGCGGGCTACTTTATTAGGCTATTTTCCGTTATGACACCTCCACTAGTCATTTTGTTCTCCATGGTGAGGCCTGACAAAGCTTCTGTGGCCGCGAATGCGTGAGCAATACGTAATAACTCGCTCGTACTTGCCTCTGTTTACGAGTATATACGTGTTTGACAAAGGCTTTATTTTCTGTGGGAGGATTTTTAAAGCAAGGCCAGTTAGACTACGGTTTTTTATGAAGAAAATGGCTGGCTAGTATAAACTGTACATTTATTATTTGTCTAGCCTTTTCCCAACTATCTTCGGGGCGGCTTCCAGTTTAAGCGGATGCAGCTTACAACCAGCCTTTTACAAGGAGCGACTGCCTATCTGACCTCCGCAACCTAACCTCGGCAACCCAATACCCCTTGGTTAGACTGGTTATCAGACTTATGACTACCCGTAACGACTGCCAAAGATGTTCATATGACAGCCGTACTATACACTACAAGAACAATAAAACGGAACACTCTTTTCCCTCGTAACTTGGCATTACGTATGCTGGTATCATACACCGCATATTCATCATCATTACCCTTTTTCTAACCGTATTGAGGTCAGATCGTGTTTTTGTAAATTTATTTTGTTCGGTACAGTCAGTCTTTTGCATCACTAATGGGATGTATTGATATTGAGGTTTCTTCTGCGGGTGTGACCAGAATTTTCAATAAAGGCCATCAAGGCTATGTGTAAACAGTACTTAATGTTTTCTTAGGGTCTAAACAACACGGAATTTAAGGTACTATATAAGAAGTACATATGGTGAAAAATACAGTAAAATTGTAGATGTGGAACTTTGAGATATATTTTCTTTAGGGACTAATCAAATGTTCCCTAGTCAGCTAGCATAAATGTTTTATCAAGCCATGGTTAACTCTTAAATTGGCAGTGTACTCCACCAAACACATTAACTTATTTTAAATAGATTGTAGTACTAATCTGCAAATTTGATATTACATTATTTACACACAAAATTACGGATGATTGATATCATTTATAATGTTCCTATGCAATTTAAAGCCAAATAACCACAAGTCCCATCCAAAAAAATGTAGAAAAAAACAAAAAACTTACCCGTGATCCAGATACACCAGACCGCTTCAAAGACATTTTGAATTTGACAGCCATTTTTCAATGGAACCACATTCAAATATTTTTTCTACCAAAATAAACAATTATTGCAAGCCAAAAATAATAATAAATTGTATTTATTTTTTTAGCTTAGCCTTTTTTTTAGATGCCAATTTAAGGGTTAACCCTTAAACCAGTACTCCACCAAAAAACCTTAATTGGCAGTGTACTCCACCAAAGACATTAACTTATTTTAAATAGATTGTAGTACTAATCTAAAAAAAATATCAAGTTTAAAAACCAGAACCATCATGACACTACAAGAAGAAAAATACAATCCAAAAACAAAAATCTTTTGTCTCAATGCAAGAATCGGAGTCACGGAAAATACAAGGCGGGAGCTCTGTTCGTACGATTTGGGTCATCATTCTGACATATATTGACGAGATGGTATGCTGTCCCACATTTCTTGGTGGGCCATGTAAAGTATCAATAAATTCTCGTGTGAATTGTGACAGGGTGATATTTAATGGCTTTTACTGTACGTATAGACTGAGGGTTGTTGAGTACCTAATAGTTTTTTTTTTGTAAATACTTACAGTGTATTTTAAGTCTTGCTTTCTCACGTGGTTTCCAGTTCTTCGATTAATGGGCACAACCGATAAAAAAATTGCATATTATGGCCTTTTTTGGTTAATGGACTCTGTACCTACAACTGAAAGATTTTTCAAATGATACAAGCAAAGGAAAAAGCCGGCCAAGTGCGAGTTGGACTCGCGCACGAAGGGTTCCGTACCATCCAAACTAATATTCTATATACATATATATATTTATCGAAATCGAGCAAAAAAATCATGTTTGTTGTATGGGAGCCCCCCAAAATATTTATTTTATTCTAGTTTTCAGTATTTGTTGTTAAAGCGGCAACAGAAATACATCATCTGTGAAAATTTCAACTCTCTAACTATCACGGTTCATGAGATACAGCCTGGTGACAGACGGACGGACGGACGGACGGACAGAGGAGCCAAAACAATAGGGTCCCGTCTTACCCTTTGGGTACGGAACCCTAAAAATGAACTCTTCAGCTTTATAATAATATTATAAACCTAAGAAATCCATAAGTATTTTATAATATAAAATCCCAACTTCTTTATTATCAAGTCAGCATTTGATAAAATACTGATAAATCAATTTCTTCTTTCCAGATAAAACAAAGTGGTGTTCAGTGAAAATGCGAGTGACTTAGTGAAGTGTTCAATATGAAGACCTCTAGTTTGGTGCTGACACTCATTTGTGTCATCTCGCTTACCTGCACGCATGCCAAAACTGGTGAGTTTTATATCTTATAAATAACTTTGCCACTCCGAAGTTAGGTATTAGTGATTTTATTAGGTCAAAATATCCGTTTCACAATATTTTTTACATTGTAAATACACTCGGAGTTTGTTACTCCGAGTGTGAAAAACAAAAGCTGAGAAATTCACACTTCCATTATTTGTTACTGGCTGTTTTTCCGCGGCTATAACAGCTTCACGTGGGAACTACTATCCGTACCGGGATAAAATAAATATCGTATGTAACTCGGGAAAAGTGTAGCTTCACAACTATGAAAGAATTTTTCAAATCGGTACAGCAGTTTCGGAGCCTTTTGGGTACAAACAACAAAATGGTTCCTCTTTGTTACATTAGGTCAGATTTTTTCTATATATTCGTCAGCTTAAAAATCCTTTTGAAAATGACTTTCTTTAATACACAAACTTTTCCGATTCTCTTGTCCATCATTCATAGTGTTAATTTGCAAGTTGCAAATCATTCCCATTATACCTATCAACGTCTCGATTGACTCGCAAAAGAATGAAAGATCGATTCCAATCGAATGAATGCAATCAGAAAGTAAGAAATCTTACTGATTGTCTGTCAGTCATGATTGTCTTCCATTGTTTATGAGGAGGCAACTTTAATTGAGACTTTGATGGGATATTGATGGTAAGACGGATTGTTGGCTGTTGTGAGTGAAGGGTTGGGAAAGGGCTCATTCTTTTGTGAAGAATTGGATGAGGGTTATTATAAGACTGCGGTAAGGAGGACCACGTTTTTTGTGTTTTTATGTATGATATTGCTTTTTTACGCTCTGGAGTCTTACAGCGGATAACTACCTAAGTGAATGTCTGTTGATTTTATTAAATGTCCTTGTACAAAGTTAATTAATGATCACTTTGCGCTTATTAACTTTGAGTTTTTGAAGTGAGCCTATTTAACTTCTTTGGCATTTTTAATCAAACAAATCTAAAGGTTATTGAAATTCCCTGTTAGTAAACAACCACAGTCCGTAGGTCTCTTAGATAGCACGTGTTTACTACAATAACTGCCGTTCCACTTGTATCTACATTTTTTTTACATGACGATAATAGCAGACAGAATATCATCCCTACACCTCTATACGACTATATCAAAACTCATAATAGAATAACTGTCACCCAGAGAGATTGGTACGCCTGTAACATCACTTCAATCAAATCGGCAACTGAAAAGACAACTTTAAATTGAGCGTTTGACGTTAGGGTAACGTTCCACAAACTGCATTATTGCTTGTCACTATAGAAGGGTAAGAACCACAGAGGAAGGAAGGATATTGGAGATGCTATAAGGAAGGTAGGTCAAGCGACTTAGTGTAGGTCAAGTTTACTAGAACTAACGAGACGTTGGAATTATTGGTCAAATTAGAAACCATCTGTCAGAGGTTTGTCTTGATCGATTGATGATCTTATTTTGAAAATAAAAGACGGGTTCCAAGGAAGGCGTGTAAGGAAGGTAGGAACGTTCCTCGTCTCCCGAACATTTTGCGCTACTTTCTTAGAAAAATTTGCGTTATGATGTCTCCGCTAGTCATTTGTTTCTCCATGGTTGTCACCATAGAAGGGATAACAGACAAGGGTTTGTCAATTTCCGTCCATTGCCATAATAAATTAAACTTGGGTAATAGAATTGATACCTCATGTATGATACGGTGGGTAAACGCACAAATATTGGATTTTGAGTCCCCATTTTGTGGGCGTGATTGGATATTCAAAATCAGTGGTTTAAAAAGATCTTTCTAAAATTGAATTTTGATATTATTTTGAACCGAATCTCCAAAACAGAGGAGGTTCTTAATTCCTCGGAATATTTTATGTTTTTTTTTTATATATATATATTTAGCGCGTGGGGTGATTTCGTTCATGCGTGTGCGAAAACAAAGCATAAGTAGTATTCACGGGACGTGGTAAAACGGCAGCTTTTCCTTTATAATAATGGAAACAAAGGTTAGCATAGAATAATTCAATATAACAGAGAGCCTCATTCTAGCAAGGAAACAGACGGTAAACTGAGGTTCTAATGTAAATCAATTGCAGCCAAACAGGATTTGAGTCAGTCCCCTGTAGTGGATACACGTCAGTCCCCTGAAGTCACGGAGTAAGGAAAGATACCGGAGATGCCATAATACAAGCAGGTCAGGAGCCTTCTTCTAGGTCACATACGTACAGTGGGCATGACCAAAACAATGAATTACTCGTGAACTAACGTGGCTTTCGTCCTTTGGGACATCTGTCAACGATGTTTGTTATTACAATAAATGCCCGACCATTTATTGTAATAACAAAAATCGTTGACAGATGTCTCAAATCAGATGTCTAAAGAAGGCGTGTAAGTGCGAAAGCAGTAATGTTCCTCGTCCCCCGCTCACCCGCATTTTGGCGCGCTGCTTTCTTAAACAATTAACCTCCGCCAGTCATTTTGTTCTCCGTGCCTATAGTGAATTCGACAGCAGAATAGTTAATTGTATTCAAATATTCGGTTACAAATTCAGTTAATGTAGCCCTAGAAGTGGTTAAGCCACAGTGATTTGTTGCTATGGTTGGATTGAGGTTAATTTTGTTCGAATTAAATGTATCCTTACTAATCTATTTAAAAGTAACTGTATCATTGTGTTATTGACAAAATCGTTAATAAAGGAGTCGAATTTGTAAGTATAAAAATCATCCCGTCTTATTTGTTTCAAATAATTCGTAATTGGCTTTCACTTTAGCTGGATGCACTGGGGTCCTAGATCTTAAAGTGGCGTGAAATCGCTCCTTCAATAGAGTTATAGAAACTTGAGTTTATTCCCAGCAGTTTTCGTCGGCGGTTCAACCGAGTTGAACGGAAAGGACTTTGAGTATCCAGATAAACAACTAGAAACAAAAGCCTTTCTAGAAAACAGATTTTTTCAAGTCGGACCAGTAAATCCTGAGATAAGCGCGTTCAAACAATCAAACAAAGAAACTCTTCAGCTTCATGATTAATACAGATTATCAAGAAACTACCTGAAAACGTACAAAACAACACCACACAACATAATTCGATCAAAAACCAATACATTTGTAGTAATGTGCGTGAGTCCTAATGCGCTTTACACATGGTGGTTACGCGATGCCGCCGCTTACAAGGCTTTGTGCGTCTGATTGTGCGACAAGCCTTACAAGCGGTAAGTTTAAGCTTCGTGGCTTGATTTTAAAATGTATGTAACTCTCTATATGAGATGGTACTAATTTATTGAGGTACTAGCTGTTGCCCGTGACTTCGTTCGCGTGGAATAGTGACTTCCGGCAGATTTTTGGTTTGACCAATAGATAGCGCTATATGTCTGGAATACATTTTATTTTTATATTTTTTGATGATAAAAACTATCCTATGTCCTTTCTCAAGTTCCAAAGTATGTCTGTACCAAATTTCACACAAATCGGTTCAGAAGTTTAGGCGTGAAGAAGAGACAGAAGGACAGACATACAGAGTTACTTTCACATTTATAATATTAGTTAGGATAATGTTTCACTGGAAGTTTTCTTGGTTTTGTGTTATGAAATAAACACATATTGTACCTACTTTGCTCAACTGACTGAAGTAGATATTAAACTAATGTATCGAGAATCCTATCTATCGTGTTCACGCGTAAAAATATTAAGGCATTTTGCCGTTGCGTAGATACTATAGATAAAAACTCATATTCAAATAATTGTTTTTTTTTTTTACTTTTTAGAAGTAATTGACTCTTACAACAATATTATTATGCTCTCCTCTGTCTTAGAAACGAGTTTGCTTTTGCATGTAGCTAGATTTGTCACTACTAGGCATTTAGCTTGTTGCTCATTCTATACATCATCATCCTCCGAGCCTTTTTCCCAACTATTTTGGGGTCGGCTTCCAGTCTAACCGGATTCAGCTGAGTACCAGTGCTTTACAAGAAGCGACTGCCTATCTGACCTCCTCATCCAGTTACCCAGGCATACCCCTTGGTTAGACTGGTGTCAGACTTACTGGCTCATTCTATACATAAAATGTCTATAAGGAAAATCTCTCCCTGTATATTTTTAACATGCCTCAAGTTAATAAGCCTTGTATTATTTTCGATCGTAAAACTACAAATACAAAACCAATAATTTACAGTTTGCGTGTTGATTGGTACACAATTAATTCAAGTGTCCATTGTTTATTTGATTTACTAAGTAGTTACCTACTATAGAATATTTTTAAGTGCTACTGTATGACACGCTTGGAAAGATACTGAGGCTGAGGGAACTCCTTCCCACACTCGGATAAACCTGCCAATTTCACCAAAATCTATTCGTTAGTTTTTACGTGAAAGAGGAACAAACAGCAGTACATACAAAGTTTTATGTTCTTAATATTAGTAGATAGTAGCATGATTGGTGATAGCAACGTATAGGTGGAGATCAAATACCTGTTGGTGGTATTTAGTTGTAATGTCAACTAGTTGAAACGCTAAAATAAATCATAATGGTAATAATGCCTCAATTTATTAAGACGTTACATTTTTTGCCGACTTCCCAAAAAGGAGGAGGAGTTTGGATATTTATGATTCTTTTTTTATTCCTTACACCATATTTTCTGTTTCAATTCAAAGGTTTTTAACAACATCAAAACCCAACGGTACCAGGTAATCATAAATGAACGTGCGACTCGCTCACATCAGCCTCTGCTGCCCTTTCATCATTTATGTATTGACGTTCATGTGTTTTGCCTTAGTTGTGCATCTCATTTGGAACAATAATTTGAGTAATTCGGGGGAACGTAATTGTATATATGTATAAGTGAACAAGATTTTACTTTGTTTTTACTGCATGGTAAAGAATCATCTCTCTCTTGCCTCGGTACTTGGAAATATTGTCGTATGTAGCTGCCAAAGAATGGTTGCTTTCACAACGAATTGTTATCTAACCACAGTGTTAATATGGATAAGGCGAGCCAGTTTTTATATTTCTTATAGCTAGATATTTACGTATTTTATAGCAATCAAATCGTATATATATGTATATACACTTTAAAGTGACTTGAGATCAAATCGTTACCATAGAGAATAAATAACATGAGTGTCTGACAACAAACTTGTACCTAACTAGTTAAATGGCTATTTCGACGGCTCCTAAGTATACTGAGTCAACTAACAAATTTTGCGAATTGCACTTTTTTGTGTATTTACAATATTGTTATTGTTATTTGTGTTAATACACAAAAAAGTGCTATTCGCAAAATTTGTTAGTTGACTCAGTATACTTAGGAGCCGTCGATTTAGTTAGTTCCTTCAAATTACATTAGGTATTACTATGTGGTATGTGACTGTCATACCTATTACAACTGGTATTTTCTTTTCTACATAATCTAAGATAACATCAAATATTTATCGTTAGGAAAAACAAACTGCGGGTCAATAACCTCACTTAATATTATGTAGGTACCTTCAATGAATGTTATCATACATGAACGTTACCCCTCACTCAATAGGGAGTCAATTTGCAGCCCTTTGTAGGTCAATCAGATGTCATACGTCATCATCATCATCATCATCTCAGCCATAGGACGTCCACTGCTGAACATAGGCCTCCCCCTTTGATCTCCACAGATACCTGTTGGAAGCGACCTGCATCCAGCGTCTTCCGGCGACCTTTATAAGGTCGTCTGTCCACCTCGTTGGTGGACGTCCTACGCTGCGCTTGCTAGTCCGTATCATATCATATATGCCGTAGTCATACGTATTTGCCTTTAATTTTCTGAATTTATTTGTACTACATTTACGTTTATATGCTTGCTCAATTATAGGTAAGGTATGTTCCTTATGCAATTATCTTGGACTAGCCGTTTTCTCGCGGTTTCACCCGCGTCCCGTGGGAGCTACTGCCCGCACCGCCATAAAATATAGCCTATGTCAGCGGTTCCCGAATTCTTTTGGCTTCGGAACCCTTTTCGTTTCACCATTTTTCGGCGGAACCTTAGCTTAAGTAAGAAGTAAACTAAAGACGTAAATACACTTAGGTACGGCTCGTAGCGTGTGGTAGCACACCGGTTATATGGTTAGAGACACATTCAGTATATTTAGGCGTAGCATGGCTATCTGCCACACGGGCCAGAAAACAATTTAGCCGCCCTTGACTTTGTGTATTATGTGATTAGTTTTCAGTTTGAAGACTGACAAAGTAAGCGCAAAAAGAAATAGATTGTGTTTGTACAGGTGCGAGGCGAGCGAGGGCGATTTTTTTTTAACTAAAAGAAGAAGTTCCAAGCACCCGTTGTTGGATTTTATAAATTGCAACATTAACTTAATTTTTATTATATTTTTGTACTGTGGCAACTTTTCTCTCTCTTGCTCTGCGACACGGACCGAATACACGTATGTAATTATTTGCAATCGCCGTTTTATTTACTGAAAAGCTGAATCTCCTGCATCAGCGCACCAGCCCTATCAACACACTACACCGCTGCACATGGTCCTTCGAAGAAAGAAGCGCTGCTGGGAGACGAAACTCCAGGTTTGCAAACAAATTTACGGCCGTGTCGCACGAGGCCATTTTTTTTTGGTGAGCATTGAGCAAGCAAACGGGCTCGCGATTTCCTGTGAGACTGGTCGTCGCTACAAAATCGCAATACCTATACGATTCGACGGCCACAATTACAAGATCCACAGGAGGAAGCCCAGCATCAGCATCGATCTAAAATTCGATTTCACCGTCGTCGCCGGAGTCACCTCTGCAGGTGCGAAGAGTACACTTGGCAGCAAGATAGGGTGTTCCGCGAGAGCAAGCGAGACGGAGCACATCGAAATTCGAAAGATTCGCATTTCATCGCACGCCCGCACGCAACAATAGGAATAGGACAATCGTACGGGCGCGAAAGAGACAGCAAGTGACGCCGCAAAACTTCACAGCAGCAACAGGCGAGCTCGCGCAACCGCCATTTTGTTGGGAAGAATTGGATCGCCGTCGCCGATCAATACTGTATAAAAAATATTACAATACTGTGTAAAAGTGTTTAATATAGCAGTGAATCTTGTAATACATAGTTAATAGTGTTCCTGTAAAGTTATTATTGAGTTATTAACGTAAAGTACAGGTAATATTTGTTTTAAGAATCGACAAGTTTAGCGAACAATGGAAGACCTAAAGAAAAAAGTCGCCGCACGCGGTTATGTGAAAGGTACTATGACTAGATTATTTAATTTCGTGAACATTGCCAATTTAGACGATATTTCCATTAATGACCTATGCACAAAACGTGATAGGCTCAATGTGGCTTTTAAAGAATACGAAGCCCTATGTAAAGATATTCTCGGTCTTGACTCCGCCGACGAGGAGGATGTGGAGTCGGTGGAGGACAATTATTTTAAAACTTTATCAGCCTTTGACAAACGCATCAAGCCTCTTGATTCAAACCCTTCAGGCTCTTCCACTCATGAAAAAACACATAAAACTAAATTACCACCTATATCCATAAAACCCTTTGAGGGCACATACACAGAATATGTTCCATTTATCAATTTATTTAATTCATTAATTCATAATGACAAAAGCCTAGACAATATACAAAAATTCTATTATTTAAGAACATTGTTAAAGGGTGAGCCATTCGATTTAGTCAAAAACTTGCCGGTCGAAGCTGTCAGTTATGATGCAGCTTTAAATTTACTAAAAAATAGATATGAAAATAAATATAGAATAATCTCTGAGCACATTTGCAAGCTATTAGACTTAAAACAAATAGTAAAATCAACAGCAGTCTCACTCAGAGAATTTATTTCAACAGTTAGGCAGCAAATAGCCGCCATCAAATATCAAGAACCTAATGTTATATACTGGGATGCTATATTGTTGTGTATTCTCTCTCGCAAACTAGACAGTTACACTGCGAAGGCCTACCAACTTGACCGGGATATGAATGCTAAGCCGCAATTGGAGGATTTTCTCAATTACATTGAGAACCGAGCCAATGCACTGGAGAATGTCGAGCAGGGACATCAACCCCATCCTGGTAATAGTAGCAGTAAGGTAGCAGCAGTCGCCACTACAGGAGCAACATGCACTTACTGTAAGTCTTATGAACATAAATTGTTTAACTGTAAAAAGTTTCAGTTATTGCCTGCAAATGATAGATACACATTTGCCAAAGAAAAAAAAGTATGTATGATTTGTTTAGGTCAGCATGGTGGCAAATGCAGGTTTCACTTCCGGTGCTCAGAGTGCAAGAAGCCTCATAACACTCTGCTTCACTGCAATTTAAGTGAAACCCCACCAGCTGTCACCTTATCAAGTAATGTTGATAACAATGTACTTTTGCCTACAGCTAAAATCAAGGTAGTAGCAAGGGATGGTACTCAATACATTATCAAGGCGTTACTGGACAGCGGATCTCAAGTTTCATTTATAACCACAAAGGTTGTTCAGCTATTAGGATTAACGCCCTTGCAAAGTGATACTTGTATTATTGGAATCACTAATGAAAAGAGTAATATTAAGTACTGCATTCCTATTGAAATTCATTCATTAAATTCACCATTCAAGACAACAGTAACTTGTCATGTACTTAAAGATGTTACATGCAAATTACCGCAAAACAAATTTGATGTCTCTAGGGTCATTATACCACCCAACATTATATTGGCAGATGACCAATTTAATGTTCCTAGTGAAATCAACATGTTATTAGGGGCTGATGTATTTTTCCAGACGCTATTGCCCAACGAGCAGTGCATGACCATCAGCCTGCCCAGCCACAGCAACCAGTCATCAGCTGTGCCCCGGAGTGCTGCTCATCCACCACAACAGCCTAGTAGCACACAGCTACACGTCTTCAACACATACTTCGGGCACATTGTAGGAGGGAATCTGCCACCTAAGGTATCTCAACAAACATGTAATAGTGTAGTTTTGAAATGTGAATTAGGTCTCAATGAGACACTTGCCAAGTTTTGGACAAATGAAAAAGTTCCAGAGAGATTTGTTGAACAAACATCTGAGCAAGAACTTTGTGAAAAAATCTTTCAAAGTTCAGTTAAATTAGTTAATAACCAGTTTGAAGTTCCTATACCTTTAAAAATACCTTTGTCAGATGTAAACGATACTCTTGGTGAGTCTTTTCACTTAGCATTAAAAAGGTTTTTGAATTTGGAAAAGAGATTGCATAGTAATCCTGATTTATTCATGCAATATCAAAATTTCATTCATGAATATCTATCTCTTGGTCATGGTCATTATGTTGATATAGAATTGTATGATTTATGTAAGCATGCAGTATATTTTTTGCCACACCATGCGGTTATCAATAACAATAGCAAAACTACAAAGCTTCGCACAGTGTTTGATGGCTCAATGAAAACAAACAAAAAAGTTTCTTTGAATGATTTACAACTTAATGGGCCAGTGGTTCAAAAGGAATTATTTGATATCATTTTATTATTTCGTTTAGGTAGATACACATTTACTACAGATATAAGGCGTATGTTTAGAAATATTAAAATAGACCCTCAATACACTTCCCTTCAAAATATTTTGTGGAGGGACAATCCGGACGAGCCAGTTAAGTGTATTAGATTAGACACAGTTACATATGGCTTGAAAAGTTCAAGTTACTTAGCAACTCGTTGTATAGATGAGCTAGCAAATAAATATGAAAAGTTATACCCACTAGCTTCATCCATTATCAAAAATAATCAGTATGTTGATGATATTATATATAGTAATAATAATTTAGAAACCACTGTCAGTGCCAGAGACCAACTTCGTGATTTGCTTAAATTAGGTAGTTTTAACACTCATAAATGGTCATCAAATAATGAAAATGTGTTAAGTACTATACCATCAAACGAAAGACATTTTGATAGTTTAGAATTGCAAAAAGATAATTATTATATGAAAGCCCTAGGACTTCAAATAAATGTAAAGGATGATCACTTTATAATCTCTACTCCAGAACCATTTGATACAAAAAAGGTTACAAAAAGGAGCATACTTAGTTATATAGGTAGATTCTATGACCCAATGGGATTTGTGAGCCCAATTGTGGTCACAGCAAAGGCCATAATGCAAAAATTATGGTTACTGAACACAGGTTGGAATGACAGTCCGCCTGCAAATGTTCAGCAAGAATGGTTTAATTATACCAATAATTTAGCTGCAATGCAGCCTATCCTATTAGATAGGAATATTAGTGTTTCAGAAGGAGACTCGGCAGATTTAATCGGCTTTGCTGACGCTTCGAGTAAGACAGCCTACGGATGCTGTGTGTACCTGCGAGTCACAGACCAAACAGGTACAACGAAATTGCATCTACTTTGTTCGAAGTCGCGAATCAATCCTATCCAAAAGAAAGGCATGACTGTGCCAAGGCTTGAATTGAATGCTGCACTCTTGCTATCAAAATTGGTTTTGAGGACTCATGATACACTCAGAGTCAAAATTAACATCAGGCATGTTTGTTTATTCAGCGACTCGCAAATCGTTCTTGCATGGCTAAACACTGAGCTAACAAAACTTCAAGCTTACGTATCGAACAGAGTAAGTGTAATTCGTCAAAACACATCTGGATACAGTTGGCATTATGTCAATACGCATGACAATCCTGCTGATCTCATTAGCCGAGGCGTCAACCCGAATGAGCTGAGTAGCTGCGATATTTGGTGGAATGGCCCTAAGTTCCTGCAAAACAGTGAGTACAAGTTTGCTGCTTATAGCTCACCAGCTGAGTCACTCACAGAGGAGCGCTGCTTAGCTCCTTCCAGCAACTTGGTGTGCCAAAATCCCAATCCGCTTGACTATGTGTTCAAGCGCTTGCATAATTACTCTAATATAAATAAAATAGTAAGGCTATTAGCATACATATTGCGATTTTTAAACAATATTAACAAAAATAATTCTAAAATAAATACAAACTATCTGCAAAGTTCTGAGTTAGATAATGCATTAATGTTACTTATTAAATATGAACAAAGTATATATTTTAAATCTGAAATCAAAGCAATAAGCAATAATAAGAGCTTGAAGGGGAATCTAGTTGAGTTGCATCCCTTTCTTGACAATAGGGGTCTATTGCGCGTTGGTGGCAGGCTGCATTATGCTAATATAGCTTATTCACAAAAACATCCTGTCATACTACCTAAGGGCTCTTCAATTACTAGCTTGCTTATAAGGTGTGAACATGAAAGGCTACTGCACGCAGGGCCTAAGCTTTTACTCTCGCATCTCAATCAAAGGTTTTGGATTGTTAATGGCTTATTAGAAGTTAAGAAAGTAACTCACAAATGTATTGTATGTTTCAGACAAAAGGCCTTAGCAGCCAAGCAACTGATGGGCTCCTTGCCGGCTGCACGTGTAACAGCCACCAGCAGGCCATTTGAGAAAGTCGGCGTGGATTTCGCTGGGCCAATTGATGTGAAACTCTCTCGCGTAAGACGATCTTTAATAGGTAAAGGGTATATCTGTGTATTCGTATGTTTCGCGACAAAAGCAGTTCACTTAGAACTTGCATCAGATTTGACCACGGAAACCTTTCTTGCGTGCTTAAGGAGATTTATCTCCAGACGAGGTTTGCCCACCGAAATTCACTGCGACAATGCAAGTACTTTTAAAAGTGCAAGGAGTCAATTAGTTGAGCTCTACAAGCTGCAAGCTTCGCAGAGCCACCAAATGCAGGTTCAAAGATTTACCGCCGAGCGTGGGATACAATTTCACTTTATACCATGTTACTCACCTACATTTGGCGGGCTCTGGGAAGCGGCAGTTAAGAGCACGAAGTTTCACTTAAAAAGAATATTACAAAAAACCGTTCTAACTTATGAACAGCTTAATACTGTATTAACTGAAATCGAAGCAGTGCTTAATTCTAGGCCACTCTTACCTTTATCTTCAAACTCTGATGATTATTGTTATTTAACACCTGGTCACTTTATTATAGGTAGTGCTTTGTCAATGTATCCTGAAATAAATGTATGCAACGTTCCACAAAATAGACTTAAGTTTTGGCAACTATGTAATTCTTTAAAACAATCCTTTTGGAAAGTGTGGCACCAATGTTATTTAAATTTATTACAAAACAGGCCTAAGTGGCGTGATACAGTTTGTAATGTTAAGTTAGGCAACTTAGTTATTTTAAAAGAGGACAATATTCCTCCTATGTCATGGCCAATGGCACGAATTGTTAAATTATTTCCAGGACATGATGGAAAAATTAGGGCAGTTGATGTTAGGACACCAAATGGGAAAACCCATACCCGTGCCATCAATAAAATTTGTTTACTGCCAATAGAATATGATGATAGTACTTAAGAAATTGTATTAATGTTTAATAATAAGTCATATTTGTAAAACCATATAAGTTATAGTTTTTTACTCTTATGTAGTGTAAAACATAATTGTAAGTTATTGTATAAGTAATAAATAGATAAATACATAGCATAAATAATAATGTAACCTTCACTCTAGTTTCTTTTGATTTATTTCAAATAATTGTTATTTGTGTTTTCTGTGAGGCCGCAGCATGTTGGATTTTATAAATTGCAACATTAACTTAATTTTTATTATATTTTTGTACTGTGGCAACTTTTCTCTCTCTTGCTCTGCGACACGGACCGAATACACGTATGTAATTATTTGCAATCGCCGTTTTATTTACTGAAAAGCTGAATCTCCTGCATCAGCGCACCAGCCCTATCAACACACTACACCGCTGCACACCCGTTAGCATTGAAAGACATTTTGCGGTAGCCGGTATCGCGAGCGAAGCGAGCGCGAATTTTTTTTAGTTAAGTACCTACACAAAATAAACAAAACCACTGTAAATTAATAAGGTCTCAAAAAGTACAATATCCACACAAAAAAGCAAATGCAAATGAATAAGAAGCAGCTAGCGAAGAAAGCGCTATTGCTTTTTCTGAACCATCCATAAACATCAAAGGAAACCTCGACGGAAGAGCGTGAAATTTTTTCGGTGTTGGATACCTGAGCAATTAAACGAACATAAAAGCATCACCCGTAACATGGAGCCGCGAGCGAAGCGAGCGTGAAATTTTCGGATTCGTGGAGGTGCAAAAATTGGAAATAATGTCACATTTTGATTCATGGTGAAAATAACCACTAGAAATACTCGTATGCCGTGTCATTTCACGTCCTGTCAAATGTATGAAAACGTATAATCCTGGCGATGAAATAAGCCCAAAAATGCGGTGATTTTTGGCTGACTCGCTACCTATTTTTGCCGATTGCCGAAGAGCTGGAGTTATTAAGTTAATCTACAATTTGTAAAAAAACGAAATGAAATTATCTGCTGCCGTGGCCTTCCCCCGCCACTTGTCGCGAACTCGTACTTACACTCCCGAGTAGTACCCACCTACATGGTGCCTAAATGGAATTTTGGAATGCAATATTTAAAACAATTTAATTGAAAATGAATAATAATTTAATATTGCCAAAAGTGAACCGATTTACCATATGGAAATCTTGAATTTTTCCACGGAACCCCTGAGGGCCTATCACGGAACCTCAGGGTTCCGCGGAACCCCATTTGGGAACCGCTGGCCTATGTTACTCGCAGATAATATAGCTTTCTAATGGTGAAAGAATATTTGAAATCGGTCCAGTAGTTTTTGAGTTTATCCATTACAACCAAACAAACAAACAAACAAAGTTTTCCTCTTTATAATATTAGTATAGATTATACGTATATAGGTATATCACGGAGCAGGGAAAGATAGCGGAGATGCCATAAGGAAGGTAGGTCACGCCTTCTTGTAGTTGAAAATAACGTACAGTATTCGTGATCAGTTACTTGAACTAACGAGGCGTTCGGGTTCCTTGCCAAATCAAAACCAATCTGACAGATCTGTCAAACATTTGTATTGCTTGCTCAGTTATTAGTAAAGTAAGTTTTCTTATATACATAATTATAGTGGTTTGTACATACTTGCTGAATTACTGGATAAATAAGTTTCTTGTGTAGTAATCGTTATTCCATATTTGAATGAGCAATCAGTTATATTTGTGCTACCTGTGAATAAAGCCTCTTATGAATACCTACTCATAGCCACTTATCCCTACTAATATTATAAATGCGAAAGTATCTCTGTCTGTCTGTCAGTTATGCTTTCACGTCTAAACCACTGAACTGATTTTAATAAAATTTGATACAGAGATAGAGTTGATTTTGAGAAAGAACGTAGGATAGTTTTTATCCCGTACTTTTTAAGAGTTCTCTTGGAAACGCGATATAACCGAAAACGACGCGGGCGAAGCCGCGGTTAGTTAAGAAGCTAGTATTTTTATAGTTTTTGCTAATAAATCAAAGAAAAAAAGCTTATAGAAATAGTTCATTATAAAGCACGTTGTTCCACGGTTCCATACGTGCCCTAAAAAGCCCGTATTTTCTTTCTTGTTTTTTTCATGATTTTTATTATTATAATAAAAGGAAGTATGACGTACAATAACAATAAAAGTACATTAATTGTTCCTTTATATAAATATGTAAGAACTACCTACATTGGGTTATCCACCTAAATAAAATAAAAACATCGGAACTCCAGACAACGCTTGGGTTAAACATTTTTATATTAACAGCTCTTATAAAACACACCTTCCATATTCTCTGGTTTTTATCGTAGTCTATAACAATAAGTGTTTATCGTTTTTAGCCGACTTCATAAAAGGGGTGGTTAACTGTCCGGGTTTCTTTTTGATTTTAACATGGCCTGCCTTGTTATAGCCGCTATCCGATATTCTATAGATAATTTGCTGAGCACAGCTTTTGCACTTGAGATATTATTGTTCAGATCATTTGTAATTTCGATTGAGATAATCGACATTTGCTGACTTGCATAAAACTGGTCTTTCAAAGTCAAAGTATTTTTTTTTTTTATTTCAAATAACTCTCACGGGCTCTTATTAAACGCCACACTACTTGTACGATCCAAAATCGTATACAAAATTACCACTAAATCTAAAAATACGCATCCAAATTCATTTAACCATATAAGAGACAGACACACATAACAGTCAAACTTATAACAGCCACTACAAAAGGAACACACCATTGAACTACTCCGACGATAAAGGTTAGCACCAACTAGAGTAGTCACTTGTAACATCGTTCACAATGTGCCCACTGGTACAGTCCGGGGCCATGGAGAACAAAATGACTTACGGAGGTGCAATACAGAAAATCTGCTAAGAAAGTAGCGCGCCAAATGCGGGTGGACGGGGGACAGGGAACCTTACTATTTTCACCATTATACGTACGCCTTTGGACCTGATCATATTTTGTAATAACAAAAATCGATGACAGATGTCCCAAAGAACCCGAAAGCTTCATTACTTCACTCGTTACTGGTTGTTTTCGTCTCTTTGGAAGAGTAATCATAAGCTTTTGATATTCGCACAATGTTATTTTAAATTATTGACTCGTGTCATTAGTGTCTCTAGGTATTTTTTTTTCTGCAAACAACGTTTTTGTTCTATTCCTATATTATTTACAATATAGTCATCTTGTATATTTACATTTACATATTTACAAAAATAAAAAAGGGGGGAAAAGTTAAAACTAAGTATCAAAATAGTCATCCACATCGCTGTCAGCGGGGATCGTGCCCAAAAGGCTGGCTGCATTGCCATGCTTATCCAGCATTCTAGTTACTTTTTCAACATCCACTGTACGTATTTGACATAAAACAAGGCGCCTGGCGTCCCTGCCTTATGGAATCTCTGTTCACATTTCCTTACTCCATGCTCCTCTGGTACAGTTCGTCGGGGCTACATGTGCGCGGCGTGTTTTATTCAACTTGATCTGCCAACACTCGGGCGAGCTGTAAAAGGGAGCGGCCTGTAATCTATTGAACGTTGTTTGATGGTCCTGTGTGCGTAGTCTATGGGATTTTGCTGGTTATTGCTAGGTTTTTTGAATTTAAGTTATGAATTAATTGCAGAGTCTATCTAGGTTTTATAAGTAATAAGATGTTGTGTTTTTAAAAGATTGAGGTACTCGTGGTTATGGAAAAGTTGCATGGATCAGCCAATCTATCAATAATATTAAGTGCGCACACAAGTTGCAACGCTTGGCAGCCGATCGAAGCCGTTAGATGATAATGATGTTTTATAGTCAGTATTGTCAAATTGCTAAACAGTTTCATTTTCAGTTTCATTATTATGATTATTTCTTGAAACGCTACGATGCCTAAAGAAGTTGAGATCAGTATCATAAATACATTCACACATAAATAAGTTCCAGAAGTGGTGTTTATTTTTTCATACGTACTAAAAATACTAAGAATCTTTTCCACTATTTTAGCAAAGTAAAGTTACTGATATTTAGTACTGACTTAGCTCGAGGCTTGCAGTAAACATAGGACTTATTTCTAAGTAAAAGTGGCTGTAAATATAGACTTCAGAAATAGTACCAATTCCATATAATAACTACGATAGTAAACTTCCTACGGACTTATTACATAACTTGTTTTGTTACCAATTTATGTGTATATTTTGTTACAGCTATGATTTCCTATATGGTGACCTTTTCGCTTTCCCATGGGGAATTTTCTATATAGAATTAATTAAATGTTATTGTGTTTACTTATGCGCCAACCGAGTGAACAAATAACGGCTGATTCTATTTATAAATTGCTAGAATTAATTTTGAAATGGTACCATTTTGTTAAAATTGTTTGTTAATTATATTTTATGTAAGAGTAATTAGCTGTCTTCAATCATACAAATAAAAGGTTCAGAGCTTTATAGTATAAGTGCAATGTTTGTTTATACGGCAAAAAAAATTGAAAAAAATATACGTTACAAAAATACGCATTAAGGAAAAAAACATACAGCATCACATCTGTGTCCCATAAAGCTTGTTTACACTAGCGTTAGCTATCGTAAATATAGGGATTTCCATTTACAAGGCAAACCTTTAAAAGGAATGAACTCATATGAGGATAAAATGCGTGACTAGTGGGTACCTACCCTACCTACATATTCACACAATTAGGGCTGTCACAAACTCGAACTCAAATCATTTATTCAAACTTGGTTGCAAAAAAAAAAACAGCACATTTAGAATGTTAAAAACAAAAGATAGCCCCAAAAACGCCCACCCATCACCACTTGCTGTCTTTTTGCTGGGAAGAAGAACTTCACATAAAACAAAAGTCAAAACGAAATATGAAATTCTTATGTCAATTTCTCAACTTTCGATTTATAAAGTGCCAGTGTTGTTGAAAAACAAACTTAATTGGATTAAAGTGAAGGTTGAGGATTGCTTAATTCATCAAAGAAACCAAGTTTTGGTTGCCTCAGCTTTGAAAGTGAGTAGTCGAATGAAAAATCTGCAATTAAGTTTGGGAAGTCAATTGAGTTCAAAGATTTAGCGCTAATAATTGTACTAACTTAATACAAGATGTAACAATGATGAAAAAAAAAATCTCATGTAACAAGTTCTTAGAATTGCGATAGGTATAATTCGATTCATTGCATTAAATCCGAAACGAAACATATAAAGCGAAACATAACATTATCACTTCAGTTACCTTTTTTCTCAGAACTTCTTTTATCAAAGACCATTTACGAAAGATTGGAAAAGATTACCTACTATTGGGAGATAGCAAAGATTACTATTTGGAAATAAAAAAAGAGTCTGGCAACCCTATCAGGTCCTAAGCGATATAGGCTTGAAAAACGTCTTTATTTCCTTTATGAGGCCGTTAGACGAAAACAGTTAGCCTAAATTAAGTTCAAGATAGTTAGAGTAATGTGTGACAGTAAAAGAAAAATATTTTTGTAGGTATATTATGTAAGTTTCCATTTTTACGGTAAAGGTTAAAATAGTAAATGTTGACTTCGAGTTAGACTACGTTTATTTTTTGTTGTGATTTTGCTTGGCTTTCTGCAAAATGTGTAACAAATAAGCAAGTTATAAAATTGAATATATTTCTTCGAACTATCTTCCAATTGAACACTCACAAACCCATAGCAAAACAAATAGTTATATATCCCAAAAAACTGTCTCCATCCTCATCGTTTTGATCCATATTGATCAAACAAGACGGAATATCCATCCATTTTCGACTCCGCCATAATAAACGATCCAATATTTATATGGTAGTATAATTTCACGGGGCTCCGCTTACGGGAAGCATGGGATTTACTTCCCCCATAGCTGTGGTCCGACCGACCCTTAAAACGTAAAGCCATGGGTTGCTACCCTGAATTTTTAGTGGTACTTCGTGAGTTATATGTGTTCGGAACAAGGAGGAGGATAAGCAAGGTAGGTCAGGCGCCTTCTTGTAGGTCAAGCAACGTGTAGTAGGCGTGAACTAACGTGGCTTATGGTTTCCTTTTCAAATGAAAACCAATCTGACAAAGATTGGTCTTGATTGATTGTTGATTTAATTTTGAAAGTAATGGGCTGGTTCCATAGAAAGCTTGTAAGGTTGAAGACTAATCGTCCCTCACACAACCGCATTTCGGCGCGCTACCTTAGGAGATTTTGCGTTATGACATCTCCGCTAGTCATTTTGTTCTCCGTGGTTCGCAACCATTTGACTGATGTTTAAGGGGAAAGTTTGGCAGACATGTGTCCTTTTCGTGTCGAATTTACCTATTTTCAGGGGGCAGTTTTTTTGTTGTTGATGATTTAACGAGTGGGATGATTTTTATATGGATTTTTGGGAATATTTACATTGATTTTCTTTTGTTAGTAGTGATATTATGTCACGAAAACTTACACGTCTTAGTACTACAGCCCGAGTTGTTGTAAATTAAAGAATTAAAAGTTCCAATCCTTACTAATATTATAAACTAGCTTCTGCCCGCGACTTCGTACGCGGATCCTGTCCCTTATGCCAGCGACTACGGGGTCAGCAAAATCAAAGATCTGAATAGTCGCAATAGACGTGAACATAGGGATAAAAGTAGTGATTCTAATTAGTCCGCATTTAAGTTGTGTGTGGCAAAAATATTACGTAAAAAAACATTAAATAGATGACAAAGTCGTGGTGACTTAGTGGAATTCGTGGTGGTTTAGTGGGTAGAGAACCAATCTCTTAAGTATGAGCGTGCGTCTTTAATTCCAGGTCTGGCAAGTGCCTGCCAATGCAACTTTTCTAAGTTCGTATGTACTTTCTACGTATATTTTGGATACCAACGACCGTTATTTGGAGGGGATGTTAAACTGTAGATTCCGACTGTCATTGAACATTCCATTCTTGGCAGTCGTTATGGGTAGTCAGAAGCCAGTAAGTCTTACCAAGGGGTGTTGGGTTGAGCGGGTAACCGGGTTGTGGAGGTCAGATAGGCAGTCGCTCCTTGTAAAACACTGGTACTCAGTTGCATCGTGACTGGAAGTCGACCCTAACATAATTGGGACAAAGGCTCTTGAGATAATAACGACAATAATAATGAGATATAGGCACCGCAGGACATCTGAGGCTAATGACGGGGAGTAGCGACCCCGCGGGGCTATATTATATACTGAGTTCTCCAGGGAGTGTATACTGTCCCCCATCTCCGGCCGGTCGGAGTGAACCATGACGGGGGTAGGTCTCACGCCTCTGGCTTGGCTTGGCCGTCCAGAGTGGAGTCGCTAAAGCAGGATTAGTAGCCCTGCTCGGAGGATAGGTGCATCATGGTAAGCACAGGGAGCGCGTAATCTGTGTTTAAAGTCCGCCGAGGTATTCTCACCCTTCAGCCGCTCATGTCCCTGTTGCCCTCTTGTTGCTATTCAGTGACTGGTTCCCGGGGGCCCAGTAAGTGAGGTGGCGAGTCTCCACCTGCCGTTTTTACATGTACCTAATACATTGTCATCCACTAACATCCCATCACAATAGCCCAAGTAGTTTTCCTCCATAGTTAGCAATAGTTTAGCACAGAACCGGGGATTGTCTTTTTTTTAACGACGTCCACCGGGGATTGTCCTTGGATTCATTTCAATAGTGTATAAAGGGATAATCGTCGGTTTTGTGTCACCATTTCATTAAAGTTGTCTCAAAAGGACTTCAGCGTGTTGGCTTCGGCCCCACGTTTGCCTCCCAAAAATTCGGAACTCTGTAGTCCCGAGGTCTGGAAGAGACATACAAAATAATAATGAGATATAATGCAACAAAGTTAGAGAGTGGGGGCTCGTGACGCCACGTCTAGGTATGTAAAATTTGTACTAAGCAGTGACTTAACCCGAAAATCAAGCGTTGTTGTATCTTCGTTATTATTTGTTTGTGTGAGAGAGAAAAGAAAAATGCGTCAATAGAGAGTGCTTATCAGATTGAACCACTTTTGCTAAAACGTCATATCTTCATATGCTTCATATAGTCTAGCAGGGCTCCTGGAGTTCCACATCAGGTGTTTTACATCTTCAATTTTTATAAGTCAACAGAGAGTGCTTATCAGATTGAACAACTTTTGCTAAAACGTCATACCTCTATATGCTATAGTCTGGCTGGGCCCTGGAGTTCCACATCAGATGCTTTAGATCTTCAATTTGTATAAGTCAATAGAAAGTGCTTATCAAATTGAACAACTTTTGCTAAAACGTCATACCTGTATATGGTACAGAGAAGCTGGGCTCTTGGGGTTCCACATCAGGTGTTCCAGATCTTAAAATTTATTGTCTCAGCTGAAAATGCTCATCAAATGAAACAATTTTTGCCACGGCACCATAATTGTATCTCTTATAGTTTTATTGGTCTGTTGGAGTTCTGCATCAGGTCTTCAAGTTTCGAAGATAAATTACGCCTATATGTTGACCAGGCTTAATACTAATACAACAAAGAAAAAATCATTGAAATCCGTTCAGTAGTTCGGAAGATTAGCGTGTACAAACAAACAGACATACAGACATACAGACAGAATTTTTTTTTTGGATTTGTGCTCCATTACTGTTTCTAAACCCCACCCAATTATTATTTTTTAAATATATTCAATGTACAGACACAGTTTTTTTACAGATTTATTATATGTATAGATAATAGGGGTTAAAGTATGAAATTGCCGATTTGTACTGAAAATCTAAATTGTAATATTTTTAATTTTTAACAAACTTATTTAATTGTAGTCATGAAATAAACGCATTATTGTTATTATTATTAATCAAAATAGTTGCCATTATCATCTATACATTGCGGCCATCTAATAGAAAGGTCATTTATGCCTTTACGATAGAACTCTGAGGATCTAGACTGCACAAACTATGTGAAAGTGTTTTGTTCTGCCTCCTGGGAAGAAAACTTCTTGTAACGCAAATAATTGTCCAAATCACAAAAAAAAAAATGGCCGTCCGTTAGAGCAAGGTCTGGCGAATATGGAGGAAGACGAATAGTTTCCAACTGCAGTTCCTGAAGAATTAAAACGGATTCTCTTGCTGTATGAGGTCTCACGTTGTCATGGAGCAATAACGGTGAAGGTCGATTCATGAGTCGTGGCTGTTTTACTGCTAATTTTTTCAACATTATTCGGTGTTCGGCTGGGTATTGGGTAGTTTGACTAGGATCGGCGTTCACCGTCTCTCTTAATTCCTCGTTAATCACCTGTCAGGCGGTCTTCCTCGTGGCTCGTTCTTCTAGTCGAAGTTTCCACCACGAAAGCGTTTAATCCAAAATCGCACGGCACGTTTATTAGCAGACACCTCTTCAAATGCAGCATTGATATTGCGGGCTGTTTCTGCCGTGTACTTCCGCGTCGGAACTCATAATAAAAAATTACTCAAATTTTCGCAGTATCCATCTTTCTTGTTTAAGTTGAATAACAAAATCAATTGAACATCGATGATCAAATGTTTCACATTTTTTAAAAGAAGAACATCACAGAAACCATGTGAAAAAAGTTTCATTCGAAAACCTCAAACCATGAAGACTCTATGGCAATTCAAAAACCTACCAGAATAAAACGGCAATTTCATACTTTAACCTCTAATATTATTGTAATCCTGCCTGATGCTTGGCCCGTACATATTCTAAGATTGAGAAAGTACACTAAGCTACTTTTTCTCCAGTTCCATCCTCCGAACCTTTTTCCCAACTATGTTGGGATCGGCTTCCAGTCTAACCGGATGTAGCTGAGTATCAGTGTTTTACAAGGAGCGATTGCCCTATCTGACCTCCTCAACCCAGTTACCAACTACCAGTTACCCATGAAGGTACTTTTTCTGCAGTTGCAGGAACTATTTCCCTCCAGATTCAAGTCAAACTGCTGGGGATAGCTAAAAATACATTATCAACAGCCAATAGACATTTAAACTTCGGATGCATTTATTTATTAAAATTGCCTTCCACAACTTTGAATGTAAGAACTTTTTCCTCACTAAGACTGTGTTGCCAATTTCCTTAATTGTTCAGGCATTTAGCAACGGTTAGTTTCCAGGCTTTCATTTAAAATACATTAATCTTTTATGTTAACGATGTTTCTGTCTATCAATAATAGGCTTTTAGTCCCGTTAATGGATCGAATATATACCTTTGTTTTGGGTTGAAACTGTGACGTTGCTATGTAGTGATGTAGGTAGGCTATTTATATTTTATAGGAAGTGTGTTGCTGTGTTATTTTTGTCGGATATTTATATGAGGTGAAGAATCGATTAATTGGCTCGGATATTTTCCTTTTAATCTGCTATAAATACATGAATGTTGATAAAAAGTATAGACTTAAACATATACCACCTTATTATAAAACGTGGTTTTAAGAATTTCCCGCTTTAGTAATAGGTTTAGTCCACTAATTTTGTTCGGAACGGTGGTTTAAAGTTAGCGTCAGGACCGCCGTCACAATTCTCCGATCCTCTCGAAATACATATAGAGAGTTGCTACCTAATTGCTACCAGCTACAATCAGTTGCTACCAATTGCTACCCTCGTGGTTTTCAAGATATTCAGCATCCAAAGGTGACAGCCATTCTGATATCAGGATGGCTGTCACTTTTCCCAGTGTGAAGAAACGGCGCAAAAGTATTGAGTTTTTTTTTCACCCAGAGTTGCTACCTAATTGCTACCCTCCAGAATTAAATTTTGGGCCACAAAGATTTCCTGGATAAAAAGATATTTAAAAAATGAGTTTTTACGCCCTGCCAAATTAAATTAGCAAGCAGTCAGTTAATACAAATGAGTACTTTTGACGTAGGCGCTATCTATTATAATCCGACAGCTGATATAAATGCGGCCGAAAAGTGAACTAAAGCAAGCCGCCATCTTTGAACATCATTTTTGATTAGGTGTATTTATAAATGTTACCTGTTGAATGAAATTTCCCGAAATGCATGAAAAAAGTATTTATTATAATTACCTCAGCCTTCGATTGTTAATACGAAAACATCCAGTAAGGCCAGTCGTGTAAAAATCATACCCAACTCTACGTAAAACATGAACTGATTTGGTCACAGTAAAACAATATTGATTTTATTAAAAAATATTTTTATTTCAGTCACTGACTTAAAATATACTCTTTTGCAAAAAAAGCGGGCACCTATGCGAAATCTTAGTTTTAAGGACTAAAAAATTTTCAAAACACCGACGAACATTCTGCCAGCGATTAGTCCAAAACAAGGTTTACCAATTTTTTAGCAATTTTAAAATATTCAAATTTAGAATACACTCTCACGCATGCTTGGCTAACCTTTTTGATGCTAGAAACATACTACAATCATTAAAACCCTTTGAAACACACATAAAGTCCTTAAAACTAAGATTTCGCATAGGTGCCCGCTTTTTTTGCAAAAGAGTGTATATCATACCCTGACATGATTTAATAAATTTTGAATTATTTCGTGTGAACAATCGAAGGCTGAGGTAATTATAATAAATACTTTTTTCATGCATTTCGGGAAATTTCATTCAACAGGTAACATTTATAAATACACCTAATCAAAAATGATGTTCAAAGATGGCGGCTTGCTTTAGTTCACTTTTCGGCCGCATTTATATCAGCTGTCGGATTATAATAGATAGCGCCTACGTCAAAAGTACTCATATGTATTAACTGACTGCTTGCTAATTTAATTTGGCAGGGCATAAAAACTCATTTTTTAAATATCTTTTTATCCAGGGAATCGTTGTGGCCCAAAATTTAATTCAGGAGGGTAGCAATTAGGTAGCAACTCTGGGTGAAAAAAAAACTCAATACTTTTGCGCCGTTTCTTCACACTGGAAAAAGTGACAGCCATCCTGATATCAGAATGGCTGTCACCTTTGGATGCTGAATATCTTCAAAACCACGAGGGTAGCAATTGGTAGCAACTAATGGTAGCTGGTAGCAATTAGGTAGCAACTCTCTATATGTATTTCGAGAGGATCGGAGAATTGTGACGGCGTTCCTGACGCTAACGGTTTAAAGGTGGTACCAAAACTGGTACTTTTTTAAAGTCACGTTTTATAATAAGGTGGATTATGTTCAACATCAAATACTGACTCGAAATAGGGCATTTTTTAAATATAATGTTTCATAAAAACGCTACTGAGGAACACACAAGGTACATAGTGCATAAGTTACATAGTGTATTCTCTGTGATGCCTGTAAAGCGTTACAAATCCTCAAAAGCAGTGAATTATTATGGTACCACGAGACCCATTGCACATTACCTTCATTTAGAATGCTGGCGACCTTAGATGTACCTCATATGACTTTCTAAGTATAAATCAATAAATCAACTGTTTCAAAATAAACATAAAACCCAATAAAAAATCATTTAAGTAAATGCAATCCTTTATTTCAACTTCAGTGAATACAATCAGATTATTTCTTATACTTACACCAATGTGTAAAACAACACAAAGAAAATAATTTAAATACGTGATCGATGGTTTGCGTGACCACAAAATTAGTTCGTAGTACAAAAGATTAGCAATGGTTTTCAGTAGAACGTATTAACAATATAGAAAGAAAAGCTTGGGCCCTTCACAGTAACTCACTATTTCTTTCGCAATGTAAAGAAATAAAACTGCCCTAAGCGATGTTGTAACTATTCACATTCAAAACAGACTTACAAAAGCATGAAGTTTTAACTTTATATACTACTTTAACAGTCCCTTATTGGCTGGGAAACGGGGGGTGCTTAATTTCACAATGGGCCCCGGACAGCTCACTGCGAATGTTTTATGGGCCCCATACTTGCCTAATCCGGCCCTGGTAAAAAGGCTGGCCGATGTTCAGCCCGATTGTTTCTGAATAAACGTGGAACTTCACGCGTCACTGGTTTTGTGTTCAATCTGATTTGAACACGAAATCAGGTGCGTGAGCTGGTAATCTTTGACACTTTAGTGAACTATGATTGTACATGAGTAATCTGGAAATGATAAATTGAGTGTTGTATTTTTTGAGGGATAGTCAAGCTACAAGTTTTCACCTATTTTTTAAGAGAGAAATATTTTTCAAATATTTTCTCTCAGAGTTTAAAATGAACTTAAAACTGCAAACCCACATAGCGATCAAATTGCCGTAACCACATTTAACAAAATTCATGCTTGAATGGATAACCTAAAATAACAAACGGCCACAAAGTATCTTTTGTTAGCATTCCATTCCACTCCGTTTTTGCATATCTCTTTCGGTCATAATTTACAGCGTACATACCGAATGATAATATCTACGAATGTCAGTTTAATAATGTTATAAAATATAGCCTGTGGTTGGTTCAATTCATGTAATGCCGCTGAGGTATTCCCCTTTTGTAAATTCAACATTACAATATAATTTAATATGCTCAAGCGGTAGAGTGGGGTAAAATCGAGACCAGTCCGTTGTACAAAGGTATATTATTATTAAGTGATTGAATAGGAAAATGAGCTTGAAAGGCTGATTTATTTTGCCGGTAGTACTTTTCAGTTTTCCTTGTATTTGTTGGGAGATTTCGAATTAAACAGGTGTCTGTTTCAGGGTTTCTTTTTGTGAATAAATTGTATTCAAAATCAAAATCAAATTGTTTTTATTTCAAATAGGCCTTTGCAGGCTCTTATGAAACGTCAAATTAGTTGCACGGTTCCAAAAAGTTGGTCTCATGGAGAAGAGCCGGCAAGAAACTCCATAGACACACTCTTTTAAAAAGTAATATTTTCACAAACATTCTATTACATAACAATAGTAAGCTGATAAAATTATACAATGCAACTGAAAGGTGAACAGTAAATCAATACAATCCAAAGAGAAAAGAAAAAGACGTTTAATTGCCAGGGAAGCCACCCATGGAGAGATGAGTTATCGCCATATAATATCTTTATTACACTTAGGCAGCTTGTTGTAAAAACGGACACATATTCAGATGTTATTGAACATGGAAAGTTCCGTTTCTGGGCTGAATGATATAACTTTACTGGGTAGAAAACAAAATTAATGCTGATAAAAATATATAATTTCCATGTGGTTTAATGATCGTATTGTATTTTTTTTTTGCGAAAGAATAAGATAAAATGCCTAATTAACCCACCACACATATTTTTCCTATTATTAAAAAAATACCTACTTATTCTTACAGTTTTTATCATTAAACACAAAGGATTAAGTTATCTACAGCAAAACAAACGGTTCCAATTGATGGCTTGTTTTTTGGACCAAAAAAAGCCGTGTTTAAGTACAATTAGTATGAAAGCATTTTCTCTCACACGGTGATGGTCTCGAAAGGAAAAAACGGAACCCTTATAGGATCACTTTGTTGTCCGTCTGTCTGTCTGTCTGTCTGTCTGTCAAGACCCTTTATCTTAAGAACGCGTGGACGTATCAAGCTGAAATTCACATGAAATACTCGGGTCTATTGCCCCTTTAGGCTGTGAAAATATCAAGCTTCTAAGCCAAGCCAATCAAAAGATACAACCGATTATATCGATATTTTCAACAAATTCTCGACACTCGCAAAGGAATCAAAACCTACAGGGTACTTCCCGTAAACTCAGAATCTTGAAATTTGGCATGAAGCATTGTTATATAATGCAAATATAGGAAAAATTGCGAAAATCTCATTTTTTTTGTTATATAATATAATAAAAATATTTTAATAAAATGCAACTTACTACCTTATTTCTCACGAACGAATAAAGGTACCAAATTGAAATTTATACCAAATACCTAGGTCTATTGTCCCTTTAAGCAATGAAAAAATCAAACTTCTAAGTTAACGCGATCAAAAGATACAGCAGTTTTACCGACACCTTAGACGAATTTCCGTCACACGCTAGGGAATCAAAACCTACAAGGTACTTCCCGTGAACTCAGAATCTTAAAATTCGACACGAAGCAACGTATATAGTACAGATAAAGGAAAAATTGCGAAAATGATAAATTTGAAGTTACATAAAATATTAAAATATTATTTTTGCTTACATGACATAAAATATTTTTTTAATAATTATAAACTTACTAACCTACCCTTTTTCACATGAACGCGTAGAGATATTCAAGTTTTGAATAAAAAGTGAAATTCATATCAAACACTTCTTAAATATAATGGCCTCTAAACTGTGAAAAATTTTAAATCATTCAAAGGTCATTGGGCACCTTAGTATGAAAACCATACCCACGGCGGATACGAACGAAATATAGCACAGTATAATGATAAAGGCTCTGATTTACTATGGCATTAGTCGCATCAATGTGAACCATGGGAATCTAGAGAAAATCAGGTGTAAACATCAAATATTTTCCTCATTTCAATGGGGAATTTAAACGACCACGTTTGACGGATTTGAGAAATCATTTCTTTGTAGTGAAAGAGTATACTCGCCGTTTATTTCCATTGTCATCAGGTCAGGATCTGATGATGGAAATCCTGAGAAATCGAGGGCAACTATCAGAAATTGTAGGCATGCATAGGATTAAAACTTGATTCTCAGATGTATGTCTGGTGATACTATCAAACAGTGAAGGTTTAGAGCTTATCTGATGATGGAGACGTGAGAAAGTCGAGAGAACTCGGTATGTTTTAGTTACGTCGTGTTTGGGCTTATATTATTCGTATTGACGAGAACTTTTCACAAAAGTTAAAAATAAAAACTTTTTACAAAAAAAAAAACAACTTCTAAATAAATATAGATGCATCCTCTAGACACCGACTTCTAGACTGATGCACCTAACATCTTTTTAATTTCTTTCTTGTTTTTGTTTTCTTGTTGCTTTTTTATATGTTTGAAGTTGGATTTGTTTGCAAAATGCTACAAAATAAAATAATGCCGACTTTATAAAACAAAGAAAGGGACAGAATTACACTTTTGTCAAGGCTCTAGAAACGTAAAGCCAGCAGCCCCGAATCCTACTCTCTAGAAGTCGTTGTTACAATTCGACAGCTACAAGTCGTCAGGCGGTTTCGAAAAAAACCTGAAACTGGGGCTCTTTAGGTGATTAATCCCTCAAAAATAAAAGATCCCATTCCTGCAATGGCTGCTTTAACCCAAGTTAGTAGTGAATTCTCATCACCTAAAATAAAAGAAGCTCCAACACAAGGTTACGTTATAAATTGTAAAGGAGTTCCCATAACTATATCTGATCTTAGCTGTCGATCCCACAATGGCAGTCAAACCTATCTTTGTGGAAAGTCTTCGCCAATACGAATAAAATAAGCCCAAACACGTGGTAGTTGCAACATACCGTTCGGGAGTTCCCTTGACTCTCTGTAGTCTCCATAATCAAATCAGCTCCAAACCTTCACTGTTTACCAGTACCCTCAAAAATACACTCACATGTCTGGTTATGACTCGATGCGTGCCTACAATATTCAAGAGTTGCCCTCGATTTCTCAGGGTTTCCAGATCCTCATTAAATCCTGGTCATCCGGATTGGCACCTTCCTTCTTTATGAAATGTCTTTAACAATAAAAACTAGCATTGTAACCTGTACAATCCTCTGAAACTGCTTGTCTTTTATATTTTTCAAACGATCCTGGACATTCGTCTCCATAGAATTTTAATAAAATATTTATATTCAAAGAAACGTCATACCATTCTCCACGATTTAAAACTACTTTGATTCATGTCCGCCACTTTTTACAAAGCGGGTTAGATATCATGACCTTTAAGACATAATTAGTTATTTTCAATCAGATTTCTGAATGATGACTATAAAATGTTGTATATAAATAACTTCAATAAAATAACTTTTACAAGGTACTGGCCTACTATTTTAGTTATATTATAAAATAAAAAATATTAACTATTTTGACTCTCACGAAATTACCATAACTATGATTGTTCTAAACTGAACGGTTGGCGCGAAACTCACTTTTTATCTATACAGCATTTGTACGGAACCCTCGGTGCGCGAGTCCGACTCGCACTTGGCCGGTTTATTTGGACCAAAAAAAGCCATGTTTAAGTACAATTAGTATGAAAGCATTTTCTCTCACACGGTGATGGTAGATAATGCTGGAGTGCTAATCACGGGCTACCGTTCTCTTTGTTGAGGGTAAGGCTTGATTGATGATCCAACTTTGCCGATGTCGGGCTAATCTTCAAACAACACACTATTGGGTGTGTGTGGGTGGGTGTGTGTAGGTATATTGAGAGATTTGTTTTTGAGAATCGTATTTAGAAGACTTACAGTACTTGGACAGCAAATAGCATGTTACTTCATGTTTTTTTTTATATAAAAACAAAATGTAAAATATCAAGGTAAAAATCGTTATCCGTGTTTTTAGTGCCCGTCTACAGTTGACATCATCATCATCTTCCCAGTTTTTTACGAATTATGTTGGGGTCCGTAAACAACTGTGTAGGTACTTGTCTTTTACGTGGAACGACTGTCTATCTGACTCTCCAACCCCGTTTTGAGACTAAAATTCGTTGCTATTTCCTTTTAAGAAAAATTATTGTCATAATTAAATATCTTAAAACGATTACCTATTATTATTTTTAAAACTACATCAGAAAATATTTAATTGAGAAAAAAAACAGGATAGCTTTGCCTTTTTAACGAGATTTTTTTCCAGAAGTCCCGTTTTTTTAATTTTCGTCAATATACATTTACCCGTTAAAAGGACCGGGACTAATTAAGTACAGCATACATTGGAGTAACGAGATACCGGGAGCCTTCGTTGAATTTTTGTAATCAGCAAACGGATACTACCTTTTTTTTCTGTTTTTATTCAGGAAATTTGGGACATAATTGGAGGTAAAAACTCCGAATGGAAAAGACTTTTGTACCATTTGTGCAGTAATTTCGTATTATTTGGCACAAACTAAATTGGATTTTTAAAAAAATGTTCACTTTGCGTAGTAAGAACAGTTTTTAAAAGGCTTATGTTTAACTGATCACCATATATAGTAACAAATAGCAGACAAAAATAGCAAATGATCACCAAAATGAAACTCGTATTTTAATGTAAAACTATAACCAAAGTTTTAACACTTTGCTATCCTATTTAAGTGAAATTACTCCAAAATAAATCATGCGTAAGCCAAAAATAGTAAATGATCACCAAAATTAAACCACCATTTTAAAGTAAGATTATGACCAAAGTTTTTAAATTCTGCTATCCTATTTAAGCAAAATGAATCCAAATAAATCATTGTTATCCCATAAGTAGTAAATGATCATCAAAATTAGTCCAGCGTTTTAATATAAAATGATAATCAAAGTTTTTACATCTTGCTATCCTGTTTAAGTAAACTGACTCCAAAAAAATAAGTTCGGCCTGATACACTAAATGTAATAACATTATGGGGACCCTTTTCCTGCACTAGGGTGGAAAATTGTCTATTGCATGCCTCTAAACAGTGCGATAAGAGTGTGTTTTCGAGGGAATGTATTGAGAAACACATTCTTCTTCTTCTTTCTCCTGCCCTGTTCCCAATTTTACTTGGGGTCGTCGCAATATGTCATTTTCTTCCATTTTCCCCTGTCACTCATCATACTGACACTCACGCATGCACTGCAAGCCGGACACATAACTTAATATGGCATCATAATACTTTATTTGGTAATAAGCCTACATTTTATGGCAATCACAGTGACTTATTTAGGCAAAAATAATACATTAATTTGGTCGTCAAGAGTTGGTGATCATTTACTAAATTTGGTGGTAGAATACAATTTAAAGTGAAGTCGTGACTAAAATAGCTGGTACTATTACATTTTTAGACTTTATTTTTCTGGTGTTCAGTAGATATTTCTGGTTACAAAACTAAGGGTATCAAAGCATTTTATGGTGGTCATTATATTTGTTCCCTTTTTAAAATGCATTTTTACGTTCACTTAATAAAAGCTTTTAACCCATGAGCATAACACCATTAGATTTCATTGACAAAAAATTGGGCAGCAAACGAAAGGAAATGTACACTAGACTACAAAAAAAATGGGCACCCATCAAACACAAATCAAACTTTAACAATAAAATTGATTAATTTCAAAAATAATAAAAAAATGAGGTTTGCTTTTTGGAAATATTTCCCACAGTTCGTCGTTATCAGGTAATAACCAGACGAAGCAGAATCACGTAGTCTCCGTCCCTCATAACAGTGACAAGCTGACATTGTATTAAGGAGAAGTATTAGGTACGCCTATTTTTTATGCCAGCCGTGTGAGTGATGGCCGTGGAATACTAATCTTTGTAGCTACAATGAAATAAAATGGTGGGTCGATATTTTTGGCGGTGAGTGTTTTTGTTTTATTAAAATATTACTTCATTTTAAAACAAAATTGAAATTATCCGATACACGAAATGAAATAACAAAAATATTATGTTTATTTAGTAACTATGCTTACGTCTCTGAGAAGCTGTGCATAAAAACATGAGCTACGGCAAAAATTCTCTTATTTTTGCTATGGAAAAAATATGAAAACTGTTATAATAGAAAATAAGTTTCATAAAAAAATATCATACTGAAGAGGTAAAAAACAAAGCGATAAAAACATTTCCACGATAAAATCACAGCATATCAACACAACATTTTATTTACCCAACAAAAACTATTACGCTATTCATACTGGCCTTACTTTAATACATTCCTGTCAACGAGTCCCATCAGTTATCATAACACCCGCATGACAAACATCACAATACATTCTCCCTACTATAAATAATACCAATTCAAAGTCACTCGTAAACCTACCACACATAATTTTCACATACAATACAGAACATTACATAGAGCAAGGAAAGACAACGGAGATGCCATAAGCAAGGTAGGTCAAGCGCCTTCTTGTAGGTGAAGCTACGTACGGCAGGCATGACCAGTTACTAGAACTAACTTGTCAAATCAAAACCAATCTGTCAAAGATTAGTCTTGATTGATTACTGTTTTTATTTTATGTCATGTAAGGGAAGAAACAGTTACGTTCCTCGTATCTCAAACACATGCATTTTGACGCTACATGTTAGGTAATTTTGCGACATGACATCTCCGCTAGTAGTATTGTTCTCCATGTAATAGTACTAAGCTTCGTCGTTACTCGTAAAACTTCGGGCTCACTCGTATTCATCAATCAAATGGGGTTATTATATTGTAAGTATACATAGACGCTCCGCTATGGAACACGTTGATCACGCAACTCACGCTGCCAGCATTGTATTAAATCTTTATTCCCAATGACGAATGGGTTTTTCGTTGATTATTTCCTCTCCCGATTCGGTTGTGGATGAAGAAATTCGTTTAGTGATTATTTTGTGGTTGTAATGGCGAAAATATTTGATGGCTGTGTTTTTTTGGGGTTTTTGATTCGGTCTATTATTTGGATTGGTTTGTGTATTACATTTATCGCGCCTGCTAGTATAATTCTACTATTCTACTTTTTCAAAATACGGATACCTACTGTAGTTACTCTTTATTTAGTTAAACTGATTTTATGTAGCATTTTATGAAGCTGAGGAGCACCTAGGTTTTTAACGAACTCTTAAGATCCAAATAACACAAAGAAAGGCTTAAAAGGCGTAGTTATATACAAAAACGAACTCAGTATTCAGTATTGTATGTTCCTCGTGGATTGCTGACAATAATAACGTGGAATCCAACAAAAATAAACTGGATTCGCGTCACGTACTTATTTCGTAAGGGTTCCCTCTCATGTGCTTCGCATTAAACCAATTAGTGTCTCATATTATTCTCTTTTAGAATTATATTATTATACAAGCATGGAATAAATATGAAGTTTTAAATTAGAGAAGAAATTAGGTCAATAGATGTCGCATAATGTCGATCTTGTTGCAACATAAAAAAACATAGTTTGAAACTTTGAGCGTAAATAATCTATTTTTTTATATGTACACTTTTAGATATCACATCTAGGCTGATAATAAGGCAAGTTGTTAATCACACTGACACTTTGCGGTCGAAAATACAATGATTTTTATCCACACATAAATATGATAACAACTATGTGACAAAAACCATTTTCTCTACTTTTCTATGCAAATAATATCTTTGCGTAGTAAACACTTGGCATCCACATGATACTTTGTCTCATGTAGTTATATTTTATGTGTTGTTGTACTAGCGTCAAACTATACCCATTAGGTACTTCGTAGAATTGTAAAATGTCAGCTTCAAAGGTCATAATAGTGCCTAAGCAACATTAACGATATGTATGAAATAATAAACAATAGTTTTACTACAAATATTATGACAGTCAATATATTTTCGTTTACTTAAAGAATTAAATCTACTTACCATGTTTTTATTTTGAGGAGACCAAGTAGGCATATTTGAAAAAAGAGATATTTCGTTTGTAATAGACAGTAGGTAATTGAGTTTTCTTTTTGTATGAAAGATTATAATATGAAATTAATTAATTATAATTTGTCTCAAAGTCTACCAAAAATAAAAAGTTGCTATAAGGAGCAATAATTGAATAAACTTTTTTTGCGTAAATCATTGCTTCGTCGTTTCTTAGAAATGTGTTGTGTCGATAATATTTCGTATGTTGATATTTTTTATAAAACTGGAGCAAAACTATTCGATTACAGGTGTATTTTATTTGGGTTGAGGAGGTCAGATAGGCAGTCGCTTCTTGCACTTGCTTAAAGCACTGATACTCAGCTGAATCCGGTTAGACTGGAAGCCGACCCCAACATGGTAGGGAAAAAGGCTCGGAGGATGATTAAAATAGAAAATTGGCATTCTTCTCTACTCTATACATCCCATTCAGTTCCATCACATCATTACGTCCCATTTAGTCCTAAGCTCTTAAACACCATTCATAACTTTGAAACCGTCATAAAGTAAAAAAACAACGTATCATCAATATCCCAAACTCGCTACATACAAACTCATTTTCACCCAAAGCATCTGTTTACAAACCAATGATAAATTACACTACATTGCAAAATTAAATCCGAAAAGAATACTTGAAACGGAATACATTAAATGTAACAAATTAACGACCGCCGCCTCGGGGGCTGGCTAATAAATGAAGACAATTTTATCCTCTAGATATACAAATAGCTTGTCTAATTTATTTTGCGAGTTTCGGCGAGATTTGCCAACTCGTCTCTCGTGGGATGTCACGTGGATGTAGGGAAAAATATTGCGTTTTTTGTGTGTGCCGTTATTTTTGGCCGGTCGTGTAGGCTTTGTATTATTGTAGTTGCAGGCTAATATGTTAACTTAATTAGATATTTTTTTAAAAAGATTGATTTCGTGTTCGGTCACCGCAAATACTTATTTGGACTAATATGTTATGACATACAGACCTTTTACAACCAAAATCCGTCTCTAAATGTCTTGATTTAGCCTGTAACTTGTGTAAAGAAGAAGTGCCTATATTTTTTGCTATAAAATTAAATTCATTCAACAAAGATAAGTTACCTCCCTTTCATTCTAACTTTTACTAAAAGATTTTTAAATAACAAAAAATATTTAGGTATATCTAATAATCACAAATGTAACCAATAAATATCAGAACACTTTGATTAACAAATTATATTATCATCAGGCAAATTATCTGTAACACAAGTTCCGCCCACTTTGACTCCGATTACTTATCAAGATGCACTGAAAACGATCAAAGGTAAACTTTGACAAAGTTTGTTCATCGATTATTTTAATCTATGCCCCAAGTTTGTAGGTAGATAACTTATTCTTTAAAAATATTGGTTTAGTTTTGAGATTTTTATTTTTTTATGAGCGGTTAAAATGGACAGCGGTTTTCTAGTTATAAGTGATTTACGTTAATTTTATGACGAGAGAAGATTGTTTGTAATATTTTTCAGCTTTACATAAAGTTCAGTCTGCTCATTCAAATGAGTGTGGAATACTGGATTGCTTCTGCTACGATTTTTAAGTCAGTTGGCAGTTTAAGGCAACCTTTCACATATCGAAGATATTATGTTTTGGGAAACTCTAGGCCTACCTCTTCATGAAAAACAACCGTGATATCATTTAGTGATCAAATTGTACATACCTACCATTCATCATTAACTTTTTCTTCTAAGTCACTTTTACTCACCTTACACCATCTTAACCAAAAATGAGCTACAACATAGTTCACTAAATTACTCTTACTCCCAAAACGAAGACAAACCTTAGTAATAAACCTCTATTGTTTATACCACCTTGTACCAGCATGACTTGGCCAAGCAAGAGTTTATAATGAACTTCGGAAGTACCCGCTATTGGCCGCGATGACTGGCACTTATAACTTTGTTACTTTGCCAAGCTATGTATTGCTAGAGTAACACTTTGTTGCTTTGAAATTGTCTTATGTAAGCTAGAAGTTGTAGATCTATTACAGACATTTGAGCCATCACTGTCTCCCATTTCTTTTCTTGATATTTTCTGTATTTAACAAAACTTTTGTAGAAGTTAAAATACTTTGTTTAACCAGTCAGTGAGCTTGAAATGTCAAGGCATGTTTGATTGTCGTTCTGAAACATACCTATAGCTTAATTTTGTACATCAAACTTTAACAGCCAGTTTTTTCATCAAAAGTTAAAGCCAAAGTAAAAGTCAAAGTAATGTCTAAAGTAAAAGTAACGGTCAAATTCAATTTTTCTATTAGTTTTGCTGTCACTTTAGCCTTGAAAAAACGTATTTGACCGTTACTTTTACTTTAGACATTACTTTAACTTTAACTTTTGATGAAGAAACTGACCGTATGTCTTTAACATGATGGCATTATTATGTACTTATTCGATTTTTGCATAGTATGTAAACGCGTCTAGAACAACAGACTCCGTACTCAATGTTTGAATACAGAACATGTTCATCAGTTGACTCGGGGCGTCATTAATCAGCTGTTTTTGCACCCCTAACCCGATGCGGGTATACAGATAAATTCCGACGAATTACTACAGCATGATTTTCTTTTGGGTAATCTCCGGAGACGGGGAAAAACTTGAGTACTTTCTTTGCTTCGGATAAATATATTTTGGTCTAATTGAAGTTGAAACAAGGCGAATGAAAATACGAGGAATGGATTTGTTTTCTCCATTTCTTGTAATGGTGAGATTCCGCCTTAAATTGTTCGTACACATTTGTTCGCGAAGGCGATCTTTGTAGGTACCTACGTATCGCTGTGAGACCACGCTAGCATATTATGTTCGTTTCGAGCACAAGGGTTGCAAATTTGTGGATATTTTAGAAATATCCGACATCGAGAAAGATTCTCGAAATAAACATGCAATGGCACAGTTTTTTTTCTCATATTTTTTTGAAGATCTGTTCAAGTTTTGGGCACGATATAAAAAAACTCCTTATAAATAGTTGGTTGTATCGGCAGATGTTTTTGACTCCTTAACCTTTTGGCCTTAACAGGCATGAAGCAGTCTCATTCAATTCATAATTGGGTTTACTTAAGGCAACTTCGAGCATAAGTTTGTGGCGTTTGCGCTTATTCTGAGAAATTGTATCTTTGAGCACAAACACGTGTTCTGTATAGTCCTGAAACCGCTTCCAGTTAATCCCAGCAAAGTTCAGTCTGATAAACAATTAATTAATTTACTTTAGTTTGAAGCTGATTTTAAGTTCTAGCCGTCAATACGGACAAAAACTTATTATTGCTGAAAGACATACATAGATAATATCTTTACAATATAAGTAATTTTGAATCAGCTATGTGGCTGCCTTATTTGGTAATGACTGTAACTGGTGAATGCTAAGGTACTTATTTTATATAATACAAGGTGTTGATTTGCATTTGTGCCATACTTCGTGGAGGAGGACATAAAATACGTGAATAATCGATTGGAATTACAGTAGACGGGAACTAGCTAATATGCACTGCTTTTTTTGTCATTTTAATGTCGTAGCATTTCAGAAGTAACCCAATTTTATGAATGAAAATTATGAATGATCGTTGCGTATGCTTTGTGTTTGCGTTTGTTTGAGGGCGCAGCACGGTTTTAAGGCCAGTAACACACGTGCCAAGTTTAAAATACGGCTAGATGACATTGAAGGAATTCCGAAAAAAAAAAAAAAAAAAAAAAAGTACCAATATTTTTGTTGATTTGGGTCGAGAATCATTAGCATAATTACGTCCTTGAATATGGCATGAATGCAAATCAACAGCTTGTATATTGCAATACACAAATTACAAATACACTGCGGCTGTAATAAAGATTTGAGCTATTTTGATAGAATTTGACGGCTCACCATTGTTACCATCTTTAAACAATTATGTCTCATATTCCATTTGGTCTACCCATTGACTGATACCCTGCATAGCATGAAAATATTTACTATCACTAATCTAATCTTTTTCCTTGTTCCAGGATACTTTTGGCACATAACAGACTTCCACTATGATCCCCTCTACACATCGCAAGGCGACACTAGAAGACGTAGGTATAAAATGTTAACTATTTCTAAGTTAAAGTACTAACATCGGTTAACGATTAACTTGTACTAGACTGTTGAACCACAAGTTTGCTTGTAAGTTGCAGGTTACTTGTTACCGACGGTACGAGTTACAGGTAAGGTTTGCTAATCTGTTGCTTACGTTGTACCGACGCGTGTTGGACGTTATTGAAGTTACTTCGATAATAGATATCTGAGGTGTAATGATTTTTGAAGGAATTTTCAACTTAAGTGTCAAATAGCAATAGAATAGAAATAGTATGGTTTTAAAAACTAAAAAAATACGCTAGTCATTATTGTCATCAGAATTCAGAGTGTGTGCAAAATTTGATCCTAATCGAAGACCAAGAAGTTGACCAAATTAAGATTCCAAGATTTTCTTACATACATAGTTACAATTGAAGCTAATATAAGCGTGTTAAAAAGATGTGGGTCATGATTTAAAGATGTAAAGACACTTCTCGCCGAGTGGTCACAACACTCTTTCAACAGAGAAGGATGGATGAGTATAGGAGAAGCTTTTGTAAAATTACAATAGCGTAGCGAATAATCATAACGTTACTAAAATTCTGCTTCTGGAATGTATCGAATTCTCTCCATAAGCATCGTTAGCGATAGATTTGAGCAGCGCTGATTGCAATTCGTATCCAATTAGCCACATCATTTTCAATTCAGGCCAGTTTGATTGTGTCAGCTTGGTGACGGTAATTTGTATGCAAAACATTGGTTTAATTAACGCGTCGATAGCACTCGAATCTATCACTAGATACCTAGGACTGTGACCGACACTATTTTTGAAAGCCACTTTGTAAAAATAACACTAAAAACAAAATAATGTCTGGACACCTTTTCACACACGGTCGGTTAGCCCCAACATGGTGATACAAAGCTGAAATACAGTTTTCGTGTGTAGGTATTATTTTCTGTCCATTATATTTTTGTTATAAAAAGTCCCATGGTCATTTATAGACTGGCAAAAGGATGACGGCACGATTTACTGTGCTCGTTTCTAATAGAGTGACTTCTTTCTTCGTTCACGCTGCACCCGCAGTGGAAGCATTCAGACATTATTATCTACTGATACACCCATCTTTGTCCCTTCTTAAGCCCTTTACTTACCAGGGCCGCGGTAACTCTGTCGAACAATCCAACAGCCCCGAATCAAAATCTAACCAACAAAAGAGATCTAACCTTCTTACTGTACGGTGGTCTACCGTACAGTAACCGCGCATCACTGGTAACTGTCATGCACCTTAACACAATAGTAATAAGCGATTTTTCTATAAAACTGTTACCACTGACCTGAAGTTGACTGTACATTGTCGAAGAGCTGATGAACGGAGCACGCTTCGGAAACTTTACTGACTTACCCACTTTTGTCTTATTTTGAGCTCTGTTTGGATTAGGGCCGTGGTACCTTTATCGAACAATCCCCCAGCTCCCAAACAAAGTTCAATAGAAATCTAACCACCTTCTTACTGTAGATTGTCGAAGAGCTGACGAGCGGGGCAGCTCAGGCCACCACCGGGCGCTGGGCCGCTTCGGAGACTACTCGTGTGACAGCTCGCTGGAGCTGATCGAGTCAGCTGCGCGGTATATGCGCACGAGACATTCTGAGAACGTCGAGTTCGTGTTGTGGACTGGGTAAGTTCAGTATGATAGTTGAAGGATTATTTTTCGTGAAAATAAAATATTTATTTATTCTTTGTCTATTAACCAATAGATCATGTTAAAATATCCCTAAAAGATCATAAAAATAAAGATAAGATGTTATCTACAGCCTAGTTTGGCCATCAGCCCCTTGACGTTATTCATTTTGCCTTAGTATATAAAGAAAAACCAGATCATGGAGTGCTAAAAAGATCCAATATTCGCTCTCATTTATAGTCACCAAAAATTTTTAGACCCTTCAAATTTTTTTGGTCAGTGGAAGATTTGACACATGTCCTTATTTAACCAAAAACCCTTCACCATAATCTAACATACCCATTACCCCACAGCGACATCATCGCAGCCCGGTACACAGGGAACGAAGACGACAAGATCCAAGCCATCAGAAACATGACGGAGCTCCTCAGCAGGACCTTCAGTTCCCACTTCGTGTTCCCAGTGCTCGGTCATCTGGACCCGGCACCATCAGAGAGCCTGACTAATATGTGGATGCACTGGCTGCCTTTGGAGGCGTTGCAGACTTTTAAATATGGTAAGTTTTGATGTAGATGGAAATGCAATGTTACTGCAAGATCACATTTGGTCAATATTTTTGATTTTGTGTCGGAAAAATATGAGTAAATATGCTTAAAATTTTTAACAAAATTAGAAATGCTAATTGTAGACACTAAGAGAGGTTACGCTTTCCAAAAACAAGGTCTTGAAGATCTTATTACGTTAGCATATACGCATATTAGTAAGATACATGGCACCTTTACCTGCCAAAGATGTTATTATTTCATTAAATTCACGCTCAGCTTCCCCGTTTACTCATCTCAACACAAGACTTAAAACTAATTTTATTAGAAACCAAACTAAAATACATCAGGTGTACCTTTAATTATAAAATAATAACATCCTATTATATGGAGGTAAAATCCTATTAACGCCCGCTTTCCCGCCACGTAGGAAACTATATTTTAATAAAGCCCGGAAGATAGAAGACTGTTATTATAATCCTGTGAAATAATATTCTCAGCAATCAGGAGAGCACATCTCTAGGATATAAACTATGTACTAGATCTGTGGTTCTCAAAGTTTATAAGAAAGTGAGAATTTGCTCTTGAATTTTTGAAATGTTGTTTTTAACACTCGTGTTTCGCTTTACAAACATGTTGAAAAAATTTGTACCGAAGATATTTTTTCAATTCAATTCAAATTCAAAAATTATTTATTTATTTTCTTTTTATTTACGATATTATCATTTATTAGCCATTAAAATAGACTTTACACAGATAATAATGATTGTCTAATCTATATATCCTACTAATATTATAAACGCGAAAGTTTGTATGTATGGATGTTTGTTACTCTTTCACGCAAAAACTACTGAATGGATTTTAATGAAACTTTACAATAATATAGCTTATACATCAGAATAACACATAGGCTACAATTTGTAAACATATTGTTCGAAATACTAAACCTGCGCAGACGAAGTCGCGGGCACCAGCTAGTTAATTATAGTCTATTTAAGACCCAACATTAATTACCCCCACAAAGCCCACCCAAACTTTGACAGCCACTGACCTGCAGCGACTGCAAGCACAGCACACTTTTAAATATGGTGATTGTTTTGATGTCTTTAGACTGGAACGCATAACTTTCCTGCCATCAGTTCTAAGTTACTGGCTCAGCCCGCTTTATAAAAGTTAAAACTTCTTCCCAGTCGGGAAATAAGAAACACGAAGTTTGGGAGCTGTACCTATTGGCTGCTTTTGTTTTCTTTATAAATGCAGTGTTGTTCCTTGCTCCTTGAATTTCAGTTATCAATATTTGATGGTGGTTTGAACTTTAACAAGTGGGAAATTGAATAACGTTTATTGTTTGGCATTTGTTTTCTGATATTTGTAAGCATTTATTTTCAAAATAATATTAGCTTTCTCTTGTAGTACCAATGTAACGTTTCTAAGTTTGTATGTATGTACTTTCTGATTAACGCTCAATCCTTTTCTATGAGAGAGGCGGCTTGTGCCCAGCAGTGGGACGATGAAAAGGCTAAAGATGATTCATTTGATAGTGTTGGACTGGGAGTTTTAGTACCTATGTACCCAATGTATATCTCGATCTACCATTAGGTACATGTCTTGGACCATACTTAAATGCATCTTACTTTTGTAAATACTCACTTTTCTTTACATAGCTTGTATTACATATTTATTTTTATTACATACCGTTCAACCTGTGCAGGTGATATTTATAAGGGCACCCCTCTTCACTGAAGTAGGTTAACTCAATCATGCGAACCTTGATTGTAATAATCAAAGCGGATACATGACTGCTTCGATAATATCACTGCTTCAATGACATTGTAGTTGATTAGAGGTATGATGATCATCATGTTTTTGTTTTATAACATACTTAAACAGCTATAAAAGGTTCTCATCATAGATTTTCATCTCTCAATCATAGATTTTCACAATTGCTATTTCTGGTAGAGATGATTTTTATACATAAAGGGCACTTTTTTAACGTTAGCGTATTTTCTAGGTGTAGAGAAATCACTGTAGAGAAAAGTGGAAGGCTTTGGGGGAGGCCTTTGCCCAGCAGTGGGACAGCATAGGCTAATTAAAAAAAAAAAAGAGAAATCACTGTGAACATTTATCACTCTTCACAACATTTATGCGTACACAATGCGATAGGTTTATAATTTATGCAAACTGCAGGAAAACCAAACAAAATAGTTTATTTCATCAACATCAGAACGAAGAACTCTTGATTGTACGAATGTGTGTGTGTATGTATGTGTTTAACAAATAAGTATAACAGACTTACTTTACTTTTTCCCAACAGGTGGATATTACACGATAGAGCAGAAACAAAGCAAGCTTCGGATAGTGGCGCTGAACACGAATTTGTTCAGCGTCCGGGATTCGAACAGCCCTCAAGCCAAGAAACAGTGGGAATGGCTGGATTCTGTGCTGGAAAAATCTATCACTAATAAAGAAATGGTATGTACTTTTTAAAAGAATTTGAATATTAAAAATGTCGTTTTAATATTAGCGGATTCCGCGGGTATCCGCTCGGATAGCAAAAAATTGAGTTCGAATCGGTCAGTCAAGGAAGGCTTGTTCGGTATGGCAAGGGTTGTTTTCGAATCGGTCAGTCGTTAAGGCTTGTGGTTATTACACGTACAAACGCGGAAAACCCTACAATCCGCTAGTTTAAAAGCGGTTTGAGGTTTATTGTGATTAATTTTTTTAAACAATTTTGTCTTGAATTATTTTTTAAGGTACTAAATACCGAACCTGAGGTCCCGAGTTCGATTCCCGGTTCGGTCGCTATTTGTGTGATGGGGATGGTTGTTGGCCGTGGTCTGGGTGTTACAATATGTATTTATAAATATTTAGCTATATGTAGTTTATCAGTTGTGTCAACACCCATAACAAAAGTTATAGAAAACCTACCGAAATAAATTAGCTGCCGATTGGCAATAAACTACGTAATATACAGCATTGTTTTTGGAAAGCAAAATGTGATTATCTTTGTTCTGACATGCCAATAAATTGTACTTAAATTGTCTACAACCAAACTATAACTTCAACAGAAGTGTTTTAGGACTACTCAACAACAATTAAAAAAATAACAAAGCACCTACTAACAATAAACCGTCTTTTTAAATCTACTAAAACGTGGTGACTAAAATAAAGTTAAAAATATAATCCTATTTTATTCTATTTCCTAGTTGGAATAAACCTACAATTTCAGCTGAACAAGGAAAATATTATTTCCTAATATCATGTGAATAATCCCATTCCACATTATTTAAATTCATAATGATTTTAAAAATTCACATATTTTTTTGCTTCGTCGTATTCTATTGTGTTTCAGTTACAATAGATTTTTAAATATTACACACATTTGTTGAATTAAAATATATTTATTTGGCGTAACAAAATAATTGCTTTTTCATGTTTTTTTTAATTCAGTGAGTTGAAATAACAAAATTTAATATTAGTTTACAATGATTTCTGTTAATTGATTTTAATTATTTTTGTTTGTATATTTATTCATTACAATGAAAATAAATTATTACATTTTTGTATAGTTTTGTCTTTAAACATGCGTAGTTGAATTTTAATATATTTTTTTAAATAAAAAGTACCTATTGTTATACCAATGCAGTCTTTTTTTTGTTGAAATGTAAAAACATTTAAGTAGAGCTTTAGAAAACAAGACACCTTTCTCGAAATTCCTTTTTACTACCTACTTTATCAAAAGTAATTCTTAGTAAGATATAACTTCAGTGAACAATACACACGCACTTTGAAACATCTTGCACTGTAAATCCACGAACATGACATTATCAGTCCCATACGACACAAACAAATTACAAACACAACAGCATTTTGTAAGCTACCTTCATAAATATGCGCACTTCAGACCGACTCCGTTTCAAAACTCGGATTTAACAAGGAGTGCTACCGTTACGGTACCGGATCAGCAGAACTGTAGGAAGTCCGGCCAGGTTAAGTCCGGTCCGGCACGGCCGCCGCCCCGTAATAAATTACAGATTAGAAAATCGTTAATCTAATCGCTTCGCTGTGAATTGCTGAGTGGATTTTTAAGAACTGTTTGCTCAAAGAAACGGGTGGATTAAAAAAGTATTGTAAATTGTTTATGATTTAAATAATCTTTTGCAGTTAAAGACCTAACCTAAAGTTAACTTTGAAGGGGTATTTTTTTATGACGTAATGCGTATACTTAACTTCATTTCTTTTTGAAAGTACCAAATTGAGATGTACTTTAGACGTTTCTGCTAGGTGTGGTTACGTCGCTCAAGCATTATCCTCCATGCCCTTATCCTAATTTTATTTTGGAGTCAGTACAGCATGTCTTCTTATTCCATACTCTTGTATCTGACATCATTTCACAACTAACATTATCGTCTTTCCGACGATCCATCCATCTTCTTTTTAGTCGTCACCTTCCTCTGTATTCACCCACGTCCAAGTTCAAGACCTTCCCCACTAAGCCTTACTTCTCCGAAATACATGACCATCTTACATTCAATACCTTCTTGATACTTGAAACCTAAGTAAATACGAATAAATTTGCAGAAGTCACCAGGTTTCTACGTATTGACTCCTTAGATACAAACAAAAAAAACGACAAAGTAACCTTTTATTCTGCGAATTGAAGTGTCACGGAGTAAGGAAAAGTTATCAAAGATGTCATAATGCAGGTAAATCAGGCACCTTCTTCTAGTTCAAATTCGTAACATACGTATGTCCAAAACGATCAGTTACGAGTGAACTAAAGGGCGTTCCGGTTCTTTGAGACGGTATTACGAGTAATGGTCGGGCCCAAAGAAGGCGTATGAGGGCGAAAACCGTCCCTTGCCTCCCGTACACCCGCGCATTTTGGCGCGCTTCTTTCTTATGCGATTTTTCGTTATGGCACCTCTGCTAGTCTTTTTCTTCTCCATGGTCAGAGGTTACCACTTCTTAGAATCCTAGCATCAACGCGTGCTTTGTTTGAGCATGTTTTTGTCTCTATCTGATTACCGTAATTCGACAGGTGTGTGACAGTGACAGGTATATAGTGGGAGAGTAAATTCGATTTATCTGAGACTTAATTTAGGGCACGAGGATCTTATTAGGTTAAGGTTGAGTGCTTCAAATAATAATAATAATTAGCTTTCGCCCGCGGTTTCACCTGCGTCCCAAAGGTACTACTTACTGCACCTGGCTGAAGAGTAGCCTCTGCCCTTTCTAAGGCTGTAGATTTCCTGTGTATGTCATTTAAATCACTTCAGTAGCTTTGGCATAAAAGCTGGGTATCGGTGGAAGTGTAAACCCAATTAAAAAATATTTTCCTGTTATCTAAATAGGAACTGTAACACCCCAGAAGTATTAAAGCTACCTCACCCAGCAACCCATCAAAACTAAAGTTTCTAAAGATCCCGTATTTTAAAACCGCTAACATTTTAAAGTACTTAATACGTTTAGGTAGCGGAGTTTCGTACAAACCAACTGATATGAATTTCTGGTCCACAATTATGAATCATTGTTGTTGAATAATTCACTGCTGCAAATAGAAATTGTGTGCTTTTGTGTAATGGGCGACAGTGAATCAAGTACGAGCATAATTTTCTATGGTTTTGAAGGTGCTTTCATGTAAATTCGTGTGGATGTTTCCTGTAGTTTTGGACATGCAATGTATGTATTGGCTGTTAAGGGAGAATTTTGAAATAATGGTTCTTCATGTATACCAATATTGTAAAGCTGAAGAATTTGTTTGTGTATTTGCTTGATTCAATGCGCCATTCACAGAAACTAGTTAAAAAGCTAGTTAAAATGTAAATGGTTGTAGTTGGGCTCTTTTATTATTATTTATTATCTTCAGATCTCTTCAAGTATCTTACATTGCCTTCCATTTCGTTTTGAAGGTCTGATTTGAAGCCTGAAGTATGTGAAATAGGTTTAAAACATTTTGATGATTTCTATGTCACTTCACAACGGCAAAGGTGTTGACGAAAGCTGATGTTTTTTCCTGATGTCAGTTATTTAATAAAACGGCTAGCTGAAATGTTAATATTCTTACACTTACACAAAGTCGCAGATAGAATAAAGAGGAACAAATTCACATAGTAAAGACATAAGGCTTATTGCTTACGTGCCGATTTACCAGTCAACTTTTATCAAAGGCTGCGACAAGAAACTGCTCAAAAGACGCCATAATTTCGAAGTCACAGAAAACACAAAGGAAGTGAAGAAAATACTCAGTATTATTTCGATTCATAAATACATTTTTTCTTGTAAAACATCAATCTTTGTCGCGTGCGTGATTACTGTCAAGACTGGTCCCTTTTTGTATAAATCATACGAGTCCGCTAATATATTCCGAATACGAAAGGTGACGGAATAATTTTCATCGTGAGAAATGTTTGGGGGTAATCGAAAATTTACGGTTAGTGACTTCGACAAATAGACTTGACATCTTTTTCCTTTTATTTTTCTTTGTATGTTTGGTGAAAGGGATATTTTTTGATGTTTTATTTTTGTGTAATTTTATAAAAAATATATTTTCAGATGAATATACAATACCAATGTAATAACGCCACGTACGACCTGTGACGGGATTATTAAATACCCAGATTTGTTTCCAGTAAGGAAGTATCACCAGGAGTAGCTGAAGCTATCTTTAATCCTCAAGTATCTCAGTAGTTTTCTTTGGACTTGGGTAAATCTATGGAGAGCAGCAAGTCTGAAATATAATAATGCACATAAATCTGTGGTGTATAATTACAATAAAAGAAAAAAATCGCGCATTATTTTGTAACAATAATAACCGCAGAATTATTATTACCACACATTCAATTACACACCACTAGACAGAATCGCCATTTGAACACAAACAAATATCAATACTAACACCAATAGCTCTCATTACAAGCAAAACCTTATCAATTTATTGTGATGACGTCATAAGGAGAAAAAAGGTTCACCAAATACCAACAAAATCAAAGAAACGGGGCTTGTGACGTCACACTTTCGCGAAATTCAATTTCTTCCAACCATAGTGTCAATACTTTCTGAGCTGGGATTTAAAGTCAATTTTATTTATATACATATAGAGTATGAAATTGTATAAATGTATTTTTGTTAGCTTTGGTTCTGTTCTGGGTCTTTTTTTGAGAGGTTCTTATGAGACTACAGTTGGGTTTAATGCTGTAAAAACGAAGGGTGTAGTTCAAATTGGAAATTAAAAGTTGATTTATAGATTTTACAGAGGTATAAATGTCAAGAAAAAGTATGAAAGAGGGAGACATGCTGCGCTTAACTTAAATAAAAATTACATAGTATTCATAAACAGATCATCTTCGTAAAATTCAATATTTAATAACAGGAAACGTATATATCTCGTAAAAAAAATACAAACATTTTACAGTTTACAGCATGAAATATAATAATATTAATTCGGCACATATAATGAGAAGCAATAAACATTTAATTATAACAGCTTAATTTCAAGCGCCTAGTTTATTGCTAGCTCCAAACGAGCTTGGACATTTACAGGGTTAAAGCCATGGAGAACAAAATGACTAGCAGAGGTGCCATTACGGAAAATCTCCTAAGAAAGTAGCGCGCCAAATGCGGGTGTACGGGAGACGAGGAACGTTACTGTCTTCGTCCTTATACACCTTCTTTAGACCTAATAATTTTGTAATAACAAAAATCGTTGACAGATATCTCAAAAAACCCAAACGCGTTAATTCACTCGTAACTTATCGTTTCAGTCATGCACACCGTAGGTATTTGACCTAGTAGAAGGCGCCTACCTGGCCTGCACTATGGCATCTCCGCTCTTTCTTTACTCCCTGATTAAAACCAACGACTTCCATACCAACTGTGTTTTATGCTCACTAACATTTTAATATCCCTTAAAATTTTATCAGCCATCTCCACCGTCAAAATTAAAGTCTTTATACCAAAATTACGATCTAAATAACCACTTTTAATCAACGCTTTCCGACCATCTTGGAGTACACTGCAGACTTTTAGTCGGCCGATAGTTGTTTGGGCTCATAGATCAGTATGACGATGATGGTAGTATAAATATTACAAAGATCAGGTATTTAGCCAGTATCAGATCGACTGAAAACTTTGATTGGTATCAAGATTTTTTAAAAACTTGTAACGTTATATTAGCTTCACTCGTAACTATGTTACATGCATAGCTAGTATAAGCTTGTTAAAAAAATTGCCTGACATCTATTCTCTGCCAACTATTTAGTCTGCAGAATACTTGGTACTCATACTTAGAACTTTCTAGAAATCTATAAAGACGCTTCCTCCTCAGTTTAGCAATTTTGTCTCTGAAGCTCGTGCGAGATTTTCAAAGTGTCAGTGGAAGATAAAATTTTATGCCCGCATATAAATTCGGGGCTAATAGAAAAATTTACGTCACAAAACTTTGTGCAATCGAAGCTTAGTGCTGGTAACACTCGATGTTTCAATAACTTACTATGGTGTTGCCATTTTATGTTTTATATTTTTATTTATTAGCAAAGGTAATTAAGGGACTTTTATATAAACCTTTGTAACATAACAATAGAGGTGCCTTTAAATTAGACTTCAACTAGGCACCCTAATATTTTTGAACAAAAACACTAATGACTGTTTTTTGGAAGTTTTCTGCTTACGTTCCTACTCTTCTATCTGTATGAAAGTCCCAACTACATTCTTAATTTGAATTAATCACACATTTTTCTCTGTCCCACCAGGTTTACATTGTAGGCCACGCAGCACCAGGCTCAGACTCCCGTCACCCCTACGATATGTCGGCGGACGCCAACGCGAAGTATCTACGCATGGTCCGACGCCACGCCAAGATTATAGCTGGCCAGTTCTTCGGCCACCTCCATGCTGACACCTTCCGAGTTATCTATGATAATGGTGAGTGAAAGTCTTACCGAGAGGTACTGGGTTGCCCGGGTAACTGGGTTGAGGAGGTCAGATAGGCAGTCGCTCCTTGTAAAACATTGGTACTCAGCTGCATGCGGTTAGACTGGAAGCCGACCCCAACATAGTTGGGAAAAGGCTCGGGAAATGATGAGTTATAGTTCTGAATTACGTTTATGTTGGTTGATGTGCTCGCGAAGTACCTACGTATGGTTCGACGCCACGCCAAGATAGAGTAAGCAATGTAAAACTTCTATTAATTAAAGATAATGTTTTAATACATTCTCAATATATAAGTGCCTTACGGCATGCAAAGTATTTGTTGATGATAACGACTAGTTAACATTGACATCTGTCAACTTGTCAACTAAATTAACTTAATACTAATTTAACCTAATTAATTTAAACTAATTTAACCGAGACTATTTGTAACCTTACCTAGCCTTCTTCTTGATTCATTAATAATTTACCAGCTATTATATTAGCTTATTATATAGTAAGCTTATAGCCATAAAGGTGTTAGCTTATTTAAAACTTGATTATATCGTTGCAACCATCAACGTATGACGCAAGGTTTAATTTTCAACATTACCAATTTTATTTCTAAATCCTTATATTTCTCATAACTTTAATATTTCATCTTACCAACTACAATTTCCTAGCTTTCATACTCATACTATACGCGAGGCGTTGGTAAAAATTTCTAAATTAAAAGAAAACAGTGTGTGTCAACCGCGTATGTTCTTAGAAGTGTTTCCCATCTGTACGAGTGGCCCAGTAATCCAATTTTACTCTGTACAGTTTTGCCATTTACTTTTAAGGAAAGATTATTTTTGCTAGTGATATATTTATGTGATATCATAAAAATTGTATAGCTTTGAACCTGCTCCAATATTACTTATCACTTATTATACAATCATAAGTTAAATCCAAACCGCAGATTTAAATTAAAAGAACTTATATCTGACTCTCAAATCCAATAGGTTAATAATCCGACAAGAGCTGTTAAAACTATGCAAAAAATATGTTTTTGTTTCTCTAATAAATAGACTAGAAACCAATTAATTTTACAACAGCGTAAACAAATTATATTATCAATGTAAGTTTTGGAATGCAGATACCCTTACAAAAAATATAATTTTAATTAGGAAATTTTCATATAGTCCCAATAAATCGGACACAAAATATGAAATTATGTATAACATTACAGCATTACTATAATGAAGATTATATAACATACTAGCTTTTGCCCGCGACTTCGTTCGCGTGGAATAGTGACTTCGGCAAATCTGCGCCACAGGTGAGAGAGCTTTTTGCTATATTAATAGCAACGTGTGGACTCTCAAACCCTGAATATCTGTGGGAAAAATATAAAAATGATATGGCGGATGACATTTTGCGTAGATTTCAAGAAGGGGACCCAAATATTTCGTACAATGAGGTAATTTACAATGACGCTCTGACCAAGGTTGAGGACCAAGTGATAACTATCACTGGTAAATATTTGTCCGATTTTGGTATGAGCAGACCTCAAAGAATTGGGGAAGTCAGTAATGATTTAATGCGAGAGCTAAATTATGATCCAGTTTTGTTACAGCAACAAATTACAGAGGCCCTTCCACTTTTAAATCCAGAACAAAGATTAGTCTTTGACACAATAATCAACAAAGTTGCCAGTGGCGAAGGTGGTTTGTTCTTAACTGCTGGTTTGGGATGAATGTACGATGGCCCATAAAAGAGCAATCGAAGCACTTCATCGCACGATGAAAGACATTAAAAACAGTCAAGGTATTATGGGAGGAATGGTAGTTCTATTGGCTGGTGACTTCCGGCAGACCCTGCCGGTTATAGCAAGGGGCACACCGGCAGATGAAATCAATGCCTGTTTAAAAGCATCTGTGCTGTGGACACATGTGAAAAAGGTTTCACTGTCGACGAATATGCGAGTATTACTCCATAATGACTGTCAAGCCGGGCAGTATGCTGCTGCTCTTCTGAAGATCGGCGAGGATCGTATGCCTACCGACTCCGAGAGTATGATCACGCTGAGCAGCGAATATAGAATTATCTATACTCCGTTAGAGCATTTTCTTTATAGTAAAACTTTTATTATATTAATATTAATTTTTTTACACCTTTTTACTGTTTATTTACATTTTTCTGATGGATTTTCCGATGAATTAAAACAATAACATGAACCGAACACGTGTAATGACACCATTGCGCGATTAACGCCATCTATCTACGGAGCATAGGAACAGCTCGACATTTGACCAATAGGTGGCACTGTATGTCCGTAATAAATTTTATATTTTATTTTTATTTTTTGTAATAAAAACTATCCTATGTCCTTTCTCAAGTTTCAAACTATGTCTGTACCAAATTTCACACAAATCGGTTCAGTAGTTTAGGCGTGAAGAAAAGACAGACAGACAGACAGAAAGACAGACAGACAGACAGACAGACAGACAGACAGACAGACAGAGTTACTTTCGCATTTATAATATTAGTTTGGATGATTCCTTTATTTATTTTATCATTTTATTTTGAATTCGTGACTCCGAAATCCGATATTAATTAAATAAGTGTCGGCGAGTGTTCGATGATTATTTGCTGTGTACACTCCCGAATTTCGGAAAAGCACCCAATAAAGGCGATGTATTTATTCTTTGGATATCTATTAATTATATTTTATCCTCTTTTTGTATTTGTATAATTATTTTGGGTGTTCCATGACAGCTGTCTTTTGTTTTAATGTCCGTGAATTTTCAATAATGGATTTCATTATTATTGAAATGTGAGTGTTGTATTACATACCAGTCATTTTCAGTCATCACCCGTATCGAGATAAAATATAGCCTATGTTACTCGGGAAGAATGTAGCTTTCCAACAGTGAATGAATTTTTCAAATCGGTCCAGCAGTTTCGAAGCCACTGGGGTACAAACAAACAGACAAACATTTCTCTTTATTATATTATTACTTATAGATAGGTAACAATACTTTATCCGATTCCCGAATAAAATAGTATAGATACTTTCGGTAGAACTGTTTTTCTTTACCATTTATAGACGAGACAGCACTACAGTGCTAATTAAGTAATAACAACAACGAAAACCAAGTGCATTTCAGCAAAAAGGCATCACGTTTTATTTGCCTGAAGCCGGAACGTCCGAATAATTACCGTAAACCGGTTAAATATACGGTTTATCGACTACGAGATGACACTTTTGGTAGCCGATAAATTGCGAAACGGTGTCCTGGTAGTTGTCATGGAATTTACCGAACGAAATTAGTGAATTTAGAGCGCAGTCAAAATGTTTTATGGGGAAGAAGTTCGTGTTAAGTGTCGTGTGTTTTAAAAAGGTTATTTTTGTTTTCGTAATGGCTGTGTTGAATAAAAAGAGATGGGTTGACTACCGTGCGTTATACTTTCAAATTCTAAAATAGAACATCTCTTCTTTTGCTGCTGTTGTTTTATTTATTATGATTTTATTTGTTTAACACAAGGACAGTTTTTGGCAGTAAATTATTTAACACCTTGAAACGAACGTACTAGTAAGTTGTGCTATTAACAGGAGCAACGAAACGACTACGCCTATCGTTCGAAAGACCTATCGAGTTAAAAAGGACAATTTAATAAATGATTTATATATTTTCTCGTAGATCGACCAGTATCATGGACGTTCATGGCTCCGTCAGTGAGTCCTCACCGCGACCCAGCCGACTCCTCCAACCCTGGACTTAGGCTGTACAAGTTTGACACCAATACGGGAAAGGTTAGTTTTTAGGGTCAATCCCCACTGAAAGAGCAGCGGCCGGCAGCGGCCGTAAATGCAAGTGATTGAGCGCGAGCGCGGCGCGGCGCGGCGCGGCGCCTAGTTGCGCCGCGCCGCGCCGCGCTCTTACATTGTCCGTACTCTTACGGCCGCTGCCGGCCGCTGCTCTTTCAGTGGAAATTGACCCTTATTGTATCACTACTCTCACGGCCATTCCATTCATATTGTATCTATGTGTGGATTTGCTGACTATACTTATGTTACTTGTGTGAAGCTAATGTCAAACTCTATCGCTAGTGACGAAATCCATAGATAGACAGAGTATTGAGAACGGCGGTAAGTACTTACTCCAGAATCAAGCACGCTGCACTGTGACGCATTCAATTGTTTTTTTTTCTTTTCTACTAGATATAGTAAACGGTGGTAGCAAATAATATGTAATGTGTGAATATTCTTATAATGTCCGTGAAAGGATTTTTTGGAAAAAAACACTTGTCTCGCGTATTCACATAATTTTGATCGCGAACAAATTAATGTGCGCGAACAATTTTGGTGAAATCTCACCATAAGATGTTAATTCGCCTTTCAATAAAAAAATAAACCGGCCAAGTGCGAGTCGGACTCGCGTACCGAGGGTTCCGTACAAATGCTGTATAGATAAAAAGTGAGTTTCGCGCCAACCGCTCAGTTTAGAACAATCATAGTTATGGTAATTTCGTGAGAGTCAAAATAGTTAATATTTTTTATTTTATAATATAACTAAAATAGTAGGCCAGTACCTTGTAAAAGTTATTTTATTGAAGTTATTTATATACAACATTTTATAGTCATCATTCAGAAATCTGATTGAAAATAACTAATTATGTCTTAAAGGTCATGGGGCATATCTGACCCGCTTTGTAAAAAGTGGCGGACATGAATCAAAGTAGTTTTAAATCGTGGAGAATGGTATGACGTTTCTTTGAATATAAATATTTTATTAAAATTCCATGGAGACGAATGTCCAGGATCGTTTGAAAAATATAAAAGACAAGCAGTTTCAGAGGATTGTACAGGTTGCAATGCTAGTTTTTATTGTTAAAGACATTTCATAAAGAAGGAAGGTGCCAATCCGGATGACCAGGATCTGATGAGGATCTGGAAACCCTGAGAAATCGAGGGCAACTCTTGAATATTGTAGGCACGCATCGAGTCATAACCAGACATGTGAGTGTATTTTTGAGGGTACTGGTAAACAGTGAAGGTTTGGAGCTGATTTGATTATGGAGACTACAGAGAGTCAAGGGAACTCCCGAACGGTATGTTGCAACTACCACGTGTTTGGGCTTATTTTATTCGTATTGGCGAAGACTTTCCACAAAGATAGGTTTGACTGCCATTGTGGGATCGACAGCTAAGATCAGATATAGTTATGGGAACTCCTTTACAATTTATAACGTAACCTTGTGTTGGAGCTTATTTTATTTTAGGTGATGAAAATTCACTACTAACTTGGGTTAAAGCAGCCATTGCAGGAATGGGATCTTTTATTTTTGAGGGATTAATCACCTAAAGAGCCCCAGTTTCAGGTTTTTTTCGAAACCGCCTGACGACTTGTAGCTGTCGAATTGTAACAACGACTTCTAGAGAGTAGGATTCGGGGCTGCTGGCTTTACGTTTCTAGAGCCTTGACAAAAGTGTAATTCTGTCCCTTTCTTTGTTTTATAAAGTCGGCATTATTTTATTTTGTAGCATTTTACAAACAAATCCAACTTCAAACATATAAAAAAGCAACAAGAAAACAAAAGCAAGAAAGAAATTAAAAAGATGTTAGGTGCATCGGTCTAGAAGTCGGTGTCTAGAGGATGCATCTATATTTATTTAACCACCGAGATCTAGACCGATGCATATAAACAGTTTTCTTGTTGTTTTAGAAGTTGTTTTTTTTGTAAAAAGATTTATTTTTAACTTTTGTGAAAAGTTCTCGTCAATACGAATAATATAAGCCCAAACACGACGTAACTAAAACATACCGAGTTCTCTCGACTTTCTCACGTCTCCATCATTAGATAAGCTCTAAACCTTCACTGTTTGATAGTATCACCAGACATACATCTGAGAATCAAGTTTTAATCCTATGCATGCCTACAATTTCTGATAGTTGCCCTCGATTTCTCAGGATTTCCATCATCAGATCCTGACCTGATGACAATGGAAATAAACGGCGAGTATACTCTTTCACTACAAAGAAATGATTTCTCAAATCCGTCAAACTTGGTCGTTTAAATTCCCCATTGAAATGAGGAAAATATTTGATGTTTACACCTGATTTTCTCTAGATTCCCATGGTTCACATTGATGCGACTAATGCCATAGTAAATCAGAGCCTTTATCATTATACTGTGCTATATTTCGTTCGTATCCGCCGTGGGTATGGTTTTCATACTAAGGTGCCCAATGACCTTTGAATGATTTAAAATTTTTCACAGTTTAGAGGCCATTATATTTAAGAAGTGTTTGATATGAATTTCACTTTTTATTCAAAACTTTAATATCTCTACGCGTTCATGTGAAAAAGGGTAGGCAGTAAGTTTATAATTATTAAAAAAATATTTTATGTAATATTTCATGTAAGCAAAAATAATATTTTAATATTTTATGTAACTTCAAATTTATCATTTTCGCAATTTTTCCTTTATCTGTACTATATAACGTTGCTTCGTGCCGAATTTTAAGATTCTGAGTTCACGGGAAGTACCTTGTAGGTTTTGATTCCCTAGCGTGTGACGGAAATTCGTCTAAGGTGTTGGTAAAACTGCTGTATCTTTTGATCGCGTTAACTTAGAAGTTTGATTTTTTCATTGCTTAAAGGGACAATAGACTTAGGTATTTGGTATAAATTTCAATTTGGTACCTTTATTCGTTCGTGAGAAATAAGGTAGTAAGTTTCATTTTATTAAAATATTTTTATTATATTATATAACAAAAAAAATGAGATTTTCGCAATTTTTCCTATATTTGCATTATATAACAATGCTTCATGCCAAATTTCAAGATTCTGAGTTTACGGGAAGTACCCTGTAGGTTTTGATTCCTTTGCGAGTGTCGAGAATTTGTTGAAAATATCGACATAATCGGTTGTATCTTTTGATTGGCTTGGCTTAGAAGCTTGATATTTTCACAGCCTAAAGGGACAATAGACCCGAGTATTTCATGTGAATTTCAGCTTGATACGTCCACGCGTTCTTAAGATAAAGGGTCTTGACAGACAGACAGACAGACAGACAGACAGACAGACGGACAACAAAGTGATCCTATAAGGGTTCCGTTTTTTCCTTTCGAGGTACGGAACCCTAAAAATATACAATATACAAAAATATAAATATCCAATAGAACAGGTAATGTTATTTGCCAGATATTTCATCATTCTTTTCATCCCCAGGTGTTAGACTACACACAATACTTCTTAGACCTGGCAGCAGCCAACAGGAACCTAGCGGAATGGACGGCGGAGTACAACCTGACCCAGTACTATGGGCTGCACGAGGTCTCTGCCATGTCACTGCACAATCTTGCCGATAAGCTGCAGATTGGCACGCCGCATGAGACCAATATATTTCACAAGTAAGGGAATATCTTATGAATCTTATATCTTAATATTTTGAAAAACATTATAATTGATTAAAGGAAAATATCTCGAGGAAATCCTGACTGTAAAGTCTGAAATCACCAACCCGCCACTGAGCAAGCGCGATAATCAACGCTCAATCTTTCTCTGGGTGAGAGGCCTGTGCCCAGCAGTAGGACGAAAAAAGGTTGATGACGAGACAATTAAATACAAAATTAACAAACTATTTTGCAAAAGATGTCTTAATAAAAATCTAAATTAATGTTGGCTGCATTAATTTTAATTTTTTGAATCTTCAGAAGAACATAAAACTTATTTAATCGTAAACGGTGTTAAATCTTAAACAGTTCCAATACGTCCTTTGACAAAAAAAAATAATACACCAAAAATATGACTCCATTTTAATACTCGGCTATGTTTACTTAATGTCATAAATGCATTGTAACATCCAAAATATGATAACCCTTATGTTAATAGCATTAAAATCTAAATTCAAATGTTTCCACAGGTACTTACGCGCGTACCGCGTTCGACACGAAAGCTCGGAATCCTGCGATGGTGCTTGCGCCCACCAGCACTTTTGCGCTATAACGTGTTTAGAGCACGTTGCTTACCGCCAATGCGTTGAAGCGGCTGCAAGCGCTTTAGCCGCTGCAGGGGACTCGGCACCGCTCACGTTACCGCTTTTCAATACTTTAGCGTTTTTAATCGCTTGTGTCATCGTTGTTATGTAATTTTGTTTACAGGAATGTTCTGGAATAATACTGTATTTTATTGAAGCGTGAACATGATAGGTTTAATATCGTAAATATTTGATATAGGTGTCGAAAAAACTTGATAGTAATATCAAGTTTTTCTCTACCATTGCAGTGTTAAGGTTTTTTTAAGGCGGCTTGTTTCAATAAAACAAATGAACGTTTTTGTTTCCCATATTTATCAATCTTATTTTCCCCGTCCATGCTTGTTTGTCGAACTCAATAATACTTGTATGCTCATTTTTTAAGGTAAATTCACAAAGAAAAGTGGAATTACATAAATTTTCGCTCAGACACGTGCTACGAACACATTGTGACGTCGAACGTTTGAATGCCTCGGGCGTTTCCGCACCGCTCAATCCGATTTGACGTAAAAATAATGTTCATTTTTTTATTGTGTATTCAAAAATTATGTTATTCTTTTTCGTTTTATTGTTTTATAAAAGTTACTTTAGTATTTTTTCTTGTAATGTTTTATGAATTGTATTTGGAATATCGGTTATTCTAAAATGGAATTATATTTTTAATAAATAGTAATTACACCGAAAATTTATTAGGATTATACCTACATTTGGTTTTTGAAAATGTTTAAAAAAAAGTATTATGGATAGCTCCAAATTTAATGTCTAACATGATTTATGAAACAAACGATTGAACTGTAAACGTTCCAATGTATTAATAATTTTCCACTTTTTAAAGATCTCATATTTGACATGTAAATATAAATGTGCTTCAAAAGTATTACAAGGCTACTTTAAATTAATTTGGGAACCTTCACAGAAGACTTAAAAAAACATATGATAATTGTGTGAAAAGCTTATTTTCTTTGGTGACTTAAATGCTTGTCAATGTATCACAAATGGGCAATTATCAAATAAATCCCGCTGTAAGTGCAAAGGAATGGTGAGTCAGACGTTTACTACCTAAAATCTACCTACATATGTTCCGTCTGGAGCCCTTCATTCAACAGGGCCGCGGTAACTTCTTCGATCAATCCCGCAGCCTACAGTTGTACTTACAAAAGATCATAAAGGTTTATCTTCTAAGAAAACTATTACATACATGAGCCCAGCCCAGGTCAAAAGTATACACTAACGTCTGAGAAGTTTCTCCAATTAATTAAAAGTAAAGTTAAAGTAGTTCTAAGTAGGTTTACAATGAGCAAAGTATAATGAGATAGCTCATACGGCATTTGTGATAAAGCTTGAAAATACGTGAAGTGAATATACTAGCAAATCTTTTATTATTAAAAATAATTGTAAAAATAATGCTTTAGACTTTCTAGTAATTTAGAATTATAATTAAAATTAATTGAATTAAATAATTGACGTTGTAAAAATCGAGACTGTAAATTATAATACAACATTTAGAACGTTATTATAAAAAGTAATTTCAATTTTGAATAAAAGTATATGGTAAAATCATTTTGTACCCGATCCGCATTTGAAAATGAACCTTATTGTTTTAAGTATAGACTATGTTTTTCAGTAAGCTTGCTTTGAATGTAAAATCGATGTATTTTGTACATAATTTAAATGATAGGTAGAATTTTTATAAGTAATTGAAAAGCTAAAATCGACATATTTAGAGGTATTAATTTATAATGAAGTCCTAGAAAATGTTATGAACGATACTTCTTTGAAAGTTTCTCATCTAATAATTGGACTTTCCAATCCAATTTGTTGTGTCGTCATTTTAATTATCGAAATAACTTTGTTTAATTTTGTTCATTGCGGTTGAGTTTAGACATAAAGTGTACCTATATGCGCCATATTTTAGGCGTAAAATGTGATTTTATTTTAGGCTAAATTAAAGTTTCAATAAATGGATTTTAGTGTCAATATTTTTTTAATCATTCTTACATTCATTCTTCAATTTTAAAATAAATCAGATAATTATGTTCACTTCTGCGAATAATCCAAATTCAATCGAAAAAATATTTCACTAAAAAATCATCTGTAAAGTGATAACCTAGAAATAAAATTGATTATTTATTAAATATTATTAATTAATAGTAATAGAATTAATGTTAAAAGCACTGTAAATAATTACAAGTGTAATTTAATTTTTAAATTGTAAATGAGGAACAACTAGTTTGTAAGTGAATATTGAAATGCTTTTCCAAATTATTTTATTGCGGAGACCAAATTAATTGAAATAATTCCTTGAAATTACAGTTGAAGGCAAAATAATTTAATCGGATTACTTAAAATGAAATCCAATAGTCATTAATTCTTAATAACAAAATATTTAACTGATTAATCAAATTATTTATTCGATTATCGATAATTTTGCACTCAACTGTAATTAGTAGAGAAGTTTCGTAGCAAAATGATATTATTTTAATTTCTTAAATTGTATGAATGTTCCCATATTTGTATCGACTGGATGTTTCAATTAATTTTTAATAAAGAATTGTAATCAACTTGTTCGTTTTAATGGACTTCCTCGAATATTTTGTAATTTGGTAATTTCATAATTATCCTTCATCACATTTAAACAGTCGAACTGCCAGGCTCAGACCTATTCACATAAAAAAAAAACATACAGGCATTCATACAGAATTGAAAACTCCTCAGTCTAGGAAAGTCGGTTTTAAAAAAACAGATGCCAATGAGCGTTAGTCTCATTTTATGACCAAGACGATTTCAAAGCCTTAGAAGGCTCTCCTTCAGGTTTCTCGTCATCTGTTTTACTTCGCCATTGGTTTATGTTATTGTTAATGTTACAGCCTTTTTATCGTCCCACTGCTGGGCACAGGCCTCCTCTCACACGGAGAAGGATTGAGCATTTCGTATTCGATAAAGGCCCAAAAAGTAAATAGGTATTATAAGTTTGAAAAAATACTTTTTGACTATAGCATCTGCAAACCATAACACACAGATAGCTGAAATAATCGCCCAGTACCAACTTTAAATAACACCGTACACCGTAAATTCGGCAGTGTGTCATTTCAGCTTAGACGAACTTTACCTACTAAGTGTAGGTATATCATTAGGTATACATCATAGGGTATAATAGGGTATACTATTAAGTGGATTTCATTATCCTCCTGTCACATAAAATTTTCCTATTCTTCTATACTTTTCCGTTTGATGTAGGTAATTTCACTACAATATGGGTCGCTCGAAACAATGAAAAGTTACTTAAGTACCTCGTTCTCAACCAGCCATAGTCTTCCATGTCATTTGTCTTCAGTCCAGCAGCCATAGTCTCTTAGGTCGTTCCATGTTCAAGAAGAAACAAAAAGACACCCGGATATGAAGCGAAGATAAATAAAATTGAAAAGTAATATCTACCTATAACAACCACACACTCAGATACGTACTCAGATGATTTGAAATACGTGACGTCACCAAATCCTAACGGATTAACTCCATCCCTGGAATTGCGGGAACAGTACCTGCACACTGCCCACTAAAAAGTTGGCCGACAGTTGACCCGATAGTTGGCAAAAAAGTATACATATCTTTATTTTATTTTATTTAAAAAACACCTTAAACTATCTTTACAAGATCTCTTATCCTAATACGACAGTTAAGAACGGAGCACTATTTAAAACTACATTATTTACAATCATGGTATTACGTCTAAATATTCAAACAAAGTAAAAATTACCTTGATTAAATTATCTTTGTTCCAATCTAAGGCTGCTTCCAAACCAAACTGACTTTCAGCCACCGAATGTGAGCGAACGTTACGCAGTACATAATATGTAGTATCTCCATACATTATTCACATTTTCGTTGACATGTAGCCGACGTTATGCGTAATCTGCATAGACGATGACATTCGGCGGCATACAGTCAGTTGGGTTTAGTTTAACATACTATACAATATGTTTTGGTATTGGTTTTACACTCGGTCGCCTGCCTGACGCTAACTCTCTTTGGGAATGCTATTGAGGTGGTTTGTCCGCCACCTTGCGGGTAGCCCAAAGTGCTGGTGGAATGCACTAGGCCTTAGCTCCCTTACGCTTCTTACGAAACCCACCGGAGATAGTTGGGGAGTTTTAGTCGGTCTGATACCGGCTAAAATACCTGATCGGTGTACGTTTATGAACCCAAACAAACTGTCGGCCGACTAAAAGTTTGCAGTGTGTACTACTCTTGTATTGACGTCATCTTTTTCCTTGGTTAAGATTTTAAGACTATTTTTAGCAATAAATCTTGTATGCTCTGCTTTGAAAAAGGATTAGTGCTTCTAAGGTGCTTATTCGTAATTTTTGTAACGTTAATAATTTAGTATTGAAAAGAGTACTCGGATGCTGAGCTAAATATATTATCAGCTTAGGTTTTGCCTCGGTTGGTTGATACGTAGAATGGTGAAAGATATTTCACATTTTATGGTATCCTACATTTTCATATGCCTAGCCTTTTTTTTCCCAACAATCTTGGTGTCGGCTTCCAGTCTAACCAGATGCAGCTGAATACCAGTGTTATGGTAGTAGGTACAAAAAAAAATAGTTTTTTATTTCAGATAAGTGGCATCCATAGTATGTTAGTGAAAATAAACTTATGAAAAAACTATGTTAGTAAAAATAAAATATGAAACAAAACAAAACAAAAGACTTACATTTTAGACGCGAGGTTTTTGCGCGTAATACAATTATGAACAATACCTCCTATTATTGGGGAGTCGTACCTCTCCGCTATGGTCCTCATGATGGAGTTGGTACTACATGTCTCATTATAAATTGGTAAGCAAGCATGATATTGTATTTCATTACTCAAAATACCAAAGTATCCTGACTTGGATGTATCCAAAAGTTTATAGTAATGTCCTACGTGAAAAGTTAAAATTTATTTACCTGAAAAGTATAGAGATTTGACGCAAATGCGAGAGGTTACAGACTGTGTGACTACTTCTCATTATTACTCACATTTGCGTATATTGTTGGTAGCATTAAAACAACAATGCGTAACCAGAGAACAAGTCGATACTATACGTTTGTAGTTACTAAGTATTTATACCGTTCTTTTAAAATAAGAACCTGTAATTAAATACATAGTATGTAAACTATAATATGTAATTATGAATATAGGCCATAATTTACCGCATTATAATTTTCTATCCATCATCCATCATCAGCCTATAGCAGTCCACTGCTGGACATAGGCCTCTCCAAGTGCACGCCACTGAGATCGATTATAATTTTACTAACACAAAATTCTAGCCCTCCTTCCATTCAAATTCACACGTTAAAATTTTTCTTCTCGCCTGAAAACCGAGATTAATCTAGCAGAAGACTTGATCAAGCTTGCGATATACGGCATAATATTAAAGGGTATCATGCTTAGCATAAACAAGTGGTGTATATGTATATCTTGACATGCAAATTTATGCTAAATACAAAAGTCGATACGCGGTCTCTTGATAAAATGGGAACATCTTGCAACCTATGTATATTAAGTTCTGCGACGTAGAATAAGAATATGCAGTAAAACAATGCGATACAACAGCATATTGTAGAATGGTATTTAAATAAATAATAAAAATAAATCAATAATTATTACATGGAAAAAAGTCTCAAGCATTCATAGATACGTCTGCAGGGTAAGAGTTTTATTTTTTAAGTATTTCATTTTGTTCTCTTTCAGATAAGAACTGCAAATCTAATGCACGCGTTTTAATCATCGTAAGAATAATTGTCTGTGTTTTTTTTTCTAAAATACGTGAAGGTATGATTCAGTATCAATTGATACTTAAACAGTAAACGATTGGCTCTTTATTTAATGCCAATTTTCTTCGATACCGAAAACATTTGTTTTCTTACAACTGTTCACTTTGAAAATTGAACATGAAAAAATCGTAAACGGCTGTTTTAAGGAAAAATTACGTTAAGTTGTCAACTTGGGCCTAAATCTCTTATCTCAAACACATCACAAACTTGACTTACTTTCTCTCCTACACAACAAAAACTTGCCTCGTATATTCATGATAAACTCGAGTTCTCTACAACCATGTAAGCACTTTTAAGTCTACATCTCTGAACAGCTGACGTCTTTCAAATTAACTGCCTGGAGTCGGATGAAGGACCTTCCCGTTGTTTACTTGGGTATTTCATAGTAATGAGCTTGAGTATTTGTTAATTGTGTGTGTTGGGCCGTGTGTTTGTGTCTGTGAGTGTGCGTAAGTGGAAGTGTGAAATGATTGTGGGTATTTTTATAAGTAGGTGTAGTGGCTCGGGCCAAAATCGCATTGTGGGACTGAACTGACATTGAAACTTTCACAAAGCAGCCCCGTAGTCTGTAAGTTGGTAATTGATACACCTATGCATCGGAGAGTCCGTAAATGATCGCTCTCCACGGTCGTGTCGGATTGCCGTCCCATCGGGCTATGAGAGTGAAGGAATAGAAAGTGCACCTGTGTCTGCGCAAATGCTCTCGCACTATAATATGTCCTACACTGCTAGCTGACCTATCTGTCTAATTAAATGTGTGTGTGTTCAGGCTGAAGAGACGTATGTACATTTAGCTGTTTTTTTTATTCAATGTTGCCCATTTATTTATTTTTGTTAAATCGTTTGAATTATTTGGTAAGTACCTATTTGTTTTGTATTATTTGCATTGATTGTTTGGCATTAAAAAGCGACATAACAATTAGTAGCCAAATAACGAACAATTAAAATGCTCAGTACCGGATCAGTAAACAATAATTCGTTTAATTAAGGCTCATTAATTACCTATTAGTGATAACGAAACGAAATTAACAGCTAATTAGAAATAAAATATTCACAGGGTATGCAAAATTATTTGTCATTTTTAAAGTACATTTTTGACTAATATTTTTTTGGAAATTGTGTATGATGGTTTCAAAATTGATAATAATTTATATTCATAAGTATACATAAAAAGAACGATAAACGAAGTAAACTCTTTTATCCCGAGAGAGACTATATTAATGTCCATTTCAAAATATCGCGTCAAGTTACACACCGGATTTCATATAAACATAAAGCTATCTGTTTTGATTTGAAAACAAAGACAAAGAAATGATAGTCAAATCCTTAAAGAAATAACCCCTTAATATTTTGACCTCCCAAAACCGTGACCTTGACCTTATATACATAAACATAGAAACCGACGACATAAAATAAAATTTGTATAACGAAATAATAAATAAACAATGTACCAAACATAATTATGTGTTCGTGAACGCACTTGTTCACGCGACTGTACCGACCTTTGATCTGTATCTTTCATATTTTATGCTTGAGTACCTTTATAGGTACAGTCGCAAGCAGGTCAATATACCCGAGGAATCTGTCAAATTTTACCAATGGAACATTAATCTTCCACTATTGTGATAAGGTTGAAAATCTATTGAAGAAGAAATTGGACTTTTTGATTGAGGCAGGTTGATGTGATGTCGTATGTACCTTTTTTTTTAACGACGTCAAAAATCATCAAATGACCCCTCCCGCTGTGGGTTAGCAGCGGTGAGGGAGTGTCAGACTCTTACCTACTGACTAAAAACAGTCGTGTTCCGTCATAGGCCTTTTATGTACCAGGGCCGCGGTAACTCTTTCGAATAGCCGGCAGCCCCGGCATGTCGTATGTACCTGAAGTTTCAGTAAGTTGAATTTGGTTGGAAATTAAAGAATGAATGGTTTATACTAAGACAAATTGAAAATCGTCATGCAAGTATTGCTAATTAATTTTTCCATTTCAATTATTTTCACTCGTAAATCCAAAAGATCTTCTATTTCAAAAGACATACGATATACCCATTTCATTCAAGAATTACTTTTATCAGAATTGAATCCAATTAACAAGTTAGATAAAATAAAAAAATACTACAGAGCAAACTAGTCAGTTATCCTAAATTGATACAGATACAATTTTCCTAAATAAAATTGCTATCTGTTCTATGATCAAAATGTAAAATCAAAACTCTCCTATTTCAATTTCTATTCTAAAATAACTGTTATTTCAAAATATTAGAATAGGTACCTATTATTAATTTCGTAAACTTTAGCAATATCTAGACTAATGAGTGCGTACAACGGTCGTTAAGCATCAAGAAATTCTAGTTAATACCTAATATTACAGGCCTTTTAATATTGTTTTAGGCTTAGTTTTTGTTAGTAGCGCCTAAAATATACATTATTTTTTGGAACCGTAATGCATGTAATTATAGAATCTTGATTATTTTAAAAAAAACCCCCGACCCAAAAAAAGTACGCAATTAAACCCTATAAAAAGCAAAACATAACTTTAAACACTACGTAAGTACCAACTAAAGCATGTCAGACTAAACAAAATTTTGTCGTGTCGGGGGACCGCTCTAATTTATTAGCCTAACGTTAGAAGTAATTATATACTACTACATTATATATACTACTTATAACTTTGTATATAATTGTGTTTAGATACGTGTTTTTTATACGAGTGTTGTAATTAGGTAGGTATCATTTGATTTATGTAAGTATTTTTAAAGGTAAAAAGCGGTCCCCCGACACGTCAAAATTTTGTTTAGTCTGACATGCTTTAGTTGGTACTTACGTAGTGTTTAAAGTAATTTTTTGCTTTTTATAGGGTTTAATTGCGTACTTTTTTTGGGTCGGGGTTTTTTTTTTATTTATAATTTAATTTTATTTCATGCTTTTTGAAGGAGCTCCTTAATTTTTCCTTCCTTCATTTAATTTCTTTTATTTTAAGATGGGGTCGCTATATACGATCACCGCCAAAGGAAGCAGGGCCCCGATTCTCCTAATTTTACTTAAGCGTCATAAGATTCACGTTCGACTCGATTCGACTGAGATTCAATCCCGACTCGATTACGATTGAAGCGTATGTGGCATTCCGCTATTTTTTCTTTGAAATAAACGTTTTTATCCTTTTCTGTCATTCAATAATGAATCATTTTGTCTGCAAATGATTTACGTTTGCAAAATGATTGTACAGCAAACTACCGTATAGACCAAAATCACCAAAATAGCAGACCAATCGCACACCAATCAAATGTCAATCGAATACGATTGGTCTTTTATTGGTAGCAGAATGCCCGATATGGTTAAAACTGCTATTGCGATCATATTGCGATTCGATTTCTATTCGATTTTGACATTATTAACTTAGGAGAATCGGGCCCCTGTTTAACAATCCTCATGACAAACTGGCTCTGGGAGAATTGCACAGATTAAGAATCAATAAAGATTAACTTTTGGTCATTCTAGATTTTCAGCAAAAATATAAATCAGTTTATCCGTTTCATTCCGGCATTCCAGGGTTTCAACCGTCACATCCTATTTCCAGCATCAGGTTCTCGTCAATTAGAATCATGAAGAGAACTAGTCAAGACAAATTCAACGAGCCCAAACTCAATGCGTTTACTAAAAGGCAGTTCAGGGTTACGTCTCCTATCTTCGTGCCCTAACAGCAGACCAGCTCAGCGGTTCCAGAAGACATTAGTGTTTCAAATTTCAGATCCCACATATGCTTGCAAGTAAACTGAGCGTGTAACATTCCTATCACACCTATCAAACGAGCTGATGACCTTGAAGACCTGAACCGATTTCCACCAAACATAGCTAAAAACACTCCCGAATGACATTCCTTTCAAACAAAAAAAACCGCATTACAATCGGATCATCCGTTTGGGAGCTACGATGCCACATACACACACACACACACACACACACACAGACACGTCAAACTTATAACACCCCGTCGTTTTTGCGTCGGGGGTTAAAAACAAAACTGGGTATAAATAAAGCTATGATATTAGCAGGCTGACTGTTATATAAAAATACATTGTCAATGAACAGGCTTTCAATTTTTATGCTCTTTAATTTGCTTTACCTACCTATAAGTTATGGGACATTGAAAAATGCGTTGACTTTCGACCCGCTTAAAGGTTGGTCTACTGATAATATTGACTGTATGTACAAGACAGTAAAAAAGTTGTTAAAATGTTTTTTAATCAACAATATCTCTACTTCCCTACTAATATTATAAATGCGAAAGTAACTCTGTCTGTCTGTCTGTTACGCTTTCACGTCTAAACTACTGAACTGATGTTAATAAAATTTGGTACAGAGATTGAGTTGACCTTGAGAAGCAACAGGATAGTTTTTTTCCCGGACTTTTAGAGTGCTCTTGGAAACGCGATATAACCGAACTCGACGCGGGCAAAACCGCGGTCGGAAGTTGGTAATGTATATATCCCAATTTTGAGAATAAAAAAACTGCATTCTAAATTCAGTCCCAGGTTACGAATTTAATTCATCCACAATCTGAGTCTTACTTTTTATATTCATTTATTCAGTACCAAGGGAATTTCTCCAATACTGACCTACCTTTCTTAAGTTTGTACGTTTTCGCTTGAATTACTTGGTAACTTTGATGCGGGTCTAACGAATTCATGTATAAGCTTGCCTTACAACATTGTAGGGATAATATTTACATGAAAAAAAAAGATGAAGTCAGCTGGTTGAGTTTTTTGGATATTTTAATATTGTCCGACAGCTTACGTCGTACTTGATTTTATTACAAAAACGTCATCTACGTTTAGGTCGGCTTCCAGTCTCACCGCATGCAGCTGAGAACCAGTATTTTACAAGGAGCGACTGCTTATCTGACCTCCTCAACTCAGTTACCCGGGAAAACTAATACTCTCTGGTAAGACTGATTGTCAGACTTACTGGCTTCTGACTAGCCACTGCTAAAGATGTTTAAATGACAGCCGGGTCCTGAAATTCGATAATATACAGCATTTCCGTACCCACAAAAGTGCAAGGATCCACGTGCCTCAACCACGAAGGTCAATAGAAAAAGGTATTATAACTAAGTAACAAAACAAACCGTCCAAGTCTGAGTCGCACTCGCGAATAAAGGGTTCCGTACCGATTTATAAAACGGACAAAAAAATCACGTTTGTTGTATGGGAGCCCCCCCAAAATATTTATTTAATTCTAGTTTTCAGTATTTGTTGTTATAGCGTCAACTAGGACACATCATCTGTGATTTCAGCTCAATAGGGTCCCGTTTTACCCTTTGGACGGAACCCTAAAAATATTCACGCCACTTCCTTTCAAACGCAATTTTCTTTGAATGTGATGTAATTATTCGTGTTTTTGTATATTTTTCTCGGTCATATTTTTTGGGGACCTGTCATCTACTAATGGCAGTGACGATTTTGATATAAGCTCTTTTTGTGTGTATTGTGACGTAATACTTGTTATGTAATGGTACTATTGAGATTGTTTTTTTTTATTTTGGGTTTGGGATTTCTGTTATTGAACTGATAATGTGTATTTTGACATGCTAACATAGGTATAACTTTCTAATAATATACATATTTTACTGTGTTACCATTTCATTAAAGTTGTCTCAAAAGGGCTTCAGCGTGTTGGCTTCGGCCCCACGTTCGCCTCCCAAAAATCCGGGACTCTGTTATGTAGTCCCGAGGTCAGAAAGAGACATACATACTAAATACTAAACTTTGTAGTAGGTACTTACGTATAAAAGTATAAAAAGCCTGGTGACTTTATTTAATTAACGTACAGCAACATCACTTTTCTCTAAATTGACGTTTACATGACCTTTTCATCCTCCTTCTTAACTTGAAAAATGGGAAAAAATCGGCGATCAAACACAATACGATTAAAAAAATACAAAAAAATATTTTAGTGTCTAGTTTTAATAGCAAGGCTACATTATCCCTTTAAAATAATTCTTAATCAAGCATACTTTGTAAAAAATTGTAGTTCAATTTTCAAACTACAAAACTATTTCTAGACAACTTAAACTTTGAAAAGCAATCACTTTAATGATTAGTCTGCAATCTTGCTTTGTGTAAGTGCGTATTTTGAACCAAAGTTCAGCCAATTAACTCTGTCAAGTACCAAGATGTACTTGTGAGTTAGACTTCATAGTTTTGACTAACGAGTAGACTTTAGTCTAAACAGTCATTAACGTGAACTTCTGAATTCACGGTTGGCATAGGTAAAGAAAATGGGGTCTTTGTTTATTTTCATAATAGAGTTGGTGATGAATATTACGATGAAAATCATTCTAAATTTTAAAGTTTTATATTTTTTTTTTTGGTTTACAAAGGAAGCTGTATAAATCACTACATAGTATAGAACAAAGTCGCTTTTTCTGTCCCTCTGTCCCTTTGTACACTTAAGTCTTCGAAACCACGCAATCGATTTTCATACGGTTTTTTTATCAGATAGAGTGTTTCAAGAGGAAGATTTATATGTATAATATTCATTAAATAGTGGAGCATTGCACCCGTGCGAAGCCGGGGCGGATCGCTAGTTACACATAAAATAATGTAATAATAAAATTTCCACTGTTCGTTTCCCTAAGGCTGCCTGCTCACGTAAGATAATCGGCGACCGATGTTTTATGGGAGAAAAATAGAACGTACTTATTGATAGCAATAGTGTAACGCATACGTCCTACAAAACGTCAGAGAATCCTAGTAGGTACGAACAGCCTATTCAAAATTGGCCCAATCGTGTGTCCTACAAAGTTGTTAGATAACTACTAAAACATTACCGAATTTGTGTTCTACACCACAATTTTAAATTCCGAACTCACATGCACCAACCCGTAAACGCTGCGCATAAAAACAAAACATCCACACCCATATAAACACATGCATAATCCTCCGCAGGTCACAAAATAACGAATTTTATTTAAATTCAACACGACGAATACAAAACGAATGGGTGCGGGCGCAATTAGCGAGGACGCAGCATACACAGGGTTAACGTTACTGGGGTTTTTTTCTGATTCCACTCGTAATTCACATTTAGTCGTATTTGATGACACGTTAAAATCACGTACCTACAGGATTTTTTTTTTCGCGACACTCGTTTTCGATTGCGCAAATATGATGACTTTAAAAATTGTGAGTGCCTTTTTAAAAGTATAGTTCTATTTTTTGTGCAAAATAAATACGAGCTTGCTTTGAATGGATTTGGAGTTAACGGTTATTTGGTTACTATCTACATAGTTATTTTTGGTCATATTTGTATTTGTCAGCTTTGCAGCATCCTAAATGATGGTTAAAGGAATTAAACTATACATATATTTTTATTAAAAGTAGGTATAATAATTATTGAGGAAGAGAGGAAAAGAACATCATTCATAGCCAGTTTTCAACTTAAAAACAAATTCCGAACGATCTTTATCATAACAATCTTTTTGACACCAAACCCTTTTCAGCGATTAAAAACAAAGATACGGCTAATTTCCCCACGAGTTATAAAATCTCATTAAAATTTTCGAAAATGACAACGAAAGTGAGAATGGCCTTTTTCCACTTAAAAATAGAATAAATTCACGCGCAGAGGCGAAAGTGTAGCACCGAGGCAATCAATCTTAATTCGCCAGGACAGTCGACTCAAAAGAATATATTTTTACGTTGACTCGTAGGGACGTTTCATTATTTTCATCTTCTCCCTTCGTTATATAAAAAGACAGTATTATTGTTGAGAAAATCGATAGCAAATCTGTCATGTTAAGTCTTTTGTCGTCCGAGTCCGTTATTGTTGTCAAATCTTATGGAGCTGCTGAATCGTCGGCTATTTGTGAACCTGTATAATTCATGTCCATTATTCTTTTAATGGCGACGTATTTGTTTGAATGTTGTCGTTTTATTTTCATTGTTTGCCTTAAATTAAAGTGCACCTTTAATTTATTACAGCAAGTCAAGTTTTTTGAACCCGCTGTATTTTCTAAATCCTTGAGTCCAATTAAACAAACTTAATCAACGAGACCAAAATGAAACATTTATTCAAATTCAGAAAACCACTTCAATAAGCTCATTACAGTAAGTTCATCCACTTAACCTCTGGCCGAAACTAATTCCAAGCGAGTCGTCGCGTCGCCGCCATCTTTGCAAACCATTAACGTGACTGCTGACGTGTTGCATCGAATAATGTATTCGATTATTCGAGTTAGGGACGTAATCGAGGTAATACAGCATTACGAAGCTTCCCTTGTAGTCACGTTCGAAGCTTAACACCAATATTTAGCCATTATAGCTGAACAAACAATATTGTTCCAATGTTTCTTGTTTGAATAATCTAAAGTACTTTGCTCCCTGATAGTGGGACTTAGTGGATTAGCTGATAATACTCGCCGAGATTGGCTTAAATGTTTCACCAAATTAATGGTCGGAGGTTTTACCTGCAGTTTTTTGTTTTAGTGCTTTGTTTAGTTTAAAGTTTTGGGCGTTGTTTTACATTTTAATACAAAACATATTATAATGTTATAAATTAGGTATGTTTTGATAGAAAAAAATCTGTATGATTTGAAAAGTTTTGTGCCTAGTTGTAAAACTACTTGGAACTACTGTAGGTATAGCCTTGGTTAACATACCTATTATTGTAAAAAAATGGCGTAGTTCCTTTATTTATATTATGAGGTACTTACTTATTTTTAACTTAATCAAAATCACGTCCTTCAAATGAGTTCACTTATATTTTCTTAACTTGTAAAAACAGACTATAGTTTAAATACCTAAGTAAAACAACTGATTGTGCTGAGTTACTAAGTACCCTTTTTTATCTCGAAAATAATTTTCTAAAGGAAAAAGGGTACATTAAAATGTCTAATTGGGGATGAAAAAGACAAAAATGATAAAACTCAAGCCCTTAAAAGAGTACTTCAGTATACTTGGATAAAACCATGGAGAACATAATGACTAGTGGAGGTGCCATAATGGAAAATCTCCTAAGAAAGTAGTGTGCCAAAATGCGGGTGTGTCTTCGCTCTTATACACCGTCTTTGGACCCGAGAATTTTTTGTAATACCAACAATCAAAATCAAAAGTCATTTATTCAAAATAGGCTGAAAATAGGCACTTTTTGAACGTCAAATTTACAAAAGAAGGGCCCCAAAACGCCCGCCCATCACCACTTCCTATGTGTATTTGCTGGGAAGAAGAACCTACGAATTTGTCCTAGAAGAAGGCGCCTGACCTACCTACATTATGATACCTCTGCTCATCTTTCCTTAATCCGTAGCTAAAACTTTTTGCCACTTCTGTTAGTCCAGTATTCAATGTTTATATTTGACAAGACAAGAAGATTTATGGGGACATATTTTGAAATTTCTGGAAGTTCCTCTTTTTTTTTGTTTGAAAGAATTACGCTTTCAACTTTCTTTCTTTTTGTCAAACTTGGTTGGTGTTGGAGATTTATGAAGGTGAGTTTTAAGCGTCAGATAATTTTGTAGTAGATCACCTGAGGAGATAATTAATCTTTTTGAAACTTTAATGGTGTTGTTTGCTAATCTATACCAATATTATAAAGAGGAAAACTTTGTTTGTTTGTAATGAATAGGCTCAAAAACTACTGGACAGTTTTTAAAAATTCTTTCACCATTCGAAAGCTACATTATCCACGAGTAACATAGGCTATATTTTATCCCGGTACGGGCAGTAGTTACCACGGGACGCGGGTGAAACCGCGGGAAAACGGCTAGTGATAGTATAAATGGATAACTACATAATAAAAATAAAAATATCAAAATCATAATCAAACATCATATTTTGGACTGATTTTGTTTTGTAGAATAATTTGTAAGGGAAATAAACGATAAAATTACAAAAACTTCTGTATTCACAAAGTATCTGTGAATATGGTAAACAATCCTAGGTATCCATTATGTTTGAAAATAAACAATTTTTATACATTCTACGTTTTTCACAGGAACTCAACATTCGTCATAACTTATAATAGTATCTACTGAAAAAAATATTTTCATAATTGATGCAAAAGATTTTTCGGAATACATTTCGAAAGGTTCACTGTAAAAATAATATTTTTGCAAAAATCATAGATATTCAGGTATTCAGCTGCTGAGTTGGCATGGAACCCGAATCCCATAATTAACACAAATCTCGTAAAAAAAAGCAAACAAAATAAATCAAAATAACCCTTAACGACTGTTGTAACAAAAAAAAATACCTATCCAACACAAATAGGTTTCCCTCGTATTCCAGCGTTTAGTTCATCAAGTTCTTTTCGATTAGAAAACTTTCGACTAAAGGGTGAGTTTAGTGTGCACAGAATTAGTACAACACCGGGCTAACTGTCCAAAGTTCGGTCTTCGCGTTGGTCTATCCAATTACGGACGAATCACTTTACTTATTTCCTGCTTGATGTCTATTAAGTCTGGTTAAGTTAGTGAATAAATCTGTTTAGGAAAAATACCTACGATAGGTATGGGGAGCTTGCTTAGTTATGTCTGGAATCAGTGTGATTAAGACAGGAATAGACTTACTCATGTAGTTTTATGTAAAAGTCAAAATGATATACGTATGAACAACGGTTCTCGTCAACTAACGTTGCCAGTCTGAAGTCAGCTGCTCGATGCCTCCATAAATATATGCTCCATGCTTGCATATATTTTAACAGTTTTCAAGTCACTACGCGAACTTCAGAGTAGTATAATAGTGATTTAAAGAGAGCTGTTATGGTATTACAGATGGTATGCCATGCTTTCGAGTCTGTTTCTATGTTATATCGTGATACTAATACTGTACCTAAAATAAGACCACGATTAGTCTAAATAAATCTTCTACCACCAACAATTAGAACATAAATACCTCACCAAATTTTAATTCCGGAATACATAATACCTTTTACGAGATAAGTAGTACCTGTCTTAAGACGGCGAGAGTCGTATTTATTCAGTAATTCTCCTAGTAACTTCGTAAATGCAGGGATTAAATTGCCCGGGTCGCTTCGCAGGAAAAATGTATGAGGCTGGAAGACAGGGGACCGTTTTCAGGGGACTGAGACCAAGGGAAGCTCAATTAGTGGCAGGGATAATTCCCGACCTCTCGTTTGCGTACTTATTTCGTGATGAGGTGCTTACGAAACAAGAAAAAACGTGGAGCGCGAAAACATGTTGATCTATTTATGATTACCGGGTTTTGGGGACGACATTTTTCGACACCGTTTTTAGACTCCTTTTTAAATGACAATTTTAAATCCTTCATTACGTCACTGGATATATAATAGACAAGTTAAGGAATGTAATCTTAGTCTAAGTCACATAGGTACCAAACATTATAAAGTTGGTTACTGGCACCACCATACACTTACCAATGCAAACGGTTATGGGATCCGAACTGCCAAAGCCAATGCAGGCTATCTACAGCTTCGCAATCAAGGCTATGCCAAACAAAGTACTAGGACGGCATAAAACCGAGGCAGTGATACGTAGAGGCGATCTTAGAGCCGATGTTTGGGTAACCGGCGTTCCATTGGGCGCGGTGCCAGGTCGCTTCGAGCCGCTCGTCACACCGAAGTTCGCTGGAAAACGTTTGTATAGTGATTAGCAAGTTTTGTGTGGATTTGTAGGATTGAAGTTGCTTTTAGAATTTGTGAGCTTACTAAGTTGCGGGTTTTCAATTAAATTGTTGGGTTAGATGTTTTAATACTTGAAGAGAAAGCTTCAAATTCTTAGTTCATATCGCAAACAATCTCTCTTTGACGACTTGATGACTTTATTGAAGTAATCTGAAATCATCACCTAATTTGACTAATGCAGCAATCAAAATTAACATTAAATCCATAAAAAAAACAACAACAAAAGGCTACACTGATCGTTTTAAATATTAAAAACATTCGACAGCCAACAAAAAAGTTTTCCCTCAACCTCAATATTTCACTCCATAATTCTTAACAACGAAACTTTCTTAAACAGTACTCAGACGAATGGTTTATCTTAAATATACATCCCATAATCACTTTAGCTCCTTATAAAATGAGGTTCACTTAGGGCAATAATCCTTATTTATATTACTGCAAAAGTAGCTTTGTATCTTTGGCTATTAGTGCAAAACGCCTGCACCAACTGAGATGAAATTTGGAATACAGACGGATATTCTCCTGGACTCAGTCATAGGTTACTTTTTACATATATCAGTTTACGAAGCAAAGTAAGTTCATAGGAACATGACTGAAACAGTAGGGAAAAACTCATCATCATCATCAGCCTATCGCAGTCCACTGCTGGACATAGGCCTCTCCAAGTGCACGCCACTGAGATCGATTTTTGGCTTCTCGCATCCAGCTCCTGCCAGCCGTCTTGCGCAAGTCATCACTCCATCGTGCCTGAGGACGTCCTACACTACGTTTGCCGAGGCGTGGTCTCCACTCTAGATCTCGTTTACCCCAACGGTTATCGGTTCTTCGGCTAATATGGCCAGCCCACTGCCACTTCAGCTTGCTGATTCGGTGGGCTATGTCGATGACCTTGGTTCTCTGACGGATTACCTCATTTCTGATGCGATCCCTCAGAGAAATGCCGAGCGTAGCCCTTTCCATAGCCTGCTGAGCGACTTTAAACTTGTGAACCAGCCGAAAAAACCGAGCTTGCAGCTTGAGCTTTCCGAGCTTGGGAAAAACTACTTAGTCTATACTAATATCATAAAGACAAAACATTTATTTCTTTGTTTTTTTGTATAAAGGCTCCGAAACTTTTGAACCGATTTGAAAAATTATTTCACTGCTGGGAAACTACACTCTTCCCGAGTAACATAGGCTATATTTTATCTAGGTAAAAGCAGTAGGTCTCAAAGGAAGCAGGCGAAACCGCGTGAAAAGGCTAGTATTCAATACTTACAGTACGGTGTAAATATGACCTGTAATTTATCTTTATGAAGACTGTAATTCTAAGCGGGATTTGAACTGAGATTTTGTGACACGATTACTATACAGGTACACGTATTTAGTTTATGTTCAGTAATTTCTGAAGGAGGCTTTTAATGAAAAAGTTTGAATGATTTTGGCGACATATTGGCTGATATTTTGCCAATATGTGTATAGTATATGAGATTGAGTATGATTGGGAAGGATTGGTTACGTGCCAGGGAACCAACTTCATCATAAAAACGAGGAGTTCCTCAAGAAAGAACCAAATAAGTCGCACACATCAAAAGTAAAGATTTGCTTAACTTAGTAACGGTCGTTCACAATATTCTGTCTACATATCTGTTGGTTTTCTTACTTAAATATAGAGGTTTGACATAGCTTGTACGGCGCTAATGTCAAAATTCCAACTCTAGTAAGCAATAGGTAAAACCAGTAGATAGAATATAGGAAACAGTCGGTAGTCGATGGCTATCAATCAATGTAACTCTACATACAAACTTACAAACCTTTTACCACATTTTATATGTCAAGAAAACTATAAAATAATGTGGAATTGAGAAGAATAAATATGATTTTGGCAGAAGAAATGAAATGTAATATTTATTGCGATACAAATATTTTCATGGAAATCATATTCCTTGTGATGAAACATTTTCGAAGAATCTGTGGGCTATGTAAATTATTAATATTTGTAAGGTAAGGAATAAAATCATTATTTCATTTCCAAATATTATATTTCTTATGCCTTGGATATTTACACGCCGATTCACAAAGTGTGGCCGTCAGGAAATCTGTATTTTCGTCGGAGATTTATATTTTTTATGTGGACATTATTTAGTGGAAACTGTTTGGGCAGACGTCATATTGGACGTCCTGCTGCACCATGGCCTGACGTGGATTTGTAGAACGTGGCGGGCAGTGGATGGATGCAAGCCTCCCAAGACCGGAATGGTTGACGCTCATTGGGAGAGGCCTACGTTCAGCAGTGGAAGGAAGGAAGAATATTGGCAGATATGATGATGATGAGGATATTTTTATTCAATACATAAACATGGATCAATATAAGTGCTAAGATGCTCTGTTGACGGTACTGCACAGCTTTCCCGACTTTATTAATTTAAGTTTATCAATACAAAATCAAAAATACCCAGGGGGTCGGGTACCACCGACAATAAAACCTGTGAGAGACTTTATCCGACCGAATCTTGTGTTGATTATTATCTCGACGATATGCGAAATCAGTAAACGATGAATAAACCATTTGGAAGTATGTATACTTTTCTCCACTATCAATTATATAAATAATCACTTTACAGACGTAGGTATTTACCCAATCCTAGTCAACAATTAAACTGATTTGAATAGCTACGGCCACAATGGACCGTCTAATGCATTGTCCTTGTTAAAGCAGTTATGTCTATACAATATAATGTGTTAATAGACTGTAAATTATATTGGAAGCCTCGTAAATGTCTGGGAATATAAGCAAAAGTAATCGTTAACATAAACGTTACCTGAATCGATATTGAAACTGATAGATCATTGATTTTTGGTAGCCAACCCCGACATAATTGGTAAGGCTTGGGACATAATGATAATTGATTTTTGTTCATTGTAATTGCAGGTCCAATGCATGGTGTTATAAAACTATCACTAGAGCGGGATGGTGAACCCTTGCGATATTTATTCGTTTATTTTATAATTGTTTTCTTATATAAATGTGGGAACAACCTGATAGTTTTTTACTAACCCATTTCACCTTAATTTGAACTCACTCCAAGTAGAAGCATATTAAGCTTGGTTTGAAGGTTAAAAGCTAAGCAAGATTAAGTTCCATGTAACTCGTATCTCTGCTATAGGCAATATATGCTAGTAAGCTTTTCATGACAAACAAAACACATTTTACTGCATTATTTCTGCCAAAAAGACATCCACTGTTGTACAGTCAGCACCAAAAGTCGATGAACAGAATCAACATGACAAAACACCTGTTCACAATAAAATGCCATAAGTTATAGTCGCAACTAGGAAACAAAATAGACTGTACACCAGAAACTTACAAAAGTCGTTAAACACGAGTATTTCAAAAGTATCTGTGCACTAGTATTCCTAAAGTCGCTGTACACCATCAATCCAAATGTCGCTGAACATCATTGTATCAAAAGTTACTAAACAGCAGTAAATACAAAATTAGGTCAACAAAGTATATTTTTAATGTTGCCGTGTGTTAATGTACTTTTGACGCTTATGTTGTTCAGCTACTTTTGGGACAGTACTTGCTTGACCTTAATAATGTATGTTAACACGTTAGTATCTATTTCAATAATTTTAATAATTATTTTGGAAATACACTCTTTTGCAAAAAAAGCGGGCATCTTAGTTTTAAGGACTTTACGTGTATTTCAAAGGGTTTTAATGATTGTAGTATGTTTCTAGCATCAAAAGGGTTAGCCAAGCATGCGTGAGAGTGTATTCTAAATTTGAGTTTTGTACAATTGCTAAGAAATTGGTTAAACCTTGTTTTGGACTAATTGCTGGCAGAAAGTTCGTCGGTGTTTTGAAAAGTTTTTGAAGTGATTTTCAGAAAACTGATAATGCAGTCTTAATTAATGTACCTTTTTGTTAGATCAAAACATTTTTGAAAAACTATGCGTATTTGATAAAATTTTCACCTGCTCTAAATGGGCTATACTGATGATTGATGGCAATGTTAAGAGTTTCGGTATTTTAGTGTAAAGCGTTCTTCTGTTTAGGTATTATACCCACGTGTTTTAAAATATCGCTTTTTCATAATTAAACACTATTTAGAGGAGTATCAGTACATTGGGCTGCGACAAAACCAATTTAAAGTAAGCAGTGCCGATCGCAACTCGTCTCCTATCATACTTTGACATTAAAAAATACCAAATTTTTTGATAAATGTTAAAATTAACCACATGAAAAATGATGAGGAGGGTTTAAGCTATCTAAAAAGTCTAATTATTGCCGCGTTGAAGCTCTCTATAACTCCATAGGTATCGGGTTACTAAACGATGATTTCGCTGAAAGGGAGTCAAGAATTCAAAGGTATTGACCAAACGTATGTTTCTTAAGAAATGAACAGATAGCCAATTATTGTTATGATTTAAGCAGGAAAGTGCTGTAGATGCTAGGAAATCTCGGTGCAGGCAAGTTTATTTAATAAAATGTCAGTGGGATGAAAACACGCTATTTAAACGCTCAGACTCATAGATCTTCGGAGGTCTACGGAGTTTCCCAAGAGACGAGGTTGTTTGAAAATCAGTGATTACGAGACCTTAAGACCTCGTGCTCACAGTCTATGCGCTATTTTTTGTATTTTGTAGAATTTCAAGATTTTTAAAAATGTTAAAGTCCGAAAGGAGACGAGTTGTGATCGGCACTGCTTACTTTAAATTGGTTTTGTCGCAGCCCAATGTACTGATACTCCTCTAAATAGTGTTTAATTATGAAAAAGCGATATTTTAAAACACGTGGGTATAATACCTAAACAGAAGAACGCTTTACACTAAAATACCGAAACTCTTAACATTGCCATCAATCATCAGTATAGCCCATTTAGAGCACGTGAAAATTTTATCAAATACGCATAGTTTTTCAAAAATGTTTTGATCTAACAAAAAGGTACATTAATTAAGACTGCATTATCAGTTTTCTGAAAATCACTTCAAAAACTTTTCAAAACACCGACGAACTTTTTGCCAGCAATTAGTCCAAAACAAGGTTTAACCAATTTCTTAGCAATTGTACAAAACTCAAATTTAGAATACACTCTCACGCATGCTTGGCTAACCCTTTTGATGCTAGAAACATACTACAATCATTAAAACCCTTTGAAATACACGTAAAGTCCTTAAAACTAAGATGCCCGCTTTTTTTGCAAAAGAGTGTATTTCCAAAATAATTATTAAAATTATTGAAATAGATACTAACGTGTTAACATACATTATTAAGGTCAAGCAAGTACTGTCCCAAAAGTAGCTGAACAACATAAGCGTCAAAAGTACATTAACACACGGCAACATTAAAAATATACTTTGTTGACCTAATTTTGTATTTACTGCTGTTTAGTGACTTTTGATACAATGATGTTCAGCGACATTTGGATTGATGGTGTACAGCGACTTTAGGAATACTAGTGCACAGATACTTTTGAAATACTCGTGTTTAACGACTTTTGTAAGTTTCTGGTGTACAGTCTATTTTGTTTCCTAGTTGCGACTATAACTTATGGCATTTTATTGTGAACAGGTGTTTTGTCATGTTGATTATGTTCATCGACTTTTGGTGCTGACTGTACATAGGCCTCCACAAAGTTCACCACTTCATGCGGTTTTCAGCGTTATTTAATTTAAATATTTTTCATTAAAATATACACCATAAAATAATACAAACCACAAAGCAAGTTCCATTTACACGCCATATTTATCAGCTTAAACCAAAACAAAGGACAAAGAATTTAAATAAAAGTCGATGTCCAAAGAATTTCTCTAATAGAATAAAGTCTGCTATCAACGATCCGTGTTTTCGAATGCCGTACCTTCGGGACGAGACTTAGAACAGCTTACCAACTGGAACCGCCATTAGAACAAATCTTTGTTTGAATAATTGCGCAACAATCGAGCTGGGGAAGAGGCAGTGCGACAAAAAGTGCAGCTCTAACACATATGTATGACAAAATTGACACAAGCGTCTACCCTAAGCTTGCAGTAAAATAAATTTTTACTTAATATTTATACTTATAATAGAATATAGAATATATATTAATACGTATAAAAAGTTTTTATTATTAGCAAAACAATCAGTCTTTACATAGTGTAAAAACATCATCCTCATCATCCTCCGAGCCTTTTCCCAAACTATGTTGGGGTCGGCTTCCAGTCTAACCGGATTCAGCTGAGTACCAGTGCTTTACAAGAAGCGACTGCCTATCTGACCTCCTCAACCCAGTTACCCGGGCAACCCGATACCCCTTGGTTAGACTGGTGTCAGACTTACTGGCTTCTGACTACCCGTAACGACTGCCAAGGATGTTCAATGACAGCCGGGACCTACAGTTTAACGTGCCATCCGAAACACAGTCATTGGTGTCTAAGATATACTTAGAAAGTACATACAAACTTAGAAAAGTTGCATTGGTACTTGCCTGACCTGGAATCGAACCCGCGCCCTCATACTCGAGAGGTTGGTTCTTTGCCCACTAGGCCACCACGACTTTTACATAGTGAAAAGTCATTTAACGAAATAAAATCTTGTACATAGCAATTTTTTAAGGCACATAACTAATGTTCTTAATTTTTTTTTAATTATCATCTTTTGACTAATATATTCTTACTTTCTAATAAAATAGGAAACAAAGAAACGTAATCTAAGGAAAACTAAACAATAATCATACTAATACAAAAAATCACAACCCCTCAATATTACTGTCGGGCGCTAAAGTAAAAAATAATTATTTTGGTTGTCATGGTAAACAATAAGTAATTGCTACTGAATGAGGCTTACAAATAGTTTTTTTGCATGATCTACAAACAATAGTGCTCTTTTGATCCTTAGACCTTGGACAAATAGAGCACCTCCGCTTCATTTTTGGAGCACTAGGACCAGCTTCATCTGAACTAGGCAAAGGCTCTTCTTTGTAGAATATTCTCTTGCAGCGCGTCTCGTATATCTTCACTTTCAGAGGCACTAATATCCTGTAGGATTTGTGCGATGGCGTCTTCTGATATTTGGCGACTCATTTTTGCAGTTTTCAACAGTAATTCTGAAAAAACAACAAATTGAAAAATTGGCAAAGTGAAAAAAGTTACACGTATAATCACGGGTGGGGTCCACAGGTATCCCCGCACGAGTAAAAAATGTACTTACCTTAGCGGCAACGCCACGTACGTCCACCCGTCGAGAGCGTCGGCGGCGCAACGAGATTAGCCAAAATGGTGCGATCGTAGCTTGTCAATTTGAAAAAATTCAGTTAAAATAGAGCGCGTGGGGTCTGCTTAGACCCCGCCCGTGTTAAAGGTTAAAATCTAAATATTATAATAATTTTTCATCGAGAAACTCTTTAATATCATAGTATGCTCTGTACTAAAAATAATTTGAGCCGACGTTTCAGAGCTTCGGTATTGAGTTCTCTCCAGCTCTTAGGCAATTTGTTGTAAATGATAGGTGCCATACAAAATATACTTTTGCGCATTACGCGGATGAAGACAGAGTTTGCTATTATAAAAATATACAGGGTTACTGGTAAGTAGACCGCATCCTTTCAGGAGGTGATAGTATAGGTCAATACGGACAAATTTGACCCTGGGATACACTGGGCAAAAGTTAACCCGTTTCAAGATAATCGAATTTCAAGATCAGTCGTCTAGGTACACGTATAACTTTTCATTATTAGTTAAAAGTCTCATTTTTGTGGATTTTTGTTTGTTTTTGGATAGAAGATGAATCATTTCATAATAACAAACCATAAAACTGTACAAATCTCAGAGGAAATTATAGCGAACAGAAATTACTTTTTTAGTAGATATTTTCTCAAAAATATTACTTTTCATTTTTTTGTGCAGAATACTTAAAAAACATCTACATTTATATGGCTATCCAAAAAGCCACAAAACACACAAAAATCCGCAAAAACGAGACTTTTAACTAGTAATAAAAATGTATACGTGTACCTAGACGACTTGTAAAGAAAAGATCTTAAAATTCGATTATCTTGAAACGGGTTAACTTTTGCCCAGTGTATCCCAGGGTCAAATTTGTCCGTATTGACCTATACTATCACCTCCTGAAAGGATGCGGTCTACTTACCAGTAACCCTGTATATTTCTGTTACGAACTCTAAGCTTGTAGTCCTTGCAAAAAATAATTTTGGATTCCGAACTTCACGCAGTCTTATGTGAGTGGCGCTTTCATGCCTTGGCAGAAGATAAGGCATGACAGTGGCATATCCACTTGGTTCAATTATCTCAGGGACGAATGGACGCGGAAAAATATTCCAAAGAAAATACGTAGCCATGGCGTACGTACTAGAGGAAAAACAAGGTTTGAGCTCAAAAGCTTTACGTGGTAAATATTTACTTTGGTGCAATATCCGTCGGTGAACAGAAATGTTGCGCTTAGTCAGGCTTATAACTAGATCTAATTGGTCAATACTGGATTTTACTGGTAATAATCAGGAGGAATACAAAGCCATGGTAGTTTTTTGTTTGTCTGGTTTTATTTTGAGTACAAATACCACAGCACAATAGCGGTTTATTTTACTGAAAATTGGTTAAAAGAAAATTACTTGAAAATTATAATAAACAGCATTGGTAGTGTTGCTATTAATATTTTACCAGGGGATTTAAAACACATTTCCGAAAGTTATATTTTCCCAGAAGATGAGAATGTCCTTATACCTATATTATTAATTCGAACTGATGTAAAAGGGACGTAATGCGATCTTCCTCAAATTCAATTTCAAGAATTTGATGAATATTTTGATGTAAATTTTATAGCGAAACTAGATTTTTCCTGTCATAGAGATTACAGCAATATACCTCTACTTTACGGTCTATCCCAATATAATATCCATCTGTTGATTTAATTACTAGAGATGGAAATTAGACACCATACAAGTTATATAAAATTACTATATCTAGTGAGCAAAACCACACATAGAATACGTAGTGTTAATGGCCGTAAGACATCAAAATAACATAATATAGTCTACTTTACCGTGTCCGTAAATTGCGTCGTAATCTGAGGAACGTAAATGTCGGTCCTGCGCCTGATCTCTCTCCGGTCGTGTCGGATTGCCGTCCCATCGGGCTATGGGCTGAAGGAATAGTGAGTGCACCTGTGTCTGCGCGAATACTTGTGTACTATAATATGTCCTGCGCAGTTGGCTAATCTCCTTACATGAGAACAGCCGCCGTAGCCGATAATTGGCTAGGAGGACATCATCACACCCAAAAATAATACAAAAACAGAGCAATCACAAAGAAAAAAAAAAAACAATTTAAAAAAAACTTAGATACACAAGGCAGTTTATTGACAAACCGTCGTCAAGGTATCATGGAAGCCAATTTATAAGGAATATTCAGTGCAAATAGCAGTGACACGGGTCTGACACGGGATCAGAAGTGGCAATTATACAGGTATGTCAGAACATGTCACAGCTGGTAGGTAAGTGAAGATGTTTCTGAATATGGTATGTTTCTTTAGTTGGTACTTGAAGGTCAGTATACTTTTATGTGGGGGTGAGTAAATTATTCAGTGGTTGGGAAGTCTAGTATTTGTTGGTAGTTGGGTTCAAGACAATGTGGGGGCCCAGTGGAATTCTGGTTAAAACGGTTTAAAGGAATTTTAATTGGCAAAAGATACTCATTTTCAGTAGGTACCCTATCATTCGATCTTCTTTAAATTACAACAATTGTAACATGTCTCAAAAAAAAAAGAAACTTTTAAATGACATTAATCACAGAGTTCACATCTCTACCACAATTAGACTATCTAATTGTGGTGGAGATGTGAACTCTCCCAATTTTAGGCTGCTTGCATCCATTTACCTCAACATATACTACATTGCCCAATTTACATTACAAGTCCACAAAATACCTTAAAAAATAACTACGGTTAAATTGCTACAACAGGAACTAACGGAAATATTTACAAACATACCTATACATATACTTATATAAATTAATATCACAGTCCACGACTCGAGGCCAGTCCATCGAGTCTCCATCCTTATCAGTCACCACTATATACCGGTTACCAGCAGATGATCTAGAACTTCGTATCAGTACCTACACGTGTTGACATATTAACGGGTTATCGGGGGAACGTTGCACACCTATAATGTCATTTTTGTGTAAATGGTTTGTAGGAAGAACTTGTGGCTCAGTCAAAGCTGTGCGCATAGATCTTAGGGTCGGTCCGCGGATGGGTGACGGTTCTTCCGTGATCTCGTGCCTCGGCTATCATTTGAACATCTTTGACAGTCGTTACGGGTAGTAGAAGTCAGTCTGACAACCAGTCTTACCAAGGAATATGTCGATTATGTATGTATGTATTTGGATATATATGTGAGGGGTTGCCCTGGTAACTGGGTTGAGGATGTCAGATAGACAATCGCTCCATGTAAAACACTATATAGTACCAAATATAAATTCACACATCACACACACAGGTCGTATAAAATAGTATGTTAAATATGTAATCGATCACCGATTCTGATGTATTATCGAATTGAAGTAATTTCAGTCGAATTACTATACACTTTCATTGGAAAATATCACTAAAGTCTGATGAAATACAATACGTGACGATCTTTATTATTGGTTGAGACAGTTGTGAGAAATAAAATATTATAATATATTTCATTTTATTATGCTTATCAATATAATAAGACATTTCTTTATCAAATTGCTTCTGAGCATTAGTCTAAGCATGACTAACTTTACTTTCATGAAATTTTGTAGTAGGTACATCTTTGCACCTTTCAATGTTAGTGACCCTTAAATATCTTTAAATAAGTTCATAATATTTGTCTCAAAAAACATAAAAACAATGACCCTGTTGAAATACGAGTTATTTCATTTAAAACATTAGGGTAAACTCCTCAGTTGTCGGCCGTTGTACTCTCAAGTTAATGAATGATAATTAGCTCTTTGATCGGATCGGGTTTCAAGAGTAATTGGTATTAGTCTGTAATAAAATTCACGAAAGTATAGGTTTTCTAATGAGTGTTCACGTTAAAATTATTGGTCTTAATCCAGACCTGTGGTTGTGTATATGAGCCATTTATTTATTTGGTTTTTAAAGCCTTAATAATGTAAATAATTCGATTAAGAGATAAAGTATTTAAATTCTTACGAAAAAATTGTAAATGCTTTTCTGTATTGACCTTGAGAGCCTTCTCTAGTATTTGTTTTACCAAGAAAGTGAAAGACTACAAAGTCTTCTAAGAAAAATTGTAATAGAGAGAAATACTGAAAAAAAAAGTATTATGCTGAAGTGAACATTTTCCTGTAAAGATGTCAAATATGTCTTTTGTCTTAGAATTCGGGGGAAACCGATTCGAGAAAATTTCGATTATTAGAACTCTCTTGAAGTAGTAAGCAAATAAACAGCAATTAAATCGAGATAGCAGTAGTAATTTTTTTTGCCCCATACTGTACCTACTCTTCTATCTATCTAACTAAATCGATCCCTAACACAATTGACCTCTCGATTTTTTCACACTCGAATAGTACATCCATATCGATGCTTTTACCGATTCTTTCACCCTCCGATGCATCCTACTTTCCGTGACCTTCGTGGATCGTATAAAGGTTAATTACCCGTTCCCCCATGCATTAACAAAATGGCTGCTAGATGATAACACTAGTGCGCTGAAAGTTTATTCGTGTGCTTTTATTGAGTGTATTACGTTGACATCATTTTTTTGTCGTTGGGTAAGTATGTGTTATTTTTGGGTGAAGGGGGTATTTATTTACTGTTTAATGGAGCAAGTGTAGTCTTACTTTTTCTCTTTATGTTTTACAAATGTTTATTAAAATAGGTGTATTCATAGTATTAAGTTTTATGATGGTTTGAACTGTACTGAACAAGGCTACAATAATGTTTAAAATATAAAGAATGGATGAATTTATCAAAATGTCACCTACATTTCTTTAAGTAGACTTAAGATATAAGAACTTTTTAAGAATACTTTTACTTTACCTATCAATTACTTTAAAGGAGGCGGGCATTGTACAGAAAAATGCGCGCAAAAATATGTATATGCAAAATTAACACCATCATCTTAACAAACAAGGCTTTAGGGTATAGCAAAACGATCCTACAAGCTACAGAACCCTCCCAAACTTTGTTCGACTTACGGATTCACGTGTGATACAAAGTTTCAGGCCGGATATTGTCGCGGAGATTGCAGAACTCTGCTTAAAAGCCCACGAGGGATTGTCGAGGATATTTTGTTATTTTAAACGCCTCTCAAATATATTGCCGTTTTATAGTGCCAATATAAAGTTAGGGCTCAGCTTACATACATTCGATCTTCATGAAATTGTTCGTGGAATATTGCGATTTGGATGTTTGTGTGTCGTTTGTTTTTCTGTGTTTTACTGTGTTTTTATCTTTTTATTTTGTCACCTGTGGTGTCTCCATAAGATAAGTTAGTGGTAATTAAACTCATTTCAAAATATTAATATTTCATAATGTTCAATATTATGATGGAATCAATACGAGCTGTAAAGGATAGAGAAAAACACATGTTAAAATTAAATATTATTTTATTAGTAATACTTAAAAACAACATATTGAATATTTGAAAGATAAAGCTATTATTCGTGTTCCTAATATAATATTTGGGTATACATTAAAACTTTTACCTCAAGGTCACTACTCATATAATATTCATGAGGAGGAGTATCTAATATTGATTTCACTAAGTTTCTTTCAAAGTTATCAATAGCTTAGTTATTTATGTTACTTATACTAAATTTATTTTAAGTAATACAAGATTTAACATTCATACAGAAATCTTTGGTACTAGTATCTACGTTGATATATTTAAAGGTAGAATCTTCAACTCACTATAATTTACAAAGTATGAATTTCCATTTCACAAAGCATTTCCTTGATTTACATAATTTAACATTTTACTAAGTTCTACAACACAGGAACTTTAAACCTAATAATACAGGACGGCAAAATAAAACATGATCAAGCAACTCTTATGGCAGCGCAGAAAATGCATCTACAATCCATTTTTAAGCAGCTTAACAAAATTACTGAAGAAGAATATAGGTAGCTTATAGTGCGGAATAATATATGAGACTATTACAACAATTTGCTGGCTCACTGAGCTCTAACAGTGATATTACGGAGCGCATAGGTGCATCATATACCGAACACCGAGCACGACTGTACCCTACAATTTCAACTTCCCAGTACAGTCGCAGTCAAATTTCTTTGTCAGCCATCAGAGTTGCTTTATGGAGCATGTTTTAATTCCTCAAACAATTTGTGAGTCGACATATCCTAGCGCCCTAATTCTGCTGAAACCGCCGTCTGGCGCCATCGTTACTCTAATGTGTGTGATGATACCCGAATCACAGTCGAACCAGTGCTCATTATGGGCTGATAGCTGTAATTGAAAATGGAGGCTTTAATAAATTGGATTTTGTAAGCTCAGTCGTCGGTTTTATTTACTCGTGCTAAGGGTGATTTATTAAATCTTTCTGGGATTATTTTAGGGTTGGAAAAGTGATTTAAATTTTAATCTGTGATAAATTGTGACTAAACTCATATTTCTAAACTAGTAATGATGACGTTTTTGCTCGTGATAGATATCACTATCCAAAATTATGGAGATGAGAGAAAAATATAAAGCTTAAAAAACAAACGAGAGAAAAAAATCAGTGTATTCTTTAATTATAATCAAGAAAGTTTCTTACCTTACTAGGCTTCAAAATATTACACCAGTTGGCATCTGTCTCCGGGTACCAATCGGCGAATCCTAAATACGCCCCCTCAATCTTCACGGAGTCAGGATAATTGCCTTTAAAGTGGTTGGTGTCCACACAAATTTGCTTAATGTTTCCTGGGAAGCCCAATTTGAAGACCGCCCATTCTTGCCCTTCAAGAAAATAATGCCAGTTAGCTGAGTTTGAAATAAACGAGACAAGATTCCCTGAATAGGGTCCAAAATATAGATCCCATTGTCTGACGAAACCAAAATTTGATTTACATTTCTCAGTTTGCATCTAATTAAATGTCATGACAACAATAGAAATAGTTGAAACGTTTGATAATATTCTAATTCAAATTTAGAAATTCACGCTATTTGCGTTTGATATGTGAAGTATTTGTTCGTGTTCTATGAATTTTATTAGTTCATTGAAATCGATGATTTTCTATTTACCTGTGCTTTTCATCGTTCCATCATCATTAGCTTCAATAACGTTCGGTCTGTCTAGTCTCCTGGCAGTTTCCCAACCATCCGACATGCATTTGCCTTTTGAGGGCTTTATTACATTTCTAGGATGTCCGTAATGTGCGTTTGAAAACCCTGTTAACAAAGACGAACATAATTAGGACTACGTCAAAGTTCTGTTCTAAAATTAATGTTACAACGGAATCGTTGTCTATCAGAATAATGTATTGCTCGTGTAGCGGAAGCCTCTATAAAATTAATTTGATATCCTTGCAAGCAGGTTACTACGCTGCACATACAAGTCTTCCAATATTGTTATCCTTACCTTGGCAAGCGGCGCCATTCAGTAAAGACACTAGGTCTATAATTTGATTTCTTGGAGGCCGCTCTGGTTTCGCTTCTCCGAATACCCTCAGGCGAGCAATTCCTCCGTCAGGATAAATGTTCACGCGAATGTGAGTCCAGGCATCGTCGCTCAGGACCTAAAATAAAAATATCTTAAGTGTGGTTCCATGTTTTAATTTCCACGAATATATTCCTGGATTTTAAAATTTCACTCTAGTGTGCCATAAATTAGTGCTAGTGGCGAGGATGTCGCGAATTTGTTTCAAACTTTCTATTTGAAATTATGGGTCTATTTCGGGTGTTGAAGTTTTATTTTTGTGATGTTAAGTCATTCATATTTTTGCACTCAATTTTAACTTTATTACAAAGTTAATAGTCTCTATCAGAGATGAGACGTACGTTAAAAAAGTTCTTTCTTATTTATTTTTATCTATATTCTTCTTTCAGAGTGCTACAATAGTGTGACGATAGATGAGATTTATTTATAAAGTTTTTACACTTCGAACCATCTATCTTATTTCAGAAACCCAATCGAGACGAAGTGAGATTTAAGAAAACTTGCAATTTTAAAATATTGCAATATTTATAGAGGATTCGTATGAATTGTTATTTGGTTTAAAAGACTCAATCATATTTGCCGTGTGTGATAGCATCTAGATAAAATTGCGCCCAATTTCCAAAGATAAACAAAGTAATAAAATGTACACTATATTTGATAGACAAATATTTTCTTGCTTCCATCTAATATGAAAACAGAAGATAAACCAAATAACTGTCAAAAATTACATTTTGCATTATTTATTGGTTCAGATGTTAATCTTGGAGTACATGTTTAAAACTTCAGATTATTTTCTTAAACCTTAAAATCAGTAACATTAGGTATCTTCAAAATTACCTTCTGAAAATTGAGCCTGGTCTCCACATAGCCTGGCCTCAGAGCTGTTACGGGCACTAACTCATCCCATTTGTCAGACTTAAGTCTTTCGATATGTTTCAAGTCGAATTTGTTGCAAGCCGTGCCCATTTTCGATACTCTTGTTGGAATGGATTCCTCCTCTGAAACAACAAAAATATTATTGTTATTGCACTTCGTTTGATTGGCTGGTTCTAAAACCTGGGTGGATTGCCCTACTTTCTTAATTATTTTTCATTTAATGTAACAAAGGGTTTATTTATCACCGTTAAACCTCAAAAATAATTGTGACAACAAGTATGTATGATTCTTGAGAAAAATTAATATCTATCTAAGTTTGGCGATAGCATGAACGCAATTACTATTTTTGTTATAAAAACATTTTTTTTAGCTCCGATTGTCATTTTAACTTTTTTTAATAACACTCTCATTTTTGGTAGACTTTAGACCACGTTCCATACATAAAATAACCTAGGTAATAAAAACGTAAACTCCTTGGCACGGCTACTCATACAGTCCTCCGGGCATCATAAGATACGCCTAGCCATTATTATAGTAGGGTAATGTCCAGCCCACTGCAAAAACTTTATGTCCCCGAAGATAGTGGTAAGAGACTGTTTTGAATTAAAACTAAAACAACCTGGACACCGTTAAGTTAAAGAGGATTAAATACTTTTTAAAAAATACCAAGTTTTTTTAAAGATCTCATTATTGCTCGACGTTCAATAATATATTATTGAACGTCGAGCAATAATGAATAGTCTGTGTTATAGTCAAAAACTATAGTTTTTTAGACCAGCTTAAACCGATGGTTTCCTTAGGTAAGTTGCACTATGTTGTAAGACTGTGTCCTTGTAGAAATAATGCTAAATATAAGAAGTAAGAAAAGTTTAAAAAATCACAAAAAGTCTGTTGTTAAAGTAACGATCCTCAAAACCCACACACTAGAAACAAAAATCCGACATCCTTTCTATGATTGATTAGGACCGAAGATAAAGAATCTTCTAACTGTCTGGCAAAAATAACGAGTGTCTGGTAAATAGCCCTGGCAAATTGCCAGGCCACGCCTCATTGGGCTAGAACTAAGTGCTTTGTGAGTTCTAAGTTCTAGAATTCTAGTGGTGAAGCTTGAACTGAGAACTTTTTGTAAAAGGAACATTTGTTGATGGTCATTTGTTTTAAGGTGACACGTTGTGGTGCATTTTTTTGTTGTAAAATATAATAGTGAGGTGTAGGTTTTGTGTTCCAAGGTCAATGGCCTCTGTAATGGTTCAATGGCTTCTGAATATTTTTTTTTTATATTTTATACTGAGTACTTAACAAAAGCCATTATGTTTCCTTAAGATTTTACTATTTACATTTAGTTTTCCTTTTTCACAAATAAAATAAATTTATCACAAATTAATTAAATCATGCTTGACATCTTCATAAGTATTTTTCCGGGTCAAGACTATCGTAGGAAGGAAAACTTTGAAAATTATTTGCTTACTTCATAATTAATTTAAATTATCATAAATGACTTTACTGTTGGAATTCAGTTCCATTTTTACTCAATTGCTTCAGAAAGAAGGTTCTATTTTTTATTGGATTACGAGTAGCTATATGAGATGACTAGTTACAAAATGCTTACTATCACTCTTTGCATTTGCATTTCCTACTAGTATCTACATATTTTGCTTTTTGCCAAACCTGTCACAATCAGTTTCATTTAACTGCTTGTATACCACTAAATTTAAATAAAACAATAGAAAATCTCGTATTACGCTCTAATATACAACGGGTTAAAGAAATACTAAATGGGCATCTCTGCGCAAAACAATATTTTTGAACATAATCTATAATATTCTTAAACTTTCGAGAGGATGTTAAAATAAAAACTCTTCATAGTTAAAAATAGAACACTAACCTTCAGGGGTCAAGCACGCCGCTTGTATCGAATACTTCGGCGCATAGTTCCCCGTGAAGAATGCCGTGTCAACCAATAAACCTGAAACAAGACGTAAAAATGTTCACAAACCCTGCTTTATACGGTCCATTGATAAACAAGAATAGATCTTTAATATGATCGAATTATTTACTGTTATGGGTAATTTTTTGTTACGTAATATTATTTTTATCAAGCCAAATATTCTAAACCGGAAAACTCTGGATGATGGTCGCCTCCAACAGGTATCTGTGGAGATCTAAGGGGAGGCCTATGTTCAGCAGTGGAAGTCAATGGCTGAGATGATGATGATGATGAATATTCTAAATAGTTAAATTGTTTAGTAAATAGCAACATTTAGAGTACGCGCACTCAGCAAACTTTTAGTCGGCCAATAGTTGGTTTGAGCTCATAAATCACTATGAAGATATATATGGAAGTACACACTTAACAACGATCAGGTATTTTTCCGGTAACAGATCGAGACTAAAAACTAATTGAATTCAGCGATGAGGAGAATTTTTCGATGCCCTTCATTAGTTTTGAGTTTCTTTTTTATGTTTTTATACGTTTAATGGATATTAGGGGAAAAAATTGAATTCAAGAATTTCCCAAAAAATAAATTCAACCACCGGGGCAACAACCGGCCGACTGTTTCGTCTGTAGTATGCGCGTAGGCTAACCCTGCTCATCACGGTCCATTGATAAACAAGAATAGATTCTCTGTCTCTGCCTTATAACCTCGTGTAGACGAGGTTGTAGACTACAAGATAACATTGTGAACGAATTATTTACTTTTATAGGTCAATTTTTGTTACACAATATTCTTTTTATCAAATAAACAATAGTGCCTAAATGTTTTCAATAATTTTTATTGTTTAACGTCTATTTGTGTAAAGTGATTAGTAAATAGCAACACTTTAATGCTTAATTGTAAAATAATTAGATGATGATCCACAATATAATAAAATAATGTAAAGTCGTAGACATTCAATTAGATACATATTTGAATTCTGTCAGATCAGGCTATGCGCTTGAAGAAATAGGGAGCGCACTTGTCTGACAAATGTCTCCACAAATGCACTATAATATGCCGTGCACAGCTGGCTATATAATCTTCTTGCATGAAAACAGCCGCCATGATTATTATTTGCTTTTGCAACTGACCAAAATATTTTGCACCAAGTATAACACCAAAAAAATACACACCTCGAATAACACACTTAGTAGCCAGCTTCAAGATACACCAATCGTGTCCCGCAATCCTTTTCCTTCTAGTCTCCCAGCCATCCATCCACTTGCCATAATCCGTATACTTGTCTTCTATGAAGATGGGCTCCGTATCAGCTATCATGTTCTCACAAGTCGCGAAGAAATCATCAGTGGCGAAGACCACTCCTCCACCAGCCTGGGAAGGAACGTAAGAAACTGGTAAAAACTGGGCATGGCGATGATTTGGTACAATATTGTTGAGATTTCGATCCACACTTTAGGAAGAGATATTTTGAAAGATTTTGTTTTTTTGAAATTAAAATGGCTTTTATGTCGTGCTTGTATAACACTCATTTTCAATTCTGAAACCTTAGATTTGGTGGGAATGTTTAGGCAGAGCATAATTATAATAATGTGATTTGTATAACCATTTTGATTCAACTTTTAGCAGATCTAAGTATTTGATGATGTGTTACATTTTCTAACACGCTCTGGTGCTATCTTTCACCTTTTAATCGCAAAGAGAAAGGTCGAATTATAGGCTGCAGCGCAAAGATAAGCTAATTAGTGAGTCATTAGAAAAAAGAGTCTTTGGCGTTATGATATGTCTTCTAAAAGCAGTTCAGTAAGAAAGATGTGAAAATACTAATACTTTTTTGCTTAACTAGACTGAATTTTTTGATTTTTCTTTTTTGTAACTTAAACAGTTTAATTTAGTATCTATATTTTAGGCCGGGACAATACCACTACTTTTGTGCAGGACTTTTTTCCTGCCTCCTCAAAATTTTGTATTTTTGATAAATTAACATAAATACAATTAACGGAGATTAAACTTACCCCTAAACTAGCTAACTCGCTAAGTTCAGCAAACGCCGGAACAATAGTCTCGATCATCTTCACGTTATCACAAACGAGCTACTTAACTCAAGCTCAAACACAAACTGATAACAAATGGTCTTGCACTCTGGTATATATACTCTTTTGTATATAAATAAACAGTACATACCTATTTGTATGTTTATTTATAACTATACGTCTGTAATTGTGTCTATAGTTTTTGTTGGGGCGCGTAAATTGAAGCGCTAAAAAAGTATTCGAATTTAGAATTGTGTGTTCCATATTTAAATCTGATAGTGCCGCCATTTTGAACTTATAACTGTCTATATGGAAAGTTTTAGAACTTTCCAAAATAGTCGATTGTAGATTTTTGCTACAGAAAACTTTACTAAAACAATTTAATTTCTAGATAATATGAGAAGCATAGGTTTATTGCAGTAAAGATCGCAGGAACAGACCTTAGTCAGTTTGATAACGGTAAAGTTCCACATTATAATCGTAGGAAAATTCTGTAATTGTTTGCTTACCATTTGTCCAGCAAGACACTTAAGCAGTCATTGTACCCACGAGTCACAGATCGTAACATAATATATATGCAGTCTGTAAGAAATAGAATGAGTATGTTAAGTGTCTTATATTCTAATATCCAGACTTATTGGTACACCTTTTATTTAAATCCTAGGAAAGATAAAATAGATAAAACAAATAATTTCAATAAACTCTTTAGACAATAAATTCTTCAATATTCGGTATTTTTACAGGAGCAAACCTTTATCATAATAATTGTATGAGCTGGTAAACTACTGTAAAATTTTCCTTTATTTCATTCTACAGTTAAATAACAAGAAAAAAGTTTAATTCAATAAAACCAGATAAAGGCTTTTGTTGTTAACCACAGCGAGACAAAAAACTCATCTTTAACAAAAGAACGAACTGTGCATTAAAAAGTGGGAACAAAAAACATAATAATATATACTATATAAATATAGAAACTGTGGTTACTGAAATCACTAGTCTACTGTAATGTAATCGAATTATTTTTAGCACTGAATTTCTGGAAAATTTCAATCAATTTCTATTGATCACTATCGCTTTAAGGCACACACCTTAAGACCTTGCCTATCAGCTTCTATTACAATTTAATATTCTTTTACTAGCTAGTTACTGGGAAAGTTAAGGTCCTAATTTCGACTCTTAAATTAGAATGCAAGAAGATTAAGTTTAGTAGTATTTTACACCAAAATATATTTGTAAAAATGGTGGACTCAAATACAAGACAGGTGTAAAGCAAGAATTGTATTCATTTTGACTTATTTAAACAAAAACTTTTTGCGCAGCTTTCCAATGTGATAATTAACTTGTGAATTACGAACCGTTGTTTCATTTAAATTGTAATAACAAGGTCGTAATTTTAAGCCATCAAATTGTAACATAAAACCTAGTTGATTTAAAAGCAGCGCTTTCTTTGCGAGTTTTATGTTTTTCATTTTAAACCTTAACGTTTTTAAAATCTCCATACTGACTTTCATTATTTTCATAATAGGTCGTTAAAGTCTGATATTGAATGAAGAGTTCTGAAATTGTGGGTGTGGTTGACACAGTTACTTGTTTTAGAATAAACTTTAGTCAAAAATGTATACCCTTGTGTCCTGTGCTCAAAATCGAATTATTTTCGTTACTTATAGCACATACCACTAATTCTGCATTCCAATCCAAACAAACTACTGGCATCAAATAATATAAAAAAGAAGACGTCACTATAGGCAGCCTATTTTAGTAAATTTTCTATTATACCCTGCCTAATTTCTGTTATTAATTTATTTGAAATAACTCCCTATTGTACACACCAAACATAAAAAAATCGTAAATCCTCCTATCTTAAACATTAACAAAAAAACTTACAAATAGATAAAGATCCAAATTCAAATCAAAATTTTCCTCAAAAGAGTAAAGTCACCTCGATTGATCGATCACTCAAATCACTCGTTCGTCGACTGACAATCATAATATTTAGGTGATAGGTCAATACTAAGGAGTTTCGAACCGGTTTTAGCCACGCGTCTCATGTCATTAGGTCATTTAAACGATGATAAGAAGGCAGACATTTATGCAATTATGTTTTGAATATAAAACAATAACATACGTATCAAAATTGATCATTATTTTTTGGGACAGGTTGTTTCTGGATTCATATCTAATTATAAGCGCCGATTTTTTCAAGCATATTTTTTCGAAGTATTTTTTCTCTCTGGGGCTTATATCTTCTGTAGCACGACATTCTATCACATTATTTTATACTTACATTAGGTACTACGCAGTATTTATAATTAGTTATAAAACATAGAATAAGTCTTATTCTATGTTTTCTCTATCTTCTCTATCTTCTTATTCTTTATCTATTTGTAAGTTTTTTTGTTAATGTTTAAGATAGGAGGATTTACGATTTTTTTATGTTTGGTGTGTACAATAGGGAGTTATTTCAAATAAATTAATAACAGAAATAATAGGCAGGGTATAATAGAAAATTTACTAAAATAGGCTGCCTATAGTGACGTCTTCTTTTTTATATTATTTGATTCAAGTATCTGAACGCGTGCCAGTAGTTTGTTTGGATTGGAATGCAGAATTAGTGGTATGTGCTATAAGTAACGAAAATAATTCGATTTTGAGCACAGGACAAGGGTATACATTTTTGACTAAAGTTTATTCTAAAACAAGTAACTGTGTCAACCACACCCACAATTTCAGAACTCTTCATTCAATATCAGACTTTAACGACCTATTATGAAAATAATGAAAGTCAGTATGGAGATTATAAAAACGACAACTGTCCAGTAGTTATAGATATTATGTATATATAGAATAAAGTTACACTATCGAATTGGATTTAATCTGTAAGAATAGTTGTAAGAGAGGAAAGAAAATAAATAAATAAATAGAATTCATCCTACTATATAATTATTAATAGGTACACCTTGCCTAACTGCCTACCGTATAATCTTTTCCTTCTCGTTCTCAGTCCATCCTAAGGTTGTCTGGAAGAGATTGCTCTTAGCGACAAGACCATCCCTTATGTCCCCTACTTTAATTAGTGCTAAAAAAATGAATGAAAAAGTTGGTGTACCTAATAAAGTAGTATATCTGCAATCTATATTACACGCGTACAACAATCTATATGATTCGATATAATTCTCATGTTGAAATAACGTGTTGAGTTGATAGATCAATATAATGCATAAGACAGACAGCTGTTCATACCAATGAAACATAGTCATGTAACAGTGCAAGCGATTAGTGGTGCCCAGTTGTGACCCAAAGGTTGGCCTATACTGCATTCAAAGAATTTGCATTGCCGTCCAGCGGCCAGTCTTTTGGGCACGATCCCCGCTGACAGCGATGCGAATGAGTTTTTTGAGTACTTAATTGTAATTCATCTATTTTTGTTTGTAAATATTTTTTGCAGTTTTGTTTAATTAAAGGCTGTAAATATCAATGATTAGTTATTTTCTCTAAGTCATAAACATAGTTTACCTTTGAAATAAAGCCTACAGTAAGTGTAGAGAGCTCGGTAATATCCCCGGTGGTATTTGAACGGCGCCGTCTGATCAGCTACCGTTACCTTTGTATACATTTTCAAAGTATTTCCCAAGTCACACATAGCTTTGTTTAGTACTTGAATTTCAGTGACTCTGAATTTTGTATTTTGTATGCTAAATTAGGGTTCATAAATTATTATTGTACTGCTTACTCAGGTTCTTTTCCGAAGAGATAATTTTGGTTTATTTACCGTATTTCTTGGCAGCAGCGCGGAATTTATTTTTTATTAAGCTTCCAGTGTTTGTCCTTTTATTGGGACTAAAAATTAATTCAAACATGCGATTGGAGATCCTCTTCTTTACTGCGAATTTGGTTAAAAATAACATTACCTCAAGACAAATAAGACGCTGGATGCAGGTCGCCTCCAACAGGTATCTGTGGAGATCTAAGTGGGAGGCCTATGTTCAGCAGTGGACGTTCTATGGCTGAAATGATGATGATGATGATGAAGACAAATAAATGAAGTTTGGATCCAGCATGCAGTTCTACAAATTCCTTTTAGATATCTTAAACAGACTTTATACTTCAGTGTCACACAGTCAATGTGTAACACAAATTATCAGCTGTAAAACTTTCCGCTATAATTGAAACTGTGTCGCAATGTAATCGACGATAGATCTGTTCCCAATACATTAAACTTGAACACTGATAGTAACATACAAGTGTTGTGAAATATATCTGCTTGTTCTTAAAAATATTCCGACTGACCTCAGAAAGAATGACAATTAGAGCTTGGCACAGTTACGCATCGAATTTGTAAAACTTACAGGAACCCAGAAATGGCAGAGGGATTGGGATGATATCATCAGATTTAATGCGGCTTACAGTTGCGCTGCAGTATTTTTTTTAAATTTTCGGGGCATCGCATTCACTAATACAGATGTGGGTTCACCATTCACAAGTACCTAAAGTACTTAGTGGATTCCAGCCGTGTAGATCTTTGACAGTCGTCGTCAGGGCGTAGCAATACTCTTTACCAACATTTCGATGCCAAAATTTTTGACAACTAATAAACAACCATTTTATGTAAGTAAAACATTGATTCTCAACTGCATTTGGTTATACTGACTGACAACCTATTTCAATATGGTTGGAGAAAGACGAAGCTTATGATATCAGAATATTGCGCAGAGTTCTAGGAAAGAACGTGCATGACACGAATGCATGGTCCATCGGTCCTAGCATCCATTGGATTCTGCTAATTGATATCTATCAACACGTGCCTAAGATTATGCACTTTGCTTGACACTAAACGTGATCTAAGGATGAAGTATCAAGATTTGTCATCATTTCTCCTTTTGTATGACCGATGTTTTGGCATACTCGAACAAACCCAGCAATGGATAGGGTGTCTTGCACGATTGTCGTAAAAGAAGGCATATTTGTAGATACTTAGAGTTAATCTGAATGAAACCCAAACACCCCATTATCGGCAGTAGAAATATCTGGTTTGAACCAGTTTGTGACACACGAAGGACAAAGATCGGTTCGTGCATACGATTCGTGTTAGTAAAGGCGTTTTCCCATTTATGCAATTCGATAACTATAATTCTTATACCTATTTATATTATTGTCACTAAATATTTGACATATAGATACATCCAGGATTGCTAAGTATGGTAACAATTTTGTCATTCAATGGGCAGATATCACTCAGACCTTTCCTTCCTTGCTTTTTTTCTGATTAAATATAATGTTCTCTACTCACACCATTCACTATTGTACTCTAAGGCATAGGTTAAACTTGCAAGCTAAACTTTTCTAGTAACAAAAAAGGTACAACTAGCGAACCAATAAATGTGTGCCGTATTGACTCAGTGCCAATGGAGAAACGCCTTAATAATGTTCTTCCGATAATTTATGAGCGCCTGGTACCACACGTTTAGAACTAATTAGTCCGACTAGCGGCTTAAAACTAACTAATTAATAATTTGTTGTTAGTTGTTTATTTAGTTACATTTTAAATAGGTTGTATAGAATTTTTCTATTTTACAGTTTTACTGTAGTTATATAGGGTGAATGTTTTTATTTATGTACTAGCTTCTGCCAGCGACTTCGTCCGCGTTAGAGTCGGACTTTGTGCAAAGAGAGGAAGAATAAACACCAGCCCCTCCAATTATCTAAATCTATGCGTACTGATGCTTACCTACTACTACTTTAAGAAATAAAATGTAAACTATTAATATTTTGTATTCAAACACTGCCAAAATAACTAATAGGTACTAACCTATTTTATAAAATAACAACAAAAGAAAGTTAAAAATAAATTATTTAAAACCTAAAAGTCGCGCAATAAGGTTGAACACTCTGAACGTCTATTCGCATCAATCGCACCAACAGCCAAATATTGTATCAAGCTCGCGCAGTCACCGCGCCGCGAGTCGCGTCGAGCGCGGCGACCGTTGCACAAAAATGATCCTTATAGCATGATTCAGTATTCACGCGCGATGGCTTATTACCGTTTTTCATGTACAACGTTGGTGTTTCTTTACCGATTTATATAATTCTTTTTTTAATTAATAGATAATAGTGTTAATTATTAGTGTTAATTAATAAGTGTGAGTGAGAGTGTTATAAACGTAATAGTAGTCAAATATAATCAGAAAGCTCCGAACTGCTAAGCTTCCGAGAGTTTTACGTGTTATTGTGAGTCAACCATAAAAGATAGACATATGCTGTCATGGGATATTTTTTACATAATTTTATGAAGAACATTTCCGTCATACATGGTTTCTGTGTAGCTGTAACCATTAGGGCAGCACACGCGACGGAAGCTTAAAAAATGGAGTAACTTCTCCCGTTTTCCCAACATTTACCTTCACTGCTCTGCTCCTATAACCTGCCCAGGAGTATGAAGAATCATTGTACCAAGTTTCGTTGAAATCCGTCAAGTAGTTTTTGTTTCCATAACGAACACACAGACAGACAGACAGACAGACAAAAATTTTACTGATTGCATTTTTGGCATCAGTATCGATCACTAATCACCCCCTGATAGTTATTTTGGAAATATATTCAATGTACAGAATTGACCTCTCTACAGATTTATTATAAGTATATAGATTTTGGGAGTTTCAGTCTGGTCTATTAAATGGGACATGGGCTTGTAGTACACGAATTTTAACTAAATGGTATGTTTTTTTCAACGCGTTAATAACATATTTTTTCTATAGATTACTTTTTATCCAGGTAAAGTAGCCCTCATGATATGTGGGTGAAACCGCTGGCAGAAAAAAGCTTGATCCTCAACTAGCTTGATCGTTCTACGATGTATAATGCCGATACCTAGCTAAGTGGAAGTAGTTTAATTTATTTTTTTACATACCTAACTACATCTGTGAAAAAATTCAACTGTCTAGGTTTATGAGACACCCTGGTGACAGACGGGCAGAAAAGTTTTAGTCATAGGAAGCCTTAAAATGCATTTCAATGAACCTGTAGAGAATGTAAAAAGCATAGAATAGAACAAGCCTTACCATTTTAATTCGCAGAATATCCATGCACAATGTAAATGTACAATATTTGCAATCCTGTTTGTTCATCCCGCTGTTTAGCAAACCCAGATTTGCGCACACAAATCTCTGTTTATTAAAACAATTCCTATTTTGTTAAATATTTAAACGTACGATTGTTACTTTACAATTTGTTGTATTGATTAATAGCTTTTACTATATATGTGTGTATCATCATCATCATCATCATCTCAGCCATAGGACGCCCACTGCTGTACATAGGCCTCCCCCTTAGATCTCCACAGATACCTGTTGGATGCGACCTGCATCCAGCGTCTTCCGGCGACCTTTCACCCTTCACCCTTCTTTCACCTTTGTCCACCTTGTTGGTGGACAATGTGTGTATGAGTTGGTGTAAATGTGTGTCTATACTTTTAATCGAGACGATAGTGAAATAAATTGAATTATTATTCTAAGTGGCTAGTAACAGACACGAATCGATCGATAAGGTTAGGCAACGCTTGGTGTGATTTGTTTTTGTATACCGGTACCGATTTTTTGTATCGTTGACAGCTGTCAGTTTTCAAGTAACAATACCGTTGCTTGGACTAACTAACAGGACTATCTACTGTACCAAAAAATGGTCAGACAATACGTTAAATTGCTGGGTCCCGCCTGTCATTTTAAAATCATTGGCGGTCGTTAGGTTCGGGTAGTCAGAAGAAAGCGTGCATTACTGTGAGTGAATAAATAAGAGACGGTTAACGCCTTTTACAAACGCACTTGACCGTTTTATTTTTCTTCAAGAATGGAAATAAACTCGGAATGATGATAGGTTTTTTATCATTTAAATTATGTAACTTCAAGTAGCGAAGTAAATTGATAGTGATGAACAAAATAGTCATTAGTAGTTGTTTATTTTCTGTCTAATTACATGCTTTAATGTAATTGTTTGTAACAGTTTTGGTTTTAAATATAATAATAGCGGTCAAGGTCGTCGTGAAGATGATTCTTTAATTTATTTCTAATTTTATTCGCAGCTAGTAACAATAGGCTATGTACACAAACGATATGATTAGGTATTTGTGATAATAATAACAACGAGGTTATACTAACAAATTAAAATTTATAGGTAGCTTAAAAGTTTAACTAAACAAATCAATCAAAAATTGGTGAATTAAACAGAAATACATAAGGCATATAAATTAAAGGATTATTTAAACAGTTCTTTATTGTAGATCATCAAACGCGATATTTTTTTTAAGACTTTCCACTCCTAAACAACATAATATTCTAACTCAAATTATCTCCTCTTTTCCTTCTGTAACCCATTTAAATACCACAACCACAAAAAAATACCAAAGAAAAATTGTGACCAGCATTTTATACACAAATTCCTTGTGATCGCAGCATACAATAGATGCGGACGTCCCTTGCCGACGCTTGTCGAGCGCACCACTTTCATTACTCGCTTTCCTTGCGGTGATATATTGTGCTTCAGTGTATAGTCATTATGGTACTTCGTTTATTGCGATATTGACGGAGAGAGCGGTGACTATGTAGACATATTTTTTTTCTTCTTCTTGGTACATGCTTATCGAGTATATGTTTGGTTTTTAAAAGGTATAAGAGATTATCTTCTGTCCAGCATACTTAGTTTTACTGTGTTGTTATTAGTCTATTGGCAATCAAATACAATTAAGTATAATATACACAATAAAGAATCACATTTGACAGACCATGACAGACGAAATATTGTTGGTATTAAGTTAAAAATACTATGGAGATAACAAATTAATAACTACAAGAAAAAAATAAACTAAAAAGAAAATTCTAATCTCTCATTAAAAACATCACATACATTTTATTAGATTAACGAACTCATTAAAAAGCTTCTTAATATTTTTCACAAATTAATACAAGTTATAAAAAGTGAATTCTTAATTGCATTAGACTGTAAAAGAAGCAATTTTATTATTTTTACAAATTGACTTAGAATTTATTACAAAAAAAAAACATAAAAGTAAAAGTTCCCTGGTGTGGAACTAAGACTTTTTTGGTTCATACTTTTCAATTGTCATTTGTTATTACTAGAGCATTCCACGGCGAAAAAGTTAATTACCGTCCGCATAATTGAATGAGTTCCGTACCGTAACTCAGTTCTTTTTCCAGAATATTCCGTTGGTACATTACCGCTCAACTTATTTACTGAAACCGTGCTAATTGCTCCATTAAAAATATCTTTAGTTACACTACATTTATTTAAATTTAGTTCATTTTGTGAATTGATTGGAATGAGCGCTTTTTGTGGCTTCGTTAAATAAATTCTGATGAACATTTTAAAATAATTATATCGCTTATCCTATCTCTAAGCAATCTTAAAAGTTTTTCAAACTATTTGAATGGTTTACAATCGAAATATTCCTACATATTTAATACACAGTGTAAAGAAAGAATTAAAACAGAAATTCAATAATCGTTATAATAAAATGTTTACGTTAGCATCTGATACTTCGATAAACATTAACATGATATCATAAAAATATAAGGTTGGGCACAAACGTTCATTTTTCGGAAGTGTCGATTTTTTCCAGTCAACGACCGAGTTTTGTCTGTGAATTACTCTATATCAACGTATCAGCCATACTTTATGCGGTAGGTAGTTTCTTTTGTCGGGTTTATACTTTTAACCTTTTTGCCTCATAACTTGCATGAAATAAAACCTTTTGTTACCAACTTTGCTTAAAATCGAGCTTCTCAAAACTCTGTCTTTAACTGATTCAGCCAATTTACTGTGAAAGCTACACCGTGGCTTATTTTTAATATCAGCATAGCAGCCCCGGATCTTCAATTTTTCTTAGGCGGGGCAAAAACTGAAAAATGCCGCCCCGTCTACCTACCTACTTATGTTTATTTCACCAACTGACTTAAAAAAAAAGTGTCCAAATCATTGTAGGCTGAAACTGTTGGCCAGGTTTAAGTTATGAAAGTCGAGACAGATTAATGTACACAAAAAGTTAATAAGTTTTAAAAAGCGCTTTTTTGGAAGCGCAAACTTTTTTGTTTTTGAGGACTCCATAAATATTTTTTTTTCTACATTTGACTTATAAAAGGTTAGACAGCGTGGATTTGACTTATGAAGTTAACAACGCAATGTTCGTATAATACTGCGCGAGCGAAGCGAGCGCGAAATTTTTTGAGCCTGCGACACAAAAGTACCTGATTAAGTACTGCTAAGCAACAAGTAGTAACTTTTTTTAAGTTATTTGTTTGTTGTTGTGTAAGACTCACAAATTAAACTGGGAATTATGTACAAATAAAAAGAAACTGTGATTAGAGCGAGTGCCATTTGTGTTTGTTGATTCGGTGCGTCAATAAAAATAATAAACCATCACAAAAACAGGACATACACTGTTATTTAGCCGCGAGCGTAGCGAGCGAGAATTTTTTCACTTAGTTGCAGGATGTTAAAAGTGAAAAATAATCAACATGATCATTGATTACGCTGATGCCTGTTATCTGGATGCCACTGAGGAGCTTTTAAATAAACTTGAGCGCTTGCAAAATCTTTGCATACGTTTTGTTTTCAATCTTAAAAAGTATGATCATGTCTCACATTTTCGCAAGGAACTCAAGTGGCTCCCTATCCGTCTTCGCAGGAACACTCGCATTTTGTGTCTTATTTTTAATATCCTGTTCAATCCTAAATCTCCAACCTATCTGCGGGAACGTTTCTCCTTTCTCCGCTCACCTGATGCGTCCTGCAGGACACATCTCAAATCCCTTCTTAAAATCCCTTCCCACTCCACTGACTTCTACTCCTATTCTTTCACCGTGCACGCTGTACGGCTGTGGAATAAGTTGCCGCCTGAGGTGAGGAGCTGCCAGACTGTTGCTGTGTTTAAACGCAAGTTGAAAGAACACTATCTTTCCTCTCTGTCATAGATGCATATAGTATTTATTGTATGTATATTTATATATATGTATTTAAGTAGTTTATGTTAGTGATTATATATTGGTTATATCTTCTTTCTTTTTACACTGTCTATCTGTACCTATCTCTTTTATTCTAACTCTCCCATAACGGGCCTGCTGGAAGAAATTTCTTTAGAGATAAGCTGTGCCCTTGTACAATTGTTTCTATTATTTATTATTCTTTGTGTTTTTATGTGTACAAAACTATTAAATAAAATAAATAAATAAATCAACTAAACAAAGCGAAGGCTTTTTTAGAAACTTCGCTTGTCAGTATCATGATACAATGGAACTTCCCTATCAAACGGGTGTAATTTCATCGAAATTTCAAAAAAGAATTGCCTGGTGGTGGGGCGTCCCGCGGCGCCCCTGAGACCGAGGCGCCCGGGTTATTCGCACACTGCACCATAGGTTAAGACGGCCTTGTAGGTAACTATTATGGTAATCTGTGATGTAGGATTTAAAATCAGTCAGCCTGATTTTGCCGCCCCCTGAATTTGCCGCCCGGGGCATGGGCCCCGGCTTGCCCCCCCCTAGATCCGGGGCTGCAGCATAGTCGTATTTTTTTACTCCTGGTTCCATGTACGACTAACAGTCGGAAGTTTGCAATATCTCTTATTCAATAAATAGTCCAATTCTCAAGGCGCATCTTTCGCAAGAACTCTTGATGGCTGCATTTTATTGCCGTTGAGCATTTAAACCATTTTCACGGTTGGTCTCATCATTTCTAACAGAAGCTCAACTTAGCTGTGTGAACTTTGACGATGAGAGTTACACACACTACCAAAACCTCTGTCTCTGTATTGAATTCCACTCACACATGGACAGTTTGTACAGTTTATACGTTTGAATGGCTATCGCGATCGAAGTGTGACCGTCTTTTGTTTGTGTGCGTGAATGTCTGACTCCAAACGTTAGTTAAAGGCACTAGACACCGGACTGTCGTATTCTGGTACCAACGAGTTGTCCCATGCTACTCATACACTCATGATGTCCTAGTACATCCCTTTACGATATACTTAACTTTAACACGAATAGTTTCTGTAAACGTAATTCGATGTTAATGTTCGCCTGTAGTTGTTTCATGACTTCGTGTTTAGATACCGCAATTTCGTAACTGTTCTACCTATATAGTTGTCCTTTTCAGTCGTACGAAATTTTGGATGTCAGAAAGAGAGGGTTGATATCAAATATTATCTATGTACTTCAAACACAATTTGCAAGTTAAAGGCAAGATAAATTGCAGTAATATTGTAGTAATGTTGGCCGTAGTTAAGATACGATCCTTGAGGATAAGCTTGACGTGTCTAAAATTACTTTTTGTTACATATTTTTGGTGTAATTGGATTTACTTTCATGAGGTTATATTAAATTGACATCATTAATTTGCTTGGTTACTCAAAAAAATAGAACTTTTGCAAAATATTTTAAAAGAACAACGTACATTTTTGTAGTTTTCTTTAACGTTCATATTTATTTCGTAAATATTTGTTTGAAGCACTGTTTTTCGACGAGAGTGACAACAATGGAATAATGTTTTAAAATTACAACTACCCTATAGGCATACCTATACATGCTCTAAAAATGAATTTACTATAAATTCTCTTTCACAGCGGTTTTTGATAAACTAATCTAGAGCATTCCAGTACCCAGTAATATTTTGTAAAAAAATACAGAATTTATTTCAAATAGTTTCACGTATGCGAAATTGTACACGTTGCGACAACAGGAACGCAATTACAGACCAGTTATGTAAAGAAATCGTTATGTACGACGCATTCTTTAGACAAACTACACTAAAATCGTTTAGTTAGTTCAATTACTACACTACATTCTCTTTTTATAAGATTTTCTGCCTTACACTGAAACTACAGCAATTTAACTAGAATAAAGTACTATCAATATTGCAAATTCATTATTCTAAACTGACACCATTAGGTCTTACTTAAAAATAAAAAAATAAATTTTTACGATTTGTGAGAAGAATGTATATTAAAAAATCACTCATTGTAAAAACAAAATTCGCTAGTAAAATATATAAAATATAAAAATCGCGCGACACGACAACGGAATTTACCCCATTACTCACTCTCTCGGGTTGGAACCTTGTCACAATCAAATCAACCAAATCCAGCATTAAATGTACTTGTCCTTTCCTAAAAGGGTTTATTTACAAATCAAATTTTTGCGAGACGACGGGACCCATAACCTTGTTGGTCCGATTTACCTAGGGCATTCTTTTTTTACGTCGGTTCTAAAAGGCTCCAAACTGCTCTCGGCTTTTCAAACGGGCCTGAACGGTAGGAACCTCGAAATGACATTTGGGTAAAAATAAAAGACTGTCTCAGATTTGGAAATGGAATTTCAGTTTCAGTTTAGATTTCGGGTTCTATTTGTTCATTAGGTTTTTTTGTGAATGGGATTTTTCTTTTTGTTTTCTGTAGCTTTTGTTACCGTTTATTGTTTTTGCTTGTCTTGGCACCTTTCTAAGTTATCGGAAAAAATATGTATCAGTATGTTTGAGATACTGACTGCTAGAGGGCTATATGCATTTAAATTTTACCATATGTATTTCAAAAGAAATACAATTTCAACATACATATGTACCTATCTGTTTTGGAAGCCGGTTCTCAAAACTAGTACAGTAATTCTATCAGTATTTTCAAAGATAATGTATCTATACATAATTTACTTATTTGCAGAATACCTAAATTTCATCAATAATGATATTACATTACTTTGAATTCTACCTCCATTGTGCGCAGTTCCGTCAATATTAGGTCACATATTGCATGTGACGCCCAAACCTATATGTATTATTGCACCTGATGTTATTCTCATTTAGTTTTCAATTAATAATGTTATTGAAAACAGAAAATGTATGGATATAATAATGTGCTTATTTCCATTTTGTAGAAACATCTTTATCTGTTTTAAGAGCTTCAAATTATATTATTTTACTTGTTTGTTAAATTTGTACATGTAGGGACAAGTCATACATATTTTGTGGCACTATTTGCGTGGTACACCACTTTTAACTTGTTACTTAAAAGGGTGGATTTGAACTTTTGTTACTCAGACAGTAGTTGATTCTATGCAGAAATCAAACCCACAATAATTGTATCGTCACTGCGCCAACCAAACCCCCAAAATCCACCTTTTTCACCAATCGTAAATCCAGCTTTAACACCTTAAAAATAAGGTTTAAATTGCTCAATCTGTTCAAAGTTTTGTTCAAAAGCCTCAGTATTTCACACGAAAACTGCATTTTATATTCCCGCAGTACAAACTTGTACAAATAGCGAACAACATAATCTGGTAACGTATGCTTTAATTTGTTAACAGGCCAAAAATCCTGAATGTGTTGCGAAATTGCCGAGCCTGATTTACAGGCAACACGCAGAATTGTAGTTAATATTCTTACGAATATAGCTAACGTTGTTCTAGCTATTTTTATTTATGTAGGGCTTTAGGTATATTGCATGTCTTCAAGAATTATTTTGGTTTATGCACCGGTCTATGCCTTTGTGAAATTTATCTTCTTGCATATTTATTCTTAATACTTTTATTACATCTAGACACACGGCAGTGTGTCCGCCAAGTTCGAGCAAAAAAAGCGACACACCGGCCAAGTTAAAAATAGTTACTTTTTAATAATGTTACTTGGCAAGTTTTAATAGAAAATTAAATACTTGATTCATTGCGTTTAGTAGGTTTATAAGAAGGTGTGTGAAAACTTGCCAAGTAACATCATTAAAAAGTAACTATTTTTAACTTGGCCGGTGTGTCGCTTTTTTTGCTCGAACTTGGATGTACTTTGGATTGTATGGAACTTGGTACTTATTCAGATCTCACTTCTTTTATAGGCGAAGGATTTCCATATTATCGAACTTGGCAGCCTTTCACATTTTTGTTTTGGGTGGGTTCTTTATACTTTGCTCACGGATATCAAAACACTTTATACACAATTTTTACAAGTACAGCCGTTCACTGTTGTAGATAAATACTTATACACCTACTAGCTTTTGCCCGCAACTTCGTTCGCGTGGAATAGTGACTACCAGCAGATTTTTGATTTGACCAATAGATGGCGCTATATGTCCGGAATAATTTTATTTTTATTTTTTTTTGTAATAAAAACTATCCTATGTCCTTTCTCAAGTTTCAAACTATGTCTGTACCAAATTTCACACAAATCGGTTCAGTAGTTTAGGCGTGAAGAAAAGACAGACAGACAGACAGACAGACAGAAAGACAGACAGACAGACAGACAGAGTTACTTTCGCATTTATAATATTAGTTTGGATATACTTTCTCACAAACAGCTGATTATGTATTCGTCCGATTTCGGAGCAGCTCGTCTCGATTCGGGCGAGTTCCGTAAAGTCGTACAATACGTCTAATCGCACGACACACAGCGCCGTGTCGAAGACTGCCGAACTGACACGACGTTAGACGATGCACGGCCTTCAAGCCACACCTCCGTGCCCGTCGGAGTGGGGAGCGTGAGGTTTTTTCATTACGGAATTTCTGGATTTGGTCCCCGCGCTCAAGGCCTGCGATAGAAGCTATGCAATAGCTTAAAAAACATCAAAATACTACTGTCAGCAAAAGGAATCAATTATTGTACTTATTACTGAACAAAGGTGTCCCCAAAGTGGGGAAATTTGCAAATACTCACCGCGCTGTGCATGCGTAGGTATTGGTGAGCGCAGTGTGGGATATTTTTAGCTTCAGATGTGCTTGAAAAAAAAACTAGCACCTGTTTCGATTTTTCAGTGAAAATATGGTATCTGAATTTGAGAATGCAAAATATAAAAATCATGTAAATCCTCTCTAGCATAAAATCAGAAGCATCTAAATGGTCCATCTATAGGAGTGGCTATAAAACCAGTTTTCTTACAAAACACCTATCGCACGAAGAAGTTTAGCTACAATGTATGTTTTCCTTTAATTCCAAGATCCGTCTCTCCAGCTATCTAGGTTAGAACAATTTTATCAGGAAATAACTTTTAGTTTCACACTACAAACTTCTTTGTTGTACTTTAAAAGGAAAATTTATGACTCCGGTTGGAAATTTTGAAATTGTTATTTATTTCGATTCTGGAGTGTTGGTAGATTTGGACTGTAGGGTAGGACATTGTAATGGAAAAAGTATGTTTGCGGGTCAATTTAAAATTGGTTGAAAATGACGGGGAATTCTAATTTGGAACACAATATGGACTGTAGAGGTATATGACATTATTGCTTGGTGGTATAAATCAGGAACGTAAAATTGGACTCGTGATTATGTTGAACTGCTTTGAGACATGCATATTTTTGTCAAAGACACTTATTCAATATATTAAATCTACATATTTACAAAAATAAAAAAGAAAAAAAAAACTATATCAATATTTATGTTATTGACAAAAATGCAAATGATAACTTAGGTAGGACATGCATACTTAAATATTTTTAATTTTTAAACAGTAGGCTAATAATGATCGTACTCTTTTAACTTTGATAATTGTTTATTTTATTATTTTCACACATCATGGAAACAAACTGATCATTCATAAAAGCTCTCTCGTAAAACTAAAAAAAAAAAAACATTTTTGCTTTATTTGCAAAAGAGTCAACATGTATTTTCAATAAGTAATCTGACATGATGGAACGGTATTACGGGTCCGATAAAAAAACGGATCTGTGAATTTGTCAACACGCGCTGCCAAAAAATAGGGATATTATAATCTGGCACAATTGTATTGCTATTTTCTCTTTGGTTATTTCACCCGCATACCGAGGGAGCTACTTTTGCAATTGGATAAAATTAGCCTACCAGGCTTTAGACCATCTGTGTAGGTACCACATTTGTTTTTATTTGGTTCAGTAGTTTTAGAGTAATAGTCGAGCAGACGTACAGATAGAGTTACTTTTGCATTCATATTGTTAATTGAGGATTAGTAAATCTGCGTGGCCTTTTCAAATAGTATCTACTTACCTAATCATAAATAGTTAAATTCGTAACTAAAGAGCAGAATGATATAGAGAAGAGATACCAACATACGGATTGTAATAAATATTGTCTGGAATTACTTAAAAACGCACATATTTTAAAAAATGCATCAGCAATTGAATGATACATTTCGAATGACGTAGTCGTAGTTACAATTAATATTGAATGAACGGTTTTTAATCAGCATTCGTTTTAATTATTTGCTAATTAAAACTTATGATTACACACTTTGTTAATGAAATGGCTGTCGTTAATAGGAATATTATTAATTTTATAAATACATGATGCACGTAGGAACTACTGTTACGTACGAAGATAACAAAGTATTTTTTTTTTCATTTTGTAAGCATATTTAATGTTAGACTCACTTATACCTATAATATTATGAATAAACGGTTTTTATTTATTTTCATTATCATTAACCTTCTAGAAAAACATGTAACTTAAAAGATACTTCAACCCTCTATATTTTTCATTCTATCAACATGTTTTGTTAAAGATTTGATTTATAAGTTTACAAAATACAAATATTGGAATACCCAAGCATTCAAGTAGAACACGAATAAAACAACGATTATTCCGAATAATAACAATGAATAAACCATTCTAAAGCACTACCTTTTCAAATTCGCCTTGATGAATTGTTTCCGACTCGAAAAATACGATAGGATAATAAATGTACGTAAGAACTGCTTGAAATCCTGTCCACAACAAAGCAAAGATATTTTTCATTTTCAGAATTCTTCAGAAAATCCTTTTCATCTGGTAACCTAACAAAATAGGTCAAATGAATGTAGAACAGTAACTTTTAAAACAGCCTGGAGATAGCATGTAGCAACTTTTATATGAATAACTTTGTTTTGTTGATGACACAAAGGCTTGTCGGGCCACTGCGTCTGACAAACTATAGTTCGGCCATTCAGAGAATGCGTTCCTGACACGTCGCGATTGAACTGACGACGTAACTTTGCAATGGCGTTGCAGTTACGATAAAAATATTTTTGCTGGTTGTTTACCGTTTTAACAATTGAGGAGCATTAAAACAACATTATTATATCAATAATCAATGAATGTTATTACGTCGTCAGTTCAATCGCGACGTGTCAGGAACGCATTCTCTGAATGGCCGAACTATAATTTACTCATTCTGACATATGCACGAATGTACATCGCATAGATGTGGCGTTTTGAAGGTATTTCTGATGTCACTTTCATTGTGATTTAAAAAAATGAAATCTATGTCCATTGCTTTATACTGGTGATCTCTAACTTAAAAATTTTGCTAGTCCCGTTTGATAACGTATTTCCCTTTCCTTTTCACTTTCTGCTTGAAAGGTAGTTTACAATTCAAGCAGTTTCATGTAGTTTCTCTTTATGTTCAAGGTCACCACAAATGTTTGAGTTCTTAAAAATGACTCAATAATAGAACTGGTGAATTTTAAGTATCTGTGTTCATGATCTGAATACAACTGTATTCTAACAGGGCACACTAGGAGTGTTACTAGTAGTGAATACCTATAAACAATAGATTTGATTGAATGCAGACCAAAGGCTGAAATAAATATACTAGGTAGTGTGCTTATTATTCGTGATATTTTATTATAAAGGAAGTGTAGTTCAGTGAAGTAGTAATTAATTTCACAGAAAATAAAGTAAGATTTTCAAGTTATTATGTTTTAAGAGTAGTACCAATGTATTAATTCCTATTTCACAATTCAGTAGTTACTACATAAATGATGTTTAATATGCAAAGAGGTTTACATACAATACTTTTATACGCAAAATGTTCATTTATAGTGCGATGAAGTCGGTATGTAATATATCCTATATAACTACCTTGGAAGAAACACCGAAACAAACTCAAGAACATAATGTATAACACATGAAGAACATATGTACATGACTACACCATGTATAACTGGAAAAGCAATGTACGGTCGACTTGTTTTGTGTAGTTGAATTTATAATAGTAGTTCCTGAAATAAGTTGTAATAGAAATACATTACAGACTCGGAATTTTGTGAAGCGAAGATAATATTACAGTGTATTCCAATATTTGGTGTTCATTATTTCAGTTTCGATAACATTAATTTGAATCAATGTGATTGATAAAAGGGCTATCATGGTATGGGGCATGTGATGCGGAGGAATGAGAATCATGTTGAGGAAGATGATGAGTATGAATGTGGACGGATATAGTGGAAGAGGAAGACCAAAGAAACGATGGATGGATTGTGTGAAAGTAGATATGGTAAGAAATAATGTTACTTATGAGATGACGGCAGATAGAAGAGTTTGGAAGGAGAAAACATGCTGTGCCGACCCCAAATAAAATTGGGATAAGGCCAGGGGGATGATGATGATGATGTTGTAGATAAAATGGCCAAAGATATTATATAAAAGGTTAATAGAGTCGGTATATTTATTTTGTAAAAGGTTAAAGTGCAGGTATTCCGATTTGAGTGCGAAAATTGTTATATGACATTGCTACATTTTTATGTGCCGATAAAAAAATAAAAATTCAGCCGGATCTTATGACTGACTATAGCCATAAAATGACAACGAAGGAAACATAAAAAAGGCAACAAAGGCGATGCGTCTCATACAAATTTTAAGCAGAATGGAACAACAAAAGCAGAAACCAAAAATCCAGCGAACTGAAACAGTTTCTGATTCAAAAAATAAAAACCGGCCAAGTGCGAGTCGGACTCGTGCACGAAGGGTTCCGTAAATTACAGTTAAATCAACCTATCTCAAAAACTATAAGAGATACTTTGATCAAACCAAAAATCGTTGAAAGAGTTAATTAGCATGCATCACCTCTATTTTTTTTAGAATTTTATACCCCGTAGTTATAAAAATAGAGGGGGGGGGACATACTTTTTACGACTTTGAGAGCTGATATCTCAAAAACCGTTCACTTTAAGAAAAATGTTTTTTAGAAAACTTTATATCATTTTAAAAGACCTTTCCATTGATACCCCACACGGGTATGTACATCGAAAAAAAAAATTTCATCCCTCAGTTACATGTATGGGGGGCCCCACCCCCAATTCTTTTTTTTACTATTTAGTGTCATATTTTTGTAGCGGTTCATACAACACATATTCCCATCAAATTTCATCACTGTAGTACTTATAGTTTCCGAGTAAATCGGCTGTGACAGACGGACAGACGGACAGACGGACAGACGGACATGACGAAACTATAAGGGTTCCGTTTTTGCCATTTTGGCTACGGAACCCTAAAAAGGCTATTATCTCAGCGAATGAAAGGGTTCTGGGGCATATCCCGTTTTGTATATTTTTTGTATGGGATCTGCAAATGATAGCAAAAACGAAGCAGGACCTGGGTCTTCTTTTTGGTGCAGTTTTGTAGCTTCTACGCATGAAGCAGCAAGTGCTGTTCAATGAATAATGTTTATGAATCATGAGGATGTTCTTTGGAATTATATTTTTCATGGAGAAATCGTTTATGAAGAACAGTGAAGGTGAAATTGAGACTGTCAACTTGAATTTATTAATAATTTTGGGAATAAATCACTACAATGGTCGTCTCATTTGATTGATAAAATGTTTTACAATAATTTCCATTGCGGCTGTAGGGTTCTTCTGATTACAAAACTAAATGAGCAATGCTTATAATTTCAAAGGCCAGGCACAAACTTAAACAATTCAACGATACATTACGTAGATCGTGGAATCCTAGCCCCAACGACACGATAAGATGAAAGGAATATTTCGAAATACTTATCTGACAAAATATTAATACAACTAGAGGTACTTACAATAGACAGACGATCACAACCGCATCATCTCATACATTAAGATGAACGATGAATTAACGGAAAATGTTCCCAAGATTGGAACAAGAAACTGCTGTAAGTGATTGACCTATGAATGGGGGCTATTATGTGTCATATCGATAAACGATTCGGAATACAACAGTGTCGACTCTTCTGACACTTATCGGCGCATGATTGCGGTTCTGTTGGGTGTCAAACGTGAGGAAAGTTTTCCATTCAAGTCGAGAATTAGCACATGTGTCATGAATAGGAGTGTTGAAGATAATGTTGGTTGTTGTTATGTCAACTGATCGTGTAGTTGACTTGGTTATTGCTTGCTGTAGTTGAGAATAGAGATCGAGAGAGAAAGTTGATAAAGGTAAATTGATTTTATCATTCAGTGTTCAGTATTTTTGCAACAATTTAAAAAAAATGCGGTTGAAGTGTAAAGTTTTTTTTTAATTTACAAATCTATTTAATCTGCCATGTCAGTGAAGACAATCTTTGTCTTACATTAAGACATATTTAGCACGACAAATAAATAAAGAAAAGTCTTGCTTAAAAAAATTCAGATCACAACACTGTAGGTACCCAACATTTTCAGACCAAAAACCTAAACATTCAAGACCAGCACATAACTCAAGCCATTCCAAAGTAAAGCTACACAGTAAAACTTGGCAATATAATTTTACTTGAGCCACAGAGTAAAAAACTGCACTGTGGTAGCAATACGTGCTTCCTGGTACCGTTGATTTAAAAAATTAAGTCTGCACCTTTGTCGTACGAATCGCTGAACTTGCTGTTTCTGAATTCACCATTTGTCGGAATTACGTCAGAATATTCTTTTGAATTCTGAATTGTTATTTACGCTGTGTCGGTCACCGTTTTCGGTGTAAATTTTATTGGTTTGCTTGTATGAAGCTTTGGCCAGTTGCTGTATTGTTTGAATTGATTTCGGTGCTTTTATGTTAAGTAGGTATGGTATATATTTGACTTGTTTTGTTCGTTGTTATTGAACAATCATATTATTTTTTTACGTGATCAGTCATACTGTGTGTTTATTTAGTTATTACTTTTTGCACAATTTTGTGCAATGGCGGACTTTAGACGTGTTTAAATGTACACACACTCTTTGTTTTTGTAAGAGTAAGCTGAACAGCTCCCATAAATAAAATGTGCCTATGCACACAAAATAATTGCCCGATTTCATGAAATAAACCATCTAAATCAATATGTTTAAATGTTTCAAAACCAAAATGATTGCATTATTAAAACTGTCACACTAGCCAACAATTAGAATATTGTCATTTCTTTTAACCAATGCATATGCGTAAGTCGGCTGGCAGGAGCTGGATGCGAGAAGCCGAAAATCGATCTCAGTGGCGTGCACTTGGAGAGGCCTATGTCCAGCAGTGGACTGCGATAGGCTGATGATGATGATGATGAATGCATATTTCAGTAAACATCAATATGACTGTTACAATTCTGTGTTCACGATAAATTCCACGCTGGAATATTTTGGTGCCCCAATTAGAATTTCCAGGTATTTCCAACGTAATTGTGTTTAAATCTACGACTGAATTTACCAATGTAGATTTGTGGATTACCCAGTAATCTTTTGTTATGCATGACGATTTATCGATTTTGTATGACATCATTCCAATTAAATTGTGTTTCGTCTGTAAATGGACTTTTCGGTGTAATGTAGTGCTAATGAGTATATATAGGTTATTTCATAGATTCAGGGGACTGTTTTGTGCTAAAATTTGTAAGAATAGGCCACAGTTTTGTATGATGGTCGGTCGCGATGTGTGATTTTGATTTGAGTATAGTTGTGGGGTTGATACGCTTTTAAGAATGAGAATTTCTGAAGAGAGGAACTTTTCACATTATACTAAGTAGGTACTGTTCTTGCGATTTCCTTTAACTAATTGGTATGGGCACTTAATAATAATCTTTCCCATTTCTTTAGCTGTTTCTCCATACAAACCATAATTGGTAGGCCGGGTCATGTACTATGTAGGTGTACTATCGCAGTTAGAAAAGAAAAGGTTTTATTTTTTAAATAACCCCAGTCCTTTTCTACATCTCAAGAGTCCTACAATTATACCCACAGCTGTAATTTACGCCTACAATAAAGACCACTGGCCAAATAAAACACGTCATCTTATAACTCCCACTTTTATAATTCTTTTAACTGCTCCATGTAAAGTTGGCTACACTTAGAGGTCTCATACATAGCTCCCTGTTGTATAGTAACTGAATTATAGGTCCCCCGACGACATTCGGGATGACCGCGGCAAGATGCCTCGAAGTTTCTGGAAGATTGTATGGTTATGCGGGCATTGTGGCAGTTTGTATCGAATTTTGAGGCTTTAGGGTCAAGTTTTGAAGTGGAATTTACAGGGATACATGTTTGTGTTATATTTGTTATGATTTTAGAAAGGGGTTTTGGTTTTGTTGAAACAGGGAAGCTAATTAAGATATCACATAATCATTTCGAAAATTAACACTAAATATTCTGTCAGTCATAGAGTCTCTATATAGAGTAGAGACTGGAAGCCGACCCCAACATAGTTAGGTTAGGAAAAAAGGCTCGGAGGATATATAATAGAGTCAGTGTAATCATTAGATTTGTGAATCATAAACTAACGAGAAGGCTATGATTTTATTTTTCCAAACAAAAACCCAAAACAATAAACAAAAAAAAAAACATTTGAAAGCCATTACGAAATAAATCTAAAAATCCACCTCCTACCAAACAAATTAGCCTGGAACAATTAAGGCTTCCGCCCACAATAAATTACTGGTCGCATAGAAACACTAGATTTAGCTTAGAATAGAATAGAAACAATGAGAAACAAAGGTACAATGGGGATGCACATTTGACCAACTTTTAATATCAGCGAAGCGGAATAAAAGCACCCAGCCACCTCCGGAGAACTCATTTAGGCAAATTATGCACGTGCGTCCTAGAAAAAAGTGGGTAGCAACAGCGTTCTTTTAAGAATGGTAGTTATAATATGAGTTAGTGTTTTTTTGTACTGCTGCTGTTGTGGAGTTGGTAATGATCCAGTAGTTTAGGCACTTGTGTGTATAGATTCTGATATCCTGAGAATAAGATTGGTAATTTTGTCATATCTTATAAGATCCCTGAATATTAATTTAACTAGCTATTTTCCACGGTCATAAATCTCAAGGGTACCCAAATTAAAAGCAGTCTTTTCTCAGAACTTATTTAATTCACTTCAGTGGTAAGGGCATGAAAGCGCGATAGAATATACCTATAGACAGACAGACACAGTAACTTTCCCATTTATAATATTACTAAGAATTATATTGTAGTGGTACTTGTCTCTACATCCTTGCATCTGGCTATACTGTAATACTTATAAAAACTTAACTAACCATCATATCTTTAAACCAGACCTCACTCCAGACATCAAAATAGTACTCAAACATCAGTCCCAGACATACAGCAACCAGACAGTAAAAAACTGCGCAACTGGCAAGACTTACTATTATGTAAGCATTGTCAAGCAAAAATGCTACCGACGCATTATCCCAGCCGAGCTAATGTATGACGTCACAAATGTATCATGTGGTGCAGTGTGTACCACCCCTAAGGTCGAATGCGTGGATTTTGTTCTGTTTGTGAATGCATTTGTTAGGGCTCTGGATACTTGGAACGGTTAAATAACTGGAGATGTCAAATATGTTATGGACGGCTTTCAGTCTAAGCGGATGCAGCTGAGTACCAGTGTCTCACTTGGAGCGACTACCTATCTAACTCTCTTCAACCCAGCTACCCGGGCAAACCAACACCTCTTGGCGGGACTGCTTGTCAGACTTTGTGACTTCTACGTCATGAGTATAATATGATGAATAGTGACCACATAATTCATGTATTTTTTTGATTATATTACGCACGCACACAACATTGTCAAACTTGATGGACACAACATACGTGGGAGACCTTATCCAGTTGCTTCAATACTCTAAGTCCGAAAACAATAGAGGTTGTTTCCCACAGTAAAAAATACATATACATTGCTGAGGAACTAAGGATTAATCTTAGCCACGTTCGTACGTAATGCGCAATGTATTCATCTCGCTTCGTGCATTTTAATGCTAAGACAATGTCTGGATCTTTTCTTGGTTTTCTCATAATGTTCGCATTGGTTTTCTTTGAACAGAATGTTGTTACTTTGGCTCACGTAGTGTGCTCTTGTTTATTATATTAAAAAGTGTATGTAGCGTTAGATAAAATACATTATGCTATGCACACATATAGCTACGTACAAGTGATATTTAAAGTACCAATCTATTGTCCAAATATACATATACCCGTGCGAATTCGGAGACTGTCACCAGCATGAATATTTTGGTTCTTTAAAAACAACCTTCCATCTTCTAAGTTTCAAAAGCAAATGGATGATATAACCGTCCCGTCCGAAGTGTTAAATTAAATTTACGATATGACAGGGAGCCTGTCTATTCCCTGCCTGAGAGCTATGGGAATACGCCAAAGTGCAAACATTTTCGTTCGAGACGCCTTCGAGCTTATACGAGTATAGCAGACGGAGTGTCAAAGAAAATGTGCCGACTGTTTTGTGAAGCTGATCTTTGAGAGGTTTCTAGAATGTTCTTGGGTTTCGAATGGTTTGTTTTGAATTAGGAATAGGTGGAGTGAACTTTATTTTGCTGTGAGCAAATTGGTGTGTCTGTATTTGTATTTTAGAAGAAATACAAAGTTTCTTACATACTTTGTTTGTGTGTGTGTGTTTGATTAATTTTTGAATTTATCGCGGAAGAGAGACCGATAAAAATAAACTGTTGCTCTTTTATGAATGATGTATTAGCAATCAACGTAGAAAATATTTAACAGTTATTTACCTAAGTAATGTGAACATTCAGATGTAAAAGTTATTATGATAATTACTCAATACCTAAGTATTACAACTCGCGTAAAACCGTTTCTCTAACAGCCTGCATTTTACTATACCTACAGCTTACCAAAATAAATATAAGAATATTGTAAAGATAATTTTGGGACTTATGATGACCAGTTTATAAGACTGAAGTTAGTATACATTTTGAGAATCCTAGATGACGTTGAGGCTTTGTAAGTAAGAGAGTTTGGCTGTTAGAGTCAAAGGCTTGGAACTGTATCCAAGTGCCTTTGACTTGTCTCTGGTTTATCCCTAGATCTAATATCTGTATGGTCTGGTAGTCATCGTTTGTTATTTGTTTTTGTTTGTTAGAGAATACTTATGGTGAGTTGCATTGTTTAGCTATGACGGTAACCGAACCATTTTTAGTTGTCGACTCACTGATTTGACCAATGTTCGGCAATTTAAAATCTGTTTATTGATTGGTTATATTTATAGTTAAATGGTACAACTGATCTTTAGAAATGCAGAAAATTGTAAGAACACAACAAAGTTCAGTTCAGCTTTAGTTTATGAAGCAATTAAAATAATAATGGTGTTCCCAGTAACACAATGAAACTTCTTGCTAACCACTTAATATTAATATTATCTAGTCTCATTCTAAAATAATTGAAACACTTATTACTTGAACTAAACCGTTACGCATTCATTGAAACTAAAAGCCTCAAAATGAGCAATTATGTTTAAAACTTTTAAAGACGATCTATTTTCTGATTTATATCTCCATTACGAAATTTGTTGTGATTATTTGATAAAGGTAAAACTATAATATAATTTTACCTTTATCAAATAATCACAACCGACAAATTATTAATTAAAAATACAGTGTCAATCAAAATCTTTATTCTCTTAAATTAATGGAAATGATATCCCTGATTTTTAATAACAATATCCGATCGTATTCATATGATTAATATTTATAAAATTTAATATTGATACATGAAACGCCAGTAGGTGTCAATTCGATTCGCCGTTTCAATATTGGAAGCTGTTTAATGAATTCATCAACGCATGTAGTAAGAGATACCTTTGTAATGGCGATATTGCAGTAATATAAAGGTGTCTTTTGCAATGTAAAACTACTCGATTTTGATGTCACAAATGAATATGAAAATTTGTTTTTGGGCAAAAAGTTGTAATTGAATTTTGATGAAAGGTTGAAAATGTTATTTCATCTAATTAGCAGACGCATTTCAATGTCATATGTTATTGTTTATGTTTTTATTTTCATTGTCGATAGGCTCGCGTTTGGTCTCTCTCTCATCTGATGATAAAGTCCAATGTGGCCGAAGCACTCATTGCCTAGAATAATCACTCTTGACTCAAAGAATCCTAGGTTGTACTTGACGGGAAGCACGTGATTAGATCCCATTAGTGATAAGATTTTTTAAATCGGTTCAGAGCCTTTATCCTACAAACAAAACAATTGTTTTTTCTTCATTATTATACGAACATATGAAAAAAATATCAGTGATTTTTCGCCTATTTCATGCCGTTATAATATCATCTATATAACAACATAATTATAGAAAATAATAGTCTCTCTGACCAAAGATACTCATACATCACAGATGACAATAATTTTTGTGACTGGAAGCGACAAAGCCGGCTCTCACAATACTGGCTTCTAATGATGTCCTCAGAACTATTGAAATGAAAAGGAACTTCCAGACTAGATGGCTTCGCATAAATCAGTGTTGCTAACCTGTGTATTACGTAATAGTCCTATAAATCATATTAAATGATTTGTGGCAGATTTAATGAGAGATTTAGTAGTGGTTGGTATGTTAGGAATTGTGTAGTAGTCTATTATGGCCTATTATTGTCATACTAGTTTTCGTCTGAGGTTTCACCAACGTCCTAAAGGAAAAACTTCTCGCACATGGATGAAAAGCATAAGCTTTTAAATTCTGATTACTGCTGTTCTGCCAAGTTTCAACAAAATTCAATTATTAGTTTCGGCAAGAATGCGTTACAAACATGCAGGGACACATTACAAACTTTTGCTTTTATTAGTATTAGTTGGATGGACAGATGATGAAATTAATAAAAAGTCTAATCAGATGTCTGATGATGATAAGGACACCATCAATATACGTAATAAACAATCAATTTATAACAAAACAACAAAATATTAACAATATACACTCCACGACTTCTATATCTCATCACACTCGTCAGTTTTTCAAACTGAAATAATTAAAAATGTACGTGTTTTAATAAAAGAATGTAACTCGGAACAATTGCTCGATTCCCCGACGCCGCCACTCCAATTAATATTACGCCTATATTGATTATTTTTTCATATTAAACTGACAGGTATTACTGTATTTTTGAAGCTGATTTTAATTTGTATGTAAAGCGAATGAAATGGTATTTTAGTAATCTCTCAGTAAGTTGAAGGGATTGCGGAACTGTTTGCTGAGGGCTTCATCGAAAGAAGTTCTGCGGCCCGAATCACAATAGACTCTAGAAGAACATGGACTAGTTTTAGTTATTTCATGACTATAATTTACCCATGCAAAGAAATAGTTTTTTAGTCTAAATCTTAATGATACACGATGAATTTCAAACCGAAATTCATCATATTAGTTGGGTCAGCAAAGTTTTAGTGCGCTTAGCCTTTGACTATCCAATTCAATACAATTAAATAGTGTAGTAGGTGACATAATATTATATAGGTATATCAGTAGTCAATGGTACCATGGACCTACCAAACATACATTAAACTACATAATTCACACAACACTATGCCACTTATCATTTAAAACCCTCAGTACCACACACCAATCGTACAGCCATTGAATACCAGCTTTTAGTGAAGTACTTACCTACAGAATATTGGTCGAATATTGACTTGTGTCGTGGTGGTCTAGTGGGTAAAGAACCAACCTCTCGAGTATGAGGGTGTGGGTTCGATTCCAGGTCAGGCAAGTACCAATGCAACTTTTCTAAGTTTGTATGTACTTTCTAAGTATATCTTAGACACCTATGGCTGATAAAAAGGTGAAGGAAAACATCTTGAGGAAACCTGGACTATAAAGTCTGAAATCGCCAACCCGCATTGAGCAAGCGTGGTGATCAATGCTCAATCCTTCTCCGTGTGAGAGGAGGCCTGTGCCCAAAAAGGCTGTAACAGTACCAGTAACAGTATTGATTGCTTTATTTACCAACAATACATTACCACTATCAATCTTGCGAAACCTTTTAACATTATATGACAACATCAGCCATGCGTGTTTCCACTTCTAAATTGGACAAATTGAAGAGTAGATTGAGCGATGGGAGCTCGACAAGGGAAGTGCATTAGTCACTGTTTGCCTTAACATAGATGAATGGTACAAAAGCATATGTGGTGCAGGTAGGTAGGTAAATAAGTTGACCAGATAAAACTTCATTAAGGTGTAATTAATCAATTTTTTGTAGGTAAATAATGGGTGTCTCATGAATGGGTGAACGTTTTTCCTTATCTTGTTAATTTAAATGCAGTTTCAGTGTCTTTTGCAAATATGCTAAATGGCTATTACTAAAATACATATTACAAAGTACCCCGCTGTCTGTCCTTATGTCTTCTTAGGTCTTTAAAACTACGGTACCGATTTTGATGAGATGTTTGTTTTTAGATATAATATAATTCTATCTTTAAGTTTATACCTAATTTAATTTATGTCCGTGAGAAGCCGACCCAAGTTGCTAGTTATAAATAAAATAACTCTATATAAATATTCGGTTTTCACCACAATATTATAAGATTTCTTTATATTTATTTAATTTTAAGAGTTCTGCACCAACACAGTCTGTGCAAAACATTAAACTAACTCGTACTAAAGGTGGTCGCTGACTCTAGCTTGCTTACTGCGCACTGCCGAAATCTTTGGAAACTCGCCCAGTAAACATCCAGACTTCAGCTCATATTGTTTCTGTTACTATGTTTTATGAAACGTCGATGTCAGTAGAAAAATAAATGTAATTTGCCTACCTTTATTTATAAACTAGCTAGCTTCCGCCCGTGGTTTCACCAGCGTCCCGAGATAACTGCTTTCCGTGGCGGGATGGTGCCAAAAACTATCCTATTTCCTTTCACCGGGTCTAAGCTACCCTCCTATAATTATCAGTTTGAACGGATCAGCCGTTTTTAAGTTATAAGTTGTGTAACTAACACGACTTTCTATATAAACTAATCCATAAAAATTATGGGTGAGAAAATGGTAAATATTTTAGAAAAGTCGGTGTGCCTCACCAATATTAGGTACGTAAGTTCCATCAGTCAAAACTTTTTCATTCTAAGTGCTCACTTAAAGTAAAACTATCATTTTGATAAAGAAATCAAGACATGATTCATTACTTAAACTTTGAATCCGTGGTTTTGACGAAACAGCCGATAGGATTTGGGACTTTGCCAAGAATAGATTACAAGCTTTCCAAACTTTGGATTTGAATTGAAGTAAGTAGTTTTATGTCTGACTTAAGTTACTCTCATATTAAAAAAAGCGTTTTCAAGATAAGGGGATTTTATTGTGCGTTTACCATCGATATTTTTAGAAATGACTTATTACGTCACTGACTCACTGTGTCACTCTGACACTAGTTGTTAATTGTTTACTGTTTCGCGTACGAACTGTGCGATGTCGCGCCCAAAAACCGAGCAGCAAATCCGCTAGTGTAAAAGCACTGAAAGGCCAACCAATCATTTTCATTTGAAGCTCAGTTAATTGCATCACAGTATTATATGGTTATTATCTCCATTAAACATCAAACAAAATTATAAAGCAACAAAAACAACAGCTTGTATAACAGCACTCTCGCAACGCGATCTGCAAAGCGTTCTCCTCTCATTATCTTGCCATCCAGTTACGTAAATTCCAGTGGAAAAAGGCCACATTTAACTGTAGATTTTTTTATTGAATAATGAGTAAGAGTTGAGTGTAATAAACAGCCTTTGTACTTTGAGAAATCATTTAGTTTTCGCTTCTGTACTTATAATAGGTAATATGAAAACCTAACGTTTATGAGTTTGTGGCGTTGCGGTTAATACTTATAATATTTCCTCTTTATTTTGTTATACCAACAACATTATTTGTTTGTACCCTAAAGGCTTAGAAATAAGTGAACCGATTAAAAAAATTCTTTCACTATTGGAGAGGTAGACTATCCCCGAATGAAATAAGCTACATTTTATACAGATACGGTAAAAAGTGCCTACGAGACGAGGGTAAAACTGTAGACTAGATCTTCCTAACTGATTTTTAAATTGAGTATTTTAATAATCCCCTTTTTAAACCTTCCTGAAAAAGATGAATGTCCCTACATTTGGAAATACGCGGATCCGAAATACAAATTGCAATAAACTAATTTGTAACATTCGTGCAAATGAAAACCATTCATAAATCAGCTTTAGGATTGACGCAACATTTGCGTTTTATCGTTAAGTCTTTTCTGAGGGTACATTTTAATTAGAGACTGAAGGGATTTGGGAAACGAGTATTTTGCTATGTAGGTATAGGTATTTCGAGCTCATTTTTAACTCTGATTGGTTAGAAGGTTTTTTTTGGTAATGTTAGAAGTTTACCTTATTACGATATTACTTACTGAGAATCCTCCGATTTTCTCTATGTAAGAAGAAATTATACACCAATACCAATGGTTTGGTTTTATTAACTTTAAAAAATAAAATAAAATTCATTTATTTCAGGTATACCCAGAAAAGTTTTTACAAATAAATTATCATTATTACAAGTTAACTTCCTTCAATAGAAATAGCTCCTAAAATTTTTCTATTGCCAATCAAATTAAACAACTATTTTGGCAACAATCTTTCTGAATAATATTTTGTCAAAGATTACTTTTCTTAATCTACAATTCTAACAATCAAACAGACTATTGGTTAGAATGCAGTTACCCTCATTTATGTGTAACTGCGATGTTTAAGCGCAACACGTTACGGCTGTGCGTGACTCCGAATGGTAACATGCAGTGCATCGGAATACCAATGCTGTTTGCTTTGTGTTTGTCTTTTTGTGCAGTAGTAGTTAATTTAGCATTGTGAGTTGGTTTTGGACAGTAAATTAATAGTTAATTTCTATATTTTGCTTTTAGATGTTGTCTAGCTCATTTTGTAAATAATTATAGGCACATCTCAATACAGACACAGCGCTTGCGTCTAGTCATCGGCAGTATTTACAGTTTAATAAAAACACACCCATGTTACAAAGGCAAATGTTTCTGTGTGTACAAGTATGTATCTTACATCAAGCGACTGAACGACCTTTGATGAAACTTCGCAGTAACTTATGTCATTTTTGCCAGTGATTAATGCTCAATCCTTCTCCGTGTGAGAGGAGGCCTGTGCCCAGCAGTGGGACGATAAAAGGCTGTAACAGTAACAGTAACATTATGGAAGTAGTACCTTCCCTGAGGATATTTCTAGCAAAAATAGCCAGTTTCAAATATTCTTCAATTTTCCTGCACTATTTCCTCACTTTCAATAGTTTCAGTACGCAATAAACACACAATCACACTAACCAACTAACATGAATCAGTGTGCTCCCACTATAACCTGTATTCCGATCACGTTTGAAAACAATGAAAAAAAAGATAGAAAAAAAATTGGCTTGGATGGCCTGAATTCTTTTGTTGAGGTATTATTTTAAGGTAGTTTTTGATTTCTTAATTAAATAACAGCAATATATTTCTTAGGAGCAATCGTTGAACGGTGGTCATTTTTTGGATGCTGAGATCAACAGGATAAACAAGATTGATACACGATTACATACATAGCATAAATTCAATATTCACTGGAAAATTCAAAATCAGCAGGAGGATGATGATATTACCTAAACTAACTGGCTATCAACACAAACTATTGCTTTGTCAAGAATTGACAAACAAAATATGATTATTTGCAAATTCAAGAATATCGTGAAAGGTTAAATACGAAACGGCGAAACATTGTGAGTGTGTATGTTTGTTATTTCACGCTCGAATGACTGAACGGCTTATGGTGAAACTTTGCAGTACACGGTGTTGGTTTTAACAGAATAATTCGTACGAAATATGTATAATATACTACTTTTTGGAGCCTGAAGAAGTGCCTACTCTGAGGAAAACTCTCGCAAAAATAGCCAGTTTCAAATATTTTTCAATTTTCCTATATTGCCCCCTCTCTCAATACTTTCAGTACGCAATAAACACACAATCCCACTAACCAACTAACATGAATCAGTGTGCTGCCACTATAACCTGTATTCCGATCACGTTTGAAAACAATGAAAATTTTCCACTGCGGTTCTTTGAAATCTAACAAAAGCCAATCTGGAGTCAACGGTTACTTTTGCCTTGAAGTTTCCTGTGCTGAGTAGTTTGAGTTTTTGAGGTTTCAATAAGGAGGAATATTTCTTGAAAAATAATGCAATTTTGGAAAAAAAAAATATTCTAAGTAAGCTTTTTCTACACTGCACCTGTTAAATATAATTAATAAGTAAAAGCTATATATTTCTTAGAAGCACTTGGCAACGTAGGTCATTCTTTGGCCGTTGCACCCAAAGGGGGATGGGATGATTATGATGATATCCCACCTCAAAAAAATATCATTGACTTAGTGTTATTAACATTGCCTTATCTTGAAGATCTTTATGAACCTACCGTTATTTATTTCCTTTCAATGTGAGATGCATTTGAGTCAAGTACAGTAAAGTTTTTGTTTACAAAGCAAATTTTCTTCCTTTCTAAAACCTAAGACTCAATTGCCAAAAAGACAATACGGTGTCTCAAACGGGTCCCATACTACCTCGCACCTCGACATGAAAATCTTTTTGTCATCATTCCTTTCCTTTTACAGTCAACATGTAGTGCTGTACAATGACTTTCCAAATCAACGTTTGGAAGTTTCATACCTTCTCATTAAAAAATCCACAGGGTTCTTTACCCGTAGGGCTCCTGTAGTTAACTCATGACAAAAAATTAACATATTTATTTGACCACGAGTGCTACCATTGCCAATTGCTAGATTTGAAGCTATACAGCATTTTTTACATACAAGAACAGTTTCGAGTCTGGTATTGAATCGGAGACCTTATTTGGAATTTTCAAAGAAAAGATCACAAGGCAATCGCATGTGGTAATGTGAGATACCCTTACGTCTCAATTGTCACAGAGCGTGGCATGTAAGATGGCACACCAGTCACGTCGCGACTTCAAGACGCAGCGATGTGTGTTTCAAACAAACTGAAAATCTGTTTAGCTCTCACAGAATGGGGTTCCTACAATGATTCTTAGCTCTTGTGGTGTTGTTCAGGAATGGGGTTAACTTTAAAGATAACTTCTAGGATAAGGTGTACCTTAGTAAACTATGTATAGTTTATTCAGAGCTGATGGTGGGAACTTGTTGTTAAAATGTCATCTTTGTTTAATATTTTTGACTGAATAACTAACTAAAAAGTCACTTAAAAATGAACTCAAGTCTACAAACCACAAACTTAAGCAGCGCGTGTAATTCCGCTAATTCAGACATCTCCAAACCTTTTCTACAAAAACTTTATCCCCGAGAACAAATCTGACAAATAAGTCTTTCATCTAAAATCCGTAGCTTCGTTTGTCACAAAGCATTGCACTGTGATCTCATCGAACATCGCATGTATACCAGTCACGTTTCGTAGCACCAACGCTACGACGCTACGAGGCTACGACGCTACGACGTCTACGGACGCCGAATTTGTAGCCGTGGCCGATAACGTTGTACGTAGACGATTTTATTATGGAAACCACCTTTGGGCGATGTTGGACCTTTTCGGTGGCATTTAAATTTTGTTTAAGTGTGGAGGTATTGTTCGAATTCAAATAAAGAACGTATTTTGTGTGTACGTGGGTAGGAATTTGGGTATTTGAAAATAGAATGGGTTTACCACAGCAATTTCAATACTTGTTGGCTTTGTAGGTCACCTTCCACTTAAAGTATGCCTTTGTAGTCTCTGTCAACCAGTTAAACCCATTTATATGTTGGAAAGGCATAACTATCACAGATCACGTCTCAACACTTCTACATAGTACTCGGCAATAGCATTGTGAGTACTTGTAAATGTTTTTATTATAGGAAATCTACTATTCTATCGCTTGTGCTCGGAAAGCACTAAAACGTACGTGTAATGTACTGCTGAGTTGTAAGGAAAGAAGACGTTTCTTAGCAATATAGAATGTAAGTAAATGTCGAATCCAGAAAGCTTAATATATGTTGATAAATATTTATTAAAAGCTAGAAGTTTAACATCTATAGTTCGGCCATTCAGAGAATGCGTTCCTGACACGTCGCGATTGAACTGACGACGTAATAACATTCATTGATTATTGATATAATAATGTTGTTTTAATGCTCCTCAATTGTTAAAACGGTAAACAACCAGCAAAAATATTTTTATCGTAACTGCAACGCCATTGCAAAGTTACGTCGTCAGTTCAATCGCGACGTGTCAGGAACGCATTCTCTGAATGGCCGAACTATACTACCTAGCATTTTCCGAAATATGTCGGAAGAAAATGATAAGAATAATAATAAGTAGTTATCTCGGGGACATAGATAAAACCACGTTAAACAGCCACCACAGTAAGTAGTCAGTGCCACATAAATATTTAACATAAAATTCACAAATAAATTCTCTCACTATTCAAACATCCAGACTCGTTTATTCCATCATAACAATTCTAAGTTTTCCATTGGTTACACGAATATTTTGTACATGTATAGCATACGGCTCAGCGCACTTTGTATTGCGGTAATCCCCGTGTGCGCTGTGACGTCACTTAGCGGTAGGCGGATCTCATACTGCCACGCACGTTACATTTTCTGTACACGGTGAATTTTCTGTAGATTTTACGGCAGAAAAAACGAGTGCGGGCAAAAGGACTCTGGTTGTACCGTATCTTGTGGAGCATAAGATTGTACCTTAAGGTCCCTCGAGATATACATAAAATTATGTATGAAACATTGATAAATCTTTACTAATAGGTTTTTTTTGATCATGTGAATCTCAGGAACTGAGAATAGGCATAGATATGATCTGAAACACTTTGTCAGTGTTAGATTGTATATTTATTGAGAAAGATTAGGCTTAGTAGTAGTTTATAAAAGCGCGAGTTTTCGCGGGCTGCGGGTGTTTTTCATTAAACCGATGATCTGTTGAGAATTTAATGTGAGCCACTGGCAGTGTGTGATCCGCTTAATATTCGCACTGAGTGCATTGAAAGGGAGTATCGGTCAAAAGAGGCTTTTTGCTACTTTCGCGGTAGTTATGCATGGACTACATTTTGTTTGCCGTCGATTTCAGAGAATTCTGTTGTGTGTGCCATTTTACTGAAACGATAACATTTCCCCATTTCATGTCTCTCTGAAATTCTGTGTAAATTGTTATTCCAAAGTAGTGTTCTTCCTCTTATCGAGTGAGCTCCGGTTTTAATCATATAACAAGCCCATTGTGTCAGAGTTTTGTCAAATCCGCCTAACGCCCTCTAACGTGGTATATAACAACGAACGAATGATACTGAGTAGCATTTGGAGACGGTGGCTTTACGTGCCCTTCCAGGCAGGAACGATTAACATCGCCAACTTCCAGACCCCGGGCTTCTATTTATGCCTATGTTTCACAAATAATAATGAACTTCTACTTAGTGAAAACTCTTTCAGGGATTTTTATCCAAATTCGAACTCTATTATTTGCATCACTTCTTGGACCCAGACTCTGCTGCACAAAATCATATATAATCTCCTCAATATTATGTCTCCACAAAATTCACTAAGAATATTTCACCGTACACTTGCAAGTTTCCGTATACACGAGAATCAAAGCCTGATAATGCACGCAAGTGTTTTATGCCATCCTAGTAAGTCCTCATAAGTTATGAACTGTCTCTCTTATGGAACACCTGGGTAACCCTCCTATATGACAAGTTTTATGTGATAATGAACTCTAAATTAAAGCTCTTTAGGTGTATTTTACAGTGATCAAATGTGATTTATGGTCATGTGAATTTGTTGTAGATTTTTTGGTTTAGTTCGAAAAAAAATAGTACAATATTAATAAACTGTAAATGATAGGATTTATTTTAAAATATGAAACTGAAACTAAACTATTTTTTAGCTTTAAAAATCAGGTATTAATTATCACGTATCACAAATATATTTTCAAAACATTTCCAGATATTTTGTATTTAATAAAACTAAGTACCTACCTTTTTTATTTTTATTCAGAATAAATTTTATACATTTATTTTATTCGTAAAATGTTAAATAATGAGCTCATCATTTCTGTACAAATAAATAGTTTAGTTTTAAATATTTTTTTTTACATTCGTGGTTCTATATCCGCGTTCCTTTTTCGGCTTCAGCTTTAACACACTTTCTGAAACAGACAGATAAAATATACTTTCTCATATAAAACATTAGCAAGAATATCTCCTTTTACTAACTACACCAACAATCGACTTCCTAAAAAAATAAGATTTTGCGACCAAAAAGGAGTTCAAAATACTTTCTACGTTTCAGAGTAAACTTACTCAGTCAAATATCAAGTAAAATGTATGATTGCTACTACAACTTGAAGGAACAGTATCCAGTTCGAGATTAGTCTAGAATATTCTACGTTCGTCTAGAAACTTTTGTTCGCCTTCAGTTTGATTTAAAGACGAAATGTCAAGTAAGATGGGAGTCAGAAAGTTTTTATGCACTTTCAGACTTGGTTTGTCTGTTGAAAATATAGTTATAGTAAGTTTAGTTTATTATGAACTAGCGGTCCACAAGTTCTATATAACCGTACCTGAAAATTACTCTTATTATTGTCGTAATTTGTGTAGAAGTTTTTGAGTTTATTTTGTACATAGAGAGAAACATGTGAGAGATTTACAGCATAAAATTGCTTGTTTAATATCTCTATGGGCCAATGCAGTCTGAGAATAAACGTATTTTGATTTGATTTGATAAAGTCGTTTTAAAGGTCTTCAGGGTGTGGACTGCAGGCCCACATTTTTTTCCAAAAACTCAGAAGCCACATGGAATATAAATATTAGATGGAATAGAACATTATACATGGAAAATACAAAATTATAAAAATGTAGGTGTCTTTGTAGTTTTTACTTTTGTGGCCTTGACCTTTTCACAAAAGATAACTAAAAAGACACTTTTTACATTCTAACTTTATATACATTTTAAGTTACTCTAGGACCCTAGGAGTACTATCACGGTATCCTATCTAGAACATTCGATCTGCTATTTATGTGACTGTCAGGTATCTCCCTAAGGATTCAGACTGAAATATTGACGCTCTTTGTAGCTGAAACGCGTCCCTGAAGAAAAGGCCTAAATTCTAAATGTAGTGTTTGTTGAAGGAATTTATGAATGGAAGATTTTATGTTCAGTATTGATAAAAGTAACAGGTTATATTTTCATGCGTTATAGTAGTTTCTCAGTTACAAAAAAATAAGATGCTGTTGCTAAAAAGTAATACTAAAGTGTATAAAAACTGAAAATACTCAATATTATTTATAATATGGTTCTAGACACATTATGAAAAAACACAATTTCATATAATTTCACGTTCAAAACTAGATTGAACACATTATGCTTAACTTAACACCTTCCAAATTCAATAAAAATAAGATTCTTAAATATTTTATTTTTTTACTAGGCTGGATCTCTTCTTTATCTATAATAGCTATGTTCATAACAAAATCATCTAAACATAATAAGGACATTGTAAGCCACTTGAAAAAGTTTTCTTCAAAACAGCTCATTGTATAATTCTAAATATAGAACAAAACGCTAAGAGTTGCGTTAATTTCATTGCTATATAAGCGGAACGCATTAAACATATTACGAGTACTGAAGACAACGACTCTGGCACTAATTGACGGCAATCATCACGGGAATCTGAGCTTTAATCGTAGGTAAAATAAGGTTGAATATCGCGTGTACTTTTTTGGCAAAAGAAAATTTAGCCAAGTGTACAAAACAGCTGGTGCGTTCCTTATAAATCCTCGTTTCTGCATTGAAGTAAGATCTAGGATTAAATGTCTTTATACGCACAAAATAATGTATATTTACATATTGTCTGTTGGCAAGGGATATGGAATTATCTCTTTTATTTGTTTTGTTATGGTACTTAACATGTTTTATGTGTGATATCTTGGAGAATACACTGCCTCGTTGGTTTAGGTAGCAAAGCGTATTCGATCACAACAGCCATGCTGTCTGGAGTCTCGGGTTCAGTTCCTGGATCTGGCTGAATATAAATCTATAAGCTAAACTAATCGAATAGAGTTCTAGTTTTTTCTTTTTTCAATTTCGTAACCTTTTAACTAACATGTATACGTTGTATTTCATTAGGTCTGAATTCCACCTGTGAACGGAATATTGCTTTGTTTTTAGCCGACTTCCCAATGATAAAGAGGTTCTCAATTTGTTCACTTATATATATATATTTTTAATAAATCCTACTTTTCACTACAGTTTTCAATGAAATAAAGTTATTACCCGGTTTCTGCGTCCCCAGTGGGAAGCTAATTAAACTAGCGTGCACTTCATCATTCGATTATCCATCGGAAAGAGGATCGCGAGATTTCGTTTTTTTTTGAAGCCACTTAAAAAATAAAAAAAAATATCTACAGAGCGTTAAAAAAGTTCAACGTATATTTTGGTTTATTTTTAGTTACCTAAATGTTAACTATTAAGATGTTATCATTAAGGCAACCTTTAAAACTTTTAGTATAAAGGTCATAGCCCACATATCGCCACCGCTCGGCAAAAATAATAATATCCAAATATAGCCTAGTATTAAATTACCTACACACCCATTCGAGTCGTATAATATGTGAGACCTTGAAAGGTAGCAAATGTGGTTTCTTTCTAGTGACGAGTCAAACCCAAAAGTTTTTGTGGTAAGATGGTAACATCTTACCACAAAAACTTTTAAACGTCAGTTTAAGCCTTGCCTAAAAAATGTCAAATTATGACGTTGAGATATGGTTCATTTTGGAGCCACAATTTTTTTAGACAGGTGTAAAACAGGCGTTTAAGTTTTTGTAGTAAGGCCATTACAATCTAATTAATACTTAGAACAGTATCGATTTTCTTTTGTAATAATTTTTATGTAGCTTATAGACTTCTCAAAGTTTATAAAAAAAAAGTCTTTAATAATGCTTGCTTTTGTTTACATTGACTTTGATAGTGAAAGAATTCTGTACGCTCTTGATTGTGCTGGCTACTACATTAGTACCTATATTTATCAAGTCCCTAATAACAAAGACGAAAGTCTTCAACCAATGTGTGTTACCAGTGATGACTTACGGCACCGAAACGTGGTCTCTCACTATCGGCCTCATCTCAAAGCTCAAAGTCGCTCAACTAGCTATGGAGAGGGCTATGCTCGGTGTTTCTCTACGTGATCGAATCCGAAACAAGGAGATCCGTAGACGAACCAAAGTCACCGATATAGCCCACCGGATTAGCAAGTTGAAGTGGCAATGGGCAGGCCATATTGCTCGCAGAGCAGATGGCAGATGGGGCCGAAAAGTGCTGGAGTGGAGACCACGGACTAGCAAGCGCAGCGTAGGACGTCCACCAACGAGGTGGACAGACGACCTTATAAAGGTCGCCGGAAGACGCTGGATGCAGGTCGCTTCCAACAGGTATCTGTGGAGATCAAAGGGGGAGGCCTATGTCCAGCAGTGGACGTCCTATGGCTGAGATGATGATGATGATGATGATAATAACAAAGATGCATAGGTACATGCGAGTTTTAAATCTTTAATATTTTAAATGGATCTTGCCAACTAAAACTACCTAAAACGAAATCCTCTTTCTAATCACACCACTGAAGCTGACTGTACTTCTGGAGAATTTCCAAAAACGGTTCACGAACAGTTAATTCAGTAACCCGATTTAATATCGCGTGATAGTCTGACGTTTAATGGCTATAATAAAACAAAGTTAGTTTTAATAAACCCTATTATTTGCGTCGAAAGCAGTAAATACGGCTAATAAAATTATGTTAATTGATTGCCTTATATTCACAGAACGTTATTACGAATTTCTGGTTAAGGCGATGCTCGTTTTGGGGTGGAAATTCTCTTGGAAATAATTGTGCGTAGAGAGGATAACATTAATGTTTTCCATGTCTAAATCCACCGAGCATAGGTGTTTCGTACGTGATTGTAAGCATGATCATCAATTGATCATAAATCTAGAATTAGGACTACTACCTAGACTTAAGTTCACCGACAACATAAACGTCAATTTTCTTAAAACCATTGTTCTATGACTTCTCATGGTAATTTGCAAAGCAAACAGTTGTTTTACGAAAAACTGACTTTTATGTTATCGGAGAAAATGGAGATTAGTCGCGTTCTTTTATTTATTCATACCATATAATTATATTTTATAAAAATAAACCATAAAAAGGTATCTCATTAAAATAATGTGCCCACTTATAGTAAATAATTATCTTCAAAGTACTGTAGGCGTATAAAATTGAGCACAAAAATATAAATAAGAATCGATCATATCTATTGAATTGATCGTTCTATAAATAAAAAATCAAATTTATTGAACGTTCAATATAATCAGTTGAATGTCTTTTGTCACAGATGTTGATCTGTTCAGTGAATCTCTGAGTGATTGAAATTGACTTCGATTTAAAAGTGCGATATTAAAACGATCAAAATGTCGTACGTGAGTGAAATACTGGTTGAAACACCAAAATCTTTATTCAAGCAATTGTACAAAAAATATTAAAAGTTTACCAAGTTTTTTTGCATGAATAATAATCTATTACACTAATATTATACGATTAAGTTTTTTACGCTTTCGAATAAAAACTACTTAATGTATTTTGATGAAAATCGTGATATAGCTTTTATTTAAAAATGACATACAACTTACCTATAGGCTACTTTATACGGGAAGTACATAGTTCCCTCGGAATGTATAGTCAAAATGTGCGAAATATATATGCTCCTTTTGGTAAAAATGCTGATAAAATACAATTAACCAGGAAACCATTCCGATCTTCTAATGAGCCCACCAAAATAAACTGAAAGGTGACGAAACTTCACCTATAACAATTTGAAACCATAACCACTAAAAAAATCACATCCAACTCATTTTTAAAATCCGCCAAAATCCGTTCAACTCCGTCAGATTTCGTCAGAACTCTGACTTAAAAGTCATGATGTTCTATTTTAACTTATTACCGTGGGATCCGTGTCTGCGGAGCTCAAGTCTTAATTAATGAAGTTAGCTTCCAGTTATATGAGTTTGACCCATATTGTGTTTTATTGTTTTTCTACAGACACCCCGGTTAAACTTTAGTCCGGACATCGGCGCTTTTTTTACCGTCATGCTTCCAAGTTTGCGGTCCGGATTTCAGTCTGAGTTATTAATTAGTTTTGCTGTCTTTTTCTAGGGTGTCCGTTTTTGCGTTCGGAATTTGAAACGTTCTTTATTAGACGTTTTGTGTAGAGGGAAATATTTTTGTAGGGTATCTCCGTAATATTTGTGTGCGATGGATCATCTTAAGCATTTGTTTTTAGCAAACAATGTGGGAAGCCTATTTTTATAGGACAACGATGGAGGCTATAGCGGAGATGATGATGATGATGATGATGAAGTTTTATTTGTGACTCCATAAAGTTATCTGTAACGCTCAATCTTCTTCGGGTTGGAGAAGGCCTGTATTCAAGAGCTACCTGTGTTCATAAAAAAGCTAATGATGATGATGATATCTATAAGACTTTTAAGACATGTTACTTTAGTATAAAGATTACTTACACACATAATTCATAGTTCAAAAAACCGTTTTTAACTGCTCTAATGTCATAGAAAAAAATACAGCACAGACGACCGAGAAGGCATTTTTTCACCTCACAAAACACTCTATCGTCTATCATTCACAAAGTTCTTCACAACAAGAAGCCCTAAATATTTCATCCTGACAGCTGTTCTTAATCAATATGATTGATGATGGAGCTCAGTCGACTAATATCTACGCCGTGTTTGATAACCGATTGACATTCAAAAGGCATCGTTATGTGATCATATAAAAATATATCTAGAGTAATAAAATAAAGAAGTTTTGACGACCTCGATGGCGCAATGGTCACCATACCGGACTGCCGGACCTGATGTCCCGGGTTCGATTCCCGGTTCGGTCGACATGTGTGCCGTGGTCTGGGTGTATATGTATTTAAAAATATGTATATATGTAGCTATATGTAGTTTATCAGTTGTGTTAGCACCCATAACACAAGTTAATTAATAACTTACCATGGGGCTAACCGACCGTGTGTGAAAAGGTGTCCCGACATTATTATTATTATTATAAAGAAGGAACATTATTTGGTCTGTTTGTAACCTAAAGGCTTCGAAAATACTTTACTTTGAAAATTTCTCAACTTTAGAAAGCTACACTCTTTCCGAATCACTGTAATACATACTGTATTTTATGCAGTTAAGTAATGCTTGTTGCTTTACTCGATGTAAAAAAGTGTATTTATCAAATGAAAAAATATTTTTAAGTCGAGTTTTTTTTTTGTATAAAATATGGAACCGCAGTTCAGGATATCCACAGCTTTGATAAAAATGTATAAACGGAATAAATTCATGAATAATATTTTTCAGACTGTATGTAGATATGTGATGTATTTAGGGTAAGAATGATGATATGTTTTCGCTGCTTTAGTAGGAATCAAGGGAAATCAAAGTACGTCATCAGATGACGAATTATTAAATATAGTAGAGGTACTTAATTTTATCTACTGAGCCGATGTTGAAAATTCTTTGTCGTTGTGTTTTTGAGTGTATGAGCCTTATCGGGACGCAGACAAAACCAAGGGAAACAGCTAGTAAACAACAATTTATCAAATAAATAATAAACCATTACAATTTACTAAGCTTGTTTATTCCACAAACAACATTAATTGGTTTACAACACAAAATTCATTCATTTAGTATGAAAACCACAATTTAATTGGTGTCTTGTTAATTAAAGTAAACACGGCATAGTTGACAATAACTAAGATTGATCGAAGTGTTAAATCAAATGGAATTATTACACCTTATGTACCTATTGATAACAATGTGCTACAAATTGGAGATAGGTGTTCGACATTGTTATGTTAATAATATTATACAGCTCGTAGATATATTGATACATGTAGAATTTTGTTTTTACTTCATCATGGAGCTGAGTACCAGTGTTTTACATGGAGCGACTCCATATCTGATCTCCTCAACCCAGACCCGGGCAACCCAATACCCCTAGGTAAGACTGGTTGTCAGACTTACTGGCTTCTGACTACTCGTAACGACAACCAAAGATGTTCAAATGACAGCCGGGACCTACAGTTTATCGTGTCATCCGAAACACAGTCATTGGTTTCCAAGGTATACCTTAGAAAGTACATACAAACTTATTAAGGTTGCGTTTTGATTTGCGGGGCCTGGTATCGAACCCACTCGCATACTTGAGAGGTTTGTTCTTTACCCACAAAGATAACATGATCTTTAGTACAATTTAATTTAAAGCTTCGTCGCCACTAAGGCGATTATCACACTGCCCCGCATGATGCAGCGTAGTGCGTGGATGCGTTTTTTTCCGTTGTATGGAAATATCTCCGTTTGTATGGAAAACACGCATAGTCCAACACACTGAAAATGCATCCACGCGCGTTCATGCGGATCACGCACATACATGCGGAGAAACACGCACCCCCGCGCGTAGGTGCGGGGCGAGACGCAAGGTATGGCACACTGAATCCCGCAATGCCGCGCGTGATTTTGAATGGGCGTGACGTGTATATTTGAAAATGGAACTCGCTGTGCGTGAATTTACAAAACGCACCTACGCGCGTGAGTGCGTGAAAAACCCGCACGATGATGCAGATCTGCACTCCCGCAGGAACGCGCGTAGGTGCGTCGACACGCAAGATGCAGCGTGATGCGGGGCAGTGTGAAGATCACCTTATTATAATATAAGCGATATAGGGAAAAGCAGATAACATAGCAATAATATCCATTGGCACAAATAAATAAGCAGAACAAACTATACATTTATTTTTAAAAAATATTAGTAGTTCACCCACATATTGCCAAAAGAAAAATCAACGACATCCTCATAAAAACATAGTAACTTTTCACTTCAAATTTTATCGATATAAATCAAGATAACCCTCTAGTGATTGCGTTAAATCGTGGAAATGTTGCAAAAACCTAAACTTTGTGAAGTGTGTACGTGACGCGAAAATCGAATGGGCGAAGGGTTAACGACTATTGTTTTTTACAAATGCCCACTGTATATCACTGACCAGCACTATTTGGTTTGTGGCGGATTTTACCCCCGTGCGCTGTTTTGGGTTGAAATGTTTGTAAGTGAGATTTTGTTTTTGGTAAATTGTAACATTATTATGAATTGAAGTGGACTGATTCAGTGCTCTAAGTCAAAGTCAAATCATTTATTTCATTTAGACCTTTGCAAGCACTTATGAACGTCAAAATTATTACTAAGTTTTATTTAGTTGCCCATTCCAAAAGTAGCTTCCTATGGAGAAAAACGGGCAAGAAACTCCATGGATACTCTTTTTTCTTAAAGTATGGTAACACAGTTTGTATGTTTTGATACATACCTACAATAACAGCATAATATCTATATTTTGAATTTTTCATGATCAAAAATTAGTTCTATCATAATTCAAAATTAGGGCCTGAAATCAAATGACAAGTAGCCAAAACTCAAAAACAAAACAACATTTCCAAAATAACACAAACGAAAAACAAAAAACAACCAATCACATTTACCCATCGCGTATTTGTTAGAAAACGTCGCAGCAATTCAATTAACTTTTAATAAAAGCGCAATCTTGGACCTCATAGTGTAAACTGTGGGACCTTTTGTTACCACTCAAGAACTTCTAGTTAATTAACTTGGCCTGTCTTTCCGATTGGAAGCCGGTAGTAAGTTACGTGAAGTTCTTTAGAGTTCGATACAATAGGGGATAACTTTACTAGGTGTTTGCTTTGAGATTTTTTTTTTTCTTTGTTGTTTAGTGTAAGTTAGGAAAAAATTGTGTGTGAAGGAATTTTATTTTGATTAAGTGTTAAATTAAGAGATTATTTACCATATAATGCTGGCTTTAAATGCGAGGCGTATAGGCTTGACAGCGCTTGTAAGATCTGAAAAAAAGACACACTAGTTTACAAGCATTGTTAGATTATTTTTACGAAATATAGAAACCATGCTTTCTCTTATTTTCCTTAGAGCAATGTTACAATCACAAGGCATTATTTTGAAGTAATAGTTTTTTAATGCCACCCTTCAAACCTATCAATTACCTTCTTATTCTTCTAGGCAAAGGCAAAAAAAGTACAATATCTAATTTTCCTTGCCTTGTTATGACGTCACAATAAATCTTTTTACCACAAAGCAGAAACTGACCACAGAAATACTCAAGCAAACCAGTACATACATCACTACCATTATTAATTGATTCACCGCGGACAATACACAGATTGAGTTAGCAAAACATATTGATTTCCCTGCCAAAGGAATAACCACCTTGTATAGAAATGATAAGGTTGATTTTCCAATGCCGATTGGTTTAATCAAAGTAATAAGGCAGACTAAAGTGACGCCCCGTTGCCGACAAACAGTTGTAAAGGTTCGGACAATGATGGAGACGAGACATCTATCCGACTAACGTGCCGTAAAGGGCGATCGTTGACGGCATACGAACCGGATTCCGGTGAAATTCTCGTGTTTAGGTTCACTTGCAATTTGTGGGAAATGGCTTGAGATCTGTCTGTGTTTTGAGATCAAAATGATTGTGAGGATGAGTTGAATATGATTTATGAGAGGTTTAGGGAAATTATGAAGGTTTGGTACTCTCAAGCACTGAACAAACGGACAGATACACATTGCGATCAAACTTATAATATCCATACAACACACATTTAAAAGAGAGTGAGACCCGTTAATTTGTTTCAGTGTTTCTTCTTAAGGTAGGACAGCAAATACAGGCGTCATCTTGTTTAAAATGTAAGTGCATTTTAAACGTAAATAAAAATATAGTTTATGATTTCAACCCTCTTTTTTTAGGTTTTAAGTTCTAGTATTAAGTTTTTGTGAACGGATCGCGGAGCCTAGGTTCTACAACACAGGGAATCCTAGTGTAGGATCTAGAGCGTAACCTACATTGTATGAATTACTTGCAATAAACGATTTTTCATTTTTCAATGTTACTCGTAACTTCGTAATAACAATAGGCGTTTAACTGGTAACAGTCGCCTAAGTCCGACATTTAGTACATTTAGTCCCAAATGTCGGACACGAGACATCTGCCGGAGTAATGTGGCGTTAAAAACGATTGCCTGCACTCGATCTGTGGCCAGGATTCTGTGGTTAAGGGATTCTTTGGCGTTCTATGTCGATGGGAGTTTTACGGGTTACAGTCAATGGAATGTTTTTGTAGTTTATAGGTAGTGTAAGTTTCTTTAAAAAAATGCTTTTTTCCAACCCGTGTACTTCTGAAATATACGACTGAGTCTTTAATGACTACAATGTCGGTCGCAGTGGTCGCAAGACTGACTACTGTGTGTTTTTATTTTTGAAATGGCATCTTGCCGTTCAGTCTATGTGTATACTGCTTAAGCAGACTTTACTGACTGTTGTGCCCAGGGTTTGATGCCAGGGTCGCCTTAACTCACTTTATAGGTTTAAAAAACTTTCATAAAGCACTTTCACACCCGTGCCTGAGTAGCAGTCGTTACAACACTACGTCAGAGGCCGTCAGGCGTATTTGATAAAACTCTGACTCAAAAACCAGGCCAGACCATGACGCAGTTAGATTAAACCCACAGCTCACTCTTTAAGGAGAAGTGAGAGTGTTAATGAGAGAGTGCAAATTGCATTTACCTTATTCCCATTACAAAGCAAATTATCTCAGACATATCCCCATTGTCGTTTAACTAATTAATTACAGAATTAACTATGCAGAGTGCATAATCCACGTAACAGCCGTGCGTTTATTTGTTAAATACTACTGATATATGGTACAAGCCCGATTTAGTTGTGGTTTACAACTACAACAAAACTATTCATTATTTATTCAATTTAATTTTATATAGCACACTAATGATTTTAATTATTATAATTATCAAAATGATTATTTAAACAGTGACTTAAATAACATTAACGAATCAGTATCAATGTACATATTATTATGTGATTTAGTGAACCTAATTAGTTGTATGTTTTTATTGAAACCTATTAATTTAGATCAAATTCATTGATCATAAAATAAATAAATATGTTATGCAAACACTATTATAATAAATATGATTACAATTTTATTTGGTTTGTATAGATCTCTTGTAAGCTCATGAGCCTCCTTGTGTGCCTTTGTACATGCACATTATCTTTGTATGACTCAGCAACTTCTTCATTAATGAGTGCTCCAGAACTTACGCATTCACAGGCAATAATATAGGTACAATTACACACACAAGTAAGGCTGGCCCGCTTTCACCAGATTGGAACCTATAAACAATAGTGATTTATATCTAATTTTGCTAGTACAGTTGATGCAACAATACCGAATGTATGCATCTACCCAGACATGCGTGGCACGTAATGTAGTACCATGCTCCATGTCTCGTGCTGACTAACGTCTGGACATTATGTATATATGGACGATTTGCTATTACATAATATTGTGGACTGCTATTCCTTCGGAGTGGTACCTAGCTGTTCGTAATTTTATGTGATGCGATAGTAAAATAATTACTATGACATCTGAAAACGCGCAACAATTACCATGGAGGGGTTTGTCTTTTAAGAGGTAAGTAAAATGTATGTACATTTAGGTAATAATTGATTTAAAAACAATCAGCAATGACAAATGAAACGTAAACGAAAGTGGTAGCGCTGTTAACATTCTGGACAGAGCCTAATTAAACTCGATATTTTTTCTAATGTTTTGTCAATTTACGCAATAAAATTCTTGACTAATTCACTTTTTTTCTCATAGTATGTGAGCGATGCGTCTTAATATTCCAGACAGAGCTGTTTTCCGTCTTTCGTAAGATAAACAGCTTGTTTGATTATTTGACAGACCGATTTCTACCCATTTACCAAAGAAGGCTTTCGTTTACTTTTTATCTAAGTGCGCGGAATAGTGTCCGTGAAACGCGCAAGGAACCGGCAGTGGATATAGTGCTATATTCTACATAAGTTTTTTTGCCATTCTAAGCGATGAACATCCGAACAAATTCAAACAATATTTTTTTAGTACAAAATTACTAAAGGTGAGCTCCCATCAGTTTCAGTCGCTACGCTACTCGTAATTCGTGTAAGCATTGCATTAATTTGGCTTAGCCATGCTTATCTCACCGCTTTGAGATGCGTCCCATTTATCCAGTGCACGCTCCCCGTATTAGCAAATAATACGTTTAAGATTGTATAGCAAATAGTATAAAGATTATGTCGTGGGAAGTTAGAGAGCAAAGTCTGTAAGGTATGAATAATGATCTGCTGTAACCTATTTGTTGGTGGTAAATCATCAAATGACCTACTAGGTGCTGGAAGGGTGTGTCAAACTTTGCTGACTGTACTTCAACTGGAGGTCTTCGTGTTTCAAGGCCACGGTAACTCTTTTGGAAACTTCTACAGTATAGTGTCGGGAACTTAGTACATACATAAAGATATGAAGGTTCCGTCATGTACATAACTTGATTGAACTAAAATAAAGAAAAATTATGACTGTTTGTAGCCGGCTAGCTACAACACTCCATCTATGTAGACAAAAATCTTTCTCCAAATTCAATGACAAAGTCATCATCCTCCTCATCCTCCGAGCCTTTTCCCAATCCTGTTGGGGTCGGCTTCCAGTCTAACCGGATTCAGCTGAGTACCAGTGCTTTACAAGAAGCGACTGCCTATCTGACCTCCTCAACCCAGTTACCCGGGCAACCCGATACCCCTTGGTTAGACTGGTGTCAGACTTACTGGCTTCTGACTACCCGTAACGACTGCCAAGGATGTTTAATGACAGCCGGGACCTACAGTTTAACGTGCCATCCGAAACAATCCGAAACAAAAATTCAATGACAAAGTAATAAGTAGATACTTAATTATCGCTCACACACACAAACAAAAGGTCATCACATAACGCACACTGACACACTACACTCATCATCATTCAAGTACCACACTACGTAAAGACATTTGTCTTATAAAGACCTCTCAACAAAGTAAATAACAGTCCTAACTCAAACTCATTGTCACAGCATTAAAGACTATTGATCAACGCACAAATAACCCTCTCCTGCTTACATGCTCCCGAGTTAACCCTACAAACTGTTGGTACATCAGATCTTGAAACGTACTGTGTTAACAAACTGTTGGTACATCACATCTCGAAACGTACCGTGTTAACAAGCTCGATAATTTCACGAAAGTGTTATTATCAACGTTCGTGATTATAATATAAATGTAAGACGGTGTAATAGAAATTAATTTTGTATGATAGAATTAGCGTGTTCGCGGTATTTTGTGATAGTAAGGTTGAGTGTTCGTAGTTTCACCCTCAGATGTGTTTGAGCTATTTATGTTAGGCGTACATTGTAATTAAATTCATTATTACACACCTCTATTCATTTAATACTAGCTTATTCTGAGGAAATTGCTTCGTGTACCGTATAAAATACGGCCTTTGACAGTTACGAATAATGTTCATTTGTATTTGTAAAAGAGGTTTTAAAATATGTTTACTTAATCTAGAGATAATCAAACACAAAAGCTTTGTCTCTTAAAAATTAAAGTACTATAGAAAGTATAGATGAGCATTATCACGAGTTTTAAGTCCGTTTAAAAAATGAATCACAGAATATAATTTTGTATCATTCATGATCACAGTAAATTACCTATCAAGTCAACATAATTTAGTCACGAACTGTCTGAATAAGTCAGCTTTTTGTCACACATTACTTCACAAAACACAAAAGATTCCATTATTAATAGCGTACATTCGTCACCAAATAATACGATCCCTTTTATTTGTACCATCCTAGCCTAATAGACGGAGACATTACTCAAACATCTTTATACTCTAAGAAAATTCATCTAAAAATACATAATCCCAAAAATCTCAAAGAGACAGCCAACAAGAATCTGAGCCACGGATAATGTATCTAGGCTATTCTGAGCCCAAACTAAGTGTGCCATTTGCAATATTAGTGGCAGAGGCCAGAAAAACATGGGTACAAATTGCGCTAACTTTTTCCCCTTGAAGGACGTAATCCGCTATACAATATTCAGGGTGGTTCTCGAACCTTCGGTCAACATTAAGTGCTATGTATTCAGATTACATTGCCATCTTTGTCGCCACGTAACGCTTTGGAAGCCGTTTTCGTTTCTAATTTGGTCATTGGCTCATTGGATTTGTATTTGGAATCCTTGTTGTGACTTTTTTTTTTTTTTTTTTTGGTTCAAGGTTGAGGATTTTTACGTTGATGACATTGTTTGTGGTGGGTACACATCATATTTTTTTTATCTAGCCTATGCTGTCCCACTGCTGGGCAAAGGCCTCCCCCATAGCCTTCCATCTTTCCATATCGGTCACTATTTGTGGCCTGTCTGTCTGCCTGTCTGAAGCTGTCTAAATCTTCTCTCCAGTGTTTCCTTGGTCGTCCTCTTGGTGGCCTTCCATCATCAGATGGTATTAAACATTAGTAGCTTTTTCTATAATTCAAACATCGCCTATTACAAAAGCACGTCACGTCATTACAAAAGCAGCACCTAAAAATATAAACATTATCTAACATTTTTGACCACTTTTCCATCTAACGTTAACTTTTATCACTTCAAAAATAAATCCTACCCGTACAATTGTTAGAGAATCAAAACAAAATCTGATCCTAAGTTGAGAAGACAGGCCAGACAGACTGTGAACACATCTGCCACTCACGTCCGGCACACGTGGCAACACACGGATCTTACACGGAATTCTAAACGAGAAAATATATTTTACGGATGTGTAAAACTCGGGGATTGAGGTATTATAGTTAAGTTTTGGGTGATTGTAATTTTTAAAGGATTTTAAAAAAGGTGGTTTCCAATTCATAGACATAAAAATATTGCAATAAATAAACAAATGGTATTTTTCACTCAACTATCCGCTGAAAGAAGTACCTGATTATGTGCATACATTGTCCCTAAGTAGGTATCTAATTCATCTTACACTTGTGTCATATTACATAACTGAGCCTGAATCGCTAAAGACTGAATCATGAAGGATTTTTTTCCTAAGATCCCTGAACAGGCATGTGGCTTGTATACTCATTCCTGCACAGTATAAGGTGAAGACATTCAAACTGCAATTTATAAATAATTCATCTATCTTACTCCAGCTTCACTAAATTAAACCACTCATACGAGCATACTCTATCTCTTTCACATCGAAGCAGTAATAAACCATTAAACAGAGACAGCAAGCTTATCGTCCACAGAGATCGTTAACCCAATGTTAACCTATTTCAGTTCACCCTCAATTTAAGGAGCCAGATAAGCTGGTACCAGGGAGTAAGGAAAGATGAGCAGAGATACCATAATGCAGGTAGGTCAGGTGCCTTCTTCCAGGTTGAATACGTACCGAGGGCACGACCAAAACGATAAGTTACGGTTACAGCTCGGGTTCTTTGAGACATCTGTCATTGATTTTTGGCATCATAAAAAATAATTGGTTCCAAATTAGGCGTATAAGGGCAAGGGCAGTAATGTTCCTCGTTCCCCACACAGCCGCATTTTGGCACGCTACTTTCTTAGGAGATTTTCCGTTATGGTACCTTTGCTTGTCAATTTGTTCTCCATGGCTGATACGAATCTTTGAGAAGGAGGTTATAACACGGGAAATCAGACCTAAAGTAAAGTGGATCAATTGTTGCAACTTATTGCAACTTTGCAAGCGGGAAATGTTGCATAAGACGTTGTAGATTTAAATGTGGAACATTATTTTATAGGAATGGAGCGTATTTATTAAGAGTGCTAGTGCAAGAGTATTAGCCAGTTCGGAAGTTCACTGCTTTGGATCGCCAGAAGGACCTACTTGCTATTTTATTTTATTTCTCAATATTAATGTTGTATGTAAGTAAATATATAATTGAATTTAAATGTACTTTTCTTCTTTTAGGTATCTTAGAGTATATGTATTTTTAATTATAATAATAAAAAAAATAGATGGTCACCTATCAACTTTTATTTTTATCTATTTATTTGTTGGTCACACTTTGTCCTCCAAGTTCCTTACTTCCCTATTCTATACAGGAAACCGAATTTCAATTCCAACAATGTAAAAAGCCCACAAAACCAGCAAATAAATTTAAAATTCAATTTAGATTCAGAGTCCATCAAGAAATCACTTGCAGGGTTCGTTCCGAAGTTTGACACATAAAATGTTACAATGTAGTCTATAGATACCCTAACTTGTTAATGACGAATTTGGTCACAGAGACTAGGATGCTTAGATGTCCAAATTACGACCAATCTTATAGAGTAGCCACACGTAGCAAACTTTTAGTCGGCCGATAGTTTGTTCGGACTCATAAATCAGTATGAAGATGAATGGTAGTACGCACATTACAAAGATCAGGTATTTAGTCGGTATCAGACCGACTGAAAACTTTGTTTGGCATCAAGATTTTCTTAAAAAAAATTGCCAACCATTGGGTGAACTGTCGGCCGACTGTTTAGTCTGCCGTTTGCGGCTACTCTAACTTGTTAGTGACGAATTTGGTCACAGAAACTGGAACGCCTAGATGTCCAAAATACGACCAATCGTTTAGACGACATTGTAGGTACTAGGTGGCAAGTTTGTGGATCAATTTTATTACTTTTAGTGCTAACCACGACCTTTTCACTGTTACTTGAAGTCTAGTTGAAATATGTAGTAAATTGAGTAGGAGTGGCTGTTGTGTCACATCACACATCCTTTTTTATTTCTGTTACCAATTTCAAATTGGTGTCAAATTGATCGCCTTTTGTTTTTATATCATTACCTATTTGTTACTTGTTTTTTGTATACTCACTGCTGTTGGTTGTTTCTACAATATAATGATAATTTATCAATATGATTATCTATACTTCTGTATGTATCTATATAAAGAGGAAAGCTTTGATTGTTTGTTTGTTTGTTTTAATCGAATAGGCTCGAGAACTACTGATCCAATTTGAACAATTCTTTCACCATTTAGCAACTACACTATCCGCGCTGAATATGGGCTATGTTTCATCTAGGTACCTACGGGAACAAGTTCTCAAGGGACGCGGGAGAAACCGCGGGAAAGTGGTTAGTAGCTTATATAATAAAATTGCTTAGTTTATAGCTGAACTTTATAATTGTAAGAACTTTTGTATACCCATATTTGCAAAGTAAAAATTCTAATTCAATGTAACTGAGCAATTTTAAAAGGCCGCAGGGCATCTGAGGCGGATGACGGGGAGTAGCGACCCCGCGGGGCTATATATCCGAGTGCTCCAGGGAGAGTATACTGTCCCCCACCTCCGGCTTGCCGGAGTGAAGCATGACGGGGGATAGGTCTCCCGCCTCTTGGCTTGCCTTCATCGGCCGGTCAGAGTGGAGTCGCTAGAGCAAGGTTAGTCCTGCTCGGAGGGTAGGTGCCTCGTGGTAAGTGGCGAGTGGGCCGGTGATGCTGGACCCACAGGGAGCGCGTGATCTGCGTTTAAAGTCCGCCGAGGTATGCTCACCCTTCTCAGCCGCTCATGTCCCTGTTGCCCTCTTGTTGCTTTTCAGTGACTGATTCCCGGGGGCCCAGTAAGTGAGTTGGCGAGTCTCCACCTGCCATTTTAACATGTATTTAATACATTGTCATCGGCAGGTGCCATAGTTCCCGTAGTTTCCCCATTCCTAGTCCATTAGCATCCCATCACAATAGCCTAAGTAGTTTTCATCCATAGTTAGCAATAGTTTAGCACAGAACCGGGGATTGTCCTTGGGTACATTTCTATAGTGTATACAGGGATAATCGTCGGTTTTGTGTCACCATTTCATTAAAGTTGTCTCAAAAGGGCTTCAGCGTGTTGGCTTCGGCCCCACGTTCGCCTCCCAAAAATCCGGGACTCTATAGTCCCGAGGTCTGGAAGAGATAATATCCTTTATGTTATATAAAGGATAACTATTTTAACTACATAAAACAGTTTACCTAATATCGGACTAAGGAAAATAACAAACACCCGGAGGTATATGGGAACTAGTCAACTCATCCCACTGACTTTCAATTTAAGGCTAAAGTGTGTTTTAACAGTAAGGCTCACACTACCACGCTCCTAATTTTTATACAAGGCCTTCAGAGATTTAACCAGACCGATCAAAAAACCAGTCGTGTCAGAATTTTCTTAAATCTATTCTGTAATTAAATTTCAGATGAGCATGACCGAAACAAAAAAGTACAGTGACGATTATCAAATAGCTGGATACGATGATTACACTGCTATTTACTTAAAACTTTGGGCTTGTTTGTTCAGTTTTAAGACATATACGCGCTATAAAGTTAGATGTATTTAAAAAATCAAGTGCTTCAGTACGTACATATACAACTACGGTCAAAACAACAGAGTCACAATTCATCGATGCGTATGATACACAGACTTTAATTGACTTTGCTTTTAGCAATATGGTAGCCTTTGATCCTCCCAAACTGTACTTATCGGCGCGAATTTATCCGTTTCTAAAAGTTAAACAAACTTCAATGGGCGATCGTTCGGCGTTAGGCTTATTGAAAACAATGACGTCATAGATTTATGGGGCAAAATAATATTTTACGCAAATACGTATTGGGAACAGGAAAAGTGTGGAAAAACTAAGTTTTGTAACGTTGTTTCGTAAGCCTAAAAGGTTCTGTGAATATTAATGTTGTAAGATTTCTGCGTAGGTGTTTGTTTCCGATTACCTGATTTGTTTTCAGTTTCATTTCTATGTTAATGGATGTTATGTAAATTATGGCACAATACCTATGTTTTTTCAGGATAGGCAGAACAGTTTCTACTTCAAGTAAGTATACTTTAGATACACTAAAACTTAGCTGTGTTTAAGTTAAAGTACAAGAGACTTTCAAAGTGCTCCTTTCGTTCTAAATGGCGGACTTACTATTTTTTTTAAAAGGCAGTTACAAACGATTACCTACATCTGATTTGTGACTCTTATTTAATGAATTTTGTGACCACGCACGATGGCTGTCATTAATTAATGACGTCTTTTTGGTCATTTTATTTACTTTACGTATTGTATGAAGAATAAATCGTCATTTAATTTGTAATGAGTATTTATTTTTACTGGTAGAAATTATTACTCGGGCTGTTGTACCACAGAATTCTAATCGCTCTTAAAAATAACACAAGGTTGTAATTATTTTGGTTTATTAATTAATCGAATCCGTAACATAATATTTTCCTTGTTATATCAGCCTATTATCGTCCACTACTGAAAGCATGCCTGATCATCTCGGTTTTTGGCAGCCCGTATCCATCCACTACCCATCAACTCACTTAAAGCAACTAGTACATATCGTTGAGTAACAAACATTATTTTAATTTACTTCTTTTCAAACTGAATACGGAATTAAAACAGAAATATTACATAAGCAATGAAAAAAGAAAATTGAACACCAAACAGAGTGAATCTTACTCAGTTTTCAGTTTACTTTAGAAGCAAATGAAATACCGCTATGCAGATCGGTGGAGATCATAAAATAAGGTATGAAACTAAAATCATTGTGCACGATTATACGACCAATATGAGCGCTGTAGTTATCTTTTATTCTAGCCTTGAATGACAGCAATATGGATAGTGAAGAGATCTTTGCAGATAAAGCGATGCTAGATGAGATAGATAAACATCTCTATTGATATTATAAAGTCTATCTCATTAATAAGTGGTCTCATTTGAAAAGTTATTTCAGTATTACATTATATAGCCCATTTGTAGGAAGGCTATAGAGTACTCTTTATCCTAGTACGCGAAGTATGTAGTTCCTTTGGACGCGAGTGACTATGCTAGCGAAAGCCAATAAAACATTACCGTCAACGGATAAAGAAGATGGGAGGACCAAAACAACGATGTATGGATTGTGTAAAAGATGATATGAGTAGAAAGAATTATGCGAGAGAAATTATAAGGCGTCGTCCTAATTGGCAGCGATCGTGCGATGGCGCGATGCGTTTTTCATCTAAGACGTCGTCCTAATTGACAGCGATTGTGCTATGACACGATGCGTTCTCGTCGTTTGATGAGTTCAAACATACAGATTTCATCAGAGTGTCCTATTTGAACCTCACAAGTGAGATAGTGAGATCGTGAGATGAAAAACGATCGCTGCAATTAGGACGACGCCTAAAAGTAGAAGACGGCTCAAAACAAAAAAAAATAAATAAGAGCATGGTAGTGAAGCGACGAGTGGATACAGTTATTTTGAAATTAAAATCGAATGCGCAATAATGAAACACAGAAACAGAAATGATAATCTGATTGACGTAGCATAACTAACAGGCTCGTTACTTCCAGCAAACCTTAACATAAACAGCAGTAAATCGCATCTGGCACTGGATCGATGGCAGTCTTATGATACATAGTTCCATGCACCGGCCTCTCGCGATAAAACCTTGATTTGTGATCCGCTGTACGTTTCGATGTATGGTTTGTATTTAGTTTAGTTGTATGTAATGTATTGAAATGAGGACTTGTGTTGTTGTATAGTGATTAATTCGATTATTGTGTCGTATTTTTTTAATAACGATACTTTTTCCATAATCCTAATCCGTTTCACTGTCTATCGACATCGTATTAAGTAAAATTAAATGCAATGTAATATTTTAATTTGGGTAAAATAACCAAATTGCTTAAAATTAAAAGACCTTAGAATATTCTTAGGTAACCAGCTTTTTACACAAAAACGTCGATTAATTTTATTTTTATTTTCCATTTTGAAGCTTCAGACAAACACACATAAAAAAGCAAAAGTCTAGGTATTTAAAAACACATGCAACCGATCGCTAAGTCTAGTCACGCAAAAATAACACACGAATATGTAAGGAAAGAAAATAGATGCGATACCACCTTAATACTTCTTACTCAATACCATCACCTTCCATTTAAAAAATACCCTAACAAGCCAGCATTACATTACAAAACAACAATAAAGTGTCACATTACAATTTACGAGAACAATAATAATTTTATAAGACATAACACGGAGAACGAACTGATATTAAAAACGTCGCGGCTCACGTTACAGACACGCTATAAATATTGTGAAAGTCTTCTCTGGAATATAGTTTTATGTTGCACATTAAATCGTAAGGAGAAAGTATTTGAATTCATTTGTTTGTTATAATTGTGACGTTAATGTATGGAAAAAGAAAATGGTAATTTCCAGTTTTTTTCAGTGACGTAGAATCATCGGCACGAATCTTGACCCCTGGCCTTCACCTGCGCAGAAGTGATTTATTAGCCAAGAACCAATCCCGAGTGACGGCTATGACTCGATGCGGTACGGGCTAATCACCGCTTTAGCACGCCCCCGCGCCTCACTTCATACCACAAAAGGGACCCAATAAATTACTTCTTCGCAGGTGAAGGTCAGCGCTCAAGATTCGTGCCGATGATTGTACGATCGATTTAAATAACCAATTCTTCTGTTAATTTGCTTACTAGAGAAATTATAAATAGTATTCGTAATTTTAAATAATAACATAAATGATGGGTTGTTAAGTAACACAATACATCAAAACGTTTGTAGCTATATAATGCCAAACACACTCCATTACTAACACAATATATCAAACAATTAAATTAATATTTCAATACAATTTCATGACTCATTAAACATATAACATTTATCAATGAAAAGTATAAAGTGAAACCTCGCTGGGAAAAACAAAACGAATAAAATATTATAAAACAGAATTATGATACTAAAAGAAATCACAATACTGGCTCCACAGAGGAATAGATAAATGGAGATGCCATAAGGGACGTAGGTCAGGTGTTTTCTTCTAGGTCAAATACCTACTTACTGTATGTATGATCAAAACGATCGGTTACGAGTGAACTAACAAAAGTTCCGGGTTCTTCGACAGATTTGCCGAAGATTATTGGTTTTAATAAATATGGTGTACATAGAAAGCGTGGAAGAGTGGGGCTAGTAACGTTCCTTGCCCCCGAACACCTGCATTTTGGCACTCTACTTTCTTAAGGGGTCGAGTGCCTCCGCTTTCTGCGTTCGAACTCTACTACTACTACTTCTACTTGACCTACGCGGATGGATGCCTCATGTGTGAGTATATCTATGTAACGTCTGATAGATCCCTAGGAGATGGTCCGTTATGACATCTCCGCTACTTATTTTGTTCTCCATTCATTCGAAAGAAATTCAAAGTAGAGATATAATAAAACCTGCAGGATTACTTGACATCGGTTGTAAAGGAATTCTAGCGCCTATTGTTACTTATTGAACCATACTTTTTATATCATCTTTGAATATTTACTGAAGATTATGAATAACATCTCCGTAGACTTTTTTTGCTGTTTATTTTTTTTTAATGTTTCGTGTTTGTTTTTATTTAAATATGGAAGGTGTTTTTTTAATCGCTCGATCTGTTTTAAAATTGAAATAAGCTAATGGATTTCACTGCTTTTTTTTCCTTTTGTTTTTCTTTTTATATAAAAATGGCTTCAAAAATATGTGATGTATATGCCGGAAATCTTTTACAATTTAGCCTCATAGTATTTAGCCTCATAGTAATGTCACAGTGAATCAAAATAGTAACAAAAAATAACTTCAAAATAAAACTAGTGACATTGACAACATCTCTATCCATTTCAAAACGTAATAATGATAAATTGCTCCAGATCCGAATCAACTAAGATCAATCACTATTAACTTTATACATTCAATTTGCAATATCGTCATCTTCACAAAAAATGTGTCACAAAAATTATTTTCTTAGAAAAGAATGGAATACGAAACTAGCTTTCATTAGATCATAATTTTTCAACTCGTTTCGTCGGTAAAAGTTGAGAAGCTAAGAGCTCTTATAAGAAGTCTACTTCAAGTTATTTTATACTAGCTTTTACCTACAACTTTGTTCGCGTGAAATAGTTACTTTAGGCTGCATAAAACTTTCTACGGCATTCTTTACAAAGGTTGGTCATCATTTTTTTTCCGTGCCTACAGAATGTCAGCGACATTCTTGGAGAAATTTGAGAAATTACCCAGCCTGTACTCCTATTTAACTCGATTCATACTTCGATACGTCTTGTATACTTGTACGATAATTGTTTGCCGTAATTTCACCTGTGTGCTGAGCTTAATTATAATGTAGCCTTTAGCTGTCACCATGGTACGGTAGACTGCACATCAGTGGTAACTGTCATGCACCTTAACTCAATAGTAATAAGTACGATTTTTGAATTTTGAAGTTGACTGTACATGTCACCGTGCCATTTCAGTCAAAATGGTTGTCACCTACTTTTTACCAAAAAATCGTAACAGACAAACAGACTATTGCATTTATAATCTTAGTAAGGATATTCTTAGCTCCTGGCAGACAGTAATACTTCACCTGGATATAAATCTGGTTTAAGAAGCGCTTTGTAACTAACGGTAGGATTAAACTGTAGTCTAGAACTGCAGTGACCACGGCTTTAGCAGAATTGTTGATTGAGGGACGTTGATCTGTTAGCGCTCGGATGTTTTTGAAACCATGCCGCTGTTCGTTTTTGTAGATCAATGTTTTCTAGTGTAACTCCGAAATATACGATGGTAAAAGTTAGTTTAGAAATATGTAGTAGTATGTATGTAGCTATAGGTGTGAAGTGAATATTATAGTTACCACATTGCTGTGTTGCTTCCAAAAAAGTTAATTGTTAAACTAGAGTCCTGTTATTATTTAGTAGTTAAGTAGTAGGTAAGTTTGATAATAACAAGTCTTACCTAGGTCTTCTGTAGCCTGGATCAGGTAGGCAGTCGCTCCTTATAAAAAACCTACTAGTACTCAGCTGCATCTAGTTAGACTGGAAGCTGTTGAGTTGAGCTGAGCTGAGCTGCGGTCGCAGCATAGTTGGGAAAAGACTAGGCAGATGATGACTATTATTTATAAAGCTTCATAATCTGAATTTCCTCACCGTGTGAAAGACGAATGACTGCAAAAATTGAGATGTGACATGAGATAGAAATTATATTGATTCCTCTAATATTTACGATGTAAGAATATATTTATTCCATGCACAATTCCACAATCCAATTAACTGCTACCAAAGATGAATAATACAATAAACACATGTGAACTTCATAATAGCGCCAACAGGATTTAATAAAACAATTGAATAGCAGCTACATAGCGTTTAGCTAAATTTAGAAGCAGATGGCATAGCTAAATTAACCTCGGTTTATCAGCCATTAAGTCATTTGGCAAACACCCAAAGATTTCCTTATTCGTACGAGATGTTTTAGCAATAAGTTACAAGATCTTGGCAAGGTTTGAAATTAATAAAGGATATTGGACCCCTTTGATTTGCTGATGCAATTTTGGTTCGGTTGTTGTTGCAGCTGCACTGAAATTATGTTTAGCAATATTCTAAGTAACAATACGGGGAGTTAGTTGTTTAATTTTTGAAATTGGTTCGGGGAACTTATTTGTGGGTTTATTCGGTTGGTAAGAGTGAATAGTACCTTGGCAATTTAATGAATCTGACGTAGTAAGATTCCTTATCTGGTTGGACTGAGTAATTGTGTATGTATTTTTTTTGTCTCAAGAATGGTAAATGATTTTGTATGCTAAGGGTCAATTCCCACTGAAAGAGCAGCGGCCGTAAGAGCACGGAAAATGTAAGAGCCGGCCCGCCGCGCTGGCGCTCAATCCCTTGCAATTACGGCCGCTGCCGGCCGCTGCCGGCCGCTGCTCTTTCAGTGGGAATTGACCCTAAGTAATTTTCTAGCCAAATTCGAGACTTCAACAAATTATATTATCAGGCATAAAGGAGTTTTTTGCCAAGAATTTCCGTAGTCAAAAACATTACCTACAAATAAATTGGCTCAGCCAGAAATTGGTAAGTGCGACTATTATTAATTGGTATCTCAAAACGGAACTCAGATTAAATCCGTTTTACAGTGTTTCGCTGTCCGAGTTCCAAAAACTAGCCAATTAATTCAATTACCCACTGGCAAGTCTTTTGGGCGAGTTTTCCAAACTTTGAACTTTATTTAAACGAATATTTGAGAATTTGTTATTTAATTATAGCAGCTAAATCTTCTGATTCCAAGCAGGAATAATTTATTATTTTATTACGCAAAGTGTGCCCAAATGGGGACACGCATGTGCTACATTTTATTCGTGTGTCCCCAACCGAGGACGGCGTTGATTGCTATCTAATTAATCTCAAAAATTGTTTGCGATTAATTCTAATTAAACCATTCTTCACGTTTTATGATGAATAAACCTATAAAGTAACAGATTGCTCCTAATATTCGTTGATATATTGTTGGTCGTTAGGATAAATCAATGGATGAAACATTTTAGTCATCAAAATATTTTATTGCCCGCTCGGAAATGGGTCGATGGACGGTTTAAAAAAGGATCCTGTATGTCTAAACTCTTTGGTAGATATTTTTACCAACACGTGAATATTAATATGTACTACAGAAAAGTAAAATCCCAATTAGTAATATCAATTTATTTCACGAAAATAAATACTCAATAAAATTTCAGCTTACCAAAATAACCCAAAACAGTCTTTAGCCATCCCCGTTTCGAACAAATCCGATCCAGAGTATATCAAAAGCGAGGGAACGAAAATAACAGTAGACTTTCTAGGTAAAAAATCAACACCAAGTATTTTTCAATTCCGAGACGTGCAGTAATGAAACGGTGTTCAGTATTCGAACGCCATTCTTTTTTTGAATTTTTCATTTCTTATTTTTAGTGTTCGCGATTGCTGTGTCAAATGATTTAAAGAGGTTTTTTTTAACGTCTTTTTTTTTGTTTTGTTATGTTGGTGGTGAGAAAGAGGTTGGTTTATTTTTTATTTTTTCAGATGAGGTAAGTGGGACATTTTATTATGTTGGTCAGGATTCAGGATATAATTTGGCATGAGTAATACGCATTTATGTAAATTATTCTGATTGACGTACTTATCATAATCGTAGATACCTAATCAATGTTAATTAAAAAATAAAACGTCGTATAATTTTGCTCATGTCTTCTTTTCATTTTAAAGCTGAACATTTTTCCCCTTTCCCCTTCTAATGATACTCCAGCGGTTAACTTTTCAAAATATAAACACCGTAACATCTTGACAAAATAAATCTCTTATGAATAATGAAAAATGTTAATGTGCTGACGTCGAAGCGATACTAACTGCAATCCTGGTTCGTTCTCATTATTTCCATTGTACTGTATCTTAAGTATTTTCAAAGAAAACCGTGAAGTAAAGAAAGATGAGCGGAGATGCCATAATGCAGGCAGGACAGGCGCCTTCTTCTATGTCAAATACTTACGGTGAGTATAACCAAAGCGATCAGTTACGAGTGAACTAACGAGGCATTCAGGTTCTTTGAGACATCTGTCAAGTATTTTTGGTATTACAAAAAATTATCGGGTCCAAAGAAGGCGTATAAGGGCAAAGACAGTAGCGCTCCTCGTCCCCCGCACACCCGCATTTTGGCGCGCTAGCGCTACTTTCTTAGGAGATTTTCCGTTATGGCACATCCGCTAGTTATTTTGTACTCTATGAAGAAATCTGTGTCTCCGTTATTTTCAAAGAAAATGTTGCATTCGGACAATGCCACGGTTTCTTTGTGATAGTCACTGTGAGGAAATTGAAATTTATTTATTCGTGATAATTATTTTTTTATGCTAGCTTTGTTGGGTAATTATTGCTGATTGTGTTAAATTTTTATGGAAATATGTAGTCTTTCTGCGACAGTCCCCGTAGGTACTTTCTATTGAAATTACCTGAATTTTGACAGAACTGTATACTCAATAAAAAACAGTTACAGTTACAGTCTAGTGGTGTTACTTACCGTATCTACATTTTAAATAGCACATGTAGTCAACGTCCTTTCTTTACAAATATGGTTTATTTTAATTACCCAACTACGTCCAAGAGGGAGTTTTGTTTCCAATCTTTATCACAAAAATCTTTATAATTATACTTATCACTCAATACAAGAATAATTTTGCAATAAAACCTACATAATCACAAGACCTTAAAATGACCGTACGAAATAAACTGGTATTAACAATTATAAGGTAACATTATCCACTATTCAAAGTCATATCGTTTGTTCCACGAGGCCTTTGACGGGCACTTACAATTGTCAAGGAGTGGTCGGTCATTAGACAAGAGACAGAAACTGCAACCTTTTGCCCGTTGCGCCCTGAAGAACAAAGTGCTTGCATACTTTTTGTAAAGAAAAAAAAGGGTAAAGAACTCCACAGGTTGCCAACTTTTTTTTTATTGCAAATGTCACGTTGAATGACGATCTCGCTAGAAAGAATGCTAGTGGAGAAATGATGATGATGTTTGCAACAACAAAACTGGGATAAGTACAAGTGTTCGGTGACAACAGTGATAAAAGATGAGTTATTTTTACTTACAAGTGCATACCGTCGTCTTAGAATGAAAACCTCGGAAATGCATTTTTTCTCAATATTTTTTTATTGCATTTCTTGGAAGATAATCGTAAAAAATATCGAATACTAATCCTTATCCTGAAAATTTATCTCTTGCACTAACGAGGTTTTCACTCTAAGGCATCGATACACGAATTATACAGGAATGAATTTTATCCATTGCGCAAACTTTGTCAACTTATAGTTAAATAAGTTTTATAGATACGTGTATTTTTATTTTGTCGTATTTTAGTACAAAAAAGAAAAGTTATTGATATCGAAAGATGTTTATTTTGTAACCGATTGTACGGTCACAGTCATCATAGTAGGCACGGGCGGTAACGCGAAACCGGTTTACTGACGCGAGCGCTGCTCCAAGCGCGTAAGAATAGTTGGTGTCCATATTTTGCTGATTTTAGGGCGGACAAAAGAATGAAAAAAATTTTTTTACTGATGATGCAGATATGTTCTGTTAATGATTCTGGACCACCAGTTTTTTTTGTGCAATGCTTAAAATTCATTCCTGTATACGTCCCATATAAGAATTCAATTATTTATGTGTGTTACTATTTTTATTTTTTATTTGTAGTTACTATCACTAATCTACTCGCTAGCAGAAGAGAGAGTTAGGTGCTTTTACACTATTTTATATTAATATGCTACTTACATTTTATGATAGTACTTACATATATTTTAAAAATTATTCACATAGAATATTAAGCAAGAAAGACAAAATTGCTTGCTCTCGTTGCCACAACAAATTATTTGGTTGTCTCTCAATATTTTCTTCAGCGACTAGATTACCTCAGAAATAAAAAAAAAACTCGGAAGCATTTAAAATAAGAGCATAAGGATAAAAACGAGCTCCAGCCAGTCTTATCTGGGATACTCATCATTTCGTAGCTTTGAGAACGTTAACTTGAAACCAGCTAAGCGTGCAGTCACAACTTTATGAAGACACAAAATAATTAAAAATGTGTTTCGTAACAAATTATATTTTTCGTCCTGGCGATATTTAAATTTAAGGTAGAATTTAATGTTGGACCAGATTTTAAAGCCGCCTTAAACAAAAAATATTTTATTATCTCTCTGGAATCGAACAAACTCCTTAGTAACATCTATGTATTCTTGATCCAATAAGCGAAGAATCCTATACACATCTGTGTTCCAAATACTAAATTCCAGATAACCAATAAAAAAAACACTTACGTTCCATAAACGAGATGTCTCAGTAGATACTGGCCGAAAAGTCGCGAAACCAATTTTCGAAAGTAGAATTCTCTGTTCTCATATTTCCACGATACATATTTCATTAAGCAATCTGAAAGCCGTGTGACGCCGACTTTCCCAGAAGTCTTTATTAAGAGTATCACAGTGGGGCGCTAACTTAATTCTTTAAAATGAAATACATTTCTGTAACGTATCTTGTCTCCGTTTCATAGGTAATGTAATAAAGGAGGTGAGGTTTTCAATCTTTTATTTATTTATTTATTTTATTTTTTTATTTCTCTGAATGAATTCACAAGAGTAGTGTACTGTACCTGCTCTAATATAATTAATGTTTAATTTTAAGTGTGTAGAGTAGTTTAGATTAAGTATCTGTAAAATTGTCAATACACTATTGCATTAGGTTCTCCTGTAATGATAGTTGTATTTTGTGATAAAATAAATAAATAAATAAATAAATTTATTTAGTATTTTCATTTCAACTTATTGTGTAAAATGATATGATTTTTTTTTACTTTTGGCAGGGATTTTCATAATATCGAATAAAAACTGTCCGATAGCCTCTCTCGATAAATGGGCTATCTAAAAAGATGGTCCACGATAGATTAGACATTATGTAAGTTAGTTTCAAACAAATTAACTCTTCAGCTTCATGAAATTTTTAAGTATAGATTCAAGCTCAACACATCCCTATATTTTCATAACGTCAGCTCCAATGGACACTAAATAAAAATATCCATATAAACCATTAACGTTAAAAACAACCAATATCCATGAAACGAGGTACAGACGCAAACTCTGTCAGTTTTCAAAAAAAACTGTTCCCATTTCAACATACGTTACACTAATTAAAACCGGAGGGAGTCAAAAAACTCCGCTGTAAAAATAACCTAGTTTTACAAATTTAAAAATACGTTCGTATGTGTGTTGAAGTTGTTTAAAAAACCTAGTTCTGCAACGCAGCTTTCAACATACTATTTACGCATTTGAAACAGAACTATTGTTTATACATATTTATAGAAAATCAACAACTATCGTAACCGTGCTTCATTGAAATGAGGGTTTTCTAAAATGGCGTCCACCAGGTGGCAGCACCGAGTCGTCAGGTCCAGGTAACTGTCAAAGTGCTTATCTTTACTATGAATAGTGAACGATTTTAGTGTTTTTTTTTTTATTTTATAATTAAAGCACTGCATTATTGTTTTACTATTGAGGTTGAGTAAATAAAAAAAACTAAATCATATTGTGTTAACAAATTTTTCAACAAGCTTTTCCTTAGTACCAGTGACTTTTGCACCCTCTCTCTTAGCTCAATTTTTAGTTCGGAAACCTTATTCTGACCGTAGTCTATAATAAAATCAATAACAGAATTTCAATAAACAATAAGTTCGGACCCTACAATTCCATACTATTTGACAGCCTGTTTGGACCTGACGCATACGAAGCGCCGCCTGGCGGCAGAAAAAGTATCGAAAACCCTCATTGGATCAGGCGTTTTACTCAATTTATTAGGATAGATACTATAACTCCCTTTCATTATTTCTTCTAGGTATTACTCATAGTATGCTGTAACTATACTACTTTATTCACTCAGATGACAAGCTCTTGCAAATAATAGATTCTTTGTTACCCAAAGACATCAGGAGGATGATTATGTTTGTGTCACCAAAAATCTGAATACAGCCTTTATATCGTACCACTGCTGGGCACAGGCCTCCTCTCGCAGGGAGAAGGATTGAGCATTAATCACCACGCTTGCTCAATGCGGGCAGTATTCCTCGAGTAGTTCAATAGTCGAGGTTTCCTCGAGATGTTTTCCTTCACTTTTTTATCAGCCATTGGTGTCTAAGTTATATTTAGAAAGTACATACAAACTTAGAAAAGTTACATTGGTACTTGCCTGACCTGGTATCGAACCCACACCCTCATACTCGAGAGGTTGGTTCTTTACCCACTAGGCCACCACGACTTTTCTATGTAACAATTCTATGAAGTCTTTTTCGTAACCTCTAACGAAGCCATGCCATGACATGCCATATTCCAAAACGATATACCAAAAATGTTCCGGATAGGTTTCTAGAAAAACGGTCGTTTCGAAACTATGTTATGAGTGTGTTATCAAATTCGTATTTCTAAGAATTTTTCGTTTCAGAGCAAGCAAAAATAAAAAATAATCTTTAGAAAAATACTGTTAAGAAATACACGAGTATGTATCATGCCCATAACGATGCCGATTAACGTTTTTGTTCCAAGAACTTCCATTTTCACGACGAAATCATTCCGGATACTAATATAATCTAAAACCGAAACAATTATGTCTATTTTTAGATGAATCCCAATACTTCAAGTGGAAGATCAAACAAGAAAATCTACTTCATCAAATTACTAAACAATACAGTAACTGCCTAACCTAATATTATCATTTACCCACAAAATACCGAAACCAAATAAGTCAGTCAGTACAGACTTTCATCGGATTCACACAAAGCCCCTAATAATAATTCTACATCAATGAAAAGATTCACTAATTTCGAGGCAGCCTTAATTTCCATGGCAAATTACGTCACAGTCCGATAGATTCCTCTTGACATCGTAAAAGCTATATAATAAAGCCAGTCTTCGTTTTGACTTGCAAGGCTTTCCTTAACAATAATACTCGGAGTAAGCATCTCGAACTAGTGATGTTTTTTGTTAGTGTGATGTAATGTATCGATAGTCGATAGATATTATGTAATGTCTATTGTGAACAATAAAGCCTTAAAGAATCCATAGATGTAAGTAAAAACAGTACATGGACTAGAGGCGATTAATATTAAAACTTCTTCAGCATATAACTTTTGTTGATGTTTTGTAACTGACCTGTACCTACACTGAATTATATCTTACCAGTCATTAAAGATTTTGTATATCACCAGTATCTATATATAACGGATAATTGACCGAATAACTTAAACTTACATTTCATTAATCTCGAAAGAACACCACTACTCTTCCAAACTCACAAAAAAAATAACCCTCCACAAAATATAATCCCACCATTTGCCCAAATAAACACGAACGAATTACCATCGACATTGTCCAAGTAACATCACTATCCGCTTGTCTGTTAAACCCGTGACACCGCTTGGATAACCACCAAATTACGTCGAATTCTTTTGTTGTCGAATGAATAGTATCGAGACAGAGCTAGACACTGTTATTTCCCCTTTTTGTTTGGCTCAGATCCGCTGGCAAGATAAATTACTTAGAAGCAAAGCTGTGCCTGAAAAATGTAAGGTTATACAACGTATTTTTTATGCGGCTTTAACGATTTAAGCTTGGAGGCCTAATTCCTTGTCAGTGTTTAAGAAGCGGGTTTTGTGTAATCTGTCTACATTGAAATACTTATTTTGTGTACAATGAATACCAGTTAGACTATTTTCACACTTGCAGACTTTGAAGCGTGCATATCCGTGTTTTGAACTACGTACGACGCACGTGTGTCACATCCCGCACGGAAAAAATCTGTCACCAACACCTGGTTTTAGGTATGTGAACTGAACTTGTCAATAGTTTATAGGCTTACAGCTGTCGTGCGTATTGATGAAGCTAGCTGAACATACGCTTATTTGAAAGCGTTCTCTGTACTCAGAAGAAATTAGAAGCTTGATAGTCGAAGATTTGAAAATGTGAATAGCATAATATGGCGCATGCAAAGATCGCGAGCCATGGTGCTTTTGCAAGACCTGCAGAATGATCACAACGCACAATATTCTAACAGAAGCTATGTCCTCGCTTTCAAGCAAAGAGGTTAATGTATATTGCATACGTTTCGAATCTAGCTAACTGAAGGATTATTTAACTATCAATTTATTATCTAACCAAATTATCAGATTTCTCATCACATAATTATCACGCGAGAATACCTTATTAGCTGCTTATATGGGCTACCTGATTCTCTTATATAGGTACCTACAATTATGTATACCATATACAAATTAAACTTCTCTAAAAAAAAACATAACCCATTTTAAACCGGTTAAAACCGGCCTAAAAACCTAGAGCCGCGTGAAACCTTATCTAAGCATTACTGCATTACCTAGGTACAGTTCGCGTCATAATTTATTTACTCCTCTAAGTTGGAAGAACGCCAAATCTAGTAAAACGAATCCGACATTTCAGCGACTCTCTTGCGGTTTTCAAATGAAAACGCTTGCTAAACTTGCCCAGATGAGCACTGTTATTTTATAATGTGTTAAGCACTTACAAACCCCCCATTTAATATTCAACCTTATGACTTCAACTCTAGAGTTCAAATTACATGTCATTTTTGGCTGCTAACCAAATGATTACCTAAAAGTACAGGGTTAAACTGCGAGCTTTTAAATAATGATTAGGTACAGTTTTGGGGTAGTTATGCCATATTTTTGCTCGGTTTAAAGGTTTTTTATTTTGAATGTTTTAATAATAAAGTGTGTGGTAAAGTCTTTTAGCCTACTTTTGTTTGTGAATGAGGTTTTATAGTTGAAATGAAGATTTTCGTTGTTTTTAATGAAAATCTTTTTGTTAGTAGTATATTTCTGTAGATACTGGAATAATGGGGTATCCGTGAATTTAAAAGATATTATTGGAAATTAAATTCTGTCCTCATTTTGTATTATTTTATGTGAAATGCAAGCAAACAGATCATGACAGCAAAGGCTTTTATAAATGGTATTTTATTTGTATTTACTTTTTCTTTGTAGGATACGTGATGCCATTTTATATGAAATAAAACATTTTTGTTCTTATGTTTTACCGATGATAATGCTGTTTACAGTACAAATTAATAACAAACATTATTTTTTTTTGTAAAGGGATTACGACTTTGAGTACATAACAGCAAATTCATATAAAAACATTATAAAATCCTTTTTAGACGACGCCAAACTGAACAAAAAAAAACAATATTCAAAAATAGAACGCAGCAATGCAGAGAACATCCAATAACACCAAACAATGGGACATAGAAATAATTTCCAAAACAAATTCGAACGCTATTAAATTTTCAAGTTTGGAATATTAGAAAATCCTTTATTATCCGACTTCTCGGACTCATAATAAATTGCCTGTCTTTTGTTTCTTTGGGCCAATCAAAGTGACGGTGAGGCCATTAAATCCGCGGGCCAACGTATTATTAACTGTACGCTGTCAGTTGAAACATTTTAGAATCGTATTTTAGGAACAATGTTCCGTTTTCATGATGTTGATAGCTGAATTGTTTGGTATTAGCTGCCTAAATTGTTTTAGGATGATTTTGAAATGGGAAATAATTTGAGGGGTATTTTAAAATTAGTGAGGAGTTTGTGAGTGAGGGTTGTTTATTTCGTATTTTGAGTGGTGGAAGATGTTCTATGGGATATTTGCTGTGCACCATAATTGTTTGGTGTTTTGTTCCATGCGAAAAAATGACATACCTACGTGTATATTAATACGATTTTTTTACATTTTCAACCATGTAGTACTTTGCAAAAGCAGCTTTTTTAAAATGTGTGTATACCTAGAAGAGGTTATTCCAATACTAGTTCTTTAAACCTTTGCAATACTTCAACAATACCTCGCTAAATTTAAGGCCTTATACAACAGGGCAATGTTGTGACTTTAATTACAGCTTACTCAACTTGAAGGCACTCAGTTTGAACATTTAAGTTTAAGCTTCTAATGACGTTAGAAAGGAACACCGTTTGATTCCAATCTTTTGTACAAGGAAACTTAATTATCGTTTTCAAACAAAGAAATTAATGTACACTTAAAAGTTTTCCTTTACAATCGATTAATGTTTTAATACGATTTCCGTGACTGCGAAGAGGTTTTCCAAAGTTTTGATGTAACTTGCGTGTTGAATTATATTTTTCATCTTTTTTTAATACTTAGCTTTACACCAACTAACTATATTGCTAGCCACATGTAGCCTTAACTTGTCATTTTTAGGGTAACTAGACAAATTTTTCTATATCTAGATTTTTCCCACGGTTTCACCCACAACCAACGAGAATATTTTCCTTTCATTTATTAATTTAAAATCACTTATGAAATATCAAATGAGTGGAAAACTATATAAAATATAGAACTAGTTTTTAATCAAAATATCAAAACCTAAAAGATGAAACTTTAAATTATCTATCAGTTAGTTATTTATACAGTTTTCGTTTTATTACCCGAGCTCAATTAAAAGTATAAATTTTAGAACTCTCTAGAGCGAAAACATTTTAACGTTTCGCTATTGGACTGAAATTGTTGCCTATAAATAGAAATGGGTTTGCATATAGTAGTGAATATCATCGATATTGAACTGTCTATGTTTGGAGCAAAACAAGTCTATAATAATTTTTGGTCGGAAAACCAAAATTAAATACCCTCTTCATTATTTTTTCTTCTGATAGCGTTTTTACCATGACCCATGGAAACTGCTCATGCAGTTGATAAAAAACCCTATAGCTTTCCTCAACAAATGAGCTATCATGTAGTAAGGAAAGGATACTTCAAATAGATCCAGTAATTAATGATATTGGAGTTTTTAAGCAAACAAACACTCTTAATTGATTAAATTAAGTAGGTACCTATAGATATGAAACAGTACCGAGAGAGGCCCCCACACTTCAAAGAGCGGTCAGCAAATTGCGGGGCCCCTTAGCCACATAAAAAATGTATAAATATATGGCAGAATATATGCCATTCTATGGAGGTAGATTACACTATTATCCTTTTACTCAAATTTGTATTTCCAGGACACGGCAAAACAGCCTTCAAACATGTTAATAGTAAGCAGAACGTCATTCACGCGCATTCCGGTACGTTTGAACGTAATGCCGTCAGTCACGCCGTTCGTTTGCAAGGCAGCATCTGTGACGCTCATATCGCGGGATTGATAACTCTCGCATTAATCTGCAGCCTTAAAACTATGTGTTTTAGGCTCCGGGTCCAGTTCTGAGTTATGGATTTTAAGGGGTATGGAGTAATTTGCGTAGCGAAACTTTATTCTGGGTGGTTAATCAGGCTAACTTTGTTTACCGGTAAAATAAAATATGAAGTTTGAATATTATTTGCAAGAGACTACATATAAGAGAGAATATAATATGTGTCTGTCGTATAAATCTTATTCATACCTATAAACCATATTATTCAATTCAAACTATGAGATGGAGGTTATTTATGATTAAGTACAATAGTAGGTAATTAGAAGCTTGATCTATGTATGATTGAATACAATGTCATCAACTACGACATGCCTAGCTGCGTAGCATGAAAATCTGTACAATCGTATTTGTGTAGAAACAAGTGAAAGACAGACATCAATTGTTCAATGCAACGAAGAACGAAAGATATCTCAGCAATCTGCCGATCTCACTGACATATCGCCGACATCGAGCACATCTCAATCGATTCTAACCGAATCAATTTCAACTCTCGAGACAACGATTGGATAAATTAAAAAGGCGAAGTAAATTGCAACGTCAATCAGAAGCCGCCGCGTCATTGCTGAAGCAATCAATCTTCATGAGACCGAGTCTTTAAGAAAAATAAATTGCTTCTTGCGTCACCCGGTGCGAGATAAACTGGCAATATGAGTGTAAGCTTCGTGTGAGAATGACATGTCACGTATGTACATAAATATTGGTATTAGGGACGCGCCTAAGGAACGTCTTTGTCACATTGAAATGTAAGTCAAGGTTGGAAATGCGAAAGAAATTTTATTCTACATATGATCATTATGATGAATAAAAATTCCAAAGGTTAAGCTTTAATGTCAAAGACTTTCAAAAAATAACTCCCTTTGTGCAGACCTCTTGAAAGTAAAATAAATTACGAAAGTTATTTAGCTATGAAAAGTGTACTACAAAATACAAATTAAACTGCCTACTGAAAATAATTAACATCATTAAAAGCCTTCAAACGAAACAGACGCCAAACAAAAGTACCAGGCGAGCAATAAACAGAAGAGTTTCGCGACACGCAACATTTGTTCACGATCACATTTATGCAAATGTAACTTTTTGGCGATGTAAATAAATACACTGTTGCTATGGTAATGAGAACAAAGGAAACTCGGGTGTCTGAAAATGTGTTGACTATTGTTGAGTTTCCTCGGAGTTTGTACAAATGCTCCCGGACCCTCTAGAGCCCCAAAACATGTGTTGCCAAACGTTAGTTAAAATACTTAAGTTTGGGCGGTCAAATTTATTGAAATAGTATGTGATTAAAATAGGGTTCGATGCCTATACGATTACTGTTTTATGTGTGTTTTACGGCAGTGGCGTTATTTACTTCCCTTTTATGAGCATTTGATTAACTATACAACTTTCCATACCATTAGTGTAGAGTAGATGAGTAAAATTACGAGTTCATGTTTCATAATGAGTAGAACGGAAAAACGAGTATTTACTCAAAGAGCCTCGCTTTAATGATACAAATAGCACCATTCTGTTCTTCAGTTTCACGACGCTAATAAAATTCCGACAAAGATAGTCGAGACATCCAACAAATAAAAAAATAGCCGATAATAGCCGTTCTTGGCACATCATTAGCTTCAGGTGTCAATAAAAAATAAAATATAATCTAATCTGTGCTGTCAGGACGTAAACATGTTTACAACCATCCTACTATGAACGAGGTTTTTCTTTATCCCTATTATTACGGTCTCGAATATTGGCCCAACTGTTTATCCAAGCTCTAGATCGGCACACAGCATTGGTCTCTCTCAAAAGCCAGTGTTGGTAGTTGGCCGATCTCTGTGAAGGAACCTCGCGCTCTAAAGACTGGTTGGAACAAATATTTGGCACCAACGTCTAGAGCTGGCTTTGAACGGAGCTGTATCTAAGGCAATAAAAAAGTAAATGAATATAATCCGTTTATCTCCACAGCATACTTCGCGACTACACCGCCACAGCGAACAGTGAACTATCTAGAAATAAGGCTTATACATTTTCCATCTTTTTTCATGTGATATAATGCATTCAATAAAGTGTATTGTTATTGGAAAAGAATTATAACCTCCCATTTCTACCTAAATAAAAAAATCTGTAAATAGTGCTTCCAAGTTCTACTCCAATTTCAAAGCCTAGTCCTTCATGGTAATCCATCGCGAATCAACCAGTCAGGCAATTGTATTTGTTTCAATTTTCAAGTAGCATAACACGAATCATGTTTACAAGCGTTACATTAAAATTGATAGCCATTAGTTGGACACTTTACTTGACATGTTAACCATTAAAACGTGACCTATCACGTCACTTAGCCTCAAAGGAAATTGAACTCTATGTCTTAAGCAATAAGGTGTGAACTTTTTATTTGGTGCATTATCGCAAGTTCTAGAAAGAATGGTCGATTGTCGGACTGTATTTTGTTATGCATTTCCCTTGGATGGGTAAATTGCATTGTTTAGAGGTTCTGCAACTAGTTAACATTGTTAGCTTATTTAAACTTATAAGGGTTTACTTAAAATTTCACTTGATTTCATTGGCTGGGGTGCTGTCTAATACACGAGTTGAAGTTTGGCGGATTACTTTTATGGAATACTAGCTGTTGCCCGCGACTTCGTCTGCGTGGGCAATATAGAATTGTCAAAATACTATTTATCCGGTATATGTATGTGTGGCCATTTATCATCATCATCATCCCCCTGCCCTTATCCCAATTCTATTTGGTGTCGTTAATATGTTTTCTCCTTCCATACTCTTCTATCTGCCGTCGTCTCTCATGTGTGACCTTTATATTTAAATGAACGAAGTAAAGTTTGTGACGTTGTGGAAATCTCTGGACCTAGTCAACCGATTTGGAAAATGATTACGTAAGTATGGGGCGTAAGTAATTCTCACAGGATACAAAGGTCTGATAAAGCTGTCATTTGTGCATTTTCTGCAGCAACTGCAACTTATCAGAAGCCAGAAAGTCTGTCAAACAGTCTTACCATGGATAACGTGGTGTCCAGTTCACTGTAGTCACTTCAAGTATACTATTGGTACTCAAACAGATTCGGTTTGACTGGAAGCCAACAACCACATAATTGGGGAATAGCTGGGTAGATGATGACGTAGTCATCAGGCAGGCGCATAGTTTCACTACAGGGGGAAACACTTGAGGATTTTCTGTGCACTCACTCACTATGTTAAGTTGGGATTCCACCGAAATGTTTGAATTAGTTCACGAACAGGCCAATATCTGTGAGAATCCAATTCATGTGTTCGTACTTGAAGCCTGCAGTTTTTTTTGTCAAAATGTGCGCTCGCAATTTGTCACTTCTTGGTGCAGCCAGCAAACATAAGGCTGTGTACACGCTAATAATTATGTAGCTTCTCCAGAATTGATGTAAAAAGATTCTTCGACAGCGGGCTATAGTAGCGTAGTTAATATAACAAACTAAAACAATCTTGTTGATCCTGCAAATATAGTTAGAGAAGCGGGTGTGCAGGATGACCACTAAGAGTTGGTAAATACGTTCTGAAAACGTCCAAGACCCCGCGACCAAAACTAATTCATTACTATTCTAATTTGTTCATGTACCATAAAACTCAAGTGAAAAAAACTTAAAAACGTTTATTCAAATTAGGCTGATAATTCAGCAAAAACAAAAGACAGCCCCCAAAACCCCTTCACCACTTCCTATGTGTTTTTGTGAAGGTGGAGAAAAGGATTACCAAGCTCCCAAAGGCCTGGGTAGGTATGTGCAACACGTTGCATGGCATCCTGGAAAGTTACGTTATTCTCAGCCATTAGTTTGACTTGTTCATTAGAGAATGCAGTCTTCTGTGCATTGAGCAGTGCAGCATTGGGTGCAGCGTGAGGGAGTGTTAGGCTTTGGCTCTGGTGGGCCTCACTGGGGTTTGCAGAATCTCCTAAAGGGGCGCGTGAAATAACGCGCATCGCTGACATGGGCATGTTAGACACGGGTCTCCTAGGAGCCGGATGGTCGACGACCCACTCAAAACTCATCGCCCACGCCTATGGTGGCCGGGAATCGGCTCCCGTGGTTTCTTACCGCAGTGGGAATTTTCAATCGTTCCGCCGCCTCATTCTTTTTCATCCCATTTCTTCTCGCCCCAGACCATGGCTTAAACCTGGGCCGGGTACGATAGTTCGCACAGTCCACACAGTGGTGATAGTCGGACACCATCTCCATGAGATCAGAGTTGGGAATATATGTTTTCAAAAAAATAATAGTACATTTAACGAAAACACGTTTTATAGCAAGTCTTTGTAACTGAATGATATCAATTATGTAAACGTAGATATATAAAAGGTGCTTTTTTAGACTCAGGGTCTGATTGTGACTATTCATAATCGAGAACAGTGTATTTGTGATCAGAAGTTGAAAGTAAGTACATACATATGTCTCTGGTATGCGGCGCGTAATTTGTACGTTTTCAGGGGCGATAAAGCATTTTACGTGCGTATGGTATTCAATCGAGGAAGCTCTCATTTCTTTAATGTGCACTTTGTGTCTGGGCTTGTCTCTAAAGCTACAGAAACTTAAACTCACGCTTAGCAGTGCTTGCGAGAGACAGATCTTTCTCCTTTCTTTTAGGATCCATAAGCGTTACATGTTTTGCACCACACAAAAAAATATTTAAGGTCTACTTAATAGGTACTACTCATTTAACGTAAGTTGCTTTAAGCCTCCACATTAATGGAAGATAAGCTAATATAAAACCCCAGCTCAATTTGTTTATGAAAAAATGCACAACTCCATCTATGACTTTACATGATAATTAATTAATGGTCCGCTAATGTCTTTCCACCTGGCTGCTTTGTCTTTGTTGTATTTTATATACCACAGATGGAGTCGCTTTGACCGTGGCTGAATAATTTTACCCCTGTTGACCGGGATAAAAAGTAGCCTATATGTTAATCCAGGGTATCACCTATCTACATACCAAATTTGAATCAAATCTGTCTAGCCGTTTTTGCGTGATTGAATAACAAACATACATCCATACATTCTCACAAACTTTGACATTTATAAATAAGTAAGATTTTGTCAAGGAGTACGGTAGACTCGATCGAAACCTTATAGGTATGAATAACAAAACATAAAGAAATATTGATTTTGAATCGACAACATATATCCGCAAAATTCGGATTATGGAGAATTTCGTTAAATTCCAATGGCCCTGACAGACAAAGCGCAGTATGACAGCCATATTTGTCAATAGATATAGATAACAGTAGATAGATCGACCATTAGATGATTTCTGGTGAAACCAAAAACGAAACACTCTTTTTTATGTAGAAGTTATAGTATTTAGAGTTACGTATTAGTATTTATAGCGTTTCTTAAGTTTTGGAATCAATTCATAGAAAATGTTAAACATTTTTCAAAGTATCGCTTGTTTTGTTACTAAAATTTGTCTTTAACACATTCGGGGGCCAGCTACATGCCTCTACAGTGGTCAGTTTTTGAACTCTTATCGCATAAAATTATGTGTCACGTATTGCCTATCTATCAAACGGTAGTGGGTTTCTAAATCTATGACAGCATCCTTGATAAAAGGATAGAAACCTGCGTACAAATCAAAAAAACCGGCCAAGTGCGAGTCAGACTCGCGCACGAAGGGTTCCGTACCATTATTTATAAATCTGACAAAAAAATCACGTTTATTGTATCGGAGCCCCCCAAAATATTTATTACATTCTAGTTTTCAGTATTTGTTATTATAGCGGCAATAAAAATACATCATCTGTGAAAATTTTAGCTCTCTAACTATCACGGTTCCTTAGATGCAGCCTGGTGACAGACGGACGGACAGACGGACGGACGGACGGACGGACAGACAGAGGAGCGAAAACAATAGAGTCCCGTTTTATCCTTTGGGTACGGAACCCTAAAAACAAAAAAAATACAGGATTCAGAAAAAGAAACAGCAAAACTCAAAAGAGGCCGTCTATACTAATTTAACAAAATATTAATAAAATACGGTTTATCCCTGTTGACCGGGATAAAAAGTAGCCTATGTGTTAATCCAGAGTATAACCTATCTACATACCAAATTTCAACCAAATCGGTCCAGCCGTTTTTGCGTGAATTAATAACAAACATACATCCATACATTCTCACAAACATTCACGTTTATAATATATGTAGGATGTAGGATGTAGGATGTAGGATTTAAAGTTAGTTATAGGTAGAAGTTGCATGCAGTTTGTTTATATACTAGGTATAAATAATCAGTGCTATTTTTGGTCCTTTGATACGTATGTAGCTTACGTTAATCTATTTGACCCTACAAGGTTGTGAAATTGATGTTGCTGATTTTAACAGTTAAGCATTAAATCTTTTAGAAAGAAAGAAAGAAAAGAAAGAAGATTGCTTCAAGTGGTTTCTGGTGTTGTCGTTTGTACCGTGTTAGTTGTCAATTTTTTGTATTGGTCATAGCGTAACTCCAGTAGGTACAAAACTGGTGTTGCCGCGCGGTAAACACGCGAGTATAAAAGCGCTCTAAAGAACTGAAGCTCTCTCATATATTTTTTAATATACTCATAATAATATCCTATAGTGGTGAGCAATGCATCTTATACTAAGAGAATAGGTGACATCATTTATCGTTGCTCCTGGTACATTACACACGCTTTCTAGAAAATAGCGCTGTAACACTAGAATTTACTACTACATCATATTAGAATATTGCGCAAAATATTATAGGAACTCTTTGCTGTTGATAATCATAAGTATAGTTTTTCAGGATTGATACATTTTGTTTTACATTATCTGTAATATTATCTGTTAACTCTTGAATCCACCTATTTATTGCAAACAATTAACAAAATTATTGTAACATTATAAAAAAATAGAACTTATCTATAAAATATCATAAATGATATGAAAGTATTACTTTAATCTAATCTCAAAAAGCAGCGAAATAATGTAACTACTCAACTAGTTTATGACCTGTCAGATATTTCTGAACTTTATAAACAAAATTATTAACTGTTATTCAAAGTCTGATACTTGAAGATTTTTTAAGTAAAAGTCATGATTTATGTCATGTCAATATTTTCAAAACTTTAACATTACGTATTGAAACCTATTTAGTAATAAAATAGCAGAAGTCAGACGAAAGTGAGTCTAACATTATAGGTACCTATATCAGAAACTTAAATTAGAAATATCAAGTTTCATACATTCGATATTAGTTTCTGAATTTTGTATTTTCAATACACGAGTTTGTGTATCAATATTTTGACTTCAAAATAATTTTAATATACGTAGTAAGTTTTTTAATATGTAAAGTTTGCTCGTAAATAAAGATGAATAGATTTCAAAAGTAAACATATTTAGGGTATAAGTTAAGTATGTATAATGAAAAACTTAATAATTTGAATCATAATAAAAGGTTTTAGTTTAACTTCAGATATTGGTTCAGACAACCGCAAATTAAAATTACTGAAAATTAATAAAACACATTATCTCGTATGAACCTATAGTCAGTTTAATTAAGAAAGATAAATTGAAACTTAGATAATTGTCTATACTAATATAAAAGAAAACATATTTTTTGTCTGTTTATTTGTACTTTAAAGACTACGAAACTCTTAAACCGATTTGAAAAAATATTTCACTGTTACAAAGCTACATCTTTCCTGAGTAACATAGGCTATACTTTATCCCAGTATGGGCTTTACTTCCCAAGGAACGCCGATGAAATCGCTGTAAAACGCCTAGTCTTATACATTATTGGAACAAAAAAAAACCTATTCGAATAATTCCAAATTTAAAAACCTTATTTCCTCGCAGATTGGTCCTTTAACCTCCAAACCTCGGAACCGCAACCTTTAAAACAAATGAAGCAATATTGCGTTCCAAAAATTGAGAGTTACTAAACATTGCGTGTTTGGGGACAGTAAAAATACAGCTATTAAAGGCAGCACGGCCCGTTTAAACTTGCCAGCCAAATGGGCATGTAACCAGTGCTATGTAATTAATATAGCCTAATTATATGTTTTCTTACAACAGTCACAATTTGAATGAGTCATTATATATTATGGGGATAAAGAAAAGTTTGGGAGTTTAAGAGCTTTTTTGTGTTTATTTATATGCTGTAACATAAATGTGTAAAAATATGTAGTTTCATCATCATCAGTGAAAAAATAGTTTCTTTAGGCATATTTATATCAAATAATGAGGCGTGAAACTATGAACACAAGAATAAATCTTAATAAACAAACCTAAAAACCATTACACAATGCAGTACTTAATTAAAAACCCAACTTATTCACTACACTTCTGAATTATATCTTCATTCACAATCACCCAAACAAGACTAAAACAAAAAACGTCATTACATCTACCTCAAAACGACCTAAAAGGTAGTAAAAAGGTCTCAATTAATTGCACTTCTTTGACTATACAGTCTACTTTAATCATTTCTACTGACCGTCTTGAGTTACAAAAAAGTATCTTCTTCTATCTCTTCTACATAAAAGAAGGTTGTGTTACTTACACATCTAGAATGGCTGAAACGTTTAGGCTGTAAACAGTACGTCGACCGACTGTCAGCGCTGACCGTCGGTCGACCCAGTTATATCTGTGCAAGTCTATGAACGCGCACACAGCTACGCTGACGGTACGCGCGTGATTTTGTATGTGATTTGGTCGGGACGTACGGTCGCCACTGACCGTCGGCCGAGCACTGTTTCCAGCCTAAAGCTGAAAATAAGAAGGGAGACAGCTCAGATCTTCAGATCCAGCTCAGAGAGAAGAACATATGATAGTTTTTGTCACCATCTGGCTACTGGCAAAAACTAACTTAAAACTAACAAGTACTCTCTTTATGTACCCAGATGGTATAATTTACATGAGCATACCAATTCAAGTGTGAAGGCTATTGCTCACCATGCACCAGGACAGCATAAACATGAACAAATCGCTCAGGACGCGGGTGAAACCACTGGGAACAGCTAGTCATTATTAAAAAAGCAGGGCCCTGCGACCGCTAAGAGTGCGGAGAAAACTAGCTAATGTACTACAGAGGAAAATATACATTTTCTTAATGAATTGAAAATGGCAGGGGATCCTACCGCCTGTCACGTTCTATGTAAGTTAGTAAGCTCTACTTACGTAGTATTTGTAACGGAAAATATTTAACACAAAGTATCTTTGTCTTCTTGCGTTCCTTTTGTGTTTTTTTTCTTCTATTATGTTACTTCTTTTGTTTGTCGGGAAAATGGTAATGGTGAAGTAATTTTCCTAGTATTAAAATGTAGTTCTGGGAAAGTCGTATTAGTCTTTATGTACTTGTATTTACTTTTATACATACACAAGAAATCTTTTTGATATGGTTTATAACATTGTATTTTATTTTAAAGTTTATTTATTTATTATTTAGAATAGAAGACTGCACATTTTTTTTATTATGTTCATTTTCAAAAGCAAATACGAGGTGTTAAATATAAATATCATAGATAAATAAATTGATAACATTCCGACTCTTTGTCCCATAATTCAATTTCGTATCGCCACGAGAATAGATTAAAAAAAACATTAGGCTATAAATGTCATTTGAAAAAAGAATAGTCGAACGATAAAAAGTTCCATAATTGAACATCAATCTACTTTAGATCAGGCCCACGAGATCCGAATCGAATGACGTTTGAAATCGATTCATGGCAGTAACCAAATTATTCCAATCACGAGTACCATTCGATATGCAGCTTTGGTATAAATCTGATACACCGATATCGTTCGGAATTATTTACATGGTCGAATCTACCGGTCATGTTTCATTGATGGACAATAGGGAGGTACGTTGTATTGTATTGGCTGTAAATATAGGACCAATATATGTCAACTTGCTGGTCCTTTGGTACGAATGTGTCCGATCATTTTGTTGATAATTTGGTTAGGTTTGATGATGACCCATTTTTATAATGTCAGCGATAGTGTTTACTCAGTTGACTTATACTACCCAACATTAACAAAAAAATAAAGTAGTAAAGTGGAAAAGTCGCTCGGTCCTTCTTTCAAGCACGATACTTGAAGGAGTTCTTAACCTTTACAATATAACAATTTTCGCAAACAGACATGAACTTCTTAGAAGGAAAAATAGAGCCTAGAAATAATACGAGTGTGGCAGTAAAAGTATTCCATAATTGAACGTCAACCTCGTTCTATTTTAGATTACGCCAACGAGAATCAAATCGGATGACGATAGAATCGATTCATTGAGGTGAGCGAATTGTACCGATTAGGGAAAACGGTACGCTACCGGAGAGTCTTATTGAATTCCTATAACACGCTATGGAAGAATCTGGAAAGATCTACGGGAATAATTGTTTTTGTTTGGGTATTAGGAAAATGTCTAGTGTGATTGTTTATTAAAAACTAGCTTCCGCCCGCGGCTTCGCCCGCGTATATTTCGGTTATATCACGTTTCCAAGAGAATTCTTCAAAAGTCGGTGATAAAAACTATCCTATGTTCTTTTTCAAGGTCAACTCTATCTCTGTACCAAATTTTATTACAATAAGTTCAGTGGTTTAGACGTGAAAGCGTAACAGACAGACAGAGTTACTTTCATATTTATTTACATTAGAAGGGATGATTAACTTGCCGCGAGAAAAAAAGTCTTTGTTCCATTTACGTAGGTATATTTTATTTAATAGGTTCCTAATAAATATACACCATATAAAATGCTATTTAAATCGTTTATTATTAAACCCTGTATTTATAATTGACAATGGACAAACTACACAAGTTAAAAGAAAATACAAAGAATGATTGTTATTTTTATGAAAACATTAACAATATGGTTGAACATTACAAAATATTCATAAGCTCGCACGCTCGCCGTATTTACTAAAATATCACGTTTTTGTTGCACGCTAAAATTCAACAGATGCATTCTATTTTTTTTTTTTCACAAGTAATAATTTTATTTAAATATAAAATTTCATTGTTTATTAACAATTAATATGTTGGTTGGTGATCTTTAATTACTGAAGCTTGCATAATAACGTATTTATTTTCAATGTGTACACAAAAAATCACGTTGCATAGAAACTAAAAACAATGTAGATTTTGAATATTGAAAATAACAACAGTAATTCGTTCAATTTAGAGTACAATTTTATTTTAAATTACAGGCCATTTTAAAATATGACCTAAAAAAGTATACTACTTAACTTCTAGTCACGCTACGTCAGAATTTATAAAAAGACACACTTCACTCCAATTCTTATTTTCCCGTTCACCTCCGAACAACGACCATTCAACCTAATGTTGACTTAAAAGTAATATCGAAGAAACTTTTTTCTTTCAAAACCGAAAGTTTACAAGAACTCTCAAACACGGTTAACGTAGGTTGACGCACCCCGATCAACTTTGAGCTATAATAAATTTAAAGTTCCACTGTAACGGTCAAGGGATTTTTAATAATCTCCATGCTAGAATGAATAAATTATTTGAATATTGAATAAAATTTTCCTAACTTTGACGCGGGTGCTTCATTTGTTTGAAGGAGAAAACTTTCCGATTATTCCGATAGGTAATATGTATAGAAGCGAATTATGATATTGAAAATGTTCGGTAAGACAGTTTTGTACATGGAAAATTGCTTTCGCTGATTTATTTGAGCCAGATAATAGATTTATTATATAAACATATTTTGTTGCTAGGCTTTTAAGAAGATGTTTTATCGGTACAAAGCTTTTATCCTCAAGTAGATTAAGGGATGATGACTATTAATAACTAAGCGAGTAAGCATGAATAGGATGTTAGTAGTAAGAGACCTAGAATTTTTACGGTTGTATAGGGATAATCGTATAGGTAAGTAATAATGTCTAGAGCTCATAAAAATGATAGATATTTTATCTAAGGTTGCTTTTCGAAGAGAAAAATATATGTTTCTTATATCTTTTGATATAAGAAACATATATTTTTTTACCTTTGCTAATATGTCTATATTTTCAACTATAAAGTTGTATTTAGTATAACATCCACTGCGGTAAAGGTACATAACCGTTTGCCCTTCAAGTAATCCCTCTAAAATAAACCAAACAGAAATTAAGAAAATAATGCAATAAAGCTCGGTTGGTGGTCCATTAAAATTGCTAATTACCCCTTCTAATGGTACTAAATGTTAATCAGATTTCGTAAATTAAACAAAATGATATCCTTTTGAAACTTGATACACTTTCAATTTTGGTGAGTGTATTTTTGTTACAGTATGCTGACGTCCTGGGAGAACCACTTCCAGCAACTGGGTAAGATTATGTCCTACCTATTTATATCAGTTCAGTAGTTTTGTCTTCCACACTAATCAGACAGACTGTTACTCTCGTGTAATATTAGTACCTGAGGATTTGATAAAGAAGAGTGAAGGGGCGTTTTGGGAGCTGTGTTTTGACAGTGACTTTTTATCTCTTCTGACGTTTAAAAAGTGCTGATTTTGCCTACTTTGAATAAATGACTTTTGATTGTTATTTTCGTGTACGTTAATGAGTAAAGTAATCCTTAATCTGTACGAGTAATGGTGTGTTTTGATCTGGCGAGTTGAATTTTCAAACACGATGAAATAATATACCTAGATCCATTCAGTAAACTTACTAACATTAAACCTATATAATCTCCAACACAAAGATTTTCCCTACAAAGAAAACACAGCATAAAATTACAAATTTAATCACGAGCATATCCCAACAAAATGCAAGAAGAATATTAACAAAATTATAATATAAATCTCGGTGCTGCAGAAAATATTTCACCTCTAATTACCAGAGACACGTTCATACTACATTTAAATTGCAGGTGCGTTAAACATTTTGTTTAATAAATTAAATTCTCATGTTTAAATTGTATTATAAAGCTTCGCTCGTAATTGTAGCATTAAGTAATTCAACCCTTGTGTAATTACAAAAGGATAATCTTGTTATGGTCGTTTCTAAAAACTTTTGTGGAACTAAATAAGAGGTTACAATTACTAAAATGACGTTTACGGGTACTTTGACGGTATTTCGGTTAAGCCAATTAGCATTATGCTGAGTTAGAGTAGCCGCACACTACAATCTTTTAGTCGGCCAATAGTTTGTTCGGGCTTATAAATCAGTGTGAAGATGAATGATAGTACGCACGTCACAAAGGTCAGATATTTAGCCGGTATCAGACTGACTGAAAACTTTGATTGGAATCCCTACTAATATTATAAATGCAAAAGTAACTCTGTCTGTCTGTTGCGCTTTCACGTCTAAACCACTGAACTGATTTTAATAAAATTTGGTACAGAGATAGAGTTAACCTTGAGAAAGAACAAATGATAGTTTTTATCTCGGACTTTTGAAGAATTCTCTTGGAAACGAGATATAACTGAACTCTACGCGGGCGAAGCCGTGGGCAGAAGCTACTTTTCTATAATTCATAGTTTTCTAAATACCATTCATATTCATACTGATTTATGAGTCAGAACAAACTCTCGGCCGACTAAAAGTTTGCAGTGTGCGGGTCCTTACTCCGGTGACGTTTACGGGTATTGCCGGTTGAGTCAATTAGCATTATGTTGAGTAAAGCTGAGTTGTAAAAAGATATGAGTATTAAATTGCTTTACTTTTTATTTGTTTTGTGGCGTAAGTTGGATATAGTTTACGGGTCATGAAGGTACGGATCATTATCATAAAGGAGGGTTTTTGACGAAATTGGTGGCGAAAAACAAAAGACTGTCACTATCCTGCTGCCTTGGTTTTAGCCATTAGTGGTGAGGGAAGCGGAAGCATTTATTTTAGCATTTTCTTGAGTCATCTTTCAGTTCAAATATTGGAATCTATGTTTTTAATACAACATATTTTTTATTTATTTAGACAGATGCATTGTATAGTTTGAACAGATTAAGAAGTCCCCTTGTAAAGCATAATTTTATAAAATACTGTTCTTTCGATGTATCTTCACAAATGTTACAAAAAAACGAATATTGATTAAAAAACAGTATTTCTTAGTATTGCCTGTAGTTAAGGGTAAATGCTTAATGGACATATCGTGTTTAACTGACTACAGAACGGTGTTCCGTTTAAACTGCCGTTTCTATTCAAAAAGTGTTGTTCCTTTTACTTTTACACTTGTTTGCAGGTGAAACGGAATAGTTTTTAGCTCGCTATAGATTGATTTTTTACCCGACTGCCAAAGAAGGAGGGTAATGTTTTTCGAGTGTATGTAAGTATGTATGTATGTCTGTTCCTTTGTGACCTCCTGTAGCCTAAACGGCTTGATGGATTTTGATGTATGAGGTATCGTTAGATTTGTCTTGATTACGGGAGTGTCATAGGATACATTTTATCCTAAAAGTCCCACGGGATATTTTTTCTAAATTTCCCTTTAAAAAAATATGTATGCGGTATCATTAGATTCATTTCAATCACGGGAGTAATAATTAATATAGGATACGTTTTTTCTCAAAATTCCCACGGGAACATGTTAATTCTGCGTCAACGCAAAGCAACTCATGCGTTAGCAAGCAAAAAGATAGGGCGTGGCCTGGCATGCGGCGCGCGGCGCGGTGCGGAGGGGGATATGCTCGAGTATACAGCCCGAATGCGGGCACACGCATAAGGGCACACGTCGTTGACGGTCTTCAGCAGTAATGACTCACCTAATTCTTTTTCTTCTTCACTACCAACAGTCCAGATTGGCGGTAAATTTATGTTGCGGAGTAACATCACTCGTAATCTAAAGCCAAATGTCGTCGAAATAATTTAAAATGGTACTTACATATACATAGTCTTCTACATCTACAACATTTTCGTTAAATAAAAACAGCTAAAAAGTTATAAATAAAAGAATTATTATTAAAAAAACAAAATACCCGACTGTACACTAAAAAAAGAGTAAAACAAGCCCCACAATAATATTTAATTTATAAATATTGATGGAAAGCATCGCAGGCGGGGACCACCTTGACCGCCACCAACGAAAATTCTGCTAAATGGTGCACAACCGAAATGACTATAAATAAGCCTCTGTTGGTCCCCGCCTGCGATGCTTTCCATCAATATTTATAAATTAAATATTATTGTGGGGCTTGTTTTACTCTTTTTTTAGTGTGCAGTCGGGTATTTTTTATGGCAAGATTTGTATTTTATGTTTATATTTCTCTTCGAGTGGAGATCATACGTACCTACTAGATTTTGCTGCATTACAAATTCTATTATTTTCTGTGTAAAATAAAATTATGTATGAAAAATATAAACTAAATTCAGTACGTACACTATCATTATATTATTATACTCGATATTCAAATGTAAAAAATGTGTGTTAAAAAAAAAAAAAAAAAAACAATGAAACTGTATAATATTGTAATCGCATTTGATACATGTACCAGGAAATAATTAAGGCATACATAAATAAAATACAATAAAGACTTTGCGATCTACATACTCGACATACTTTTACATTAAAATTTTGATATCTATTGTTTATAGGTAATGGTATCTTAACATGCGTGGGAGTGGATCACATACCTATAGCTTTATAGGTATGTGCTCGTATAAGCCTTTATTAATATGAATAAATATGAAATACTAGCTTTTGCCCGCGACTTCGTTCGCATGATATAGTGACTTCCGGCATATTTTTGGTTTGACCAATAGATGGCGCTATATGTCCGGAATAAATTTTATTTTTATATATTTTTTTTAAAATAAAAACTATCCTATGTCCTTTCTCAAGTTCCAAACTATGTCTGTACCAAATTTCACACAAATCGGTTCAGTAGTTTAGGCGTGAAGAAAAGACAGACAGACAGACAGAGTTACTTTCACATTTATAATATTAGTTAGGATTAAAGTTTCCTGGAAGCCACATTTAATTGGCCATGTCTAAGTTAGAAGCCTATTTTCGTATGAATGGGTAACTAAAATAACCTGGTTAGTCTTGAGGTGCATTTGATATGACTATTTTATTACACTGCACTTTAGGACTATATAAATAATGAACTGTTCTATTTATGTGTTGTGTTACTATAACTAAGGTCGGAAATCTAAATCATGGTTGCTGTTGCAAAAAAAAATCTATTGTATTCTGTTCTATATTTATTTTGCATTTTATTTTACTAACTTTGTTTTTGCAACTACATCTTGACACCTTTCATTTCTTTTAGTACCAACCAGATCTGCCAAACTATCACGTTATTAAAAAAAATCTTTTTAAAAGATACCATGTCACTATACGCTTATAGGCACCTCCCTATCGAACATCAAATCCACATTTATATTATCGAACATTAAACATCAAAGAACAATTTCAGACGTCCATAGTAACTTGGGCTCAATAAAAATATTTCATGGACAGTGAAAAATCTTACAGTTTTTTGTGTAGTTTAATGTCAGAAGCTTTTCTATGTTTTCCACTTTTGCATTGAACTCCTCAAAACCAAATTATTCCAAATTATTAAAACGAAAAACCTGAACTCGATAAACAAAATAATTACTTATTAAAATGATTTTTTTTTTTGATAAGTTCTAGATAACAATTAAATATTTTATAAGAAGTTAGTATTTTATATTTAAATTGTTGTAGCAAAGAACTTTGTGTCCGTGAGAATTTAGTTTTAAAAGTTGATTGGGTGGGCCGAAACCTGACATTGTTCTTTCTCCACAACCCAATACTCATTAGCTCAAAAAACAACAAAGCATCGAGCGAGCAAAAACAGCAAATGTTAAAGTTAATAGAAATAAGAAAAGGAACAGTGTATTTTGAAACACAGCTACGAGAAGTCGGTTCGCGTCAAACATAAATAGACCGAGCTTGCTATTGGTGCTTCGAACCTTTATTAACGTCAGATCTAGGAAGAAACCTTGGATACGACAAAGTAAAGGAAAATTAGTTTCCAGCTGTTTAACTGGTTTTAATGAGAACTTTTTGTGTATTTAGTTTATGATTTTATTTTGATTTTTCGTTGTAATTATGTTTAAGGTGGCTGCGTTTGAAAGATTTTGATTAATTTAGGTTCATAATTTTGGTGCTTACCAAGGGATATTTAATTTTACAGAAAGATTACAGACTAATAAAACAATTAAATAATGTATGTAAGTAGTACTAATTGCTAATTACAAGCTTCCACATTTGTGACATTTGTTGAGGAGGTCAGATAGCGAGTCGCTTCTTGTAAAATACTAGTACTCAGCTGCACATATATGGGAAAATGCTCGATGATGACGATAATTTTCATTATCTATAAAGCAAATATGTATTGGTTTGATCATGTTTTGGTGTAGTGTCAGTCTCAAAAGCAATCTTGATGTACACATACAATAAGAGCTACTCACTCGCATCCATACAGAGGGTTCCTATCATCTTACTATACCCATTGTGCATATCAATCACATATCAACTAGCTATCAATCAGAAACCTATGCTTTGGTCTTTATCTAAGATATTCCTGATTCCTGAAGAGCTGACGTAACTTGGAACATAATAAACTAAGCTAGCATTTCTACTGACAAGAGATTACATTATATCTTCAAAATTTCAGTAAATAAAGAAAATAGAGTTTTAAGAGTTTCGCACAATGTAGACTAAACAGTTGGTCGACATTTTACCCCATTTATGAACAAATATTTTTTTAAGAAAATCTTTATTCCAGTAAAAGAAATCAGACTGTCTAATACCGGCTAAGTACCTGATCTTTATAATGTGCGTACTACTATACATCTTTATAGTGATTTCTGAGCCCTAACAAACTATCGGCCGACTAAAAGTTCACAGTGTGCGCATACTCTAAAACTCTCAAACTACAGCTGTTGAACGAGACGAGTTCAAAAATAAGACATTGTTTCAAAAGCTTCAAGTTTGAAGTGGCAACATGCTTTCAACTTACAGATATTCACAAAATTTTCTACAAAGAGTTCACTAACGGTGGATTTCTATTACCTATCTATCCTTTCTTTTGAGATTATGTCATATTACAACAACTAATTGCAAAGCGACGACAGATGGATAGACAGATTATAGAAATCCGTATATGGCTTGAAATGAAAAAGTGAGAATACCTACTTCATTTTTAATTCACCTTGAGCCAATTTTCTTGCTGGCAAACTTAGTCATAGAAGTTATCTAAACATTGAGCATTAAACAATTTTTAAAAGTCAGTCACAGATGCAGCGTCTAGTTCACTAGAATAGATGTTGTAAAATATGTTTCATATAAATAAAAAGAGAACTGAAAACGACATACATTCAAGGTAATTAAAACTGTGCATTACTATATAAGATCTATGCTAAATGCTACAAATTATTTTTTAAAATTATTTTGAATTTTGAAAATGAAATAGGGAGCTCAAATAAAAACGTCTGTTTTCCCAGCCCAAAAAAAAACTAAAGAAACTACGATATTCACATTCTCAATACCATTTTCATAGTGAATGTATCGGGATAGTCGACAGGCTCCATCGTTCACGCCAGCTCTCTCACACGGATATATCGAGAGCAGAGAATACATATGAGTGACGTCACACCGTGGTACCTGCAGCTCTGTGTAGATATTGTGTTTATTGATAGTAAGCTATGGTTAAATGGGAGTTTGAAGATTTTGGATGATAGAATGTTGAACTAAACAATATACTTTTCCAATTACAGAGGGATTGAGTTTTTATTTTTTATTAAGTTAGCCGCAAATTAAAATGGCGCAGTCAAATAAAAGTGTCGGTTTTTCTAGACTAAAAAAACACAAGAAACTACGATATACACATTCTCAATACCATTTTCATAGTGAATGTATGCCGGTATCGGGATAATCGACAGGCTCCATCGTTCACGCCAGCTCTCTCACATGGATATATCGAGAGCAGAGAATACATATGAGTGACGTCACACCGTGGTACCTGCAGCTCTGTGTAGATATTGTGTTTATTGATAGTAAGCTATGGTTAAATGGGAGTTTGAAGATTTTAGATGGTCAACATCTTATGACGTTTATATTGAACTAAGGAATATAAATTAATTTACTTTAATTCTTGTAATAACAAAGACAAAACATATCGAAATAGGTTTGTGTGGTAGAGGTGAAATGTGACTTTACTAGTGTGTTTTTTATTCTATCAAGAAGCCATTTTACTTCCAAATTCAAGGTGAATTTGCATCACAACACAGTTCTACCTCCAAACACAAATCTCACACAACAGCTGAAACCGAAAAGTTTTTTCATAAATCGATCAGTGTCATTCAAAAGTATGTCAAAGCGAATTGGGTATGTGCCCAGCCTTACGTCGCATAGTGCTGTAACTTCTAAACAAGAAGTTTCCCCACATTGATATTCAATGGACATCCAAGTCTCAATATTGCATTTCTGCTCCCCGAGTTAATCTCAAGTTTGATGGCAACAAATCTATAAGCCAAGAGTTACGCTGTATTGGCAATTCCTACAAAACGAGGTTACAGATATAGAACAGTGGATTTATATGGCGTTCTTTTGAGTTAACAACGTGCTGTATTCAGCCAAAAAGATTTCTAACTAATTAAAATAACTAAACCAACAAAGTGAGGTAAGTTTTCTTATAAACCAGTTCTTTCGTGTAAACCAGTTTGACTCGCTATCTTACTCTCCTAAAAGTCGTATCATACCTATTCAATCTAGCACCAAATTGATACCAAGTTTATGTGTATAAAAAATTGTATAAGGCCAAGCCTAAGAAAAATATGCATAGACCGAGAAACACCAAATTTTCTAATCTGACAAATAGCCGGTTAAACCAGTTTTCCGTATCTGACAGTTTCAAAAGTCGCTACTTGAAGCGACGTAAAGCAATCTATATCAACCGTGATATATTCAGGGTAGTAGGATTGCAACGAAAGTTAACACGAAGTTCCCTTGTTTCTCGAAAAACTTCCCTTCTTATATTCTGTTAAGGATACGCTTTCGAGTTGGCGGTTAATTTTGTATGGGAAATTCGTGAAGTCCTTCTGGAGAAATAGTGAATTAGGATAATGAATTAAAGTTTTGTGGTTTTCATTGTTTTCGTGATAAAGTAAAGTTTGTTTTTTGCATCAGCTACAGATTATATTCCTTGTTTGTATCTACTATGGAAACAAAACTATTACTAAAATATAATATGCATATATACGAAGAGACGATACTTTCTTGCGCAAATTAATGAATGTTGTCTTTATTTCTTTTCCTATTTTAAAAGGTAACTTTTCTTTTGAGAAAGACACCTTTTTATTAGAAAAAGCGCAGTGACATGGCAGTGAAACATGACCATACCTTAAAAACGAATCAACCGCCGAAAGCAATAACTTAGGTACAAAGTCAAAATGTCGTCTCAGGGTCAATGCTGCCACATCAAAAAATGCTTCAAAAGAAATTCACATCCACAATTAACTTCTACATAAAGGTGTAACCCTACCGAACCGAAATGCTTTGTTAGGAGGCGTAACACTAAAATTAATGAAGTTTTCACCCATTTCTAGAATTCTTTTCAGAAAAATGTCACCTACATTTTCTATGCTAGGTTTCAAGTTAAAAATAAAAATGTTTTATAGAGCTACTGTAATGTTTCTTTTGAAAGATACTCGTATATTGAATGCTGGCTGTAGTTTTTCATTCGAGCCAGAAAACGGCTAAGTCTGAAAAGTTTTTGTAAAGATAGTGGCAGTAGCATCAATTTAGGGTTTTCTTATACTGTTGGCGATTTTAAAATGTTACTAAAATAGTCTTAAATTCATACACTTTGACCTTTGATACACTATAAGATTTGTAACTGAATTAAGTACTATATACACAAAAATTATTTTATTCTAATAACCATCAAGTCGATATTGATATGGATAGATTCATTAATAAAATATATGTTATGTAATAGAATTAACAAGCCCTTCCTAGCACACTTAGACAGATATTTAGGTTCACTACAGTCTGACTTTTGACTGGCATTTTAGGTGTAACTTCGCCCTTTATATTACAATGAATAATTATTATACCTAAATAATAGTTTCTCAAAAGATTACCCACACACTGCAGACCAAACACTCGGCCGACAGTTGAAACGATAGTCAGTTTTTTTTTTAAGAAATCGTGAATTCAATCAAAGTTTTTAGTCGGTTTGATACCGACAAAATACCTGATCGTTGTTATGTGCGTACAATTCATTTCTAAACTGGCTTCGTCATTTTTCGAAAGAGTTACCGCGGCCCTGGTAGATAAAAGGCCTACGACGGAACACGACGTTTTTTGTCAGTAAGAGTCTGACACTCCCACATCGCTGCTAACCCACAGCGGGATGGGTCATTTCATGATTTTTGACGTCGTTAAAAACGCTATGGATTGATAATTTGGGGGAATTCTGTCGACATAAATAGAGCATTTGTTGCGCAAAAAAAATGTATTAGAGCCATAAGTGGAGCAGAGTATTTAGACCCTTGTACTCCGTTATTCAAAGAATTAAAAATTCTGCCACCTGCATGTTTATACAATATGTTGATTTGCATCCGTGCCATATTCAAGGAGGTAATTATGCTAATGCTTCTCGACCCAAATCAATAAAAAAATTGGTACGTAATTTTTTTCTTTAATTATTTTTCGGAATTCCGTAAATGTCATCTAGCCTTATTTAAACTTGGCGCGTATGTTACTGGCGTTACAACCGTGCTGCACCCTCACACAAACGCAAACACAAAGCATACGCAACGATCACTCATAAATTTCATTCATAAAATTGGATAACTTCGGAAATACCACGACATTACAATGACAAAAAAAGCAGTGCATATTAGTTATTTCCCATCTACTGTAATTCCAATCGATTATTTACGTATTGTACGTCCTCCTCCTGAACTATGGCACAAATGCAAATCAACACCTTGTATATTTTTGAAAGGACAATGGGCGATTCCGGTCCAAATGTCCACCACGAACGAGACCTATATGGCTAGATAGCCCGTTAAATATAGAACATTTTTTGTTGTGAAAGTAAAAAAATATATAATGCCAGAAAAAAGTTATAGCAAAATCAAATAAAACATTTTATAGATTTTTTCAATTACTTTTCGTGTGTTAGATTTTCGTACTTTCTGTAGCTTCTGACAAAATAGAATTATTCATTATTAGAGAGAAGACACCACCAGTTACATCGAACTTTCTTAGATCCAGGAACCGCTGAGTATATTCAAGCACTTCTGGCGCCTCAATTGGTTAGTGATTCGTGCATCCATCGCATCGGGCAAACAAATATGGGCTGTTTATATGCAAATGTGTCTTACTCATCTTAGTTTTAGATAAAGTGCGGAAATGGAAGTGGAATAAAATAAAAAATAATAATGATAACATACAAAAATTACCGAAAATTAAGAATACATTTTTGCCGAAAAATTTTTTTGGCATTGTTTTTCTTTTTACTTTCTTAGTAAAAGTTACTCTAAATTAAGTGGACTATTTAATTATATAGGTCTCGTTCGTGGTGGACATTTGGACCAAACTTCATACATTCTTGCCCAATCTCCTTTGCATATTTGTGAAAAAATACCCTTCCTTGTTCCCATTGAAAGAGCTCAACTCAGTACGGCTACATAAGAAACATCCTGGGAAGTTGCAGGTACCTTCTCAGAGATTACATTTATATAGCAGAAATGTATACTGCATGGCAATTAAAATTTTTAATAAACTTCCTACAAAATTGAGAATGCTTGCATTTAATAAATTTAAAAGACGAATGTTTTCATGGCTCTTGGACAAATGTTTTTATTCATTAAATGATTTTCTAAATTATAAAGATTGACATGATAAAGATTGACCTTCAATTTAAATTTATGTTTATATAATTTGTGTATATTTTTTTAATATAATGTTATTTTGTATAATTTTGTTTTATTTTACTTTTTTTTTAATCATTTATATAATCCGTAGTTTATAAGTATTTTTACACCGAAAACGGTAGAATAATTGGGACATGTAATAAATTTAAGATCTTTTGTAACATTATTCTGACAAATAAATACTATTACTATTACTAAAATGTATAAGTCAAAACAACTGTCGGCTGACTAAAAATTTCTAGTGTGTTTGTACGCTAAGATTGATAGATCCTTTAGGTATTCAAATTCAACGATTAATATGTAACTAACGTTCAAAAGGTCTGCCTCAAAGCTAGGTTATAATTAAGAAGTCAGAATTTCTAAATAGCTATTGTTTTATTTGAAATGTCTGTAATAACTATTCGGTTTTATTCATGAAAGTTTGTGCACCGTTTATTTATTTAATGAGTAACTTCGTGGGCGAGATGCAAATGCTTACTTGAGATTCGAAAATAGGCCCCACGAAATTAGTTTAACCCCTCTGCTCGACAAGATTTTGACATATGACTTTACCGTTGATTCGGCGGGATATTTTGAATCGCGACATGGAAGTCAAAAATTTGTACTAACTTTCAACACATGAATTCTAAGTCCGTAATGCCTGATCAGAAGTATTTTAACTATAACTTTAGAGCTCACTTATTTGACAACAACGTGCAAAGGTCAAATGGGGTCAGTTAATTCAGAAAAAGATAATAATTACGGTGTTTTTAAGTCTATCGAAAAGTTAGGCATTTCAAATTTGGTGAAAACTTACCAATAAGTAATCGCATCACTTTCTCAAACACAACACAAACGTCATATTTATAACATTTTCAATCCGTTGCAGTACATTTCGTGCACTTATTTATGTTCAATAACTAAAAAATCAGCACATAAAATACACAATAAAAATGAACAATTTACAAGATCAGTCAAGTCACAGACAAGTAGAGTTTGGAATGGAGTATTTTTTTTTTTTCAATCAGCGGTGTGCATTCGATACCTAAATCGGAAATTTATTATAAATAATCGAATACCAATTTTATATATACCTATTTTTTAATAGCAACTTATTTCAATTTTATTTATTAATTTTAAATTATAGGTTCAATTTGTTTTTGTTGTTAAGAAAAAAGATATTTAAGTTTTTAGCATTAAATTTTTATATGTATTATTTATTTTGGTGTTGCGTCATTCGTAATAATTTTTAACTTTAATTGAATTTTTATTACCTATTACGGAATTTTAATTTATTCTTATTTCTCAACAATTCTAACATTTTTGTTTCGGCGGAGGGTATGGGGGTGTTCTGAAATATAATGCAATTTGTAACTACCAAAGGTATGTACTTATTTGATGATGAGAAACAATAATAATAATTGATTGATTTGCCCCGCAGGGCATCTGAGGCGGATGACGGGGAGTAGCGACCCCGCGGGGCTATATATCCGAGTGCTCCAGGGAGAGTATACTGTCCCCCATCTCCGGCTTGCCGGAGTGAAGCATGACGGGGGAGAGGTCTCCCGCCTCTTGGCTTGCCTTCACCGGCCGGTCAGAGTGGAGTCGCTAGAGTAGGGTTAGCAGCCCGCTCGGAGGGTAGGTGCCTCGTGGTAAGTGGCGAGTGGGCCGGTGATGCTGGACCCACAGGGAGCGCGTGATCTGCGTTTAAAGTCCGCCGAGGTATCCTCACCCTTCAACCGCTCATGTACCTGTTGCCCTCTTGTTCCGATTTAGCGACTGATTCCCGGGGGCCCAGTAAGTGAGTTGGCGAGTCTCCACCTGCCATTTTTACGTGTATTTATTACATTGTTATCGGCAGGTGCCATAGTTCCCGTAGTTTCCCCATTCCTAGTCCACTAGCATCCCATCACAATAGCCCAAGTAGTTTTCATCCATAGTTAGCAATAGTTTAGCACAGAACCGGGCATTGTCCTTGGGTATATTTCTATAGTGTATACAGGGATAATCGTCGGTTTTGTATCACCATTTCATTAAAGTTGTCTCAAAAGGGCTTCAGCGTGTTGGCTTCGGCCCCACGTTCGCCTTCCAAAAATCCGGGACTCTGTAGTCCCGTGGTCGGTTAGAGACATAATAATTGATTGATTTTAAAGTCACCAAATATTTTTAACCGAATCCCAAAAAGGAGGTGGTTCTCAATTTGGATGTTTGTTTTTGGTCGAAAGGGTATATTCCCCATATTTGTTATTAGGTCCAGGATCTGATGATGGAAACCTTGAGAAATCGAGGGCAGCTCTCGAAAATTGTAAGCATAGATAAGGTTATAACTTGACACTCAGATGTATATCTGATAACACTATGAGACAGTAAAGGTTTGGAGCTGACCTGATGATGGAGACCAGAGAAGGTCGAGGGAACTCGACAACCGTACTTCTCTCGTCTCCATCTCCTTCACTGTTGCAGAGGCCTCGTAAATACGAATAATATAAGCACAAACACGAGAAAGTTTAAATATTCAGTTGTCGAGTTCCCTCGACCTTCACTGGTCTCCATCATCAGGTCAGCTCAAAGCCTTCACTGTTGAATAGTGCTACCAGGCAAACACCTGAGTGATAAGATTTCAACCTATGTATTTCTGCAACTTTCGAAAGTCGCCCTCGATTTCTCAAGGTTCCATCATCAGGTCCTGACCTAATGATAATGGGACCACCTCGGAAGTACACGCTATCAAACAAAAAAAGAATCATCAAAATCGATAAATAAATGGCTGAGTAATCGCGTAACAAACATACAAAAAAAAACGGTCGAATTGAGAACCTCCGCTTTTTGGGAAGTCGGTTAAAAATAAGTCGGCAGCGGCCATCTTTCCATCTTGGACCAGCTTTCGATGAACAGCGAACTATTTGCCCCTTCAAACAATAAAATCGTCATAAAATTTTGCGATAACTACACCTAACTACGGCTCTCGTCAAATAGCTTTGCCGCTCAGTTAAAAAGTTGGAACTAACGAATCGCCATTAAGTTTGGCAGATCTACAGGAATCCTGCACATAAAACACCCGAAGAATAAGTCTTCATTTGCCGTCTTCAGAAACCCTAAAAACCGAAGATTTTTTTTATTCCGGCTACAACGTATTTTCTACCACTGATTTTCTAGCATTTTTTTCAAAATAAATTAAGTCATTTTACTTTTCCTAATTTATTTTCAGATTATGGTAAGTATACAAAAGTGCAATTTAGTAATATTATAATATCAAATAATATAAAATTATTAAATCGATTCTTTATTTTAACGAATCGGATCATTCGATGCAAAACTTCTATCACCGTCGCCATCTTGTCTATGCGTCTTCAAATTTAAAAAAACAACTAATGTAAACAAACATGGCGAGTTCGATCAGAATTCCCGGTAATTACGATTGGATTTTAAAAAGGTATATTTCTAACGGGATGCTAAATATGAAAGGTTTGAATGCGTAATAATAATTTAAATTTATTTAGTTATTTTATTTAGTACTCACAAATGTGGTTTGATTGGAAAGAAAATAAATATGAGCGTAAATAATTAGGAAAGTGTATGACTGATTCGCAGACCCCAATTGGGGTCTAAACCGAGCTTACGGTGACATTGATGTTCAGACCCCGATTGGGGTCCGCTACGGATTTGACGGTTAACCGGAACGTAGATAGGTATAGGAACCTAAGCAAGACAAAAGTCAAATCATTTATTTCATTTAGGCCTTCACAAGCACTTATGAACGTCAAAAAATATAAATAAAGTTAATTCTAGTTGCCCATTCCAAAAGTAGCGTCCTATGGAGAAGAACGGACACAACGGAACGGAATGAACGGAAGACATAATTGATTTTCTATTGTTTTCTAATTAGTGACATACAAAAGGTTAAAAAGGGAAAATATTTAAATTAGACAAGATTTTCGTTACGACTGGAGTATTTTTTTGGTACAACCTTTTATAGAAGACATACTTTTATACCTAATAAGTAACTGCATAACATTTTTATTCATCAACAGCCTAATTACATCCCACAAAATGCCCAATATACCCACAAAATTCACGTTAACCAAGAAATAATACAGAACGTAATAACTTGACTAACTATAACATTTCTGACCGTTACCGTCAAATGCTTCGGTCTGTTTGTCTTAACCGAAGTTCTGATGAAACCAACATAGTTACTGTTTAACTTTCCACGATACTTTGCCCGCAATATCTAGTAAACAATTAATATTATGAACAAAACAAAACACTAAAACTGAGGGAAAAATATCAAACTGAGAAAATAAAAGTTAAGCTATAAAAATGTGGTCAATTTATTTGTGTTAGTATGACCTGCGAACGGTTTCAGATAAAATTTTATGTTTTTGTTTAGTTTTGGAATTCATTGTGATATTGATATTTTTGGTTTTATAAAAATCAAGTTATTTTGATACATTTGCTCTTGAAGTTAAGTGGGTAAAAAGTACCCACAGTTTTGTCCACAAGTTGCAATGACTATATACTCAGATAACTAAAAAATGTTTATTTCAGTTTTGCAGTAATTTCTACCGAATTTACACTTATTAGTAGAACAATCACGTGTGCAATATAAATATTAGCATTCACATTCAAAATGTACGAACTCAATTGTCTCTCAGTCCACAAAAATAATTTGCTCTTCATAAATTCTCAATTTAAAATCAGAATTTAATGAGCGCCTAAAATGCCGTGAAAGACCGAATCAAAGGTAAACAGTGCTCTTTAAATTTAGAAGGAGCGCACCGGTTTGAACCGGTTTGCAACCCCAGTAAGAACCCTTGAGCGTAGGGTTACGTTCTGCGTTTGAGCTCAAATATCAATGGACCCGTGAATTGGCAACATTAAACTCAAACAAAATCTTTTTCTTTGCGAAAGATGATAAAGTTAAAACATTTTTAGCTGTGTGGAAAATTCGTGGAAAAGCCATCTGACTCTTTTGGGTTTATCTCTACTGTATACTAGATGACCTTTAGTTTTGGTCTCCTTAATATAGGTAAATAATGACCCAAAATATATTTTGGAAACTATCTCAGTGTTATTTATATTCAGATCATATCCTCGATATACTGTTTATGTACCTACATCTTGGTATACAAAACAAAAAATTTGCGAACGCAATTATTAATGAATAAAACAAAATATTGTTAATTTGTAATATTACTTGTACTATAAATCAGAATACGCTGTCAGAAGTCACAAACTCACGCACAAATTGTTAAATCCATACCCTTATAGGGAACAGGCTAGATAACATAGGTATTACAAAAGGGTTACATGTGTTTACATAGGCTAATGAAATGCCTTGAGCCTTAGGTCATATATCGAGTAAAATATATGTATTTATTAATAGCTACATGGATAGTCAAACCTTTGTATATTGAGACGAGCTTTGGATAAAGTCGTACTAGTAATTAAACATGAAATAGAATCATTCAGTATTTGTATTTGACTGCCTCGTTTGTCTAGTGGTCGCAAGCGCGGCTGCTGTGCTCGAGGTGTCGGGTTCGATTCCTGGGTCGGGCCGAAATCGCTTTGTGGGTTTTCTTAAACTTTCACAAAGCAGCCCGTAGTGATGATCTCCTTTAAAGGAGAACAGCCGCCGTGGCCGAAATCGGCCATGGACGCCATTATTTGTGTTATAGAATTATTTTAGTATTTTTATAGTGCAAAATTGGCATATTGGACATAATATGTTGTATACGCGTCCCGGGTAAATTTCTTCTCGTACCCGCACAAAATTAGCCGACGTTACTCGGGAACAGTATAGCTTACCAACAGTGAAATAATTTTACAAATCGATTTAGCAGTTTCGAAGCCTTTAGGGTGCTAACAAAACAAAAATGTTTCCGCTTAGTAATAGATATTACTACACATAACATACATATGGTGTGAGAATCAATAAAAGAAGAAAAGTTTGACTTTAGCCTAACCTTTTAACGCGCATGATAGACATTGAGTAAATTCATCTCAACAACTTTCTACGTCACAAATAAACATGACAATACGGGACCTACACACCACCCACCATATTTAAACAAAACATTCTCTCTAAGCCACAAATTATCATAACTAGCAACATCAATATTGTAAAGGCAATACGGTAGGTACAAGACAAACAAAAGACCAAATCCGAGCACGTGAGCAACACAATATGTAAAGTGAGTATTCAACACCTACGAACTTTCTGTTAATTAGTTTAGTAGATAACTATAACTAAAGATAAGATAACTATGACTATAACTAAAGCTGTGTAAGTTAGTTACAGTATCGCAGAAAAATAGACACACTTAAATAGATGAAAAAATAGAATAAATATTTATTTGTCAAAAAAACGACGCAACTATAAAAGAAATCTAAACGTCTTGGAGTGAGCAATCATTTATATCCAAGTTCATGAACTAATGTTTTAACGACGCTTATGAAACTGCAAATGAATGATATTTATGAACAATAACAGATGGCTAAATTAGTATGAATCCTTATCCCTCTGGGAGCGTATGTAGGTATCAAAAATACCACAGGAATTGTACCAAATTAAAAATACAAACAATCCTTCAATAAAAACATAAAAATGTTTATTAACCTACGCATAATGAATTCCCTAGCTCCTATACTGTGCACTGTACAGATTGCAAAAATAACGGTATTCCCTGTTAATTAATTAGGGGGTTATGCCAATAATACCCTAACGATATAAAATAAAAGTTGAAAAATATACCGTACTCCCATGGGGCGGGATTAGTCTGTTGATTTTGGATAACTAACACACAAACACAGAGGTAATAAATAAAGCTATCATATTAAGACTTACCGTTTTCCCGTAGTTTGTGTGTACTTGACTTGCTCACACAAGAGATTAATAAAATATGTAAAGTAGACACTATTGCGCATACGCGAACCGTTAAATGACTAACTTTAAAGACGCAAAGTTACTTGACGAAAACTTGGCATAGATCTCAGAGCTACATCCTACAATGTACAAAAACACACTCATCCACTCACTCATTCAACTCCCATCCAACTTAATTGTATAACAACAAAATAAATCAAGGATTTTCCAAACAAAACTATAATTTAAATGCATAACAAAGTCTGCGATTTGTCGTCCCCTTATCTGGCGTTCCGTCACCAACGTTACTTGCTGAAATAAATCTACATACTTGAGATAAAAGTTTCGTAAAGTTTTCGGTTTTAAAACAGGTTTTCTGAAATAAGTTTGGTAGGAATTGTGGGGAATGGTCATATGTCGCTTGGAACCGGGTGATGAAAGTGGGTTTTATTTTATTGCTCGATAAAGTATTATTTGCAGTTAAACTTAATAAAGATGTTTTTTTTTTTTTTTCAATTATTAATTCATTTTTTTATATTAAAAAAACCGAGCAAGTGCGAGTCGGACTCGCGCATGTAGGGTTCCGTACCTTCCAAACTAATACTAATATTCGAGCAAAAATAAACAAAATAATCACGTTTGTTCTATGGGAGCCCCCCGAAATATTTATTTTATTCTAGTTTTCAGTATTTGTTGTTAAAGTGGCAACAGAAATACATCATCTGTGAAAATTTCAGCTCTCTAACTATCGCGGTTCATGAGATACAGCCTGGTGACAGACGGACGGACGGACAGACAGAGGAGCGAAAACAATAGGGTCCCGTTTTACCCTTTGGGTACGGAACCCTAATAAAAAATATTAAAATCATTTAATATATTTTAAAAAAGGTAGCGGTGGTTTGGGCCCCGGAGACATAAACCTCCAAAAAAAATAGTTTGTTGTTATCAACTTTTTTTGATAATATTATATGTTACAGCGATAATATTATGTTAACAAAATAATATTATAAAAAAAATGTACCTCATAGTATTTTTCATGTTACGTATTTCCACAGGAGTAGCATTACCAGAGCGCAATTTATTTTCAATCCCAAAATAATATTTCAATAACTAATTTCAACGGCCTTCCAAAAATCGCGGATTATTTATTTACGAAAATCGTTGATTGAATAATAATTTCGTTCAAATTAAATGTTGAAAAAATATTCAGACCACGGATTTACGAGGCTGGCCAATCACAATATTTATTTCGGTGGCCACCAAAACTGGGTAAAAACATTATGGCGTATAGCGAAATGTTTGCATGACCAATAAGCTTTTCAACAGATAAGCTTTGCTTTAGCTGTCACTAATTGCCGTACGAGCTGGTGACATATAGAGAAAAATATAGTCAAAAGGATCATTTAGGACAATAGCTGAGCTGCATCATTCATCTACCTACGTTGCCTAATTACCTATGTTGGGTTTGGAAGCCGACCCCAACATAGGTACTCAAAGTACCAGTGTTTTACATAGGACTTTTATATACATAATTATCAAATTATCATGGATTTTTTTTCAGGTTAACAAATAATAATACAAGTTCAAAAATACTTACTACGGCTCAGAAGTTAAAAAGCTAACTATATGCATCATCCTCCGAGCCTTTTTCCCAATCATGTTGGGGTCGGCTTCCAGTCTAACCGGATTCAGCTGAGTACCAGTGCTTTACAAGAAGCGTCTGCCTATTTGACCCAAGTTACCCGGGTAAAAATCTAACTATACCCACATAATTTAAATATAAGTTACTCTTAAATTCTTACGCTATAATACCCCAGCCTAAGAAATAACCCAAGCATTAAATACGCTACCACTTACTAATGAAGAGTATGCTAATTACTTACTTCAACAAATAAACGCTTTTACAACTCTCTATACTACAAAGTTTCGTAGCAAGTTTTATGAAGATTTCGTAGCATAAGTTTTGTGCAAACTACACTCTTTTAGCACAAGTAAGTGAGCGTTTCAGCACATTTTTAATGAAAAACTTACACGCTCGTAGTCACTACGTATTGTTCGTAGCAACTAGCGTAGTAGAAGTCTACGAGTTTATTGCTACGGTTTAATGTGTTCTACTAAAATAAAATGAAATTGTATACTTTAGAAATTGAGCATTATAAATATTACTTGCACTCATAAATGACAGAATCGCACTTGACAACAAAAATAGAACAAATAATTTTACTGCGCTCTCAAATGCTGAAAAAAAATTAAACGTTAACCTACATTTCAAAAATGAACACGAAAATTATTGTCATACTCTTCTAAAAGTTAATATTAATATCTAAATTAATAAAACATCAAACATTCCGTCCATGGGTATTTAACCCGATATGTCGTACCCAAAATAGAATACACGAACTTTACATTTCCATACAAACAATTTCACACAATACCGTTCGGATTTCCTTACGAAATTAATTTTGGAAATCGGATATCTCCTCATATTTATATGGTAACGTTTCCATACCTAGACACATACCGATGGATTGAAGGGATTCCCTTTGTTCTAGTATAGCCCACAAAATAATACAAAATATTATATCATGTTACAGTCATAATGCGGAATCAGTTAGATGTATATTTGTCTAAGGAAAGTAGGTAAAATTACGTTCGACCATTGCCAACGAGACACTGAGGCATCAATAACTGTATCTACATATTTTGTATTGAAATTATTACTAGTATTTTTTTATGAAAATAGCTATTAATGAAAACTGGTTATTTCTCCAACATACAAATGAATTGACGATGGGTTGCGGAATAAAAAGAAACATGTAGTATATTTATTAATTAGTTTTTATTTTTATTGTTTACTAGCTTCTGCCCGCGACTTCGTACGCGGATCCTGTCCCTTATGCCAGCGACTACGGGGTCAGCAAAATCAAAGATCTGAATCGTCTGATATTGAATTTTAAGGGCCCGTTGACTTGAAAACAACGGAATACGCATAGCCATTAGAAATGTTCCATATATTTAATTTTTGTACTTTAACGGCAAAAGCACAGCAGACTAAACAAAACGCTGAGAACTGAACCGCAATAGACGTGACCATAGGGATAAAAGTAGTGATTCTAATTAGTCCGCATTTAAGTTGTGTGTGGCAAAAATATTACACGTATTATTACGTAAAAAAACATTAAATGTTACTGAGATGACAAAGTCGTGATGACTTAGTGGAAGTCGTGGTGGTTTAGTGGGTAGAGAACCAATCTCTCAAGTATGAGCGTGCGTCTTTAATTCTAGGTCTGGCAAGTACCTGCCAATGCAACTTTTCTAAGTTCGTATGTACTTTCTACGTATATTTTGGATACCAATGACCGTTATTTGGAGGGGATGTTAAACTGTAGGTTCCGGCTGTCATTGAACATTCTTGGCAGTCGTTATGGGTAGTCAGAACCCATTAAGTCTGACCAGTTTTACCGAGGGGTGTTGGGGGTTGAGCGGTTAACCGGGTTGTGGAGGTCAAATAGGCAGTCGCTCCTTTTAAAACACTGGTACTCAGTTGCATCGTGACTGGAAGTCGACCCTAACATAATTGGGACAAAGGCTCTTGAGATAATAACGACAATAATAATGAGATATAAGCATCGCAGGATATCGGAGGCTGATGACGGGGAGTAGCGACCCCGCGGGGCATATATACTGAGTTCTCCAGGGAGAGTATACTGTCCCCCATCTCCGGCCGGTCGGAGTGAACCATGACGGGGGTAGGTCTCACGCCTCTGGCTTGGCTTGACCATCCAGAGTGGAGTCGCTTGAGCAGGGTTAGTAGCCCTGCTCGGAGGATAGGTGCCTCGTAGTAAGTGACGCACAGGGAGCGCGTAATCTGCGTTTAAAATCCGCCGAGGTATCCTCACACTTCAGCCGCTCATGTCCCTGTTGCCCTTTTGTTGCTAATCAGTGACAGATTCCCGGGGGCCCAGTAAGTGAGCTGGCGAGTCTCCACCTGCCATTTTTACATGTATCTAATACATTGTCATCGGCAGGAGCCATAGTTCCCGTAGTTTCCCCATTCCTAGTCCATTAGCATCCCATCACAATAGCCCAAGTAGTATTCATCCACAGTTTGCAATGGTATAGCACAGATTGTCTTTTTTTTTTAACGACGTTCACCGGGGATTGTCCTTGGGTTCATTTCTATAGTGTATAAAGGGATAATTGTCGGTTTTGTGTCACCATTTCATTAAAGTTGTCTCAAAAGGGCTTCAGCGTGTTGGCTTTGGCCTCACGTTTGCCTCCCAAAAATTCGGAACTCTGTAGTCCCGAGGTCTGGAAGAGACATACAAAATAATAATGAGATATACATATATGTATAACGCAAAAAATTCGGAGAGTGGGGGCTCGTGACGCCACGTCTAGGTATGTAAAATTTGTACTAAGCAGTGACTTCACACAAAATTCAAGCGTGTTATATCTTCGTTATTATTTGTTTGTGAGAAGGAGAAAAGAAAAAATACGTGTCCATTATTTTAGGGTTATCTAAAAGACGGACTAATTACTTTTTTTGATTCACCATACCTATTTCATAACATTCCTTTCTATACATTTCAAGTGTAGTATTGCTCTTGAAGTTCCACATCAGGTGTTCCAGATCTTCGATGTTTATACGTCAAAATAGAGAGTGCTTATCAGATTGAACCACTTTTGCTAAAACGTCATATCTTTATAAGCTATAGTCTAGCTGGGCTCCTGGGTTTCCACATCAGGTGTTTTACATCTTCAATTTTTATAAGTCAACAGAGAGTGCTTATCAGATTGAACAACTTTTGCTAAAACGTCATACCTCTATATGCTATAGTCTAGCTGGGCCCCTGGAGTTCCACATCAGGTGTTTTAGATCTTCAATTTGTATAAGTCAATAGAAAGTGCTTATCAAATTGAACAACTTTTGCTAAAACGGCATACCTGTATATGGTACAGAGAAGCTGGGCTCTTGGGGTTCCACATCAGGTGTTCCAGATCTTCAAATTTATTATCTCAGCTGAAAATGCTCATCACATGAAACAATTTTTGCCATGACACCATTTTTGTATCTCTTATAGTTTTGTTGGTCTGTTGGTGTTCTGCATCAGGTCTTCAAGTTTCGAAGATAAATTATAGCCTATATGTTGACCAGGCTTAATACTGACACAACAAAGAAAAAATCATTGAAATCCGTTCAGTAGTTCGGAAGATTAGCGTGTACAAACAAACAGACATACAGACATACAGACATACAGACATACAGACATACAGACATACAGACAGATTTTTTTTTTGGATTTGTGCTCCATTACTGTTTCTAAACCCCACCGAATTATTATTTTTTTAATATATTCAATGTACAGACACAGTTTTTTTACAGATTTATTATATGTATAGATGTAGATGTAGATTATGCATCCTTAATCAGTATCTATCAGGTTAATAAAACGCTTATACTTTCTATATTTTTTGCCGTCCCAGTAAAAAAAAACTTAACCCGATTGCAGTTTCCCTACAACATATACATAGACTGGGCACATTGAGCAAGCGTATTCAATTGGAAAATATATTCTTGTGTACAAAGCTTGCGGAACGCGCCTGATACGGGGGGATACACGTGTTTTTATTGTAGAACTTTGTATAATAATAATATTTGGAAGTATGTAAGTTATATTTTTTGTTGTGTATGTTTGGGTTTATTTTTGATCGGTAATAATTAAGAATACCAATAAGTAACACATTTTTTAAACATTGCATAATGTGTGGACAGTCGACTCAAAAATATTGTAATCTTCTGGCATACAATATATTATATTGTAATTATTATGGACTTAACGTTATTTTATGCCACGTTAAAGAAAAGATTTATTATTTAACTTGACAATACAGTAAAATACAGTAATTTTTGATACACCAAGGGACAGTACAGTTATTTTCTTCCTTAATTAATACGCAGAATATTCTTAAAAAAAAAAAAAAAAAAAAAACAAAATAACAATAAAATAACTTCATACAACAGAAATCTTTTATGCCACTCATTACTGAAAATCATCACTGCATTTCAGAAGCAACATCATCAAAACAAAAGATATGTCCTTTATTTTCCCACAAAAGCGTGTCACCCTACAAGACATAAGCTTAGGAGCTATCGCAAACGGCGTATTGGAAAATATATTGTTTGTTATTGCCTCAGAGACTACCAGAATTTATCGACACAAATTGGAAGCTTCAACCCGTTGTGTTTTAATACTTGATTGACTTCTTCTTTCGTTTCTGCATGTTTAAGTCTAACAAGCCTTTTTAACCGACTTCCCAAAAAGGAGGAGGTTCTCAATTCGTCGGGATCTTCCACTAATGCGGATAGTGATAACTATGCTTGTCACTTAAAAGCCAAATATAAAAAAAAGTTTTTATCCACTAGACACCGACTTCTAGGCCGATGCACATGAGAATATATTTTTTTTTTGCTTTTCAGTGTTTTTGGGAGTCGGTTTTATATTTTTGTATAAAGTTGTTTTACACGACCAATTTTTTAAGTCTATCAACTCAATTGATTCCATCGTCAATGAGTTGAGTTGGCCAAACTCAGCCTTATTTTGTAAGTCACCCTTCGTGTTGCAATGGGTTGATACCACTGGAGAAAGTGGGCCACAATGCCCTACAATGCAAATGCCCACAGGCCTAAACGATTGGAATGCCAGACTGATTCGGCCTAAAGTTCACTCATGGTCCTTCTGCTTTCTGTATCTTGAACAATTCCGAATTTCTGGTAAAATCCTGATACCTTGTTTTCATTGACTCTGACACCTGAGTCATAAGGCAGTCCCGTTTACAACCACCAGATTGACTAGGCAAACATAAAATAAACATAGTTCCAGAATGACTTATCTTTCGGTTAGAACAAAGCAAGCAAGAAATGAAAGGGAAGGTAAACTGATGTGGCGTGGAAGGTATTGATAAGAATGAATGATAATAGCCCAGTAGGTACTAGGGTATTAGGATTAGTGAGGAGTTAGTCTAGCGTGAAATATTTTTCTGTTTTACTATATTTGTTCGTTCAGGTGGAAGATAGAGAAAGATACGCGTGGCGTGTTATTATTTAGTGCTAGTTCTAGATATGGTTTGTTAAAATATGAAACATATTTCTTATTATATTATATAATCTCATCTTATTAATAAATCAATATGCTAGTAAAGAAATAAATGCCGCAATAATGTTTAACTGTCAAGTAACAAAATCCACTATTATAATTTTTAAATAATTGAAATCTCCCATAATTGTCATAACAACTAAAACAACATTCGAAAAACTTTCTGAAGTCGCAGTTTTTGCATTAAATTGTCAATGAAGTTTTTTACTGTCCGCAACAGTTTATTTTATGACACCGTTCAGTACTTTTCTTCTTATCAGTATATCATTTTACGCATATCTTTAGTACACAATATATCGACTCAGACAAAGATAGCCCATAACCATCTCGAGAATCACATCCAGAACTCAACCAACACCATACCATTTGCAAAATAAACACCATCAGAATTCAAACAAACTTTGACATTTCCCACGACTACACGCAAAAATATCACTAACCAAAAAACTGGCTTATCATCATTGCGTGCTTTCCAAAACCGTTTACGAATCACATTTGATTAAGCGATCTAAAATTGTTAAAGCTATATTTTTAGTTTTTATCAAAAACTAGCAAATAAGTTACATCTCATTTTGTGATTAGGATCTACGAAGGAACGGGGGGTGAACACGCGAACTATTGCACTAGTTTCTTTGTACTGTTTCGTTTGTTAATTTTGTAATTATGTTTTGTGGTGCGGCTTTAGTATTGCTTCCTTGCCTTTAGAAGTAACTAGTTAATTCTTCTGAGTTAGTTTTGACTTATCTAAGTAGATAGTTCACCCATAGCCTTGCCCTAGCTACTCATCGTTACACATTTTCTCATTAGTAGGAAGGAATGAGCATTTAACATCTTGCTAGATCAAGGTAGATTGTAAGTACAGAAAGCAGTGATATCTAGGTGTTAATAATTCTGTCTAGAATACTTTATTATAGAAGTATATGAAATAGTTACTTATTAAAGGCAAAACTTATATTTTTTTAAGTTATCAAAAAGATTAATCAAAAAAATATTTCCTCTTCGATGATTTGGCAGCGAGTATCAAAGAAATCTAGAATGGTAATTCAAATTAATAATAACAAAGTTTATGAAATTATCTGATAAAACTTCTAACTACTGAGAAATAGTTTTTTTGAGACCTCGCAATAAATATACACATACTCAAAGTATACATTCTCGTCTAAAAATACAATAATAGTATTATAAGAGAGCAGTTCCATTCAGTTCAGACCATTTTATACCTTCTTCCCGAGCCTTAAAGTTGAGAATCCTTGGCGTATTAACTTTAAGATCTTATCACGTATGATCGATTGTGCGATGAAAGAAATACACTACGATGTGAACTGTTACACGTTGTCATTAAAAAGCAATTTTGAACTTTCATGAAAGGCAATAAGGTTTGAAATCGACAAATGGTTTCATATTCTTTTCTCAGAAATGTGTAAGTTGATAGAGGTTTTTGGTATTAAGAATGAAATCTAGTTACACTTTCTATAATATTAGTTGTGGAAATGACAAAATCGTGAGTATAGATTCTCTCCATATTCCAGTAGATATAAAAGCATACTTTTACTGTATATACTCAATATTGATAACGCATACCTACTTCACAAAGTTACCTTTGATTATTGCCACAATTTTGGCTTACATTTTAGGCCTTACTGATCTAGCAATTGCAAATATGACTGCTATAGGTACTCAATACTCAATTCTTTCTTAAAATTTGTTGACACAGATGGTACATTTTACTATCTTAAAATAATATGGACGATGTTAAAATAGTTTGAGAGTTTTATACTAACAATAGAAGTATCGAATTAAATTCCCTGCATAGGTTTACAAAGCCTTGAGCGCTTTAAAAAATTGACAAAGCAATACCAACTATAATAAAAAAAAACTGACAATAACATTGCACCCTATATTTCCCTTTCCATCAGAAATATTGACCCATTATTGTATTTATAAAATATAATGAAACTCTCCATCAACAAGGAGTAATAAGCCAGTTAGCTATTTCTGTCTCATAGTTAAAAGCACGCCAGTCAAGTAATTACGGACATATTTATTACTTAATAACAGCTTTGTGAGGGAATAAGTTAGAGCTAGTTTACTTGTTGTACTTTTGAAATAAAATCAATAATGTACTGGACTATGAGGTCTTTATAATGTGACAGCGACGACAGGGTAGATACCTATTCATCATCATCATCATCATCATCAGCCTATCGCAGTCCACTGCTGGACATAGGCCTCTCCAAGTGCACGCCACGATACCTATTGTGTTATTAAAATCCAGAGTGATAATATTATAAACTAGCTTTTGCCCGCGGCTTCGCTCCCGTCAACTGACTTCTCTACTTTACCCTATTTTTTTTTCATAAGTACCTTCTCCTGACAATAACAAACACAACAAAAAAAAGAATTAGCCAAATTGGTCCAGGCGTTGTTGAGTTATGCGCTTACCAACACATTTTGCGATTCATTTTTATATTATAGATGCGAACGTTAGTTTTTAATAACATGCAAATAATTATTCATCTGCTTAGCCTTTTCCCAAATACGATGGGTTTGGCTTCCAGTCTCACCGGATTCAGCTGAGTATCAGTGTAGTGCAAGGAGCGAATGCATATTTGACCTCCTCAACCCAGTTACCCGGGAAACCCAATGCCCTCGGTAAGACTAATCGCAAAGACTGCCAAAAATGTTCAATGACAGATGTCAATGATGAGCGATGATTACAATGACTATTATAAATGGTCTTAAAGATCTTATTATCATGGGTGTGACCTTGAAATATAATCAAAGGGTTGTAAATAAATCAGATTGTTTGGTATTAAAGTCAGTCTATCGATTCTCAATTAGCTCCAAATTATAAATGCCTTATTATTGTGTGATTTGTGTTTCCTTGTTTCCCTGTAATTTATAAGCCAACAATTTCGGAAGTAATTATCTGATAAAAAGTTTCAAGTTTAACAAGAGTGCGTAATTTTGTTTAGGTTCTCATTTCATTTGTTTTTATTTTTATAATCTAGCGGTGAGTTCTTGTTTTGTGATTTTACTATAAAGATAACCAAACCACAACCAGCCGTATACTTGCCACATTATTCGTTTGGTTATTATCGTTTTAGTTAAATAGTGCAACACACCTTGAAAGCCCATGCTTACTGCAGACTAGACTGCCAATCGCTAGTCAGTTGTCCGTTAATTTTTCAAAAGTCAACGTTAAGATGCTCAATCTGTGGATGGATAACCATCTTATCATAACGAGTTTCTCCGTGTGTCCTGCTGTCATTTGAACATCTTTGACAGTCGTTACGGGTAAAAATAAGGCAGAAAATCTGATAACTAGTTTCACCAAGGGGTATTGGGTATCCCGGGTATCTGCGTAGAAGAGTATATGCAGTTGCACCATATAAAACTCTGGTACTCATCTGTGCCCGGTTAAGACTGGAAGTCAGTCCCAAGATAGTCTTGGAAAAGGCTAGGCAGATGATCATCTTATTTCTTCAAGCATCATGCTCTAATATAGTTCTAGGTTCTCAGAAATCCCACACGAACTTAATCTAATCACGGAATTAACGTCTTCAATACCAGAAACTTGTGTCGGACATCACTGACAGTTTGGGCAACTAACTTAGTTTAGTACAACATACAACTTACTAGATGTTCTAGTTATTTTGGATCTTGGTGGTACATGATACTGTTTATATGAAAGGGAAGTAAGCCTTACGTAGGTCAATGAGGACCAAAATGCGGTTGAATGAGAACGTACTTTTTTGGAATTCGGTTAAAAACGAGATCATTTCGCTGTTTGTATCGAATCAAACAATACTTGTATATGTATACTTTTCTTAGTTCGTTTGGGTGGTTGAGATGGCTAATTTTGAAATATTTTTCCGATTTGAAACACTTTAATATTCTTGCTTGTTATCCAGGAAAGCTATAGGTTTTTGTATGGCAATCCTATATAACGTTTTTTTGGCAGTATATTTGCGAGTAGCCATAATAGATTTAACTTTACAGTAGCGTAGGACTGTAGTACCTAGTTTTTTCTCTTATCTAAACCTAAAGTCACAACCAAAAGTGCTTACTAATTCTAACGCTATTAAGAAACTCGGTTTCTCAGTAATCGTACAATATTGAACGAAATCTTCGAGGCATATCGGCGTTCTGAACATCACGCAACGTTCGCGTGACGGACACGAAATTGTTATTGATTTAAAATAATTACAGTTGAACCGAGCAAACAACGCTGTGCCCCACTGTACTTATGTAGTGGGAAACACAAATGTTCGATTTTCACTGTCATTATATTACTGTGTACAGTCGCGTCGGTATTGGTTTGTGAGTTTTCTTGATGATAGTCTTGGTGGTATAAGTTTGTTTAATTGACCTGTATATTTTACTTGAAAAAATGTTTGGTGAGGCTTCCATTACGATTAAACTGAACATTGTGGTAAAAACCGTCTCCGATAGAATAAAGTTACCAGTTTATGCTGTGTAACGCTGTGACGTGTTACGCTGTGTGTGTGTATTAATTAATGATCAAACCATTGTGATTTTTATTACCAACAAAGTACAAACTTTAATTGTACTTTTCCGACCAAGAAACAAAATAGGTTGGTACAGATTAGGAAAACCTTATCTAGGTATATCTACCAAAACTTTTGAAGTGTTTTCTCCAACATCTCAAAATGCACATTATACTAAAAAAATATTCTCCAAAGTCTTTCACCATAAAGAAATACCGGTAAATAATGTACAAGTAACTATTGGGTTCCGTATAACGTTCTCACGCAATCTTTGAGTTAATTAAAGGAAAGGTTTCAAGGTGCACGAGAGACGAGTCAGCGATCTATCACTACTCCACCAGACGTGTAGTGCCGGTCCTCTTTATTGGAAGTAGGGTAAAATGTTGTTTTAAAATAGCATTGTTTAATGCTGTGTATACGCTATTCTTTAGTGAAATTAGCATGAAGCTGCGGCCTGGATCAACTAGAATTGACACATGGTATGACATAAACTCATAACAGAAATATTATTTAGGGACAAAACTAATCAAAATAATGCAGATGTGCAAAATAGTCTTAGACAAAATAATGCCTAGCCTATTCTTGACTTACATGGCATTTTTCATTTCTTACGGTCAGATATACATCATTAAAAAGCCAAATAAATAAAATTATGATGAAACCATTTAGTGTAATAATTATATTTATTCTTCTTATTATTGTTAAAACCTCCTGTAAAAAATATAGGTATTGTTCGCCGTCGCTTGCTCTACCGTAAATAGGGATTCAGTACTGGAAGCCCTTTGGTTGAGATGTTGATGATGATTTTAAAGTAATTAGGACCGTGCATACCTACATTAACATTACTCTTATAACTTTTGTTATTCAATACAAACCTACACATTTACATACACAGCCACATAACAACAACAAGCCCTATGTAACAAATACGGCCGCACCTCAAACATTATTAACCCCTGCTTCGGGCGCCTTCTATCATCGGGTATTAAGAGATAAGCCTGCCACGCATTGTGTTCAACGCGATAATCGTTTGTGACAACCCTGCTCGTTCGATACCTATGAACCATGGAGAACAAAATAACTAGCAGAGGGACTATAACGGAAAATCGCCTAAGAAAGTCATCATCATCTCCCGAGCCTTTTCCTAACTATGTTGGGGTCGACTTCCTGTCTAACCGGATGCGACTGAGTACCAGTGTTTCACAAGGAGCGACTGCCTATCTGACCTCCTCAACCCATTTACCTGGGCAACCCAATACCTCTTGGTTAGACTTGTGTCAGACTTACTGGCTTCGGACTATCCATAACGACTGCCAAGGTTGTTCAATGACAGTCCAAAATCGCCGAGTAGCGCGTCAAAATGCGGGTAAGCGGGGGATAACGAACGTTACTGTCTTCGCTCTTATACGCCTTCTATGGAACCAAACATTTTTTGTATTATCAAAAATCGTTGAATGTCCAAAAGATCTTCACTAGTAACTGATCGTTTTAGTCATGCCCACCGTACGAATTTGACCTAGAAGAAGGCGCCTGACCTACCCGCATTATGGTATCTCCGCTAACCTTTTCTTACCCCGTGCTACGAACGCATTGAACACGCAAATTCAAATTTTATTTTCAAATTTCAAATTCTTTATTTGCAGAATATGGGTAAGTATACAAGATGTTCTTAAAATAAAATTATAAATCGCCATAATCAGGCTCACGCCATGCAAATTTGTTGCAACCGAACAGTTACATGCAAACATATCGAGAAAAAAAAAAAATAATAGTCCATACAATTACGAAAATGTCAATCTTACAATAATTAATAATATTACATTCGGTTATTAATCTTAATACTAATAGAAAAAAAAATACAAAATAATACATAATGTCAAAGAGCAGAAATAGTCACTAAATTGTTTTAATTATTTATATATTATGATACAATGTTTCTTCCGTACTAGTTTTATATTCAGATTATACAGATAAATAAGTTTATATTCCGATTAACAGTTCGCTAACGCTCCTCTAATGGTTGGAAAATGTTATAATTTATTGCTTGTATAGAATAGGTGGTTAATTTTCAATATTATGTTGTTGGAATTATTATTTACGGGATCTTGGAAGCACCGTTGTGTGATGTAGGAGCTCTTTTGTTCGGCTACGAACTGACAAGGGTGATGTAGATAGAATCATACGATCTTTATTATTTAAGCGAAACTAACCGGTGTTTTATTTTTTATTGAGCATCTAACTTTCAATACTTTCGTCGATACACTGTTTTTAGTTTCTGGGAAATGGATATGTGCATAATATCATTAAAATAATTTATCAAGAAATAATATGAGTATTTATACTTCGGCCGTTCAGAGAATGCGTTCCTGACACCTATCAGTTAGTCACGACTAGTGATGGGCACAACATAACACTGAGTTCGTTACCGTTCCTTCAAAATGAACCGCCGCATTATTTTAAGATTATTTTCGTTTTAAATTGGCGGAATCATTTGTTTTATATTTTAGTTATTTAAGTGGAAACCAAAAAAAGGTAATATTCATATAATAAAATTGTTTTATTTATTCTTTGTTACAAGTACATTGAATTGAATGTGCGAACAGAATATTAATCAGACTCCGATTTGCTTGAGGAGGTGGTGTCTTCATCATCATCTTCGCCTACATGTATAATTATATTATTATCAATAACAGAATCAATCCTGATATCTCGGTCTAACAAAAGCCGGGTAATCAAATAAAAACAGATCGAAAACACTTGAAAAACGTGGTCTATGCGCACGAAACGACAACGGACGACTGTTTTAGCGTCACAAAATGGCGGCCCATAACGCCATTTGGGGTTACCATTTTTAATCTAAGTATAAAAATGCGGTTTGGTCATAGTTTTATTTTTATATTTCATAAACGTTATAATTAAGTCTTATAGTCCATTATTTTCCAATTCTTAAAAAGAAAATCAAAACGTATTATTTTATATTATAACTGTATAAGAACAGATTACGATACTTGCCTGTTATTTTTAGCACAGCACTACAAAATATAAACCGCTGACATAACCTTGTAATAGCGCAGTATAGATTTAGAAAAATATTGTTTACCAAGTTATTTGACACTCAGTTTGGCACAAAATTATAACATTCATTGATTATTGATATAATAATGTTGTTTTAATGCTCCTCAATTGTTAAAACGGTAAACAACCAGCAAAAATATTTTTATCGTAACTGCAACGCCATTGCAAAGTTACGTCGTCAGTTCAATCGCGACGTGTCAGGAACGCATTCTCTGAATGGCCGAACTATAAACGAAAAGACACAATCAAATGATAACAGTATTATGAGGCTTCTACTATTCAAAACTACATAGTTTACATAAGACGTGCCAATGAACATCTGAAGTAAAAAAAAAAACTTTAAAAGCGACGTGTAGATTCGTGAAAAATTTCTTCATTCTCAAGCGTAACACGAAAAATTATAAATTTAAAAAAACCCCCGACCCAAAAAAAGTACGCAATAATTATGACAAAAGGTTAAACACGCCAAACCCTATAAAAAGCAAAAAATAACTTTTAACACTACGTAAACTAAATTTTGTCGTGTCGGGGGACCGCTCTAATTCATTACTTTAGATACGTGTTTTTTTTTTAAACGAATGTTGTAATTAGGTAGGTATCATTTGATTTATGTAAGTATTTATGAAGGTAAAAAGCGGTCCCCCGACACGTCAAAATTTAGTTTACGTAGTGTTAAAAGTTATTTTTTGCTTTTTATAGGGTTTGGCGTGTTTAACCTTTTGTCATAATTATTGTGTACTTTTTTTTGGGTCGGGGGTTTTTTTAAATTTATAATTTTATTTTATTTCATGCTTTTTAAAGGAGCTCCTTAATTTTTCCTTCTTTCATTTAATTTATTTTATCTTAAGATGGGTCGCTATATGCGATCTCGGCCAAAGGAACCTGCTTAACAATCCTCATGACAAATTGGCTCTGGGAGAATTGCACAGATTGAGAAACAATAAAGATTAACCTTTGGACATTCTAGATTTTCAGCAAAAATATAAATCGGTTTATCCGTTTCATTCCGGCATTTCAAGGTTTCATCCGCCACATCCCATTTCCAGCATCAGGTTCTCGTCAATCAGAAACATGAAGAGAACTCGTCAAGACAAATTCAACGAGCCCAAACTCGATGGGTTTACTAAAAGGCAGTTCAGGGTTACGTCTCCTACCTTCGTGCCCTAACAGCAGACCAGCTCAGTGGTTCCAAAAGACATTAGTGTTTCAAATTTCAGATCCACATATACTTGCAAGTAAACTGAGCGTGTAACATTCCTATCACATCTAGCAAACGAGCTGATGACCTTGAAGACCTGAACCGATTTCCACCAAACATAGCTAAGAACACTCCCGACTGACATACCTTTTAAACAAAAAAAAACCGCATTACAATCGGATCATCCGTTTGGGAGCTACGATGCCACATACACACACACACACACAGACACGTCAAACTTATAACACCCCGTCGTTTTTGCGTCGGGGGTTAAAAACGTTGAAAAGCACTTGAATAAATATAACATACTCAATTCATAACAACAAATGACAGTATTTCTACCCCAACTCAATTACACTACGACTAACAATATCAAAATTAGTCTCAAAAACAAAACTAATAAATAACCTAAGACTGTGTTTGAAACTTACAAATTAAGGTGAGGTTCGACCGCTGCACTCCATAATATTTCATATGTCTAATGGTGCAGTTGCAACGTATTGTGCCAGTCAGTCGCCTGATCGATGGCGCTTTGTTGTGAATTATAAATTGCAATGCTTTTACAAGTGTTGTGTGTCATTTGGAAGATAAGGTTGGTTGAGAATTTTGAGTTGTGGAGTATACTTCTGAACGCTATTAAAACAAAATTAAAATACCTTTAGTACATTGAAAAATCGCATCATCTGTCTATCCATTTCCCAACTACGTGGGGAGTCGGGTTTCCAGTCTTACAGGATGCAGATGAGCAACAGTGTTTTATTTGGAGCAACTGTGTAGGTACCTGACCTTTTCAAGCCAGTTACAGAAACTGGTTGTCAGACTTTTTGGCTTCTGACGATCCGTATTGCTTGACACAGATTTTCAATTGACAGCAGGCCTCTTCTCACATACCTTCCAAAAAACAGACGAGCGTGTTATGATACCTAAGATGATCACCCATCCACGGTCCAACTGCAAAAAGGACATAAAAAGTAAATCAGAAAACATAATTTATAATTCCGTTCACCCCAGTAATGGCCAGCAAAGGCCAAAAAGGTATAATTTTCTCTTTATTCAAGACTTAAAAACAACATTCGGATTACTTTTACGAAATAATTTATACGCATGAGTTGTATGTTTCCAAGTACACATCTTTATATTTGCATTTAAAAAGAAACTCATATATTTTTTTAATAATTTCGTGCACATCTGACGCTAGCTGAAATTATAATTAAATTAAAAATGTTAATGCAATTAAGCGTGCAATGTTCCCAGATGTATGTAATATTCATTTTTGTATTTTTTCTGCTTCGCTCGTTTTGTGGGGCGTAAGTGAAAATGTTGGTTAGTGTGATAACATTAAGTATGTTTGTTGAGGATAAAGTTTTTGAACTCATCGATATGGCGACCATAAGGCCTTTGATTGTATTTATCTGTAAGACATTTGGGTGCTCCTTAAAAACTTTTTATAGGAAATTGAATAATTGGGATCGTGATCGGGGTTTGAATTTCGAATCACTAACCACCCACCTTTTTACCCAGATCCCAAGGGAACTACTTCCTGCACATAGATAAAATCGCATATGCTATTCTGGTAAATAAGCCATGATCCCAACTTTCATCGAAATCCATCCATTTATTGTCGTGAAAGAATTACATATCTACATACCGACATATTCACAAACATAGGCATATAAATCCATACTTACAAACTTTCTCAAGGTCAACGCACTCCAAGAAAAAAAAACAACAAAACAACAGCTTATTACACGAAAAAAGACAATAATTCAATCACAAATCTGACATCCACCAAAAAAAAAGCGCGAATTCGCCGCGCAAAGCTAAGTTACGGACGGCCGTATTTTTTTCGTCCGTAAATAATATATTAGGAGAGATATTCGAAGAAGCAGCCAGCTTGTTTTAAGGCTGTTTCCACATAAATCGTGCGTCACTAGTTTAACTGGCAAAACAAATTGCTGTGACTACAATTTTCTGAATCCAGTTTTTCAGTGTCCGATTTCTTGAGGGTTAATATCCGTTCTTTCTCGTTGCGTTTTTGTTTTGTGTGTTCTAAGTTTGAATTTTATGGTTTGTATTTTGTTTTTAATTTTGGATTTTTGTGATGATGTGGTCTTTAAGCAATGTTCTAAATAGTTGATTTTAGGGAAAAAAATGACAGACACTGATTACAAACAAGACTTCCATGAGTGACCGTCCTTCTTGTTAAAATGAAATAACCACACGGAATAATACGATTAGATCCTGGTCCTAGATATACCTACCTAGATATCTTACAGGTAGAGGCATTTTATCAGTTGACTTCCTAAACTAGGTAAAGATGAATCGACTGAGCTGTGCCAAACGTGATGTCGATATTCTGAAACATATTTCCAATACTGTAATTGATACCTGACGTAATAGAGATAATATGTACCTACGTTTGTAACCATAATAAAAGAAGAGATCCTTTACTAAATATTAATTTTGTGAATAGTTAACTGTAATCATAGTCGATTAGAAGCAAAAATTCCCTGCAATTCATTATCATGGTCATGGTCACCCATCTATAACCCGGCTTCAGACATACAGCTTAACCTCTCACAGCAGTTAATACACGAACTCCTCAACAAGTCAATCAACCAGACTCCGTAATAATGTCAAACATAACACATTGATTGGCACACAATACGCGTGACTTGCTAAACATTCCTTCTATGTGGTACGTCACTAGATTTTGTTTAAATTGCCCTCAGACTGCAAATTTTTAGTCGGCCGATTTTTTAAGGCTAAAACTTAATCAGTATGAAAATTTTGGTAGTACGTATATTACAAATATCACGTTATGTTACAGCCTTTTTTTTTATCGTCCCACTGCTGGGCACAGGCCTCCTCTCACACGGAGAAGGATTGAGCATTAATCACCACGCTTGCTCAATGCGGGTTGGTGATTTCAGACTTTACAGTCCAGGTTTCCTCAAGATGTTTTCCTTCACCTTTTTATCAGCCATTGGTGTCCAAGATATACTTAGAAAGTACATACAAACTTAGAAAAGTTGCATTGGTACTTGCCTGACCTGGAATCGAACCCGCGCCCTCTTACTCGAGAGGATGGTTCTTTACCCACTAGGCCACCACGACTTTTACAAATATCACGTACTTAGCCGGTATCAGATCGACTGAAAAGTTTGCATGGTGTTAAGATTTACGCATTGTAGAACAATGAAGGTTCTTCTAAACTATACACAGACATGTTTTGCTGGGGAGTTTGTTGCGCCACTTCTAATTCTCAACAAAAACACATGGGAAGTGGTAAGTAAAGGGTGGGTGTTTTGGGGGCTGTTTTGCAGCCAAGTTTGAATAAATGATTTTTGAGTCATTTTTGTTTTTTTTTTTGCCAACTGTTGGCTGACAATTTAATCTACAGTCAGTAGGATATTCTTAAAGTTCATGATATTAGGCATTCGTTAGGCATATTCGTTAGGCACAAAGGCTGTGATATCGTGACTCGGTTATAATGCACAGAGATATTGGTAGGCATCGAAGGGAATTGTGAATAGAAGGCAAGGTCGGCACGCGACTTGATTAGGGTGACCGTGATTTGGGGTAAACTTAGGATATGTCTTACTGTCAATTCCTACTGGTACTCGTAGTTTGGCTGATGATAAGATTATCGCTGGTGAAGTAAAAATAATAGTTATTATGATTGAAAGCAAAAGTTAAAGATTGATCGGTGGTCAACTAATAAGAAAAATAAGAAAATTCTGAAAAACAAAAGACAATCTACAAGATATTTTTGTTTGTTAAGTGAAAAGGTTCCTAAGTGTCAGGAAATTCATTGTAAATTAGTTTTTTTTCTTTATTTAAGTAAAATAGTTGTGAAACATTGTAGCACAAAAGAAACCAGCCACGTTATTGATCTAAAACTCATTTTTTTTACTACCGACCTACATCGTTCAAAAGTTTTTCTTTGCCTTTTTCTAGCTAACGCAAACACATGAAGTGGAACGGTGTAGACACGCAACGATAACTAAAAGCTTGGGAACACTTTTATCACAAATCTAAGTCGTTTAGAAGTTACATGCATTGCATGACCGGGATATGCAAGCACTTTGATGCAATTGTGTAATGAAAGGCACAGCGATTACTTTAAAATAATAAAATTTTATGTACGTCTGATAAGGAGTTACGAATGCAATAGCAGTTTTAAAACAAGTTTATTATTAAGAACATGAGTGACTTGTTTTGTTTATTCATAGGATTTAATTACATTGAGATGTAATGCCATCAAACTGTGTATATTTCAAGACATTTGCTTGATACCTTTTGTATATAAATATACCTACTAAGTAATTTATTCATCAATATTCATCATATTTAAAAAAAGGATTCATATTTAAGGATAAAGCTTATTTAATACATATTTTTGTATCTCTTTAAAAATAAATAATATTTTCTATATCTAGACGTTAAAAATAAAATCAATGTTACACTAGTTCAATAAAAAATCACGATGGCTTTTTTTTACTTATTACAGCAAAAACAATCCGCAATTATTAGGGCGATATACATTGAATATCAGTGCGAACAATCGTTAGTGGTTTGTCCAAATCATTTGGTTATTTGTATTCAATAACAATATCTCGTTTTGTTTGTACATTCAGCTGGATAATGGGAAGTGGTTTCATAACAAATTAAATTACATATAATTTTGCAACTAACTGTTGTAATGAATTTTACTTTTGTACATATTTGGGTAACTGTAACGAAGCACCTTTTTTTTGTTTAATAGTGACATTAAAAAAAGTTTTTTTTTGTAACACTCGAACAGTGTGTAACTTAAAATCATACACATACTCATTACATTAATGATACAGGATTTTCCTCATGTCATGAAATATTAAATGATACTCTAAAAACCAAAAATAATATTTAAAATCTTGGGAAAGATCCTAAGAAAGTCAAATCCATAGTCGCCCTGTTTCCCCCTCGCTACATAGCTTGATTGATTGAGATGATTCAGCGCAAACGAATTTCCCGAGTGAAATAACAATTATGTACGAACGTACTACCTACACATTGATAATTATGTAATCTACAATGACAAACAGTATACAATTATGGGTTTGTGAATATAATTTTTCTTAAGCAACTTTAAATGAATTTGAAATGTTTTATCAAACCAGTATTGCTCACATTTGAAATAGATCTACAATTTATTTATAAAGTGTATCTAGGAGAATCAACTTTTGCTTAAATAGTTATGTATTTTCTGAAAATTTCAAGCTCTTTGATACTCTCACTACGATTACAACAAATTAAAACAGCAAAAACAAAGAACAACAACCAAAAAAAAAAACACTTTTTAATGTCAGCTGTACCGACCACCACTATAGAACTGCCAACTGGTCACCCATCCACATTCTGACCGAGCACACGTCTGCTTACCATCACAAAGATTATTCAGTATTTTTGCTCACTACATAAACCCAACACAACCGTGACTTTGCAATAATTTCACCGTCACGCAATATTTTTTCTGGCAATAATTTCTATCCAGCGTTTTAACGATCCTCACCTTTATATTGGACTTTATTGTTTGGTCTATAAAGGCGAGAATTGATCGGCAAGCCATCAATGGGTATAAGCGCTGTTTAATCGGTCAGTTTTCACGTAACGTTTGATAGCCCGTGCGTGATATTGAATACACGTTGCTTTGGAAAATGGCCAGCTTGTGATGTTGGTTTAAATAAACTATAACTAGACTAAAACTCTTATTTATTTCAAAGTTTTCATCAAGAATAGAGATTTTAGTTTTATTTGCAAGCGTATTTAGAAGAGAATTATTTACTTTTGATTTTCTTCAACACAATCATAATTTGTCCAGGATTTTCTTACAAGTACAAGGTGTATTGGTACTTGCCCGACTTGGAATCGAACCCACACACTTACAGCTTCACTCACTAGACTCAAGTGACATTAGATACATGTAGGTATTATCGCTGCTTCTAAAAATGTATAGGTACATCATGTACTGTTCACTGTATACTTAGAATTCTAGGCTGACATGTATACTTACCTCAAAATGACATATTTATTTGTTCCCCTGCACGTAAGTTGTGGAACACATAAGTATAGCTTAGCTATCATCTCTAAGGGATGCCAGCAGCTTCTACCGCAATGTCCGTGGGGCTACTAAGTCTTGCTGCAGCACTCTTGAAGTATGACCACTATGTGATTTCCAGGATTTGAAATACAATCATCAGTATATAAAGTTCTACAATAAAATTAGTAAAGATATATTTTTCGGTCGAGTCTGTATCACGACTTTATTACAATTTGAAACTAGGTAAAACGTTTGTAAAGTGTAAAATCTTATTATTTTTCAGCAAAATAAACATACATAATACTACTCATTTTTTTTTCAAATACCTATTCCAGGATTTTTTGTGAAAGTGTACATTTTGGACGACGACGCATCACAACGACGACAACGAGGCATCTAAGGTATTGTCAAGCTCAGCGGGGTCCAGCAGGGCCGAGGCCTGCCGGGGCTGCGGGTTGTTCAAAAGAGATACCGCGGCCCTGGTACATAAAAGGCCTATGACGGAACACGACGGTTTTTAGTCAGTAAGAGTCTGACACTCCCTCACCGCTGCTAACCCACAGCGGGAGGGGTCATTTGATGATTTTTGACGTCGTTAAAAAAAAAGGTATTGTCAAGCTATAAATAACCGAAAAAATGAGCAGTTCTATCAGTCCGTATGTCACAAGGCTTATTGCAATAACCTCAGCGTAATGTGCTTTGATATTAAAGCTTTTACCGTTTAATAGCTCTGACAGATGCTGGTACTTTTTTGATTAAATCCTTTACTAGTCGCGGATGTAATAAATCGGGGTTTTCGTCACTTTGTCGGGTTTTCAATGTCGATGAATAGGTAACGAGGTAATGATTTGATCTAAGCTGTTCAAGAATGTATGCCAGTATTAAGTCTTAGAAACTCTTTCTTGAGGAAATGTTTTATGGGTTAAAGTATAGAATCTAGTCTAGTCTTCATAAAACGTAACAATTGAGGCTTACGTAAAATCCTTTCACAAATGAATGACCTTTAGACCTATCTGAATCAAATAAAATCCAGTTTTGTCTATCGGTTCGTTCTTTCTTTCCATGAAGAAGAATCATCCCTCTTGCAACTTTTCAAATTGAACCCTCCAACAACATTTTATGTTCGTGTTAAATCCAACTTAAAGCCAAAGTAGGTACATGAAACACTCAATAATCAATATTGCGAACATCACACAGATTTTCATTAATACGAAACTTAATGCACTCTTCAAACATCCGCAATGCCAACATTAAGCCCAGCACACATGTACGTTGGTATAATTAAGTGGCACATTATACTCGTAACTCGCACACTCGTTTATCAGCGCTCGAGGGTTAACACCACGGAGTAAGAAAGATGAGCGAAGATGCCATAATGCAGATGGATCAGGCGCAGCCTTCTAGGTCAAATTCGTAAGATGGGTATGACCAAAATGATCAGTTACCAGTGAATTGACGTGGCGTTTGGGTTCTTTGAGACTTCTGACTTCTTCAACGATTTTTGATATTACAAAAAATGATCACGTTCGAAGAAGGCGTATAAGAGCGAAGACAGTAACGTTCCTCGTACCTCGCACCCCCGCATTTTGTCACGCTACTTTCTTATCTCCGTTATGTCGCTATTATTATGTCCGTTATGGCAGCTCCGCTAGTCATTTTGTTCTCCATGGTTAACACCGAGTGACGTCGACATCTCGCACTCGACTCGCACGCTTATATTACGTACATTTATTAACTTTTATTCAACTTTTCTGTGAGTTACTCGCCTTATTTTATGGCGCGAATATAAATCTCGGGAGACAATGAGTTTGATGGTTCATTTATATTAGATTTGGTCGTAAAAGTTATATTGTAATAATGATATGGGAATGTTACTTGTGGTTGTTTAAAATCAGAATGTAGATTTATCACAAAGTACTAAAAACCACCAGTAAAGTATGTGTTATCTGCTACTAAAAATAATTACATCCAAAAAATTTTGAAGATTAAAAATAATATGAGGCGCTATACTTTCACGTTGGGGCCAAGTCCAGAAACATCTTGATTGTTGAATATTGAAACGATGTGAAATCAGTTCTCCTAGATCAGTTTTCTTTTACACGGCATACTTTAAGATCTATGCTATAAAAAATGCCCAAAATAAGATGTCGTTTCTTACACAAAAATACTCAAAATAAGACTCAACATCACACAAAAACACCACGCTACACCAACACATACATTTATATAAACACACAAGCAACACGAAGAGGAAATGATAACGCTCGCTGGCTCAAGAATCCAAGATGGCCGCCCATTAATCACGTGACCTACGGAGGGGATGACACCACGGTCCCCCAGATTGACTGACAAGCTATAGTTAATTTGATGTCACAATAGAGGATCGTAGCACTTAGGAATAGACTGGATATTAATCATGTGTTAACTTCAGAAGGGTAGAACTTTTTTAGTGTCTGAGCAACGCTTATCAGAGTCAGGAGATTGAAGAGTCTCCCTTTCTACGGGGTATTTACAAACACATGAGAAGAGAAAATATATTATAAACGTGAAAGTGTAGATGCTTTCTATTATTATTCTATTACAAATATACAGTGCAACTGTGTCTGTGCTTGTACCTACACTATAATAAGTCCTGCGCAGCTGGCCGATCTCCTTAGAGAGCCGCCGTGGCCGACAATCTGTTAAGACGCATGATCAGATTGAAGAAACTGCTCAACTTATTCAATATTCTACACCTTTTTTGACCTCTTAGCTACATTTTCGTATACAATGTTTCAATCCTGCTTGCCCCATGCTCCAATAAGTCTGTCTGAAGAAACGTAGTGCAGAACTTACAACGTTAAAACCTGCTTTACGGTTGCAATAAGTGCACTCGAACCACTGCCCTTGTTACCGTGCCAGAAGGCGTAAAAAATGCTTTCTGGGACTTCGTTTACGAAATAGGTTTTTTTGTAAAACGTTTCGGAGGATTAACTGTTTGGAATCTTGTATGAAAAATAGTATAGTTTTCTGGAGTAAAATAAATGAAATATCTTGAATGTTCCGCATGTTGCATTCCGGTCTGCTAATAGGTACTACCTGTAATACTAATTAGGTGTTTTTCTAATTGTAATCAAGGCGCAAGTTGCTCAGAAGTACCTAAACGTACCTATTCGAGCACACAGTAATAAATAAAGGTATGTAAACAGTTAATAAAAACAAAACAAAAAACTTTTAAATCATCACTCCAAACTGACTTAAATTCAGCACTCAACAAATTCTTAAAAGATAAACTTAATTGCCAGCTGTACTTAATCCGAAAAGACATGTACTCAAGTAAATTCCTAAAAACGTCAGACACCGAGAAAAAACTCGATAGCATCTAGAAATTAATTAAATTCGAAAACACTTCGCAGTCAAGCGCGATTTTAATCCAAACTCATCTTAAGAGCTGGGCTGATAAACTCTCATTTTGAATCAAACACATAATCCCCTTAGATTGAACAAAATTAATGTGGATTTAAAACATAACAGACGTTTCTAAAGTATCCTCGGTTTTACTTTATCGAAATTTTATTATCTCGGCCCTTGTCGGGCGGTTTAATAACTCTATACGACTCAATGACGACGGGAACAGACCTCTTGACAGAAATATCGTTTTGATTGCTTTCAACTTTTTAATTAAACGCCTCGTCGTGGTAAAGTGGAAGAAGTGTTTGAGTTGTTTTACCGAGCCTTGCAAAAAACTAATTTAGATAGGCTATCGGCGGAATAATGTTTAGGGTTGCTAGACACAAATTGCGTTTTATCTTGACTTTTTAAGCCGGTTTTTGATATTGTTATTTGGGATCGGTGTTTGAGGTAGATTGCTGAGATAAAACTGAATGTTTTAATAAGGGCACTCGTTTCCGAACTGTACTTAAGAACTTTCTTGTCCCATGAGTCATATGTATGTGGTACACTCCGATTGTTTAACCATTGTGTCCGCTTCGTGGACAGTGAAGTGGACAGTACCCAATTTTTTACCACCTATAAAGTGTGCAGTCACATCATACTACATTTAAGTCAAAAAAATCTAAAGCATTTAATGCCACAAGTAAGTTCATAATATCACAATATCCTATTTAGTTCAGTTCGTATGTTTACTTATCTAAAGTTCGCCTTACCTTTGCTATAATGCCGGGTGTTTCAGCCTCGTTTGCCGAAAACTTCGCCTAACGTGAATGCAAGTTTAGCAGTCACAGCATTAAGTAAGCAAGATCCGTGCAGTTTATAAGTGTTTGCATATTGTGTCTTGGTTAGAATATGAAGTTTTAGATGTGAATATAGCTGCTTGCTAACTAACAATCATAGGCGTTGGTCAGTAGATGGGTTACCATCTTATTTTTACGACTTCTTCCATGTTTTAGAAGACACGTTTTTGTTGCTCCCAGTTGTCATTTCAACATTGTCGGCAATCTTTACGGGTAGTCAGAAGCAAGAAAGTCTGACAATCAGACATACCAATTCAAAGGTTGTCTTTTGCCCAGGTAACCGGGATGAGGAAGCCCATTTTCATGTGAGTACATTGAACAATAAATCACATCACAAACAAACGAATAAACAAAATCTCAAACGCTATCCACAAACCACTCCGCCATCAAAAACTTCAGACAGACAAATTAACACCTCAGAGACTTACGAAAATTTTCAAAAAAAAGGAAACAAACACAAAAAACGGTTCAGAAAATTTGCTTTCCGCACAAAGTAAGAAGGGGGGAAACAAAAAATCGGAACAATTTCTAGTGGAAGTTGTGTAACAAGTTAAGGGGAACGTTTCGAAGTTCCGCACCTGCTGGCGAAAACTTCTACCAGCGAGCTTGGGGACATACTACTGACGTTTACCGGGGTTGCTCGTATTTTCGAGGAATTTTTATGGCTTTGAAATAGTGGTGATTTTTTTTTTCTGACAGGTGTAAAATGATCGACGTTTAAGTAATTTTTGGGTACTGTACAAGAGCATTTATATAAATAAAGAAAAATAAAAAGTAGCATAAACAACTTCAGTGATTTTGACAGGCCATGTTTAACCAAATTTTTTTCATTTTTATATCTGTAAAGCACATTCCAGAGCTCAAAAACTAATGGCGCTGGACGGCCATTTCAAACTGTTTAGCAGAGCGTCCTATGTCTGCTGAAACTTGGAATAAAGTATGAATCTACAAAATAACTGCAACACAAACAAAAATATTACTACAAGAAATGAATTATAGGTAAACCCGGGTGACAAAAATGCAAGCGCGCAGTAGTACCAGATATTAAAGACGATTTGTAAAGAGCAAAGTTGAAAGTCAACGTTTCTTCGGACGAAATGTTTCTATTTAAGTTTGGTGTCTTGCAAATATATTATGGGAAACTTTTGCATTTTTAAAAGGTAAATTTGTACCTGACGGCCGTTCCCGTACTTTTAGATTGTAGACTTTAGATAGTAAATGAGTTTGGGATTTGGGAAATGCTGGAGTTAAAATTGTTGAAGAGAATTTTTATTGCTGTTCTTTTGTTTTTGTTTCGTGTCTTGTGCAGAAAATATGTGTTTGAGAAATAAGTGGTGGTCAAATAAAGTGTGAAAGCACTGTTAGTTGTTTTTTACCTCCTATAATTACTATTATTTATTTTACCTCATTTAGGTTATTATTATTTACATTTACCTCACCAATTTTAAGTTTATTTTAGTCAGTGTGATACACCTTATACGTATAACGTATAACTTTTATGAACTTCTGAAGCCACAACACCGCTGCTGAGCTAGCTACTTGTATCAATAAAAAATCTTTTCCTTATACGGGAATCAATCCCGTGACTTGACGTGTTATTTTTAATACTAAGTCTGTGGTTTGAAATTTCAAATAAATCATTATTCTTTAATAGTAATGTTTTTATCGTCGGTTCGCGCATTCCGCGACTCTAATGAGGTTATAAAATTTTACGGACTTTTTGCAGTTTTATTTATTAGCTGCCTTAATTTAGTCGTTAATATTTGAATTTGATTTGATTTTAAATGAAATATGTTTCGGTAGGTAATGAAGCAATCAGGGAAATTTTATTACTTACGTATTTTTGTTTTTTTTTATGTTGAACTTTTAGTGGTTGAGAAAAATATACATATGTATGTATACAAGGTGTTGATTTGCATTTGTGCCATAGTTCAGGAGGAGGACATACAATACGTAAATAATCGATTGGAATTACAGTAGATTGGAAATAACTAATATGCACTGCTTTTTTTTGTCATTGTAATGTCGTGGTATTTCCGAAGTAATCCAATTTTATGAATGAAATTTATGAGTGATCGTTGCGTATGCTTTGTGTTTGCGTTTGTGAGAGGGTGTAGCGCGGTTTTAACGCCAGTAACATGCGCGCCAAGTTTAAATAAGGCTGGATGACATTTACGGAATTCCGAAAAAAAATGAAAGAAAAAAAATTACGTACCAATTTTTTTATTGATTTGGGTCGAGAATCACTAGCATAATTACCTCCTTGAATAAGGCACGGATGCAAATCAACAGCTTGTATAAATATCCAACAGGAAGGTACTTAATTATTTATTAGCATTCCATGAAGTAAATGTTTCGTGAAGCTCAACGAAAGGGTGATTTTGATTTATTGTTTTACATTATAAAAAATACTTGTACCCCTAGCTCAACAAAGTACAAAAAAAAACAATTATCAATTTCAATATAGTATGAGTAATAAAAACTTTCAGAAACAAAACAGTACAGTCAATCAAAAAATAGAACCCACTCAGCTCAAATTGCTATCTCGCAAATAATAGGTCAGGAGAGTAAAGTTAGCAAAAATACAGCATTTTGTTTTCGTGGCACGTCGAGACGAGACTGCGGGACCCTCGGGGCCTATAAATCGCTCAGCACCCTGTTTTATTTAATTACAACAACCACAGATAAGCAGAATACAATTTTGTACACAGTTTTTTTTAAGTTGACAGTTCAAATTAAGGATGTCTACCGGACTCCTTTCTTTTTGGTAGTAATTTCTCTGTTGTATTTTTTTGGTAATGAATCTGGTAATATTAATTTTAAGGCATAGAAACTTCAAAGCAGTTCTTGTGGAGTTACTTTGTTCTTCTGAAATCATATCAGTCATTTGTTACAGTCATTATGTACCAAACGTACAAGTTTTGTTTATACATTTTAATTATCAAATAGGGCTTTACTAGCAAAGCCAACTTCGGATCTGCAATATTGTACGTATATTTCTATCTGGGCAACCTCTTATGTAAGTGTCATGGGAGTGGGTAAAGCACCAACCTCTCAAGTATGAGTGAGTGTTCGATTCTAGGTCAGGCATGTACCAATGCGACTTCTCTAAATTTGTATGTATTCTTAGTATATTTTTTTTTCTTTCTAAATATATTTAATACACCAATGACTGATTAAAGGTGAAGGACAACATTTCGAATAAACCTGGACTATAAAGTCGGAAATCACCAACCCGTATTGAACTAGCGTTAATCAACGCTCAATACTCGCTCAGTCTTTCCGAGACTTGTGCTCAGCAGTGGGACAACAAAAAAGCAAATGATGATGAACCTCTTTTAGACCAAGAGCGTAACTGCTAATTACGTCTCTTTAAAAAATAACATGTATTAAGATTATTCACATGACGTCATAATAATGAATCGCATTGTAAGTAATTTGCTTTTAAATAAAATAAGCGTGCCTATCTGATGAGTTCTCACTGCACAAAATCCCAATTATCTGCCCACATGATGTCTGCATACTATTGACAAAAATAATGACATTTCCACGAATAAATTATACGTAGTGACGGAGCCTTTTAAAGTATTCATTTACATTCCAGGTAAAAAGTGTTTTACTTAATGCAATTCTTTGAAACTTATAATGGTGTTAAAACGTGGTAATTTTTTCTCGGTAAAAGAAATCATCCCTTATGGGATCCACTATGAGAACAGCCAGAAGATTATATTTTATAAATCTGAGTAAATTAGGTATAAGTAGGTCGGTATTAAAGGCTTATACTTTATTTTTCACCTTCCTAGCAAAAACACATAGGAACTACTGAAGGGTGGGCGTTTTGGTGCTGTCTTTTGAAAACAGCTGATTTATCGGCTTAATTTGAATACAAGTTTTTGAGTTTTTGCTTAACATGCTTTATTTACTACCTACCACTTCATGATTTTCATAAAGTCACTTAAGCAATTTCCTTTTTCTTGACACCCCAAACCATAATAGCCCAATGATAAGCCCCAAAAAACCTAGTTTCCTACCTGAAATATAATAGTATTCAGGTGATAAAGCCGGTGTGTTGTAATAAAAAGTGGCTGCCTACATCATTATGTATTTCAGGCGAACTTAACCTACGTGAGCGCTTTGAATAAGCGGTCGGTAATCTTAAAAAATATACTTTTATCGCCGTAGAAGTAAAATGAGAATATTACATTTTTGCCACGAATTTTAATTTACACGTTAATGTAGCTTGACAATCTTGTATCTAGTATTCGAGATTAATATTTGTAAGTATTTGTCAGGCTTGATTTTATGTATCAATCTTCTTCCCAGCAAAAACACATAGGAAGTGTTGAAGAGTGGGCATTTTGGGGGCTGTCTTGTGTAAATTCCTGACGTTCAAAAAATGCTGTCTTGCAGCCAAGTTTGAATAAATGATTTTTGATTTTGATTTGATTATGAAATCACTTACCATTCATTACTTGTAGCTAAATAACAGTCGCACGGTTCGATGGATCACAAGGTTAAGCAATCCGGTGCGAGGTCTATCCTTACATGGGTGACCATCTTGACATACCTAACGAGTTCTTCTGTGTATCAGGAGACCCAATATAGTTAAGAGCTAGGCAGATAATGACGTAAGCAAGATAATTAAAAAGCAAGAAACACTAAAACAGATGTCTTAAACATCGTTCGTAGAAACGCAATCTACTCCGAAACTAACTCGGCACCCATTAACGGAATTAGTTGAGTCACTGAACGGTCTTCATTTAAAAACTTACAACTTATTTTCAGACTAAATTGAAAATGTTGAAGAACTAGCTCGAAATAGATTTGAGTTGAGAAATGTACTCGTTATTGCTGTAACGAGTTATGGTACGGAGAAATAGCTAGAAAATCATCTGCCTAGCTTTTTCCCAACTATATTGGGATATGTCTTTACATGGAGTGACTGCATATCTGACCCCCTCAAGTCATTCACCTGGGCAACCAAATACTCCTTTCTTACAACGAAAGTATGTCTCCAATGTTAGAAGATCCAAGCTTAAAAAACTAACTTGAAATCAGTACAAATATTGTAGTTGAAAACAAAGAAACTAATCATGACACGTCCACTCGCAGCTAAACCTCGTATGTGTAAGTCGGTGGACCATAAACTGTGACTCACTTTGAGTATGCATTCGACAAGCTATGTCTTCTTTAGTAACCAAAGTAAAGTGCCATTGGATTTTTCGATGGATTTGATTTGAATGTTGTAATTAAAAATGAAATTTAAAAAAAAAACTTGTTTTCAACTATCATTATACCAACTTAGCTATATTTTTGCATGCTTGATTTTACGCTTGTATTCAATAAACCCGCGTGTCAGGGGACTTCTTCCCTCAGATAAAATATAGACTATTTTGCTAAAGAATAGTGTAACTTTGCATTGTAACTTTGTATTATTTCAGTAAATTTGGAGCTAGGGCTCAAACAAAACCAAAATCTACTTGATAAGATCACGTAATTGTGATGATCGATTGTTTTTATTTATTCCTGGCATGATTGGGAAAATGTAATATGGATCTACCTACATTTAGACCTACGATCCTCCCATTTATACAAAACTAATAATGATATACCTTGTTAAATTTCTACGTAAAGGCGTCAGTTCTCAAGTTAACCCCGTTTGCAACGGTCTCGCTGGAAACTTCCACTATATTGGTGCAGTTCACTTCTTGGAATCGGAGACAAACAAACAAATTAGTAGATTGTTACTTCAACTGTGCTACTTGAGATTTATTAATGAATATTTTAAACTAGCTTCTGCCCGCGACTTCGTTCGCGGATCCTGTCCCTTATGCCAGCGACTACGGGGTCAGCAAAATAAAAGGTCTGAATCATCTGATATTGAATTTTAAGGGCCCGTTGACTTGAAAACAACGGAATACGCATAGCCATTAGAAACGTTCCATATATGTATTTTTGTACTTCAACGGCAAAAGCACAGCAGACTAAACAAAACGCTGAGAACTGAACCGCAATAGACGTGACCATAGGGATAAAAGTAGTGATTCTAATTAGTCCACATTTAAGTTGTGTGTGGCAAAAATATTACACGTATATAATATTGCACGTAAAAAAACATTAAATGTTACTGAGATGACAAAGTCGTGATGACTTAGTGGAAGTCGTAGTGGTTTATTGGGTAGAGAACCAATCTCTCAAGTATGAGCGTGCGTCTTTGATTCCAGGTCTGGCAAGTACCTGCCAATAGTGCCAATGCAACTTTTCTCTCTTGAGATAATAACGACAATAATAATGAGATATAAGCACCGCAGGACATCTGAGGCTGATGACGGGGTGTAGCGACCCCGCGGGGCATATATACTGAGTTCTCCAGGGAGAGTATACTGTCCCTCATCTCCGGCCGGTCGGAGTGAACCATGACGGGGGTAGGTCTCACGACTCTGGCTTGGCTTGACCGTCCAGAGTGGAGTCGGTAGAGCAGGGTTAGTAGCCCTGCTCGGAGGATAGGTGCCTCGTGGTAAGTGACAGGGAGCGCGTAATCTGCGTTTTAAATCCGCCGAGGTATCCTCACACTTCAGCCGCTTATGTCCCTGTTGCCCTCTTGTTGCTATTCAGTGACTGATTCCCGGGGGCCCAGTAAGTGAGCTGCCATTTTTACATGTATCTAATACATTGTCATCGGCAGGTGCCATAGTTCCCGTAGTTTCCCCATTCCTAGTTTATTAGCATCCCATCACAATAGCCCAAGTAGTATTCATCCACAGTTAGCAATGGTATAACACAGAACCGGGGATTGTCCTTGGGTTCATTTCTATAGTGTATAAAGGGATAATCGTCGGTTTTGTGTCACCATTTCATTAAAGTTGTCTCAAAAGGGCTTCAGCGTGTTGGCTTCGGCCTCTCGTTTGCCTCCCGAAAATTCAGAACTCTGTAGTCCCGAGGTCTGGAAGAGACATGCAAAATAATAATGAGATATATATAACGCAACTAATTCGGAGAGTGGGGGCTCGTGACGCCACGTCTAGGTATGTAAAATTTGTACTAAGCAGTGACTTAACACAAAATTCAAGCGTGTTATATCTTCGTTATTATTTGTTTGTGAGAAGGAGAAAAGAAAAAATACGTGTCCATTATTTTAGGGTTATCTAAAAGACGGACTAATTACTTTCTTTGATTCACCATACCTATTTCATAACATTCATTTCTATACATTTCAAGTGTAGTATTGCTCTTGAAGTTCCACATCAGGTGTTCCAGATCTTCGATGTTTATATGTCAATAGAGAGTGCTTATCAGATTGAACCACTTTTGCTACAACGTTATACCTCTATATGCTATAGTCTAGCTGGGCCCCTGGAGTTCCACATCAGGTGTTTTAGATCTTCAATTTGTATAAGTCAATAGAAAGTGCTTATCAAATTGAACAACTTTTGCTAAAACGTCATACCTGTATATGGTACAGAAAAGCTGGGCTCTTGGAGTTCCACATCAGGTGTTCCAGATCTTCAAATTTATTATCTCAGCTGAAAATGCTCATCAAATGAAACAATTTTTGCCATGGCACCATTTTTGTATCTCTTATAGTTTTGTTGGTCTGTTGGTGTTCTGCATCAGGTCTTCAAGTTTCGAAGATAAATTATAGCCTATATGTTGACCAGGCTTAATACTGATACAACAAAGAAAAAATCATTGAAATCCGTTCAGTAGTTCGGAAGATTAGCGTGTACAAACAAACAGACATACAGACATACAGACATACAGACATACAGACATACAGACATACAGACATACAGACAGAATTTTTTTTTTGGATTTGTGCTCCATTACTGTTTCTAAACCCCACCCAATTATTATTTTTTTAATATATTCAATGTACAGACACAGTTTTTTTACAGATTTATTATATGTATAGATATTATATGTATAGATTAAAATGTACTTTTTAATGCTTTTTCCTAATTGAGACATTGTTAAGATGCTGCATAGTAATTAGATTTTTGGAACATATTTTGTAGAAGATTATTAACTAGTAATTTATTTTTCTTACTGGTAATGAGCAGCTTCTTATCATGTCAGATGTTCACTGCGAAAGTAACTATTGTACTAGTCATATATTTTTTCAGGTTCGTTAAGCAACTAAAATTGAAGTATTTTTCAGCACCTATTCATTCAAACAATAGCCAATAAAAATTAACAAATAAACAAGCACAAAACAGAAACGAAATAAACGTACTTCAGTCAAACGATAACAATAGCTTCATTTTTGAAAAAAGTTTTTTTCAGTTTTTGCCAAACCATTGAAACGTTGATGAATTTAAAATTTTGTTTTAACAATATTCTAAATATTTGCGTTCTGTTAAAACAAACCCAAATTGCAAATACAATATATAAAATTCACAGCAAAAAAAAAACAGTAAATTCAATCAAAAGTGAAGTATCAAAACTCAAGTGTCATTGACCCCAAATAAATGAAAAGCGATACTCTACCCAATCCAGCACAAATCGGTTGGAAATAAAAACTGGGTAACTGCGGGTCAGGCTTGCGCGACGGGTTCCGGACCATTATATTTATGAAAAAGCAAAAAAACACGTTGTATGGTAGCATTCCTATTTATTTTATTCTCATTATTTCAGTATTTGTAATTGTTACGACAACTTAATATACATCATCTATAATAATTGCAAGCCTTTAACTATCACGGTTCATGAGTAACTGATGGACAGCGAAATCTCAGTAATAGCGTCCCATTTTACCCTTCGTTTACGGACCCCTAAAAATGGACTCTGATACCAGGTAATTAAATAAAGTATTCCCCGCGGCTATGTGGTCGATAGCTCACATTCTAGCAATTTCTTTCCAATCGCTAGACTGGTCGCCAGCCACGTAGATTAAAGTTAAAACTACCCTTGGGGGATTGAAAAGTAGTGTTTTGTTCTTTTTAGCAGATTTTATTTGGCAAGGATCGTTGTTGTTAAGGCGTGTTATAAGATTGGTGACGGTTTTTGGTTCGTTATTGAAACCAAGAGGATGACAATGAATTTTTCAATTATTATTATCCTGGTGAACTTTACTTAAAACTTTTTCAGCGTTACTACAAAAAGTTAAACATCTATTGAACTCTTGTCTAAAAAAACGCCTACAAAATGGATCCTATTCCAATGTCATAATCTGTTTTTTTTTAGACAAGTGTTTAGCAGATGTTTTAAAGTTTTTTTCGTACGACGGTTACTAATTAATTTGTTTTTTAAAGATGAGTCATTTTGTTTTTTTTTTTTTAAATATAATTTAAAGAGACGCTCCTACAGCTACAAGAAAAATAAATCAGGTCAAAGGCGGCACAATGTCTCACTTTGTTTTCAGAAAAAGAGGTCTCATGAAGATTTTCCTCAAACAAAAAAATATCTATAATAATAATTCTATAAGAAAAACTGATAGGTATAACAAACGGATTACAACGATAAATTATTGGAGGAAAGGAAACATGGTCGCTTACCCCTTAACTTCGGTCTATTTTATTTTTATTATATTACACACGTTTGTTAAGAGAATAGGGCATTTAATGTATACGGTTAGGGTACGACTAGGACACGATATGGCTCTGATGAATTTCTATGTAATTTTTCATTTCAAAAATTAGTAGTTAGTAAATGTCCTTAGTTGGAAACTAAAGCCTCTTGATAGATTTGGTTTTCTTTTTGCTATTACTTCTATCTAAGTTCCTAACCTAATTAAATCAAGTAATATGTATAGGTAGTACCTATGAGCCCTCACATTTGCAACGCTAGAAAATGGCCGTTAAGTTCAACAAAATATTTTTAACATCTGCAAAATACATTAATATGCAAATAAATATTAGAGTTTTGAGTTTGAGTTTTGAACCATAGAATTTTTAGACAAAATACATACATTTTGTAGCCCTGTTTGCGACTTGCTTTTTTGGCGATTGGTTTGACAGGTTAGTAATTATTTAAACGGTAAAACTTATCGCCAAAAATAGCAACCAACGATCTACTCTTATCCGACTGCAGTTGATCTAATTCATACTTTGAACCAACAGATGCTTACAGATAAGAAAAATCGTATCGTAATCGTGACATGCAAAATTACAAATGTGCCTAAAGACGCATGATCTTGGCATCATACTTTCGTTCGAACATTGTGAGCGGAATACATTATGTTTTGGGTGAACCATAATTCACATACTATGGTCTATTCGTTCGTGTAAATTGTTTTGATAGGCACGAACATTATATACTTTGTTTTTCCACAGTTTATTATAGTTTAGGGTTTGTTTCGTTGGTTTAAGCTCCGTTTTATTTATTTAAGCGAGTGAAAGGAGTTTTTGTGTTTTTGATTTGTGTTTATTTGTATTCCATACTAGCTGATCCCGCGAACTTTGTATCGTTTAAACCTTCCCTGGAACTCTACAAACATTTTAAAACCAAAAAAAGCCAAGTCGGTCCAGCCATTCTCGAGTTTTTTCAATTCATTTTTATATATAAGAGTTTAGGTTCGTTCAGTTTGTTGTAAAATAATTTAATGGGTATTTAATAGACCTAAAAATTTCCGTCACAAAGCCCAAAAAAATGACCAAGACCTAACTTCAGAATTGCAAAGTGATTTTATGCATTTCAAACTTTTAGGACATAATTTATTCGATGAAGAACCTATGTATATCAAATATTTGACATAACTGCACTATAGTAGATATATGGCCCAATTTAACTCGTATATACCCTCAAAAAATGTATCATGCTTCATCAAAAAGTCATATAATTTTAAAGCCCAATTTCACATCAGCCATGATGCAAGAGAACAAAATTACAAGCATTAAAAGTAGCAATATGTTTGTAACAAAGTACAAAATTAACCCTTACATAAAGTTCATACTAATATGCATAAAATTATTCAAGTTTTGATGGACTTGTTTACATTTTACGTACATTAAATAAGTACCTATAATAGTAAATCTCAGTGCGTTACCGGCAGGCTGTTGGCTTTAGGTATATGTTTAAAAAAGGTTAAACAATACTTATACAATGTATTATATGTATTATACTAGCTTCTGCCCGCGGCTTTGCCCACGTGGTGTGATGAAAAGTAGTCTATGTGTTAATCCTGGATATCACCTATCTATATACCAAATTTCAGCAAAATCAGTCCAGCCGTTTTTGCCTGAAAGAATAACAAACAAACAACCATACATTCTCACAAATTTTCACATTTATAATATTAGTAGGAAAGTAGGAATTTGTATGATTAGTAGGATTTAGCAAAGGAGTAAGCAATCTTAGCAGAAGATTTATGTATAAGGATTTTAGTAAACATATTCCGTCAACTTGTTCAACCATAGAATTCATCGTGCTTTCCGAAATATGGAGTAACTGGCCAATACAAGATGGTCACCCATCCAAAGACTTACCGCGCCCAGTATTGCTTAACCTTGATGATCGATGAATGATCGATTCACCATTGCGGTTATTTCATAGCTACCAGCCGATTCAAACATAGTTATGAAATGGCGAGGCAGATGATAAAGTTCGTGTGTAGCAAGTATTATTTCACCTTTTTGAAACAGATTGTATATTTTTTAATCCCGTATGATGTTGCCGAGAGAATTTAACGTTTAATGCTATTTTCGAGCCCTTTGCGTAATCACTCCAGCTTTTTTAATTTTCGCATATAACCTTTTATATTTGGACTATTAACGTGTCAGGAGTTGTATTTTACTGAGAAAATGTTATGTTGTTTTTGATGAAGAACATAATGTTGGTGCTTGTAAAATAGGTTTTGTAACTTTTTGTGTAATGTTGCCAATTGTCATTCAATTTTTTTTTACAATCTAGGTGTTTGAGAACTGATCTAAAAAGCTGCCTAAAAAGTATTGGTGTTTATTTAAGAAACCGAAATCTAGAATTAATTCAGTCTTCAAAGAAAACTTATTTTTTGTTGGTAGTTATGCACTCTATTTCTTTTAAACACACTGCCCTATTACTTTATTCCTAAAGATTCTACCAAAAGAGGCGCATTTAACCTAAAAAAAAACTCTAATTTGAAAAAACAAATTATGAAAAGTTTAACAGTCGCATACATTCAACTCTTCAATATTCGCGAACCATAATTTGCCGTAATTATGAGAAGTCAAACATTTCGTGTACAAACATATCACATCAATGCTTGAAAACTTTGTGACACGGAATATTGTATTTATTTCTAATTTTAACATATTAAGTATTGTAATAGTTAGGCAAAAAACCAAAACCGATTTCAATAATATACCTATAACTTACTCCTAAAACTGGCAAATAGTATGCTGAAACCGCATCAAAATTGGTTCAACCAGACCTGAGATAATCGAGCACAAACAAACATACATACAGGTCAACCTGACAACTTTTTTGAAGTCGTTTAAAAATGTGGTTACTCTTCATTCATCAACATATTTCAATGTTCAAGCCAATTGTCTACCTTTTTCAAAAAAACCTGAATATGCCTTCTTTCCCAAAAATCTTTTATCACTCATAGAGAGATGACTATCACAAAATTCACTAGAAGCCTATTTCAGTACTGGCCGAACAATGCAAGGACTTAGCCCAGTATTACAGTATTATGTAGCTTAAAATATTTCGCTACAAAATTCGGCCTCACAAACGGACGATTATTCTATTATTAGGAGCGAAAATTACATCTACAAGAATGCTACAATGCCTCTGTACTAAGAGGAAATTCCTTGAATTATTAAAACCTAATTTGTGTTTGCACACATACAAAACTTTCATGGAAACACCAACGTTTGGTTTGCGAGTGTGTGTACTTTGTAACATAGACGCTTCTTTCATTTTTCAGAAAAAGAATTCTCTATAATTTCTTTTTTTTTATAGTACCTTGAAATGAGTGTTATGTAAAAGTAAATGAGTCTGTAAGCCACATTTCTCTGTCATTTCACTTTTGACAATCATGGTCGTCATGTTCCGAATTGGGCAACATCTATGATGATCAGCATCACGACATACCACCTAACTCATTTAAGGTACATGCTTGTTCGAGGGACAATCACAGCCAGCAATGCTTGATCTGTCCGCCTCATCAAGGAACCTTCATCATCCTCCGAGCCTTTTCCCAATCATGTTGGGGTCGGCTTCCAGTCTAACCGGATTCAGCTGAGTACCAGTTCTTCATCAAGGAACCTTGTAGTCATGTATTTACCTGTGGCTTCTAATCTTAACAAATATTTAAAATAATTGTCTCTTTATACACATACAACTGAAATGTGAATGATCTGTTTATTTACAAAGCTTCAGGAGAGTCATGGCAATAACATTACCCAGAGACGGTGCCTGCATAACACAATTTCACCGTAACTCACACTCATACAGGTGTGTATGAACAGGTACATGAGATATATATGTGTGTGTGTCAGTACAGGTACCTGAGATACATGTGTGTGTGAGTGTTTGTCTGTGTGCGACTTTAATTTAGACAATGCGCTAAGTCAGCTGTAATACCGCATTATTATAGTTAACTTTTGGCAGTTCCAGAGCAAAGTAGGGCAGTTTGTTTCTCGTGTGTAAAAAGTTAGTCAATACCTTGACCTTTTTGTGTTATACTTGAGTTTGTGTTACGTTTGGATGTAAAGCGTTTATAGCGTCAATTGAGTAATGAGCACTCAGTACGTATTCATTTTAGTAGCAGAAAAACACTATAACGAAATTGAATTTGACCCGCACTACGCAGCACAAGTATTAATAGATCAGCCGCTATTACCCACCATTTAGATATTTCATAAAAGCCCAAGTTCTAACTTTGCAAGACCTAAAATAAATCATCTCCCAAAAACATTTACGACAACCCAACCGAAATTGAAATTTAAACAAAATAAAGACAGCTTCTAAAATTACCGATATCGATAACCGGACAGCTGGAAAATGCGTCAGATTTTACCGACTCTCGTAAACAACGCACTGTCATTCCATGTTGACGTTTATCGACGCTTATATCGACATCGTGATAGTTGAATGTGCCCTGCACTAGTTGAATGATATTGAAAAATATATTGTGTAACAAATTTGGGATATAAAAATTAATGGTTCAATACTAGATTTCTAAATTCCAAACACATGGGCTGGTACTTTTCAAAATTACATACAAAAGTACATATTATTATAAATTATATAGGTAGGTGAACGTCTTGTCATACGAATATTATGTATCGGAAAAAAAGACTGATCAGACTCGTGTCTGACTTTAAAGTCATAACTAATTTCAAGGTAAAAATAATGTACAAAATACGTAGGTAAAATATGTCAAAAGATTATCCTATGGAAAATCTTAGAAAAGAGTCTTAGGTAGATTAGAAAATAAGAGGTTTTATTTGATCTTTTTATACAAAAAATCAGTTGCCTATAAAATTATGGTAGCTGAAATAACCGACCTACCTAAAGTTATTTTCGATTATTTAGCAGACGGCGTCCAGGATAATTTACTCAGAATATAAGAGATATTTTCTCATTTAATCACGTCTTGGCTGGGTCAATGACCTCAGGTATCAAGAATGTTCCATTCCAGACTCGATCAATTTTATTGAAAATAATAAAACAAAATGACATCTTTCTTAACTACATCTTAGATGAACATTAACGCTTGAAAAACTGCATAAAAAAGTGCAAAACATTTCAAAAATTCGAATCGAACAACTCAATTGTGAACGTGAATATTCAAAGGGGAAATGAAAAAATAGAAAAAAAAAAATAGAAATACATTTTCTAGCGCAAGTTGTCAGTGAAAGATGTCTCTCGATAAATAACCATGTTTCCCTCGAAATATAGGGACTCCTTATGAATTTCAAATTCTATATTTGAATACATAATTCCGTTGAGTTCGAAAAGTTATTTTTCTTTAAATCTGTGTCGCGATTCTGTGGAACATTTTAAGATAATGTGTTATTTGTTATTCATAAAGAACTTAGGTAGCACTCGGTACTACTTCTAAATTGTGTTATTTACAAGCAAATGTATGGATTTGTGTTCGCTAACATGATTTATGTATCTTAAGCTTACATTACCGCAAATAGGTCTTGAAGTAAGAGTATATATTTGCAGAATAAATTACAGTCAAGTTGTGGTACTAATCAATTTGTAATCACACCAGCTTTTTTTATTGTTCTCAGTTTGTTGAATTTCCATTATCTTTCTTGATCTTATTTATACACTGCAGTTATATTGATCAATCCGTATGATACTATTTGCAAGTCTTTAGTCATCATCCTAAAATCAAATTGATTTATATCTTTGTTTTCTGTATACTTTCAGTAAACACAATATGAAGCATAATTAATTACTATACTACACACATTTTAATTTCTGTCATTCCTATCGAGACAAACAGACGGTGCGCGACCTACATTCATATGCAGATTTTACTGAGCTCTTCGCTTAATTGTGTCAATTCAACAGCAGCTGCACTTGATGATAAATTACAGTTCATATTTATATTAACATGTCCAAATGTAATTGTAGTTATGATATTTAATGTATTGGTGGATCATTCATTTTCGAGACTAATAAAATTGAAATTTGGAACTTCGTTTTTTCTCGTGAATAGTTACAAAATAAGTTTGAGGTAGCCTAACCGCTCGCATGACGATAATTATAAGACAATTGACTGTCAATTGTTTCTCGCGTAATATCTCCGCTTAATATATGACAGGCGAGTGGTTAAACCACCGGCCTATCAAGTACCTACAAGTATGTGGGGTCAATCATAGGTCAGAAAAGTAGGTACCAATGTTCAGTTCCAATCATTAAATCCTTCTAATTTACGGGTCCGATGCATGTGCGATCACCATTACGTCATTGAACCTTTTTATGTCTTACTTATTTCTCTCTCAGTTAGTTACGTTTCTTTCATTTTTAGTTGGCTTTTGTGTCTCATTTTTTGTTGACATACGACACTGATACAGCTATGTTCACCAGTGGGTATAGTTTGGTCAACATTAGGTAAACTCGTAGTGAGCACGGGAGGGTTATCGGTGTAACCTTCCGCGTGCAGCGTTGATTGGTCGTTAGAGGCGCGGGAGCCATTTTGTGCGTATTCGCGATTATGTTGGAGATTGGGTGCTCGGAAAAGTTTGATACTGCCTACTTAGATGCGACTTGATGTAAAGTTATGAAGAAATACGTGTAATTTCTTCTATATACGTAGCTTATTTCCACAAATAACTTTTCCAGTATCTAGCCATATGTAGCTGTAGTATCCCATTTCTGAAGCATCACTTGTATCCATGCAATATTCTGCCATGACGTTTTTAGTTTATAGCTCCCCTCAAATAACTTGGCTGCTTCGCAATAGCCACTTGATACCTGGGACACGTAAATGAAATGCGGTGCTTTGGTTGTACAGCTTGACTATTGCAAGTCATTAGCTAATTTCTTTATGTTTAGTTTTATTAGCTTATTTAAAGAGAGCTGCTGGTTAACTTTTACCTTGCTGTAAGGGTTTTCAATTGAAAAGCAGTAGGTAGGTAGCGTACAGTAGCTCCCTTATAATATATCATGTTAACAGCTCGTCCAAAGGAATCTTCGTAATTGATGAAATATATTTACATAAGCTTTAATATTATTTATTTTTATTTTAATATTAGGTGATGAGGAACATGTCCAGGATAGAGCGAAGTGGAAGAAGAAGATACGGAAAGCGGACCCCGTCACGAGACGGGATAAACGCTAAGAAGAAGAAGAAGAATTAGGTGGTGGCGTTGACGCCCTATATTTATTCTCCAAACTATCGAACCCACCGTCAGCAACGAAACCCCATCCACGGGGACAGTTCAATTTAGCGTATGTGATACAATAGTAGCTAACTGTTCCATCATAGTGTTGGTCAGTGTTGTTATGGAGCAATTTACCTGTGTCTATTTGTGTACACCTGTCGACTATCGACAATGCATAGGCACAACACTATATCTGTGAATAGATGCGTTTTTATGCGGGGTTTAAGTCTGATTTATTACTTGCTAGTAGGTCCTCCGGAATTTATTTTTTCAGTAGTTATCCTTACTAATATTATAAATCGGAAAGTGAGTTTGTTTGTTTGTTTGTTTGTTTGTTCCGCTTTCACGCCGTAACTACTGAACCGATTGCTTTGAAATTTTGCAGACGTAAAGTTAGAAGTCCGGATTAAATAATAGGGTACTTTTTATCCCGAAAAAAATAGATATTCCCGAGGGAAAACAAAAATATTGTTTGCTTGATGGATGGATTGTAGATGGCGCTGTGTGTCGTTTAAAACAAGGTAATATATTGCAAACGAATATAAACATGTAAATTTAGAAGCTAAATGATACGATAATGAATCCCCGAAAATGAGGAATTCCCGAGGGATGATGTACAATTTGTTTAATCGTCTAAACTGTTTTTTTTTACATCTACTTATATATTGCAAACGAATATGAACATATAAATTTAGAAGCTAAATGATACGATAATGAATCCTCGAAAATGAGGAATTCCCGAGGGATGACGTACAATTTGTTTTATCGTCTTAACTGTTTTTTTTTACATCTACTTATCCTGAAATAACTATAATTCAACGAATTACTAATTGGTATAAGTATTAGTTAAGTTATTTAGTTCTTGAGGTATGCGATAGATGGCGCTGGGTGTTTTTAAAACGTGGTAACGATGTGTTTTTAAATACGTAAGAAGTGGAATGATAGCTTTTTAAAACGTGGTGACGTTGTTTTTTTTAAGATACGTAAGAAGTGCAATGATATCTAGCGCTTTAACCTGTAGCTCATCGTATCCAGCGTTACATCGCGCTTCTTAGATTTTTCCGTGGGAATGAGAAGTTTTCTTATAGTTGTGATTTATACCGCAATATAACCGAATTCCACGCGGGCGAAGCCGCGGGCGGAAAGCTAGTATATTTATAATCATCATCTGTCATCGAGACGTCAAATAGTCCGGTCACGTTAATTCTGCTCTCTTGTTAAAATTATAAAATAATAGTCTAAAATAAGTCTTGGACTGTGTGCTATCTGTAAGCATATTATCTAAACCCTAAAGTACGCATTGACATTATTTTCCGAAGTATTAAAGTGATTTTATATGTGTTAATCGTGAAAACAAAACAGTTCTGTGGTGGTGATCTAACAAAACTTATTTATATTGTTCAAGTAGTTTGAGAACAAATTATCTCAAGCTACCGTCAAGTGTTTTTTACTTTGTGTCATCACTTCAACACATCTTAAATTTCGAGACTTTACGTCAAGTCTGGTTGGCTCGGAGCGTTAGCGAGTACCTAGTGTACACTTTGCGTCGTGAGTTCGAATCCAGTAACTCACCATACATCTTTTTGGATTTAATTTGTGATTGAACGTGCATTTGGAGAATGTCTAAGGGCTGATTTTTCAATCCTCAGTTAACTTCTATCTGAGGAATAAATATGGCGGGTTGACATATTTTCCATACAAAAGCTGTCAAATCGTCAAACATATTCTTCAGATAAAAGTTATCTGGCGATTGAAAAATCAGCCCTAACTGTGATACTTGTGGATTACCAGTTAAACAAATAGATAAAATTACGTGTAAAAATTGTGATAAGATTTACCATCATCTATGTGGGAAACTTAGTGTTATAGTTCGGCCATTCAGAGAATGCGTTCCTGACACGTCGCGATTGAACTGACGACGTAACTTTGCAATGGCGTTGCAGTTACGATAAAAATATTTTTGCTGGTTGTTTACCGTTTTAACAATTGAGGAGCATTAAAACAACATTATTATATCAATAATCAATGAATGTTATAATTCAGTCAGTTCAATCGCGACGTGTCAGGAACGCATTCTCTGAATGGCCGAACTATAGCGCGTTTAAAAAGCTCAGTAAAGCTGCTCGTTCCAAGTGGAACTGTCCGAGCTGTTTATCCCAACATGATGAATCTTGTCCATCGTTATCCGAGGTACTTGAAGATAGCTCAGAAGGCGAAGATAATAGAAGTAATGATATACGACGCACCATACGCGAGGAAATTAGAAAAACGCTGCGTAACGAGTTAAGGATTTTTTTTAAGATCTTAGACTAGAAATGGACGAGTTGAGGAAACAGATTGATGAGCTTAAGTTATCTGCGTCTTTCGACATTTCCCAGGTTAACGACTTGAAAGCTGAGCTTATGGCTGTGCAACGTGCTAATACTGAATTGCGTTCACAGAACTCTGATATGCAAAAGACCGTGACTCAACTATTAACGCAATTTAACAGCCTTGACCAAAGTATGCGGGAGGCGAATCTAGAAATTAACGGTTTACCTGAAAATAAGAATGAAGTATTATCAACTATCGTCACACAATTGGCTGGTGTTGTATCGTATGCGCTAAAAGACTGCGATATTGTGAAGTGCGTCCGAGTGGCCAGTATGAATAAAGATAAGTCTCGCCCGCGCTCTGTGATAGTGAAGCTGCGTAGCCCTAGATGTCGTGACGAACTCTTTTCTGCAATAACTAGGTTCAACAAATCTCACTCGGATAATAAATTAAACACAAGTCTTTTGGGTTATGGCGGAAACAGAGAACCAGTTTATGTATCTGAGCACCTTTCTCCGACTTATAAGTCCTTACATGCTGCTGCACGTCTTAGGGCTAAAGAAAAGTCCTATAAGTTTGTTTGGGTTCGCTATGGCAAAATTTTTGTAAGTAAGAATGAAAATTCGGGTACTATTCTAATTAAGGATAAGCAGTCTTTAGAGAAAATTGTTTAATATTTATTATTATTTTTATTGTTTTCAGTATCTATATAGACATGTTTAACTTATTTATTTTCTTAATTTATGGACAGTATCTCGATTTATTATCAGAATGTCAGAGGAATGAAAACTAAATCGCATGTCATTCTATTGTCTATTTTAAGCTACAACTATGATGTTATATGTCTAACAGAAACATGGTTAGATGATTCTTTCTGTTCATCTGAATACTTTGATCAAAGATATACTGTAGTACGTCGAGATCGTAGTGCTCTGTTTAAAGATGTGTATTGTAAGAAATATGGTGGTGGGATTTTGATAGCAATTAACAATAAGTTTAATTTTGTTAATAGAGTGGATTGGCAAACATCTGTTGAAGAGATGTGGTTATGTATTGGTACTGGCAGCGTCTGTTTGAATATATGTGTTGTTTATTTACCGTTTTATATACCTTGCCATACCTTTATTGAGTTTTTGACTAGGGCTGAAGAAATCTGCTTACGACATACTGATGATACCACTTTAATTATCGGCGATTTTAATCTTCCCAGCGTGAAATGGGCTCACTCTGATGATCCCTTTCTAGGAGTAAATGATCCTAAGTCGTTAGCGATGAGAGATTTTCTTAATATAACCGGCTTTGTTCAAATGAATAAAGTCAGCAATGTGAATGATAATATTCTAGATCTTATCTTGGTTGATGAGAACACCAGTATTTCTGTTTCTTCCGCGCCACCCTTAAGTAAACCTGATGTACATCATCCACCACTTGAATTAGCCCTTACTAGGATTTCGATTTTAAATTTAAGATGTAATAATATTTTACAGACTAGATATATTTTTTATAAAACCGATTTTGAATCGTGCGTTCGTGATCTTCGTCAAATAAATTGGGAGGATTGTTGTCATTTAAGTTGCAATGAATTTGTTATGAAATTCTATAATACACTATGGGGAATTATAGACAAATACACTCCGAAAGGTAAACCTAAGAAAAGTTGCTATCCCGTCTGGTTCTCCGCTTCCTTGATCAAACTACTAAAAGAAAAACATAAATACAGAACTCGGTTCAAACGATACAAAAATCCTCGGGACTACGACACTTTTGTTATCTTACGGATGCATGCTGAGAGAGCTATGGATAAGTGTTTTAAGGATTACATAGAGAGAATTGAGAGTGAAATAAAAACTAATGTAAAAGCTTTTTGGCGTTACACTAAGTCAAAAAAAACATATAGAGGTATCCCTGACAAAGTTTTGTGGGGTGATCGTGTTGGTGTGGGTGGTACTGGTGTGGTTGATCTCTTTGCTGACTATTTTGCATCTGTGTACAGTATGAATCAACAGTCCCCTGCAATGTCTTCAGGTTATTTTTCTTCTAATTACAGCATCTCTTCTATCGTCATCACTGAAAATGATGTTAGAGATAGCATCAAAAAGTTAGATCTCAACAAAGGGGCTGGACCGGATGGTCTTCCTCCAATTTTTATTCGTCTCTGCATTGATGGTCTTGTTGTCCCTCTGCAGATTATATATAACAAATCTATTAAGGAAGGCATATTTCCTGATTTATGGAAAATATCACACATCATCCCCATTTATAAATCGGGTAGTATGAATGATGTATCTAACTATAGACCAATCTCTATCATATCTCAATTTGCAAAGATCTTTGAGGGTCTCATATACAACGTAGTTTATTCTCACCTTCGTCATTTAATTAGTTCGAAACAGCATGGATTTATGTCTAACCGTTCTACAATGTCTAACCTACTCATTTATAGCACTTTTATTACCGATACCCTCGAATCTAGAGGCCAGGTTGATTCTGTTTATACAGATTTTGCAAAAGCCTTCGATCGCGTTGATCACTCAATTCTGTCTATTAAGTTAAATTATGCCGGTATACATGGGTCTCTGTTACGGTGGTTTGAGAGTTATTTAATTAACCGTTCTCTAATAGTAGCCTTGGCTGGCTATGAGTCTGTACCCTTTTCTCCTTGTTCTGGTGTTCCACAGGGCTCTAAATTGGGTCCTTTGCTTTTTTTGGTATTTATCAATGATCTTTTAGAGTTGATAAATTGTAATTGTTTAGCCTACGCTGATGATTTAAAAATATACTCTAGAATATCGCACCAAAGTGATTGTGCAAAGCTCCAGAGAGATCTTGACGTTCTTCAGCAATGGTGTTTAAATAACCGTATGACGCTTAATGTTAAAAAATGCCAGACTATTACTTTCACTAATAAAGTTAATTATATTAAATTTGATTATCATATTGACGGCTCAGTTCTAACTAGAGTGTCGGTGATACGTGACTTGGGAGTACTTTTTGATACAACATTATCTTTCCGTAATCACATTGAAAATATTGTGGATAAGGCTAAAAGAATGCTTGGTTTCATTATTCGGTTGTCGAAACCGTTCCGTAATTCGGGCAGCATTATTTTATTGTACAACGCATTGGTAAGGAGCTCCCTAGAATATTGTTCCACAATTTGGTCTCCCTATTTTTCAATTCACATCAATAATTTGGAATCTGTTCAAGCCCGGCTTGTCAGGTATTTATGTATGAAAAATGGAATTAGAAAAGCCATACCTGATTATAATGATAGGTTAAGTCATTTTAAAATGATCAGCTTGATTGAAAGACGTAACTGTTCTGACTTATTAGTGCTGCATAAGATTATAAATGGTATCATAGATGCTAATCTGGTAAACTATTTTAACTTTAGATATAGCCTTCGTAGTAAACGTCAGTGTCGTATTTTTGAATTACCTAAATCCACGTTAATTTCCACTTTCAACAGTCCTCTAACCCGTATGGCAAGGCTATATAACGAAAGGTCCAATTTAACAGATTTCCCCATTGATATTTTCCGTATGAGTTACGCTTCATATAGACGCACCATTTTTATTAAAACTGAGAGTGTAAGTTAGTTTTAGTTTTGTTGTATATTTTTTGTTTTTTTAATGTCCTTATAGTTTTTTTTTTCTTTGTTTCCTTTAGTCTCTGATATTTAATTTGTTAAACGTCATGCATACCTGTTATTAGCGTAGTTGCTGAAATGCCATTCCTTGTAATCGTGTGTACATTGTATTTTTGTGGGTGACTATTCTGTTGGTGTGCTTATTGTAAATAAATAAATAAATAAATAAATAAATAAAATATACAACAATTAGCTGTTTCCCGTGGTACCGCCCAAATCTTAAACTTAACGCATCAGTATGATAAAGCCTGTTTCGTTTCGTCGTAAAGTAGTTTTGGACTAAAAGCACGATTGACAGAGAGAGTTACTTTCGTATTTATAATATTAAGGGAAAATAAAGAGTAATTTCACTTGGACAATCATTGTGATGATTTGTCAAGTTGGGTAATCATAAATTGATAAACTTAAGTAAATATTTACTCAGTTTATGCAAGAAGATGTGTTTTAGAAAGTTCAGTTTAAAATCCAAACGCAGCAAGATTGTTGTTTCCACGAAAAGTGTGTTTTGCTTTCCGCAGGTGATGCAAGTTGTCTTTCCGTGACCATGTGCTTTAAAATGTACTAAACGTGAGAAAATAAACGTAACATTTTCAAAAGTTTTATTTTGGCTGAGACTTTCCTTCCTCTGTGCTTAAATTGCACTGATGCAAATGTTTTGAGTTACCTATATTTAAAAATAACATTTAATAAAACCACTGTCGTTCTTGATTTTACTGTTTGCAATTATTTTGAGTAAAATTCAAAGAACCAAAAATTTATATCATTTCCCCATGAATATGTAATTTAAAAAACTTTTTACACCAAAAGAGAAATCGTAGAAAGGTTATTCTAATTATTACAACAACCTTAAAGTTTAACTTATAATTAACACAACCTAGCTACCCTACATACGTACATTCTAATTCACGATAATATCCCAAAAGCTGTTTAGTTGCGCCAAAAGTTCTGCGTTCACAATCTGCGCGATCAAAAGGCTGGTGCACACAATGCAATACTCGTTTATGATATTATGGTCTCACATTAAAGATTTGACCTAATGCTACACAACAATTGATTGCCACATTCGATTTTTAGGGTTCCGTACCCAAAGGGTAAAATGAGACCCTATTGTTTTCGCTCCTCTGTACGTCCGTCCGTTTGTCACCAGGTTGTATCTCATGAACACAAATGCACAAATACTGAAAACTAGAATAAAATAAATATTTTGGGGGGCTCTCATACAACAAACATTAGCGCGAGTCCGACTCGCACTTGGCCGGTTTTTTTTACATTTAAAGTTTCAACATGTAAAATTGTAGGTATCTTAATTGACCTGTTACAAAAACTATTTAATTGCATTCAAAACTATGGCTAGAAAGAAAAAGGGTGATGAATAGACTTACCAGCCATAGTTGATTGTAAGCTGCAGCTCTGCATGTTTTCTATTCACAATTTATCTATTATTGCTCTTACTTTAATTCCATTTCCATATTTCATGGCCTGGCCGAACATACGAGTGTTTTGTGCAATACACCGTTAGTGTAATCTCAACCTAACATTTAGCAGTTTTGAAACACAACAGCTTCAATGGCACGTGCGTAATTAGAAGTACTTATGCAGCCTCATGGTGGTGCAATTAACAACACTCCGTAGAAGACTGTGAACTTGCTTTAAATTGACTTGTCTCTAAATACTAAAATTACAAAACTGAGTCCTTAGACGTTAATCCTTTTTTCGGTGATTTATTCAATCTACCTACTGAATTCCATGCGAAAACCAAAACAGGAGAGTTTTCGACGAACTCTATTTTCAGCCCAATAAATGACGAAAACGGTGCTAAAAGTTTGAATTACTTTTTTAGTCGAGTGAAAATAGTCTTTGTCTACACTCGGCATCATAAACTGTTTTATACATATCATAGCTTTTTAATATACGAAAATTAGTGTCCTTTATGTGCGTGAAACTGTAGAATAAAGCTAGTCATGTAGGAATTTAGTGTTGAAATTTTAACACTAGCTAAAGGCGTAAATAACCTATTTTATAGCTTATTTGACACGAACATAAAATAAACTGCTAATAAATTTAGTTCATTTCAATCAGGATTTGATAGTTCACAGGGCAGTAAAAATGTTCCGGGCTCGATCTTAGTATTGCTTTTATATTGAATCAGACGGCAAGAGTTCATTTTGTTCAAAAAAGATAGGTATAATTTATGTTATAGTCTTAATGAAGAATGTCTTATTATGTCATATTTGAGTAGTTTCAGTATTGTTTTATCTAATCTTAGCGATTATGATAAAATAGTAAATAAGTGTTTCTTAAGTCTGCTTTTTAAAATAAACCTCATATATGATTTGCATATAACTTAATTTGGAGTTAGTGTATTAAGGGTCACACATATTAGGTAGAATAGGTGTTGAAACAACAGCAGATAGCCAGTTACACAAAAATACTGACAACTTATTAAGCCAACTATAGTTCGGCCATTCAGAGAATGCGTTCCTGACACGTCGCGATTGAACTGACGACGTAATAACATTCATTGATTATTGATATAATAATGTTGTTTTAATGCTCCTCAATTGTTAAAACGGTAAACAACCAGCAAAAATATTTTTATCGTAACTGCAACGCCATTGCAAAGTTACGTCGTCAGTTCAATCGCGACGTGTCAGGAACGCATCCTCGGAATGGCCGAACTATAACAGCCAGCACCCTTGACAAAACTACAAAGAGAATTTAATTTACTACCAAAATGAGTTCCATTTTCAAACGTACTTTTGTCAGTACTTTTACAACTGTAGCTTGCAAAAAGTACTATCATAATCAGACATAACTCGAGGGTAGTTTATCACCGCTAGGTTTTCAGCACTTTTTTACAGCCGTACTTTCATGACAGTCGGCGCTGAAAAGTTTACAATGTCACGTAGTTTTGTTAGATTTTGTGCCAAAAAGTTGAATGGCAATTTTGTTGCTGGAAATTTGTGTAAGGGAAATAAAAGATTTTTACGTCCTTGAATTGAAAGTGCAAGAAAGAAGTGAAATTTTGAAGAATACCTTACTTGAAAAAGAAAGTTTGGAATTTCAATAACAGTTGAGAGTGCGAATACGTTCAGGAATTTATTGAACCGATTTGATTTAATTCATTGTTAGAACTCATATTTACAGGAATCCTATTTTTATTCAGAGTGCGTGAAACAGGCTTCAAAAGAGAAGGACTATAATAAAGATTTATGTTACAAAAATCCTAGCACACTTTACAGAAACCCATTTTTTCCAAATTCTGTCACAGACGGAGTTAATCCTGACCCGACGACCTCTACCATAACTTCCCACAACGAATTCAAACAATCTGGAAACCATCCAGCTTCAACATTTAAAAAACTGTCCAAAAATCACCGACACGTAATCCAGCATATGAAAGGAATAATAAGGAATGAGCCAAGAATTTGAACAACCCATTCGGTGAAGTGAAGAAAATTCCCGGTACAGTAGACTGAACGTCAGTGGTAACTGTCATACACCTTAACTCAATAGTAGGTAATAAGTTCGATTTTCCTATAAAACTGTTACCACTGAACTGAAGTTGACTGTACTTTAGAACGTCATATTTGGAACATTGCCTGGACAATTATTAATGTTAACTCTTTGCATGCACAGGGGTGCTATATTGGCGATATCGCGTGCACAATTGGATAAATTCCAACAACGCCCCGTGTTTAACGCGATAAACAGAATAAAGAACGGTCTTCTACTTTATAAGCTCTTGGCACACTTGCTTGCTTAGTTGTAAACAATTAGATTTTCGTGTCAAATCTTGGTAGAACAAATGATAGTTTTGACCCAGTATCATAAAAGAGATTTTGATCGTCTATTGTTATGTAGTTACTTAGAATTAAATGATTATAGGTATAGATAAAACTGATTAAATTAAGTTATTATTCAAAACTAAAAAATATATTTTCATAACTTCCTCATACAGAAATTAAACATCTATTTGGCAGAAGTCTATTTATACGTCTTCCCATGAGGATATACATATTTCCTCTATTAGAATGATATAAATACTTAATTTATAGAAAATCATTTTCCGTATCATATAAGATGTGTGATTCCATACTTATTTATACCGAACATTATTGATCACTAAAGGACAGACTCTAGGGATACAAAATACTAAATTTGTAACACCAAGGAAGTCAAAAAGTTATTCAAACGCCCAAATAATCTGTTCAACTGTGGACCGACCACTATCTATTCATAATTTCAGTCGGTTATCAAATAATTTAAAAATTATCATCTCACCTGTTATTGGCAAAGGTTGGAAGTTGTAATTAGTAGGTAAGTAGGTACACCCACATTTTAGTACTCTAGTAAAATCTATGAAATATTCATTGATAAAAAAAACCTTAGCTGACTTATGCACTAGTTGCTGCTGAATTACACGCTAAGCTCCTGACAAATACTTAATACAGTCGACTCTTGTTCAAACCTGCGATATTTCGAACCTCTCGTCAATTCAACGTTATCACGAGTTCCCTACAAAATCTCTTTATATTTCGAACTAAATCAATACATTTTTATGCACTTGGTAATTCGAACGAAAAAAGCATTGATATATAACAAAACGACGCGTTAATTCGAATTCTTAGTCGTCCAACACTCGAGAATTCAAAGTTGCAGAGAGAAAGAGGCAGAAAGATTGTAAGTCAGAGTCAGAGAGCAGTCTGAGTAGCAACAAACTGTTTTGAAGCAGTATGACGGAGCTGTTTCGAAACGAAAGATTAATTAATTCACAGAATAGGTACATGTATGCAAACAAATGTGTATTTAAACTTTTGACATTGTTATAAAATAGCAGTAATAATTCGAAGTTTTTTGTTTATTTTCTCTCACAAATTTCGAACCATTTAATATTTCAAAAACTCGATAATTCGTAATATTTTAAGACTACCTCGAGTTTCGAATTAACGAGAGTCGACTGTATCCTATTTTTAAAGTCACTTACGGAGAGAAAAAGCACAGCTTAATTTATTTTTCACCTAACGTTATCAGAGTCTAGACAGGCAAGCTCTTAACCTTGTTCTATTTACAGTAAGATATAAAATGTTATTTATGTACGTGCTTATAATGTCGACTTTCAATTTGTAGAAATAGTGTCATAAGAAATTACATAAGTTACGAGATAAGGGGACGTTGGAACAAGGACTGTCACGATCTTACTTGAAAAATGTAAAAAAAACTTTCGAAACGTGTTAAGAAAATTCTGCATACAAAATTTTCTTAAACACGTCTCGAACGTGTGTTTCACTTTTTCGTAGTAAGACCATCAGACTTCGACCATTTTTTGTCATTAAAAACTAAAATTTGCTACCGAGTAAAACCAGTACTAAAATTATGAATACTCGGAAAATTATTCTTCAATGTATGTCCATCCTTTTCCCAATTATGTTGTGGTCGGCTTCCAGTCTAACTGGATGCAGCTGAGTACCAGTGTTTTGCAAGGAGCGACTCCCTATCTGACCTCCTCAACCAAGTTACCCGGGCAACCAAATACTGCAAGACTGGTAGTCAGACTTACTAGCTTCTGACTACCTGTAACGACTACAAAAGATATTCGACGATAGCCAGGTCCTACAGTTTAACATGCCCTTCGAAACACAAATAAAACCAAGTAATAATCAGTCAGCAGTCGTGGTGGCCTAGTGGGCAAAGAACCAACCTCTCGAGTATGAGGGCGCGGGTTCGAATCCAGGTCAGGCAAGTACCAATGCAATTTTTCTAAGTTTGTATGTACTTTCTAAGTATATCTTAGACACCAATGGCTGATAAAAAGGTGAAGGAAAACATCTTGAGGAAACCTGGACTATATAGTCTGAAATCACCAACCCGCATTGAGCAAGCATGGTGATTAATGCTCAATCCTTCTCCGTGAGAGAGGAGGCCTGTGCCCAGCAGTGGGACGATAAAAAGGCTGTAACTGTAATAATCAGACTAAATATAAGTGACAACATCGTCCTAGCTAAACACACATTACGATTATTAACACTCTATACTTAGCTCCCTAAAATGTGTCTGCAGCCTAACTCCTTAACAACGTTAGCTTTGTTCCAGAGCCTATCTTTTAAGAAAATAGCCTTTGTTGTTTAAACAAAAGCATTGTAAATGTTTAATTACGTTAGATACCGTTTTCATTGTTAATCGACCGAAGGCTCTAAGACTTGGTTGCCTCAAGGACAACGGAGTGGTCCAAGGTCGAAATTAATGCAAATTCTACAATGTAATCCAGTCGTTTAGTGCTAATTTTGTGAAAGCTAAGGTTTGAGAGAGTTTTTGGTGTACCTATTTCTGTGTCAATTATTTTTTATGATCAAATACCTAAGGCTAATGGAAGAACCTGAAAATATTATTTGTTTTTTTATACCTACCTGCAGTTTCACAAACGTCCTGGTTTTATTACTTCTCCTACCTGGTTAAAATATACCGTTTGATACTCTAAAATACCGTAGATTTCTGTTGGTAAAAGAATTTTCAAAATTGATTCTTTATATCCAGAGATTACAACATGACAAACACACTGTGTGTTTGTGATGTTGTGTCTCTAGTAGTCTGAAGCAAAATTCCACTTTTCATTTTTAACTAACATCATAATGCAAATATTGTATGTTGCCAGTCCAAATATAACCTCAAATGCTAGAAACTTTTAGCTCCAATGCATTTGTTAGTGAAGTAGGTCAAATTAATTGGTATCTAGCTAAAACGTTCCAATCAAACTTAGTCGTGTTTCTCTTTGATGTCGCATGAATATTGTACTCCTCACGTTTCAAAGCTCTGCTAACGTAGTGTTGCCAGGTAGGTGTTTTGAAATTATACCATTATTATTTTGTTTGTAGAATTTAAATGGATAATGTTTTAGTAGAGTAATGAAAATGCGTACCGAATATTCCTCATTCTATCTAATTCATTTAGTGTATCATTATTACACGGTCTCTTACCTGACAATTTATTACAATCTAATTCCTCAATACATAGCCCTTCCAGATACTTTTTCTTTTAACAACCCCAAAAATCATCACATGACCTCTCCTGCTGTGGGTCAGCAGCGGTGAGGGAGTGTCAGACTCTTGACTAAAAACCGTTTTGTTCCGTCGTAGGCCTTTTATGTACCAGGGCCGCGGTAACTCTTTCGAACAATCTCGCAGCCCAGGCAGGCCTTGGCCCTGTTGGGCCCCGCTGGAGTTACTGACAGTTTTCTACTTGTGAAGCCCTTTCATTTGATACCCGTATTGGTGGGATTGATAAAAAATTGTTATCAGCCATTTGGTAGCGGCGGCCATCTTAGATTTCAATTTTGCATAGTAAATTGTATTCTACTTGTTGAGACCCATCAACATGGGTATCAAATGAACCTAAGTTATCCGCCATTTTGTAGAGGCCGCCATCTTGGATTTTAATTTTATATAGTACATTGTATTCTACTGGTTGAGAACTTTCATTTGATACCCATATTGATGGGATTGATAAAACCTACGTTATCCGCCATTTTGTAGCGGCCGCCATCTTGGATTTCATTTTTTATAGTAAATTGTATTCTACTTGTTGAGTCCTTTCATTTGATACCCATGTTGATGGGATTTATAAAACCTAAGTTATCCGCCATTTTGTAGAGGCCGCCATCTTGGATTTTAATTTTATATAGTACATTGTATTCTACTGGTTGAGAACTTTCATTTGATACCCATATTGATGGGATTGATAAAACCTACGTTATCCGCCATTTTGTAGCGGCCGCCATCTTGGATTTCAATTTTTTATAGTATATTGTATTCTGCTTGTTGAGCCTTTTCATTTGATACCCATATTGATAGGATTGATAAAATCTACGTTATCCGCCAATTTGTGCCGGCCGCCATATTGGATTTACAATGTTATTGATATTACTATATTGTATTGTCATCGGAATTAAAGGTGTATACAAAATTTCAGATTAATCGGTTGACAGGAAGAGGGTGAAATTTGAATTACTAAATTTGACCCAAGAATGAATAAATAATAAATAAAACAAACGGGGTAAGCTAAATAAAACCGTTTAATAATAATAATAAAAATATTGGATTATTGACATTTTTATGTAACCAACGTTTTTTTATTAGACTTGCAAGTATTCTATTAAAAAAAAAAAAACACTGATTGTCCACTTTTGCAATCGCAATCAGCCTTCCATGTCAAGCATTATTATTGTTCTTTTATTTATATTACATGAACTACTAAAAAACCTAAACTCCAAACGCTAGCAACACTTAGAGATGCAATAACGCATCGGGATCACTCAGACGAAAGGAGCTGCCAAAGGAAGGATGTCTTTATGAGATTGCTATTACACCTGTCGAGACCAAGGAATCTTATATTATAACGTTCATAGGTGATAATGTTTTGTAGGATATTTTAATTTTAACTTATTGAATATTTTATCAACATCAGGTTTGTAATGGCTGAGTAGATAACATACAGAAGGATCAATTGATCAAAAGGATAAGCAACATTTGAAGTGGTTTATGAATAGATGGCTATTTAGCCATGACGAGTGCCTCTGTGTTGTAGACGACACGTTTAATTGGTGGGGCTAAGCTGTTACTTGATCATCTTTAGCAGTCGTTAAGAGTAGTAAGATGCCTAAAAGTCGGACAACCAGTCTAAGGTTGCCAAGTAACTGGATTGAGGACGTAAGATGTGCAGTCGCTTCATGTAAAGCAGTTGCTACTGATAGATTAACACCAGCTCCTGGGGGAATAAGGCTAGATGTTCCTATTTCTCAGCACCCACAACTCAAGCCTTTCCAACCTTACATCAGGATACAACTTAAAACTATTCAAGCACAACCATTGCGTTACAAAAACCCATAAAATTCGCTAATAACAATGAAAGATTGTAAAAACTTTTTTACAAAAAAATTAAACCGACTTCCCAAAACACTAAAAAGCAAAAAAAAACTATTTTTAGGTGCATCGGCCTAGAATTCGGTGTCTAATGGATGTTACTAAGTTAATTTTGCCACCGACTTCTAGGCCGATGCACCTAAAAATAGTTTTTTTTTGCTTTTTAGTGTTTTGGGAAGTCGGTTTAATTTTTTTGTAAAAAAGTTTTTTATTTAAAGCTTTTCAGTGATACGTATAGTTGTCACTATCCATACAAGTGGGAAGTTCTCATCAATACAAAGAATATAAGTCCAAATACGAGGTATTTTACATATTCAGTTGTCGAGTTCCCTCGACTTTCTCTGGTCTCCATCATCAGGTCAGCTTCAAACCTTCACTGTTGCAAAGGTCTTGTCAATACAAATAATTTAAGCCCAAACACGAGGTAGTTTACATATTCAGTTATCGAGTTCCCTCGACCCTCTCTGGTTTCCATCATCAGATCAGCTCCAAATCTTCACTGTTGAATAGTGCTTTTAGGCGTACACCTGAGTATCAAGTTTTTACCCTATGTATGCCTACAACTTTCGAAGGTTGCCCTCGATTTCTCAGGGTTTCCATCATCAGATCCTGACCTGATGACTATGGGACCAACTGGCAGCTATTCCGAGTCGAACAAAAAAAGAATCATGTAAATCGGTCCATAAACCTCGGAGTAATCGATGTACATACATAGAAAAAAAAAAAAAAAAATATACCGGCCGAATTGATAACCTCCTCTTTTTTGGGAAGTCGGTTAAAAATACCCCCACTTTTGGACAAGTTCCAATCCACGTTGTGTGCAAAGCTCATGTTTGCGCTTTTGAGCAGTGATTGCTATATCACACTCATACGGGCACTTACTACATGTGTGTGTACGTTTTGTTCAGTTAGCTCGCGAGTTTGGAATAAATATTGGTCGTGGAACTCGATGGTGGAAACGGATCGGTGGTTTAGACTACTTATGGTTTGTGTCAGTGTATTTTTTGCAGTCCTTATGGGCTTCTTGAGGTTGTCTGTGTGAATTGGTAGATTTATTTCAATATTAGGTACTAATACCTCGTATATTTTAATTATCATGCAGTTAGCAAAGATACTTTTGCTTATTGCATGTAGAACATATGTGGGTTATTAATCAAAAATAAAATAATATTTTCCTAATTTATTGCCAAACTCATAGGGTCATAAATTGACCAGCACCCAAGCTTGTACAGAATGAAAAAAAATGTAAATCTTTTGGAATAGAACTAAAAGCTGCCTTTATTTTTTTTATGGAAAACTTATAGTGAACTTATAGTAAATAATATACAGTAACATACAAAAAGGGGGGTAAACAACCCAGCAGAGAGTCAGGTTGCACTCCGTAGTTACAAAGTAGTCGGTAATGTGCAGAACAAATATCGTGTATTTGTGTAGCGATGCATAACAAACAAACGCTCAGCTAGCTATCTACTAAACTGAACAACTGCGAGGCGGTACACTCGCGCACTAAACTGCTACATATCGAGGTTTTCACTACATTATGATGGAACTACAGACCCATATAAAAATGGAAGCTTTCGCGAGCAGTTTCTTCTATCTCCCAGAGGAACCGTTTCGAGCACCCTGGTAAAAAATTTACCTAACTAATTGACTCATGCAAGTAATGCCCTTCAATGATGGTGATAATGTCGTAAGATAGTCTGTTCTTCCATTTATCACTATTACATGCGACTGATTAACCTTGAATGTCTTCCTTTATGTGTTAATGCAATAAACTGTTTGCTTTAATTTAGTCATAACATTGTAGGGACACATGTAAGTATGTATGGTAGAGTGCAAGGCAAGCAAAAACTTGTGTGAGCGTGAAGTATGCGAGGCATGGACAGTTACTGCGTACTGGTCCGAGTGAACGGTTCTATTTGGGGGTTTACGCGAAATATATCCGGTATCCGAACACCGTTGTTTCTCTCAACCCCCTGCGTCCCACGACCAGAAGAGGCAGTGCTCCATTAGGGATCCTCCTAACTACGATCCCTAAAACATCATTCACATAATATATCTCTATCATGTCTTCTTTCGAACATCTTTCAGCCACAATATAATCATAAACACTGTATTTTAATCCTCTTCATTCCACGTCCATTATATGAAAAAGCCTCTCAATAAACCGTGGTTGCAATGAACCACTTTTGTGAGTAACTGTACTCCGCTCGATTTGTGTTTAACTAATGCAATAGATACACACGCTGGCGAGCTGCATAAACATTGCTAAACTGGATACAAACGCGCGTTTACCGTCAATGAAACTATATTACTGTACTCCCTTAAAAATAACATTAGATAACCGTTAGTTTAGGTGAGTTAACTTTCATACTAGGTTCACTCTCATATTTCTATGGTTTATTAAATATATAACGTTCTTAGGGTATATAGATCTATCAAGGGTTTGAAACGCTATTGAAAATTGTTAATGGAATTTCGTTTTCGATTGTTTATGAGAATACACATACAATAAGGTATGTCGTGACGGCAAAATGAGGCCAAAATCTGTGTAAATGTGTATTTCAGTATTCGGGTGCATGTTTGCTTTACTTTTTAAAAATAGAAGGATGACATTTTGTATCTGACGTCCTTATCAGTTACGTAATTATCCGGGACCTATAAGCTGCAGGTTGAGTATCGCTAATTTCAAGATCAACGGAATAGCTAGAATAATTTGATACAATTTCGTAATAAACTATCATAAATAACGAACATTAAACATCTTACTTAACCTCGAAATTATTGAACCAAAAATCTTAATCAATGCAACGAAAACCGACAGAAGTGAAGCGAGCAATCTATTTTGTATCGGACCGCAAGTCAGTCTATAAGATCGTAGTGTATAGCAATGTTAGGGACCGCCGTCAAGTCTCGAATTTGCATTCCAAATTCAGCAATTGACTGAGTGCGCCTCCGAACCGAAGTTACACCGTACTGTAATATTGTTAGCGTTACCAGTTGTTTGATCGAGCTGCTGTTATGAGCGTGTGAAGCTTGGGAAAGGCGCGGAGTTTCTTGAGAAATAATTGTTTTGTACTTACATATGTTATATAGATGATAAAAAGTTAGTTTGAAAGAGCGGATTTCAGGTCTGGTTTAAAAAATCTTCAGTGTTAAATAGCCCATTTCTTAATGCAGGCTGTAGGTTACTTTAAATCTGGGTGAGCGGAATAATTCGATTGGAGACAGGTGAGTCCGCTGATGGAAGTGGATAGAAGGGAAGTGAGTACATTTAACGTGAATAGGTATTTAACCGTACTACTTTTTAAAAAGTAGACTTAGATGGAAACTGTAAAATCATTCCCAGTTATTCCTGTTCCATCTTAGACTCATTAGGTACATATCGTGGCATTACAAAATATTATTATTAATAACCATTTCCAATTACATCACAGTGCAAACACACCGACAGTTACAAGACTGACTATAAATTTCTATTCCTTACAATAGTTACAGAGATTGCACCTGGGATCTGTCTTAGTGGTCTTAGTCTAAACTTGGACCAAAGATAAATCCCACTGAAGTTTACCGCCTCGAGCAAGAAACGACAAATTGAGTTATCAACTTGAGGGAATACCTACAGATCATTTCTCTGCTGTCGTGAAATAAAAAATGTACGTGAGTTTATATCAAGATTTTTGGCGCACTAAAATATTTAGCTAGGTATGTTTTTGTGGGTAGAAGTGTAATGATTAATTATATATGTCGGAGGCGCACATCTAGGATGGCACTATCATCCGACATCAGCTAGGGTAATCGAGCAAAGAGATAACTCAAAAAGAACTCAACACTCAAGAACGTTTATTCAAATTACTAAGAACAAAAGACAACCCCCAAAACGCCCGCCCTTCGCCACTTCCTACGTGTTTTGGCTGGGAAGAAGAAGTGGCGGAACAAACTCCCCAGCAACACATGTCTGTCTGTCAGGTTAGAAGAACCTTTACATTTGAATCTACAACGGTACTACAACGCTAGGCAATAACACTAGGTAGACTAGCCGTGACGTAAGTAACGCGACGACTCCAACGAACACTCGATGAAGACTCGACCAAGACTCAACCGAGAGTGCACTAAGACTGAGCTAAGACTGAGCTCCGCGGACGCCGTGCTGACCGCCACGACTCCGCCAAGCGCGCCAAATTGTTGTTTCACCGAAAACGCCACCAGAGGGCGCGCTTGCGTCTCGTTCAGTGACCGTACTATTGACTATCTCCGACATATATATATACATACAAGTATAATAATAACTTTGGTTGGAAGAATTTAAGGTGTTTTCCTGAATTATTTTTCCTGTCATTTTGTGTGTATTTGCTTAAAATAGTATGGTTAATGTCCTAGTCATTTGTGTAATATTACTTAATCCTATATTACTTAAATGTGTTTAAATGCTCATGTTCAATTCAAAAATCGCTCAAATTAAACGCTACGTTTACATTTTGGATATACTTACGCGAGCACTTTATTGGCTTAACGGACCCATTAAACAAATTGGCTTAAGCTGTTAAATAGTGGAAAGTGTTTAGAACGTTGATCAGTAGAATTTGTTATATCACACGTATCAAGTGTTTTTGTTTTTCTTGGCTTATTTTTTCTAGTACTTACTGTGTATTTAATGTAATTATTTATTTACCACGTTAAGGAATTGGTACTTAGAAAGACTTATTGACACTTTCCATGTCAAAACATATACAACTGATAACACAGGACGATCGAAAACTCATCGATAACCTGGCTAAACGCTATATTATGCTAATCAATAGGAGGAAAAACCTGAAAAATAATAAATTGCTTTAGTTAAGCGATAATAAACATTTTTGCTAATAGTTGTCCTCGACACCATTGGTCACACTATCATTTTGCGACGTTATCAACATCTGCCTAGCCTTTTCCCAGCTACATATGTTAGACCGGCTTCGAGTCTAACCAGATGCAGCTGAGTACCAGTGTTTTACAAGGAACGACTGCCTATCTGACCTCCTCAACCCAGTAACCCGGGCAACAAAATACTGCAAGACTGGTAGTCAGACTTACTAGCTTTTGACTACCCATAACGTTATAGGGTTGCCCGTGTAACTGGGTTACCCGGGCAACCTTTTACTCCTAGGAAAGACTGGCTGTCAGACTTTCTGACTACCCATAACGACTGCCAAAGATGTTCAAATGACAGAAAAGCGATAAAAAACATTTTTGGTAAAAGTTGTCTTCGACACTATTTTTTATGCCGCTATCAAAGGTCGAAAAATACAAAACAGACTGCAAAGTAAGTATAATACATGACTTAATTAATCAAAAACAATGTGAATTAAATATGGCGCCAGACAAGTCAAGAACCAGCGACAAAGATACTTTTCACGTAATTTAAACTGAACTCAATTCCACAAAGAAAATTGATACAAACACTTTAAGACAGGCTTGCAACATTAGAGGTAATTTCATTGATAATTTATTTCAATTTTCGCTTTTCATGTCCTATTATCTTTAGCAATTATTATTATCCTCACAAACAAAGGGCTGGCCTTCCATTATAAACGATATTTACTTAGTTAATTTCTTGCCATATTTCAGAGTTTGAGAGTCATTGGAATTTTAGATGAACCAATGGAATTACGAATATTTCTGGGGATTCGCTAAATTGGTTAGGAAAGGACCCTGGGCCTTTGGGACAAATGCTTGACTAATAACTGTGAGGTAATTTTGTTCGAATGGATTAAGTTCTTTGGGGGCTTCTCTATTATGTTATTGAGCTATATTTAAATGATTATTGTCTTCCGGGAAAAAGTATCAAACTTACCGACATACCTACACCCATGTATAGATGTATAGTACATGCTCACAAGCATACATTCTTTACGAACGAGCAAGATTTTCGACCTATTCAGTGAAGTTTGTCCCTTCTTGTCTTTTGTAAGGCCCCCATGATCATTAAAGAGTTTATTAAGGTATGACGATGTGATCCATTGTTACCTAAATTCGACTGATATTATTTTGTCAGGAATTCTGTATTCAATAAGAGTACCAGTAGGTAACTACTTCGATACAACTACAATCGGATCGAAACTTGTATTTGTATTCTCGAATTCCAGAAACAATAACAACTATATCTAAGCGGATCAATTCCCAATAAAAAACAAATAAACTTACCAAAAACTAGGGCTCTAGGCTACGTAAATAAAGGTCCATAAATACTTTACCTTCTTCCACGTAGCCAGAGGTCACGTACGACCAAAAAAATCTCCCGCCAACCGAAGGGTTCGAAATTCGAACGTAATTCAATAAGAGAGGGCTGGCCACACTCCCTTCGGGGCCGATCGGCCGACAGTCATATCCAACAAATTGATGAGATTTACAGCCGAGATTCCCCGAAGTTACCCGAAGGGAAATTAAGTTCGGAAACTTTTCAAGTTGTTCAACAAACGTACTGACCTTATCGTTTGAGTTTAAGCTTCAAACCTTTTTTGTGATGGTTTGGACGGGAATAGTTTTATGGAGATAAAATGTTGCTGGAGTTTTGGACCCTGAAGAAATAACCTTTTGCAGTAGATAGCAAAGTTAAAAAAAAAAACGTATTTTTGCAAGCCTAGAAGATAGTAAACTTTTTAAAATTTGAGGCAAATTGCTGCAGCAGTACTAAAACTAAGAAGTAGAATAAAAATACATTTAATTCTCATTTAGTAAAAAATTTAGTACACATAAGATTAATGAGCATAAAATCAGGATTTAACAAATTAGGTAAATTAATGTTTTTATATGACCTCGACTTGTGATGACAATTGTATGTAGAATCAATCATAATACCTAATGTGAATAGTAGTGGGAAAATAAATATGCGAAAATACTGTTAAATCAATCATGATAAACTTAATTCTAAGCTCAGACGAAATTCTTTTAATTACAAAACATTACCTACGGATTTTGAAGACAAATTATTATCTTAATCTGTACTTAGTAAATGTTTATGTAATCAACAGATATGTTAACCGACTGCGCGACACAAAGAGGGGTACTGTGTTTATTACCTACGTGATTACCCACCTGGTTTATTCGATGTGCTTTGATTAATTTTGTTTGATTTGATTAGATTTTAGTGATGGTATTGTTTGATATAAATGATATGACACATAAAAGTATATATGTTACCGTAAGATTACAAACATCGTTAGATTACAATCTATCTCGAGAGATTGTAAACTGTCGAATTATTGTGAACCGTAACATCTGATTGCAATTTAACGCATTATTTTTCGCTATATTATAATCTATCGATGAGAAATTGTCAAATTGTCAACTGTCCGAAAGCTCTCTCTGATTGGTCAGTCTTTTTGTAAGATCGACCAATCACGACCAGCCGTTCTGTTCCCATGGAGTTCCCGTAGAGTTAGGAATGAAATAGAGGTGTCAGTTAAATAAAATAAATGCTCTTCAAAAATTCTTCAAGTATTAAATTTATATAAAAATAACTCTTATAAAAATACAGTTAGGTATTTTGTCTTCAAATACAAACTAATATTTAAAAATAAAATAAAAGGGGTGCTAATTAAACAGGCTTCTTTTTAATATCATTATTCGCCCCCAAAAATGTATGTTGCCTTCTAAATTACTAAGTCAGCCACAATTAATAAAGCGTCGAGCATCTAAATAATACTATCTTAGCCACGAGTTATCTTCCACTCTAAATACAACTCAGCATGATGGTTATTTTTTTGCATCTAAATTTGTAGCATGCATTCTAACAGTAAACTTCTTCAATACTATTAAATGACATCATAAAAATATTTATTTACCTTCTAATTTTTTAACTCGTACCTACTGAGTTTTTTGTTTAAAATATAACACATCCCATATTAATTGACCCAGCATGGAAGTAAGCATGCAACATGCAGCAAGCATAACTTCTGTCACGGCTCCGGCGCTGCGGGACTCCGGCGGTCCCATGCGAGCTTATCGTCGCAGATGGTTTTCACGCTCACCACCGCAGCTTCGGCTTGCTGGCCGGCGGAGCCGGCCAGCCTCAGCCGCGGCGGCGAGCGCTGAAACTACCTGCGCCTCAGCTCGCAGGCCGCCTCGCCCCTCCGCGCCTACGCGGTTTTGAATTGCACTCTAGGGGTAGGGCAGACAAGACTACGTGGAGTCGGTTTTGCAGCGATTCGTTTTCGTCACTAACTTCAATTTTTAATACAATTTTTAATTGTGTGTAATTTGAGTCTTAAAAATTAAGTACAATTTTTGATTTTATAAAAAATTAAACCGTCACTTATTTTTGCACGTCAAAGAGCTGTGACACCGGGAGTTGCAAAGAACATTGTCTTTTTTGACGTTCTACCAATCAGCGCGCAAGATGCATTCCGTTCTACGCCAGTTGACAATTTGACCGCTCTACATCGCTCTCGATCTTACAAAAAGACTGACCAATCAGGGAGAGCTTTCGGACAGTTGACAATTTGACAATTTCTCATCGATAGATTATAATATAGCGAAAAATAATGCGTTAAATTGCAATCAGGTGTTACGGTTTACAATAATTCGACAGTTTACAATCTCTCGAGATAGATTGTAATCTAACGATGTTTGTAATCTTACGGTGACATATATTTAACCAGCGGATATTTGTTTCAGGTAAATGATTATGAGACAACTGCCAAACCAGGATAAGGTACTCTGTATTACAAACATTAAATGAAATATTACGACTGCCAAAATGTAATTGTCAAATCTCAAAAAAATTGATATTCAAAAAATTAAAAAAAAAAAATCTTCTAAAACTGCAGACAACAGCTAATCCTGCAAGTGCATAGTGATGTGAGCAAATCACGCCTCATTAACAATTAGCTAGCAACGCCTATCATCATACCACTTAAGTATATTATCTTTACTTGCAGACGATAACCCGCTATGAATTATTCAATTCCTATAGGTAAAGATACGAGATAATATTAGATTTTTATCTGCATCAGACATCGTGATTGATTGGAACTAAGTACTGGTATATACTCGTTTCAGGTAAATTCCCGAGTAATTATGTATCCGTAGGAAGTAGCACCAAATTAGATATAGGTTAGTAAAAATAGCAAAAAATCTTTTTGAGAAAGATTTTCGGTATAGTATTTTATTTACAAATTTTGGCAACACAGTTCCTAAGACTCATTAAATTATTTTTTTTTAATCTGTTACTGTTACTGTTACAGCCTTTTTATCGTCCCACTGCTGGGCACAGGCCTCCTCTCACACGGAGAAGGATTGAGCATTAATCACCACGCTTGCTCAATGCGGGTTGGTGATTTCAGACTTTATAGTCCAGGTTTCCTCAAGATGTTTTCCTTCACCTTTTTTTTTTTTTTTTTTTGTCAGCCATTGGTGTCTAAGATTACTTAGAAAGTACATACAAACTTAGAAAAGTTGCATTGGTACTTGCCTGACCTGGAATCGAACCCACACCCTCATACTCGAGAGGTTGGTTCTTTACCCACTAGGCCACCACGACTTTTTTTAATCTATTTAATTTTAAAAAATCATTTATAAAACTAGATCTTTCATGCAAGCAGAAGTTGGTTTTTTAAATAATTATTTTTTATTTCTATCTTTTCAGTTTTCTTGATGGAGTACGTACCTTTTTCATACTTTATCAAATCTTGTCTAAGCGTACATTTACGCATTTATAAAAAGGTGGTACCAAAAGAGGTATCTGTATTATAGTGAAATAATAAAAAGGTAATGCTAATTAACTTATTTAGATTTTTTAAATATTTATGCAAATGATATGAAAGGGGTATCTTATCTAATACCTATGTATGTATGAATAACTTAGGTAACTGAATAAATTATATTATGATTCACATCTGTCTGGTTTTTTCTTTGACGCGCGAAAATATATTATCAAGGTCGTATCGAAGACAAATTATATTATTTAAATTAATACAGGTACACGTGTAACTTTATATTTTTTGAATAAATCAATCATATTGTAATCGATTAAGCTAATACAGTTAGAAGATTATGATTTTATTCAATAAGCTTTTACTGAAGAATATTAAGTATAGATTTATAATAATCGTCATCTATTTGACGGCAAATTCAGTCATCCTCATCATCCTCCAAGCCTTTTTCCCAACTATGTTGGGGTCGGCTTCCAGTCTAACCGGATGTAGCTGAGTACCTGTGCTTTACAAGGAGCGACTGCCCTATCTGACCTCCCCAAACCAGTTATCCGGGCAACCAAATACTCTTTGGTTAGACTGGTGTCAGACTTACTGGCTTCTGACTACCTGTAACGACTACCAAGGATATTGAATGACAGCCGGGACCTACAGTTTAACGAGCCATCCGAAACACAGTCATTCGTGTCTAAGATATTCTTAAAACTCAGTATCCATCTTAAAATATTCGCTGTACTATCTATCCCTGTCTTTTGCACCTCGAGATTAACATTGAAAAAATACTTAATATTTTTGTGATAGTCTATTCCCTAGAAGCAGTAAATCTAATGGTTAATACTTATTTATTTACATTTGTCCTTCGTCATACAGTGCTATTCCACAATAAAGAGAATGCATCCAGCGAATAATTGAAGCTATAAAACTAACACTGTTCTACATATAATAATAATAAAAACAGCTATCTGTTAGTCTCATCGTTTCATGAATAAAGTAATGCAGACAGTCTTCAAAACAATGTACTCGTAAATCTGTGTTTTAAACAAAATTCTGTACAACGACAGAGAATGTTCAGAAAACTATATAGTTGCTTCATATTTTTGTATCAAGTGTTTTGAATTGTAACTTATTTTTGTCCTAGAACTCCGCCAAGGCGAAGAGGATAAGTTGGAATTTGAGTAAGATGGTTTTTTAAATAAACCTCATTAAATAAACCCTAAAAACTAGTCTGAAAGCAAACCGTATCACACGAGCTCTGACACTTACTGACAAAAATCCACCTTAGTTCCTTCTGAAGTTCTTTGTGTGATGATGATGTCCTCCCAGACGTGTCCGTCGACGGCGACACCCTGTCAATTCCCGGCAATCTGTCTTCGCTCATGGGCCCGGTAGTGACTTGCGAACCCGGATTTGTTTTTAAAAACTCGGTCACATGATGCACAGTAGAGCTCTCCGTTTGTATTAAAGGTATAATTATACGTCGGTTTAGGACGAGTTTTACGGGCCAGGCGTTTACCGTCAAGGTCTTCAAGACGATGGGACTCGAAGTTTTCTAGTCCTTGATGAATTGCCTTACGCCACTCAGATCTTTGGGTGGCTAGGTCCTCCCATGAGTTCGGGGATAAACCGGTCGATTTTAAGTGGCGCTTTAATACATCCCTGTAACGTAAATATTGTCCTCCAGCTTGTCGTTTACCCAAACTGATTTCCGAATAGAAAATAGTTTTCGGCAACCTGGAGGACTCCATGCGTACCAGGTGACCGCACCAGCGCAGCTGACCTTTCATCAGAAGGCACTCCATGCCCGCCAAGCCCGTCCGTCGAAGAACATCCGTATTGGGAACCCGATCTTTGTGTACCAGGGTACCGGTAACTCTTTCGAACAATCCCGCAACCCCGGTAGGTTCCAGGACACTGTAATTTCTATGGCAATGAAGAACCTCAGTTGAAATGTTAATTTTCAATGGCCTAATTTTTGTTGACCCTCGCCCATTTGGCAACACAAATAATATATTCAGACATCCAGTGTTCCTAAGTAGTTGCCCAAATTGATCCATGAATATCAAAGACAGTTGTTACCAGCGCTTTGAAACTCGAAACTTTCCTACCTACTTGAAGTTATTGGGTAGTCCAAATGAGATAGTGAATGAATGTGGAGCTAAAGTATTAAATGTTAAATTAATTCGTCTGCATTATCTGACCTGCATTTTTCCTATTACTGATCAATTCAAAAAACACTGGTACTCAGCTGCATCCGGTTAGACTGAAGCCGACCCCAGCATAGTTCGGAAAAGGCACGGAAGAATATGTTTTTCCAAATGTGTTTGTGTTGGCTTCCAATCGAATTGCTTGCATCTAGGTACCAGAGTTTAGATTTGAAGCGGCTGCCCCTCTAATCTGCTCGTCTCAGACAGGTTTCCAGATTAACCTTAGCAGCTGCCATAGTCAAAATGTAGATTATCTTCCAAAGCGTGAAGGAACTCATTATGATCATAATAGATATGTGGTCAGCCATCCAAGGATCAACCACGCCATGAACTTCTTAAAATTTACACAAGTTAATTCATTAACAGATTGATGATATTTTCACATTTTAGAGACTTATCATTTAATATTCTTAAGACTATCTTTATTGGCCAATAATTGTGTAATTCAGTAGAAAGCTAGTCATTACCATGAGAACAAATTCCAGTGATAAAAATCGTCGATGATATCAATGAACATAAAATGGTAGTGTGAGTCATCATTCACCATAAGATAGATTATTATTTACTGTTTAGGTACAGACACTTAATAGTATGATCAAGCAAATATTACAATAATTAATTGCCAATATATTTTGAGATCATTAAAAATTTTATTTAATTGTTTTGATAATCTGGGTCTGTATTTTAATCAGGTTACTGAAATCAAGTTCAGATAAGTAGTGATTTTGACCAGGATTTACTTGGCCTGAAAGTTTGAATCATAAAAAGAGATGCAACAAGCATGCAGACAAATTATAAAAGTTAATTTTTAGCAAGATGTTTTAAACAGGTGCATGTCCTGCATTTTTTCGAAACTGTTGACGGTGCAAAAATATCCAATGTAAAAATTCCTAGTAGTAATCATCTGCCTAACTTTTTCGCCACTATGTTTGAGTTGGCTTCCGGTCAAGGTGTTATCACAGTCAAGCTATCAATTTTCTGACCATCAGGAAAAACTTCTCTAAACACAAACCAACCAAGTTTTTGTATATCTATAACAATTCATTTGCAATACATATGACGCAAAGAACTAATCACTAGGAAGATAATTAGAGGATAGTTGGTAAATATTATTGTACTTTCGGATTAGCTGTCTGCAAGCGATAAAGAATGACGTCACAGCTTTGAATACCAGACGGTATGTTGTAAAGAATTTTCGCATTCAAGGACATGGGTTAAAAACCTATATTCATCATAGCTATGACAGTGATTCTTCTTTGAAGGATGTAGTCTTAGAATGTAGGGTTCGGGACTGCTCGAATGGGTTACCGCTATCCTGGAACACGATAGGTTTTAGAAGGTAGGGCTTAGTCAGCTCAAGTTTGAGAAGAAGCAGATGGCATCTTCACCAATAAATAGCGAAAGGGAGAACTGAAGATTTCTCATCTACCTGGAAATAGTGTTATTTTACGCTGTGGCATATTTTACTGCAATTGCACAATATTTGCGTCATCAATAATAAATAAATTCATCATGAATTTTATCATGTCCAAAAATAAAATTACAAGAACGTGTCTGTACCTGTTTTTATTACGAAATTGATTTTTTATGACATTTTATTGAAATTCAGAGGAAAGGAGGTTTTCACAAATTTTATTATTATTTCCATAGAGATTTTGTGTTCGCTATTTACAACTCAAATGAGCGAAGGTCTCGTTTCTATGGGAAATCATCAAATGTGCCGCTGCCCTTGCAATGGGATAGAGTCTGACCTTTTCTGACTGGAACCCACCATTGTTTCTTCCTAAGCGTTTTGTGTACCAGGGACGCGGTAACTCTTACAAGATCCCGTAAAAATATGAATATCACATCGAACTGAAATTACTGTTCTGCACTCCATCACAACACCAGTGTACAATTACGCGCGACGAGGAATTCATTCTGGCCGGTATCGACGTTGTCCCGGCACGGAGATATCTCATTTATTTCGCTTATCATTGCCCCGGGAACGGGGATCGTCAACGCGACGCCCATTTCTTTGGATGGGGCTACGAGAGATGGGAATTTATGCTTTTGTTTTGTTGAAATTGTTTGATTGTCAAATGTTTTTCGTTCAGCTGTGGAACGCATTTTGTAGATTATGTCGTTCGTTTTTCAAATTTGTTTAATAAGAGCTCCTGCACATTTTTTTTAATGTACTATTCTTTTGCCGTACCTACTGTGAAACCTTCTGGACCCATACAAAACTGACCGTCCGTCGAATCGTACCTCAGACTACAAACTTTTAGTCGGCCGATAGTTTGTTTTTTGTTCATAAATCAGTATGGATATGAATTGAAGACTAGAAACTTTGATTAAGTTGACGATTTTCTTTAAAAAAAAAAGATTTCACACTATCGGGCCAGCTTGAAGACACTTTTAAATGTACCTAACATTATTTATTAGGTATATCAACTAGCAGCTACATATTTAACTGACGTATGTAGCTATTTTACTTTACGTGCGTTTCAAATGACCGTTAGTTTTCTTTAATAAACTAAAAATGGAATCGTAGCTATTTCAAACTACATACATTTATTTTACCTTAAATAAAAACTGTCTTACACAACCTTTGCAGGTAAAAGTCTAATTTATCGTCTACATCAGTTACCCTTTAACTGTATTATATTATTAAGTTATCGAAATAGTTGTCATATATTTAGAGAAATAATAGTTCTAGCGTTCCCAAACAAGACTATAAATAAAATGACATAGGAATCTTTGAAGTCTTCATAACTCTTACCAAAATATATCGTAAATATTTATAGTTATTATCCTTCTTATATAATAAATGTGAAGTTCTTAAGGATTTTTGTTTGTGTGTAGGTATGTATTTTCGTAACAATTCACGTAATATCTATACAATGAATTTTGATGAAATTTAGCAACAATATAATGTATGTATCACACTACATATTAGCAACTGACTTATTTAAGACACAAGTATGGTTATTACGAAGTTTTCTCATGATGACACTGAAGATAAAATGGTCAATTGTTTTACGCGCAGCAACGTCAGAACATTGTCGTACGTATATAACTACAAAAACAATTGACCATCGACCACTAGCTCTCTAGCTAACACAGGCTCTTTTGACGCTAAAAAACCGGTCGCAAAATTCATATGTATAGAGAAAACGTAACGAAATTGGTATAGAGAAAACGCCCTTTAGCCGAAACATTAAATCAGCTTCAAATAGCTCATATCCACATTTAGCATCCTACTAAACCATCTAACAAAACAGGTCGATATCACTAAGACCAAATTGCATCTACAATAATAGCCATAGACCAAGCCACAGATCTGACACGTTATTTATTTCAGCTGCAAACCGCTATTTTCGTGGCCTCATCCACAAACATGAAGAACAAAATGACTAGCGGAGGAGCTATAACAGAAAATCGCCTAAGAAAGTAGCGTGCCAAAGTGTGGTTGAGCTGGGGACGAGGAACGTTACTGTTTTGGCCCTTAAACGCTTTCTTTGGACCAGATCTTTTTTGTAATACCTAAAACCGTTGACAGAACCAAAACGCCTCATTTGTTCACTTGTCACTTCAACTTCACGTCCACCGTACCTACGAATTTTAAACCTAAAATAATAGTTTAAAAACTAAATAACACGCCTGTCATGTATTGTCACCAGAACTCAGAGCGTGTGCAAAATTTCATCTTAATCGAAGACCGGGAAGTAGGTCAAAGTAATATTCCAAGATTTTCTTACATACAAGTGAAGCTAATATAAGCGTGTAAAAAAGCGCCTGACTTACCTACATTATGGCATATCCGCTCTTTCCTTACTCCGTGTCCAACACTCGTTGGCTGGATGCAATGAAAAATAAAAGGTGCACAACACAAAATGTACAGCAAACTTCATGTTGACACCGTCATTTGTTTCGCCGAGATTCAACTCCGTAGATAAGGTATGAATGTTTATTTTATACGAGGAATGTCATAAATGGACCCTGGGGAGTATCAGGTGACTGATAACGGGTTTGGGTGCGTTCCAGAAATGGTCAGGTGGTGTTTGGTGGGGTAATTTAATTAATTATAAAATTGGTTGTGGGTTGAATTCAATGCACTTGTTTGATATGGTATGGATTACTTGTTTGTTACTATTTAAAGATACGAACGTATGCATATCTTGTTTTCGAATTGTATGTCAATCTATATACACAATAGAAACGAAAATGAATAGGTACTTCAGTAAATTGTCATCAAGGACTAGAAAACTTCGAGTCCCATCGTCTTGAAGACCTTGACGGTAAACGCCTGGCCCGTAAAACTCATCCTAAACCGACGTATAATTATACCTTTAATGCAAACGGAGAGCTCTACTGTGCATCATGTGACCGAGTTTTTAAAAACAAATTCGGGTTCGCAAGTCACTACCGGGCCCATGAGCGAAGACAGATTGCCGGGAATTGACAGGGTGTCGCCGTCGACGGACACGTCTGGGAGGACATCATCGAAAGGTATGTCTGCTTTTCTGCCCGTTCTGTTTCCCCATCACATTATAGTGAATACTCGCCCCTACACTAATTTACTACATTTATCCGTCAACAGTTCAGCTGTGTTCAACTATCCTTCTAAACGTTTACGGAGCCCCGTATTTTATACTATAACCATGAAAGCCGACCCTATTCCGTATTAAAACGCTGTTCCCCCGTCTGAGGGGAAATTGCGAGAAATTCCCTTACACATGGGACTTATTGGCGACAAAAAAGAAACATTTTAAGATCGCTTCAGTGTGTCAAAGTGCGTTTATCAATTGTTTTTCTGTAGGAGTTTGTGTCATATATTTAATTCGAAGTTGTCTCAAAAATAGAATAGGTACCAGCTGTTCCCCACGGTTCCACTAGTATTTCTGCGGGAATTACTTTATGCAACTGGATAAAAGTAGTATTTGTCTGATCGAATTATAAGCTACATTACTGCAATACAGATTTGCAGTCACTTCTTGTAAAGCACTGGTACTCAGCTGAATCCGGTTACACTGGAAGCCGACCCCAACATAGTTGGGAAAAGGCTCGGCAAGTGATGATAGATACTTAAAAGTTTTATCAAAATCCATTTATGAGTATGAATATGATAGTATTTAAGTATGAAAGAGTTACAAATATCATCATCCTCCGAGCCTTTTCTCAACTATGTCGGGGTCGGCTTCCAGTCTAACCGGATTCAGCTGAGTACCAGTGCTTTACAAGAAGCGACTGCCTATCTGACCTCCTCAACCCAGTTACCCAAGCAACCCGATACCCCTTGATTAGACTGGTGTCAGACTTACTGGCTTCTGACTACCCGTAACGACTGCCAAGGATGTTCAATGACAGCCGGGACCTACAGTTTAACGTGCCATCCGAAACACAGTCATTTGGTGTCTAAGCTGTACTTAGAAAGTACATACAAACTTAGAAAAGTTGCATTGGTACTTGCCTGACTTTTAGAGTTAGAAATATAGGTACATACAAACTTCGCGTAAATAATATGAGTTGGATTAAAATTCTCCTAAAACTAAAATGAAATATTTTTACAGAAAGTTATTTATTATACAACACAGGTGCAAAACTCGTTATAATTCATAACGAAATAGTTTTGTACGTAACTTAGTGTCGGCAATAAGTCTTCACTAACAAAAATATACCTTTGACTTTCAAACTGTAATAAATCATAGAGATATAATGAAATTACAGTTGATTTATTTGTTGCAATAAATTATGATTATATTGTTTAAGTAAGTACATTATCTATACTAATATTATAAGGCTGAAGAGTTTGTTTGTTTGTTTGAACGCGCTAATCTCAGGAACTACTGGTCCGATTTGAAAATTTCTTTCAGTGTTACATAGCCCATTTATCGAGGAAGGCTATAGGCTACTTTTTATCCCGATACGGGAAGTAGTTCCCACGGGATGCGGGTGAAACCGCTGGCAGAAGTTAGTTACATTATAAAGTATTTTCAGGTTTATAATGTCATGTTAATTAGTAAACTATTTCGTTTTAGTTCGAAAAAATATTTTCAATGCACCTGTAAAGTATGAAAAAAGTATATTTCGAATCCAATTTCGGTAAAGATTATAATAATTTACTGTTACATGTTACATTTTTCACAAATGACAAAATATAAACCACTGACTCTGACATAACATTGAAAATAAAACATTATTTAAATATAATATCCCTTAAAATAACTAAGTTTGCAAGACCATTGTATTTTTTATAATTTTGATCTAGAAATTTATTAATTAAAATAAATAAAAATACGACGTTTCTTAATCAAAGGTAAGAAACAATTAGTGTTTCCCTTGTTTCTCCGTGTATACGACTTCTAGTAACTATACTCAAGTAAGACTTTCATTAGAAGACGCTAGCTATGCAAACGCTTCATAACATAATTTATTCTTTAATCGCTGGCAAATGGAAAATTAGAAATAGTGAAAATAAAAAATATTTTTTGAAATCACTTCAAGAGTATAGAGTATAGAGAGCATGAGTATATAAGTAACACAATCTTGACCACTTTCAGTGATATCACTTTTTAATAAAAATATAACAAGTTACCGTTACACGGTTCTAAACGAAGGTAATACTTGAAATACCTGGATTAAAAGTATCTTATATCTTTTCTCAGACTACATATACTGTCGGTCTTTGCATCGAAATTTTACTACCATTCGGACCAGTATAATAGTTGTGGCATGAAAACGCGACAGACAGACCGAGTTACTCTCACATTTATAACATTCGTTAAGATTTTTATTTGTTGTTCAGGTTCATATACTTTCCTTCCTAACCAAACCCTTACTTAAGAAAAACCCGCACAATTTAACCCTCAAATAATACCCTCCAACCCTAAGATCTCAGAATCAGTTCATTCAGCATAAGAACCATTACAGTCAAACCTATTTTACATGTTAATACAATAAAATTCTCTCAGTACGTTATAGGCTTAATAAAGTAACTACGTGATACTGATCTCTAATATTTTATATACATTACGCGGATTGTTACATAAATTCACCATGGTTAAGCAATAGGAACGTGCAATGTATGCGGAACGAGGCGATTTTTGTCGTTTGTAAGTAGGGCTGCGGTTTATAAAGAGATTTGTAAGTTGAATTGAAGATGGGGAAATCATAGAATGGGTAGTAATCATATGGCATTTATTGTATAATTATTTTTAAGTTTTTGGTAGTATTTGTTGTATGGTGGCTTCTGAGCATTATCGAGCATTTAATTTGAATTAGTTTGTTTTTTTTTTTTTGGAACAACAAGATCGATTTGAAAAAATCTTGCATTATTTGATAGCCCATTTGTCGGATAGGCTATATAGCTATATACTTATTATCTAGGTGCTTGCAGTAGCTACCTCTGTGTCCACTGGGACCCATAATCTGATTTTCTTACGAAACCCGGAAGATTCTCATCTTCAGCGTTTATTCAAATAATAATCATCACTTCCTCCCCCAAAACCCATGTATTAAAAAGGGGTCCAAACTGTCACGTTGCAATTTCGTCACCTTATAATCTTGGTCCCCATAAAATCGCATTAAATCACGCCAAAGGACTTTGTCTGCCGGTGACTACAGGACGGAATCTTCAGATATTATAATATCAGTTTATAACGCTATTAAGAACAGGTGTTGCCATGAACAGCCTAATTTGTTAAAGAAATTAATAAATCGTACGACGATTAATGACGTTATTAATTATCGTTAGTTTTCGTCTTGAAGAACAATCTTGAAAGTTGACTTTGGTAGTAATAAATAAGAACTTAATAATTGAGTATTTATTACACTTATTTACTTCTACTATCAATATCAAATACTGCCTCCTTCTCACTCTTTGGTCTCAAGGTCGATGCCCGTGCTATGCCGAAATCGCTTTGTGGTTTATGAAACTTTTACAAAGCATCCCGAAGTCTGGAAATAGGTGTGTAATACACACATACACATACACATAGGACAGTCCTATGATAGGAGACATGTTCATACCAACCAAGTAGGTATCAGGCGGTAATATCGGTATCAGGTATATTGTTTTAGGATAATATGTAGATGTTTTTTATATGTTAAAGAAGATTAGAAACACGGTCCTATTAAAAAATTGAAAGCCAAATATTTTACCAGCATTTACTCTAAGATAAACTTTCATGGTCTTACTACAAAAACTTAAACACGTGTCAAACACTTGTCTAAAAAAAGTGTGGCTGCAAAATGGACCTTAATTCAACTTCATAATTTGAAAATTTTTCTAGACAAGTGTTCAACAGACGTTTAAAAGTTTTTGTGGTACGACGGTCACAGTCCAACAAAGCCTCAAAACATTTAAATAAAACACAACTTGAAACAAAACAAAAGAAATCGGCAATCCTTACACATCTCGATTTGTAGCCGCCACAGTAACAAATGTACCAAAATTGGCTCAATAAACTAAGTCCTTGGTCTCTGAATGGCTATTAGCCGTTGACCACGGTACCGACCCGGCTATTTGCCACATTAATTATTTAAATGTACCTACAACGGTGGCAATCCCAGGGGTTTCTTGTTGTTAATAATTTTGTTCTTGATAACTCGGTGCCGTGGTACGATGTGGTTCGAGAATGTCTTGGAGAGATGAAGATGTGGTTGCAATGGTCTGGCGTTTCTAAAGCATGGTATGCAGGGTTTATATGTAATAGTTTTAGAACTTTTACCATGAATATTGTTGCGTTTGCCAAAGGAAAGATTATAAATTATTTTGTTACGGGAAGGTTGTGGTCTAATTTTGAGAATGCATGACTTTGTTGTCTTTGAATAACGTTTTATAAACAAAACTTATAGTAACATTCTTTTGAAATATACTATTGTACCTACATACTAATTTAAAAACAAAAAAGGTTTACTGTTTTTACATTAAACAATTTGACTAAATTACTTATCTGCGTTTCTCAGCCCATCAGACTAAATATTCGAACCATGTAAGCGAAATATCTTCACAGAATTCCACCTAATCTCGTAGATACTTAAGGAAAAACAAAAAGAAAAAAGTCTACTAGGTACCCATATATAAGGGCAGGACTCAATTACGGGCGAACACTACCAAGGATCGGTACCTTGCGGTCAGACAGAGTCAGTAATTAGAGAAAATCAAATGACGGTCCGGTGTATTCACGGCCTAAAATAACATTAGAAGGAAAACATTGGACTTGTGTGTGTATGTCCTTCTAATAAAGCTGTGTGTACATTGTATAATTGTGGTGTTGTTGTTACTGTTGCATTTTGTGTTTGACTGGTTTTAATGCTTGTTTAAAAAAACTTTTGACATAAAATAATTCTGTACAGTTGGCTAGCAAAATAATGGAGTGTTATGGGCCATAAATCAACAGCTATTAAAATAAGTGTGAAACGTATAGGTATTTCAAAAACATATAGATGCATTTTTTCCAGAGTTATATAACATAATAATGACCACTTACATATTACAGCCCACCAAGGGGTACGAGGATACCCAGGGCTGGACTGGGCTATGCATGTCAGATAAGCAGTCGTAGCGTCTCCATGTAAAATACAAATTTTGCCTAGAAACCGACCACAACTTACATGGGAAAAGGATAGGCAGATGATTCAGAACATGTTTTTTGCAATTTTTCTTCATAATACAAAGATATTTTATATTTTTCCTCTCAACTTAGTCTCACAAGTTGTCTTACGATCAATCGTTATGATAGTTGAAACAATGACAGGGGAAATAACAAGCCTGATTCCGGTACTTATCTACGAACGCGACATAGTTCCGATCCCCATTGTTGTGCACTTGAATTATTTCAGCTGTACCTAGTTGTAGTGATGGGAAAGCCACTATCGATATTATTAATTGCTGATTTTATAATTTTGATTTAAAGTAGAAACATTGAATAGTGAAATTGTTATAGTCGGTTGACTGATTTAATTATTTTGCTATACCAGATTATATTCTGATTCATGGTATCTTTGATATAAGTAGGTATGGCTATTTCAATAGTAATTAATTGCTTAGTTCCTAATCGTGATCAATTCAAAATACATAGGTACTTTATATGATTTGTAAATAATTTAAATAAAAATATGTATGTTGTATCTTAAATATTTTTTCTGACAAACTGTTTGTTACGCAACGAACGTGCAATTAAATTCAGTGAACATTAACCGCCTACTATCGATAACTAAACCATTTATCGGCAACCTAACTTCACTACGAATGAAACGGACCATTGAAGTTCTAGTCGATATTCGTGCACAATGATAAGAGAAAATAATGGCTGTTGCAATGATTGCTCAATCGCATTAGAACGAGACTAATGTTTTGAGACAATAGCTTCTTTTAAAAGGACCGTTAATCCTTTAATTAATTTATTTAATGGATTTTATTCAGATAATGAAATTAGGATGATGGTATTTAGTTTAATTTCGTTTTGCAGTGTCCTTTACTTTAAAAAAGTATATTCGTTTATCTAGAAAGAACATAAGTAAATTATTTGTCCATCATTTACTTAAATTTGCTTGTTTGCTACCAATAGCCCAGATCTGACTATACACGAATTTATTGCCGACAGTCAAGTATGACACTTAAAAGTAACAAATAAAAAATATACCGTAAAACCGGTGAATCTAGAAGTAAGTTGAAAAACCGGTCCTCTTCGTTTATACAAACTTTCACGAAAAATCTTCATGATTTTTTTCCAACTAGGTATGGATTTCACAGAACACTCCAAATAACGCACACCTGCATTTTCACTCCAGCAAAAACAGTTATTTTTCGCACGTATCTTCTTACCTATACACTAACCACCATTTCTTACTAGGCTAGTAAAAACGTTCACACGACTTTCACTAATAGGTACAGTTTACCTAGCTGACACGAACAATTATATTTTACACGCTTATCTTCTTACCAATAGACTATATTCTGACTTACCCTATTTAAAAGTTCAAACCCTTCACTGAAACAGTCCTTCAGTTATTTGACCACTCTAAGTAGAACATTATACGGAACGACTAAAACCCATTATGGGTATGTAGTTCCCACTGTCAAGAGAGACCTCAATGGGTTGAGCAAATGTATGTAATCTAGTCAAGGGTGCTACACTATTCGAGTGGGATTACAGAGTCACTGGCTACCTTGTTGAGAGTCAATGGCTGGTAGCTTGAATGAGAAAGGTTCGGTTACTATTGTAGAATATTTGTAAAGGTATTATAAATGAGAGCGAGTAATTATCTTTATCTTTCTTTATCTTGCAGGTAACTCTTAAATTATAAATTTCTTTTCTCCCGCAAATAAACAACGACCAACTCCACTCACAACCTTTAACGCATCACATCTTAGTATTTTTTTATATTTAGTTAAAATAAAAAATACTTTCCTTTTATGAGAAAAGCCCTGTGTCCTGCACTTGGACACTAAAAATAATGACATAGTTTTAAAAATCTAACATCAAGGTAATCCTGGAAAGAGTATCTCCCTGTAGCGGCTTTATTTAGCCAATTTCGATCATGTAGGTTCCTCTACATATATATTATTCCTCTTAATAGACTCTAGGAATGTCTCACTAGAATACATTGGATGTTAAAAATGTGCATATGCACATAATATTTTGTATGCGCTAAAACCGTCCCTGCTACCAGACTATCTATATTTACCAAGCGTTTACTACATCACATTCTAGCCTTTTGTTTCCCCGACAAACTTTCACGGCGGAACTTTGCAAAAACATTATGAAAATTTTAACCCACCTAAGTATAATCTAACCAAGTATTAACTTTGTTACGTAACTAGCTAATCAATATAATATGTTTCAGCTGATAAAGTTAGTTTAAAACCTCTTAGGAGTTGAAACTACGAAAATTTTGCACGAGCGAATATCTGCCACGGTTAGGGGAAATAGGATGGTGTATTTTGTGTTTATTTTTAGTGTTTACTGTGAAAGTATGTTTTGAAAATGTTATATTTTGTAAATTAATTATGTTTGCCTAAGGAATTTTCAGCTTTATTTTAATAACCAGGTACAGTTTCATAATAAAATCATGCACTAAAATACTACTGACATTATGTATACAAACGTAATTCTGTCTGTCTCTCTGTCAGGGATTCACGTCAAATTATTGAACAGATTTGACACACACATATAATCTAGACTCTGAAAAAGGACATAGACATTTTCACCTTTCTTCAGAAAACTGTAAGGTCCCCCCCCAGACGTGGGTGAAACCGTTTATTTGTATGACCGAAAACTGAAACAAAACACGACCACCCACATGAGCTAAAAATACCCGAACCCTTCCTTATTCAACAGTCAAACAACACAAGCTATTCTCAGATTGAGGAAAGTTCATAATATTTTAATTAAATGTTAAAGTATTGTTAATTTTCAGGGAGGTGCTAGGGCGCGAACACGGGAGTCCGGAAGCTGTGAAAGAGCTGCGGCAAAGATTTATGCGTTGTGTTACCTCCCAGTGAGAGGAAGTAAGTTATGAACCGAAAGCGGTCTTAGTATGTCATTGTAGGTGCCTTGAAGAGATATATGGCAAAAGAAAACGATTTTAGTTACCTATTTATAAACCTGTATAAAGAACTTTGAATCAATTGCTGTTATGATTTACATTTCTGTCGGGATTTACTAGGATAATAAGCTCCGACGGGATTTTAAATAAAGCGTATATGAATAAGGCCCACACTGTATCATTTGAAATAAACCTAGAAAAAGTACCTACGTACATGAAATAGCCAAGTCACGTGGTCGGGGACAGTAATTAAAATTGTTGAATCTCAGGGCACTACTCAGGACATTACATACTGGGTCCATTTCTCTTCTTGCCTAACATGAATGAGCTTACACGTTAAAAGATGCAATTATATCGAATGCCTTCCACTTACACCACAGACCAAACCAACGAACGCGGAGTTGGTTTCATTAATTAATACCTTCGTAGTACACACGTAGCTTCCTACAAGTAAACAGTTGACGGGTACTGTTTGCAGTCTCAGGTTGACACACAACTAAATAATACACATTACTTGGCTCCGTCAGTCCCCTGGATGCCAGGACTTTAGTAGACTCTAGTATTGAAGTGGCTGGCATTGCATTATATATTTGCAATATATAATGCATAGTATTGCATTTTCTGTTGAAAGGACTCTAGGAATATTTCGTCCTTGAAGATCTTTTAATGAGTATGCTAAGTAAAAGCGGTTAGTAAGTAACTGAGAAGAGATGTGAAATTATTTTGCAATATCTGGCTAAGTGAAGACGAGAAAACTGGAATAACTCTAAGAAACAGTATAGTATAAAACGCTATAATAGGTATTAAACCTAAAATAATTGAAAAAAAAATACATAAAGGTCCGAGCAGGTCGGTCAGAATTATATAATCATTTTCTTTTTATTGCATAGTGCTTGATGCTCTAAATGCTTAATCTGCATTGCTAAAGTTACCATCTATTTGTTTTAATATCTAGATAAGCGTGTCGTAGGTAATTCAATACATATTTAGACGATGACACAATGTCTAGACGGATGTAATATAATTAGTTAGATTAAATCAGACTAAATGAATTAAACAAATATTTAACTAAGTGACGTACAAGATGTAAAGCGATTAATTAAATGACCCTGAAATATTACAATATTACCATTTGGAGACTTGAGATAACTTAGATACAAGTAAGTAGGTATATTTACCTACTTTTAGAGGACAACTGAATCTACCAGAAATTGCAACTTACATTGCTAGGTATCACGTTTGGTTCAATACTTATTTTATTTTAGTTTTCGACAACAGAAATACATCATGTGTTTAAAATACTGCCTGGTGACAGACAGTCGGAAGGACGTACAGTCGGATAGCGAAGACTTAGTAGGTAATAGGATATCGTTATTCGTTTTGAATACGGAACCCTAAAAAAAATTCTTCCTTAGTAAAAATGGCATCCAGATAAATAAATTATGTAACCAAAAATATGTCCTAAATCAGAAATGGAAAATTCATCATCATCATCATCATCATCAGCCTATAGCAGTCCACTGCTGGACATAGGCCTCTCCAAGTGCACGCCACTGAGATCGATTTTCGGCTGCTCGCATCCAGCTCCTGCCTCTCTTGCGCAAGTCATCACTCCACCGTGCCTGAGGACGTCCTACACTACGTTTGCCGAGGCGTGGTCTCCACTCTAGAACTCGTTTACTCCAACGGTTATCGGTTCTTCGGCTAATATGGCCAGCCCACTGCCACTTCAGCTTGCTGATTCGGTGGGCTATGTCGATGACTTTGGTTCTCTGACGGATTACCTCATTTCTGATGCGATCCCTCAGAGAAATGCCAAGCATAGCTCTTTCCATAGCCCGCTGAGCGACTTTAAACTTGTGGACCAGCCGTACCGTCAGTGTCCACGTTGGAATGGAAAATTACAAAGATTAAATTTGTTTTACAGATGATTTGAAAAATATTATCTTAATCTGATTAGAAAATGTATGTAATAGTGCATTTACATTCTCTGATTTTGATTTATTTTTGTTATCATCTGCATGCTTTGTAAATGAAACCCCCGTGTTGCGTGATATCAAAACTGATACTAAAAACCGGCCCAAAATCGAATGGGACATGCGCACTAAGGGTTCCGTTCTTTCCGTTCCGTTTACAATTACCTATAAAAAACACGTTTTTTTTTTTTGTAAAGAAGACTCAAAAAATATTTATTTTATTTTTTGTGTCATAGCGGCAACAATGATACATCATCTATTAAAATATCAACTCTCTAGCCATCACAGTTCTGGTCAGCCTGGTCACAAGCAAGACGCTGTAAATACATACAAACCAATCACCAGCTACAGCTGATTTAAATCAAACCATTTTGGATTAAAGCGGCTCAGTACGTGCAGTCGCTGTCAAATATCAGAGATTTGACACCAATATCAAATCCCATATGGTCACATTTTACCCTTTGGGTGCAGAACCCTAAAAGTGCATTGTGTTTTTGTTTGTTTCTATAAGATTTTAGATACCATGTCATTATCGAAAATATACCTCTAGAATTGTTCACTATTAATTGGGTTGATACTATACCTATCTAATACCCTCTTATTATAAAACGCGGTATCAAATAAGTATCGGCTTTTGTACTACCTTTAATCCACCTTTAAGTACGACCTTGAAAAAACGTTATTACAAAACGCAGTTTATCGCAAGTCCTATTACTATCTGTAGTACAAAAGATAAACCATCGAGCCCCCTAGTTTAACTGCAGTACTTAGTCGACAAACGTCAAATTCCGACATTATTTACTTTTGAGGTTATTTGTTTTGTGATGAAAAAAACGAAAGTGGATATAAATATGTGTGATTTGGAATACTTGGATGTGTTAGAATACTATTGAGAGTGTCCGGGGACCCAACAGAATGCGTCATCGTCAAAATCTCTTCAAATTACCTGACGACAATTTTCGATATAAATATCGATTTACGTTTTTCGAAATAATAGTCAATTGAATGCATGATGATAATCCAGGATGATCCTATGATGCTCAACTGGGCTCGCCATAAAGTAAGTAGCCTTTACAGTGCAAGTAGGTTGCCAAAACATCCTAATTAATTGTATAAGACTCAAAGTTTTTATTATGGATGTTTGTTTATGTTCCACGCATAAACTACCACATAGATTTTGATGAAACTCCGAAAATATATCAGATTATCATACAGTCTATTGTTTATTTACAGATTCAAGACTATTTTGGCGTTTTGCACGCCGTATCTCTGCCAGTAATATGCAATGTTTGTAAAAGACTGGAAGCTTGCTAAAATGTAGAAAAATGCCTAGATGAGAAAGGGAACAAGATTGTGTGATGAAGAACAGTGTCCAACATGTATCAGTGCATTTGACTGTATAAATAGACATCGGAATAAAATATAATTTTCTACTTTTATGTTGTTTCAAATGTTTCATTTTCTTTTGGTAATTTAATGCACACGATATTCTGTGTGTAAGTTATTGTGCACTTAATTTTGAAGAGGTTCTAATTAGATGCACAACGTCTTATTTAATCATTTAAATCGGGATGAAAATAATCCAAATTATTTCTAACCTAAAAACAAAACATAACTCAGAAACGCGCGCTGACGTTCCGTTATACGCGCAAACTCGATAGTTGTTTAAAAGAGAATAATTGGATCATATGTATATCGTTAAAAGATACTAGAAATATAAAATTACCTTTAAATAATAAAAAGTAATATTTTCAACTGCAGAGATATTTTTTTTATTATCATAGTTATTTATTTTTCATCAAAATAGACTTAACAAAATAATGTAAAAAGGAACTGCGCATAGAATTCGGAACGATTGAACGAATAATTTAAATATTTGTTGCTTATAATCTGTGGATATTATTTGAACCATAGACAAATCGAAGTACTAAACAGTCTTCTCTTAGTCTACGTTTTGTAATAAGGATGTGAAGACTATCGTAAGTACCGTAACAAACCAAGACGTCTTCAGTCGGGTTTAAACCACTACTTGCGGCAGTTTTTATAATAAGAGGGTTAGTGTCTAAGATTAGGAAGTCTTTTATCGGGTTTATTTCCAGATCGCTGATTGGACATTGACCTACCATAAAACACTTTATTGTGGTATGACTGTCTTAAGTATCATATATATTTTCTGTTACTATGCTGAAATACGACGTCACAAATATAAGAATCAAGAAAATCTTTTCAAGACTTTTTTTTGGGACATCAACAAATGAACCTCCCTCAGTCGCTCCTTGTAAAGCGCTGGTACTCAGCTGTATCCGGTTAGACTGGTATCCGACCCCAACATAGTTGGGAAAAGGCTATCAGACTTTTACCGTCAAAACCCACCACGTTACTTCTTAAGTCCTTTTCACACCAGGGCCGCGGTAACTCTTGCGAACAGTCTCTCCCAACCAAATAATACCTGACCTACACAAACATGAACATTTTATTCCTCCTAACATCTGAAGTGACCTTATAAACTTCCAGAAACAGAACCACAGACAATTTTGTCCCCGGATTAAGGCTTTAACCGTTGTTATACCCGAACCGTCACGTGGAGCCTAATATTAATCCGTGCGGTGGGCGTGACAGTAAATCCCAATCAAAAACAATGGAAGGTGCGCGAGATTGCGATGTGACGTAGTGGCAGCTACTTATGAGAGTCAGCGCTTGCGTTGGAGCATAGGTAGTAATACAATTGTAGAATAATGGTTGGATAAAAAGCTGTATTTTTTCAGGTGAAAACATGGTTCGTGACATAGGTTCATGAAGGTCTCACCTTAAGCCTACGTTCGCACTGAAGCTATTCAATTATCTTTTAGATGAAGACGTTATCCAAGGACATCCGAAATCACCTTAAAAATAAGTAAAAACATTCTGCCTCACTAATACTCATTTGAGGTGCGTGAAAACCTTCACCTTCGATATTTCCAAGGACAAATGCACTGTCTATAATAGCGTTGCTATCGTAGATAAAAAGCTGAAATGTTATGTCTTATTATATCTGAATTTACTAAGTATATACATTTAGTAAACGTTCATGTGTGTACGACTTTAATGAAATTATCAGACTTTCACTTACACCTCTACAATAGTTAAGAATTGATTGATTCAGCCCATTATAAGGTGCAAAGAAACATTAACGGGCACGTTCATTATAATTAAAAAACAATGTGTTTCCATTTAGAAAACGTTTCGTTATTTATTTTACAAAACATGTTCTGACAAAAATATACCTACAAAAAAAACACGCATTAATAAACATCAAGAGGCCCAAGCTAGCATTTTTAATATTATCTAAAAGCCCATTGAATACCGGAATCAAAACAATCAACACTCAAGCGCACAATCTCCTTAAGAAAAAAAATATGAGAGACGACAAAAGTGCCTCTCATTATGTAAATTAAAACATCTTTTATCTATAGGCCATTAGTGTCGGGAATTATTTGTAATTTGCAAACAGGATATTTTCCAATTTGTCTCAAGTCCCACTACTGCTGTTTTTTCCATACTAATGGCTGGATATATTTTCGCATTACGTTCGTCCGTTGTTTCTTAGGTCGCTTGAGAAATGGCGGGTAATTTAGTAAGTTTAAAGCAAAAACGTCGGGTGATGGGGCGGAACGCTTGTAAGCTTGGCTTATAATTTTCTTTTATTGCGATTCGCAGCTGGTGATAGACTTTTATGAATGCATCGTCTTGACTTTTTCATTTGTTACGAATGGTGAAATTACTGGCAGTTTTATGAGTGTACGGCCTTTTTGTCAGAGTGTTACATGTACTTAAATTCGAATGGTAAAATGTTTTCCGCGGTATACCTTTTACACTTTTTGAGTCAGCATTAAGCTTAACAGGATACAATTGATTACGGAAGAGAGATTATTTTTCTTCTTATTTGGTTACGAAGATATACAAAAAGCTTGATTTTTTTATACAATATGATGTCTACGATATTTTTCAATGTATTTTAGCTCTATATAAGACATTTTATAAATCGATTTAAAAATGATGAATAACTGAATACGTGAGACAATATAAATGATTAATTAAACAATGAATATGCCTACTTTTAGATGTAACGTGGACAAGAATCGAGATATCTGCTCAGGATTTATGTCTGAAGATAAGATAATATTATAATATTGATTCATTGAATGTATTATTGTTTTTTATCTGCGATAATTACTCTTATATTCGATATTGGACAACGTTATGTAGTAAAATGTGCAGAAGTCCCATAAGATGTGACCCACTATTTTTTGTTAGTTTTATAATCAGTTTTGGTGTTCCAAACCATATAAGAGTGTCTCCTTAATGATTGAAACTACAAGCACCACAGGAGAAACAAAATTACTTCTGAACTTTGTTGCAACAATCAAACCATATGTATCTATATATTTTAATATGGCATATATATATTTTAATATAGCTTACAGCGCGTTTACACTAACGGACTGCAGTGTTGCACTTACACGCGCGACACTAAACAATTGGCTACTGCCGCTACCATAGACGACGTTCAAAAGCAAACCACATATTTTTGTTTTTTTGTTTCACGTAGATTCGGTCGTTTGTTTACGCGTGAAACAAATCGAAAGCGAAAACGTGAAAGTGAAAACGAACTTCATGTATTGCACTTTAATTAAATCTCTATGTTCTAAATCTATTTCCTACGGGTCTGCTGAAAGAGATTTTATTAAAATAAGCAGTACCTTTGTATTATTTCTGGTATTAATTATTTCTTCTGGCATGTATTTACAGTGTACATAAACTGTTTGGTTAAATACATGTTGCACAAAATGCTGTAAACACCTATAATAAAAATAACCACTAATGCAAAACAACACGAAAACAATAAAAATCGATTATAAAGAACAATCAATAAAGAACTGCGCCTACTGATTTTTCTATCGATTTTTTTTTTAGTATCGATTTTATCACCGTTTGTTCTGATATCAATCTTTTGATAAATACCTCGGTTTGGTTGGGTTTTCAGTCGGCGTGTGTTGTACGGTGTGACACAATAGTAGAACAAGTCGTGAAGTGTGGTGTGATGAGCGAGAGTTTAGTGCTAAATTTTATATAAAGCTTATATTTATGCGTTAAATTCAATATGGCTGGCAGTGACTACAATATTAATAAGGCAAGTTTAGGTTTTTTGCTCCTTTTTTAAAAAGTTCTCAGGTATATTTTTGGTATGATTCTTATCGTTCTTTTGTTGTACTGCGTAAATTTAAAACAATGTAAGATTTTTTTGAAGATAAAAAGAACAGGAAAATAATTTGAATTTTCAAAGTGGCTACTTTATTTATCTTCAAAATAAATCTGAATCAAAATATACTTATATAGTTTGACTTACTCTAATAACTCAATTACTAACCTTCTAAATGCGAAAGTTAATCTTTGTCTGTATGTCACACCTCAAATTGATTTAATTTACCTATATGCAATTTGGTACGTAGATAGACTACGCACGTCCTTAGAAAGGGTACAAGCTACTTTTTATCTAAGTGTTTAATAAACTAACTAAAAACTAAAAAAAAAAATGGCGTGCATACCTACTAATATATTATTATCATCAGCTATTCATCATCGATCATCAGTTTTCATAGATACTAGGTACTATCATAATATCATCATTATGTAAAGTCTTAAACATGCTTTAAATGACTCTGTCTGATTGTCCGTTACGCATTCATGCTAAAACTACTGAACTGATTTAAATGAAACTTGAAATACAAACAGTCTAAAGTCTGAAAACAGGCTACTTTTTATCCAGATTCACAAAAAAGTTTCATTGGGACACGAACAGATCCACTCGTAAAAGCTAGTGAACCAAAATAAACCACAAAACGCAAATATTGTGTGCTCATCAAAACTAACCAAATACTATGCATCGCTGCTATTTCGCCTAAATTGTAAATACCATCTGTCACCAGTCACTGTAATGTGTCAATTGAAATAATAAGCCAATGACCTGTTTCTAATTATGTGCTAAATCAAACAATTGAAATGTACCTAATCATTGTTTAGTACAAACTATATGTTTTTCGCGATTTCACCCGAGTCGCGAGAAAGCTTCGCGCATCCATATAGAAACTTACTTGACTTGATATGCTCAGTCTCAGGAATAGTGAAATAATCCAACGCTTAGTATTCAGTCCACTGGCATTTGACTCGTAACCATCAAATCAAAGTGTTTAATTAATCTTTTCTCTTTCCAATATCAGTCAAGAAGTATTAAGTGATTTTCAACTTAATCTTACTTTGTTGTCTTAAACGTTAACTCAAACCAGAATAATAAGATAGTTATAAAGTTACTCTATAAAAGCTGCCTTAGATATAAACTGAGTCTAGGCAGAATATCTAACCTCGAAATACTCAAACGTTATTCAACTTTAGTTTCCAATTAAAAGTATTTCTGTCACAGAATTTTGAACCATATATAATGTTCAATTCAATTGCCTGGCATTTCAATATCAAAGGCCGTAAGAAAGGTAAAGTTAAAACTCATTTGTTGATAACTCATAGTTTACCAGATTTTGAGATAACAATAGATATACAAAATAATTTTATTTTATTTGAACACATGCTAACTAACACGTGCTATAAGCACTTTAAAGATCGCGCGATATACGAGTACTTTAAAAGGATAATCGATATTTTATCACTACAATAATGTAGGCAGTTTTTCCTTATGAATAACCTAATTACCTAAGAAAATATGCATAAAATTATACGACTTGACTTCCTCTTCACTATAAAAAGGAGTAGAATTTTGACTTATAAGTACGACTCCGCAAACCATTAATAAATCGGCTTTTACGGCTGTTGCCAAACATTCTATCTGTTGAATTCCTTACTGGAGATAGAATTTTGAAATCGGCCCCATACAAGTAATCTCAAATATGTTTTTTTTGTACTCTAAATATCATATAAACTTTGCACCTACCACTGATATTTCTCCACCACCCAACGGTAGATTGGGAGAAAACGCCTAAGGCGTTAAGTCCGCCCTTGTACAGAATGTGTATAAATCTATACATATAATAAATCTGTAGAAAAGTAATTTTTGTACATTGAAGAAATTGACAAAAAAAATAGCCAGCATGTTAAAGGATAACTAACAGAACCCATTTCCATCATTTTTGTCATTTTTGTCTGTTTGTCTGTTTGTCTGTTTGTCTGTTTGTCTGTTTGTCTGTTTATCTGTTTGTTTGTTCGCGATTCACGTAAAATCTACGAATTAAATGCAGACAATGCTTATATACAAAAACTCTACGTAACTTGGGGTATTACTTAGTTTTTGTTTCATCGAAATCGATTCACTCTATCAAAAGATATGATTAATTTTGTGAATTCAAGATGTAAAATATTACGACACGCAATCTATTTGTCAAAACTGTACATTTGAATGTTGTACTTATATTAGTTGATCGGCCTTTTATTAATCTTTACACAGAAAATCACAACTTTATAAGTAACTTCGGAAGAAAAAAAAATATGAAAATTTTGTTTAGCCAAGGTTAAAGTAGCTCCATCTGTGGTAAATAAAATACATCATCAATTTGTCAAAGGAGCGAGGTGGTAAATGACAATATTACCATACATTCTTTATAGAGGATTATTATTTCAACAGATGGAGTTGTGTATTTTCCGTAATTCACCATATTTTAACACGAAGTGTAATTTTTCGATAGACATTTCAATAGGTGTTTGTCAGTTTGCCGTGCCACATCAAAATCCAACTATAATTATTACCTTGATGAAAGGAAAATTAATAGTTCTCGGCCAAATTTAAAACGGTGCCATCTAAATTATTTTTTGAACATTATGTCAAAAATGATGACTTTAGTGGAACAATTAATTATCATTTAAAGTTACAGATGGAGTTCATATCAGGATTTTTTCATAAACATAGTTTAGCTTATCTTCCACTAATGTGGTGGCCTTAAAACAAATTACTTTGAGTGAGTAGTATTAAGTAGACCTTAATTATTTTTTTCTGATGCAAAATATGTAAACTTAATCCTAGAAGAAATGAGGATCTATCCGTTGCAAGCGCTGCTAAGCGTGAGGTAGGTAATGTAGGATTCTGTAGCTTTAAAAACAAGCCCAGATACAAAGTGCAGATAAGAAATGGGAGCTTTCTCGATTTAATACCATACACACGTAAAATGTTTTATGCGTCTGAAAACGTACAAATTACGCGCCGCATACCAGAGACATGTTTACTTTCAACTTCTGATCGCAAATACACTGTTCACGATTACGAACAGTCTCAGTAAGACCCGAGCCAAGTCTAAAAAAACACCTTTTATATAAAACTACGTTTGATGTCATTTAATCACAAAGACAGAATTGTTCTCTGTTGCAAATCCTATCCACCTATATCCTATCCTAATCCAGAATGCATTGCAGGTGTGCATTGCACAAAAACCAATGGTATCCTATTCGAGAAGTCAAAAGACTTGACCTGCTAACGTCAGCTTCTGCGCTAAGCAAGTGTTCTTAATAGTACCATCAGAATTACATTCATCGTTGAATGAGGTGAATAAATTTTCAGAAACCACAATAACAGTAGGAGCCAAAGCGTATGATCGCTTCATAGAGCTCTGATTGGCCCCAGGTGACCAAGTCAGGTCTGATTTATTCGTTCATCAGATCTTTGAAAGTGTTTCGATGGATACTTACTGTCGTCCTGTTTAAGTGTGACACAAAATATGGTACATAAACGTCCTCCGCAAGAGCGAAATTTTCCCGGTGTGCGGTAGTACGCACAGTATACAACACTTATGTTTCTTTTGATTTGCTGGCTCCACCAAGAAATGGCAAATTGCGAGCGTACATTTTGAAAATCTTGGCAAAACTGCAGGTTTCAAGTACGAACACATGAAGTGGACTCGCACAGATACGTACATTTTGCCTATTCGTGAACTAATGCAAACATTTCGGTGGAGTCCCGGCTTAGGCCACCACATTAGGCGTGCGCGATCCTCGGGCGTGTAAGTAGCGCGGGTGCCGCGCGTGCGTCGCGAGCGCGTTGCGTGAGCGTCGCGTTTTGCTGCCCTGCGGCATTTGCAGCGCGCACGCGCCGCTCTCCTTGACGTTTAACTGCTAAGGCGTTTAGCGGGCGGCGGGGATAGCGGGCGAAGGGGTAAGAACGCAACTGGGGCGCCGCGTGCTCGCCGCGAGCGCGTCGCTTGCACTCTTCACACATGCCGCAGGGCAGCAAAACGCGACGTTCACGCAGCGCGCTCACGACGCCCGCGCTACTCACACGCCCGAGGATCACGCACGCCTAATGTGGGGTCAGCCTTACCATAGTGAGTAAGTGCACAGAAAATCCCCGTCATACAAGTGTTTCTCCACAGTAGTGAAACTATCCTACCCTATGCGCCTGCTGATGATGATGACTCATTTTATCATCCATCCAGCTATTCCCCAACTATGTTGGTGTTGGCTTCCAGTCACCGAATCTGTTTGAGTACCAATATTTTGCTTGGAGCGACTACCTATCTTCAATCCAGTCAACTACACAAGACGATATCCATGGTAAGACTGACAGACTTTCTGGCTTCTGATTAGTCGCAGCAGCTGCAGAAAATGTACAAATGACAGCTTTGTCAGACTCAAAGCATATAGACATATATTATAGCTGTTTCCTGTGAAAATTACTTACGCACCATACGTAATAATTTTCCAAATTGGCTGACTAGATCCAGAGATATTCACAACGTCACAAACTTTACTTCTTTTGTTTAGATAAATGGTCACATCCACAACACAACCTTGATCAATGAATCTATGCGACTGCTAAGTGCTAATCCTAATTATACTGTCACGTGAAAGAATGCACCTACGAGATAAGTAGTATTTTGACTATTCTATATTGCCCACGCAGACGAAGTTGCGGGCAACAGCTAGTAAATAAATAAAAGCTTATCTCTAGTATGCAAAATAGATAGATAGAATATTGGGAATGGCCATTAATCTACTATGGATACTTATTATAATGATAGTGCGCACATTATTGGGTATCGACCAACAAAATCAATAGGATTAACTATTTATCAGACTATGTTGGGCAATAGTTTAGTCGGCAGTCTTAGGGTGGTCTTAATTTGTTCCGCTGGAAAATAAAAACTATACATAAATTCTTGATACAGAAGATATTAATACATACCGCAACACGGGCATCAAAATGAAAAAGAATTGACGTAAGAATTAGTGAATATGTTACGAAAATCTACTGAATTGAAGCCTTAAAGCAAAATTATCAGTCTTTATCTAGATAGGTAAATAGTAACTGATTTTGTTTCTCGATTAGTTTTCAATCGATCATCATTATTATATGTAATATCAAGATAATTGTTCGATTATGTCTGCCACGAGAGTCACGCGTCATAACGTCTTATCGCTTGTCAAACTCTGTGGGAGTAAGGCCGGTAATACAAGCGCCCGAAACAGTTGCGACTGCTCGAGCGGTTCGTGTATGTGCGTCCATAGAACTCTGCAGTTCACTATGCAGTCGTAGCTTGAAGCTGTCGCCCCCTAACTGCTCCAAGCGGTCCGTGTATTACCGGCCTTAATTGTATATATTTACGGTCTTTTAACAGAATACTTACATAGTATTATTGAAAGTAATATGAGCGTAGCGGACCGTGGCAAGTCGATATTGATACAAAAAAATATGCAAATAAAACCGTCTTGGTTTAACAGATATTATGCCATGTGTTGTTATGCTATATGCATTTAATATTACATCATACTACACATACTTAAATGTTTAATTTACTATCATATTATATCATAGTTATATGCTTAATGTACTATGTGGTAGTAGAGAATATTACAAGTACTTTTAAAAGTCCAAATTCACAAGGAAAAGCAAAATGATTTTGTAATATTATAATAATCTATTCAATGTATCATATGGTCCAATTTATCAAGACAAATTACATTAAATTACACTGACATGCATTGATTTATTATAAATTATCTTTGAACACATTAATTTTGTTGCACTTATCGTAAAAGAATATATTTTTCATGTTAATATTAATTTGATGAAAAGATAAGGCTACTTACTATTTTTACACAACAACTTTAGAACCTAATAAGCACAATACTAATAAAAATAGACTTTTGACCATGATAATGCCAAAATGCACACACAACTTCTTAACTCATATAATAAAAGAGAAAGTTATAATGGGAAACTCTGTCTGTTACTCTTTTACACCAAAACTTCGGAATCGATTTTAATAGGTACACAGATAGCTTAGAATGTAAGAAAGGACACAAGCTACTTTGCTTTACTTGCTTTAAATCCCGTTGCGGGACACAGTGCCATCTTGTCACGGAGAACAGTTAGTTAACCGATCTCCAAACTAAATACTAAATATGTTCCAAATCTAAACTACCACAGACTAACGACTGCTCATAATTCAAAAGCAACACAATATCAATTCCAACTCTGCAGGTAGATACACATTCACCATCCTGTGACACCCTCAACAATAGAACTGCATGCCGTCAAATTCATAACTACCAAAGTTGTGCCGAACTAAGCAATGATACCTCAACACAGAGTAAGGAAAATGAGCGGAGATGAAGCAATGTAGGTAGGTCAGGCACCTTCTTCTAGGTCAAATTTGTTCGTTGGACATGACCTGGAGTGAACTAACGAGGCTTCCGAGTGCTTTGAGACATCTGTCAACAATTTTTGGTATTACAGTTTGACTACAAGATCAATTTAATTTAATCCTTTTTGTCAATCACAAGCACTACTTGCTTCTCATCCCACTTATCATTGGCAGAATCGTCGACGTTTGCATCGACATGGATTGCCATAAATAAAAATAGAATACAATAGAAAAAAAATGGGGTCCAAAGAAGGAAAAACATTGCTCGTCCCCTGACCCTCGCATTTTGGCGCGTTACTTTCTTACTCGTTTTTCCGATATGGTATCTCCGCTAGTCATTTTGTTCTCCATGTAGGTACCACATCAACTAGGAAACAGTCCCTAGTTATACTAACTAATAGGAATATCTACAGTGGAAGCGAAAATCGGAATTGTCTACGAACTGTTTTTGTAGAGGGCAATTTTTAGTTCGGGGAAAAGCTGTGAGTGAACAAGTGTAGCGTATGTTTTGAAATATACGAGTACCTAAAAAAGATGGAAAACTATACCAGTTTTTGGTTGTACTGGAAAGCTCCGATGCGCATTTTTAACTACAGGTTATGACAAGTGTTTCACGTAGTGAAAAAGTAATATTTTAAGCGATAAGTATTATGTTTTTTTTTTTTTTATAAAATTGATCGTCAGTGTATTTTTTTCTAAGTATACCCAATGTTTGTTCATTATTATTATGAAGAAAGAAAGCAGTTACAATCGAAGTTTCATTTTAACAGTGAAGTTAAAGATGGTTGCTGGAACTGGTCCTCTTTGATCGTGCCAAATCAAAACTCGATGTCTCAACTCCAACCCTTTGCTGTTCCACGTAATAAACATAAAGTATGTGGACAAGAAGTTAGCCGGTAGTTCTTGAATAACACCGACTCCTGCATAATATTATTTGAATAGAGAAAAGCGTATCGAAGGAAAACTCAGGCGACTCCATTCAGTTCTCGTCACAATTCAACGAATTTACATTTAAATGAGAACGATTATTCCGTTGTTTGAAGGGATTAAGTTTTGGAACACTTCCCGATTTTCGCGTCCGCACAAACTTTGCGTAATTACTTTATTGGTGATTAGAAAACTAAGACACCAGTTTTGGAATACATTAACTGGGAGTTTACAAGAAAAGCAGTTCAGCTGCCATTATTGGATTACCTATAGAACAGGTTGGAAGTTGTTCGCTTATAAATGGGAACCTATTGACGTCTAATCGAATTTGTTCGAAAGCTGTTTCTTGTTCATTGATTTTTGATTATGGTTTCTTCGAGTTTTGGCCTTGAAACTTTGTGGAAATTTAGGTTACTAAAACTTAGAAGTAAATTAATCTTTCAAAGTATTTTTAGAAGAATAGATTTTGATTATTTTGAAGTGTTCTAGTCTAAAAAACATACAGTACTTGTTAATCTTCATTAGCCTAAAATAATACTTTCGCAGCTTATTTTGGAAGGTTTAACCAACACAAAAAATAAATCTTTGGTTCCTTCACAGTTTCTTCATTATTTACTCTTTTTTAAGAGTTTTCCGTATAACTATTATTCTCTAACATTTACCATTTACCATTTAACAATATATTTTTTGTTTCAGACCGAGGCCAACGGGAAGCCAGCAAATGGTCAAGCCGTGAACGATGCGACACCCGAAAGAGCATCTTGGGGAAGACCATTAGAGTTCATTTTAGCTTGTCTTGGTTACGCAGTGGGTTTGGGCAATGTTTGGAGATTCCCCTACCTCTGCTACAGAAATGGTGGTGGTAAGTCTTCTAGTTGCCACTTTATTATGATAGATACAACTACCCGCACCGGGATAAATTGACAAGTTTCATCAAAATCATATCTGTAGGAAGTAGAGATAGTATATATCGGAAAAGACCTTTTAAGGCGTAGGAAGCAGAATCGAAAAAGGCTTGTCAGTTGATCGCTTAGAATATTTAAAATACTACATGTATAAAGTTTAAAATTAATAAGCATGCCATTGAAATATCTATAAAGCTACATTTTGTAATACGTATTTTTTAGGGTTCCGTAGCCAAAATGGCAAAAACGGAACCCTTATAGTTTCGTCATGTCCGTCTGTCCGTCTGTCCGTCTGTCCGTCTGTCACAGCCGATTTACTCGGAAACTATAAGTACTACAGTGATGAAATTTGATGGGAATATGTGTTGTATGAACCGCTACAAAAATATGACACTAAATAGTAAAAAAAAGAATTGGGGGTGGGGCCCCCCATACATGTAACTGAGGGATGAAATTTTTTTTTTCGATGTACATACCCGTGTGGGGTATCAATGGAAAGGTCTTTTAAAATGATATAAAGTTTTCTAAAAAACATTTTTCTTAAAGTGAACGGTTTTTGAGATATCAGCTCTCAAAGTCGTAAAAAGTATGTCCCCCCCCTCTATTTTTATAACTACGGGGTATAAAATTCTAAAAAAAATAGAGGTGATGCATGCTAATTAACTCTTTCAACGATTTTTGGTTTGATCAAAGTATCTCTTATAGTTTTTGAGATAGGTTGATTTAACTGTAATTTACGGAACCCTTCGTGCACGAGTCCGACTCGCACTTGGCCGGTTTTTAAAATACTCTCCCTGTGATATATTAGCCGTGATTTAATTTTAAAAACAATAAATTCATGTATATCACGACAAACCAAGAAAGGGATGATAAAAACAGTCAGGATCAAAATGAAAATACATATCTCTGTGAATCAGTATGAATTATTTATTGAAACCCTATCGGTCACTAAGGGCCCGTCAGCCCAACAACCATTTGTTACAGGAATTTGAACATAAATATTGCTTTTTAGTGTGAAAATATTTTATTTATGAAACTTTTTATTTGTGAACTTTGGACTAACAAGCCGACCCCAACATAGTTTGGGAAAAGGCTCGGAGGATGGATGGATGGACTAACAAGCATTGTCATCATTTTAATCAATTTTAAATTCAGTAGAATGTAATCAGTTGTTTAGAATTTGTATTTTTATTTTATCTAATGAAATGATTATATTTACTCTTCAAAACATACAAACAAAACGGTCAAATTCGTTTTTTCTATTAGTTTTGCTGTTACTTAAGCCTTGAAAAAACTAATTTGATCGTTACTTTTACTTTAGTCATTACTTTGACTTTTACTTTTGATGAAGAAACTGGCTGTTAAAGGTGATATGAACAATTTTTGAGCAATGTCTTATCCCCATTAATTTATTGTTTAAAAAAAAACAGACCATGTAACTAATAGCTTTTTCATAGTAAAATTATGCACAAAGCTGATAATTCTCCGACAAACTAAATCAATTATCTTTTGTTCCAGGTGCATTCTTAATCCCATTCTTCCTAATGTTAATATTAATTGGTCTTCCGATCTTCTATCTCGAGTTATACATTGGTCAGTTCACCGGCATCGGACCATTACAAGCGTTCAGTGCCATATCCCCGTTCTTCAGTGGTTTGGGCTACTGTACTTTAGTCGTCATTTCCATTATATCCATATACTATATGATTATAGTAGCCTGGACTCTGTTCTATACGATTGTGTCTATCGCGGGCAACCTGGATTGGGGGTCCTGCGAGAATGATTATAATACTGACGGTGAGTATGACTAGATTTTGTATTGTAATTTGTGGCTTCTGAAAGCAGATGTAAGTTTCAGTTTGACACTTGGTATATTTAAAGTTGATGGTCATATACTTGAGACTCTTTAATTGTAGTAGGTACCTATCATTCATGATGCTGATGAAAACTTCAATCAAATATAAATGTTATCATAAAATAATATTTACTGGAATACTGCTTATTAAGGTATACATTATTTTACAACACTGTTGTTTATTATAAGCGCAGTGCAGTATCCAATGATTCTGCAGTAAACTTGTCCCAAACCATATTTGAAAGGATAAACCTATCACAGACAAACAAAATAATATAATAATTACGTCATTCCATAAAAACCAAAGCAGAAATCTCGAAAACAAAAACAAAACACAAATAGATTTCACAACAATTTATTACACAATTGCTGTTGAAATTCATGTTATAAATCTGATTATTTATACAAGATAATGTTTTTTTTTTATCAGCTTGCTACAGTGGGGAGTATGACAGTAACTGTCGAGTGAACAATGTTGGCCTTGCGACTGATCTTACTTACTACATGCGGGAGTGTATGAGTATTGGACAGATTTGCATCGACACTGGCTTCCAGCCATATGATGGACTTTACTGCTTGAATGGAACTGAGACTGTACCCTGGTATAGCAATGTTACCAGGACTTTGGCTGCTGAAGAGTATTACAAGTAAGTTGTTTTTTTTTTTTTATAGTGCCAATGGTATAAGCCACTTATCGTATATAGAGAAATGGAAGTCAGGTTTCGGCCCACCCAATCAACTTTTAAAACTAAATTCTCACGGACACAATGTTCTTTACTACAACAATTTAAATATAAAATACTAACTTCTTATAAAATATTTAATTGTTATCTAGAATTTTCAAAAAAAAAATATCATTTTAATAAGTAATTATTTTGTTTATCGAGTTCAGGTTTTTCGTTTTAATAATTTGGAATAATTTGGTTTTGAGAAGTTCAATGCAAAAGTGGAAAACATAGAAAAGCTTCTGACATTAAACTACACAAAAAACTGTAAGAATTTTCACTGTACATGAAATATTTTTATTGAGCCTAAGTTACTATGGACGTCTGACATTGTTCTTTGCCTATGTCTTTACAAGCTCTAGATTTATCAGTGAACTTAATTTTATTTAAATAGGTTCAGTAATTTGGGCGTGGAAGAGGGACAAATATACAGAAATGTTGCTTATCCATTAATAATATTATAAGGCAAGGATAAGGTAGAATTATGTATAGTAGTCCTAATTTTGTTGCTAAGCTTTTCATTCTATATCTATACGCAATAAAAAAAAACAAGAAACGACTGGTTAGTGCTTGTTCATTTTTTTGAAATTCAAATTCATCATGATATATACCTTTTAATTTTAGATTCGTTTGGTTTTTATCCAAATGATTTAAATAATTAATACAAAAAATAGTTTTTTATGTGCTTAAATACTCCGAAATAATTAATTCATTCGTTCAAAAGTGAATGCCTAATTTGCTTATTTAAAAATTCAAAGTACACCTGTACCAACTTAGGAATTCGATTTTTAGTGTTATCATTATGTTATCAAAAGAAATTAAGTATTATGGGTTTACAAGGCTCGTCACGGTACTTCACACTGTGATATTATTGCTTTATGATTATAATTGATTTTCGGCGGAATCGATACTATGTCTAGGTTTAAAAATAATCTACGTTATCACTGACTTTTTACAAGCAAAATATTAATGATTTTTTTTTGAAATTTGATACTAAAAAATAGGTACAAAATCTTAACTTCCTTCGGTATGCTCGTACTTGCCTAATCTTCGAAAATCTATGGAAATAGTACCTAATTCCGATGAGGTAATCAGTGAAGAAGTATAAATAAATTATAAAACATATAATTTATTTAAAATTTATTAACCTTAATCTTCATAGACAGCTTTAGATATACAAATGCATAAAAAGATATCATTCATGATAAAAAATTGCAGAAACTTTTTAAACCAACTTGATTTTTATGTTCGTTAAATAAAAAAATTGCCTGTATCGAGTGTTATGACCTTTCGTAATCAGGCAATAGCCACTGTTCACTAGATAATTATACTTATTATAGTTTATCTGATTAAAACGATAAACGATGACGAAACCAATTTACCTATAATCCACACTTGTGTGAATGGATTAATATATGATCTTGATGTTACGAAATGATGCAATTTTGGATTGTTAGATACATTCCGTAAGATTTTTACTTCTCAATTATATTGGCCTCTAAAAAGTACAAGAAAATATGTCAATGGTTTTTAAACTAATATTAGTGTAAATAGACACTTTATAAATTCAGAATAAACCTGCATATTTTACTATTGAACCATTCCTACTGTGCTCTGTAATCTCAATAACAACTGGTCTACATAATTTTATGAAATATTTTTATTATCTTTACGGATACGCATAAAAAGATGATTTATTAATCCTTTGATAAACAGCTTTCCTTATTTCCTCATAATTTTATTTCACAAACTTGAAATATCTTTTAATCGATATCCGTATTCTTATCCTTTCGTGAATAACTATTTTTGATATCATTTAAATAAAGTAAATTACCTAAAAACGGTCAAAATTCGTTGCGTTTCTTGATAGTATGTCGATAAATCGTAGCTTACGTTTAACCTGCCTTAATCCGCTGCCCCGATATTAAAATACCAGAGATAATAAATCAGCTGTTTCGTCGACTTACTGCGGAATTCAATAACTAATCTATCTTTTGATTTACTTACTAGAGATATAATTTTGATTCCTAATCACGGAAGAAGGAAAGATAGCGGAGATGCCATAAGGAAGGTAGGCCAGGCGCCTTCTTGTAGGTCACGGTGGGAGTGATAAGTTACTAGAACTTTCGAGGCGTTCGGTTTCTTTGTCAAAACAAAATCAATCTGCCCAAAATTGGTCTTGAAAAGGTATACGGCATGTAAACAGTGGATAAGTCAAGTATCAATTGATTCAAAAAATATTCTATCATACTGAAATTAACTCACTAAGCCGTGTACTTAATAAACAAAACATCAAACAATATTTTATAGACTGGGAAATTGATAATGTGAAAAGTGTGTGGGCGTGGAAAATAACAGTTGTTAGTGTATTTTGATAACAAACGTTTGCCTACGTAAAATTTTGTGAATAATATATTATTTACTAACGCAGAATAAGTTATTAAAATAAACAACGTATAGACTTACCAGCTACATCCCGGCTTATATGCATTATGGCAATATGTCTTCATTTTTGTCATTTAAACATATTATTACGTCGTATTTTTTTAAGAAAATATTCTTATCACACACAAATACAAGGTGTTGATTTGCATTTGTGCCATACTTCAGGAGGAGGACATAAAATAGGTAAATAATCGATTGGAATTACAGTAGACGGGAAATAGCTAATATGCACTGCTTTTTTTGTCATTGCAATGTCGTAGTATTTCAGAAGTAATCCAATTTTATGAATGAAATTTATGAATAATCGTTGTGTATGCTTTGTGTTTGCGTTTGTGTGAGGACACAGCACGGTTTTAAGACCAGTAACACACGCGCCAAGTTTAAATACGGCTAGATGACATTAACGGAATTCCGAAAAAAAAAATTAAAAAAAAGTTACGTACCAATTTTTTTGTTGATTTGGGTCGAGAATCATTAGCATAATTACGTCCTTGACTATGGCACGGATGCAAATCAACAGCTTGTATAAGTAATATATAAGCTAATTATACTCAAACTGCGAGTGTGTCGACCCATGTAATAGGCAGAGACTTTCCAATTATCCCCATTACAAATTATATCATGTCCACAAGCAAAAAAATACATACATACTTAGTTTTTATGTAATTTTTCACATAATAATTTCATTTTTTATTAACTGGCTCACTTAAGCCAGTACGACTTAAGTGAGCCAGGAGAGATTTTTGGAAAGGTCTACCACCAAGGACCACCGAAATTACTCTATATTGTCTTAAAGAAAAAATACGTCAAACTTGGCTTCAAGACCTTCAGTATGTCTTATTCTTTCTTACCTTTTCAGTGAACGTGTGCTGGGCCGAGGAGATGCTACCTGGGAGAACTGGGGCTCCATCCAGTGGCATTTAGTTGGTTGTCTAGCATTGTCTTGGTTCGTCGCTTTCTTAGTTGTTATTAAGGTAAGAGAAACTACAAATAAATAAGCTTAAGCGTGTATTTTTTTCTGAAGACTATCAGATTCAACTATATTTTTAAATAACAGACATAGCATATGCCTATTTCCTGTTTTTGTCTTAGTGTAATTAAATCAAAAATACTCTCTATAAGATTACCAGATGGCTGGTATAGGACTGTTTGTGCGGCCTCTAGGCTTTTGAATACCAAATATTGTAATAGGATCAAAAATTATATACGGACTGACTTCGTCAACAAGCTCTCTAAAGCAATGAGGAACTTTAGTATCATTAAGGTTATTGACCCCAACAACCTTGATCCTTCAAACTTGATCGATCAACCCATTCAGCTGTTATCGAGTCACGAACCCCTTTATATTATTGGTTCAGTAAAGTTTGTTCAAAAGTAAACTTACTAATTTCGTTAGGATCCTATAATAGGTAATGTTTCTACGAGACATTTTCTGCTTTACGTCCTGGAACAATTATTTTGCGCATTTTGATAAAAAGTGACTCATACCGCTTCCAGGGTCCCATATATAAATCGGCATCCTATCACATATCAATAGGTTCATATATCTTGTCCTTTTTCTACCTCATATCTCTCATCTCCCGAGCCGTTTCCCTACTATGTTGGGGTCGGCTTCCAGTCTACCCGGACGCAGCTGAGTACCAGTGTTTTACAAGGATTAAATGCCAGTCTGACCTCCTCAATTTGTCATGATATTTCTATCTAATAATAACCTACCAAACTCATTCATAATTTGAAGTCCCTAAACACGTTCTTAAAATTCCTCTTGTCCTCAGGGAGTCCAATCTGCCGGCAAGGTAGTCTACTTCACTGCATTATTCCCTTACGTGATGTTGACTGCTCTTCTGGTCCGAGGAGTTACACTCGAGGGAGCAGCTGATGGAATCCTGTTCTATCTGTCACCTGATTGGGAAACTTTGCTCGATGCTCGCGTTTGGGGAGATGCTGCTTCACAGGTACTAGTTTAGTTTTAAAGTTTTAAAGTAAATTTAGCAGGCAATAGGAGTTTGATTTTCAATTTTTTTATCATTTTTTGTATACATAGAAAGTCAAATTGAGCATGTTCTATGTTCCTTTGATTACCGCACCACATCAAATATTATTATTTACGATAGTTGGCAAATAGGACATACGGAGGAAAGTAGGTCCCATTTAGATACTAAAGCTTAAAATACTGTCTGCAAACAAATTATCAAACAGTTTATACCTATTAAAAACCTTTCAGTTAATCAAAAAGATTAACATCAAAAAGGCCTCACATAATTTAGTTACCGTAAAAATTTACGCAAAAATGTTAACTGAAAAATTTATCGGCTTTTACTAAAAATAGTTCAAAGCGATCCCTGAATAAAAGCTATTGGTATTGCCATTAAATTCCAAAGACTTTGGCAACAAACATCAATCTATAAAAGGAACCGGTTCATCGGAAACATTTTTTTCAGTAATGGCGGCCATTATTTCATGAATAAATAAATGCGGCGCCTAATTATCTGGAAAAGTTAAAGGAACGGTAATTTATATTTTATTCCAGGCCACAGACTTTCGAATTTCTTAATTAAAAAGTTTTCAGACCGTTCCAAACATTTTTTGGTGTTTCCATAATTATTTTTATAACACGCTGCGAAACTTGGTTGTTTGATAACTCAAACAATTATTTTACCATCATATTTTCACAAATGTTATATTTTACGCAGTTTTTATTTAGGTATTTTAATTGAAATATGGTGCAGTGACTGTCATATAAATTAGCATGAGACGTAAAAATACAAAATGATAATGAACGCAAAGTGCATTTGAATAATTATATGTTAATTCTTATAAAAGGGAATGCTGTTGGTTACCAGGAAAAGTAAAAGGTAACAATACATAGTGTTAAAATTAGAACACGTAAATTCAATTTAGCACTCTCTGAAAACACAAAAGCACGCAAACAAAAAATCTGCTGCGTTTGTTTTGATATTTTAGTTCTTTGAAAAACTTGTCGCATTGTTTCCGTTACCTAGCATTTTTGTTTTTAGTCAAGTATAAAATTAATATCGTAAATAACAAAACAAAGCTCAAATATTGTAACCAGTAATGAATCAAGTGCTCACAGTCATCTTAGATTATTAGATCTTAGATTGAGTAATGTTTACTACGTCGTCATCCGCCCTTTAAACTTTTACAATTTTTGTTCTTCTTCCTCACTAGCTTTTACTATATCACCCAACTGTTTTGTTCTCACATTAAGATCTCTATTTATTATCTTTATCACTTTATTATTTGCTCTATACTTATCAGCTTCTTTTCTTCTATCTTCTAGATCTTCTATTCCTTCGGTGTGGCTTGCGGATCTCTCGTGACCTTGGCTTCCTACAACAAGTTTACTAACAACTGTCATTTTGACGCAGTCTTCGTCAGTTTCGCTAACTTCCTCACTTCTATCTACGCTGGGTTCGCTATCTTCTCCGTGTTGGGCTTCCAGGCTCAGAAAATGGGTGTGAGCATTGATAGTAAGTATTATTTCTTTTGCTTGTTTTTTTTTTCTTTTTTCATCTAGGTCAAAGGCAACATTCACTTAATGCAAATTAACCTTATTTTATTGCTTTGATAGTCAAACTTTAGTTATCCATAGGAGTCTACTACTTTATACATATAAAAGCTCACGTCATGGTTAAATATTTATTATTTAACTTTGAGTCCGACTACCAGGCTCAAATTAAATATAACCACAGGAGCTACTCAAAAACCAAATAACTAAACGAACATAAACTAACAAGCTCATACAACAACAAAATCCGAACCAAACGAAACAAGCATTAAATACAAGTCGAAATTCTGGGAAAAATGCTACAATCTCCATGTTAGCGATTAACTCAAGTTGATTAATCCGGCAGCAACGCCGCGGGCGCAAACATACACGAGCTGAACAAACACTGCCATACACTGAAGCCCGCTTAAATATTCAACTGTAGTGCACAATGGGTATTAGATTAATTTATTGCATTGTTTTTTTGTATCGCAAATATTGGATCAGTGGTTCTGGGGATGTGGAAACCTTTCCAACTCAATATTGGTAAAATTACAGGGATTTGAAAAGCAGAAAGTATTCATTAAGCATGGGATGTCAATTGGACTTGAGCAAACATAGGGATTGATATGATCCTGTTCTCAAGAGATATAATATTAGTCTGGCAGTAGAAAAAAACTATTGATGACTATGATGATATTAAATTGTTAGTACTTGAAAATGAAACACAAGATAATAATGTCGATGACAAAACTATTAGATTGCTAAATCATATCAACAACAACGTGTTTGTATGATTCAGCGAAAACTATTTAATTTAATCACAGGAACCGACTAGACTAGTACGATACAAGAGGCCAATTCATAATCTTAATTTATAAATTAATGATAAAATGAATAAAGAAGTATTTGGTAACAAACGTGATTCATGAATGAAAATTCTTAAAAAAATTTAATTCAAGAATCCTTCGATCGAGATCGAGTTGATTTTAATGCATCTCTCACTATTTTAACAAAATATTTCTGAGATCGAATTATGGCTATCCACGTATTCACAAACGTTACTAGTTTGTATTTCAAATTCAAGTACAAACATACCCTTTTCCGTCTAAAAACAACAAAATTTTGCAGCATGCGAAAAAATCTCTGTTGATCAAACTCGAAACCAGTGTACCTACTACACCTATTGTATCTACCTGGCAATACAGGTTCATGTTGATTCCACTGCTACAAGCTTAGAGCATTCAACCAACCGGAGCCGCCGTAAGCACAAATTTATCCGCGAAAAAGAAGCAACGCATCACCAATTATAACTCTCTGATGTATTTTCGATCCCATCGTTATGCACACGACAAAATTGATAACCAAAAAAATAGCTGGCTCCTAAGTCACAGGCATTCCTAGTTTAGGGGCCAGGGTCTCAAAATTTGTGTGCCTTCAATTAAATTAATTGTAAACCTGCTAAATATTAAGCATTTTGTAAGGATTTGCATCAATAATAATATTTATTTATTTTATAAAAGCATTTATTTATTTATTTTATTTATATACCTGACGCGCACACATGTCAAGTCAACGAGTAAAAGCGGCCCTTTTGTATATTATGTAGCAGTTAGAAGGCACGGTATTTGCGTCTCCAGTTAGTTAAACTCTCTAAGGCTACAAATGCTAGCATTGTTTGTATTCAACTCCAAGATAATGGATTGATTAAACTGTAAATATTTCATTCATTCGGTACTAGCGTGCTAGCATTATTGGTTCACCGAGTTTCTTTGTGCGGTTCCAATGAAATGCTTTGTATCGGAAATTCGGAACAAAGGATTATTTCGACAGAAGATGCTTTGACCTTTGAATGATTTGCTATTGATATGTGGGTATTTGGGTGTTGCTTAAAGTGAATCTGAAGCCTTTATGGAGTTACTGAACGGTTTCCGGCAAATCACTTTGCCGCTTTGAATTACACTAGTCAACAGCATTTTCGTATCAAAGGTGAAACATATAAATTTTTGCAGATTATCTATCACAGAATCGAAGTCTAGAACACCGGACTGCTCTAGCACGTCTAGTTTTGGAGAAAAACTAATCTGAAAATGCCTAAAAACGCTTTTTTAACGCTTTGTTTCACCTTGGATACAATAAAAAAGGAAAATTTTGTCGACTAGTGTTATCAATTTCTCATAAAGACAGGCTTTCATGATAGACACTGGTGACTGAGTGGTGGGTATATAATTATGGTCCAAAATGTTGAACTCATATTTGCGATACCATTAAAACCATGTCCACAAAAATGCCCAAAAAACATAAACAACTGCAAATGTATTCCTTTTACTGTGTTATAGCTTTATTCCATGCATAATCCTTTGTTTGTCCCGCCAAAAACGCAGCCATTTTGTTGAAAAACAAACGCGGGTTACCATAAACAATGCTCACAGCTATGGAGTTCGCAAATGTTGTTGTTATAAATCACTCTTGTATCTATTAATTACTTTTTGTCTGTCGATAAAGGTATATTGCTTCACATGACACTATTAGTTGGACATTATCGTGATAAGCAGTAATATTGACAATGCTCTCAGGAGTATATTAGCCCTTTCAGGGTCATGTTTTATTATTGATTTTGCTATTAATATGCTTTTTTATCGACACGAGTTTCACACGTGTTTTTTTCGCAAAACTATCCGTCATTTGGCATGCGAAGTTTTTAATCTGCGCTTGAAGTAATTATTTTGTAAATTTTTTTTCAAGCAAAAATAAGTCTAGAAAAGACCTATCGTATTCTACAAAAAAAAATCAAAGTTCTCCAAATACTCACCCGCATCCCTGCCCACCATTTCCAATACCTAACAACATAGCAACGTGCCTTGCTAAGCAGATATTCTGTTCCAAAAATAAGACCATATCATAGGTCATGTGAAAATTCTGATAAAGTTTTACAACACTCTATAGGATAAACAAACATTGATTATCATTAAGGTATAATCCTCCAACGCCCCAACGCTCCAAATTATCTTAAGGAACGCTTAGAGTTCCTTGTTCCTAGAGGCAAACCCTGTCGCTCCTCTTCATCTCTTCTACTCCGTTTCCCTCCTCATACTTCGAGTCGTTATGATGGATCCTTCACTGTTCGCGCTGTGAGGCTTTGGAACGCTCTGCCTCACAATATACGTGACAGCATATCGTTGGATGTCTTCAAGAGACGAATTAAAGAACATTTCCTGTCAACATGACCTTATTTGTATGTATGTATTTATTTATTTATTATATTTTATGTTTTATTTATAGGTAGGTATATATTTTATGTTATGTAGTTTTATCTTTGTTTTGTTTAATGTTGTGCACTTTTAATTTTCTCTTCCCTATCGCATCTCTCTATCGCTCTAAGGTTTGCTGTTAGAGAACCCAGTTCTGGGTTAAGCTCGCCTTTGTACATGTCTTCTCTGTGTTGTGTGTATTTTTATATGTTTTTGTGTACAATAAAGAATAATAATAATATAATGAATACAGATAAAAAGTCGTGGTGGCCTAGTGGGTAAAGGACCAATCTCTCAAGTATGAGGGCGCGGGTTCGATCCCAGGTCAGGCAAGTACCAATGCAACTTTTCTAAGTCTGTATGTACTTTCTAAGTATATCTTAGACACCATTGGCTGTGTTTCGGATGGCACGTTAAACTGTAGGTCCCGGCTGTCATTGAACATCCTTGGCAGTCGTTACGGGTAGTCAGAAGCCAGTAAGTCTGACACCAGTCTAACCAAGGGGTATCGGGTTGCCCGGGTAACTGGGTTGAGGAGGTCAGATAGGCAGTCGCTTCTTGTAAAGCACTGGTACTCAGCCGAATCCGGTTAGACTGGAAGCCGACCCCAACATGATTGGGAAAAAGGCTCGGAGGATGATGATGAGATAAAAAGTGTATTTCCCCAAAAAATATACCCATTCATACAAATCTACAGTCACGTTTTTTTCAGTGCTCTCCACGAAATACGCAAAATTTTAAATAACTCCTAAAACGTTAGCCTCGATTTCTTAACACGTGTAGTGCAATATCTGGCACACATCATATCATCTTTCGTGAAGTAATATTTTACCTCTGTATTTAATAAATCAATATAAATTAATGTAACTCTTCCTTCCTCACTTAAGTCTACAATAATTTTGTAGCTCATTGTACTCCAGCATATTTAACACCATTTTTATTTTCAGTGGTGGCTGAACAAGGTCCAGGGTTAGCTTTCGTGGCGTACCCAGAAGCTTTACTGCAGATGCCTATCGCCAGGATGTGGTCTATCCTGTTCTTCTTGATGCTCTTCATCTTAGGATTGGGAAGTCAGTTCGCTGGAATTGAAGCCATAAATACCGCCATTGTGGACAGGTGGCCTCAACTTAGGAAGAATTATTGGAGGGTAAGTGATCGTAGATGGGATTATAATTACTAGTCGAATGTTATAAATGCGAAAGTGAGTTTGTTTCTTATGCTTTCATCTAAAAACTGCTGAAATGGTTAAGATAGAATTTGGGACGGAGATAGACGTAATAGTAATTGTTAGGATAGTACGAAGACACAAAATTAAGCATCCAGAACCCTGACGTTAAATAATTTAGAGTTTTTGTTCAAAGTTCAATTAAAAATCAAGATTTGGAACCTGATCTTTCTCAGATCTTTTTTGCTCTCCCGCAATTCCCAGTAAGAGTCCTTAAACTCAAATATTACCTACTTCTATTTAGGTAACAAGGTGTTACCCTGACACTGGACCCTTCTACAAAAACGTAGTATGATATTGTCACATTTCTTATTTTGTTTGTTGCAGGTGACTGCGTTCACATGTTTCACATGTTTCATCTTGGGGATTCCGATGTGTTTCAGCGGTGGCGTGTACTTGTTTACACTCCTAGATTGGAACACAGCCTCTTGGGCCATCCTGCTGATTGGTATGGCTGAGGTGAGTTTCGACCTTATTGTTTAGATGGTAAGGTCCATTTTGCAATGGATTTTAAGAACAGAAAATATCGATAGATATTTTTTCGTTGGTATATTATTGAAAAAAATGTATATAGTGGCTTATACGTTCTACTTAACCCAAAAATCAAAAATAAAGATATTATCTGGAATTATAAATTCAAAAGAAGTTGAACTCCGATAGTAATATTATCGTCCAAATAAGTACTATAATTTTTCATACATTTTATTAATTCCTTGTTTAGAAAATTACATCGTAGGTACTATTATTAAAACTAATATTAAAATACCGATGGAGATAATCGCACAATATTTAGTGATTCACTTCGTAGGCATATTGTACCTACTAATAATGAAATTCCTTTATAGATAAACGATGTATGTATACATACATATATGTACTCGTAACTTTTTATCAAAATAATCCTATTTTAACGTGCTTATGTAAATCTGAATCAAAATAATTATTCCGAGTTAAGTATATTATCTAAGCTCAACAAAATGGCAGATTTTTAAATCTAATAATATAATGTTAGTATCAATTACAAAAAAGTTCATTTTGTGCGCCCTAAAATCAGTTTACCGAAAGTGTACTGTGAAACTTCACATGCAAATTACAAGTTCTGAGCCCGACGATTCTCGTTGCTCGTCAAAAATGTTGATCAACTGTGTTTAAACAAATGTTTACCATGAAAACGAGGCTTCCATTCCTTTGCCGCTACTTAAGGAAAGTTTATATCTAACGGAAAATGCGTCAAGTATTTTAGATGTGAATGATTGAATGTTCCATAATGTATTTGTCTGGTCCAGCTTTGCGCAACCGATAATACGCGACGTATGTTACGTCAAATCTCTTCTTTCATCCACATTAGAATACTGTTTAACAACTTCTTTATCTTCCAGTGTGTGGCGGTCTCTTGGAGTTACGGCATCGACCGCGCCATGAAGGATCTGGCTTCTATGGGAATGCCTCTGAACAAAGTCCTCAGATTCTACTGGAAAGCCGTATGGACTGTCACTGTTCCTGTTGCTAGTATTGTAAGTACATATTTTACATGGGTCTAATTTTTTACAAACATTTTTGAAATCATTTTTGCAAGTACCAATGCAACTTTTCCAAGTTAGTATGTACTTTCTAAGTATATCTCAGACACCAATGACTGTGTTTCGGATGGCACGTTAAACTGTAGGTCCCGGCTGTCATTGAACATCCTTGGCAGTCGTTACGGGTAGTCAGAAGCCAGTAAGTCTGACACCAGTCTAACCAAGGGGTATCGGGTTGCCCGGGTAACTGGGTTGAGGAGGTCAGATAGGCAGTCGCTTCTTGTAAAGCACTGGTACTCAGCTGAATCCGGTTCGGACTGGAAGCCGACCCCAACACTGTTAGGAAAAAGGCTCGGAGGATGGATGGATTTTTGAAATCATTTTTATAGTTGGTGGAATTTATCTTAAGGTTCTTATTTTTATTAATAGAGACCTCATCTTTCGATTATTTTTGATCTCATTCTGATTTTAAGCCGATATTTATTTTCTTCGTCCTTAAAAAAACATCTTAAAAATCACAATCCAAAACGAAAATCAGCGCTGAGGCTTTTGTCCCGTATAGGGTCTCAGCATTATGCTGAGCGGGGGCCGTTTCACGCGGGTGTGACACATATTTCGCATTACTGTATTTTAATTGTAATTCGTCTTTTTTTCCAAACTTTTTTTTTTTGTAAGGCAGTGTTACACGCGTGTATAAACGTATTTCATTTCATTTCAGAACAAAACATCATGCCTGGTTTTTATTGTCACAATTTATTCTTTATTGAGCTTAACATCATGAATGACTAATACCAGATTTCAATGGGAAAAACATGTCCCACGTTTACTTATCTATCTACGATATACAATATTATAGAAGCATTTATATCTGATTAGCCTTTCAATAGTTATTAGATCAACTTAGTAATGAGGAATCCGCTTGTCACGTACTTGTACACGCACAAGTTAATCGTTTGATAACATAATGGCGACAATTATCTCTAATTAATCTAATTGATTAATAGTGTGCGTGCTTCAGAATATGTTGTAATATTCTATTAAGTAATTTCGTTTACAAGGGTAGCTGTGGAAGCCTAATCAAGTGAAAGTACTTGAGGGTATAATTGTTTGTCTAAGGAGATTGCAAGTTGAAATAATTTCCAAACCAATAATGGATAAAAAAAAAAATTTGAATGTTATGACAGCAATATTTTTTCTTTGCAGCGCATACTTTTTCTCTTGGTCTTAACAAACAATGTGTAATGTGTACCTTTATTTAAAAAGAAACTATATTTTACTTCATGACTATCATAATCATCTCAACCATTGGCCACCCAGTGTTAAAAATAGATAATTTATTTTAGTTAGGAGTGGCTTACGTCAATAAATTATTTGTATAAATACCTACTTTTTTCTTCTGTGCAGGCTATCCTAGTATTCATCTTCTACGACTGGACCCCTCCTTCATATGAAGGCTATCAGTTCCCTCTGTTCGCTGACCTATTGGGCTGGGCTGTTGGCTTATCAACTCTAGTGTTATTCCCTGTTGGCGTTGGATGGGCCTGGTACCATGGATACGTAAGTATTTTCAACTTTTGTGTTATTTGATACCAAAACTGTCTTTATTAGTAGCTATATGAAAAAAAAAAAAAATTTATATGACTTTAATGAACTTGATCGTTTTATTTTATTTTATTGTATTTTTTTTTTTATTATTCATTCATTTAATTTAGGCATCAAAGCCCATATCAATATTATGTAATACTTTACATAAATATCACAATGTGTTTTATGCTGACAAAAGCTTCAATTAGCAGCTTTAATTTCTTATTATAACTTATAACTCGCTTTATAAATATTATTTTTTCTTTTCCCAGCGTGGCAAAGAGCTATTCACACCAACAGACGCTTGGCAGCCAGCGAACAAGGCCTTAATAGCCCCAAGGTCTGACTCCATAATGACCATGGACTCCTTACACCAGGGACCTTACGACAACGTCGGCTACATCATGTGATCATCAAAAATCAAATATCGTAATAATTCAAAACTATTACGAGTATCTAGTCAAGTGAATTTGGTTGTACACGACCGAACTCAAAAAGCTATCATAAGGTTCAAAGCACACAGTGGAAGAGATTCTGGAAATATAGTTTATAGCATACATTTTTTTGTCAGGTTCTGTAAATATCGGAAAAAATAAGAAAAGAACGTTAGTAGCCAAATAAGGGTTTTCAATAAAACATCATCAATTATGGATCTATTTGCACAGAATGTAGATAAAAATAAAAATGTTTTAAAATAATTCTTTAAACATAAACAGCTTTAAAATAAGCTGCAATGCATGACATGTGTAGCACGCATGGCCATGTTACAGATCACTTGAAAGTGATCGACAGTTTTGCTGGCGTGTGTTTTGAACAAAATAGATATATGAAGCTTTGAGCGAGGTTGTTGTGAAAATGTGTTGTTTGTAATCGATCTGAAAGGATTCGTATTGTTTAATCATTGTGCTAAGGGATTAGTTACTACATATGATACGAGAAGACTCTTTCAAGCGACCAAAATATTGATTCAAGGAATTTACTCTAAAAATAAAAAATACGCTGTCGCAGTTTTTTTGTTTCTTAAAACGTGTTAAAAAATAAAGTATAGAAAAAAAATGAAATGGCAAAATTAAACTGATTGACAGGCATTTGTTAATAGAGAGCCAATGACATGACTAATGGAAATAAATAATAAAAACAGCTTTCGTTAAAAAAACGCCTAGCTTTTGGTGTGGTGGCAACTTAATAAAATATGGAGTATGTCGGATTTTATAATAGTTCTAATTATATTAACTTATCAGTAGTTTAGTGGATAAGCAAACCATATTTAACTGTGAACTATGAATAGAAATTAGTTCTTGATACTTATGTAACTGTTTTATGATAATTTATATAAATAATAGGTGTATTACTCGATCTTTTTAATGGTGTAAAGTAATAAGTAGGTACATAATGGATTAAAGAAAATAGTTTGTTGTATTTTTTTTCAACCAGAATAAAATTGTATCAACAGAAAAGATATTTAAATTGAAAATTATTTATTTATACAAATATGTAGGGGAGACCTGTACAAAATCGTATACCGGGGTAAAACAGTACAGCATGTCTATTCTTGTCAATAATTCAAACTTCCCGCGCGCAAACTACTCAGTGGCCCCGACCAATCAGAGCTATTTGTCAACGAACACTTGTCGCTGCATGCACGCGCGTTATCAAAATATTAAAATTTATTGTTTTTCGGTGTATTTGATCTTATTTTTGTGAAAATTCAGTCAATATTAGTGAAAGTAACGTATATAACAGGTAAGTGTCCAATCAACTATCATAAAGTCTGTGAATTTACTCGTACTTAACAAATAGTTGAGTAGGTAAAATTGGTTTGCGTATGTAGTTGTGAGTGTCATATTTATACATTGAGCTGTGGGTCAAAACCGTACGGGGTAATACCGGCCACTATACGATTTTGACCCGCTTAAGTGGGTATAAACTAACGTATTATTTTTTATTTTAGGTCCAGATAAGATGCCGCGTAATTATAAAAGGACTACTGATAGACAAGAATGGGATCCGGATAGCATGAAAAAAGCCGTTCAAGCCGTATTTGATGGCACCATGGGTTACTTGAAAGCTTCCAAAACTTTTGAGGTACCGAAATCAACATTACAAGATCGAGTTAACCGATTTAGACAGAACAATGATTTGGACTGTTCCACACGCAAAGGCTTGGGACGATTTAAACCGATTTTTTCGATCTCACAAGAACAAAGTCTAGTTGAGCATGTCTTGATCATGGAAAGACGATTATTTGGTCTCACGTACAAAGATCTTCGACGCTTAGCGTATCAATTCGCAGAATCAAACAGTATTGACCATTGTTTCAATAAAGATTATAAACTAGCGGGAGAAGATTGGTTAGCTGGATTCATGAAGCGACACCCAGAATTATCACTGCGTGCTGCCGAGCCGACGTCCGTAGCAAGAGCGATGGGGTTTAACATGGTCAGTGTCAACAGATTTTTTGATTTGCTAGAGGAAGTTATAGATCAACATAAATTTTTGCCTACCAACATTTATAATGTGGATGAAACGGGCCTGACAACGGTACCGAAAAGACAAAGCAGAATAATTGCTTTAAAAGGAAGAAAACAGGTTGGTCTGGCTAGTTCCGCAGAAAGAGGACAGCTGACTACTGCTGTCCTTTGTGTGTCGGCTTCTGGAAATTATGTTCCTCCGCTGCTAATATTTCCACGAGTTCGGATGAAAGCTGAACTTCTAGATGGTGCGCCACCTGGGACAGTTTCGGTTTGCCATCCAAGTGGCTGGATACAAAGTGATATTTTTGTTGAATGGTTGAATCACTTCATATCATCAGTAAAGCCCAAAAAAGAAGATCCTGTCCTGCTTTTACTCGATGGACACTCGACCCACACAAAAAATCTCCCACTCATTGAAAAAGCTAGGGACAATGGAGTTGTAATTTTAAGCTTCCCCCCTCATTGTACCCACAGACTTCAACCACTAGATGTGAGTATAATGGGTCCATTGAGCGCATATTACACCCAAGAAGTAAACTCGTGGCTACGGAATAATCCGGGTAGAGTAGTGACACAATTCCAGCTGGCAAGACTTTTTGGAGCAGCGTACTGTAAAGCAGCTACTATACAGAACGCCGTGTCTGGCTTTAGTAAAACAGGTATATTCCCGACGAACAGGACAGTATTTGGTGAAGCAGATTTTGCTGCGGCTGAGACAACGGAAATACCTTCCACAACACCATCAACTTCCGCTGATCCATATGTCAACCCGACACCATCAACTTCTTTTGCGCCAATCGTTCACTCATCGATACCATCAACATCTCCACTACTCATTGATCCGCCGCCATTAAGTAACAACACACCGCCAGTTCCTACTACGTTGAAGAATCAGAACCGTGTAACGATGTCTCCAGCGGATATAATGCCAGTTCCTAAAATAAGCGCGGTCCGAAAAAGAGCAACCGATCACCGAAGAGGAAAAACTGCTATTATTACTTCCTCCCCCTATAAAAATGAGCTGATGACCATCTCACAAACAAAAACTCCTAAGCTTAATTTGAATCAACCGCCTAAGACCAAAAAACCAAAACCAAATATTATAAATGATAACATTTGCTTGTATTGCCTCGAAGAATACGGTTCAAGCCGCTTGGATGAAGGTTGGGTCCGCTGTAGGGAGTGTGAAGGTTGGGCTCATGAAGGCTGTACAGGTTATGACTCAGCGAATTTAGATAATTTTGTATGTATGGGATGCGTTGCTTCCAGATAAATCTGGGGCAGTATCGTATATGGTATACGGTTTTGTCCATGTGTCGGGGCAAAACCGTAATTAGAAGGAGGTTCGTAATTTTCATTTTTTTTTGTTTAATATTTAGATTTTTCCAAATATGTGCAAGTGATTATGTTCCTTAAGAGACTGACTAATTATAATTGTGGATTATTAATTTTAGTGTTTTAAATTGAAAGACCTACAACCCTAAACGCTTAGCTATACGATTTTGACCCGGTCTCCCCTACTAAGAACTGATGTATTGTGGTTAACTGATTGTAAAAGCAAACAATAAAGTGATTTAATACAATGAGTATTCTTTTATCTACTTACCTCAATATATAATTTTGCACGGAAGATACTTGCATGGTGGAATCGCTCCTTTATCAGGACTTGTTTTGATTATAAACACTCTAAATGGACGGTGAGACAACTTTTGCCCCACTCGAAGAAACACTCAGCAAATCCCAAAAGTGATCACTGGCCAGAATAAAACAAAAACAAGTAAGTATAAACAAACAAATAATGGCTAAAAACAAAACAATATTGTTTCACTTTGACAAGGCAGTGAACTTATCAAGAAATCGGTGGACGACATGAAAAATCACTCAAACTGTACTCAGACGAAGTTTTATAAAGAAAAATGCGTCAAACGACAATCCGGCTAAATAGAGATAGACGACTTCTTCTGAATCCAGACGTTTCGGTTCCATTGAAATATTTATGAAGAAAACCTTGACTTGACTCGTAGATACTTGATTTAAAAGCGACTACTTTGGATTTGAATCCCGTCCCAACGAACTATTATTATGAAGGAATAGAGATAGTACACATGGGTCTCCACGAATGCTTGTGTACTGAAGTATTCAGAACACATGGCTAGATCAAAGCAGAAATTATTCTGAGGCAAGAATACAATTCAAGACTATCTAGTATCTACAGTTTAGCAGCTCTCACACCTCAAAATAAATACGTCATGAATTTGCCTATCTCATTCAGATGATCAATAATGACATCTCTATTGAAAACCAGTTTCGAAAAATTAGCGTTGCATAAAAATACGTTTTATAATTTTTAATCGTGATTTTTATATAACACACTACTTCATCCCTTTTTACCTTTAAGTGGTTATAGATAAATACAATACCAATACCAATCAAGATTTGAGTTCAATCCAGTGTTATCAGTGGCTGGCAGTCGTGGAAACTATTACTGAATTAAACCAGTTCTTTCTGGGAGGTTGCATCTTTAATTAAACTTCAAGCCGACAAATCCCAAAGGAATCTATTGGGGGCGAGTACATTGATGTCAGATTTAGGATGTGGTATTTTTGTGTTATGTTATTTGTGGTATTCTAAATTTTAATTTGTTATACCTGTGACCTTTCCGGCTTGTGGTAAAACTGTCTGTACTCACTAATCCTTTTTTAAGCAAGCACTGTAATTATCTGCGAAAAAAATCTCTAAGTGTCTAAGTGTCTCTAAATGTCGTGTGTGTGTGTGTGTGTGTGTGTGGCATGCTAAATAAACCTACGTATACAAACATTGGGTGCCTAGAATTTAAATAGGTAATGACCAAGTATTGAAAATCCTTACGATTTATAAGTAATTTCAAATGTTGTAAACCACTTGCAAATCCGTTCAACAATTTTCTCGTCGTCTATGACTTTCTTATTTTGTTAAGTTTTTTATATAGCTGTAAGTCCACCATGTTGTTTAAAATAAATAAATTAATTAAGCAATATCAAACAGTCAATTTGCTACGTTTTATAATTTTATGTCCAAAAATATTAACCCTCATAAATTTCCCATACCACATCCAATTCTTCCTACCTTTAAGACTAGAACAGTAGCACAAGCTCCCAGATAAAGTCAGCCTTCTAGACTCATTAAAGTTGCTGCTGTCGGGCCAACCATTCATTCCGTTTGACTTTTCATTTTTATTTCATAGCCCATCATAAGCCTTAGATTGATTTTTTAATTAGTAGATTCGGTTTTAAAGCATTTTTATGAAATAGTTGAAAAGGTGTTGGCGTTCTTTGACTGTCTTACATAATCAGAAGATTAACTGTTGGGTTTTTAATAAGGGTTTTTTTTTTAATTTTGCAAGTCTTATGGTAGTTGAATAATATAAGATCTACTAATATTGGCAGAAACAAATGAATTTGATTTTTTCTTTAATTAGTTCTATATTATCCTTCCAATTATCCTATCTTATCCGGTAAGTTCGTCATAATTGTCGATTGTTCAATGCACATAAGCTTTTTAAATGAGAGTATTTTGCCAAGCAATTAGGCAAGAAATGAGTATGTTACATTAGGCAATTCTTTTTTACCATAGGTTCAGCGGCATAAGCCCAGTTGCAAAACTAAACCTACTTTGTACAACCTTCTTTTGTTTTTTGTACTTTTTTGCTTTCCCATTGTGTTGTGTCAATTAATGTTCTTTTTTAAACATTGCTTTATGGCATTGCTCAAAAGAGCCGTTCCAAAATGGTCACCAAAAACAAACCAGTAATTTGCATTCGGCCCTTATATTCGGAGCTCTGACAAAAACAATTCGCTATTGGTAGGGAAAGGGTAGAAACTTGCTAAACTATTAACTTTTGTTTAGTCCCGAACGGTAGGGAAGCGCTTTATCATTTCGATGGGACCTACAAATTCTGTTGGACTGCAATAAATCTGCTGAGACGATTGTCACCATGGTTTTAGTTAGGTCTAGGATTTAGTTAGCATACTTTAAACAGCTTGTAAAATATCTTCGAGTCTAAAAACGTTCCTTTGTGAAAGCGTTCCTTTTGTTGCACTTAGCACAGTAAACTAAATTTACAATAACTTTATTAAAACATTCTACTTAGTATATTTTTCAATTCACTTACAATTTACCATCATAAACAACATATTGCTAATAGTGCATTTTGCTACGAGACTTACCTATAAAGGTATTGTAGTCAAAAGTAAATTATGCTACTCCATAGCACTGGCGTGCATGAAAAGAAACATGGATTTTTCGACGCACTTTTTCCAAACTCTTTTGCATTGAATTAACCATCAATTGATTAAATTTTCAGGCACTAAAATCAGTCATTTCGATTTTTTTAAAGAACTCTGCTTTAACTGTAACCCTTGGCCATTCATCTAACAATCAAATTTGTTATGGAATCGGTGTGAACTTCGAAACAAATAGACATAATATAATATCATCTTAATAACATATCAGCTGGTATAAAGTTAAGCTTAAAAAAAGGACAAAGGATCAGCATGGCCATCAAACGAGGTAATGTTGCCAGCCTCTTGGGTACGCTCCCAGTTGACAGCGATGGGGTGAATTTTTTGACGCGTTTTAGTTGTAGTGTTTTTTTTTTTTTTACTAGAATAGTTTTTTATATGTATTGTAAATATCTATGTACCTAAATATAGGTAAATCTAATTTTGTAAAAAAAAATATTCAAAATTCCAAAAGTCATAGTCACCCTATTCAAAATGGAACTGCGGATTTTTCTGCTCGACCGTGTTGAAACAGAGCGAGGACGCACTTTCCTTTATCTGGTACGACTGTCCCGAGAATTTATTCTCATGGACACAACTACAGATGAAAATAATTCATATTGTTGTTTTTACGCCTCGTGCTCGGCGCTAGAGTTGGACGTCCGCGCGTCCACGCTGGCACGGTCGGCCGAACTCGGCGTCTTGACGCTCGGACGGACGAGTTGGCGAAACGACGTACAACAGAGTTGGACGAATAAATACGGGAAGAAATATGTGCTGTTGTGTTGTGTGGAATTGCTGTTTGATGTGGAATAAAACAGCATGTTAAGATACACAATATTTTGTATTTTCTGCTTTTGCAGTTTGTGTGAAAAAGATGTAACGTGGCAGCTTTCTTCTTGCATGAAGTTATTTAGAGAATTCATTTCTAACAGATAATAACATGCTTCTATGTATAATTAATGTTTACAGTATAATCCTATAATTAACAGACGCCAAGCTTATGATGATTCATAGTGACTGACATATAATTACGTTGACGTGTATAGTTGATGAATTAAAGTGCTAATTATTGTGACAAAGCACGTGAATGATTATGATGATAAAATACGTAATTAAAAACTGCAGAATTATTTATATAGCACTAATGATTAGATATCATTGCACTGAAAATCTTGCACTAATTCACTAGTAAATAATTTGCTGGTGATTTTTTTTTGTTTTATAATATACTAGCAGCTTCCGTTCGCGGCTTCGCCCGGTGGTTTGTTGGTAAAAAGTAGCCTATGTGTTAATCCAGGGTATCACGTATCTACAAGCTAAATTTCAAACAAAACGGTTCAGCCGTTTTTGCGTGAAAGAATAACATTCATACATCCATATATTCTCACAAACTTTCACATTAATAATATTAGTATGATTAGTATTATTAAAGCGAGTTTTAGGGTAACAGACACGACTTTTGTAGATTTAGACTGTATAAAAAAGGTGAAGTTAATTTAAATTTCTGTTATAAATAAAAATACAGGAAAAGATAAACTGACACAGACAAAACATCATGAAAGAGATTGAATAAACTCTGTAAATGATGGGTAATGGTAGGCTAGTACCCAATGACTCTTAAGAGCAAAATTATTTAATTCAATAAACAGCACATTAAGGCATTTTTCGTATTATATAATGTTAAATTACTATCACACTTCAGAAATATTTGTTTTTAATTACTTACAACACCCTCATGAGCGAGATAAACCGCTGTACAAAATGCATTTAACATTATACTCTTAAATATTTAATACAAAATTACAGAAGCGCTTAAAACGCACGAATTTTTCATATACAAATTACGGATTATATATTTTTGAAGGTGCTTGTTTACCGAAAAGACTTTAGTTGCCGAATGCAACAAAGTTAAATTTTGCAACTTTTTTACAACGCTTTCACATTAGTGGTTTTTTGTCAGCGACAGATCTTTACCGGTCGGATTCGTCGCGCGTATACGCTCGAAAGAGCTGTTAATGAACAAAGTTTATATTGCACATTTTCGACAATCGGCGACAAAAAAATATCAATGGTTTCGTCATTGTTCTGTTGGTAGGAAATAGGAATATCAAGCTAGGCATATCAAGCAAGTTTTGAGTAACCGTGATAGTTAGACAGTTATTTTTTACCGTTCCTGTATTTATTCTTGTAGCTGCTAAAACAACACGACGATAATAAAAGCTCGATTTTTCTCTTTCTAACAAGACAAATAATACCCTCAACATTAGAACTAAAACATCATTGTCCCCAGTTCCCAGTTAATCGAATGTCCATCATAGTCGCGGTGATTGGCGTCCAATGTGTACACAAAGGATGACATGTGCCCCCATTCACTCATGCATTCGTTCATTCTTTCATTTGACTCCCGGTAATGTGTTTTGATATTATTTTGTTTCATCGTCCGCCTGGTAATGGCTACAGTTAATAGAGAATAAAATGACTAGCGGAGATGTCATAACGCAAAATCTCCTAAGAAAGTAACGCCTCAAATGTGGGTGTTCGGGGAACGAGGAACATTACTAGCCCCGCCCTTTCACGCCTTCTATAAAACTAGCCCATTATTTTCAAAATATAATCACCGATTTGTCAAGACCAATCTTTGACAGATTGGTTTTGATTTGACAAGCCACTCGTAAGTCGAGTTAGTTTTAGTAACTGATCACGCCAACCGTTTGTTGCTTGACCTACAAGAAGGCGCTTGACCCACCTTCCCTATGGCATTTCTGCTATCTTTCTTTTCTCCGTGGTACTGCTAAATAAAACATAGATAAATCTTGGAAAATCAAATGTATTTGGGAAGTGTATTCCAAGAAGTAATCGTATATTGAAAGGTTAATCTTTTTTCTAAGAAATTCGATAAGGTAACCTTAATTTCAAGGAATTGTAACATCACATCTCTCGGCTTTGCTTAGTTTTTTTAACGCTGGAAATGTTATTTCGTCTAATTGTGGTGACAATTTTGCGCTATTCATGCTATCGTATCACCACAGTAATAAATATTCGGTGAATGAAAACATCGTGTAGAAAGAGAGACAAATTATCCTTACATCTTTTGTATGTAAGACCTACAGACCTTTTATAAGAGCAATAACAATAAATGTCAGAATGAAGACGAGATAAAAATTACCCGTTTAATTTTATACATCTAGGACATTAAAAATAGATTTTAAACTATAACTGTGACACACCTACCTTGCTTAACCCTTACTTGGTCTCTGTCCTATTTCTCTTGAACCATTACCTGGTTACAACTGCATGTCTCAAAATATTCCATGCTTCTAAATAGAGATATCCTTCAACGCCCAGTTTACACAAAACCCAACAAAAATATGAATTGTTCTATTTTACGAAGACAAGATGGTGGCCAACAATTAAAACGCATTTAAACGAAAGACGTTAAACTTCAAACAAGTTGCTTAATTACGTTTTCGCGTTTCGAAAATGTTTTCCGGAACTATTTTCTGTTATTGCTGTAGTTTCCACTCATATTTTATTTGTGTGCTTTGTGTGTTTTTAAGTTTTTAACTAGTTTTCTCACGAGGTAAAATTGAACGAGTTTTTCAATTATTTAATCTTTAATCTGGACTCATGTTTAAGACTACTCTATAAATATATAACATTCTGTTCCTACCTTAACATTTGTTTATAATCTCTCAAAATCAATTGAACGCCCAATTTGTTTGAAAGAAGTTGACAACACTCATACTGAGGTCACAAAATCACTCAAACGTCCTCCACTGGAGTACATTCGAAAACCAACTTAAATCAAGTCAATAGGTATTACATCAGAAGCACAATACAGCGGGCCAGCCGTAATCGCAGCCCATACACTGCAGGCCAAATTAATAACCCGTTTCAATTATATGAACCGCGATAATCAACACAGTGAGACGCGTAACAGCTTATTACTACCTTTCGGTTGAGCAAAGGCCTGTTGGTAATAATCATGGAGTAAGGAAAGATCGGAGATGCTATAAAGGTAGGTCAGGCACCTATGGCTTCTTCTAGGTTAGCTATGACCGAAACGATCAGTTACGAATGAACTAACAAGGCGTTCGGATTCTTTGAAATATCTGTTAACTATTTTTGGTATTACAAAAAATGGTTCGGTCCAAAGAAGGCGCATACGAGCACATTTTGGCGCGCTACTGTCTTAGGAGATTTTCCGGTATGGCACCTTTGCTAGTTATTTTATTCTCCACGGTTATAATAAAGGCTTATAAATTAGAAGTCGGTAGTGCGTTACGAGTACTTCCTCTCATTCATGCTTTTGTGCCTCATTTCACGGAGGTGGTGTATTAATTTGCACTTATGTGTAAATTATTGTTAATTGTGTGTCGGTGCTTTAGTGTGTTGTTGACATTTGTAATTTATTTTACTCAACAATAGTAGCAACAAAGTAGTAAATGAGGATAAGATTGGTATTCTCGTAAGTACAATACTGTTGGCGCCCACCGTGGGACTCTCAACAAAATTGACACAAATAGCATTGAGTTTCTTATTACTATGAACCCAGTTTTTTTCTTAATTAAAATAGCACTCAATGCGAATAAAACAAATAAACTAAAAAGTAGGAACAGCGCAAAGAGATCGGCTTGCAGACAAGAATCTAGGACAGTTTATTAGCAACTTCTATTAGCACAACGAAGAGCCCTCGATGCCACTCCAACCGGCTATAAAGGCTTATTCTATACCAACATTAAGCGAGTAAAATATTCCCCTTTAAATCTTTAGTGAGTATAACCTTGGAACATTTAACCAACGGGAACCGCTATGGGCACCTCTGTGCAAAAAATATTCGTGGTGAAAGACGTAATGCAACAAAGCACGTGACTTACTCTTGCATTTTTGATCACATCAAATTGACGTTCAAATGTCATATACGAGTGTGAGCAGTGCTCTCATAACTTTAGCAGAGTGAAAGATACAACTATGACGTCTTCTTTTTCTTCCTGCGCTGTTTCGCTTTTTATTTTGTTTCGGCGTATGTCAAAATGTTGTACTTAGATAATTTAACTAACTGAATACACCTTAGTCCACGACTTAAACAAAAAGGGAGGGAATATCAGTATGATGAGTGACAGAGAGGAATGGAAACGGAAAACATATTACGCCGCGGTATGTTTTCCCAGTTCACTTAGTTAAATTATCTAAGTACAACAGATTAAATTTATGCTTGAGTGTCGAATATTTTGTTTCGAGTGCTTTGAATAGAGTTGATAGTTGTTTAGCGTTTAAAGGTGTTTATATTTTGATTGTTTTATTAATAGTGTTTTAAGTGGCGATTTTAGTTTTAAGAGTTAGTGTTTATTTTTGTGTGAAGGGCTTTTAAAGTGTTGCCTATTTATAATCCTAGACGACTATTTAAACATAGTTTTTGGTACAAATTGTAGGTGTGTAAACCCTTTGATTGCTCTATAAATTTATCAATTAAAACAAGAATATACTTAAGATTCAACATATTTTAGGTATCACAACTCACGGAAGTTCCAAAACGTTTGCCCTGCACCTCTTCGTATGTATCTTTCCAAAAGCTTCACCACTTTTCATGTGTTTTTTTTTCTGCATAAAAAAATGTCGTCACAAACTCCCCAGCAACAAAATGTCTGTAAAATGAAGCTAACCTCTAACAACTTGAAGAATAAAAGCTTATAACTATTGGAAAACTCAGACATTTAAACAAGGCGTAACTAACAACATAATGAAATTCCAATATCTCAATCCAGATCAAAAATTCTAAGTAATTTGTGAACTTTATAATCTATCTGATTTATAGAGTTCGGATCTTAACCGCACTCAATCTAGTGTAAAAAGGTCTAAGTTTGCGTAAAAGTGGCAAGATCGACCGTTTTTAGGGTTCCGTACCCAAAGGGTAAAACGGGACTCTATTGTTTTCGCTCCTCTGTCTGTCCGTCCGTCCGTGATAATTAGAGAGTTGAAATTTTCACAGATGATGTATTTCTGTTGCCGCTATAACAACAAATACTGAAAACTAGAATAAAATAAATATTTCAGGGGGCTCCCATACAAAAAACGTGATTTTTTGCTATTTTTTCTCGATATACATAAATATATTTGGATGGTACGGAACCCTACGTGCGCGAGTCCGACTCGCACTTGGCCGGTTTTTAGAAGTTGATGGGCCAGACTAAAGATATTAGACAACGAGACGATTAACGAGTCGTAAATGGTAGGTCAAAGGTTTCTGAACCTTTGGAGATTGATGCTTGATATCTGTTCTGGGTGGTTGAGGTTCTTGTGAGTTAATTAAAAGTGATGATTAATTAAGAGGTCATGGCACATACGAGGCATCGATCTAAAATAAAGCTATGCGCACTGCAGTCAGCCTGCGGATGAATCACCAACTTCATGACCCGCTCTCAACTGTACCTCTGTCTCTTTTGATGTCGTTACGGTAAATAAGAAAACAACAAATGACCACCAATCATATGAAGGGTACCTTGTTACTAAAGTCATTGGGTAGAAAAGATCAGATAAATAGTCATCTATACTAATATTATAAAGAGGAAAACTTTATTAGTTTGATTGGTTGTAATGAATATACTCAAAAACTACTGGACAGTTTTTAAAAATTCTTCCACATACCATAACATAGGCTATATTGTACGGGCAGTAGTTACCACGGGACGCGGGTGAAACCGCGGGAAAACGGCTAGTTCCATATAAAACATTTAGTTAGATCCAACATTTAGTTAGTACAGAGGTTAGATTGAAAGCCGACCCCTACATACTTTTTTATATTATAAATGTGAAAGTTTGTGAGAATGTATGGATGTATGTTTGTTATTCAATCACGCGAAAACGGCTGGACCGATTTGATTGAAATTCGGAACGTAGATAGGTGATACTCTGGATTAACACATAGGCTACTTTTTATCAACACACCACGCGGGCGAAGCCGCTGGCGGAAGCTAGTATATAATAAATAATGACTTACATTCTTAAGTACTTTTTGACGATATTTTTTCTACACAACTCGCGTATAATTTCCTAAGACTAGCAAGTATATCAACGTTAATATCTCAGCGGGTGACAGATGAAGCCTTTATGAGCATTCCTTGGGGACAGTGGGCGACACTGATTTATTGTTTGATCACATCACAAATCTTCGCGCTCTATACACTGGGTTATGGAGTGTGCTGAAATTTAGCTCCAGTGGGCGTTGGCTTTTGGGAAGTAAGGCTTTATAAAATGTTGCCTTTTTGTTATAGTGTCAACAAAGTCATTATTTATACCCTCGTCCTGTTTATATATCACACAGGAAAAGAAATAATAAATAAATTTTATTTATAAGTCATCATATTATTTTTGTTTCAACGTTAGAAACTGGGCAATACGAACTTATAAGATGCGGTAATATATTTTTTTATCTGCTGGATGTACTGTTTATAATGAATGTTTTCAATAGTAACTGCTACGAGTTATGTTCTTTATTTTTCCTTGAACTAAAAATAACTCTCTTAGCGACAATTCGGATTATTACTAATCTCCTCAGCAAACAAACTGAAGCATAAATAAAAACTGTTGACACAAACCGAGAAGGAAATATCCGAATTTCTAATTAAGAAATAAGAAAGGAATTAATCATAAATTAAATCAACATTTCTGTAGGTACAGAACAAATATCGTATCATTAATTTAATTTTACTTCGTCAAAATCGATTTTACTTAATTAAAATGAGAGAATGCTGAGCAATGGATTAACATAATTTCGCCTTGTTGTTGTTTTATAGACATTGATAGACGTTTTCAGGTAGAGATAATTATTTCATCTGATTTACATATGTACATACTTAACAATGGAACTGAATGATACTTAAATAACCAGAAGAAATGATGGGTTGTGTGAAAAGTGATATGGCTGGAAACAATGTTACTTGTGAGAAGAATAAGATTTAATGTATAGCTATACCTTTTTCGTAATGAAAGTCATTTGTGTCTTTTTAAATACTTTCTGTTACTTATTGGCATAATAACTTAAAAAACCAAAACGAATTTATTAAATCCAAAAAATCACAATTTCTAACCCTTACAAAAAGCAAGCGCAATCTTACAACCCCAATCCCAGGTAGCATAAGGTAGGATGCGAGCTAGACGTCGGTGACCGCCGACGATTTCCCATAGGACAGCCATTTAATTACGTTCCCAGACGTTCACCGCGGCGGCTGTTTAAAGAATCATTTAATTTTTCTTACTGTTACCTTGGGACGGGCGGGACGATGCTGTTTTGTTTTTTGTCTTTTCATTTCTTGTAGTGTGGTATCTGTGATTATGTAATTAGTTGTTGGGATTTTCGTCTATGTTTGGCACTGAATGTGATTTCATGGATAGTTGCCTGCTGTTAAGTGACGTAATGTAGTAATTACTGTTGTACGGTCATCCGATGCTTTGAAGAAAGCGGCTGCCGTGGATGAATTATGATGTTTGACGATTTTTCGGGAGGTCCCTTCGGCAATGAACAAAATTAGGCTGATAAGATGATGACGATGTGCAATGATATTCATCTGTACTGTTACATCAGCTAAATTACAAAAATACTGTGGTTAAAAGGTCTGAAGACATGGTCATTTTGGTCATTGATCACATTTACTAAAGACATTTAACATTTTTTTGAGGTCACGTTTCTTCATTCTTCATTCATACCCATTAGTGAGAGGCATCTAAGATATTATCTCTTAAATAGTCCATCGAAATTACATCCAAAATAGTAGCACCTTCATCACCAACATGTGACGGAATATTTCACAGAACATTGATCAATTTGTCCATTTTCGCGATTAAATCGGCATAGCAACAAACGCATCACAAAGCTAGTTTATTTTAAATCCCGTATCCATCACAACAACAAAATAAACATATCCCTTTATTGAATATCCTCGGTCGACCACATAATGTGGGACTAATATGAAATTGTACCCACAATTCATTCGTCCGTACGTTTGTAAACGATCCTGTTCGTGTAATGAATTTTAATTAATGTATCAATCAGTACAAACGTTTGGTATTCAACAAATAACATGTGTGTTCTAAAATATTGGTTTTTGTATCGCGAAATAACGTATTTGAAATTCAGAATAGATTCGTTAGGTTACAGGAATATTCATTTTGATTGTTCGATTGGTTTATTTTTTTTGGCGTTCTGGAATACGTTTAGGCTTAAAAATATAGGCAGTTGTTTTGTTGGAAGTATAATTGAATCACGGAGGGTGGAGAGATCTTTCCGTTCTCCTGTGTTACCCAAAATTCGATAGATTTTTTTTTCGATGGATTAGCTGTTCCCCGCGCTCGGTTCCAACTACTTTCAGTGGGTAGGTACAACTTCTTATAAACTGATAAAAAGTAGCCTTTGTCCCTTCTTAGGCACTACACTATCAGTATATTAGTTTCATTTAAATCGGTTCAGGAGTTTTTGCGTGAAAGCACGCCAGGCAGATAGTACATTCAAATAAAATCAGAGTACGGCGGCGACGTGTTCTATAAGAAAACATCTTAAATCGTCTTAATAAACCAGGTATTCCATTTCCATTATTGCTTTAGGAATATTCCAGAAATCTCTTTACGTAACTTAGGCACGAAGCCAAAAAAGTAACTTGAAAGGCCAAAGCTATAACTTAGCTAACTTCGTTTACATTACGAACTCACAAATGTACTATTTTACATGAGTCTAAGTGCGATATTTAATTTGTACCTACGCACTAAAGAGGAAGGAAACATAGCGAAGATACCATAAGCAGGTAGGTCAGGTAGCCTTCTTGTAGATCAAATAACGTAAACTAACGAGGCATCTGCGTATCTTGGTACATCTTTCGAAGATTATTCTTGTTTGATTAGTCATTTGGTTTTCTTTATGGGTGGGTTTTTAAGAAGGCGCATAAGGGAGGAGACAGTAGCCACTGACGTTCTTCGTCCTCCGAACTCCCGCATATTGACGACGCTTAGAAGATTTTCCATTACAACATCTCCGCAAGTAATTTTGTTCTCCATGGTACGCACCTTTTTAGAGGAATGAATTAAAGCGGCCCATTCACTGTCAGACTAGGTGACTGAGCGACGACTGTCGACGTCGGGTTTATTAAAATTCCTTCGTTTTGTAAGCTTTAGGTTTGCCTGTTATTGGTGTTCTGGCGGATTTTTGAGATTCCATAGATTCCATTGGATTCGTTTTGAAACTATGAGCAAGATTTGAAACAATAATGAAAACTAGCGACCTGGGATAGTTTTTTACTTAAAACTAATATTTTACTGTTTTATCTGTTTCTTTTTTCAAATTGCAAAGACAATTGCAGAAAAACTGAATAAAAATCTTTTAAAAGCCTTATTCAAGAGGAACGTAAAATTCAATATTTGTTTAAAGTTAGTCTGTAGTTTTGTAGCTAACGTATTAAGTATTGCTGAAATATAAATTTTCAATTCTCACCTTGCATGCCTTCTTTAAACAAAAAAACACTTCAGCTAAAATAAGTAAATTCACTTCTAGCTACATTTATGTTAATAAGCTATCTTACCTTCGCGAAACCCCATCGTTTCGACCACTCTGATTGCATTAAAGAAGAAGGTTTATGTAGGTATTAGGTACTAGCCATCTTCCCATGGTTTCACCCTCGTCCTGTGGGAACTACTATCCGTACCGGGATAAAATATAGCCTACATTACTCGGGAAGAGTGTTTCCAACAGTGAAAGAATTTTTCAAATCGCTTCAGTTGTTTTTGAGCCATTAGGGTACAAACACACAAACAAAAAATGTTTCCTATTTTTTATATTAGTATAGATTACACCACTTTAGGGTCAAGTTTACCTTATGACTTTTACATTGATATGTCAAACTTATACATTATACAACTTTTGTTATTTATGTTCGTCAGTCCGTTTCTTTATTGCTTAGAAAAAGTTAGATAGAACCCCGAGGTCTAACTTTGTCTTCTTATTGAAGTTAAAAAAAAGATACCTAAGCTTTTTACTGAGAACCTTCTTGCCACAAGAAATCATTATTGCTTTTCAAAATAATTGTATAATTCCACCTTCAATTTAAGATAAAAACCCTATTTTACACTTTATTTAATATTTCCTTTGTACGTATGTTCGATGTTTTACGTAGTCACAATTTTCTATATCTCAAAACGACACTACGTTGGCTCCTAAGACCAAAATTCCGTCTGGAGGACATTGCTACATTAAAATATATAACACCCAAAAATATAATATCTCCAGACACTCCTACATATATTAACTAGGTGCTCTGAGTACCAGCTTATCTACCAGACAATAATACTGAAAGGACTCCAATATGTTATTCAAAATGAAAATTTCATTTATCCATACACATTACCATATCCTAAGAAAATATGGACGCAATAACTTCGCAGATCTATTTCGAGTTACATGTTGGAGTATTGAAGAGGCAAGCGTTAAAATCTGGTTAGCAACAACCGGTGATATTAATTACTGGCGTTTATAACATAAAAATATACGATAATATAAGAATTTAATGTCATTCCCAGTTTGTCACTGTACCCATTTGTCATCTAAAGGAATAAAAACCTTTTCCAATTTGCCATCGCATAAAACATTGTATTTTACAATGTTCCGATTCGTCATCAGTAGCTTACCGACTTACGTATATTATTTTGTTAAAAATACTTTCAACAAGAAAAGCTTTAGGTACTATATTGTAACTATCCCTATATAGGTAGCATTTATGTTTTCTTTTTCAAAGTTTTAAGTGCATTTAGCTAATGAGATGAAAGATACCAAAACTAGTGTTATTGGTACAGATTTCTAAAATTTATTAACATATTTTTTTATCACAATAGAGCTACCTGTACGCGCTCTATAAACCAATCATACTCAATAACATTCGTCCAGTGTGAAGCTTAGTCGAACCGCAAGCAAGTCCGAACTGATATTTTATTTTAGGGACCTTTATATAGGTCTTACTCTCTGTAAGACCGAACTAAAGTAGAAATGTAAATAAGAATATGTATGGATGATACGGGTTGAGAAAATATACGAGTATATCGAAGGTTGGGACAACTATTATGTTCTTTTATGAAGTAGGGAAGGCCTTTCTTGAAATGGTCAGAACACATGAGCATATTATGTAGCTACAGAACACATGAGCATATTATGTAGCTACAGAACACATGAGCATATTATGTAGCTACAGAACACATGAGCATATTATGTAGCTACAGAACACATGAGCATATTATGTAGCTACAGAACACATGAGCATATTATGTAGCTACAGATCGACTGAGAAGGTTAAGCACCATTTATTGAAGGAACTCTTTGGATAGGTGATAAAACTTTCCACATACAATTTTGACTGAATTCGATAGGTAAAGGATTATTCGTTTATTAGATAACTTAATTCTATCTTCACCTTGTCAAATACTTTTTGAGAGAATAATGTAAAAATTATCGGGAAAATTATAGGAATGAATGTTAAATGCTATGAAGCGGTGCTTTTAGTTTCACTCTAGTTCTTAATCACTTGGTCTAAAAAGCCAACTTTACCTGAATCCTAATCTACGTCGTTCTACGTCTTCTTAGTTCCTTTCTTGGATATAGAAATTGAGAAAGACAGGGAAAATTTGATAAGGCTTCTATGCATATAAGCAGAAAAAGATTAAGCACATAATGTTTAATTAACAATAAAGTAAAAATACAAAACAGTTCGTAAATTACTTCACAATTCCTCCATTACACCGTTGAAATAACAACAATTGTTTTTCGTAACATCCTTTGAGCATTAATACATTAATTATATTCGTTGTTACAAGGCTTGAGTGATATGTTTCATGTTTTTCTTACCCGAATTGTGAAAGCAATTATGTTTTGTGAAATAATGACGGAGTTGGTGAACATCACTGTACAGATGAGATCAGAAGTTTAAGGCGCAATTGACCGACCCCAACGTTCTTAAAATGACGTGTAAAAGTGATTTTATGTCCAACTTGCAAAATAAACGATTTCATTTCATTTCATTGTTTTTTAGGGTAAGCGAATGACTCAGCTCTCAAACGCGAATCATACAAAAACCAATTTACTTTTAGGTAGGAAACAGCTAGGTAATAGTATTTTTTACTATTCTAATATGGTTAGTTCTTAACAAAAATCGATTGAGAAAATGTAGGTATTTATACGAACACTGCATACTATTTGAATAAGCACGCTGAAAACTATGTAACATACTAAAATAAATAAAATTAAACGCACAAGCAACAAAAAACTATGAATAAGAAAATTAGTCTTTTAAACCGGTATTTCAATTCTATTTGCAAGAACCTGAGTGATAAGATTACAAATTAAAATTAAGACAAGTGAATCATGGGCCCTTATTAAAAGAGTTCGTCTATGATAATATTATTTACTAGCTTCCGCTCGCGGCTTCGCCCTCGTGGTGTGTTGATAAAAAGTAGCCTATGTGTTAATCCACGGTATCACCTATTTACATAACAAATTTCAACCAAATCGGTACAGTCGTTTTTGCGTGAAAGAATAACAAACATACCATACATTCTCACAAACTTTCACATTTATATGTATTTTAGTAGGATATTAGTAGGATGTAAACTGGTCCTTCTGCGTTCCGTTTACCAACTGACATCTACAATACCAATGGGTTGCAAGTAAAAACAATCCATTAAAAGTGTTCTTTCTTTTTTATTTATTAATTTACGGTTTTAAGGTCTCCACGAAGCTTGAACAATTTACTCATAAAAAGCATTGAATAACCCTCTTTTTTGAAGTCGGGTAAGGAACACGGAAGCGGATGCTTGTAATGATAATCTTGAAGCGACATACCGTTACGGGTTTCCTTAAAATAATTTATTATGACTTTGAATTAAACACATTTTTGAACGAATTTTCTCGGCCCTTTTTATATTTTTCCTTTTTAACCGGAGCAACGATTTTTTAGGCAATATGACTTTAAAACTCAAAATCGTTTATTCAAATTAGACTGATAATCAGATTCTAAGGTATTCCGAGTTGGATGACATACATAATTGTCAATTTATCTTGAGCTAAGAAAAATAAGCATTAATAAGTATGAAAAATATTTATATTCAAGTTACGATACAAAAAAAACTGAATAGTAGGACTACGAGCAAATTAAACTTCATTCAAAACTTAATATTTTGCTAAATCAAACTTAGTATTTACATAAAAGCAATAAAGCCTAATTGGCTCTATATTCTAAAGCGTCACAAATTTTCAAAGGCCAGTTAATAAACACGTGTAAATCATATTAATTTAGCTTTCGTTTTACAAAATCATGATTAGCTCATTTACAATTACTTAGTTGCGACGTGGATAACATTTTAATTCAGTTTCAATATTCGTCTTGTGTGCCAGTGTAAGCTCAACTATAACAAGATAGTAGGTAAGTCTCCTTTTTTAAATTATAACTTCTTGCAATTCGTGTAGATAAATAATATAAATAAGTAATCGTTCATACCATTTTTTTTTTTTTTTTTTTTTTTTTTTTTTTTTTTTTTTTTTTTTTTTTTTTTTTTTTTTTTTTTTTTTTTTTTTTAGCGACGTAAAATCATCAAATGACCCCTCCCGCTGTGGGTTAGCAGCGGTGAGGAGTGTCAGACTCTTACTGACTAAAATCGTCGTGTTCCGTCATAGGCCTTTTATGTACCAGGGCCGCGGTATCTCTTTCGAACAACCCGCAGCCCCGGCAGGCCTTGGCCCTGCTGGGCCCCGCTGGGGTTGCTGACATCTCTTTGAGGAGCGCGTGGAACAACGCGCGCCGCCGACACGGGTCTGTCGTCTAGAAAGACAGAGGGACGATGAGCCACCCGAACTCACCGCCCACAGACCCATTCATACCATTACGAATATTGGTTATAATTTTAGTATCAGAACCTTACATCTTTATCCTTACTAATATTGTAAATGCGAAACAAACTCTGTCGTGCTTCCATACCAACACCCGAAATTGATACACAGGTAGTCTGAGCCTGAAAAAGGTCATAAGCTACTTTTTACCCGGATGCGAGAACTAGTTTTCTCTGGACATAGTTGGAACCGCGATTCACAGCTGGTTTCACGTTTTTAAGAAATAACAGTTTCAAGACTATGTGGCTTAGAACTTAAACAATTTTTCGCAACAACAACTTTAGTATAGCGTGGTATAGCTAGCAATGGATATCCATCTTTATATCCAAACAGTGTTTGGACAAAACAATTTATATTCTAACGAACATGTCCAAATGAATAATGCAACATGTTACAAATAAATTAATCAAAGAGAGCGACTACACAAACGAGCTTTTTATAATAAATCGATTTGTTTTAATACAATCGCCTGTTTAGATTGTGCGCGAAATAGCCAGTTGTCATACGAATGGGATTTGTTTTTCCAGTAAGTACTTATCTGATATTGAGGGAAATAATGTTCCTATTCGTGTCCGTATTTTTGGATGTTTAGATGTTTAGTACGACCCTATTTGAAGATTGCCTCTATTTGATGCTCACTTATCCAAGTCAATATCGATTTTGTTAACTAAAGTATTTTAGCGTCCCTATGATAAACCTTTCAGTTACTTTCCAAGCAGCTATAATCTTCAATTTTTGAATTGATTATACAATTCAATTGTTAAAAGGTATTTTATTAGCCTATCCAAATTGTGAAAGGACAATTGAAAAGTACCTATCAGTATTTACGAATGAAAAATAAAGAGTTCTCAGTTTCTTATGCATCTCGCTATTGCAAAGCCACAAATGCGAAGCCAGTGCATATGACAATATTATGTAGGTCACAGACGTCGGCCAGCGGATATTAAGTGACTCACTAATAACTATGGCGACATCTGTCACCGATTTACTGAAACCAGAACCATATATGTGTAACTAGTATATAATATGTATATATGTAGATATAGTAATAACATCATAATTATTAGCTTGCTGGTGTAGTGGTTGAAATTGTGGCTTTTGAGCAAAATTAGATGCTTGATCGAATGTACAGTACTGTGTGAATTCAATTGTTTTTTTTTTTTGTTTTATGAAGAAGAGAAGAAGAGGCTTTCTTATGTACACATTTAGGCCAAACAACCAAAGAACCAGAGTTACGACATTTAAGCTTTATTTCCTTATCAAATCGTTTTAATGTAAACAGACGTTAGACGTTCTCTTGTTGTTCTCTCCAAAAGAATCCGATAAATAGGGAATCATTTGCTCGTTTGAATGCACCCTTAAATGCATCCTAATCTGCATTAGATTGCGCACTACCTATGAAAATATATTAGTACATACATATCGAGTTACAAAACATTTTTCCATCACACCCATTCAACTTCAAATCCTTTAAAATATCTGACATCCACAACACCAATTTCAAATTTTCAACACCCCACCGTTCACAATACGCATGTCAAATTCAGTTAACCGACAACCGAGACGAGCGACGGTTACCGAACAATGGACGGACAATGTTAACCCGTAACAAGAGCTGTCAACCTGACAGATATAGTATCGACTGTCGATATTATCTGCGGATGTCCTTGATAGGGATGGGGAGATGTCGATAGATGGATGATCGAGTGACGTTATCGATTGTAGAATCGGATGGTTGAGTGGAGGAAATTAGAGATTTAACTGTCGGATTATAGGCATCTGTATCCTGTAAGATAATCTGCATATGTTGATTTGAAATTACTTAATTTATTCGCATTTTTTTTTGCCTATTTATGTACACCTATACTAGGTATGTATTATATATTTACAAAAAAAAAAAACAAATGTTTATATGGTATGTACTTTGAGCTACCTTTAAATAGTGTTTGCCTCCAAGAGTGTTGATACCTAATTTACAAACGTTGAACTAAAAATATTTTTGGTGAGGCGTTTAATAGCCGCACTGAAAAAAAATAAAATTGATTGAAGAATTTAAATTGTTGCGGGCGATCAATATGGCAGTGAAGACAAATCGTATATTAAATCCCTATTGATACAATTTTATGAGACACGAATACCCAATACAACTATTTGAAGCAATAAAGCCCACTTACCTTGTGAATCCAGGGATCGTTCAAGTGCGTTATATTATTTATTATTTAAACAATGATTGCATTGCAAAAAATACATTGGCGCTTCACCAATTTTCTTTAATTAATTTCTTAAATTTTAGCACACTACTATGGCCTGATAACATCTATAAAAGATGATTAAAGCTGCATCCGTTTCAAGTGGTTTGTCTTTGGCACTTGCGCTGATGGCTAACAAGGCCTATACGGGAGCGACATCGCCAGTCGCAACGTCCGCAGACAAATTGAGTTCCTGGTGATGTTGGAGGCTGTGCCATTCGTTGGTGACGTAGATCGCGTTTTTTGGAGAGCAGATCGAACCAGGCACTGTCATGCGCGACCACTCCATCGGATAATTTTTTCCTCCAACTATCACGGTCATCAGAGAGTTTTTCCCAGATGTTCGGGTCGATTTTAAACGATACTATGTCGCGTTTAACGCTATCTTATCTAAATCGAAATATATCAAAATATATCTAAATCGCAACAATGGCCGCCCGACTGGTCGCTTGGCATCTGATATTTGGCCGAGGAGAGTTTGTCTTGGCAAACGAGAAGGTTCCATCCGCTGCACATGCCCTAGCCAGCGCAATCTTCTTTGTTTAAGAAGTGCGGTTATACTAGGCATGCCCGCGATACTAAGCACCTTCTCGTTTGTTACTCGGTCTTTCCACGAAATATCCAGTATACGCCGGAGACAGCGCATATGGAAATTGTTTAGTCTCCGCTCCTGTTTAGCATACGACGTCCAGGTCTCCGCGCCATACAAGAGTATGGACAAATTTTAGCACAGATAATAGATAAATTATACATCATCCATCTAGATTTCTCGCAAAACTACACAACACTCCGATATCAACGAACAAACAAACAAAGCTTGCTTTCAGAACATTTCTACGAATTACCAAATCACTACATTACCTTTATGTTACGTCACTGATATGTAACGTTACCCTACTTTACCCTGCTTTACGTTCAATACGACCAAATTCTAAAGGTGCCAATTATAGTGAGATTTGCATGGGTAACAAAATATACGCGAATAATTAATTATGTTAACTCCATGGAATTGATGTATGGTATTCGATATTAATTATAATTAATGCTTTCGTTGTGTAATTATCCAATTCCGAAGTATCAAATGGTTACATTGCGATGTGTCTTTATAAACTATCTTTTAAAAAATAGGACTAAAAGGTCCACAAAATATGTTGTAGAATATTTACGATACCTTTCTTCTTAATGAGGTTTAAAAACCACATTTGAACAAAAACATATGTCTCGTGTATTTGATTCTAGGTATATGAAACCAAACTACAAACACTTATAAAAAAATGACACTATAGGTATTATTTTGAGAATTTAATAATCAAAATCCATTAAGTTATTTTTGATGATCAAGAGTAGATTAATATATTTATTATTCCGATCGTTTTTTAATCCCAATTAATCGGTTTTTAGATTAATATTAAAATAAACAAATGATCATCGTGATTCGTATTGAAGTGCAACTTTGCGTATTTAAAAATAAATGGTGACGGTATTTAAGTACCTATGTTATTATCACGACTAATACAATAAGTAAGTATTAAGTAAATTAGCATAATTATGAGCGCATGATATCTTAAAAATCGGCCAAGTACGAATTGTACTCGCTCCCGAATGGTTCTGTAATATATAACACTGGTCAACAAATTATATTTTTTTTTTGGTGCAAAGGTGAAATATACAATTTCTTGTAGAATATTTGATACGTAATCGAAGTCCAGAACATAAAGTTGCACTAGCACGTAGGGATTTAGAGATATACCCCTCCTAAAGTACCAAAAACGCGTTTACTCTTCTTAAATGCTATGGAACCCTCAAAACGTCATAAAAATATTAAATTATTTCAAAAAGTAACACCTCAAGTCTATTCAACCCTCAAACTGTCAAAACAAGCTCTGAAATATTCATAATAAGTACTTCATTATCATATCACCATGATGACTTATTTAGACAAGAGACGGCGGAGGTGTTCAAATGAGCTAACTTTGTGCCCTATGGGACATCGTCTTACGTAGGTATTTGTGAAATAATAATGATATGGGCTAAATTGACAGCCTGATACTGAGTTGATAGTGTCATAAAGGCTCAATATTATACGGTGATAGTTGATATGTATGTAAAATACCGATAATGTATTCAATTTTAGAGTGTGCAGTTGATAAAACAAATGACTAGCACGAATGCCATCTTGAAATACGAATAATTGAAAAGTATTGATGTAGCCAAAGTGACTCGACTTTGACTTTGACTATATACATACATTTCTTCAACATTAAACTCTGGGATAATTTAATTATAGTACCCCTTAAGACATTATTTTCAAAAATAATTCCATTTTAACACAAGCCAAATCCACCCTGAGAAAAATGACACCTATTTATCTTGCGCAATTTCACTATAAATAAATATTAAACAACATTATCTTATTACAGAGATAAATCTATATTTCTTTGACTAAGAATTTGCATATAAATTAAAACCTTAAAATTCTGTAATTTCAACAAATTATAAACATGAAAACTATGACAGTTACGCCATTATTTTTCTACAGTAAATATTTTGAAGTTATATTTTATAAGCACAAAATATGATTCGCTCAAATATATCTTATAAATATTCAATATCTAAGTGCAGTTTTGTTGAACAGGGCAAAAGGGAGAGGTCTATGTAAAATTAAAATATTCAGCAGCATCGGGTTACACGGGAAACAGACCCAAACTCAGTTACAAAGGTGCCTTCATAAAAACATGCCTTTAGTAGAGGGAATATACTTATTTGATATTGTAATTGTGGAAGTGTTTATGCACTTTCTCACCAATACAACTATAGATTGAGTGTTGAAGTTTGATATCAAAATAGTGGTAACTTGGAGACGGTCGAATGTATTTTTTTATACAGTCACGGAAAGCCGTGAGTAAAACTGCGATTAATTTCCTTATTATTATTTAGGTAGAACACTTTTGGCCCATTCACAAATGAACATACAATTTCAAATTTTTCAGTATTTTAAATAATTGATAAAATTTGATCTTTATAATCTTGTTCAAGTTACAAGTTCAAGCTTCAATATTACAAACTTGACAGAAAACGTAAGATTTTTAAGCAGCACTTAATTACACCTACCAATCATTCTAACAAACCAACCTAAAACCCAATAATTATTCAAATATCCCAAACGCAAACCCGACCGCTACATACAGTTATTTACCTAGCCTAGGCTACGTCGCAGACAAATTACAGCGTCGGCCAATCCGTCCTTTGTCCAACGTGTGACTAATGTGTGATACAGCTGTAATTCGGGCCGGCCAATATGCGCACTGACCGGCTACAGCCGTTACTCAGTAGTTTGTGATTTGTGATTCAGTTTCTGTGTTCGATGATGGTTTTTTGTTTTTCATTTTCGAGATGTTAGGGTAAAGAGTATTGTTGTATGATTGTGAAGATCATAGGAAAATATGTCAATAGATTTAGTATAGGTAATGGTAGTGTCTCTTGAGTATATGCTAAGTATGTATTATCTGCCTAGCCTTTTCCCAACTATGTTGAAGTCGACTTCCAGTCAAACCCAATGCAGTTGAGTACTAGTGTTTTACAAGGACCGACTGTTGGTATACTGTGGTTGGTTGGTATAACATATAAACTTTATTTAATCGCAGACAAACTACAGCGTCGGCCAATCCGTCCTTTGTCCAACGTGTGACTAATGTGTGATACAACTGTAATTCGGGCCGGCCAATATGCGCACTGACCGGCTACAGCCGTTACTCAGTAGTTTGTGATTTGTGATGCAGTTTCTGTGTTCCAAGATGTTTTTTTGTTTTTGGTTTTCGAGATGTTAGTGATATTAGTAAGGGGTATTACTGTATTCCTGCTTAAAGTAATCCTTATCTGTGTGAGAAGAGGTAGTTCCTAGAAGTGGGTAACAGTAAAAAGGCTGCTGATAATTGCTGCATGATTGTGTAGGTAGGTCGAAGGAAAACATAGCGATAGATTTACTGCAATGCTTATATGATTTTGTGCAATAAGTAAGTTATTAATATAGTTTCCATTATAATTTACAGAGTTTCTGAAGTCAGTCTACTAATGTTTATAAAAGCTAAAACCTATGACCTATTTTTTTATTTCTTGCAATTATATCTAAAAGACAGCCGTCTTCAATATCACAACATTAGGTAAAAACATCTTTAAAACGAATCCTACAAAAAGCTACCAACGACAGACCACTTAAAAAGCTGATGAAACCTTCACACTGCAAGACAAAGATATCTAATAATAAATGTATGACGTCACAGTGTGTCAGGCGTGACGTCACTAATCGCTTCCACATAATTATGGTGTCCCCGCGCCTAAATAATTAACTGTGCCAAGGAATAAGGAACAGAATTAACTCTTTTGTAAACATACATTTCAGTTCAAAGTAAAGCTCAGAAGGTAAAAAATATTATTTTAATTAGCATTTTTCGGTTATACCCCCTAGTTTTAAAATATGTACAAGGAAATTTTAAAATTGCCAAAGTGAAAACCTTAATATGTGAATCCTGTCCAGGCGATTAGCATAACGTCCTAATGAAATAACCTTTGCCCGCCTTTTTACGTATAGGGGGGCTCTAAAGCAGTGTCTGTCTTCAGGTTAAGCATATCTGTCTCACAGAGTAATATTTCCCCATCTCAAATACTTCAGGTACTGATTTCTTAACAGACAGAGATACTTATGATGATATTGATTTAGTTACTTATAATAATAGCTAGGATATCTCGTTAAATAAAGGCAAAACATGTTCCAACAAGGACACTATCATCCTTAGCATGTCAGAGTTATTTTTATCACATCTTAAAACCAGTTGAACTTCTGCCCGTATCACTCTGTGGTGCCCACTAACAGGGCCTTATTTATTAAATAAACAGGCAACACTGTAAAGGGAATGTATTCTCATTATAACTTGGGGAAGGCAGCTAATTATTTTTTTAAAAGCCAAAGAGAAGTTCATTATGATTAATTCATTTTGATAGAAGAGAATTGCTTTTTAATCTAATAATAATTGATCAAGGGTCCTCAACCTTTTTGCTGGAAAAATGTGTAGGAATTATTGTAGGTACCCTCGGAAAATTTTGTGAAGGTTAACAAGAAAAGTTGTTCAGTAATTTTTCTTGTGAAAGAGCAACATTTTATTTACTAGGTATCTTTCCCAAAATAGATAAAGAACTACCTGAGATAATTAATGACTTATTTTTATTGGCTTTCTCTCTAGGTTTAAATCAAGTAAGTGCTAGCCTTATGCTAACGTTGAAAATCGGTGATAATATAATATTTGATATTACTTACTGCGAAAAAAAAATGGATTTGTGGGTTCCAAAGCAAAAAAATATTAGACACATTTAGTATTTTAAAAATACTAAACAGTGCCCAAAATAACACCAAAAGCCGAACACTCAAAACAATAGACAGCGCTAATCCCGCCAATCAGTTCAACGGAATCGTGTTAAATAACTTACTTAGCCACGAGCCACGAGCCACGAGCCACGAAGCCGGGACCGACTGGCTTGGACATGGCAATGCCATTCTAAACTTGGCTAATCCCGGCTTTGCCGAAGTAACCTCGTGGAACATCGCGATATTAGCGGACAAGTACTATTTGTATTAAGTGCGATAAACTAAGTTTTTGAGTGTCTTTAGAAAAATAAAAATTAGTTTATAAAAAATCTATCGTCTCAGCTGAAAATCGTCCATTGTAAGACAAATGTCTGTCCGGCGGGGGGGGATTTCCAAAACCGTTAATAATTATGGTCAAAATTAATGTTCTACTTTCACAACTAAAGCTGTTGCTTGCAGTTTCAGTCACGTTCTGAGTCCTCAGTTTGAGTCTCTCACTTGGATAAAAACAGTGACCACGGGGCTGGTGCAATCGCAGGAAAAAGATAATCATGTCAAATATTTCTGAGTGCAACATAATTGTCTTATCTTCCGCCCGCGATTTCTGCTTCCCGTAGCCGGGTGATAACAAAAACTACTCCCGCGGGTCATAGCTACCTTCCCTTAATTTTCAGCTTCAACGGTTGAGCCATTCTTGAATTAGAAGTAGTGTAACTAGCACGACTTTAAATTACATAGTACAAAACAAATCGTTTTCCTGTCCCTATATCCCTATGTCGCTTTGTACGCTTAAATCTTCCAAACTATACGCAACCAATTTTCATGCGGTTTTTTTAAATAGATAATTAAAGAGGAAGGTTTATATGTATAACAACATACATTAAATAGTGAGGGAATACTGTTATACCGTGCGAAGCCGGGGCAGGTCGCTAGTGATGGATAAAACATTTCTTTAACATAACTTATACAGTTCGCTTGGAGTGTGTATATCACCTGAGCGCTTATCCGACAATAGCCGCGGCGTTAAGAGCGATTTGTTAGCGCAATGAATGTACGTCCGATACCTCAGTTGAAGACATTCATCCTAATAACGGGGATGTGTCGAACATTCTAGAACCGTTTTTATAGCTAGTAGTTATATCTTAGCTATATAACAATAGACATAAATTATTAAAAAATGTGAATTATTTGTTACGCACTCTGGCTTATAAAGTGCTTTGAAAATATTTCACTCAAAGAAAATGTGTCACTACAATACGTTATATCTTTAAGACATGTAAATAAGCAGAAATAAAAAATCCCTAATTAATCAGATTTTTTTTTATTAAAATTTAAGTTCTATAAGGTAAAACATTTCTTTAACATAACTTATATAGTTCGCTTGGAGTGTGTATATCACCTGAGCGCTTATCCGACAATAGCCGCGGCGTTAAGCGCGATTTGTTAGCGCAATGAATGTACGCCCGATACCTCAGTTCAGGCCATTCATCCTAATAACGGTGGTACGTCGTATGTTCTAGAAGCTTTCTGAAAAGTGTATGCTGAAGTTGTAAATTGTATTTGTATTGAGATGACTGTTGGTTGAATAATTAATGTTAATGGTATGAGTATATCGGATGTCAAGTTTTTGAAATATTATTTGGATATTTTTTCCTATTATACTGGCAGAGGATTCATTCTCTGTTTAGCTAAATAATTGAAAGTTTAGCTGTACCAAAAGATAGCTACAACAAAGAACTACTACGTAAGCGTAGCGTGGCAAGCGTAGCCGCTACGTTCTCTCTGCTACGGCGTAGCATGACTGCGATACTTTTATTAAATTTTACGGAATGTGTCTAGTGTTACTTTAAAATCACTAGTGTTACTAAAATGGTAGTTTTAAGTAGGAAAATTATGTATTTTTTTGTATTTTACATGGAACCAACATAAGGCAAAGTATTTTTTTAAAGAATTAAAAGTGCCATGACAACACTTGCCGTCGCATTTGCTCTCAAAAGACAGGATAACTTACAAAATAAGACGACCAAAAATAATAATCTTTTCACAATCCCAAGAACTTATATTCCACACGATCGAAAATGTTCCAACCATGTACTCAAGCCTACATTTCCTACGAGTAAATAGTAACATATAGTAGAAACTTAGCAACTACAAGTAAATATGTTGATCAGTATCAATATTACCGTAGTGTTAGTAACAATATCAATGTTACCGTAGTGTTAGTAACACGAGTACATATCGCGAGCATCATTTGCGTTCCCGCGTTATCAACGCACATACGCGCCATCCGCTAGTGAGAACACGCCTCTAGTGGTAGGGCTGATACGATAAGTAAAATTATATTACTCTAAAATGGTAGAATCTGTATTCAATATTTTGTTTAACATGGCGTCCTGTGATAATTATGATAACAGTAAAAAAAAATACAATTTAGTGCAGTCGTTCCAAATGTACGAGAGCGGGTACATAAAATTTCACAGAAAAAAATTGTTTAAAGTAAGATGGTAATCATGAAAAATTATCGTATCTCCCGCAGACATCATATCTACATGGACAAAATCTGTTTCCTATAAAAGGTCTCTTGTGTTTTAGAAACTCAACACCCATCCAACTAACCACCCGTCTCAACTAAGCTTTGAAAATAAATTAGATTCACAGTTTAGGGAAGATCAGAAACCTCCTTAACTTACGCAGTATCTTAAATAGTTGGTCATATGTAAAAAAAAATGCAACGCGGCACCTGTTAATTTCACATTAATATTATAATTTCACATGTATAATTATGCCTTGCCAGCCCTGAGTACAGATCAAGACTTCAACCGCACGACATAAGCCCGGTACACACAAGTATCGTACGAAAACTTTCCAAGCAGCGGGATTTGCGAGGATTCCACATTTATCCGTTTTTCACGGTTGCCGCCCCTCGCGCGATAAACCGTCCAAGTAAGCTTTAATATTTATTGTTCTCTCTTAAAGAAAAGGTATTTCCCACCGTGATATCGTAAGCCACTGTTTATGTTGTACCCAATGAAATATGGATGTAAAGCAACAATCTTAAGCTCGACACAAAAAAAGAAAAAATATTTTTTCTAAGTTCGGGAACAGGAAAACAATTAATATGTGCTATTAACGGCTGTTGGACTTGAAACCTTATGCATGTAGGCTTAAAGTCAATTTTTGTAAAACTCTATTTCTACCAAAGCAAGATTGTGAAATACTTGTAAGACCAAACAGACACAGCAAAACTCAGAAGTAACATCACCATCATCTCCCGGGCCTTTTCCCAACTATGTATGTTGGAGTCGGCTTCCAGTCTACTAAACTCAGCAGCAACAAACAGAAAAATACTTACAAACTTTCGTGTAAATAGCATCCGCACGTGATTTCAACTGCTCTTAGCACCTGGACAAAAAATAATATTCATATAGCCTTCCTCGATAAATAAACTATCCAACACTTAAATATATTTTTTTAGTCGGATCAGCAATTCGTAAGATTAACGCGTTCAAAGAAACTTCCACTTCATCTTCATAATATTAACTGGTATAGAATTAAAACAGTCTCGCAATTTACAGATGTGTTATAACTTCAAAGACAATTCTGCAATGCACGACAAAATAAGGTAATACCTACATGCCACAATAAGTGCATAGTACATAATTTTAATAACATTCTAGTGTGCAGTCGACACTTGAGCTGTACGGACGTCGGTCTCGCTTCTAATTTTAGATGCTCGGCGACTGGAGGGCAACTGAGCTCTTCAAGAAACTGGCAGCTTATGCGAGAGCGTAGGAACATAGCTTTTATGTAGTCATACGTTTTATTGCATGTTTTACTATGAGTGAACCGAAATGGAAAAATATTATAACAAATTTTTACATTTTTGTTTGAATAACTGCACCGGTATTTTACAAAAATAAAGCTACCTAAAAGAAGCTTATCCTGCTATTATATGCAGTCATGCATTTTCTGCATGTTTTGATGTTTTTTTAATATGGGTAAACAAAAATATCAAGAACTAAAATCCAGAGAACAAAACGTGTTTTGTATGAAATATCTACATGTAAGTTCAGCGTAACTATTTTACAAAAATAACTTGACCACAAAAAGTTAAAATTGACTTCAAAATCTTTTTAAGTATTTTAATATAACTTATATTAGATCTCCTTTAATGGATAATTTTATCTTCTATGCTAAAATCGTTTTAATAACCCAAACAACAGAACATTAAAAAAAAATAAAGAATAAAAAACCACAGATGATCAACGACATCAGCGTTCCCCTAATTCCATTTTCAAAACGGCCTAACCCTTCCAATCTAAGATATCACACCATCGGATATAAAAACCATCTAATACCCATGATTCATGGGGTTTTTTCAATTTCCTCCTGTAAACAGCTTTCATAAGCAAGCCTTCAATTTTTACAATTTATTTTGCTACTAGCCGTTTTCATGCGGTTTCACCCGCGGCCCGTAGGAACTACTGCCCGTAATAGGACAAAATACAGTCTACTAGATTCCGCCCGCGGCTTCGCCCGCGTAGAGTTCGGTTATAAAAGTCCGGGATAAAAACTATCCTATGTTATTTCTCAAGGTCAACTCTATGTCTGTACCAAATTTTATTAATATCAGTTCAGTGGTTTACACGTGAAAGCGTAACAGACAGACAGGCAGACAGACAGAGTTACTTTCGCATTTAATATTAGTAGGGATATTACCTGGGAAGAGAACAGCTTTTCAACAGAGAAAGAATTTTTCAAATCGATTCAGTAATTTCGGAGCTCTTACGGTACAAACAAAAAAATGTTTCGACTCTATTATGCTGGTATACATCGATCGTTTTAAATAAAACCTTTTTGGCTTTTAACCAATTACTGTTAAAAGTGTACATGAAAGTCTTACGTTCGTTCGGTAATAAACGAAATTCTTTAAAAGGTTTATTTTTGAAAGCACATAATTGCTTTTGCTTGATATATACAGGGATCAAATAGAAGTAATTGGAACTCATTAGGTTTTGAACTTACGTTCTTTGCTTGAATGAATTTGCAATATTATATGAAGCTGTGTTATTATACTTTTTATTTTATTACTGGGTTAAAGCTTGCCGTTATTTTTGAAAACAATTTGTGTAATGGAGTAGAATAGCAACTTTTGTTGTAAAAGATAGGTTTATTTAATCTGACATTTTGACATAACGGTCATAATTTTGTTCTAGATATTACGTACATCCAATATGTTTACAAATTCAGAAACTATAGAACATACCTTAATAAATCTTCAAATTCAATCAAAAAAAATCCACTACCAGTTCCAAAAATCAATATCAAAACACTAAACCACGTACCATAATCCCCACGAGAGAAAACAATTCAATTCCAAACAAAGTAATAATGACATTGAAATACGTTTCCGATGCAAGCTGATCTTAGAGCATCCAAACATCTGGAACCGCCGTGGCTACATATAACAATTCGAAAAAGTCCGACAAGGGAGCGATGCAACACACAAATTTTTGTATTTTCGATCACATCGTTACAATACAAACTCAACGACAAAATTGACAAAAACAATAATAAACTTGACGAACACATACATACACATACACAACCCATATTTACCTACATAACTAAATGAGTTTGTGACAGTCTCGTATGTACCTTTGGCAGAGGCACATAGGTACATACACAATGCACACCTCCTCCTCCTTGCGTCGTATTCCTCAATGCTGAGGGTCGTGAAGTCCTCTTAGGATTAACTTCTCTCTGACGGTGTCCCGCCATCTATGCCTGTTCTTCGCATCATGCAGAGCGCTGTGTAGTTGGGTGTCTAGAGCGGAGCGAACCTGATCTGACCACCTTGTTGGACTGCGGCCCCTAGGTCGTTTGCCATCAACCTTCCCGGTGACTATTAGCTGTTCAAGGTTGTGGCCCTCCTTTCTGGCTATGTGTCCGAAAAACTCCAGTATCCTGCGCATACAGATGGTCGACAGTCTCGTCTTGATGTTGAGCTCACGCAGGATTGATACATTTGTGGGAAAAGCATTCCACGGAAATTGCAACATCTTCCTCCAGCACCACATCTCGAATGCATCAATACGGGCTCGGTCTGCCTTTTTCAAGGTCCATGTCTCAGCGGCGTAGCTGAAGATGGAGAATACCAAGGTGGTAACTAATTTAGTTTTGGTTTTTTTGGAAATGTTTCGATCTCTCCATACGCCTTGCAGCTGAGACATTGCATTTTTGGCCATGCCTATGCGTCTTCTGATTTCGCTCTCACACTGTCCGGTGTTGCTGATGCTTGCGCCGAGATAGATGAAATCTTCAACAATTTCAAGACCAAGAGCACCTGTGAGCCTTATTTTTTTACTGCGATCCACTACCATGACCTTGGTTTTACTGTGATTGATCTTCAGGCCTAACTCTAGACTGATGCGTTCCATTCTGCCCAGGATTTCTACTAATTCCGCCTCACTCGCGGCCAGAAGGGTGGTGTCATCTGCGTATCGGAGGTTGGTGAGTTTAGTGCCACCAATGGTAATACCTCCTTCCCAGTTTTCGCAGGCTCTTCTTATTATGTATTCTCCATAGGCATTGAATAAAATTGGTGATAGAATACAGCCTTGCCTGACTCCTTTTTCAAACTTGAACGGCTCCGAGGTGGCTCTGTCGATTCTTACGACGCCTTCATTACTCAGATATAGAGATTTGATGAGAGCCACCAGATGTTCAGGTACTCCCAGCTCTCTCAGCACTTTCCATAAAGTTGACCATACGACACAGTCGAAGGCTTTGCTGTAGTCAATAAAGCACAGGATGAGTGGTGTGTTAAACTCATAAGCCTTTTCAATAAGCTGACGTATATTCAGTATCTGCTCACGAGTGCCTTTGCCCTTAACGAAACCTGCCTGTTCCTGTGGGATTTGCCAATCCAAAAAGTGGCGAATTCTGTTGTTGATTATGTGAAGCAGAACCTTGCTAGCGTGAGATACAAGCGCTAGCGTCCTATAATTGTCACATTTTGCCGTCGACCCCTTCTTGTGAAGTGGCAGTATAACAGATCTCGTCCAATCGCTGGGCCACTCTCCAGTACGCCAGATGTTATCGCAGATGTTGTGCAGGGCGTCAATTCCAGCTGTACCCATTGCCTTTAATATCTCAGCCGTCAGTTGATCTGGTCCAGGGGCCTTCCTGTCTTTAAGGGCGGCTAGTGCAGCTGACACCTCTGATCGCATTATAGAAGGTTCTAGGTCCAAATTGCTCCATGAACTATTGGATTCGATCTGGGCCGGAATCTGCACATTACTGGGATTGCTGTATAGTTGTGAACAGTACTCTCTCCAACGGTTCGTTACTGCGTCGAGGTCTTGAAGCGGTACGCCATTTCCGTCTTCGATCACCCATGATTTTGCTTTGAATTGGTTGGTGAGCAGCTTTACCTTCTTGAAGAGATCAGAGCTTTGCACCTTTAATGCATGACTCTCTATTTCTTGACAAATCTGGGAGATGAAGTTATTTTTATCACGACGGCATTGCATTTGGATTGTCTTACTGAGCTCTGCGTATTTGTCACGATCTTCTTGACTTGTGAGACCACAGGTTTTTAAAGCCTTCCTGTCTTCTATCGTTTCCCAGGTAGCAGTTGTGAGCCAAGTGTGTCTCGGGCCTGTTGAAGGTTCGCGATTCTTGGTAATCTTCTCCACTGACTTCCAGATGTGGCTCTTCAGTGCTTCCCACTGTTCCTCTACACATAAATCAGACGGTGGCGGCAGGCCTGACATCGACGTGTTGAGGTTTTCTCGGAATGATTGAACTTCACTTGGTGCAAGAGTTTTTGGTTTTAAGGGTTCTCTCCTTTTGGTAGCTTTTAAGCGTAGGGAAAAGTTTGCTACCAACAGGCAATGGTCAGACCCGCAATCAGCACCAGGATAAGACTTCACGTTGGTCACTGAGGACTTCCAGCGGGTGCTGATGAGTACATAGTCTATTTGGTTTCGATAACGGTCACCAGGAGATCTCCACGTGTATAGGCGTCTAGGATGGTGTTGAAAACACGTGTTCGTGATGGTAAATTTTCTTCCGATGCAGAATTCTAGCAGCCTTGTTCCACGTTCATTCCTGACTCCTAGGCCGAATTTGCCGACAGTGTTCCTGATATGGGAGTCATCTAGTGTGCTACCTATTTTCGCAATTCAATCACCGATGATCATTGTTATTTCACGGTTAGGTATCTTAGTAAGCGTGTTTGCAATGCACACCTAAATTGACCTAAAGAAGTACCTTTATACGGGAAGACAGCGATGGCATCTCCAGTTTGTTAGACGCTCTAAGGAGCCGATCGTAAGCCGAGCTCCGGTATTCATGTCCTTACTTTCTTTAAGGCTTGCTGAAACCTGTTTTAGAATTCTATCTAGTAGAACGTCTGGCTGTCGACACCAATGATAGTAGATATAGAGGTTTGGTTTCCGATTTTTATTGTGTTGGTGATTTTCTCGCTGGTATATGATATTTTGAAGCTTTTAGCGATACACAAATATTGTTGTAATAGTTGGTACACTGATATTGGTTTACTAATCAAGCGTCTTTATTTGTGGCCTCAATAAGCATATGCCTTGAAACATAACAAGACGCAATTTTCTGCTATACATCCACTGCTCACCAAGTCTGTTCATGGTTCTGTATCCATTAGAACAAATAGTTTTTTATTACACCACCTGTACTAAGTTGTACCATAAAATTCGTCCCTCGTTGGTCCTATGATGGCGCCCTGTGGGACGCCAGATGGCATTTGCATTATGCAGAGATTCATCAGAGAGAAGTGTATTCCCTTGACATCTATGTGTTATGTATGAAGCATTTTGTCGTTTATTTACCTTCAGGGGTGAAGGGAGAGGGGTAAATCAAGTTGTAGCTTACTGGTGAGAGTGGCTTTTGGTAAAACTAATTTGTGGAATGTAATATTTTAGTTTTGTTAAAACTATCTGTGTATTGTTTTAACTTAACGCTTATTTGGGTTGTGTCCATTTAATTTTATGTTTCATTATTCTATAAAAAATACCAGAAAAAGTCTTTGTAAATAGGTATAATCTATGTTTAAAGTATGTAATATAGTAGTATGTGTAACGTTAATTTCTCTGTAGTGGTAATCAACTAACATTCCAAAACAATTTGCTAACATCGCACCTTTTTGTCCAATAAATGTGTTTGTTACACGGAGCTATGTAAAAGTATATATTATTCAGTACCTCTGGCATAAGTTTATGACGTTTGCACATTTCACCCTTGTCATGACAACTTACCTTCGCGAATTCTGTAAGGACATGGGATCTTCCCGCCTTTCTTTGTTTGCCCTTTTCAATATTTGATTTAGTGAATTGAGGAAATCATTCTTTGCTTTGTAGTGAGTTTGGGCGTCTTTTGAGTCTAATTTTGGTGATTTGGGAATCGGAAGATGTCAATTTGCAGTTACGTTTATGAAATTGTACTATGTAATAAGTATTTTTTCCTGGAAAGGTGTTGTTGTGTTCTGTGTTCGCTGTTGAGCTTCTCAACTACGATGAATACACATTTCTTTGCAAAATCTTCTGAATGATTTTGTAAATAGCGTCTTTCAATTGAGTTAGAAAGACAATCAGTAACTACAAAATATAGAGTTTAGCACGAAACATTTAATCAATACATAACGACCAAAAATTCTTGACAACCATCACATCGTGACAATACTTCAACATTGACCTTCAATCAATAGCCCAACTCACACAAACAAATCGTTCCTCACAATTCCTACCCACATATGAATATATATAAATGTTTAAATCGCATTAAGGCCGACATTTCCCCAAGGCAAGTCGTGGTGAGTTCTGAATTTAACTTGCACAATACCGGCCAGTTCCAACCAGTTTTAATAGAAAAAAGTTTGGACAAGGCGCCAACGTAAAGTATTGTCGCTTTGTTAGTTGTTAGTCATGTGCAAACGTGTGGTGTAAACTTTACGTTACAGAAATACGAGGAAGAATTCTTGTTACACAAGTAATAAAGGCCTTTGAAAATGGTATCGCTGTAGATAATTGTTAAGACTCTTTGGAGGACTAATTGTTTCCTTCGTTATATTAGGTAGGTAGTCTTTATGTTATAGGTCATTAAGAAATGAATGGTCTAGAAAAAAATATACAATTATTTTTGTAGATATACCTTTTATCTTACAACACAAAACACCATTAAGAGCAGACTAAATAGTTGATTCCAATCAAAGTTTTCAATCGGTCTGAGACCAGCTAAATACCTGCTCTATGTAATACGCGTACAACCATTCAACTTCATACTATTTTATGAGCCCACACAAACTATCGGCTGATTAAAAGTTTGCAGTTTGATACACTATTGTACGAAACTATTGTTATCAAAAAATCCACAATAACAGAACATATTTTTCATCACCATTATCCTATCACCAGTTACGATTCCTATTCTGTGCGCGTACAATCGGAATGAAAACTCTTTGCTTACAGATAACGCGAAGGAACTTGCAATGGCTTGCAGTTGTTATCAGGGAACATATGAATGCATTGTTAAAGAACTTCGCTCGCAGAATACTAAGCTACATAGTTAGTTTTTCTTGTATTACTACAGGGTAAGTTGTAAATATGTTTCAGTGTATATTGAAGAACTTCATTAATAAACATCTACTGATAAACAATATTTTTAGCATTTTTTTTTTATAAAAGGCCATTCCCATTGATTCCTAAAAGGCAACTTTTTTTTTTTTTTTCCCGGCGTCAAAAATCATCAAATGACCCCTCCCGCTGTGGGTTAGCAGCGGTGAGGGAGTGTCAGACTCTTACTGACTAAAAACCGTCGTGTTCCGTCATAGGCCTTTTATGTACCAGGGCCGCGGTATCTCTTTCGAACAACCCGCAGCCCCGGCAGGCCTTGGACCTGCTGGGCCCCGCTGGGGTTGCTGACATCTCTTTGAGGAGCGCGTGGAACAACGCGCGCCGTCGACACGGGTCTGTCGTCTAAGTAGACAGAGGGACGATGAGCCACCCGAACTCACCGCCCACAGACCCACGCCTACGGTGGCCGGGAGTCATCTCGCGACACCCGGCGCCCATGGTGTCTACCTGGTCCAGCGCGGCGGCCGGAATGAGAGGTGCGAACTCTCTGGCGTTCCGCCTCCTCCTTCTCGAGCATGACCGCTTCGCAGAAGGAGGCGACGGCATCCCATTCCCTCTCGCCCCGGACCATGGCCTGAACCAGGGCCGGACGCGAGAGGTCGCCGCCGCCCAAAGCCTCGACGAGGACCCGGCGGTGCCCTTCCCATGCAGGGCACACCTGGACTGTGTGGTCCACCGTGTCCTCGGGGCTGTCCGCACAATGGTGACACCCGGGCGCCTCCTCACGACCGATTCGGTGCAGGTACCTCCCGAAACAACCGTGTCCGGTGAGGACCTGCGTCATGCGGTACGTGAGGGCGCAGTGACCGGAGCTCCGCCCGCTGCGCGACAACTTGCCGCGGCAGCGGAGTTTCCCCCCGGCGCTGAGCCTCCTCGCGCCAGTCGTACAGGCGCAAGAAGACCCTCGCCTCCAGATCCCACGGTGGCAGTCCAGCAAGTAGGCCAGCTGCTTCGTGGGAGATCGTGCGGTACCCCCGGACAAGCCTAATGGCTATCACCCTTTGGGGCACGTTTAGGTAGTGTACAGCCCGCGGCCGTACCGAACGTGCCCATACCGGGGCCCCGTAAAGGGCCATGGACCGCATGACCCCCGCGTAGAGTTTACGGCAGGGGGCGTTTGGGCCTCCCAGGTTGGGCAGGAGCCGCTTGAATGCAGCACCTGCCTTCTCCAGTTTGGGGCCCAAACGTCGGAAATGCTCGACGAAGTTCCACCGGCTGTCGAGGACGAGTCCCAGGTATTTCATCGCCCTCTCGACACCGATGGTAACCCCCCCCACCGTGACTTGGGAGCCTGAAGGTGGCGCGTTCCGAAGCCCATGAAAGCACATGGCCTCGGATTTGTGCAAGGCCACCTCCAGTCCCAGCAGCTGGATCCTCTCGATGACTATCGCAACCCCGCGCGTCATTATGTCGGCCGCCTCCTGGTGCGACCTCCCTTGTGTCCTAAAAGGCAACTTAATGAAGATTAGATTACCAACCTATCTTTTTACAAATCAATCTTAGTGCGTACAGCGATAGATGTCCTACGGCTGAGATGATGATGATGGTGACAAGTAGATATCGGTAAGACAATAGAGGTAGGTACATCTAGGAAATAAGAGTATAAGAATGGATTGAAGGCTGGTAGTTAGGTAAACTGACATTGTGCACTAATTAACTTTGTTATTTGACTTCTTGCGCGTTTCTTAGTACAGATCTTGTCAATTAGCTTTGCTTATGTTGAGGAGACCAGATAGGTAGTCACTCCGTGTAAATCACTGGTACTCAGCTGCATCTGATTTTTTTTTTTTTTTTTTTTTTTTATTTATTTGGGAAAAAAAACAGTGACACATTACATTTTGACATGATATAGGTAAATACAAGCAATTATGAACAAATGTGTTACCAACGACATTTTCCACAAAATACATTAAACAGGCTTATTTGCTAAAAGTTATTAAAAAATATGAACCTAAAAGCTATACTATACTATACTTATAGATAAAAAATACTGGTTTTTATAGACTAACTGTCTTCTTTATAATATTATTGAATTGACTGGCCGATAGACAAAACATATCAACATGCGGGAAGTACTTGTTGTAATTGCCAGTAAGTCGACGCAAAGGTGCGCGCAAACCTGCGTTACTTCGACAAGAGGTAACAGCAAAGGGTGGCCGCGTACGAACCTTACGGTGTACAGTCGTTCTAGGCACAATATAACAGATTTTGTTCCGAATATCGATACAATCATAAACATTATTACACAAATCATACAAAAATACAGTCTCTAGAAGAGTACGTCTCGACTTCAAGTCAAGCAATTCATACTTTCTACGTAATTGATCGTATGACACTGTTGTGTGAAAACAACGATAATGCATGGCTTTTATAAATTTTTTTTGGACGTTTTCTATAAGTTCTGAATATTTATTGTAAAAGGGATTCCACACCGGCACTGCATACTCTAGTTGAGATCTTATTAAACACTGATACAAGTATAAATAAGTGGAGGGTCGAACAAACTCCTTCGCAGATCTCATCACGAAGCCGTACATACGAAATGCGTTATTAACAATTTTATTAATGTGGGAATCTAGGTGAAGTCTATCGTCAAGCAGGATCCCGAGATCACGAACAAGTGACATCCTCGATAATATGCTGTTGTCCAAAGAGTACGTGTATTCAATAGCATTCTTATTTTTCGTAAAACTAATACAACAGCATTTAGGTATACTCAATTGTAGTTTGTTACGCCTGCAATATTCACTAAAGCGATCCAAATCGTCCTGTAATAATTTACTGTCTTCGAGTTTTGTAATGGGTCTATAAATTTTTAGATCATCGGCATACAGCAGGATTTTGGAATTTATAAAACAAGTGCTGATATCATTTATAAATAAAACAAATAATAAGGGTCCCAAAATCGAGCCTTGAGGCACACCAGAACTCACGCTTATTGCAGTAGTTGATCTGAATCCATTAATAACCACCCTTTGAGTTCTGTTCTTAATATACGACGAGAACCATCGGAGCAAATCACCACGTATGCCATTAAACGAAATTTTTTCCAGTAGCAACTCATGATCAACCTTGTCAAATGCCTTTCGAAAATCAGTGTAAATGGCATCCACTTGAATACGAGAGTCCATATTATTAAAAAGATAATCCGTAAATGCTATCAAATTTGTTGTTGTTGACCGTTTTTTGACAAATCCATGTTGTTGATGTATTATATTATGATGAAGAGCAGGATATATTGTATCGTGGACTAATCTCTCAAATAGTTTCGGCAGGGCTGAAATAATGGATATAGGACGATAGTTCTCCACATCATGTCTTGAGCCTGACTTATAGATTGGTGTTATATTCGCACTCTTCCATATTTCGGGGAAAATTCCCTGCGCCAGTGACTTATTAAACAAGATACTTATAGGAGCGCAAATGTTTTCTGCCGTTGCTTTAAGAAAACCAACTGGGAGACCATCAGGACCCGGACCCTTTGTGGCGTCTAAAGATTTAAGTGCCTTCAATATCTGCTGCGTGCTCAACTCTATCCTATTGAATACGCAATTATGCTCAGCAGAATTCACTCCCAACGGTACATTTTTCGTGGACGGTTTTTCATAGACGGACTCAAAAAAAGCAGAAAAGAAGTTACAAATTTCTTCAGGGTTATCCGAAACATTGTCTCCGTATTTCACGTTTGAAGGAACGCTGCCACACGATTTCCGATTAGCAACATAGGTCCAAAAATATTTCACATTGCTACGAATGCTGTCCTCAACCGAATCCATATATTTTTTGTAGCAGGCTTTGCACTCAGCGTTAAATCTAGATCTGTATAGCGAGAACTGCTCATAGTCAGAGATATTATGGTATACTTTCCATTTTACCCACGCTTTAGCTTTATTTTTAAACATATGTACCAGGGATGGAGAAAACCACATCGGGAATTTTGGGGATTTTGAGTTGACTAAAGGAACGTGAGATTTTATTAAGCTAAAAATAATGTTATAAAATCTATTAACTGCCTCATCTACAGATTGTATTAACGCAATCTGCTCATACCAATTAATTTTACTTAATTCTTCATTTATTTTCTCATAATCCGCTTTATAATAATTAAATTTTTTGATAGGCTTTCGAATCATAGTTGAATGGAGCAATTTATGTGGTACTAAAACACAGAACGGTGGGTGGTGGTTGTCAAGTTTCAGTAAACAGTCGGTGGCGGGAATAACAGAACATACGTTATTACTTATGGCCAGGTCTAATAATTTTCCATTGGCATTTCTGATAGTGTTGTATTGACAAGCATTTAGGTATGACAAAAATGCACCAAGGTGCGTACAAGTAGCAGAGTTGCCACTACATGTTACCCCTGACAATGATACGTGGTTACTACATGGAATCCAGTCAACCTCTGGTAGGTTGTAATCACCAAGGAGATAAAATTGTTCAACATTAGTGTCAGCAAGTATGGGCTGTACGAGATCGAAATATTTTAAGAAAATTGATTCAGGTGTCCTAGGTGGTATGTACGCCGCACCGATGATCTGTATCATTCCTTTAGATGGACTGGGAATTTTTATTAGGACGTATTCCATGTTTGCTTCTAGAGAAAATTGATTATCAATTCTAACAGAACGCAAACCTTTTAATACAGCTACAAGGACACCACCTCCATCCTTTTTATTTGTGGCAATACGATCTCGATCACATCGGTACACCACGTACCGAGAATCAATGAACTCATTATCAGATATTTCAGGTATTAACCAGGTCTCGGTGAGTATTATAATATCGTAGCAATTAGACAATATGTTCATATACAATATTTGCAGTTTAGTGCGAATCCCACGACAATTTTGATAGTAAGTGACCAAATTATTAGCCATTTAAATAGAAAGTTGTACAAAATAATAACCATAAGCCAGCATTACAAGTATCAATTTCACAACAATAAAGTGACAACGTACAATGTTTGAGATCTTTCATGTGTAATAAGGAAAAGTTACATACAAGTATATCATTATTTAGGTCATATAATACTAACAAATATCTCAAAAACCAAATACTGAGAGTAACATATGGACTGTGTAACAGTTTAATCAAATATTTTTTTACAAAATATTGAACATTCAAATATCGGCGACATATTTCACACATGCGTTTAATCAATAACCTATACATGCAGGTGTAATTAAACAGTATCTGGATGATTATAAGGACAGTAAGGCTTACCAATGGTGCCAGCACCAACATATATATATAAACATAAACACTGGTAAAATTACATGCGACACTGGCCCTTACGTTATCTATATCTATACATATAATAAATCTGTAAAAAAACTGTGTCTGTACATTGAATATATTAAAAAAATAATAATTGGGTGGGGTTTAGAAACAGTAATGGAGCACAAATCCAAAAAAAAAATTCTGTCTGTTTGTCTGTATGTCTGTATGTCTGTATGTCTGTTTGTTTGTACACGCTAATCTTCCGAACTACTGAACGGATTTCAATGATTTTTTCTTTGTTGTATCAGTATTAGGCCTGGTCAACATATAGGCTATAATTTATCTTCGAAACTTGAAGACCTGATGCAGAACTCCAACAGACCAATAAAACTATAAGAGATACAAATATGGTGCCGTGGCAAAAATTGTTTCATTTGATGAGCATTTTCAGCTGAGATTATAAATTTTAAGATCTGGAACACCTGATGTGGAACCCCAAGAGCCCAGCTTCTCTGTACCATATACAGGTATGCCGTTTTAGCAAAAGTTGTTCAATTTGATAAGCACTTTCTATTGACTTATACAAATTGAAGATCTAAAACACCTGATGTGGAACTCCAGGGGCCCAGCTAGACTATAGCATATAGAGGTATGACGTTTTAGCAAAAGTTGTTCAATCTGATAAGCACTCTCTGTTGACTTATAAAAATTGAAGATGTAAAACACCTAATGTGGAAACCCAGGAGCCCAGCTAGACTATAGCTTATAAAGATATGACGTTTTAGCAAAAGTGGTTCAATCTGATAAGCACTCTCTATTGACGTGTAAACATCGAAGATCTGGAACACCTGATGTGGAACTTCAAGAGCAATACTACACTTGAAATGTATAGAAATGAATGTTATGAAATAGGTATAGTGAATCAAAATAAGTAATTAGTCCGTCTTTTAGATAACCCTAAAATAATGGACACGCATTTTTCTTTTCTCTCTCTCACAAACAAATAATAACGAAGATACAACAACGCTTGAATTTCGTGTTAAGTCACTGCTTAGTACAAATTTTACATACCTAGACGTGGCGTCACGAGCCTCCACTCTCTAACTTTGTTGCGTTTTATCTTCATTATTATTTTGTATATCTCTTCCAGACCTCGGGACTACAGAGTTCCAAATTTTTGGAAGGCAAACGTGGGGTCGAAGCCAACACGCTGAAGCCCTTTTGAGACAACTTTAATGAAATGGTGACACAAAACCGACGATTATCCCTTTATACACTATAGAAATGAACCCAAGGACAATCCCCGGTGGACGTCGTTAAAAAAAAGACAATCCCCGGTTCTGTGCTAAACTATTGCTAACTATGGAGGAAAACTACTTGGGCTATTTTGATGGGATGTTAGTGGATGACAATGTATTAGGTACATGTAAAAACGGCAGGTGGAGACTCGCCACCTCACTTACTGTAACCAGTCACTGAATAGCAACAAGAGGGCAATAGGGACATGAGCGGCTGAAGGGTGAGGATACCTCGGCGGACTTTAAACGCGGATAACGCGCTCCCTGTGCTTACCATGAGGCACCTACCCTCCGAGCAGGGCCACTAATCCTGCTCTAGCGACTCCACTCTGGACGGCCAAGCCAAGCCAGAGGCGTGAGACCTACCCCCGTCATGGTTCACTCCGACCGGCCGGAGATGGGGGACAGTATACTCTCCCTGGAGAACTTAGTATATATAGCCCCGCGGGGTCGCTACTCCCCGTCATCAGCCTCAGATGTCTTGCGGTGCCTATATCTCATTATTATTGTCGTTATTATCTCAAGAGCCTTTGTCCCAATTATGTTAGGGTCGACTTCCAGTCACGATGCAACTGAGTACCAGTGTTTTACAAGGAGCGACTGCCTATCTGACCTCCACAACCCGGTTACCCCTTGGTAAGACTTACTGGCTTCTGACTACCCATAACGACTGCCAAGAATGTTCAATGACAGTCGGAACCTACAGTTTAACATCCCCTCCAAATAACGGTCATTGGTATCCAAAATATACGTAGAAAGTACATACGAACTTAGAAAAGTTGCATTGGCAGGCACTTGCCAGACCTGGAATCAAAGACGCACGCTCATACTTGAGAGATTGGTTCTCTACCCACTAAACCACCACGAATTCCACTAAGTCACCACGACTTTGTCATCTATTTAATGTTTTTTTACGAAATAATACCTACGTGTAATATTTTTGCCACACACAACTTAAATGCGGTCTAATTAGAATCACTACTTTTATCCCTATGGTCACGTCTATTGCGACTATTCAGATCTTTGATTTTGCTGACCCCATAGTCGCTGGCATAAGGGACAGGATCCGCGTACGAAGTCGCGGGCAGAAGCTAGTATCTAAATATACTAATATTAACAAACACGAATGAATTACGAAGAGATAACAAGTTGACCACACAGAACCAAAGTAAAAATTCAAATCTGGTCTTATTATAAAAACAGTCATTGCCATTTAGAAGGACATCCTTAATCTGTGACTTCAGATACGGTACCCCGCTTAACTTTAGCGATATCTGCATGATATTTAATTGCGAATGATTTGGCTCCTTCTTTTTCACGTACGAGAATTGTTCCGTGTTTGACCCACACAAACTGGTAATTATTGGCTTTCGCTGCATCACGGCATTCACGAAACAAAATTTTGTTTTTCAAAGTAAGGTGTTCATGCATATAAACAGGGAATGAAGTACCTGACAAACCAATTTGTTCAGTATTTAGGCCCTTCTTTAAGCGATACGCGCTGAGAATATTATCCCGTAGTATACGCGTAGTAATTTTTACGATAATATTCTTGGGTTTATTGTTATCTCGATGGGCATGTGGAACACGATGAATTGATATTAAGTCACTCTGTTTTAAGTTGCAATGTATAGCAGAACCAATGCTTATCATTAGCGCAACCAGGTCTTCGTTGCGCCTTTCGGGGACATTGCATATTTCAATGTTACAATTCCGGGCACTCTGCTCCAGAGAATCGATTTTAGCAGTTAGTTCCTGAATGGTATTATTTGATTCGGTGTTCTGGTTGACCATTTTACTGAAGTTAGCAACTTTATTTGTAATATCGGACTGTTCGGCACTGACAAATTGGATGGAATCTTTGAGATAGTCAATTTCATGCGTGAGATCTTTATATTTTGTGTCTAAGTCGGAGACAGTTTGCTTTATTATTGATTGCTCGGTACGTAGAGATTGAATATCCTTTTTGATCTCAGCAGTGACTTGCGTAATTGACGTTAGGTCGTCTTTTATTGAAGCAACGCTATCACTTATCTTGTTAATGCCACTCTCTAAGTCACGTCTCAATTCGTCAAGCATATTTTTGAAGAGCGTTTCCATTGCTGTTATAGCTTGCGAGCATTCCGACTCTGACTCTAACCTGCGTTTTGGGTTACGATTCGCAGCATTTGATTCATCGCTAGTCCCAGAAGACAAGTGGATGTCCGTTTCGGAATGAAACTTCTTGTTATCAGGTGAACGAATCATTTTGTTAATGACTGGTTATAAATGGTATGACTAGTTATTTTTATAAGAAACAAATAACAAATCCTGATATATCACTAAAAGTTTTGCTTCTTGTGGGTTCCGAACCAGGGCCGCACCGCGCTATCCAATCTGGGACAAAAAGTGCTTCGGTCGCCACTCGACCAAGCGTGCTTAATATGTTCGGTGCAAATTTGTGACCGCTTCCAGCTGTTAATGGAGGGGTGAATGAACTGACAGTTAATAATTTTGTTGACGTGCGCAACGATTTTGCAGAATACCCACTTACAAGCACTTATTAGTCAGTAGTACATATTCACTTTTTGATCGAATTTTGGACTAAATATCAATTAATATTAAAACACTTTGTTTCACCAAATAGCACTGAAGTTAGTCAATATGATGTACTAGCTTCTGCCCGCGACTTCGTACGCGGATCCTGTCCCTTATGCCAGCGACTATGGGGTCAGCAAAATCAAAGATCTGAATAGTCGCAATAGACGTGACCATAGGGATAAAAGTAGTGATTCTAATTAGACCGCATTTAAGTTGTGTGTGGCAAAAATATTACACGTAGGTATTATTTCGTAAAAAAACATTAAATAGATGACAAAGTCGTGGTGACTTAGTGGAATTCGTGGTGGTTTAGTGGGTAGAGAACCAATCTCTCAAGTATGAGCGTGCGTCTTTGATTCCAGGTCTGGCAAGTGCCTGCCAATGCAACTTTTCTAAGTTCGTATGTACTTTCTACGTATATTTTGGATACCAATGACCGTTATTTGGAGGGGATGTTAAACTGTAGGTTCCGACTGTCATTGAACATTCTTGGCAGTCGTTATGGGTAGTCAGAAGCCAGTAAGTCTTACCAAGGGGTAACCGGGTTGTGGAGGTCAGATAGGCAGTCGCTCCTTGTAAAACACTGGTACTCAGTTGCATCGTGACTGGAAGTCGACCCTAACATAATTGGGACAAAGGCTCTTGAGATAATAACGACAATAATAATGAGATATAGGCACCGCAAGACATCTGAGGCTGATGACGGGGAGTAGCGACCCCGCGGGGCTATATATACTAAGTTCTCCAGGGAGAGTATACTGTCCCCCATCTCCGGCCGGTCGGAGTGAACCATGACGGGGGTAGGTCTCACGCCTCTGGCTTGGCTTGGCCGTCCAGAGTGGAGTCGCTAGAGCAGGATTAGTGGCCCTGCTCGGAGGGTAGGTGCCTCATGGTAAGCACAGGGAGCGCGTTATCCGCGTTTAAAGTCCGCCGAGGTATCCTCACCCTTCAGCCGCTCATGTCCCTATTGCCCTCTTGTTGCTATTCAGTGACTGGTTACAGTAAGTGAGGTGGCGAGTCTCCACCTGCCGTTTTTACATGTACCTAATACATTGTCATCCACTAACATCCCATCAAAATAGCCCAAGTAGTTTTCCTCCATAGTTAGCAATAGTTTAGCACAGAACCGGGGATTGTCTTTTTTTTAACGACGTCCACCGGGGATTGTCCTTGGGTTCATTTCTATAGTGTATAAAGGGATAATCGTCGGTTTTGTGTCACCATTTCATTAAAGTTGTCTCAAAAGGGCTTCAGCGTGTTGGCTTCGACCCCACGTTTGCCTTCCAAAAATTTGGAACTCTGTAGTCCCGAGGTCTGGAAGAGATATACAAAATAATAATGAAGATAAAACGCAACAAAGTTAGAGAGTGGAGGCTCGTGACGCCACGTCTAGGTATGTAAAATTTGTACTAAGCAGTGACTTAACACGAAATTCAAGCGTTGTTGTATCTTCGTTATTATTTGTTTGTGAGAGAGAGAAAAGAAAAATGCGTGTCCATTATTTTAGGGTTATCTAAAAGACGGACTAATTACTTATTTTGATTCACTATACCTATTTCATAACATTCATTTCTATACATTTCAAGTGTAGTATTGCTCTTGAAGTTCCACATCAGGTGTTCCAGATCTTCGATGTTTACACGTCAATAGAGAGTGCTTATCAGATTGAACCACTTTTGCTAAAACGTCATATCTTTATAAGCTATAGTCTAGCTGGGCTCCTGGGTTTCCACATTAGGTGTTTTACATCTTCAATTTTTATAAGTCAACAGAGAGTGCTTATCAGATTGAACAACTTTTGCTAAAACGTCATACCTCTATATGCTATAGTCTAGCTGGGCCCCTGGAGTTCCACATCAGGTGTTTTAGATCTTCAATTTGTATAAGTCAATAGAAAGTGCTTATCAAATTGAACAACTTTTGCTAAAACGGCATACCTGTATATGGTACAGAGAAGCTGGGCTCTTGGGGTTCCACATCAGGTGTTCCAGATCTTAAAATTTATAATCTCAGCTGAAAATGCTCATCAAATGAAACAATTTTTGCCACGGCACCATATTTGTATCTCTTATAGTTTTATTGGTCTGTTGGAGTTCTGCATCAGGTCTTCAAGTTTCGAAGATAAATTATAGCCTATATGTTGACCAGGCCTAATACTGATACAACAAAGAAAAAATCATTGAAATCCGTTCAGTAGTTCGGAAGATTAGCGTGTACAAACAAACAGACATACAGACATACAGACATACAGACAAACAGACAGAATTTTTTTTTTGGATTTGTGCTCCATTACTGTTTCTAAACCCCACCCAATTATTATTTTTTTAATATATTCAATGTACAGACACAGTTTTTTTACAGATTTATTATATGTATAGATTACAAATTTTAACTCATTTAGCGCATTTAACCAGTTTTTTTTATTATTATAGTATAAGCAGTTATTACACACTGTGCTGTGAGCAAAGTTCGAACGTTGGTGTTTGATGAGACTGGAAGCTGACCCCAACATAGTTGTAAAAAGATTAGGAAGCCGAAAAGGAGGCAACAAAGTATTACAGAAAATCCACATTACTTTCAAATCTGACTTCCTACATAGGACGGTCATAAACGCGGCACACATGAGAGCTCTCGACTCAAGCCTGGCTTCACTACAAACGAACAAGACACTTCACACGTGTGACGTGCAAGCTTCATTATGAAAGACTTGGCTTTAATTGTGTTATAATTATTACTGGAAAGATGTGTAAATCTTCATGTTAAGGCTTGAGAAAATAAAATAGAGAATCTTAAATGCTTCTTGGTTTCTACTCATTTAAAGACCCTATAGGGAAGATTAGATCCTTAAAGATTGGTTATTACCTGAACTAGGCTAATCGAAGATAATATAAGGTCTCACCTGTTTTTACAAAAACATACAAGCGAACAAGACACTCCACACATGTGACGTGCGCGCTTCATAATGGAAGACTTGACTTTAATTGTAACTGATTTAATTGCATTTGATCAAAGATCCGATTATAGAGAGTAAGTGTATCGATATTGTTAGTGTTATTTCAAAATAATAATTCCATCCAATTGTTATGAACCATAAGGTCCTATCATTTTAGCATCGTATCGTTATTTAAAGGGATCTTAATAAACCCTAAACTATAAACAGTTACTGAGATTTTATCGGCACTTTAGCTAGTTCATAATATTGTAAGTTTGTAAAATATTGAAGTCAATTTCTATAAGGTAGTTTCGTATCGGGATAGAGATAATCGCGGCTGTTTTGTGTCCCATCGTTTGAATTGTTACAATTAACATAAATTTTGCTTAAAAGCGGGATAAATATAAGCCTTCAGTTGTAAAGCAACTCCTTGATTATTATGTCCATTTTGAACAGGTACGGCATTCTTATTCTATGCACATTAAAGATCAAGGGCAAACTAATCTCCCCATTATAAAAAAAATGCTCAACCTAGACTGATGATTACATCAAAACAATCACACAATTTTACAACTTACAGGTCACAATCCAATATTCTCAACAAATAACAGCACATATTCGAACAATTTTCCAATAGAATGCATTATGTAGATGCGGTACAACGCGGCCACATCGCACGCAGACTGATTCTTGCGGCGACGCACGCGACTGCGTTATTGTCCAACATCACACATTTAGCCTATAGTAGGTTACCGCGGTTTGGATCACCGCCAAATTGGGTACAATTGTACCAATATTATTGGCATTTTTAGGTTGATGTGGTAAGGAAATCTTGCAATTGGGTGTAGGGAAGATTCAGTTCCTTTTTTCTTGAAGACATTATATCTGATTTTTTTTAAAGAGGAACGAGTGAACCTACTGTACTTATACACACACACACATAATAAATCCAGGTTACAGTATGCTACTAGGTTTCTTAATGTCCTAAACATTCTGAAACTGGGCAATGACTTTTTATTCTTTGTATTTTGAAACACTCGATCACAGCATTTTTAGATTGCAAACCAACACCTGAATAAATAATATATTTGTCCACTGTATGTTTTCCTAACCAGTATCATTCTTCTGATCTCTCTGGTTCACATAATCACCTTCTTCCCAAACTTACAATCACCACATTACCCAGTCCATTCGAACGTTCGCACAAAAAATCTCAGCAAACATTTGGCAAATCCCCGCCATCAAAACTCCAATGGGAGGAAACTCCAATAATTCCGTGGTAATGTAATAAAAAGGTAATCACTATCGTTTATGGAGTGTAGAGGTAGCGCTGACTCGATGATCAGACATCAGCTCGTAAACCGAACATAAAAACTGTTCATAGGATTGTTACCAAACAATGGAGTGTTAGGACTGAGAACGCAAGGATTTTGGATGCGGTAATAATATTTATAATTTTACCTTTTGTATAGGTTGTTGAAAAATGAAAAGCTGAAAAGGGATTAAATATTCCACAAATAACTACCACTCTGGTTACGATATTTATAACTCGTAATTCTTTATAGGTTACAAAAATAAACAGCAGTAACCCTGAGACACCAACTCCTAGGACCTTGCTACAAAAACAACTGTAGGTATACTTCGAAGTAAATTATACAAACTATCTACTGTTGTAATGTAGATGATGATAACATATTTGTGATGGTTGAATGTCATGTCGTAAAAATATAGTAAAAAACCTTCACGAAAGCTAATGTAGTGAATCTAGTCAGAATTAACGCACATAAACAATTTGTTTCTTCAAATAACACTAAAGATACCTACTTAGCTAAAACAAGCATTACACTTGCTTACATATTTAAGGGAACTTACCCAAATAACTTCGTACTTCGTATGTACGTACGTTTTACGATTGGCAACACGACACGTATTCGTTAAGGGTACGTTATGGGGACGTAAACAGATCGTTCCGTGGTCGTTACGTCGTGTCGACGTCTCACGTACGCCCATTGTGACTGTAAAACTTAATAGTCGCGGTATTTACTGTGATATTGTACAACGATAAGAGTTTGCTTCTGGTTTACGTAGAGTAGGTACCTATTAGGTAATATGCTAAAGCTGATATAATTTAATGTTTATGAATTTTTACCTATAAGTCAAGGTGCTCGTGTCTAACAGCCGCAACGGGTGACCATCTTGTAATGAGGAGTTCGTCCGTTTTTTTGGAAGGCACATACAACTGGTGGGCCCTAGCTGTCATTTCACAGATAAAATCTTATAACCAGTCTTACGAAATGGTACAGGTATCTCTTTATATTATATATAGTGTCCATAGTGATTGCCTATTCTTCTCCAAGAGACCGACTCCTTGGAACCGTGCTTTTTTCTCCTAAGTTAACATTAACTCTTAGACACTTTTTCATAAATATAGTAGCAAAAGAAAAACCACCACTAATAAAACGCCCATCCACAACTACAGTAGGGTTATCAAATATGATCCTACAACCACTAACCGGGTAAACAATTACTTTACCCTCATAAAAGAAAACAAAGCTTTACCCACAATACGACTAAAAGTACGCACACTACAAACTTTTAGTCGGCCGATAGTCGGTTTGAGTTCATAAAACAGTCCCAGTCACCAGTCCACCAGGGCCAAGGCCTACTGGGGCTATGAGATTGGTCGAGAGAGTTACAGAAGGAAAATGATGGGTTTTAATCTGTAAGAGTCTGACACTCCCTCAGCTAACTCCGCTAAGCTATGCTCCCACAGCGGGAGGGGTCATTTGATGATTTCCTATCACCGACAACGATCAGGTACCTATTTTACCGGTGTCAGATTGGTAAAAAACTTTGATTGAGTTCACGGTTTTCTAAACATATTTTTTTCCAACCACCGCGCCAACAGTCGGCCGACTCTTTACTCTGCAGTTTGCGCGTAGGCTAAAATGTCACCCCGTGATTGGACGGGCCTCGTAAATACTTAACGACACTGACCCGCCATAACTATTGGCCGAACAGTTAACAGGGCTTAACTGTAGTTTAACTGCCGTACAGTTAACCCTTATTGGGGGCTTACAATGTTATCGGTTCAAGATGTTGATCGCGATTGAGGCTGGTTTATGAAGTTCTAAGAGATTTGGGTCTTATGAATTTTGGTTTAATGTCTTTATAAATAACCCTTTCTTCAGAGATATGTTTTCTTCCTAGTCCGGCTTTACTCCCATTACAAGCGTACACACGCGGTTTTGCCCATCTTTGGATCTAATTCGCGCACGCAGATCAAAGTCCACCTCGACTTACTCTATCAATATGCTATCTTACATCATCTGCCTAGCCTTATCCCAACTATTTTGAAGTAGGGTTCCATACCAAAATACTCTGTCTAACACTTATAAAATAGGACCTGAGAATTGAGCGTACAAATCAAATACAAAATCAGAATCAGTTCATCTATAGACAGGTCAAAATAACACCCCATTGTTTTTGCATCAGGGGTTAATAACAAATTAAAAACAGATACAACATTGTTCCTACCTCACCCAGTAAGTTTAAGTTAAAACGTACGGCGTGCTTATGGTATAATCAAAGTTCACTTACAAACTTTGCGGTGTATAATATATGTTAAACAAAGTCTTAGACATCGGAGCCATATAAGTCTGCGAGACTTACACGTATCAAGTTAGCTTGTTGCTAAACTTATTTGTGGGTCACGAGGAAATAATTTTGTACGTAAATTGATTTCAAACAATATTTGAGAGAATTCCCACAGAGAGTCTTTTTTTGGTACATAACAGTCACAGTCATCATCATCATCAGTCTATCCGACTTATTATTTCCTTCGTGTAGGCTATCCCACACCATATTTACATAACACTATGTAGGTATCTACAACAGGTAATATTGAATACATTTAATTGAAATTACTTTAAAATAAGTATGATGAAAGATTTCATTGCAAATCCACAAAAAGCCCATGAAATGGTCAAAAGGCAAACATGGTAAATACCCATTATTATTTTTTGCGTAACTTAATGCTCAATAAACGCTTGTTAACTGCATCTGTGGGGTATATAAATTATAATAAAATACACATCCTTTTGTTTTCAAGCGTTTTCTAAATCCGGAACGAAGCGTATATCGCTAAATTCAATTAAGTTGCTAACTGAGGCACAAGTCATAAGAGATAGCGGGGAACGCTTACATTATTCCATTGTTTTTAAAAGTCTCCAAAACTGTAGAACCAATTGAATTTGCGGCTATTTATTTTGTTTTGTAATATTATTCTTTATCCTGATAAAGAAAGCTTGTTTCCCGACAAGCAAAACCAGCATAACATTTACAGTAAATGTAACTCAAAATATATCTGCAATTTCTCAGTACGTAAGATAAAAAGTACTTAAGCTCAGCAGGTGATAACGTTGGATAGTTTCTATCTACTTACAACTTATAGGTACACACTTCAATGAAATTCGACACATGCATTACTCACCTAAATATTCTATTGCATCCTACAAAACAAAAACAAAACACGACATCCTCCTTTACCCACCTCTATTTTACACCATCCCCCATGCTAGGCGCCTCTAGCGTGCCCTCGAAACATAAATCGAACCCCGTTAAATCAGACCTGGCCAATTCTCACGGGGATTCAGCTCTTTAAAATTTACTTAACGAACAATAAGAACGTTTTATATAATTTCAAATTAATTATGTTGCGCTTTTGCCCTTTGAATTTGTCTTTAGAAGCGGTTTAATGAAACTGTTTGAGCTTTTGTCCTCTCTAATCGCTTAATTAAAGTTTTGTGTGGGAAGATTAAGTCTTTAAGGTGTGGGAGAATTTATGTTGTTTGGGTAAGGTGCGTAAATAAACTAAATGAGGAAAGAGAATAACAATTTAATTCTATTGCACTACTAAAAATGACTTGCATAAATCACGCTTAAGTAAATCTTAATTTAAAACATTTGTTAAAAAATAATCTAACAAAAGCAAATTAAATAAACACGTCATCCTAAATCCTCGCCAATTACAAAATAAACAATACCCGAAAAAATAAAAAAAATCTTCATAACAAAATATAAATCCTAAAAAAACACCCTGGGGCTACGCCACCTAATAAATTACTGGTACAAATAGAAAAATAAAGGTCCCGCCACACTGTACAATAAACACGTAGATTGTACACTAATGCGAAATAATGCTGTTATAATAGGCGCAAACAATGATTTATGCGCTTGCCCACCGTGGTCCAACGTAGACGGTGGTACAAATTACCCTTAATCGGTTTATTTAGGTACCTGCTTCGAAGAGGATTTTGCGTTGGTCTTCATTTGAAAGTGGAATATTGTTATAGTTTTTGCGTTTGTTTTAATTATAATGTTGTATTAGAAGTGTCCCAATTCAGTGGATAATTAAAATACATCATTAATATATTTGTAAGAGGACACTTTATCTATAAGTAAGCATTTACTTATTTAACAGTTTATGTAAACAGTTGATGAAACTAGAAAAATAGAACAATCAAGTACAGAGGTACTACTTATTTAAGAAATATCTTCCATCAACGCCGCTAAGAGAAGTACCTTTTGAACCCTTTTAAGACCACATATTCAAAAAAATAACTGACAACAACTAAGATTTTTTGTCTATAGAACCCAAGACATTCTTCAAAGGCGGTACGCACTTACGTTCCACTCCAAAAAAAAAACTGTAGACACATCGCAGCACCCTTACAGTCTATCGTGTTATGCAGTAACACATTTTACCACAAATTTCATTTGTCGCCGGAGTGACAGACAATTTAGCGCGGGCCCATGCTCCAGCTCATTGCGTATGCGCTACATTTAAGTTCAAGTAGCTTTAGCTTACGTTACCTACATAGTCTACTATATTATTATTACATTTTTGTTTACGTTATAGTCTAGTGTATTACATTTTTGTTCCATACAAAGTTAATGTAAGCTTAGCAATGACTGTTGTTGACCGCGGACAATTGACCCCCTGAAGGAAGATATTTCAGTTTTTAAATTTAATTTTGATGATTAAAGACTTATTACTGGCATTGCAATTTTTTCGTTAAGACATGGGACTTTCGTTAGGACATTTTCAAATGTTACTTAGGGCTGATTTTTCAATCATCAGAAAAAATGAGGAATAAATATGGTGGTTTGACATATTTTCTTTACAAAAGCTGTCAAAACGTCAAACATATTCTTCAGATAAAAGTTTTCAGGCGATTGAAAAATCGGTTCTTAGTAAAATTAATGATTTTTCTCTACAAAACTTGATTAAAATCCAATCAACAAAATAATAAACTATGTAAAAATATTCAAGACATCTTACAACGAAATTTCAAAACAATTCCTTGCACCACGCCGTGACATGAGCTAAGCATGTTCCCAGTATACTCTAAAGACATTTTCCCTCAGTGGAGTATTCACACTACGTGCCCAGCGTGGACGACACTTGTAATATCCGGCCACCTGTCTTACTGCAGAATATGACACTGATAATAGTTTATCGATTTATTTGTGGTGCTATATTCTAGTCGCATGTAGCTGGGTAGAAGGGTTTTATAAGGAGTGACTGCCATCTGACTTTTTCAGCCACGATACTGTATTTTGGTAAGACTTTCTGGATTCTAACTACACGTAAAGACTGCGAAAGATGTACAAATGACAGCCGAAACCCACAACTTATTGTTCGGCCATTCAGAGAATGCGTTCCTGACACGTCGCGATTGAACTGACGACGTAACTTTGCAATGGCGTTGCAGTTACGATAAAAATATTTTTGCTGGTTGTTTACCGTTTTAACAATTGAGGAGCATTAAAACAACATTATTATATCAATAATCAATGAATGTAGTTACGTCGTCAGTTCAATCGCGACGTGTCAGGAACGCATTCTCTGAATGGCCGAACTATAATGATCCTTACGAAACACGGAGGAACTCAGCACAGATGAGATAGATGGTCACCCATCTACTCATCGACCGCGCTAAGTGATGCTGAATCTTACACCCATTTTCACCAATAAAATAAACGCCAGCTTTTCTCAAAAGCAGTTTACTTTGAAAATTGACCCTAAAAATTCATAGTAAACAGTTGTTTTAAGAAAACTGCTGCTGTCGTTATGTTGTAGCCCGAGCTATTACAATATAACAAGATTTTCTCTTTTTCAAATCCTTAACCTACAATAACTGGATCTGAATCAATATGGCGGGCTCCTCGTTGTGACGTCACTACACACGTTCGCTCCGGATATTGCAGGGCTGCGCTTAAACTTAACGGAGTTGAGCACGCCGACACCGGAATACAGCTCACGAGTTCACACTTCGCGTTGTTATGTGGACGAATATTAGGATAGGGGTCTTAAATAAAGCCTAGAGTATAGAGTTTTTTAATTTTCTTTCAAAATCATAATTTGCATTTCTTTCAAAACATAATAAATGAAAGTTGCAATTCTGAAAATATTCCTTTCTTTTAGATAAATAAATTCGTTAAGTAAAATATGTGCCTACAATAAACAGACTAATTCTCTTCGTTACTAGGCAACTAAGCAGATAACCTAATTGGTACTCAATCAGATTAACGGCCAGTGTTTTCGTCAAAAGTTAAAGGTAACATATTGTCTAAAGTTAAAGTAACGGTCAAATTCGTTTTTTCAAGGCTAAAGTGACAGCAAAATTCATAGAAAAATTGAATTTAACCGTTACTTTAACTTTAGTCATTACTTTGACTTTTACTTTGGCTTTAACTTTTGATGAAGAAACTGGCTGTTAGTAAAGTAGTAAATAAAATGTTTACCGATTTTATTTAGGTACCAGTTTTAGTTACATATAAACGTTGATTTATTTCTTGTAATATAGATCTACCTATATTACTTAATACCTCATCCAATCTAACAAGACGTTCCTACATACCTTAGATGCAGAAAATAATTGAGACCACATATTCAACTTTTTCAAGGTTTACCCAAAAACACTTACGGGGAAAATCGACACTACCTCTAGTATAGCACCTATATACAGTATAAAGTAAAGCGATATAAATCCCAAAGGTAGTGAATTAGCATGGTGCCACGTCGCCCATCGCACATCGCCTGCATTAGGGACGCGACGACCTTAGATTAATGGACCCGGTCGCGTATTTGTGAAGTGTACTTTGATTTTTTTGGAATTTCTAGGTTATTTTTTTGTGTTAAAAAGTAATGACTCAGTAACAATGTAGATGAAAACGTAGATCTAAAAATTTATATGAACTAAACAAACTATGATCTGATATAAACTCGAATCGGGAAAAAAATACAGAAATTATTTTTCATTTGCATATAAAAGATACATGATTGACTGAAATATTATCAAAAATCATTACTAGCTACATCATTAAATTAACAAAATAAAGGAGAACTCTTAATGATATTGAGTACTTATAGCAAAAGTATGACAAACAACAAAACAACAAGCAAAACGGTATAAATTATTCCCTCAATTTCATTTGACATAAATATAATAATCATTGCTTGACCTTGATATTCGAGTGAGGCAGCAGTAAGGAGTTTTTAACGACATCGTCAATAAGGGCTGAATAAATTATGCGATCTAAGGGCGCCTATTGTTTTGTCAATTGTTAATTGGAGAGGTCTTAATAGCTGTACATGAACATTTTTGTTTTAATAATAGCATGTTTTTATGTATCAGAACGTGTACTTAGTTGATTTATTAAAAACTACTTTTAACTTAATTTAGAATATGAAAGGATAATTTAGAAAAACAGTTTTAAACACGTTCGAAAGAAGCACGTGTAAAATATAAAAATAAATCACCAATTATTGAGGTTTCTATCTATAAGTATATTATTAAGCTAACCTTTAACGACCGTGGAATTGTTTTGGTCAATAAAGTAATTAATTATTTTTAGTTTTTTTATTTATTATTTCAACAAATAAGTACATAGCTTAATCGGAATTCCATACATATTGTAATACTAAACGTTCGAAGAATTAGGTACTAAAATTGTTAACAATTTCTCTTTTATTTTCAATCAAGATTCTTTTTCACTTAATACTTTACATCAAACGATCTACAAACACATCCTTCACAAATACGCTTCCCAAAAACCGTTGAGTGGCCATTTTTCCCTTCTCCACTTCACGCGTGTGCTCGAGGGTAGAAAAATAACCCTCTCATAGGCCGGACAGGGTAACGTCCAACATTCATAAGATATGACTTGTGTACAAATGTGTGAAAAAGGTTCTGACAAATTATGTTTATCATAAATAGCTTTTTGTAGAGTGTCACTCATCGTTCGGGTCTTTTAGTAGAATTCTTTTTTTTTTTTTTGGTAGGTATTATTTGTGTTTTTGCTGCTGGCAATGTTTTGTAGGTTGGAATTCTTGATGAAGTAACATTGAGTGCTGCTACCTTAATCTGAACATCATTTGCTTCATATGAGAGACAAGGATCGAAGGATCAAAATAAATTGATCTCAAATAACTTTTAATTACAAATATTAAACTGTTTTTTTTAATCGTAAAGTAGGCACTTGGTTTTAGAATGAAACCAAGGCTAACATACTACTTTGACCCATCTTCACAAATAACTATTAACCAAAAACCGGTATAAATCAACATAAAATTAAATAGAAATAACATCAAAACGTTCGTGAGAAACGCTATTCCACTTAAACCACAAAATTGGCTGCGTTCAAATATCTAAAATATGATAATTCTGCGTTCATAGAATGTGAAGGCTAAGAAGTTAGACCGTCGGCCTGAATGAAACGCCTACTGAATATTAAATAGGGAAATAGAATTGTTAATACGAGGGTACAGGGTTAAAAGAAAATATGTATGAATGTCAAATTGGGTAACATATTTCGGGATACATTGGGAATATTTTAATTTACAAACAACATCATGGATTTACTTCTACATTAATAGAATATAAAGGGGGTTAGCTTATTTGTAATATTATAACACTTGTAAAATAAACAGAATTATTTGCAATATCTTCTGACACTACCGAATAAAATACCAACCCTCAAGCTAAGATATCAATTTCACCATTATATCTGCAGTCCTATTAAATTGTCTTCAAAACAACCCTACTAATATCTCTATGTAATAGATAACATTTCCCATGAACACTCAAAAATTAAGCAATGGGTAAGCGAAAAATGAAAACGGACGTATCGCTCGGGGCCCCATTAATCCTTCAACATTCCGGGCCCAAGGACGAGGGGCCCGTTAATATACTTCACATAATTAAGGGACACGAATTTTATGATAGCATTTTATGAAATGGCACTTAAATTTAAATTGCAATTGGTTATTTTACTTATTTTGTTTATTAAGATGGTCGCTCTTGTGATTGGTTGGTTTCAATCAACGAAGTACTTACGGCTGTAAGTTTATTTTACACTAGCCGTTTTCCCGCGGTTTCCCCGCGTCTCGTGGGAGCTACTGCCCGCACCGGGATAAAAATATAGCCTATGTTATTCGCAGATAATATAACTGTCTAATGGTGAAAGAATATTTTAAATCGGTCCAGTAGTTTTTGAGTTTATCCATTACAACCAAACAAACAAAGTTTTCCTCTTTAAAATATTAGTATAGATAAAGTAGGGTTTAAATCATGGTTTGTCTGGGCCTAAAATTACACTAAAATATACCAATACTATTAACATTCTAATTCAAAAAATATTGTAAGTTGTTTTTAACACATAGCGTATAGTCACAGCCGTACCTACATACAATCCAGGGTTTGAGGTACGATTCAAAATAATGAAGTAAATCTTACTTAAATTGCACAAGAACAAAGTGAACGTAGAACACATAAATTACAACAAACTTATCTTAAACATTTTTCTCTATGTAGATATGAGAATTTAAAACCCAGTCGCTGAAATAAAGTACCGTAAGTCTAGTTTTTTTGTATCGCACTTTCAATGCAGGTGAAATGCCATTTCAGATTAGAATTAGTTGGAATAAAACCTTATTTCATAGAGGACGATTCATTGATAGAATTGTTTCAACTGAATTATGTTCATATTTCCATTTTCAATTTTATCTCGAATAGTAAATCGATTTTTACTGCATCTATGTACTTTTACCTCAGTATATTTTAATGCATATTTTCAAACAAAATTAGACAAGCAGTCAAAAATTTCATATTATTTTGCACTAGAACACGCTACTGTTATACTCAGTCCCTTTCTTTTCCTAAGTGTTAGAAAGGGATGCAGCATTTCTGAAAGCAAGTTCGCTTTCAAAATGGCTCCGAGGGTTTTGTTTAGCCGACGATCTGGTTTGAACCGGATATTACAAGTCACTAGACGCCTTGATATTTCTTTCTCGATATAGAAACTGCAGTTTTAAGTATATTTTCACAGCTATATTGAAAGTACCCGAAGTTGTGCGAGTATTCATCTAAATTACAATTCAGAAGTGATAAGAACTGAATAGTAATTATGTACCAGTGTACCTTTAGTAGCGAATGCAATAAAGCTATTTGAAAAGTAATACAAAAGTGGAAACGCCTTAGAAACCCAGCACCTTTTAGAATAGTTAGCAGTGTTATTCCAATCAAAACGAAATTACACCGTCAACGAAAAACATAGATAGGTAACCAAAAAATCACATTACAAAACCTTACACTAAGCAACGGAAAAAATATCCAATAACTAGCCGACTAGCCGACCCTACGGGACTCCCTATACAGAAAACTAGCAAAACACGCCATCAAAAACTGACTGACAGACAAACAAAAACCTTTTACTGTCACACGACACTAATATTAGGATCTTCCATGGAGAACGAAATAACTAGCGGAGGTCCTACAACAAAAAATCGCCTAAGAAAGTAGCGCCACAGATTACTATAATAGTTACTACGTAAGTAGCGCGCCAAAATGCTGGTGAGCAATACGCCTTCTTTGGACCCGACCATTTTTTGTTATACCAAACATCGTTGACAGATGTCTCAAGGAACCTGAAAGCTTAGTTTGCTGCGGGTTGTTCGAAAGAGATACCGCGGCCCTGGTACATAAAAGGCCTACGAAGAATCTGACACTCCCTCACCGCTGCTAACCCACAGCGGGAGGGGGTCATTTGATGATTTTTGACGTCGTTAAAAAAAAGCCACATTTGTTCTCTCGTGTCTGATCGTTTTGATCATGTCTACGTTCCAATTTGACCTAGAAGAAGGCGCCTGACCTACCTGCATTATGGCACCTCCGCTCATCTTTCCTTACTCCGGGGAAACGTCGCACATTTTTCTAACAAATCTCAAAGGACTGGTGTTGGAAGTCGAAAAAGTGATACGGGGAGGTCCCCAAATGTTCCCCATTAATTTGGACTGGGGCCATGGTATGCGATGACAGGTCATCTTGAATCGCGAGTTAGGAACTTGCTTTTTGTTGGCAACGTCATGTGTTAGTACGTTTTACCTATTGTTGTTGAAGATTTGTCATTTGGAGAAATAAGGAGATATTTGTCATGCGGAGATAATGGAGAAATAATAATACACAATTAAATTAAAACACCGTAAATATTGAAAGTAAATGATGATGGTACTTTTGTTGATCTGTCGTACTACTTACTTATTTACTACTTATAGATAGCTACCTACTATATACATACTTATAACCAATTTCGCCGGTTACTCAGGAAACCGTCCAGAAACCTCAGGTCCAAAGTAAAAAATAAAAAAATCCGTAGCCTATTTATCAAGAGAAGGCTACTTTTTAACTACTACTAATCAAGTACAAACAAATAAATAAAAATTCTCAGAAATCACAATAGAAAGGGACTACATTAATTACTGCTGAAAGTCTTTACTAGAAAGTATACAGAAGTTTTTGAACTGTTTAATTAGAAGAACGTAAAAATAGGTCTGTTGTTTGGAAGTAACAATTAGTAGTAAGTTAATTAGTGTTTGATGAAGACGCTACAATAATAAAGAAAAATGGGTACTTCAAAAAAAATATTGTTTCCTACAGAATTACGTCGGTATTTTTCCAGGTCAGACTAACTATTGTTTGTTAACACAAAAATATCTACGTTGATCTTGTTGGCAAGGCAATATAAGAGGTACCGTACCGTAGGGTATGTTTTGTTAGTTTCAACTTGGGTTTTCATCTGGACAATAAAACTGCTACTTACAAAATGCGCCAATCTACTTATTTTGTTAGTTTTATAAAATAAAATAAATTATTATTTTATGTAATTGCTGCTGATGTAACTATGTCTAGTCAGTCGAATTGAAATGTCGTCCCCTTAAACTAAACTGTTTATGTAATTTCATTGAATTGTAACAAAAAGAGATAAATAATTGTACTGAATTAACACGTATCATATAATCCGCGAACTTCAAATGTCCGTCCCAGTCAGACACTATTCGTAGAACGCATTACTGTATATGATCACCAGCCTGAATGATTTTGGTGCATCACATCTCTTGAAATCCTCCAAAAGTGTTCAGCCTTATGATGTCGATTCTCAAGCACAAACAGAGACCAAGAGCCTTTTACTTAAAACAGTAACATCACCCTTTCAGCATGTGCAATAGTAAGTAAGTATATATAAACACCTAAGTTTGCTCTCAACTTGGAAGCAAAAAACCTTTTTACTCTGTTTTTTCTTACTTTCGCTGATACTCGCAGAAAGGGTTTTTTAGGAAAATATAGTTTACGACTTAAGAGTATGAATAACGACAAGTATTCGCTTTAGGAGTAAAAGTCTGTTGGTATTTCTTGTTTATGTAAAAACTTAGGGTATATAAACCTTTTAAGCTATTTCTTTAGGTATACTTACTTAGCTATGTATATCTCTTATGTATCATGATTTAACTGACACTTAAATACGTAGGATATAAAAAAATTGCCTCATAGATAGTAAACTGATCTTTACGCAATAGGTAATAGGGGAAAGCCTGACGTAATTTTTTGCTGGTAAACGAAAAATCCTATACGAAAATATACAATAAGTACCTACGCAAAACGAATCTAGAATCCACTGCACAGTTATAAAGGCACTCTAGCCCAAGTTAATAAAGGCACAATGACACTACGATTAATCCACCAAATTAAATAGGCCTGTCTATTCCCATTGTGGCCTACACCACAGGGCCTCCTTATAAAGTCGTGTAATAGATGCTTTAGCCCAAAAACAATAAAGAGGTCGCATTTGCATGCTAAGTTCGTTAACATTAATTACTGAGCCCCACGGACGTACTTATAATATCTTTGTAACGAGACTTGAGCTTCATTCACATCTACCAGCACTTAGTGACAAAATTCTCTCAGTGTTCTAATGGATTCCATTTATAGAAGAAGGCTATAGGCTACTTCTTATCCTGGTGCACGGAGAAGTTCGCACGGAAACTAGTATATCTGTAAACTAGTACTAATATCTACCTACTCTAATGTCTCGCACTCTCAATTTTTGTTATAGATAGCTGGCCGTTTTCTCGCGTTTTGAACCTTTTTTCCCTGGAAAAAGTATAGCCTGTGTTACTCGCAGACAGTTAACCTTTCTAACAGTGAACCAATTATTCGAATCGGTTAGTTGAAGACATACTTCCTTCTATATTAGTATAGAAAGTATAGACAACATTTTTCACTGCCCAATTCCACTAGAAAATACTCTCAGCCAAATCTATTCCACATAAATCGAAACTACATTTGCTATTAAACCAACAGCGAAATAAACACAAAATTAAGCGATTATAAGGCATACCTCCACCAATCACATATATACAATTCTCACAATGAATGGGTACATTAGACCCGGCTCATTCATCTGATATGCGTCATTAGATACCTGGCCTTATGAAGTAAGATTGAGTGTGTACCGCTAATGTTTACGTGAGCTTCCGAATATCTCGACCTTGGCCTGATAGTTGGTGGCATATTTTAATTTAGCTGAAAATACAGGTTGATTGAAAAATAATGGTTTTATTAGGTGGATTAGATAAATTGTGAAATAGCAAAGTTTATGCTTATTATGGTGATTGGTGATGAGACAAAGAGCAATTTACACTAGCCGCCAAAAACGCGAGCACTATGGTGCTTTGACCAAGAATTTCTCAACTTAATTATTACAGCGAAAACAGGACTAAAAATCTCTTTTTTAAATTCCATAGTTCACTGTAACATTTATAATCGACTCCACCATCAGGGACCGCCATACCATTATAATACACAATAAAGCTTTATAATTCCCCCGGTCTAGATCCTACAAAAAATATACCCACCCAACAAAATACACGCCCAACTTTTACAAAATACAGAACTACAAAGTTACCATGCAAAAGTATCTCCGAAAACTTTATTTCATTCGCAAAAAGCGTACGGAGCGAGATTTTATTTTTCAGTGTCTGCTAAAAGGCCGTTTTCTCGAGCGGCTCCGGGAGGCAAGACTGTTAATATTCTAGAGTTGGACTACAAGGTGGCACGTGCTTAGACTGGGGAGCAAGGCCACTTGCCAATGCAATGTCTTTAATAGTACCCATAAATTGAAAATACATTAGCATGCGAGTAGTATCTATATGAATAGGGCATTTTTTGTAGTGTTCGCTTTTTGTGTGAGTAATTGTATTTTTCTTTATTTTGTTATTTTAATTTGTTATAGTTATAAACTGTTGAATTATTTATGTATTACGAGCGGCCACCGCGCTGGCATCTTGCATCTTGAGGGAACTACTTCCCGTATCAAGCTAAAAAGTGTCATGTATTTAGCTTTTACAGTATCAATAATAATATAGTTGCAATGGTGGGAATTTACAATGTCTAAAAATCCCTTAAACCTCGTCAAAAAATCATTTTTTTTCTTTTGGAAACAAAACAAGGTACGCCTATGGATCACTCTAAATCAATAACACGCCATATTTTATATGGAAGCAAAAACAAATCCTTTATCCTTTTTAGGGTTAAAATCAGAAACCGATAACAAAATGGCTCCCACGTTAAATGTTGTGTAACACTCGTTATAAATGATAGAAGTGTAATAAAACATGATTTATCGTATAATTCAATTCTGCTTAATGATCCAATATTGATGGGAATTGTTATAAGATGGTAATGAGACTCCTCCGTGGCGACAGCTTGTAAAAACAACGGTGGGACGTACCTAATAGCGATTGGATTTAGGGAGCTGGAAGTGCGTAGGTGGAAGTCTGTAGTTAGTTATTGAAATGTAAGAGTAAACTGGACCAATATGCGTGGTTATTTACTTACATATTGTAATGTCTTCAAAAAGGAAATTCTAGGTAAATACCAAAATTATAAATGCTTATATTACTCCGTCTGAACTTCCGGCTTTCACGCCGAAACTGCTAAACCGATTAGAACTAACGTTCGTAAACAGATATTCTGGAGCCTACCGAAGGATCCTTGAAATCCTTTTTATTGCGTGGCGTAGTGCATTGTATAAGAAACAAATTCATTATTACTTTAATCATTGTTTATAATAATGTTATTCATTACATATAAGATTAGACACTCAGGGTAGGTACTGTAGTGTATTTAGTTAGAAACTTTTTGTAAGGTTTTATTTATTACTAGCTGTTGCCCGCGACTTCGTCTGCGTGGGCAATATAGAATTGTCAAAATACTTTTTATCCGGTATATGTATGTATGTGTGGCCATTTATCATCATCATCCCCCTGCCCTTATCCCAATTCTATTTGGTGTCGTTAATATGTTTTCTCCTTCCATACTCTTCTATCTGCCGTCGTCTCTCATGTGTGACCTTTATATTTAAATGAACGAAGTAAAGTTTGTGACGTTGTGGAAATCTCTGGACCTAGTCAACCGATTTGGAAAATGATTACGTAAGTATGGGGCGTAAGTAATTCTCACAGGATACAAAGGTCTGATAAAGCTGTCATTTGTGCATTTTCTGCAGCAACTGCAACTTATCAGAAGCCAGAAAGTCTGTCAAACAGTCTTACCATGGATAACGTGGTGTCCAGTTCACTGGGTTGAGGACATCATGTAGGTAGTCACATCAAGTATACTATTGGCACTCAAACAGATTCGGTTTGACTGGAAGCCAACAACCACATAATTGGGGAATAGCTGGGTAGATGATGACGTAGTCATCAGGCAGGCGCATAGTTTCACTACAGGGGGAAACACTTGAGGATTTTCTGTGTACTCACTCACTATGTTAAGTTGGGATTCCACCGAAATGTTTGAATTAGTTCACGAACAGTGAACTAATTCAAACATTTGAAGCCTGCAGTTTTTTTTGTCAAAATGTGCGCTCGCAATTTGTCACTTCTTGGTGCAGCCAGCAAACATAAGGCTGTGTACACGCTTATAATTATGTAGCTTCTCCAGAATTGATGCAAAAAGATTCTTCGACAGCGGGCTATAGTAGCGTAGTTAATATAACAAACTAAAACAATCTTGTTGATCCTGCAAATATAGTTAGAGAAGCGGGTGTGCAGGATGACCACTAAGAGTTGGTAAATACGTTCTGAAAACGTCCAAGTCCCCGCGACCAAAACTAATTCATTACTATTCTAATTTGTTCATGTACCATAAAACTCAAGTGAAAAAAACTTAAAAACGTTTATTCAAATTAGGCTGATAATTCAGCAAAAACAAAAGACAGCCCCCAAAACCCCTTCACCACTTCCTATGTGTTTTTGTGAAGGTGGAGAAAAGGATTACCAAGCTCCCAAAGGCCTGGGTAGGTATGTGCAACACGTTGCATGGCATCCTGGAAAGTTACGTTATTCTCAGCCATTAGTTTGACTTGTTCATTAGAGAATGCAGTCTTCTGTGCATTGAGCAGTGCAGCATTGGGTGCAGCGTGAGGGAGTGTTAGGCTTTGGCTCTGGTGGACCTCACTGGGGTTTGCAGAATCTCCTAAAGGGGCGCGTGAAATAACGCGCATCGCTGGCATGGGCATGTTAGACACGGGTCTCCTAGGAGCCGGATGGTCGACGACCCTCTCAAAACTCATCGCCCACGCCTATGGTGGCCGGGAATCGGCTCCCGTGGTTTCTTACCGCAGTGGGAATTTTCAATCGTTCCGCCGCCTCATTCTTTTTCATCCCATTTCTTCTCGCCCCAGACCATGGCTTAAACCTGGGCCGGGTACGATAGTTCGCACAGTCCACACAGTGGTGATAGTCGGACACCATCTCCATGAGATCAGAGTTGGGAATATATGTTTTCAAAAAAATAATAGTACATTTAACGAAAACACGTTTTATAGCAAGTCTTTGTAACTGAATGATATCAATTATGTAAACGTAGATATATAAAAGGTGCTTTTTTAGACTCAGCTCGGGTCTGATTGTGACTATTCATAATCGAGAACAGTGTATTTGTGATCAGAAGTTGAAAGTAAGTACATACATATGTCTCTGGTATGCGGCGCGTAATTTGTACGTTTTCAGGGGCGATAAAGCATTTTACGTGCGTATGGTATTCAATCGAGGAAGCTCTCATTTCTTTAATGTGCACTTTGTGTCTGGGCTTGTCTCTAAAGCTACAGAAACTTAAACTCACGCTTAGCAGTGCTTGCGAGAGACAGATCTTTCTCCTTTCTTTTAGGATCCATAAGCGTTACATGTTTTGCACCACACAAAAAAATATTTAAGGTCTACTTAATAGGTACTACTCATTTAACGTAAGTTGCTTTAAGCCTCCACATTAATGGAAGATAAGCTAATATAAAACCTCAGCTCAATTTGTTTATGAAAAAATGCACAACTCCATCTATGACTTTACATGATAATTAATTAATGGTCCGCTAATGTCTTTCCACCTGGCTGCTTTGTCTTTGTTGTATTTTATATACCACAGATGGAGTCGCTTTGACCGTGGCTGAATAATTTTACCCCTGTTGACCGGGATAAAAAGTAGCCTATATGTTAATCCTGGGTATCACCTATCTACATACCAAATTTGAATCAAATCTGTCTAGCCGTTTTTGCGTGATTGAATAACAAACATACATCCATACATTCTCACAAACTTTGACATTTATAAATAAGTAAGATTTTGTCAAGGAGTACGGTAGACTCGATCGAAACCTTATAGGTATGAATAACAAAACATAAAGAAATATTGATTTTGAATCGACAACATATATCCGCAAAATTCGGATTATGGAGAATTTCGTTAAATTCCAATGGCCCTGACAGACAAAGCGCAGTATGACAGCCATATTTGTCAATAGATATAGATAACAGTAGATAGATCGACCATTAGATGATTTCTGGTGAAACCAAAAACGAAACACACTTTTTTATGTAGAAGTTATAGTATTTAGAGTTACGTATTAATATTTATAGCGTTTCTTAAGTTTTGGAATCAATTCATAGAAAATGTTAAACATTTTTCAAAGTATCGCTTGTTTTGTTACTAAAATTTGTCTTTAACACATTCGGGGGTCAGCTACATGCCTCTACAGTGGTCAGTTTTTGAACTCTTATCGCATAAAATTATGTGTCACGTATTGCCTATCTATCAAACGGTAGTGGGTTTCTAAATCTATGACAGCATCCATGATAAAAGGATAGAAACCTGCGTACAAATCAAAAAAACCGGCCAAGTGCGAGTCAGACTCGCGCACGAAGGGTTCCGTACCATTATTTATAAATCTGACAAAAAAATCACGTTTATTGTATCGGAGCCCCCCAAAATATTTATTACATTCTAGTTTTCAGTATTTGTTGTTATAGCGGCAATAAAAATACATCATCTGTGAAAATTTTAGCTCTCTAACTATCACGGTTCCTTAGATGCAGCCTGGTGACAGACGGACGGACAGACGGATGGACGGACGGACGGACAGACAGAGGAGCGAAAACAATAGAGTCCCGTTTTATCCTTTGGGTACGGAACCCTAAAAACAAAAAAAAAACAGGATTCAGAAAAAGAAACAGCAAAACTCAAAAGAGGCCGTCTATACTAATTTAACAAAATATTAATAAAATACGGTTTATCCCTGTTGACCGGGATAAAAAGTAGCCTATGTGTTAATCCAGGGTATAACCTATCTACATACCAAATTTCAACCAAATCGGTTCAGCCGTTTTTGCGTGATTAAATAACAAACATACATCCATACATTCTCACAAACATTCACGTTCATAATATATGTAGGATGTAGGATGTAGGATGTAGGATGTAGGATATTTTGGTACTGCCCGGACAATCATCTTAAATTCAAAATCAAAATCAAAACTCATTTATTCAAACTTGGCTGCAAAACAGCACTTTTCGAACGTCAGAAAAAAAAATTACATAAGACAGCCCCCAAAACGCCCACCCTTCACAATTCATTTATTATATTAATTCTTCAATTCATTGTATGAAAAAGAATAGATTAGGATTTTATACTAAAGTATGTCACTTCACCTCCCGAGCTCGTACAATAAAGTTTTTCATTTGAGCAAACGAGTGATCTCCCGGTCCTACAGTACTTTTCATCCAATGCTGTCTATTCCTGTCCAAACACCAATAATTTCCATTTTCAAACTCATTTTAACAACCAAAAATCTATCCACAAAGTATGGAATGTTGACCAAAGCGATTGCGTGCTAAACGAACGTAAATACACTCCTTAAAGTGTCCGGCAGAAGTTACAAGTGGTGGTCCGGCCAGGGTTTATGACGGGAAGCTACGAATCCATACTGGTAATGTCAAACAGATACATGCCGTGTTTTCATATTTATTACACGGCAGATTGAATGTGGAAGGAAAAGCATGATTTATGTGATACGCAGTGAAGAAAGGAAGAAATCTTTGAAAGCAAAACTTATGTTATAACTACTTAAGACTCTGCTTAGATACTCACTTTTCATAATAATATATTTCTTTCTTTCTTCTTTCATTTCTACATTAACACGCTATAACTACTACTTCATGGACGCGAATAAAAGTATAAGTAGCCTTTAGTGATAAATAGGTTGTCTAAATCTGAAAGATTTTTACAATTTGTTCCTTCGATTGTTCTAGGAAACAAACTCTTCGGCTTTATCTACAACTATAGTTCGGCCATTCAGAGAATGCGTTCCTGACACGTCGCGATTGAACTGACGACGTAACTACATTCATTGATTATTGATATAATAATGTTGTTTTAATGCTCCTCAATTGTTAAAACGGTAAACAACCAGCAAAAATATTTTTATCGTAACTGCAACGCCATTGCAAAGTTACGTCGTCAGTTCAATCGCGACGTGTCAGGAACGCATTCTCTGAATGGCCGAACTATAGCCCACATACTTACGCACTAAAGTACTCTCAAAAACAAAATCAACATTCTATCATTAAAACATACCAATACTCCCATCCCCATCCTCTTCTTAGTAAAACAATTTCTCCAACATGCCGAATTCGCGTCCTCATCCAAAAGGCAGCTTCAAAGCGCCTTTATAAATTAATTAAGGCACGCAACTGGGCACACTTTGTTTGTGCCCACAAAAGGCTCGTTGAGGTAAAACAATTGGTCCATTTTGTCCTCCACGCTGCATGAAGTATGTATGTCTTTAGTTAGCTTTGATAATTTAAGTAACTGGAAACGGTATTACGTGCTTTCACTTCTACTAATACCATTCCGGTAATACTCGTATGTAAGGACACTTACGTATTTAGTATATCATTACTTATGCTTGTTGTAAAAATACGAAAAACTGTAGGTCCAGCTCGTCATTTGTACATCTTTTGCAGTCGTTACTGGTGACATCCAGTCTCACCAAGGGGTATTGGGTTGCCCGCGTAACTTGGTAGAAGAGGTCAGATAGGCTGTCGCTCGTAGTAAAACGGTACTCAGCCGCATCTGGTTGCTGACTGGAAGTCGACCCCAACATAGTTAGGAAAAGGCTAGGCAGATGATGATGATCTCACTATGTTCGTGTCAATTTTGTCAGAGGTAATCTAAAAGTTGCTGACGCGCGCGTATATGACCAATTTTTCACATACGTAGAGAACTCGAGGCGATTCCAGTGACTTAAAAGCTCTTAGTTATTTTCCTTTGTTCGTAAGGATGCGCACATTAATGTGGGGCCACGTATGAAATGCAGTGCATTTGCACTTGTTTTGATGCGCTGTTTGACCGGAACTACTCGTAAATAGAACCGTGGGAAGGAGTCTCTATCAAATTGGAGTATGGTTTTGAGTACCACTTAATGAATGAGTTTGAGTTCCTGCTTTATTTTATTAGTTGGGTAGTTGATGTCTTTTGTTTATTTTATTATCATTCGTTTATTGTACAGTTTAGAGTACCTACATGGGAATACTTATTTATCCCCATTTACCCTCAACTGAATAAAAGTATAATTACTTCATTGTTTTTATACAATCATCTGCCTAGCCTTTTCCTAACAATGGTGGGTTCGGCTTCTAGTCTAACGACCAAAAAATACGGAGGCATTTATCATGACAAGATGGTCACCCATCCGCGCCATGTGATGTAGCCTACCCTTGCTGCTTTTACTTAGCCACTCACGAGCTCCTCAAATAATTTGATAAACTAATAAACTTATCAATGAAATAGAGCAACACACTAAGCGTAAATGATATAATTATAATGGATATGGAGACATAATTCTAATGTTCTTTTGGTAAATAATTGTTCCAACTTGAAAGCAAATTAAAGTTAATTACCAATTATGTTTTGAAATAAAACAAATGACAGAATTAAGACATAATGGAGTAGTGTCTAGAAGTCTAAAAACTATTTCATTAATATGGTACAAAATAACTTGTGAAAGACGAAAATAACCACATCGATAACAAAACTTCTAACGCAAAAAATCACTAAGTATTAATATGAATAGACATGACTTAATGAAATGACCTTTCTGACTTTTCCAACACTTAACATAGTTTCGTAACTAAAAAATGATCGATAATGTGTAAACCAAATTGTCTGAGAATAGGTAGCTATAATTTTTTTAAGTATTTTCATGATCTCTCCATCTGACACAGAGGTTCTCAATAGTTATACCTGTATTATTCTATAACGTTAACTTTTTTTCATTTTAGTAGAAACCAATGATAAATGAGAAATATAAATAAACCTTGCTTTCCCTTAGTTTACCTGCAAAGCTTCATTTCATCTGATTTCATCTCATAACATCATAAAAAAACTTCCAAAAAGTAGCCACACGAAATTACTTCATTTGTTTACGCAAAGAAAATTGAATAAAGAATTTGAAACCTCCATATCCAAGTTCCACATTTAAATTGTAAACATAAAAACGAAAGAAAACGCGGGAAACCAATAAAAATGTTGCCACAGTGAATATTACATGTAGAATTAAAATACGAAGTAATTAAAGTGGTGGGTTGAGCGGGCAGCCGTAAAGAATCGGATTGCATTAAGGATTCATGCACACAGTTCTCATAAATTGTCTATTGACATTAGCATGGTTGTTTATTCAGCCTAATGAAGCTGGCGGGAATCGGCGTGCATTGTTTAGATTTATGGCTGTTTAAAGCTTGAATAAGGAAGGAATTGCTGGTTCGTGTTTTGTTTTTATTGCCTCCTTTTTTTTGAAGAATGTTGCAACACTGGTTGGTTACTGGTTATTCATGTATGAAATAGAAAGCTTACCTCTCTCTCACTTATTGCATACAATGATGATTTGGGAATACCTACCACAAATAATACAGAACTCTTTGATCACAATAAAAAAACAAATCACCAGTAGGTACACAAAGACAGGCGCAATAATTTGTATGTTAAAGAAAAGCTTCCATTTTCATTAAAAAAAAATAAGCAAACATTTTATAAAACAACATTTATCAAAAGCTAAGTTATTAAAAGAACCCTCCATTATGACTGGCACTCAATTATCTTTTAAGCCATCAAGAAAATAGACTTAAAGATATTCAGAAATAATGAACGGACGGCCGAGATCCTCAATGATTAATTTCCATACATTACTTGAGTACTGAACCCTGGTAGGTTACTGAGAAATACATCAATCAGAACAAGTTGGGCTAACTACAAGGTCTAGAGGAGATTAGGATATCTGTCTAACATAATATTGTGGTTTTTGAGGTGACCACACATTAAATCGAGCTGAGATATACAAATGTATAAGACATGGTATTAATTTATCTTACTTTCCCTCGGCCTTCTCTGATTTTTGGTGTGGAAATTGACAATAGCGAGATTCATACTCATCGCGGAGAATTGATATAAGCCATTTTTTGAAATGCACAATTGTAACATGTTTTCTATGACTTTATCATTGATTTACCACATTGACCTACATACTGGCTCACGCTGCAATAAACACCACGATCTGAATTAACATTTGATTAAACAGCCTCCATAATATTCGCAATTAATCAATCACCCACCGACAACGAACACTTCACGCCACGGAACCCCAACTCAAATTAATACGACACACCGCATTAAATAATTTATTCCATACCAATACCGGAGCAATATCGGTGCGGTATTAAGAAAACAATCGCTCATTCGGCATAGTAATCACGCACGGTTGTATTCCCAGCACGCAAGAAACAATTCTAACGGAAAATACATTTCAATTCTTTATTGAATCCTGCCTCCCTCCATAACTTGACTCTCTGGGGTTTTAGTCGGCCATCGGTTTCGTATCGAAGTATAGGAACCGTGCTTCGACACCGCCCTAGCTGGAAAGCGACCGTGCCCCACCGTGCTCTGAAATTATTGAGTAGGTACGGGTCGAAGGGAAACGTGTGAAATTAGGTGGTCTGTGAAATTTATTTGTTTGGTGTGATTGCTATGAGGTATGGGGTGAAGAGGGAATTGCTGTATCGTGAAATCATTGCGTTATTTCCTGAACCAATATTGGCAATTTTATTTCTTGTGAGAAAACGTCGTGTTGCTTTCTTTCCGTAGTAGAAACACAGTTTATACAAGACCTTGTGGGAAAACTTGTTAGGAAAATGTTCCCTGGTAAAATTATTAAAGTAAAAATGTACCTACCAACATTAAAATTGTATTTAAAAATACAAAGTTGATTCACTGTTAAACGTTCACAGTGTAGACATCTGTCTATATCGAGGAGTGTCGAAATGCAGCCGATTCCAGCATTCCCACTGGCTTAATCCTCTTTGCACGTAAAATCGTTTCTGAACTCTAATTTTCCCTTTTTTTGAGCGAACTTGCAAAACAGACTTTCCCAGTCGATTTCGTAAATAACGTTTATTTATGGCTGCAATATTCTGTTATGGGATGAAGGCTTTAATTTTCAATTTTGGATTTTTAGAACAGTCTTAAATGTCGATGTAGGCGACAGTAAATTCTCTGTTTTTTATTCAAATTCTGGTTTCTGAAAAATATGAATTATTTATTGACAAAAAATCTCCAAAAGATGAGTAGTGAGAGTTTTTTTAACAACAACTTGAAAACAATTGTCATTGTTTTACACGGAGTTTTGAGTGCAATCGTTCTGACAACAAACACTAACTCGCCTATGTGCCCCTCAACAAAAAAACCATAATAGAACAACACAATTAACAATTAATAAAACAAAATAAAAACCCGTCACTCATTTTAAGCGATCAATACGTACTGGACAATTAAAGCCGATTCTCCCGGTATCGCCGTGAGCCGGCTTGAACCGTGGAGAACAAAATGACTAGCGGAGGTGCTATAACGGAAAATCTTCTAAGAAAAGTAACGCGTCACAAAGCGGGTGAACTTGAGACGAGAACTTTACTATTTTCGCTCTTATACGCCTTTAGACCTGACTACTTGTTGTAATACCAAAAATCGTTGACAGATGTATCAAAGAACCCGAATGCCTCATTAGTTCACACATAACTGATCGTTTTGCTCATGTACGAATTTGAACTAGCAGAACGCGCCTGACCTACCTGCTTTATGGTATCTTATTAGTTCACTTATCATTTTGATTATGCCCACCATACGTATTTGACCTACAAAAAAAATTAAACCGACTTCCCAAAACACTAAAAAGCAAAAAAAAAAAACTATTTTTAGGTGCATCGGCCTAGAAGTCGGTGTCTAATGGATGTTACTAAGTTAATTTTGCCACCGACTTCTAGGCCGATGCACCTAAAAATAGTTTTTTTTTTTTGCTTTTTAGTGTTTTGGGAAGTCGGTTTAATTTTTTTGTAAAAAAGTTTTTTATTTAAAGCTTTTCAGTGATACGAATAGTTGTCACTATCCATACAAGTGAGAAGTTCTCATCAATACAAAGAATATAAGTCCAAATACGAGGTATTTTACATATTCAGTTGTCGAGTTCCCTCGACTTACTTTCTCTGGTCTCCATCATCAGGTCAGCTCCAAACCTTCACTGTTGCAAAGGTCTTGTCAATACAAATAATTTAAGCCCAAACACGAGGTAGTTTACATATTCAGTTGTCGAGTTCCCTCGACCCTCTCTGGTTTCCATCATCAGATCAGCTCCAAATCTTCACAGTTGAATAGTGCTTTTAAGCGTACACCTGAGTGTCAAGTTTTTACCCTATGTATGCCTACAACTTTCGAAGGTTGCCCTCGATTTCTCAGGGTTTCCATCATCAGATCCTGACCTGATGACTATGGGACCAACTGGCAGCTATTCCGAGTCGAACAAAAAAAGAATCACGTAAATCGGTCTATAAACCTCGGAGTAATCGATGTACATACATAGAAAAAAAAAAAAAAAAAAACATACCGGCCGAATTGATAACCTCCTCCTTTTTGGGAAGTCGGTTAAAAAGGCGCTTGACCTACCTGCCTTACGGCATTTCCAAGCTTTCCTTGCTCCGCGGCTTGAACTGTGCGCCTCCAATTTATTCGCGCTCACGGCAAACACACCAGTTTTCACTGATTGCGAATGTTTGACCATTGGGTAGAGACAGCATGACAGCTGTAGACCAAGGTGTGGAAATAATTAATCCTTCATTTGTTTTTTTTTTCGTCATCAGTGGGAGATGGGAGACAATAATGTATTCGACACTTTCCTTGAGTTTACTACATATAACATCATAGGTAAAAGATATAGCAGGCTATAATCAAAATCATATTAGTTCGTACCTCCTTCAAAGCGAAAATGCGAAATTGTGAAGTGAAATAACAAAAGTGCCTCACTACATCGAAAGAAACAAAAGTCAAGTATTTAACTTAAAGAAACTGCAGAAGCTGTACCTATAAATATTTATGTGCATACAACATAGCCGACGATATCAATAACGAATCAATATTTTACATAGATACTTATGCCCTAAACATACATTTATTTCACCAATGTTAAGTTCCTAAATAGAATATCTAATAGCGAACGAGCACTCTCTGCTACTTTTCTCGTAGAGCAGTAACTTAAAAATTCCCCACATTATAATAATCTTTTTTTCCATCCATACATACTAACGAACCGATTTCCAAACGACATATGGAGAGATTCATTAATGCACAGAAAAATGTGGAACAAGGATCGTTTGTACTTCAAACAGTCGCCATTTTGTTTCTAAATCAATGGAGCACACACGCGATCGCTTATCGTATTAGCTAAAACGTGTGAATGGCACATTGTTTTAGTCTATTGTTTTCTATATCATTATTTTTCTCTCAATCCAAATAGGTATATTTTGAAAACTGCACTGTTTCAGATTAGTTATTTAGGTACCCTAAATGAATGTCATGGTAATTTGTATTGAGTACCCACAAAATTTTTTATTCTTGGTACACTTCTTTAATTTGTGTCTGTTATTTTTTGTGCTGCATACATTTTTAAAATTATCTATCTTATTTCTCTAGATTTTCAAGATCCTTTTTCTTAACCTTTTTTATTAAAACTTTTGATTCGTCGATCAACTATTATACATAGATACTAATTTGACTAGAATTGATTGGAGGAGTTCATGGCTGAGTAACAGGTCTTACCAGGGGCTATCAAGTTGCCCAAGTAACTAGTTTGAGGAGGTCAGATAGGCAGTCGCTCCACGTGACATAAATAAAGTCAAGCTGCACCCGGTTACGAGCTCATTCTTCCAGGTAGACAGATGATGATAGTGTAATTGATAAAATTACAATTATGTACAATATTATAACTTCTATCGCACTCAAACAACAAATATTCTTCATTAAATAAAAATAACAAATTTATATCAACATACCTCACAACAGAATCAAAAAGAAAAAATGATTTATCAACATTTTAATTTCCGCAATTCACGGACACTCAAAAAGGCATTTTTATTAATCGACAACTCAATACCACGCAATGTATCAGTGCTTAACGAAAGTACCGTGCATATTGATAAGGCCGCCATTTTAAAATCACCAGCAAAACAGTCGCGTACTTAGAGCATTGAACCTACTGGAATCATCATCAGATCAAATCCCTACACGCAAGCCTATTAATTTTAGCATGGGGAGCGAGGCATTGCAACAGATACTGAGAGTGTACTCATGCATTGTTCCTATTGTTGTTCGATGACATTTTAAAGCATGAGTAATTGACAAACACTAACATAAACTAAGTGACACTACTAAGAGAGGCGATCTCCTACCTATTGCAGAATAGAAGACAATGGCGTCTCCTGTAAGTTAATTGCTCTAAGAGAAAAACAGTCGCGTTACGTTCTTTCATTTGCGTAAATGACAGTTATAAAATATTCATTGTGTAAATTATCAGGCACTGTACTGCAGGACAGTGACAGGATTAAAATTCTACCGTAGTTATTTCAATTATTCAATTAAAATTTTACAAAACATGTCCTTTTAAAAATTAATAACTTTATTACCTACTAGCTGTTGCCCGCGACTTCGTCTGCGTGGGCAATATAGAATTGTCAAAATACTATTTATCCGGTATATGTATGTGTGGCCATTTATCATCATCATCATCCCCCTGCCCTTATCCCAATTCTATTTGATGTCGTTAATATGTTTTCTCCTTCCATACTCTTCTATCTGCCGTCGTCTCTCATGTGTGACCTTTATATTTAAATAAACGAAGTAAAGTTTGTGACGTTGTGGAAATCTCTGGACCTAGTCAACCGATTTGGAAAATGATTACGTAAGTATGGGGCGTAAGTAATTCTCACAGGATACAAAGGTCTGATAAAGCTGTCATTTGTGCATTTTCTGCAGCAACTGCAACTTATCAGAAGCCAGAAAGTCTGTCAAACAGTCTTACCATGGATAACGTGGTGTCCAGTTCACTGGGTTGAGGACATCATGTAGGTAGTCACTTCAAGTATACTATTGGTACTCAAACAGATTCGGTTTGACTGGAAGCCAACAACCACATAATTGGGGAATAGCTGGGTAGATGATGACGTAGTCATCAGGCAGGCGCATAGTTTCACTACAAGGGGAAACACTTGAGGATTTTCTGTGCACTCACTCACTATGTTAAGTTGGGATTCCACCGAAATGTTTGAATTAGTTCACGAACAGGCCAATATCTGTGAGAATCCAATTCATGTGTTCGTACTTGAGGCCTGCAGTTTTTTTTGTCAAAATGTGCGCTCGCAATTTGTCACTTCTTGGTGCAGCCAGCAAACATAAGGCTGTGTACACGCTAATAATTATGTAGCTTCTCCAGAATTGATGTAAAAAGATTCTTCGACAGCGGGCTATAGTAGCGTAGTTAATATAACAAACTAAAACAATCTTGTTGATCCTGCAAATATAGTTAGAGAAGCGGGTGTGCAGGATGACCACTAAGAGTTGGTAAATACGTTCTGAAAACCTCCAAGTCCCCGCGACCAAAACTAATTCATTACTATTCTAATTTGTTCATGTACCATAAAACTCAAGTGAAAAAAACTTAAAAACGTTTATTCAAATTAGGCTGATAATTCAGCAAAAACAAAAGACAGCCCACAAAACCCCTTCACCACTTCCTATGTGTTTTTGTGAAGGTGGAGAAAAGGATTACCAAGCTCCCAAAGGCCTGGGTAGGTATGTGCAACACGTTGCATGGCATCCTGGAAAGTTACGTTATTCTCAGCCATTAGTTTGACTTGTTCATTAGAGAATGCAGTCTTCTGTGCATTGAGCAATGCAGCATTGGGTGCAGCGTGAGGGAGTGTTAGGCTTTGGCTCTGGTGGGCCTCACTGGGGTTTGCAGAATCTCCTAAAGGGGCGCGTGAAATAACGCGCATCGCTGACATGGGCATGTTAGAGACGGGTCTCCTAGGAGCCGGATGGTCGACGACCCACTCAAAACTCATCGCCCACGCCTATGGTGGCCGGGAATCGGCTCCCGTGGTTTCTTACCGCAGTGGGAATTTTCAATCGTTCCGCCGCCTCATTCTTTTTCATCCCATTTCTTCTCGCCCCAGACCATGGCTTAAACCTGGGCCGGGTACGATAGTTCGCACAGTCCACACAGTGGTGATAGTCGGACACCATCTCCATGAGATCAGAGTTGGGAATATATGTTTTCAAAAAAATAATAGTACATTTAACGAAAACACGTTTTATAGCAAGTCTTTGTAACTGAATGATATCAATTATGTAAACGTAGATATATAAAAGGTGCTTTTTTAGACTCAGCTCGGGTCTGATTGTGACTATTCATAATCGAGAACAGTGTATTTGTGATCAGAAGTTGAAAGTAAGTACATACATATGTCTCTGGTATGCGGCGCGTAATTTGTACGTTTTCAGGGGCGATAAAGCATTTTACGTGCGTATGGTATTCAATCGAGGAAGCTCTCATTTCTTTAATGTGCACTTTGTGTCTGGGCTTGTCTCTAAAGCTACAGAAACTTAAACTCACGCTTAGCAGTGCTTGCGAGAGACAGATCTTTCTCCTTTCTTTTAGGATCCATAAGCGTTACATGTTTTGCACCACACAAAAAAATATTTAAGGTCTACTTAATAGGTACTACTCATTTAACGTAAGTTGCTTTAAGCCTCCACATTAATGGAAGATAAGCTAATATAAAACCCCAGCTCAATTTGTTTATGAAAAAATGCACAACTGCATCTATGACTTTACATGATAATTAATTAATGGTCCGCTAATGTCTTTCCACCTGGCTGCTTTGTCTTTGTTGTATTTTATATACCACAGATGGAGTCGCTTTGACCGTGGCTGAATAATTTTACCCCTGTTGACCGGGATAAAAAGTAGCCTATATGTTAATCCTGGGTATCACCTATCTACATACCAAATTTGAATCAAATCTGTCTAGCCGTTTTTGCGTGATTGAATAACAAACATACATCCATACATTCTCACAAACTTTGACATTTATAAATAAGTAAGATTTTGTCAAGGAGTACGGTAGACTCGATCGAAACCTTATAGGTATGAATAACAAAACATAAAGAAATATTGATTTTGAATCGACAACATATATCCGCAAAATTCGGATTATGGAGAATTTCGTTAAATTCCAATGGCCCTGACAGACAAAGCGCAGTATGACAGCCATATTTGTCAATAGATATAGATAACAGTAGATAGATCGACCATTAGATGATTTCTGGTGAAACCAAAAACGAAACACACTTTTTTATGTAGAAGTTATAGTATTTAGAGTTACGTATTAATATTTATAGCGTTTCTTAAGTTTTGGAATCAATTCATAGAAAATGTTAAACATTTTTCAAAGTATCGCTTGTTTTGTTACTAAAATTTGTCTTTAACACATTCGGGGGTCAGCTACATGCCTCTACAGTGGTCAGTTTTTGAACTCTTATCGCATAAAATTATGTGTCACGTATTGCCTATCTATCAAACGGTAGTGGGTTTCTAAATCTATGACAGCATCCATGATAAAAGGATAGAAACCTGCGTACAAATCAAAAAAACCGGCCAAGTGCGAGTCAGACTCGCGCACGAAGGGTTCCGTACCATTATTTATAAATCTGACAAAAAAATCACGTTTATTGTATCGGAGCCCCCCAAAATATTTATTACATTCTAGTTTTCAGTATTTGTTGTTATAGCGGCAATAAAAATACATCATCTGTGAAAATTTTAGCTCTCTAACTATCACGGTTCCTTAGATGCAGCCTGGTGACAGACGGACGGACAGACGGATGGACGGACGGACGGACAGACAGAGGAGCGAAAACAATAGAGTCCCGTTTTATCCTTTGGGTACGGAACCCTAAAAACAAAAAAAAAACAGGATTCAGAAAAAGAAACAGCAAAACTCAAAAGAGGCCGTCTATACTAATTTAACAAAATATTAATAAAATACGGTTTATCCCTGTTGACCGGGATAAAAAGTAGCCTATGTGTTAATCCAGGGTATAACCTATCTACATACCAAATTTCAACCAAATCGGTTCAGCCGTTTTTGCGTGATTAAATAACAAACATACATCCATACATTCTCACAAACATTCACGTTCATAATATATGTAGGATGTAGGATGTAGGATGTAGGATGTAGGATATTTTGGTACTGCCCGGACAATCATCTTAAATTCAAAATCAAAATCAAAACTCATTTATTCAAACTTGGCTGCAAAACAGCACTTTTCGAACGTCAGAAAAAAAAATTACATAAGACAGCCCCCAAAACGCCCACCCTTCACAATTCATTTATTATATTAATTCTTCAATTCATTGTATGAAAAAGAATAGATTAGGATTTTATACTAAAGTATGTCACTTCACCTCCCGAGCTCGTACAATAAAGTTTTTCATTTGAGCAAACGAGTGATCTCCCGGTCCTACAGTACTTTTCATCCAATGCTGTCTATTCCTGTCCAAACACCAATAATTTCCATTTTCAAACTCATTTTAACAACCAAAAATCTATCCACAAAGTATGGAATGTTGACCAAAGCGATTGCGTGCTAAACGAACGTAAATACACTCCTTAAAGTGTCCGGCAGAAGTTACAAGTGGTGGTCCGGCCAGGGTTTATGACGGGAAGCTACGAATCCATACTGGTAATGTCAAACAGATACATGCCGTGTTTTCATATTTATTACACGGCAGATTGAATGTGGAAGGAAAAGCATGATTTATGTGATACGCAGTGAAGAAAGGAAGAAATCTTTGAAAGCAAAACTTATGTTATAACTACTTAAGACTCTGCTTAGATACTCACTTTTCATAATAATATATTTCTTTCTTTCTTCTTTCATTTCTACATTAACACGCTATAACTACTACTTCATGGACGCGAATAAAAGTATAAGTAGCCTTTAGTGATAAATAGGTTGTCTAAATCTGAAAGATTTTTACAATTTGTTCCTTCGATTGTTCTAGGAAACAAACTCTTCGGCTTTATCTACAACTATAGTTCGGCCATTCAGAGAATGCGTTCCTGACACGTCGCGATTGAACTGACGACGTAACTACATTCATTGATTATTGATATAATAATGTTGTTTTAATGCTCCTCAATTGTTAAAACGGTAAACAACCAGCAAAAATATTTTTATCGTAACTGCAACGCCATTGCAAAGTTACGTCGTCAGTTCAATCGCGACGTGTCAGGAACGCATTCTCTGAATGGCCGAACTATAGCCCACATACTTACGCACTAAAGTACTCTCAAAAACAAAATCAACATTCTATCATTAAAACATACCAATACTCCCATCCCCATCCTCTTCTTAGTAAAACAATTTCTCCAACATGCCGAATTCGCGTCCTCATCCAAAAGGCAGCTTCAAAGCGCCTTTATAAATTAATTAAGGCACGCAACTGGGCACACTTTGTTTGTGCCCACAAAAGGCTCGTTGAGGTAAAACAATTGGTCCATTTTGTCCTCCACGCTGCATGAAGTATGTATGTCTTTAGTTAGCTTTGATAATTTAAGTAACTGGAAACGGTATTACGTGCTTTCACTTCTACTAATACCATTCCGGTAATACTCGTATGTAAGGACACTTACGTATTTAGTATATCATTACTTATGCTTGTTGTAAAAATACGAAAAACTGTAGGTCCAGCTCGTCATTTGTACATCTTTTGCAGTCGTTACTGGTGACATCCAGTCTCACCAAGGGGTATTGGGTTGCCCGCGTAACTTGGTAGAAGAGGTCAGATAGGCTGTCGCTCGTAGTAAAACGGTACTCAGCCGCATCTGGTTGCTGACTGGAAGTCGACCCCAACATAGTTAGGAAAAGGCTAGGCAGATGATGATGATCTCACTATGTTCGTGTCAATTTTGTCAGAGGTAATCTAAAAGTTGCTGACGCGCGCGTATATGACCAATTTTTCACATACGTAGAGAACTCGAGGCGATTCCAGTGACTTAAAAGCTCTTAGTTATTTTCCTTTGTTCGTAAGGATGCGCACATTAATGTGGGGCCACGTATGAAATGCAGTGCATTTGCACTTGTTTTGATGCGCTGTTTGACCGGAACTACTCGTAAATAGAACCGTGGGAAGGAGTCTCTATCAAATTGGAGTATGGTTTTGAGTACCACTTAATGAATGAGTTTGAGTTCCTGCTTTATTTTATTAGTTGGGTAGTTGATGTCTTTTGTTTATTTTATTATCATTCGTTTATTGTACAGTTTAGAGTACCTACATGGGAATACTTATTTATCCCCATTTACCCTCAACTGAATAAAAGTATAATTACTTCATTGTTTTTATACAATCATCTGCCTAGCCTTTTCCTAACAATGGTGGGTTCGGCTTCTAGTCTAACGACCAAAAAATACGGAGGCATTTATCATGACAAGATGGTCACCCATCCGCGCCATGTGATGTAGCCTACCCTTGCTGCTTTTACTTAGCCACTCACGAGCTCCTCAAATAATTTGATAAACTAATAAACTTATCAATGAAATAGAGCAACACACTAAGCGTAAATGATATAATTATAATGGATATGGAGACATAATTCTAATGTTCTTTTGGTAAATAATTGTTCCAACTTGAAAGCAAATTAAAGTTAATTACCAATTATGTTTTGAAATAAAACAAATGACAGAATTAAGACATAATGGAGTAGTGTCTAGAAGTCTAAAAACTATTTCATTAATATGGTACAAAATAACTTGTGAAAGACGAAAATAACCACATCGATAACAAAACTTCTAACGCAAAAAATCACTAAGTATTAATATGAATAGACATGACTTAATGAAATGACCTTTCTGACTTTTCCAACACTTAACATAGTTTCGTAACTAAAAAATGATCGATAATGTGTAAACCAAATTGTCTGAGAATAGGTAGCTATAATTTTTTTAAGTATTTTCATGATCTCTCCATCTGACACAGAGGTTCTCAATAGTTATACCTGTATTATTCTATAACGTTAACTTTTTTTCATTTTAGTAGAAACCAATGATAAATGAGAAATATAAATAAACCTTGCTTTCCCTTAGTTTACCTGCAAAGCTTCATTTCATCTGATTTCATCTCATAACATCATAAAAAAACTTCCAAAAAGTAGCCACACGAAATTACTTCATTTGTTTACGCAAAGAAAATTGAATAAAGAATTTGAAACCTCCATATCCAAGTTCCACATTTAAATTGTAAACATAAAAACGAAAGAAAACGCGGGAAACCAATAAAAATGTTGCCACAGTGAATATTACATGTAGAATTAAAATACGAAGTAATTAAAGTGGTGGGTTGAGCGGGCAGCCGTAAAGAATCGGATTGCATTAAGGATTCATGCACACAGTTCTCATAAATTGTCTATTGACATTAGCATGGTTGTTTATTCAGCCTAATGAAGCTGGCGGGAATCGGCGTGCATTGTTTAGATTTATGGCTGTTTAAAGCTTGAATAAGGAAGGAATTGCTGGTTCGTGTTTTGTTTTTATTGCCTCCTTTTTTTTGAAGAATGTTGCAACACTGGTTGGTTACTGGTTATTCATGTATGAAATAGAAAGCTTACCTCTCTCTCACTTATTGCATACAATGATGATTTGGGAATACCTACCACAAATAATACAGAACTCTTTGATCACAATAAAAAAACAAATCACCAGTAGGTACACAAAGACAGGCGCAATAATTTGTATGTTAAAGAAAAGCTTCCATTTTCATTAAAAAAAAATAAGCAAACATTTTATAAAACAACATTTATCAAAAGCTAAGTTATTAAAAGAACCCTCCATTATGACTGGCACTCAATTATCTTTTAAGCCATCAAGAAAATAGACTTAAAGATATTCAGAAATAATGAACGGACGGCCGAGATCCTCAATGATTAATTTCCATACATTACTTGAGTACTGAACCCTGGTAGGTTACTGAGAAATACATCAATCAGAACAAGTTGGGCTAACTACAAGGTCTAGAGGAGATTAGGATATCTGTCTAACATAATATTGTGGTTTTTGAGGTGACCACACATTAAATCGAGCTGAGATATACAAATGTATAAGACATGGTATTAATTTATCTTACTTTCCCTCGGCCTTCTCTGATTTTTGGTGTGGAAATTGACAATAGCGAGATTCATACTCATCGCGGAGAATTGATATAAGCCATTTTTTGAAATGCACAATTGTAACATGTTTTCTATGACTTTATCATTGATTTACCACATTGACCTACATACTGGCTCACGCTGCAATAAACACCACGATCTGAATTAACATTTGATTAAACAGCCTCCATAATATTCGCAATTAATCAATCACCCACCGACAACGAACACTTCACGCCACGGAACCCCAACTCAAATTAATACGACACACCGCATTAAATAATTTATTCCATACCAATACCGGAGCAATATCGGTGCGGTATTAAGAAAACAATCGCTCATTCGGCATAGTAATCACGCACGGTTGTATTCCCAGCACGCAAGAAACAATTCTAACGGAAAATACATTTCAATTCTTTATTGAATCCTGCCTCCCTCCATAACTTGACTCTCTGGGGTTTTAGTCGGCCATCGGTTTCGTATCGAAGTATAGGAACCGTGCTTCGACACCGCCCTAGCTGGAAAGCGACCGTGCCCCACCGTGCTCTGAAATTATTGAGTAGGTACGGGTCGAAGGGAAACGTGTGAAATTAGGTGGTCTGTGAAATTTATTTGTTTGGTGTGATTGCTATGAGGTATGGGGTGAAGAGGGAATTGCTGTATCGTGAAATCATTGCGTTATTTCCTGAACCAATATTGGCAATTTTATTTCTTGTGAGAAAACGTCGTGTTGCTTTCTTTCCGTAGTAGAAACACAGTTTATACAAGACCTTGTGGGAAAACTTGTTAGGAAAATGTTCCCTGGTAAAATTATTAAAGTAAAAATGTACCTACCAACATTAAAATTGTATTTAAAAATACAAAGTTGATTCACTGTTAAACGTTCACAGTGTAGACATCTGTCTATATCGAGGAGTGTCGAAATGCAGCCGATTCCAGCATTCCCACTGGCTTAATCCTCTTTGCACGTAAAATCGTTTCTGAACTCTAATTTTCCCTTTTTTTGAGCGAACTTGCAAAACAGACTTTCCCAGTCGATTTCGTAAATAACGTTTATTTATGGCTGCAATATTCTGTTATGGGATGAAGGCTTTAATTTTCAATTTTGGATTTTTAGAACAGTCTTAAATGTCGATGTAGGCGACAGTAAATTCTCTGTTTTTTATTCAAATTCTGGTTTCTGAAAAATATGAATTATTTATTGACAAAAAATCTCCAAAAGATGAGTAGTGAGAGTTTTTTTAACAACAACTTGAAAACAATTGTCATTGTTTTACACGGAGTTTTGAGTGCAATCGTTCTGACAACAAACACTAACTCGCCTATGTGCCCCTCAACAAAAAAACCATAATAGAACAACACAATTAACAATTAATAAAACAAAATAAAAACCCGTCACTCATTTTAAGCGATCAATACGTACTGGACAATTAAAGCCGATTCTCCCGGTATCGCCGTGAGCCGGCTTGAACCGTGGAGAACAAAATGACTAGCGGAGGTGCTATAACGGAAAATCTTCTAAGAAAAGTAACGCGTCACAAAGCGGGTGAACTTGAGACGAGAACTTTACTATTTTCGCTCTTATACGCCTTTAGACCTGACTACTTGTTGTAATACCAAAAATCGTTGACAGATGTATCAAAGAACCCGAATGCCTCATTAGTTCACACATAACTGATCGTTTTGCTCATGTACGAATTTGAACTAGCAGAACGCGCCTGACCTACCTGCTTTATGGTATCTTATTAGTTCACTTATCATTTTGATTATGCCCACCATACGTATTTGACCTACAAAAAAAATTAAACCGACTTCCCAAAACACTAAAAAGCAAAAAAAAAAAACTATTTTTAGGTGCATCGGCCTAGAAGTCGGTGTCTAATGGATGTTACTAAGTTAATTTTGCCACCGACTTCTAGGCCGATGCACCTAAAAATAGTTTTTTTTTTTTGCTTTTTAGTGTTTTGGGAAGTCGGTTTAATTTTTTTGTAAAAAAGTTTTTTATTTAAAGCTTTTCAGTGATACGAATAGTTGTCACTATCCATACAAGTGAGAAGTTCTCATCAATACAAAGAATATAAGTCCAAATACGAGGTATTTTACATATTCAGTTGTCGAGTTCCCTCGACTTACTTTCTCTGGTCTCCATCATCAGGTCAGCTCCAAACCTTCACTGTTGCAAAGGTCTTGTCAATACAAATAATTTAAGCCCAAACACGAGGTAGTTTACATATTCAGTTGTCGAGTTCCCTCGACCCTCTCTGGTTTCCATCATCAGATCAGCTCCAAATCTTCACAGTTGAATAGTGCTTTTAAGCGTACACCTGAGTGTCAAGTTTTTACCCTATGTATGCCTACAACTTTCGAAGGTTGCCCTCGATTTCTCAGGGTTTCCATCATCAGATCCTGACCTGATGACTATGGGACCAACTGGCAGCTATTCCGAGTCGAACAAAAAAAGAATCACGTAAATCGGTCTATAAACCTCGGAGTAATCGATGTACATACATAGAAAAAAAAAAAAAAAAAAAACATACCGGCCGAATTGATAACCTCCTCCTTTTTGGGAAGTCGGTTAAAAAGGCGCTTGACCTACCTGCCTTACGGCATTTCCAAGCTTTCCTTGCTCCGCGGCTTGAACTGTGCGCCTCCAATTTATTCGCGCTCACGGCAAACACACCAGTTTTCACTGATTGCGAATGTTTGACCATTGGGTAGAGACAGCATGACAGCTGTAGACCAAGGTGTGGAAATAATTAATCCTTCATTTGTTTTTTTTTTCGTCATCAGTGGGAGATGGGAGACAATAATGTATTCGACACTTTCCTTGAGTTTACTACATATAACATCATAGGTAAAAGATATAGCAGGCTATAATCAAAATCATATTAGTTCGTACCTCCTTCAAAGCGAAAATGCGAAATTGTGAAGTGAAATAACAAAAGTGCCTCACTACATCGAAAGAAACAAAAGTCAAGTATTTAACTTAAAGAAACTGCAGAAGCTGTACCTATAAATATTTATGTGCATACAACATAGCCGACGATATCAATAACGAATCAATATTTTACATAGATACTTATGCCCTAAACATACATTTATTTCACCAATGTTAAGTTCCTAAATAGAATATCTAATAGCGAACGAGCACTCTCTGCTACTTTTCTCGTAGAGCAGTAACTTAAAAATTCCCCACATTATAATAATCTTTTTTTCCATCCATACATACTAACGAACCGATTTCCAAACGACATATGGAGAGATTCATTAATGCACAGAAAAATGTGGAACAAGGATCGTTTGTACTTCAAACAGTCGCCATTTTGTTTCTAAATCAATGGAGCACACACGCGATCGCTTATCGTATTAGCTAAAACGTGTGAATGGCACATTGTTTTAGTCTATTGTTTTCTATATCATTATTTTTCTCTCAATCCAAATAGGTATATTTTGAAAACTGCACTGTTTCAGATTAGTTATTTAGGTACCCTAAATGAATGTCATGGTAATTTGTATTGAGTACCCACAAAATTTTTTATTCTTGGTACACTTCTTTAATTTGTGTCTGTTATTTTTTGTGCTGCATACATTTTTAAAATTATCTATCTTATTTCTCTAGATTTTCAAGATCCTTTTTCTTAACCTTTTTTATTAAAACTTTTGATTCGTCGATCAACTATTATACATAGATACTAATTTGACTAGAATTGATTGGAGGAGTTCATGGCTGAGTAACAGGTCTTACCAGGGGCTATCAAGTTGCCCAAGTAACTAGTTTGAGGAGGTCAGATAGGCAGTCGCTCCACGTGACATAAATAAAGTCAAGCTGCACCCGGTTACGAGCTCATTCTTCCAGGTAGACAGATGATGATAGTGTAATTGATAAAATTACAATTATGTACAATATTATAACTTCTATCGCACTCAAACAACAAATATTCTTCATTAAATAAAAATAACAAATTTATATCAACATACCTCACAACAGAATCAAAAAGAAAAAATGATTTATCAACATTTTAATTTCCGCAATTCACGGACACTCAAAAAGGCATTTTTATTAATCGACAACTCAATACCACGCAATGTATCAGTGCTTAACGAAAGTACCGTGCATATTGATAAGGCCGCCATTTTAAAATCACCAGCAAAACAGTCGCGTACTTAGAGCATTGAACCTACTGGAATCATCATCAGATCAAATCCCTACACGCAAGCCTATTAATTTTAGCATGGGGAGCGAGGCATTGCAACAGATACTGAGAGTGTACTCATGCATTGTTCCTATTGTTGTTCGATGACATTTTAAAGCATGAGTAATTGACAAACACTAACATAAACTAAGTGACACTACTAAGAGAGGCGATCTCCTACCTATTGCAGAATAGAAGACAATGGCGTCTCCTGTAAGTTAATTGCTCTAAGAGAAAAACAGTCGCGTTACGTTCTTTCATTTGCGTAAATGACAGTTATAAAATATTCATTGTGTAAATTATCAGGCACTGTACTGCAGGACAGTGACAGGATTAAAATTCTACCGTAGTTATTTCAATTATTCAATTAAAATTTTACAAAACATGTCCTTTTAAAAATTAATAACTTTATTACCTACTAGCTGTTGCCCGCGACTTCGTCTGCGTGGGCAATATAGAATTGTCAAAATACTATTTATCCGGTATATGTATGTGTGGCCATTTATCATCATCATCATCCCCCTGCCCTTATCCCAATTCTATTTGATGTCGTTAATATGTTTTCTCCTTCCATACTCTTCTATCTGCCGTCGTCTCTCATGTGTGACCTTTATATTTAAATAAACGAAGTAAAGTTTGTGACGTTGTGGAAATCTCTGGACCTAGTCAACCGATTTGGAAAATGATTACGTAAGTATGGGGCGTAAGTAATTCTCACAGGATACAAAGGTCTGATAAAGCTGTCATTTGTGCATTTTCTGCAGCAACTGCAACTTATCAGAAGCCAGAAAGTCTGTCAAACAGTCTTACCATGGATAACGTGGTGTCCAGTTCACTGGGTTGAGGACATCATGTAGGTAGTCACTTCAAGTATACTATTGGTACTCAAACAGATTCGGTTTGACTGGAAGCCAACAACCACATAATTGGGGAATAGCTGGGTAGATGATGACGTAGTCATCAGGCAGGCGCATAGTTTCACTACAAGGGGAAACACTTGAGGATTTTCTGTGCACTCACTCACTATGTTAAGTTGGGATTCCACCGAAATGTTTGAATTAGTTCACGAACAGGCCAATATCTGTGAGAATCCAATTCATGTGTTCGTACTTGAGGCCTGCAGTTTTTTTTGTCAAAATGTGCGCTCGCAATTTGTCACTTCTTGGTGCAGCCAGCAAACATAAGGCTGTGTACACGCTAATAATTATGTAGCTTCTCCAGAATTGATGTAAAAAGATTCTTCGACAGCGGGCTATAGTAGCGTAGTTAATATAACAAACTAAAACAATCTTGTTGATCCTGCAAATATAGTTAGAGAAGCGGGTGTGCAGGATGACCACTAAGAGTTGGTAAATACGTTCTGAAAACCTCCAAGTCCCCGCGACCAAAACTAATTCATTACTATTCTAATTTGTTCATGTACCATAAAACTCAAGTGAAAAAAACTTAAAAACGTTTATTCAAATTAGGCTGATAATTCAGCAAAAACAAAAGACAGCCCACAAAACCCCTTCACCACTTCCTATGTGTTTTTGTGAAGGTGGAGAAAAGGATTACCAAGCTCCCAAAGGCCTGGGTAGGTATGTGCAACACGTTGCATGGCATCCTGGAAAGTTACGTTATTCTCAGCCATTAGTTTGACTTGTTCATTAGAGAATGCAGTCTTCTGTGCATTGAGCAATGCAGCATTGGGTGCAGCGTGAGGGAGTGTTAGGCTTTGGCTCTGGTGGGCCTCACTGGGGTTTGCAGAATCTCCTAAAGGGGCGCGTGAAATAACGCGCATCGCTGACATGGGCATGTTAGAGACGGGTCTCCTAGGAGCCGGATGGTCGACGACCCACTCAAAACTCATCGCCCACGCCTATGGTGGCCGGGAATCGGCTCCCGTGGTTTCTTACCGCAGTGGGAATTTTCAATCGTTCCGCCGCCTCATTCTTTTTCATCCCATTTCTTCTCGCCCCAGACCATGGCTTAAACCTGGGCCGGGTACGATAGTTCGCACAGTCCACACAGTGGTGATAGTCGGACACCATCTCCATGAGATCAGAGTTGGGAATATATGTTTTCAAAAAAATAATAGTACATTTAACGAAAACACGTTTTATAGCAAGTCTTTGTAACTGAATGATATCAATTATGTAAACGTAGATATATAAAAGGTGCTTTTTTAGACTCAGCTCGGGTCTGATTGTGACTATTCATAATCGAGAACAGTGTATTTGTGATCAGAAGTTGAAAGTAAGTACATACATATGTCTCTGGTATGCGGCGCGTAATTTGTACGTTTTCAGGGGCGATAAAGCATTTTACGTGCGTATGGTATTCAATCGAGGAAGCTCTCATTTCTTTAATGTGCACTTTGTGTCTGGGCTTGTCTCTAAAGCTACAGAAACTTAAACTCACGCTTAGCAGTGCTTGCGAGAGACAGATCTTTCTCCTTTCTTTTAGGATCCATAAGCGTTACATGTTTTGCACCACACAAAAAAATATTTAAGGTCTACTTAATAGGTACTACTCATTTAACGTAAGTTGCTTTAAGCCTCCACATTAATGGAAGATAAGCTAATATAAAACCCCAGCTCAATTTGTTTATGAAAAAATGCACAACTCCATCTATGACTTTACATGATAATTAATTAATGGTCCGCTAATGTCTTTCCACCTGGCTGCTTTGTCTTTGTTGTATTTTATATACCACAGATGGAGTCGCTTTGACCGTGGCTGAATAATTTTACCCCTGTTGACCGGGATAAAAAGTAGCCTATATGTTAATCCAGGGTATCACCTATCTACATACCAAATTTGAATCAAATCTGTCTAGCCGTTTTTGCGTGATTGAATAACAAACATACATCCATACATTCTCACAAACTTTGACATTTATAAATAAGTAAGATAAGATTTTGTCAAGGAGTACGGTAGACTCGATCGAAACCTTATAGGTATGAATAAGAAAACATAAAGAAATATTGATTTTGAATCGACAACATATATCCGCAAAATTCGGATTATGGAGAATTTCGTTAAATTCCAATGGCCCTGACAGACAAAGCGCAGTATGACAGTCATATTTGTCAAAAGATATAGATAACAGTAGATAGATCGACCATTAGGTGATTTCTGGTGAAACCAAAAACGAAACACACTTTTTTATGTAGAAGTTATAGTATTTAGAGTTACGTATTAGCGTTTCTTAAGTTTTGGAATCAATTCATAGAAAATGTTAAACATTTTTCAAAGTATCGCTTGTTTTGTTACTAAAATTTGTCTTTAACACATTCGGGGGCCAGCTACATGCCTCTACAGTGGTCAGTTTTTGAACTCTTATCGCATAAAATTATGTGTCACGTATTGCCTATCTATCAAACGGTAGTGGGTTCCTAAATCTATGACAGCATCCATGATAAAAGGATAGAAACCTGCGTACAAATCAAAAAAACCGGCCAAGTGCGAGTCACACTCGCGCACGAAGGGTTCCGTACCATTATTTATAAATCTGACAAAAAAATCACGTTTATTGTATCGGAGCCCCCCAAAATATTTATTACATTCTAGTTTTCAGTATTTGTTGTTATAGCGGCAATAAAAATACATCATCTGTGAAAATTTTAGCTCTCTAACTATCACGGTTCCTTAGATGCAGCCTGGTGACAGACGGACGGACAGACGGACGGACGGACGGACGGACAGACAGAGGAGCGAAAACAATAGAGTCCCGTTTTATCCTTTGGGTACGGAACCCTAAAAACAAAAAAAATACAGGATTCAGAAAAAGAAACAGCAAAACTCAAAAGAGGCGGTCTATACTAATTTAACAAAATATTAATAAAATACGGTTTATCCCTGTTGACCGGGATAAAAAGTAGCCTATGTGTTAATCCAGAGTATAACCTATCTACATACCAAATTTCAACCAAATCGGTCCAGCCGTTTTTGCGTGAATTAATAACAAACATACATCCATACATTCTCACAAACATTCACGTTTATAATATATGTAGGATGTAGGATGTAGGATGTAGGATGAACGGTACATAGGTACCGTACATCCTACTTATATCCTATCCTAATAATGGCGTCCACGGCCGATTTCGGCCACGGCGGCTGTTCTCATCTAAGGAGATCAGCCAGCTGCGCAGGACATATTATAGTGCACGAGCATTTGCGCAGACACAGGTGCACTCCCTATTCCTTTACTCTCATAACCCGATGGGACGGCAATCCGACACGACCGGAGAGAGATCAGGCGCAAGACCAACATTTACGTGCTCTCCGATGCACGGGTGAATCAATCACCAACTTCCAGACTACGGGCTGCTTTGTGAAAGTTTAAGAAAACCCACAAAGCGATTTCGGCCCGACCCGGGAATCGAACCCGAGACCTCTGGCATAGCAGCCGCGCTTGCGACCACTAGACCAACGAGGCAGTCGATCTATCGTCGATATATCCTATCCTACTTATATTATAAATGTGAAAGTTTGTGAGAATGTATGGATGTATGTTTGTTTTTCAATCACGCAAAAACGGCTGGACCGATTTGATTGAAATTTGGTATGTAGATAGGTGATGCCCTGGATTAACACATAGGCTACTTTTTATCAACACACCACGCGGGCGAGGCCGCTGGCAGAAGCTAGTAGGAAATAAAGCACTTAGGGTATGAAGATAAAAGTTGATCGTTTAAGACAGATTCCAAAATATAATATGACTACACTATAAATATGTCTCTAAGTCGATAATGTAAGATGATTGGCAATAATTTAGAAAAAAATAAACAAAGTTTATTTAAACAAAAATACGATAAGTAAATATGTAAAAACCATTCTTTATATCCAAATGACATATCAAACTGAACAAAAACGCTAACAAAAGCGCCAATCTCCCACACATCGGTAATGGAACGAAATAACAAAATCATTAGATACACGAGCGAAGTGAACAAAAAGCGACTGAATTTACCGCATAAATGAAAAATTCAAAAGATCATATGACTGTGGCATTATCTAACCTCACAAACAGCCCGTATTGGCAGTTTGAAACAGATAACGGCGATAAAAAGCCTGTCGGTGATCGACATTGAGCCTCCACGATGAATGGACCAGACTCAAAGGAATATCGGAAAATTGGAATCAATTTCACAAAGTTTTTTTTCTATCTTGATTTTATGTGGCAGTTCTAATTGCATTTATGGCGAATAAAGCTCCTCTTGTAAGGCTACTTTTAAAATTCTTTTTAACAATGAACACTGGAAATTGAAGTCCTTAAGTGGTTTCTCTCTGTCATCTTTGACACAATATTTCCCAACCGTAACAAAGTTACTAACAAAACCTCTTGCAAACAATAAATCACTAATTACATCATTCCCTTTATGTTCTAAATCTTGACACCGAGGCATATCCTCATGAAAAAGCTCTTCAGACCTTATGGGCTAAGATCACAACAACAAAACTCCTTGGGATTCTTTCGACAACAATTCAATTAGTCAGCAATTGGACGCTGGAGGGCAGACTTCAACGACTGACGGAATGGAACCCGTAATGAAGATGGATTACTTCACAAAAACAAGTGAAAGGAAGCGAATAGAAATAAAAATGGTGGTTTCGAGAGCGAGGTACGAGTGTTGCCAATAGAATAGGAAACGCGTTAGGATTTATTTTTGTTGTTTTCTGCGGTCCTTCAGAGTTTATTGTACAGTCAACTTCAGGTCATTGGTAACAGTTTTATAGGAAAGTCGTTCTTATTACTATTGAGTTAAGGTGCATGACAGCTACCACTGATGTGCGGTCTACTGTACTTGAAACACTTAATTACTTTCAAAGCTGTAGGACGTTTGATGAATAATGATATGGGAAATGTACTGATGTCAAGCACCTAAATTAATTCATTCTTTAAATTATGTAAAGCTATTTTTAAAGTTAAACTCCGATAGCACAGGATTTTACCTTAAGTAGGTAAGTAAATCCAACGATATTTCTTTGTAAAACATTCTCGCAAAACCCGCATCCACTTACCTATTTAAATCTAAAACAAATCACTTGACAGCGCGACATTAATAGAACTTCCAGGACCTACCTATTAAAGTCGAGGCATCAAGTAAAAAATATACGTCTTACGTTATAAAACGCGGCGGCAGTTCACCGTGAAATTGCCACGGTTCCCAAGAGAGGGCGCCACCCGCCACGTCTTTTTCGACGCCAAGAGGTGTCCGACGCTTAGAGCATTAAATCAAATGGACATGCCAGAAAGCTCTATGCGAAAAATCTGTCAACTTACGTGCAGGGAGCGATCCGCAGGGCAACGCAACAAGTCGTGCATTTTCGATCACATTTATCAGCATGCACAGAAAAAATTGTCTAACACGAGAACGAACTTGACGCACGAACTTGACGCATTCACATAATTATGATGACTATACGACGTATGATCGGCAATCTCGTAAGGGTGACTTAGGAGAGTTATGACAGTTTTTACTTCGGGGCCATATCTCGTTGAAGAATTATTTAACAGCTATGACACATATTATTTCATTTAGTGCCATTCCTACTAGTTTTAAAACCTCCACCAAAATCAAATAATCAAAGTATCGTAGTTTCCGAAAAATTCACTCCCCTGTCACAACTCTCCTAGGTACAATACAAAAAAATACAAAATAGTTTATTGTGTCAATAAGGAAGTACATTGCATGTTAATGTGTTTGGAGCCCCCATTTAAACAATGCCTGTATTAGGAGGCTCCAAGGTCTCCCCTACCTTTAGCATACAAGAAGACACAACAATGGCGTCTCCAGTTAATTAATTGATCCAAGTCCCAAGAAGCCTTTATTCATTTCAGTTCGTCTCCAGAGAATTTGGAGTTGGTAGATGTGATTCGTTTTGCGAACGTGAGCCTTATGTTTTGTTTTGCAATGTATGCTATAAAAGATTTACGTCGTGTAAGTTTCTGTCATATGCCAAGTCTTGTAACTAAGGTCGGGTAATGGATTTTGGCGGCAAATGGTTGGCAACTTGACATGTTGTTGAGAATAATTGAAAAAATATTTCTCTAGTTTTTACTCTTATTTTATGAGGACGATATTGGCCATAATTAAATACATAAACACACATAATTCCACCGACTTCGCTATATAAAAAATACTATAATCCAGGCACAATTTTATTTACCTAATCGTTATAAAGTTATTTAATAATACAGAAGCATGGAAGTTTAATTAACAATCAATAAAAAGTACAAACTTATTCACAAAGGCAGGTAACACAAAGCATAAACAATAGTTTCCCTTCATATATTATTAACTTATCAACAATAAAAACTCTTTATGACAATCTAATAAAACATTTTAAAAACAAAACAAAAAAAAAGAACAATATTCAACACGTTATTTATTTCCCTTGCAAATTAAAAGCAAGAGCTTTCTCCAAAGTAGTGGCAAATTATTTACTATCATTAGTTTTCTTTGTCCCATTAAATTTATTTCGCTCTACAAAGCTTGGAGCTCTGCGTCTGAATATTTTGATAAAATTACCTCTTATACTAATGGCAAGGGGAGACGATGCAAAATAATCACTATGTCTGAAGGTGGAAAGGTTAGGTTTCGTGTTTCAAATTGGACCAGGGTGTTCAATTTGTAACTATATAGACAAGGTGAGGGGTATTGTGAAAAAAAACTATGCTTAGGTATTACAAAACTGAAGAATTGGTTTGATCGCGCTAATGTCGAGAACTAATGGACTTATTTGAAATAAATATTCTAGTGCTAGATAGCCTATTTATCGATATAGAATACTTTTTTACTTCCGTCTTGTGGGCAAAATTATCTATCTAGATTTCATACGAGGTTGTCGAAAAGCTGTACGTAACGTGGCGGTATGAAGTGATACTATTTTGAGAAAAAATCTTACTACGACCGGACCGGATAAACTTGTGGAATCCAAGTTATTGCAACTTGGTGCCTTTACAATTATAAAGTTCCTAATTTACAAACAAAGCTACATAACTGTTATCTCCAACGTAACTCCTGGACCTTTATCAGAGATCAGTAAAGCCACCTGAACTCCAAGAGCCACTCCATCGGCGAAATTAATTTCACAAAAACAATTTAAATGGCCGCTCTGTACTAATTAGCTTCAAGCTAAGTTATAATGTTACGTGGTTCCTGTTCAGGGTGATTTGTATACAGGTATCTTGTAAGGGGTTTTGAATCATTTTGTGTCGTTCATTACTTATTGATTTCGTAAATAACTAACTAACTAACTTAACTAAGGCGTTAAGTCCGCCATTGTACTATTTGTGCATGAAGTATTTTAAATCTATACATATAATAAATCTGTAGAAAAGTAATTTTTACATTGAAGAAATTGACAAAAAAAATAGCCAGCATGTTAAAGGATAACTAACAGAACCCATTTCCATCATTTTTGTCTGTTTGTCTGTATGTCTGTTTGTCTGTTTGTCTGTTTGTCTGTTTGTCTGTTTATCTGTTTGTTTGTTCGGGATTCACGTAAAATCTACGAATTCAATGCAGACAATGCTTATATACAAAAATTCTACGTAACTTGGGGTATTATTTAGTTTTTGTTTCATCGAAATCGATTCACTCTATCAAAAGATATGATTAATTTTGTGAATTCAAGATGTAAAATATTACGACACGCAATCTGTTTGTCAAAACTGTACATTTGAATGTTGTACTTATATTAGTTGATCGGCTTATTATTAACCTTTACACAGAAAATCACACCTTCATAAGTAACTTCGGAAGAAAAAAAAATATGAAAATTTTGTCTAGCCAAGGTTAAAGTAGCTCCATCTGTGGTAATCTGTGTTAAATAAAATACATAAAATTTGACAAAGGAGCGAGGTAGTAAATGACAATAAATTACCATACATTCTTTATAGAGGATTATTATTTCAACAGATGGAGTTGTGTATTTACCGTAATTCACCATATTTTAACACGTAGTGTAATTTTTCGATAGACATTTCAATAGTGTTTGTGAGTTTGCCATGCCACATCAAAATCCAATTATAATTATTACCTTGATGAAAGGAAAATTAATAGTTCTCAGCCAAATTTAAAACGGTGCCATCTAAATTATTTTTTGAACATTATGTCAAAAATGATGACTTTAGTATAACAATTAATTATCATTTAAAGTTACAGATGGAGTTCATATCAGGATTTTTTCATAAACATAGTTTAGCTTATCTTCCACTAATGTGGTGGCCTTAAAACAAATTACTTTGAGTGAGTAGTATTAAGTAGACCTTAATTATTTTTTCTGATGCAGAATATGTAAACTTAATCCTAGAAGAAATGAGGATCTGTCTCTCGCAAGCGCTGCTAAGCGTGAGGTAGGTAGGTAATGTAGGATTCTGTAGCTTTAAGAACAAGCCCAGATACAAAGTCTAGATAAGAAATGGGAGCTTTCTCGATTTAATACCATACACACGTAAAATGCTTTATGCGTCTGAAAACGTACAAATTGCGCGTCGCATACCAGAGACATGCTTACTTTCAACTTCTGATCGCAAATACACTGGTCACGATTACGAACAGTCTCAGTAAGCCGAGCCAAGTCTAAAAAAAAACACCTTTTATATAAAACTACGTTTGATGTCATTCAATCACAAAGACAGAATTGTTTTCTGTTGCATATCCTATCCACCTGTATCCTATCCTAATCCAGCATGCATTGCAGGTGTGCATTGCACAAAAACCAATGGTATCCTATTCGAGAAGTCAAAAGAGTCGACCTGCCAACGTCAGCTTCTGCGTTAAGCAAGTGTTCTTAATAGTACCATCAGAATTACATTCATCGTTGAATGAGGTGAATAAATTTTCAGAAACCACAATAACAGTAGGAGCCAAAGCATATGATCGCTCTGATTTGTTCGTTCATCAGATCTTTGAAAGTGTTTCGGTGGATACTTACTGTCGTCCTGTGTGACACAAAATATGGTATATAAACGTCCTCCGCAAGAGCGAAATTTTCCCGGTGTGCGGTAGTGACGCACAGTATACAACACTTATGTTTCTTTCGATTTGCTGGCTCCACCAAGAAATGAGAAATTGCAAGCGTACATTATGAAAATCTTGGCAAAACTGCAGGTTTCAAGTACGAACACATAAAGTGGACTCTCACAGATACGTACATTTTGCCTATTCGTGAACTAATGCAAACATTTCGGTGGAGTCCCGGCTTAGGCCTCCCCCACATTAGGCGTGCGCGATCCTCGGGCGTGTGAGTAGCGCGGGCGTCGCGCGTGCGTCGCGAGCGCGCTGCGTGAGCGTCGCGTTTTGCTGCCCTGCACCACGCACGCGCCGCTCTCCTTGACGTTTAACTGCTAAGGCGTTTAGCGGGCGGCGGGGATAGCGGGCGAAGGGGTAAGAACGCAACTCGAGAGCCGCGTGCTCGCCGCGAGCGCGTCGCTTGCACTCTTCACACATGCCGCAGGGCAGCAAAACGCGACGTTCATGCAGCGTGCTCGCGACGCCCGCGCTACTCACACGCCCGAGGATCGCGCACGCCTTATGTGGGGTCAGCCTTACCATAGTGAGTAAGTGCACAGAAAATCCCCGTCATACAAGTGTTTCTCCCCAGTAGTGAAACTATGCGCCTGCTGATGATGATGACTCATTTTATCATCCATCCAGCTATTCCCCAACTATGTTGGTGTTGGCTTCCAGTCACCGAATCTGTTTGAGTACCAATATTTTGCTTGGAGCGACTACCTATCTACCTATCTTCAATCCAGTCAACTACACAAGCCGATATCCATGGTAAGACTAACAGACTTTCTGGCTTCTGATTAGTCGCAGCAGCTGCAGAAAATGTACAAATGACAGCTCTGTCAGATTCAAAGCATATAGACATAGATTATAACTGTTTCCTGTTAAAATTACTTACGCACCATACGTAATAATTTTCCAAATTGGCTGACTGGATCCAGAGATATTCACAACGTCACAAACTTTACTTCTTTTGTTTAGATAAATGGTCACATCCACAACACAACCTTGATCAATGAATCTATGCGACTGCTAAGTGCTAATCCTAATTATACTGTCACGTGAAAGAATGCACCTACGGGATAAGTAGTATTTTGACTATTCTATATTGCCCACGCAGACGAAGTTGCGGGCAACAGCTAGTAAGTAAATAAATAACTACTTAATCAAAACTTTATTATTTGATCTTTCAAAATTATAAACAATTCTGTAAGTATTATAATCTGTGGACTTGTAGAGGTTAAGATACGATGAACGAGCTCAGTATATGGCTGGCTGGGTTAACGCACAGTTAACGTATCGACATACATTCCCACCAAAGCGTGCTAGAGCTGTCTATAACCAATGGTAACATATTATACCATGTCATAAAAAAATAAATATAAAAAGCAGCGATGACCACACTCACAATTATTACTCACTAAATACCTCACACTTAGTTTGCTCTGAGGCTACCCTATTAAAATTAGAACTTTACGAACAGAAATTCCGTGTTCAGAACATAAAATATCCCCTAAGCCGAACAGAAATGTTTATCTTCGCATTGCATCTGTACGTAAGCAGACTACTTGATTATTCTAAATCCACGAGACAGGGCACCTACTCAGTTTCACAATAACACCCACTGCAATGCAAATTGCTAGAATAATACTTAAATTGAAATATTTTACAAACACAAACAGATAAATTTCAACTCTAACACAATGGGATAAGGTTGATGAAATATGCGTTTACAGATGTAAATGTTACCGTCATATTATTTGATGGAATGAGTGTCCTGAATAAATTTGCAAGTGGTTTACACGATATGAAAAGGTATGCCTTAATGGTGCTTCCTTGTTTCAAATTAGGAGCTCGGACACAAATCGGCAATGGAAGCTACAGAGATGCTTTGAAGGGAATTCGTGATGGGTTTTTGTTTAACTTTACGAGTGCTTCTTAATTTTATGCAGTACTTACTTAATTATACTAAGTGCAATTAAATATATCTACGGATGGAATAAAGATATTAACGCTAAGTACCTAAGAGTCAGTAGCACCAGTCAACTATAACGATAACTAATCATAACCAGCCGTATACTTGACAGCTGAAAATTGCTTGGTTATCGATATAGCTAAATGGTGCAACTCCCCGTAAATATTGCTATAATGTATACAAGGCTTGTGGTTAAAAATAAATAGAAACAATTATGGACCCTTGTTTGGAGCTCATAATTATTATTCCATACTCTGTAAATGGTTATTTAAAATATCATGAAACAAAACACAAATGTTGTGAAACTGAGACGCTGAAGAAACTTGAGTAATCTTTTTTGTTTGACCATTATTTCCTGCATTAAAGTTTATGAATAAGAAGCAACCCAACACTATTGTTTTCTTAAGACAAGGTATAAACTTTTATCTAGATCTGTTAGCAGACTTAATGTTCAAAACTTAAACTATACCTATATAATAATTTATGTAACATACAAAATTTTGTCCGCAACTTAGTCTTCCTGCCGAGAGAATTTAGCCATGTATCCACATAAAAAATCTAACCAGTAAAAGCCTGCCTTCATCTACACTGTAGATTCTACATTTACCTTTGTGCCAAATTTTATCCCAATCGCTCCAGCCGTTTTAGCGTGGAAGCGTAATAAATAACTCTTTCACATTTATTATGTGACTAGCCATTTTCCCCCGGTTTCATTCGCGTCACTAGGGAACTACTTTCCCGTACCGCGATAAAATATAGTCTATATTACTCAGGTAGAGCATAGCTTTCTAACAGTGAAATAATGTTTAAAATCGCTTCAGTAGTTTCGGAACCTTTAGGTTACAAATAAATAACACAAAAATACTCTTTGTTATACATAATACAATACAAATCCAAAGCAACTTGGGATATAATAAATAGACATAAGCTGAATGGACCTAAAAGTATAGCCACAGCTCTTAACATAAAGGATAAAGTAGAATCTGATCCTCGTGCTATAGCAAGAGCTTTCAATAATTTCTTTATTGAAAAAATTAAACCAATTCTTCAAGCGGGTAAACAGACTTTGACAAACATTTCCACTTACAACAACTCCATGTTCATGGCTCCTAGCACTCATATAGATGTACACAGAATAATACAATCTCTTAAAAATACCGCTTGTGTTGGCTATGATGAAATATCCACAAAAGTTTTAAAATTTGTCAGTGAAAACGTCAGCGAACATCTAAGTTACATTATAAACCTATGCATAAGTGAAGGTGTATTTCCTCAAGACTTAAAAATTGCTGTTGTGAAACCGTTATATAAAAGAGGCAATAAAATCTTAATGGATTCGTACAGACCTATAGCATTAGTACCGGTAATCTCAAAAATTATAGAAAAATATATATATGGAGAAATGTGTAAATATTTAGATAAATTTAACATAATAAATAAACATCAGAATGGATTTCGAAAGAACAGAACAATAAATATGGCGCTGTATGATTTTCTAAATGACGTGATGCAAAGTGTGGATAAAAAAATACCCGTATCATCCATATATTGTGACATGACCCAGGCATTTGATTACGTAGATCACGCTATTCTGCTTGACAAATTAAACGCCTATGGAATAAGAGGCAATATACTAAATCTAATTAAATCATATTTAACAAATAGAAAACAATACACAACAATTTCTAGAGTTGATCCTAAAACTAAGAAAGAAATAACATATAATTCACATTATCGAACAGTTTTATATGGGGTTCCACAAGGAAGTGTACTTGGTCCCCTACTATTTATAATCTATATTAATGATCTACCACACATTACAAGTCATCATATGTCATTATTTGCTGATGACAGCACAGTTACCATCCACTGTACTAATAAGCTCAACTACGAATGTGATATAAATAATACTCTAAAATCAATAGTTACATGGCTAGACAGTAATAACCTTAAAATAAACATAGAAAAAACTAAAATCATGCTATTTAATCAACGCAAAAAACCAGATGATCTAAATATTCATTATAAAAATAAACCAATTAATAGAGTCGGTACATCTAAATATCTAGGCCTGATAATAGACGAGAATCTAAATTGGAAGGCTCATACTGAAGGTCTTAATAAAAAAATTAATAAATCCGTCTACGCACTTTATAAAATAGCACCCGTCCTTAATACAAATGCACTAATTACTGCTTACCACGGGTTAGCTGGCTCACTTTTGCGTTACGGTATAATTTTTTGGGGTAATTCCACAAACAAAGAATCAGTCTTTAAATCCCAAAAAAGGTGTATCAGAGCAATGTTTGGTCTGGAAAGCACTGAATCTTGCAAACCATATTTTATACAAAATAAAATTCTTTCACTGCCGTCATTGTACATTTTTGAATGTGCAGTATTTGTTAAGTCCAACGCACATCTTTTTGAAAAATTAAGCGATGTGAATAATCGCAGTAGAAGAGATAAGACCAAATTACGTGTGAGGGGGTCCAACACGACGCTTATGCATAACAGCGTATTTTGTACAGCACCTATAATATTTAATCGTTTGCCAAGCTCCTTGAAGGATCTTAATGTAAATTTATTTAAAAAACAATTGAAAAAACTATTGATAAAAAAATGTTATTATAGTTACTCAGAATTTTTAAAAGATAAGTCTTTGTAATGTTGATATATATATGTCACCGTAAGATTACAAACATCGTTAGATTACAATCTATCTCGAGAGATTGTAAACTGTCGAATTATTGTAAACCGTAACATCTGATTGCAATTTAACGCATTATTTTTCGCTATATTATAATCTATCGATGAGAAATTGTCAAATTGTCAACTGTCCGAAAGCTCTCCCTGATTGGTCAGTCTTTTTGTAAGATCGAGAGCGATGTAGAGCGGTCAAATTGTCAACTGGCGTAGAACGGAATGCATCTTGCGCGCTGATTGGTAGAACGTCAAAAAAGACAATGTTCTTTGCAACTCCCGGTGTCACAGCTCTTTGACGTGCAAAAATAAGTGACGGTTTAATTTTTTATAAAATCAAAAATTGTACTTAATTTTTAAGACTCAAATTACACACAATTAAAAATTGTATTAAAAATTGAAGTTAGTGACGAAAACGAATCGCTGCAAAACCGACTCCACGTAGTCTTGTCTGCCCTACCCCTAGAGTGCAATTCAAAACCGCGTAGGCGCGGAGGGGCGAGGCGGCCTGCGAGCTGAGGCGCAGGTAGTTTCAGCGCTCGCCGCCGCGGCTGAGGCTGGCCGGCTCCGCCGGCCAGCAAGCCGAAGCTGCGGTGGTGAGCGTGAAAACCATCTGCGACGATAAGCTCGCATGGGACCGCCGGAGCCCCGCAGCGCCGGAGCCGTGACAGAAGTTATGCTTGCTGCATGTTGCATGCTTACTTCCATGCTGGGTCAATTAATATGGGATGTGTTATATTTTAAACAAAAAACTCAGTAGGTACGAGTAAAAAAATTAGAAGGTAAATAAATATTTTTATGATGTCATTTAATAGTATTTAAGAAGTTTACTGTTAGAATGCATGCTACAAATTTAGATGCAAAAAAATAACCACCATGCTGAGTTGTATTTAGAGTGGAAGATAACTCGTGGCTAAGATAGTATTATTTAGATGCTCGACGCTTTATTAATTGTGGCTGACTTAGTAATTTAGAAGGCAACATACATTTTTGGGGGCGAATAATGATATTAAAAAGAAGCCTGTTTAATTAGCACCCCTTTTATTTTATTTTTAAATATTAGTTTGTATTTGAAGACAAAATACCTAACTGTATTTTTATAAGAGTTATTTTTATATAAATTTAATACTTGAAGAATTTTTGAAGAGCATTTATTTTATTTAACTGACACCTCTATTTCATTCCTAACTCTACGGGAACTCCATGGGAACAGAACGGCTGGTCGTGATTGGTCGATCTTACAAAAAGACTGACCAATCAGAGAGAGCTTTCGGACAGTTGACAATTTGACAATTTCTCATCGATAGATTATAATATAGTGAAAAATAATGCGTTAAATTGCAATCAGATGTTACGGTTCACAATAATTCGACAGTTTGCAATCTCTCGAGATAGATTGTAATCTAACGATGTTTGTAATCTTACGGTAACATATATACATTTAATTTTAAATAATTTATTTCATGTTCTTAATTGCTTTGTAATCACTATCTTTTGTATATCTTAGGTTTATATAATGTGTGTTTTGTTAAATACAATTAAAACAGGACCTTTATTCGGTCTGTATCATAAATTTGTACACCTGTTCCAGGTAGAATATGATGATTCTGTTAACTATTTGTGTCATCTTGTATACTCATATTCTGTGCAAATAAATTCTTCTTCTTCTTCTTCTTCTTCATATTAGTATTGATATATGTATTATTATGCACAAGAAATGCTTCTTTAAGTACCAACATTAATACGTCATCCCATCTTAAAGCCCTGCATAGAATTTTACCATAACTCCAGACTTTCTCCCCACAAAAGGCATTAGCAGTTTAGTACAACAAAGCTAACGCGATCGATAGTCAGTTAAGTCAATTAATGCTTTACGCACTAACGAACCGTTGCGGTTACAACTACCCGGCAGATCGGCGAAACAGTCTTTGGTCAACAATTTTGTTATATTTTTAGCTGGAATTTTTTATACAGGTTTTTGGTATCTTACTTATGAGGTTTTACTTGGATTTTGGGTTTGGAAACGGCATATTTAATAGCTGGTAGGTACTGGTTAAAAGCTCGTCTGAAACATACACGGTTTCAGAATTTGTCGCCATTCTTGTTCAATACTGTCTTTAGTATTTTATACACCGTGACTTTTTAGTCGTCTTACAAAGGTGGTCCACTCAATCTATCCGACATAAAATACCACTACACGCGATTATTAATTTTATAGCCTTACTTAATTAAGATAATAGGTGCAAAGAAAAATACTGACAAAAAAATGTTTACGTAGATATCAAACGGTAGAAAGTAGGTACCTTCCCAACGCGCCGCGCTCCATTGATATAAGATTCGGGCAGCGCTCACAACAGGGTGTTCTTATAATCTACGTCATGCATCATAATAATGAATTAATTTTTATTTTTAAATTACTCAAATCTCATAAATATTTTTTTTTATATGAACGTTTACTAGTCATTGGATACATGAAGTGGGCTGCCGTTGTAAGACGACTAAAAAGTCACGGTGTATACCTACATATTTATTGCACGCACATCATCTTTATATGAGTAAGTTAAGGAGCGCTTAGTACTTACAAATACACTTTGCGTGTACATTTTACACACACGAGTATGGCTCACCCGCATTCGTGAGATAAAACAGCTATAGTATCTATAGGTAGGTAACCAATTCCAACATAAAAAATACCAGTTAATTTCAACTGCCAGAGGAGATATAACAGATCGATCTCAAAACAAAACACCATCATCGTTCACCGGTCCGTCACATCGTATTGAAAACTTTACGTCTCCGAATCCATTTACCAAATAAACACGCGACCTCAACGGAAAGGCTTAGCGATATAAATCTTCAATGAAAGCTATACAATACGATGTTTAGCTACGCCGAGCGTAAAATTTACAACGAAATGTAATTACTGTAATCTTTTCAAAAGTGGAGTTTGGTGCGGGACGCGGATTTGAGAATGGTAGTTTTAAAGTTGTGCTGAAATGTGTTAGCATTTGTGTATGTTTAAATAAAGCACGGTAAATGATCCAGGTATTAAGTTTGCGTTGAATATGGTGGTGAATGTGGTTTTCCTGTGTCAATAAAAGAAGAAAAAACATTTTTTGAAGCCCTAGGAAAGAAATCGTTCATTCGAATTAGGTACTGAAAACTTTACGATTTCGATTACGGTAATTTACTCCGGGATAACCTTACGTCTAAAATCTGACCTCAAGACTCAGTATGAAGTACCAATCAAGCATGAAACATTTCGCTATTCTGATTAGACTTCAGTTAAAGTTATAAAAGTAATTAGGTACATTCATAAATACGCGACCTATGTACGTTTTGTATGCCCGGGTCCCGTTTTAAAGCGAGGATTATGACGTAGGTGGCATAATACCCAGGAGTATAGCAGGTTTGACAAATCCTGAGTCCTATTACCCTTTGTACTTGTTTGTACAAAGGGTAATAGGACTCAGGATGGGACGCGGGCGAAACCGCGAAAATAAAATATAGCCTAAGGCATTTACAAACAACATGGATTTCTATTGATAAAAGAATTCCCAATATCGGTTTTATGTAAACAACAAGAAAAACACCATTATTTTACAAATATAGGTATCAATCTAGACAAAGTTAATCTCTACTTTTAAACATTTTGACGGCAAAATATTAGCACATCAATCCTACCTAGACTGTAGACGCATTTACAGTTTAATACGAGCATGATAACCTAAATCTGAACGTTAATAAATTCCCAACGTATTACAAAGTCAGTAATAAAGATAATATTCGGCTGCTCATAATGAGTGAGAGGCATGCAACGCTCAACTTGGCTACGAAAGCAGATAGCAAACTTTAATTGTTAGAGATGTTGCTCGTTACTCAAATACTGGCTGAATAATGTTTGTTCTAATTTCGAAATTATACCAATGATGTTGGATTTTGTTTTTTTTTTTTTGTTCTTTTTTCAAACGACTCGCTTGATTAATTCTGCGGTTACTATTGTATCTAATAAACTCTTTGGTAATGAGAAAGACGTAAATGTCACTAACGTGAAATGCAATAAGCATTTGTTTTCAGTATAAGTAATACAGCGAACTATAGCGAAACTTTCAATCTGGAAAAGCCCTCTTAAGTTTTCAATAGAATACCTACAAACTTCAATAACTAAGTTCTATCTGAATACAGATTAGCTAAAGATACCATTAAGATGCTATCAACATCTAAAGACGATCTAAACAGAAATCCTATAGCATAAAAACAGTGTAACTCGGCCAAGACAAGCAGATAATATCTAGTAACATGAAAGCATGTCAACCGACTGGCTAGCAAAGAGTGTGTGTTGTGTTGCCAATATCCGGGTGTCATTCTACCATTGCGACGCCGCAGCTGTGGGAATATATAATGGGGATAGTGTTGCTATGTTTTAGAATAAAAATTATTACCTACTTTATGATAATGATGATATTTAAGCGTGATACATTCATGTTATGACATTTTTACTCTTAAGTGAAATAGAAATCATTATAGGATCAGTGAAAAAAAATGACAGCTATCTTCTTTGGTTGAATGATTCTAATATCAAATGATGATCACTCATCATGGCTTTCCAGTTCCAATACTGTTTAAGTCCTTAGAAGTCAACAGCCCAATGTCTAGATTTGTGTGTGTGTGTGATACATTTGTGTTACAAATAAGTCTGCCTGATCTTAAAGGAAACAAGCTCGAAGTTATGTTACGCACGTAGGAAAGCCACATCGTTTACTTGCGGCCAGCTAGCGATTCAAGCCATTAAACCAGACATATCTACAACGTATTCCGTTCCTAGATCAATTGCAGGATTCTAATGAATGGCTGCCATTGCATGTACCGTAAACATTGAATGTAACCTATAGTAGCAATGCTTAGAAGTCAGTGTAGCTCACACCCTGGCCATTGGGCCTTTGCTATGAACCTCGAATAATTATCGAATGGTTTGTATTAGAAACAATTACTGCCTGTCTATTATATGATACGAGAGTGAATGAGGTAAACACAGAATACACATGGCTACATGTAAGTATAACTTGATATATTCTACGTTATTCTCCAACATACCAAAACTCCAAGAAAACAAATAGAACAATTCAACGAAACTTTCCTTAACCGAGCTAAGTATTTAAAATCTGATTACCATACGTGATCTGAAACAGGAAGATTAGAATAAAGTTCAGGAGAAGTTAATTCTGCGTCATTAATATTATTATTCTGTATGGCAACCCCGAGTGCCGGAAGACATCGGCGTCAAACGTCACGACCGTTCGACTCCGAGACTCTGTTACACGAGTTTGTTTGATAGTAGTTTCTTCTGTTGTTACATGTGATGTCTCGGCGAAAGTAGCACTGACTAAGCGCTACACATAGCTACGTATTCGGAAATTCAAATTGGCTGCTTTTCATTGAGGATTGAAAATAGGTAATACCTAAGGCCTACATGCCTGTAAGGTAGTACCTAAGTAAGTGCTAAAGTTATTGTGGAAAAATTTACATAGCCGTGTCTAACGGAAAATTGTATTATTTTCGGGTTTAAGAAACTTTATTCTCATAAGAATACAACAATTCACTTACATGAGAACATTAATAAAAAACACTAGTCATAGTTGTTGAGAACATATGTTAAAAGTTAAGTATGCAAGAAACTGGACATTCTTATAGTTATTATTTGTGGGTAGAACAAAAAAAAATAATCATAATCGGAGCTATTCAATAATACATGGACTCAAAACATCAACTTATAACTTAAGGTAGGTAAACAAAGATTCCGTTCAACACAGATAAACGATGGCTGGATGTGGCTTGAAATTATTATGGGGAATGTACATTTTTTATGATATGCTGCTTGAGTAGTTTTTTAAAAGTAGTTATGGATTTGGACTCTGCGATATATTTAGGTAATTTATTATATAGTTTGGATCCTTCATACATTATACTTTTTTTTCCGTAATTTGTTCGGGATGGGTGTGTAGTGTATGCAGGTACATGTGCATCATTGTATAGGTTATGTCATTATTATGACGCCTCGTGCGCATACGTCACTCGGTTATAAATACCGGATCGAGCGGTGGGGAGTCAGTCGTTGTCAGACTGTCGACCTGTGTGGTGGTGCGTTGGCGAGTCGATTAACATAATAAAATGAGCGTACAATACATTGGCGACGAGGATAAAACCGTGAGTGTTTGGACCAACAGTTACCTATTATCTAATTTTTATAATTTTCAACTACCTATTAGTTCTGTGATCCAGAAAAATATTTGATATACAAGGTTATACTAAATAATTTGTCCTATTCATACCTATACCAAATTAATGTATGCTAAATAAGCTTTGACAACAAGTAACCTCTGACCGATGTTAATATTCAATCATATTAAAAAGAGCAAAAGGAAAGAAGGAAGGGAAGAGAGTAGAATGACAAAGTATACATAACTTTTATGTTCATGTATGTATCACCCGAATTGCAAACAAATTTTAATCTTTTTACGTAATTCTTTGTTTAAGTTTACCTTGTTACAATTCTAATGGAAGTAGCAATATTTATTGCAGGTGTTAATATTTATCAAATGAGTAATTTATAATACAAAATCATTACTTGGTGATCAGTTTACTCATTCTTAAACCTGCATCAAAGTTTATTCAATAATAGGCATTTATTGGAAGCAATATAAAGTTGCTGGTTGTTGAATTGTCGTCAAGACGACTTTAGCAGTGGTGGGATTTCCTAGAGGATATAATACAATAACCTATTTGCCTTATAATCAATTGTGTTTAATAATTGTTGTGCTTGCATGCCAACAAGGCGGAATGTACACGGATCTTATTATGTTGTTTACAATCCTATTTTGTAAGTGCCTGCATTCTAAGCAAATAAAGACCTATTCTATTCCAAAAATCTGCTGGTCATTAAATTGACAGCTTGACGGTTAGCAGTAGTGTATATCTACTGGTCATTAGATTGACAGCTTGGCAGTTGGCAGTAGCGTGTATCTACTGGTCATTAGATTGACAGCTTGGCAGTTGGCAGTAGTGTGTTTCTACTGGTCATTAAATTGACAGCCTGATTGTTGGCAGTAGTCTATATCTACTGGTCATTGAATTGACAGCTTGATGGTTGGCAGTAGTGTGTATCTACTGGTCATTAAATTGACAGCCTGATTGTTGGCAGTAGTCTATATCTACTGGGCATTGAATTGACAGCTTGATGGTTGGCAGTAGTGTATATCTACTGGTCATTAAATTGACAGCTTGGCAGTTGGCAGTAGTCTATATCTACTGGTCATTAAATTGACAGCTTGACAGTTGGCAGTAGTCTATATCTACTGGTCATTAAATTGACAGCTTGACAGTTGGCAGTAGTCTATATCTACTGGTCATTAAATTGACAGCTTGACAGGTGGCAGTAGTCTATATCTACTGGTCATTAAATTGACAGCTTGACAGTTGGCAGTAGTCTATATCTACTGGTCATTAAAGTGACAGCTTGACAGTTAACGGTAGTGAACGTCTACTGGTCATTCAATTGACTGTACACGCATAAATTATCTGGCGATAGTTGTCAACTACTGCAACAACTAAATAGTAAATCTTGATAATTTTTATATTTTCTGTGCCCGGTGATTTGGATCATAAAAAGCTTCCAAACTTAACTTCTCAGAGTCTAGTCAACAACTTATACCTGCTATATTGTTCTGGTACTTAACTAACTTAATTCAAGTGCTTGCAATATAGAGGATATTACAAGAACAAACTGGTGGGTTATATACTCAACGGTTCTACAAATGACAAACATGTGCTAGGTATCTAGTTAAACAAACAGCACATTGAGGGACCGTAGTGGGTTGGCCATGGATGTTGAAGAACTCGCCCAGCTATACGGGTATGTATTCACCTATGCACAACATCCAAGTCCATCAACACCTCTAGTGGGTTGCCTACCCATAATAGTGTTAATTATAACAGTTGCTCAGTCACCCTAGGTATAATTTCAATACTTTTACTTTATTTTGCTGTATTAAAGAGGTTGTTATACAACAGAGATATTCCAGAAGATACAGAACAGTAGAACAGCATACAAGCAGCAATACTAGCTGGAAAATGTGGATCAAAATTTTGGTATTCAATAGATAGAATCTTTGGTAAACATGCTAGCTCACAATTGTAATTTCAGTACTTTAGGTTGATATAAAACTCTTAGATCAAAAGAATATGGAACTAAGCATTGGAGCAATCTGTGATTTATTTGACAATGCTACTTTATCTACCCAACTGCCTCGTTGGTCTAGCTGTCGCAAGCGCGGCTGCTGAGCACGAGGTCTCGGGTTCGATTCCCGGGTCGGGCCTGGAAGTTGGTGATTGATACACCCGTGCATCGGAAAGCACGTAAATGTCGGTCCTGCGCCTGATCTCTTTCCGGTCGTGTCGGATTGCCGTCCCATCGGGTTATGAGAGTGAAGGAACAGTGAGTGCACCTGTGTCTGCGCAAATGCTTGTGCACTATAATATGTCCTGCGCAGTTGGCTAATCCCCTTACGTGAGTACAGCCGCCGTAGCCGATAATCGGCTAGGAGGACATCATCATCATTTACCCAACTGGGCCTTCTCATCTGTGACAAAAAATCTTTTAAGGATGATACCTGGAAGGAGTTCCAATGTAGATACTTACTCTGGGAACTGTCTAATGATGATTAGCTCATGGATGATTGTTGCAATCAAGTTCTCAAAAGTTGATGATTGCGGGTGCTTTTAAAACCTTCAAGATTCAGGCTTGAATGAATTTTAATTGGTATCTTAGCCTCTTTTTTATTGATTTACATTGGTGTTTACAAATAGTTTAACAAAGTGGCCCTCATTATAATATTGTTATTTGCAAATTATGTTTTACAGTATTGCAGTACCAATAAGCAGTATAAGTACATTGAGAGTTGTGGAAGAATATGCTTCCATAGGGGCGAATAACATAACCATATATGAACGTACGAGAGGGCGCTACTGTGTCATAGTAAACATCGACTCCGTAAAATTAATTGTTTTAAAATAGTTAAAAGTGAATTTTCGCTGTGGAAGCGCATAAAATATATAAATAAACTGCGAGACAATCTGTGGAAATAACAAGTGAACAATCTAAAGTGAAGTGTCTGGAAAAAATAGTGAAAAAGACCACAACAACAAAATATTTCATGAACTGGTGAAGTGCCTATTACGGACAAATTAGAATAACCCTGAACAATTAATTACTAAAAAGCTGTTAAATAACCGTGATAGCACAAACTTTAGTGGAATTTCAGTGGAACTTAAGAAAAAAGTAACACATAATAACCTCAAAATATATGCACAATCATCGTACGTATTTGTCATCGACCAGTCTGTATAAAAACGCCATCTAGTTCAGTATCCATCCATTTTAACTACTCACGCCATCTATCAGACTAACGAAGAACTAAATACTAAGAACCTGATAGATAAGAGAAAACCTTACTAGCAATCGATAACTCTCCACAGACCACCCAAAGAGGGCGCTACTACTGTTATTGCTGTGAAATATGGAGGACATCAAGAACATACTTATCAGTCTACAAGAAGAAGTCAGACAGCAGAAGGTTGACATGCAAAACATGAAAGAAGAATTAAAAAATACCATAATTAACACAGTCAATGACAAAATCACACAATTGGAAATAAAAAATGAACAAATAGAACAAAATTTAGAAAACCAAAAAGCTGCCATAGACAATTTGGAAAGATTCAATAGAAGGAAAAACTTAATATTTTTTGGAGTTGAAGAAAACGAAAAAAGCTACCATAACCTAGAGAAAACCATTCTAGATATAATAAGAAATACTTTAAAAATACAGTGTGACAACAACTGTATAGAACATGTAAGAAGGCTAGGAAAAAAAGGGGAAAAGATAAGACCAATTATTGTAACTTTACAAACGATGGGATTAAAAATAAAAATACAGCAAAATAAGAAACTACTAGAATCAACACCCTACTATATTAAAGAAGATTACCCCCTGGATGTCCTAAAAAAACGAAAAGAATTACAATTAGAAGCCGAGAAGGAGAGAAAAAAAGGGAGAAAAGCGTTCCTCAAATACGATAAACTTATTATAATAAATAATGATAACGATAAAAAACAAGATGAACACAAAGTACCACAAGAATATCAAAATAAAAAGAGAAACTTATCTGAATCACCGGAAACTACAACGAAAACTCTAAAACACAAAGAACAAAGTACAAACCAACCAAATAAAATTAATAAAACTAACAATATGAACAACTATCTTATAAAAGCTCCTGTTCTCTCCTACCAAAAGAAAGATCAATCCACAATGCAAGGCGACAATCAAAATCAAGAGAAGTAGCAACTAACGCCTCCCTCTCTCAGCCTCCCAACACGGCTTGTCACCGCGGGAGACAAAGACTACAACCCTCCAACAAACCAAAATATATATATATGTACTTACAACGTTAGATCTCTACTTAAACCTATACAAATGGAACTATTAAAATACTCCCTTACTAATATCAAGCATGACATCATTGGACTCTCTGAAGTAAGAAGAAGCGGAAACGATATCATAGAAGATGAAAATTATATATTTTGCTATACAGGCAAACCAAAAGGACAACACGGAGTTGGATTTTTAATTAAAAAACAATACAAAATGAATATAGACAATTACATAGGAATATCCGAGAGAGTTTGCCTTCTAAATCTTAAATTTGAAAACATAAAAATAGCCATCATACAAGTTTACGCTCCCACTCAAGACGCAACAGAAGAGGAGATAAATACCTTCTATGACCAAATAAATCATGCTAGAAGCCTTACAAATGGCAAAGAAATAATTATGGGTGATCTTAATGCCAAAATAGGTCAAAGAAAAAATGAAGAAAACTCTATCATCGGGCCCTTTTGCCACGGCATTAGAAACCAAAGAGGCGACAGATTGGTGCAATATGCAATTGAAAATAACTTTACTATAATCAACTCTATATTCAAAAAGAAGATTAATAACCTATGGACGTGGATCACACCAGACAAACAAACAAGAAACCAAATAGATTATATTATGAGTACCTACCCAAAGCTTTTCCAAAATATAGAAATCTTAAATAACAACACTTTTGCAAGCGATCATCGACTTGTAAGAGCCACAATACAAATTAATATAAAGCAAAAGAAATGCAGAACAAATTTTGGTAGAGCCACATCCTACTTATCAAACCTACAAAACCAAACAAAGTACTTATCAAATCTAACGAATAAAATAGAAAATGTATATTGGGAAGATGTTGACAATATAGAGACATTCTACTCAAAATTAGAAACTTGTATACACCAAAGTTACAACGAAATTACTACAGAAAAACCGAAACAACATATAATATCAAACGAAACGAAAGAACTTATCAAAAAACGCTCAGAACTACTACATGTATCACGTAAGACACAGAAACAAAGAAAGGAACTATCTACACTCTTTAAAACTACAAATAAACAATTGAAACAAGATTACCAGGATTATAAGCTAAAAATAATAGAGAAAAACCTCCTAAAAACAGGAAGTCAGAAGAAAGCACACAAACAGTTAAACCAAGATAAAAAGTGGATATCAAGCCTACAGTCAAATAAAACTACAAAACCTTTACAAACACGTGAGGATCTAGTTAAAATAGCCTCCGATTTCTACAAAAACTTGTACCACGATAAAAACTACAACCACGAACAAGCATTGTTGCAAGAAGAGAGCCAGAGTTATAACTGGGAAATAAATAGTCCTATTCAACTTTTTAACGCTACTGAAATAATAAAAACTATTGACAAATTAAAGAACGAGAAAAGCCCAGGATTCGACAATATTCCTAACGAAGCCTTAAAAATTGGAAAACATATATTAACTCCGCACCTAATCATATTGTTCAATAAAATATTGGAAGCACAAAAGATCCCCCAAAAATGGGCGGAATCAAGAATAACTCTATTATACAAGAAAGGTGATCCAACGGATATTGGCAACTACCGCCCAATAAGTCTACTCCCAACAATGTATAAATTATTCGCAATGTGTCTAGAAAAAAGGATAGAAGTAGATATAGAGAAACACCAAACGAAAGAACAGGCAGGATTCAGACCAGGGTTCTCAACTATTGACCATATCCATACGCTAGAGCAAATAGTGGAAAAATATCAAGAATTTAAGACCCCGCTCTACCTAGCGTATGTAGATTATGCGAAAGCATTTGACTCCATATCACACGAGAGCATTTGGCAGGCACTGAAACATCAAAACATTCCGAATATATACATAAATATAATCAAAAACATATATGCAAAAAGCACAAGTCGTGTGAAGCTCGATAGACTAGGACCAACAATTTATATACGCAGAGGTGTGAAACAAGGAGATCCACTCTCACCCAAACTGTTTATTGCAGTCCTACAAAATATAATGAAGGGTTTACAGTGGGAAGGAAAAGGAATAGATATAAACGGCAAGTTCCTCAGCAACTTAAGATTTGCCGACGATATAGTCCTTTTCTCGACGTCATCAAAACAACTTGAAAAAATGCTTACAGATTTAAGTGACTCTAGCAATACCATTGGTCTACAACTAAACACCTCTAAGACTAAAGTAGCTACAAACAGTATACAAACCCCCCATTATAGTAAACCAAACACCAATCGAATATGTCGATAGCTATATATATCTAGGAAAGCTCATTTCATTTAAAAACACACGGCATAAAGATGAACTAGACAGAAGAATTAATATGGCTTGGAAAAAGTTCTGGAGCCTGAAAGAAACATTAAAATCAAAACTTCCATTATATCTTAAGAAAAAAGTCATGGACTCATGTATACTACCATGCCTGACATACGGAGCACAGACCTGGATCTACAATAAATACACGAAAACAAAAATACGCACATGCCAGCGCTCTATGGAGAGAAGCATTCTAGGCCTAAAGCTCAAAGATAAACAAAGAAGCAGCGTTATAAGGCGCAAAACCAAAGTTATAAATGCGGTAACGCATGCAATGCGGTTGAAGTGGAAATGGGCTGGCCACATGATACGAACGAAGGGTGAACGATGGACGAAACTCGTCACAATATGGAAAGGTCCAACAGGCAAGAGAGCTAGAGGCAGACCTATAGACCGTTGGACTGATGATCTACGAAAGGTAGCAGGAGACAACTGGATGGATACAGCAAGAGATAGAGTACATTGGAAACAGTTGGAGGAGGCCTATACCCGAGAGGGGCCATGACTTAATATTAAATTTAGCATTATTACTTTTTTTTAACTTTTTATATTACGCATAAGTCAAACTTTTTTTTATATATTTTAAAATACTTATGTAATAGGATTAAGTCAAGGAAACAAATAAAGGCTTATTATTATTATTTTTGTATGTCTCTAACCGACCACGGGACTACAGAGTCCCGGATTTTTGGAAGGCGAACGTGGGGCCGAAGCCAACACGCTGAAGCCCTTTTGAGACAACTTTAATGAAATGGTAACACAAAACCGACGATTATCCCTGTATACACTATAGAAATGTACCCAAGAACAATCCCCGGTTCTGTGCTAAACTATTGCTAACTATGGATAAAAACTACTTAGGCTATTGTGATGGGATGCTAATGGACTAGGAATGGGGAAACTACGGGAACTATGGCACCTGCCGATGACAATGTATTAAATACATGTTAAAATGGCAGGTGGAGACTCGCCAACTCACTTACTGGGCCCCCGGGAATCAGTCACTGAAAAGCAACAAGAGGGCAACAGGGACATGAGCGGCTGAGAAGGGTGAGGATACCTCGGCGGACTTTAAACGCAGATCACGCGCTCCCTGTGGGTCCAGCATCACCGGCCCACTCGCCACTTACCACGAGGCACCTACCCTCCGAGCAGGACTAACCTTGCTCTAGCGACTCCACTCTGACCGGCCGATGAAGGCAAGCCAAGAGGCGGGAGACCTATCCCCCGTCATGCTTCACTCCGGCAAGCCGGAGGTGGGGGACAGTATACTCTCCCTGGAGCACTCGGATATATAGCCCCGCGGGGTCGCTACTCCCCGTCATCCGCCTCAGATGCCCTGCGGGGCTTATTATTATTATTATTATATGAACGTATATGAAATAGAATCCATTTATTGATCTCAAGTTAATAAATCATCACATTAATATATTCTTGAAGTGCACACCTACTTGTAATATAAAGTTGTGTAATTTCCTCAACCCATCCCATAAGATAAGATCCATATGGGTGGTGGGATGGATATCTATTAACAAAATAATGTCTTGTGTCCATAGCGTTAGGGTTAATAATAATTGATCTTAGAACACCAATCTTAGGTTACCGTAAGACAATTGGACTCGCACGAGAGGTAAAGAACTTTATCACTATTTACATTTATCGACATTTATTACTCTTTTGTGCTAATTAAACTACACAGTTGCGTCGACATTTGGTTAATAATAACTAAAATATTATTAAGTTCCTAAGTCCTACTGCAATATATAATCTGAGTAAGTGTTCCTTAAAGTATAGGAAGTAAAATTGCCCTTAGTCACCAAATCGTTTAAAAATTTACTTGGGTGCTGTCCCTATAAAAGATAATAATATTTTTATATTCTGGTTGTCTAGCTAAAACAACGTAGATAAAGTCAGCTGCAATAAAGGGTAAGCGCTTTTGAACGAAACTATAAACATACTTATGCAGCCAACTATACTTACATAAAAAAAAAAAAATATTACGTTACCTATACGCGGTCATGAAATTGGAAAAGCGTAAAATATTAAAAATGGAAGCAGCACAAAGCTGATCATCAAATTGATGAGGTCAAGTATGACATGAGAGCAGCATAGCTGCTCATGAAATTGAGATATAGAATTAGAATCCCACATTTATCTATGTGTAGACAAATGTTTTAGAAAGGTTAGCGGTTGTTTTGCAAAAGGAAAATTGCATCGACTAGAAAACTGTTTGTGAGCTGCTGTCACCTTGTTGAAAGGAAGAAGAGCATGAGTTGAGGGTCAGGGACTCTTCTATTTTATGGTGATGCAGAATGTCACAGCTTCAAAATATATAGTGCAAAGTTAGTGACACCTGTTAAAGTGCGTTCGTTGCATAATATGGTTCTAATTAGTTAAAATCTGATTCGTAATGTTACTTTACACCTTCGTTATAATCAATATGTAACCATGACACTAAAAAGCTTACCATCAAAGCATAATAATTCTTTGACTACTTAAATTTTTGAAAACCACATTAGGAAAAGCAAACAAACATTACAGAACGCAATGTCCGGTGATAATAGTGTTCTTGGATGCCTAACCGAAATATAAGTATTCCTATCGCACTATTATATGCAGTATGGTATTCATATGTTAAGTGTTTAATGCTAAGAAGCTTACAGTTTCTTGACTAGATATTGGACATACATTGATGTAGGGTATTTAAAGCCTATATCAGAATTTCAGCGAGTGTACTAGCAGAAACGTGCAAAGTACCAGCGCTGATCAATAGGGTTGAAGACCAGATTGTTTGTTACATTGCTGAGATAATGATAGGCTTTGATATTCCACTCTCAAATTAAAAACTACATATTACCAAAATTAGTTGAGTTAGCATTCTCTTGCTTACAAGGCACACAAAGTACTTAACTCGTACATAGAACTATAATTTAAACCATTAAATTGGAGACAAAGTATGTGGTCACCATTAAATGGGTGACAAAGTATGGAGTCACCATTAAATTGGAGACAAAGTATGTGGTCACCATTAAATGGGTGACAAAGTATATGGTCATCATCAAATTGGAAACAGTCCATCTAGGTCACCATTCAATTGGGACGATCTTATGTGATTACTTTCCTCGTACGGCTCGTACGGTTTTGAATGAGTGAAAAGCATTGATGAGGTACCCTAATGCCGATCTTTTACCTTGGAACAATGCATTCTGTATCAGTTTTAAGTGAAGTCGAACCAAGCAAGATGAGTGCTCATTATCTGAAGGTACAGCAATATTTGAGATTTGCTTGATTTCACATGGACTGATTGGCGGGATGTCTGCCAAATGGACGGATCATCTCTAGTGTAGATATAATACAGGGCCGGAACAGCGGCTACAAAACCTGAAGTTAAACTTGCCGGCCTGATATCACTGCTACGAATTTGTCTTGTTGAGCCTGAAGCAGATGCTGGTATGTTACCGTCTGCAAAGGGACGGATTTTTATTTATGTTTATTTCACAAGGGAAGGGATGTAGTGTCCCGCAGTATCACCGATATCTGTCGTCTCCTTAAATGGAAAGGGAAATGAAATGGAAACGGAACAAAGTAAATCAGTTTGATGGCAGTGTGATCGGTGGACTGATCTGATAGCGTGGTTTTGTTGTGCTGCAGGTGTTTGATAGATCTTTAAGAAATTACCAAAATATTTATGAGTTTGATTGTTGAACTTTTTGAAACAAGGTTAAAATCAAAACAACAAGGGAGAGATGTAGTGTATGCAGGTACATGTGCATCATTGTATAGGTTATGTCATTATTATGACGCCTCGTGCGCATACGTCACTCGGTTATAAATACCGGATCGAGCGGTGGGGAGTCAGTCGTTGTCAGACTGTCGACCTGTGTGGTGGTGCGTTGGCGAGTCGATTAACATAATAAAATGAGCGTACAATACAGGGTGTAATTGAAGTAGGTCTTGTTCACGTCTCAATTTCATTTTGTGTATTTTTTTTTCTTTTCGTGAAGGTGATGTTTGAGTGTATGTTTTTAAAATTGTATTATTTTGTTTAAATAAACTCACGATCGACTGGCGAAATTAGCGTGCTATCATTAGAAATACATAGGTATGTAGGTACAATGCACATCAAATGTAACTAAAATATTAGTCTATTTAAACAGCCTTGTGGCTCATCTATTTTTGCTACAAAATAACATAAATCTTTGTTTCCTTTTTAATGAACACACAATCAAGCCAAAATAAACAACAATACTCTTTTAAATGAACCCGGAAATGTCCCGATTGGTACAATCCGCATGGCAGGCCGGCGTAAAACATTGTATGTTCGGTACAATGCAGTTAATATTAATTGCCAGTTACCTGACGAGCAATGGTGCCACAATGCATACATATGCGATGTCAATACCGCAGGATACGTTATACAGTAGATCAATGTTAGTTGTGATAAAATTATTTGGAGTGAACTGTAATTGTAATGGTAAAAGAGAAATCATTACGGAACGTTTTGCTTCATTAACAATATTGAGAAATTTCATTTATTTAGTCTCAATAAATAGGCTATCATGTAATTTTGTATCATGTAATATTCATGTAAAAAATCCGTTTTTCCCACTGATTGACATCGTAATTTATCTTTCAAAAATGATACTGATTGAAAAAATCTTTTGCAATGGTTCTACGGTACATTAAATGCACAGTGGTACGTTAGTGGACGATATAAAATTCTGATTGGATAACAGATTATATTACCTAGTTTACAAATAAACTACACAGCATTTGTTATCGTTATATGCGTCCTATCATGCGATTGAGTGAAAACTTATTCACAGTTCAGTAGCTATTTTTACTTGTAAATAAAAAGTGGACCAAACATTATATCTGTTATGGACCATGTGATTAATTCGGGCATTATAAATAATGCCCGAGCATTATGAATAATGTCTAGCTTTATCGGGCCACATGATTAATAACTATCTTAACTTCATTATTTATCACATTGCACGGGCATTATTATATTGCTACATGACAGTTGGGCAATTTGATAAAAAAGCTATATTTTACGCGGTGATATTTTCATTTGACTTTTATTAAGAGAAGATATTAATTATGCCAAATAATAAGTCTATTGCTTAAACTTTAGTTTATTTTGTTTTGTAATAATAAGTAATTTCTATAAAACAAAGATTTGTTGTAAAATTTTTGTTTTTTAATAATATTTTTTGTTATATTTTTAATATGACTTTCCTTAGCTTTTAAATGCAAAAACTAGTAAATTTTTAAGGCAGAAGTCCTTCATAATTAATCCAAATCATGAGGCTGATTATTTAAGTGGTTTGATATTTCATCATCTCAGGCATAGGACGTCCACTGCTGAACATAGGCCTCCCCCTTAGATCTCCACAGATACCTGTGGGAGGCGACCTGCATCCAGCGTCTTCCGGCGACCTTTATAAGGTCGTCTGTCCACCTCGTTGGTGGACGTCCTACGCTGCGCTTGCTAGCCCGTGGTCTCCACTCCAGCACTTTACGACCCCAACGGCCATCTGCTCTGCGAGCAATATGGCCTGCCCATTGCCACTTCAACTTGCTAATCCGGTGGGCTATATCGGTGGCTTTAGTTCGTCTACGGATCTCCTCATTTCGGATTCGATCACGTAGAGAAACACCGAGCATAGCCCTCTCCATAGCTCGTTGAGCGACTTTGAGCTTTGAGATGAGGCCGATAGTGAGAGACCACGTTTCGGTGCCGTAAGTCATCACTGGTAGCACACATTGGTTGAAGACTTTCGTCTTGAGGCACATACCTCATGTCGGACGAAAAGACATTGCGTAGTTTCCCGAACTCTGTCCAGCCGAGTTGGATTCAGCGGTTGACCTCTTTCTCGAAGTTGGACCTGCCTAATTGGACTACTTGTCCTAGCATAGCGTTTGATACTAAGTTTATTTTAAATTAAATGGCAATAACAATAAAAAAATTGAAATTAAATATGTTTGTATTACTTTGCCCAAAAGGTCACGGGCAATATGTATAGTGCCCGGTCAATTTGATTATTTAAATAGTTATTATCAAATTGCACTCTCATATTGGGCATTTTTCATAATGACCGGGCATTATGTATACTGCCCAATTTATCACTTGGTCCATAACATATCCATATCTTTGATCTGAGATCCATAATACGTTATTGTGTGGCATCATCCTATTATTTGTAGTAAAACCTTATTTTTGGAATTAAACTAGAGACTATAGATAGATACCTATAGGTACAATGACACTATATAAACAATAATTAATTTACTAGCGCATAATTATTAATTCACACGCAACGAAAAACTGAAACCCTCAAACAAACCATAGAGCGATTTATTCGCCTTCAAAACTCAAGCATCATAAACCAAAGACATTAAACCCCTGACTCTAAAGTTAACTAAACGCTTGCTTAAAACCGTTTTATTCAGCTGCAGGCATTTCCCATCATTAATGTTTTTTATTAAAGGGGGAAGTGTTGATAGCCTCAATGGCATTTAGTGGGTAAGTGGTGGAAGGAGTGCCTAAGAAAACGCGGGAAGCAAAAACTCGAAGGGCGATGGGCCGTCATTGTAAAGGATAAAGGGGAGATCGCGATAATCCGCAAATGTGGGACTTATATGGTGTTAATAATGGGATATTATGTTTGGTTACACGAGTGTATATCATTGTTGTAAAGTCTATTCGCTTGGTTAGTGTTGTTTACACGATACTTTTTTGTTCGCGTGACGGTTAGCGTAGGAAAACAACAACGATCTGCGAATCAAGTCATTTTCCAGTAATTAGGTAGGAACTAGCTTATTTTACGTATACAAGGGTAAACACAATATAAATTAGGCTGTTAATATCCGAGTTCAACAACCTCACAAAGGTCCAAAATTAACTAAAGTACAAAGTTGAACCACGCAACAAAATTTTCACGTAATCGCATTAACGATTCGGCTGTAAAACGGGTCTGTAATAATAGTATGATATTGTAACATTTGAAGCCAGTGTTGCCAGGGTATAAACATTAGTTTTGCTGCAGTGGGGCACCACGGAGATCTCAAGTCGATAAGCAACAGCGTTAAAAGCGCAATAGCACGAACTCCAAGCCTTCGTGAGCGATATTAACTAGTGTTATAATTGTTGTAAGGAACGGATCGCGTTAAAAGATTTTTATTTCTTCGAATTTTCAACACTAGTTGCTTATCTAGGTTTTGTTTTTATTCGACGTACGAAAGGAGGTTCGCTTATTAATGCCGATAACCTGGCAACTGCAATATTCGTAGGGTTTGCATTAACCACCTACTTCTATGTTTTTTGTGTTTCCATCTTCATTATAGGTAAATACTCACTAAAATGCGCTAAAGGCGTGGATACCTATCTAAACTAAGCTATACTAGGTACTTGGATATGCGTGAAAATCCGTCTGTCTGCGTAACAAGACTGATACGCTTCTGTTATGTTTATTACCAAAGGGGTTGCTGCATTAAATCCTATAATCCCATTAGTAAAACACCTCCCCTATCTTATCTTACGTTTCATAATAAATAATGTTACGTCGCATTAATAAGCGTTAGTGTGACATTTATTTTCATTACTTAGAAACAATAGGTAAAGCAGACAGCTCTACTTATTTACATTCCTATGATGTTCATTCTCTATTTTTATGTTGTAATATGAAAACCGTTACGTAAGCACAATATTTGTATAAAACAAATAATATAAAAAAATTAATTCACAAACATAACATTAACTTACCTATAACAAAATCTGTGACACAACAAAAGTGAAAAAGAAAAGCGGATATTATTTGATGGCACGATGTATCACTCGAATAGGAATGGGGGGGAGTGCGAAAACAAACTCACTGCCAATATCCAATGAAAAATCAATCCATCAAAACCAATAAAAAATCTAGAGCAAGTTATTATTTCGACGGTGGGGACGATTTATAACTGCCTACCTATAGTTTTGTTGGAAATACGCATATAAACTTTTATTTGATATTTCCTTTTACCGCTGTTATTGCGTTTAGTTGTTGTTTGTATTCGGGCGCAATTAGCTTGATAAACAAATAACAATAAATTTTCATGAACGTGGTAATTGCTTCCGTGATCACGTTTTTGGTAGGTTCGGGTTTTTGTTTGTTTGTCTTTTATAAAACTTTCGGCAATATCTATCTATTTGTTTACTTTGACTAATTAATGGGCTGCAGAGCACTCTTATTGGCGGTGTGGTGGGTGCTCCAAAACTAGCCATAAAGTAAGGGGTAGGAAGGCGAGTACTGGTGTCTGAAGCTCACCGGAGATGTATTCTTCTATATACTTAAACTCTCAGACTGGTTTAAAAGCAAAACTAACCTCAGACCACAAACTTCGCAAATCAAAGTCAATATGTACCTAACTTAAAACCGTTTATTGAAGGTGGGCTAATTAAATTAGCTCTTTTTCACGTCTCGTCTTAATCGACCTTGTGAAAAACAATGAAAATCTTTTTTTTATCACCGGTTTCCACTGCCGTTATTGTTTCTGCTCCCACTCAGCGTCAGCTTTTGCTTCATGATAATCCTGCAGGTTGCCTCTGCATATTATTACAATATAGAGAAATACAAGCTTGAACTTTTTACTATATTAATTTTACAAGTTCAAAACCTTTTTCAGAACGCAAGAACTGTGTCAAATTCAAATGTTGTCACTTGTTAAAGTGACATTTCGTTTGTTGTCACAGCTGTTCGGAAAAATAAATATTTACGTCTTTATTTTCGCGAGGATATACGAAATAAACGTTCCAACTGAATAATTTATAGATAGCAAGACCGTCACAAAAATATAATTAAATCTATGAGTATCTTATTGAGACCGGGTAAGATAATTGAGGTTATAAATTGTGAAACAAACGGGAAAGTTCTAGTTTCTTGTAGGCATTGTAAAAGTTTCAGGTGTACACCGGATCCACAGAAATATGTCTGCCATGTCTGGAGTGGTGGAGAGTACAATAAGAAGCAAATTGTCGCATTTCCTGGAGGCTAAACATTTGGATGTCATCAACGAGTCCTACATGCATAACGTGCCCAAAGGAGCCGAGACACACTTCAAAGTAGTCGTTGTTTCTGATAAATTTGAGGGATTGCCATTAATTAAGGTACTGTAATCTACAGGATTTATTGTATAGCTAGAGGAACCCTCTCGAACTTACCATATAGAATACAATATAGTAAGATAGATATGATTATTCCATACAATAACTTGTGTGAATGCCAAGCTCCAGATGTTGGCCGCGGTGGGGCAAGAGGGCTCAATGTTGTTCCATTTTCTATGATTAGCTAGGAAGTAGTACTGATAGATTCTTATAACTTCTAAAAAGAACAAATTGTTTATTTCAGAGACACCGCTTAGTGAATGACCTCTTAAAAGATGAGCTGCAGAGTGGTGTCCATGCACTATCCATTGTAGCCAAAACTCCCGAGCAATGGGAAAAGAGTGACAAAGTTGTGGAAAGCAGCCCAAACTGTAAAGGTGGATTTGGAAAGTAGTCTTGAATACAGTAATTTAATTTATGACTTACATTTTAGTAATAAATTACATTATTTAGTACATACCAAATTACTTCTTTTTTTTTAATGTTTTTCCAATAAGAGAACTCTAAGCTTTGCATCATATAATGCTAACAGAGCAACAATGTTAAAACAGTGCCTAAATATTAAACAATTAAATTACACTACTTACAGTCAAAACTACTGAACCAATTTAGATAAAATTTGGTACACAGTCTAGCTGGTTCTAAGAGCAGCGAACATCTAGTAGGTACTTGTTGATTACAGCCATGCAACACTTCCACAGTAAAAAAAGTAGGCATTCATGGTGTTCGAAGAGAAATGCATGGAAGATTAAACAACGTCAACCTTCAACTTTTGAAGAAAAATACCAAAATGAATTTTCAATAAAAGCTTTATTCTTACACCACATCTTAACAATCTAGTTGGACTTTCTCTTTCAGCAGAACAATATGTAATACACAAATCATTCTCATAATACTCATTATACAATAATGTATTCTTACCTTAACACTATGAAGATTCATATTCTCAATTCTACACACAATTCAATGAACAACAATGATATTTGAAAACTGTACAGCATGCACTTTGATAGATTTATTTTATACAATTGTAATATCTCAGTAATAATTCTGTTTTGCCAGAAAATTGGTAGTTCTACAGCAAATGCGCTCGGCTACCGTTCGGAGTGAGGCGTCGCGCGGCCACTTCGACAATAGTATCAAGGTAACATACGAAGATATTTCCAAGATATGCGAATGTCGCGAGCCGCGCCTTGCTAACTTTCTTGTTAAGTTTGTTTTCTTTTAATTTTATATAATACTTATTATGTGGTAATGATATTGTTATTTGACTTGTTCAAAATTCTGCTTCTTCCAACCTAATAGACAGACATGTGTTGCTGGGGAGTTTGTTGCGCCACTTCTTCCCAGAAAAAACACATAGGAAGTGGTGAAGGGTGGGCGTTTTGGATACTGTCTTTTGTTTTTGATATTCGAAAAATGCTGATTTGTCAGCCTAATTTGAATAAACGTTTTTGAGTTTGAGTTGCAGTGTTGATGTCAGCCCACACATAGTTATTTCCCTAGTATAAGTAGTGTAAGCTGTCATGAGCTGTCTCTTTAACAGTAGTTTTACTATCACCAAACCTGGCAAGTGGATCCATTTTGATATTTTACAGAAATCTGATTATATTCATGTCATATTATACATTTGATGATTACAGATATACATAATTACTTCACAATTTTTACATTTATTTAAGTTCCAAATTGTTAAAAACTTGATTTACATTTTTGAGATTGAATATACTATTTAGTAGACATAGAATTTACACTGATTATTTAACGTTAAAAAAGCTAATTAGCTTTTGACATTGCTATTTATATAATCTTGATTATTATATATTTAATATTGTTTCCTGTAGTTTTTCACAGTCCACTGTTGTACAGAGTTTTCAAATAGTCTTTGATCACTGATGCAAATACTTGGTACACTGCACTCGATCCATTCATACATTTCACACCGCTTAGAGAACGGTGTTAGTTGTATCAGAGGTTAAAGTTGTCTAGCCGTAACTTGCCCTCGTTTTCTGTTAAGTAGAGTAAATCTGCCATGGTTTGTTCACAAATCGCTTCTTCTGCTTTCTCTGACATCTGTGAACAAACAAAGTGATTAAAATCATCTATCTCAACAGCATGGTCTTAATTTTACAAACCATAGAATAGATTCATAATATTACATCAAAATAAAGTCTTCCTCTCCTTCTCAAAAATCCTTCCCTTACCTTACTTCTCAAAATCAGTAAGTATTAGTTTCGTAGAAGTCGTTAATCCACCTCTACCAAATACTAACTGTATAGTTGTTTGTAAATTAACACAGTTGTTTGGATACACATAAAAGAGTAGCTGAACTATGTAAGCTAAGATAATCCGCCGGAATGTCTCGGGGATGGACGTTTCATTTAGAATATGAATATTTATTTATGGAACAGTTTTTACAAGAAATATTAATATGTAATACACTCACCGGTCTATACTTATATTCGGCAGACGGCGGATACTTGAAGTTAGGCCCAAAGTTAACACTAACAGTGATGTTCTTATGTAAAGACACGGTAGGATAGTAGCAGCCTTCGTAAATGTCTACAAACGCCTCGCCCTGACACTCGCCGTTCTTGAAGAAGTATATCTTACTTCCCGGTAGAGGTTTGAGATTGTTAAGAGATTCTTGTATATTGTCCTTATCTTCATAGTAGAGGTGGCTCTTGAATTTTACTAGTGGCTGGAAAAAGTGTAAGAGTAATTTAATTAAGATTTTACAGTTCATGAACAAGATTGTAGTTTTCAAACGCGTTTCTATGCTTTTAGGGAAAAACGGATTCACCAAATTAAACAGAATTTAATATGGGGATAAATAGGAGTAGACGATTGTTTAATTCCAAATAGTCATAAGGATGCAGTTAAAACTGTAAAAAATAAAATATCTCCACTTACCCTATCTTTATACGTATTAGGTGTATACTTAGTTGTGGCGCTTTCAGGCAACACTACGAGAAAGCCTAATGTGTCGCCCTCGCCGTAACCGTTGCTGTAGTGCTTGCCTTTAGACTCGTGGAACCTGGAATTTTCATGTGTTTTATTATAGAAATATGAAGTTATTTAATCTATACTTTTTTTTAACAATTTAGGGTTTTCTTGTGCAATACATCTTCTAATATATAAAAATGAATTTATTTATTTATTTCTCAACCTTACCACTAACATTACATATAGGTACAATCTAATGCGTTAGCGAGGCACTTATTTAACTACTTACAAAAATAAAATAAAAAACAGAACCCTTTTTGGCATTCGGAATTGTTGTTCATTAGTCTGACTAAAATACGAAAATGGCTGGACCTATTTCGTTTTTGTTTTGGTTTAAAAATGTTTTTACAGGTTCAGGGAAGGTTTAAACGATACGAAATTCGCGGGGTCAGCTTAGTTATTTACATTTATTAATTTTCCTCATATTTATGGATGGATTTTCATAGTTTGAAAGATATTTTCAGTTAGGCTACAGTAGCAGCTATTGCGGCACGTACCTGGTCCCCTTCCGACTGCGCCAGCTGTAGCCGAACTTGTCGTAGCCGAGCGGCGCCTGCAGGTTGGCCACTCTCCTCGCCCAGCCCAGCCGAGCTGCTGCACCTTCCGGTAGTTCCTCAACGCATGCCTCCCAGTACCAGCTGCCGCGACACACACCTGACACAATAATAATAGTTGCTACAGAAACCAAATTTAATGGCGGTTCGCAACTAACTAAAGAGCACAGGCTTAAAGTTAGTTAGCTGCATGTCAGACGAGCAGGGCGCATATTATATTATCCAATGCGATTACAGCGCGACGTATGGGTACACAGCCATGGCATTCAAGTTTTCGAAGGTGTTTCGAAGTGCGCCTGTGTGACTTCTCGAAAAGTGTTTTCACAGAAAATGTAGGTAATCCTCCGTGGTAGGGCGTCACCCTCTAATATCTAAAAATGATTTATATGCTTTTTTACTTCTTGTAACTCACCATGAGTAGCCCGCACCATGCAATACCCTTTATCCCCGGTAACCGCCAACCGGTCTTCCGATATCTTGAGTTGAGGAGCTCTGTCGTGTAGAGCTAGCAGCACTATGCCGGGACATAAGGACCGGTATAACCAACCCGGGATCGGCTTGCCACTCCATTCGTTGCTTTCATCGAACTCCTAGAGCAAGTCATAGTTTTTATAGCATGTGGTATGATTGAGCTTGCATTTAATTAGTTTTTTTTTCTATCAATAAGATTACAAAATTATCTTTGTATTTAAATTATAATATTATTGGTGGTAGGAATTCCTGCGGGATTCTGGTTAACCCTGTATAAACGCTATCAATAAGAAACAAGTTCAAGATTTGTTTAGGAACTTTGGATGACAATTCAATATTGTATTCATTGACAATATCACGATTTTCACAACAAGCCATTATTAGCAAACATATTTATTACGAACCTGCTAAACAATAGACAAACAAGATGCCTCATAGTACATGCATTATTAAACTAGAATCTGATGAACTGTTTATTTTGCTGATTAACTTTGACATACGAACTCCTCATCGAATTCCCAAATACATTTTTTTTACACTCTCCCTTATCCAAACGAATTCCCAAAAACACTAACATTTATCTTTTACATGAAACAATACTTGAAATATTCTTCGTTTGTCGTCTCACCTGTCGAAAAGGCGCGTGAGGATCAGGTTCAGCCAATATATACCGGTATCCGTCCTTATTGAAGGGATGTTCCGTGGGGTAGCCGTGCGAGGGCAGCTTGAGGGCGCCGAGGTCTGCGGCGCGGCCCTTCTTGCCGAGCGGCGCGCCGGCGTCGGCCGCGCCGCCCACTGCCGGCCGCCGCTTGCCTTGCCTGCCCTTTACGTTGCCGGCTAATGGGACTGGAAGTAAAAGACGAAAGGGCTTATGTCGTATCTGGTAAAGACGATGATCTATTAGGCCGCGAACGCACAGGCAGGTGGCTTGCTTAGCGCCTAGTGTCTAGCGCGTCACCTAGCGAGTAGTCCAGTAAAACGAACGTTCTAAAATGAACGCGACCGGCTGCACTTCGCGCTTAGCGCCTATAGCTAGTCGAATAGCCAGGATGAAAGCCGCTAGGCACTAGGCGCTAAGCAAGCCTGTGCGTTCGCGGCCTTACTAATAACGAGCAGATTGTGAGTAGAATATGTATGTACATAATCCGAGGACTTATTTTTTGCTTATATTTGGAAGAGGGGAAATCCCATTGTGGGTGGAGCAGAAGAGAGTATGAATCTCTTATTGAGTAAACCCTACCCCTGTTCCTTCTAGGATTTTATGATCAAGGCCTGCGACTTCTCCGGACAATCCCGGCCATCGGTCATCTATGGGGTAAGACAAGATCTCTGGACAATTTGAGAAATTATAATAGGATTTGGTTTGATTGCATTGTGTTAAGAACTAAGTATGTTCTGTACTAGATTTCTATCCTCGGTATTTATGGAAGACCTATTTATTTTAATCCTCTAATCCTTCGCGAAACGAAACTCTTGTCGGCACCGTAAAATATTCATGATTCATAAGTGCAGATAACGAAGGCGTTGGTCGAAAATTAGCACCTCATATAATGAATGGCGTTGCAATTAGCCCGAACTCGCGCTTTAATCAGATTTCGTATGTATGAGTATGTATGTTTTATCGATGAATCAGTAACAGATTTAAAAAATGCACACTCTACTAGGGTAATAACATCCTATTATGCTGCCAACAATAATAACCGCATAGGCCCTTTACGCAATCGCGCAATCATCGTGAGATTTGGCGGAGGGCCATTTTTGAGACAATAAACCTTAACCCTTAAAAAATTCCGGTTCTTTAAGACCGAAACCTCATGCCGAAACTTAACGAACTCAGATACGATGACCCGATATCTATGTTAGTGTCCGTTACTTAATGGAGCTGGCTGAGTACAGGCTCAAAAAATCGAACTAGAAATCGGGCCCAATGAAATACGCAGAAAAAAGAGGGGTTGATGAACCAATCGATTTTTCATGCCTCGTCTATAAATATGTACAACAAAAAAAACTTACAATCGAATTAGTGCAAAATAACGCTAGTAGTCACAAACGTTGTGGTATCGCAAAAAGGAAGTGTGTGCTGTCATGTGTGAACTTATAGTTCGGCCATTCAGAGAATGCGTTCCTGACACGTCGCGATTGAACTGACGACGTAACTTTGCAATGGCGTTGCAGTTACGATAAAAATATTTTTGCTGGTTGTTTACCGTTTTAACAATTGAGGAGCATTAAAACAACATTATTATATCAATAATCAATGAATGTTATAATTTTGTGCCAAACTGAGTGTCAAATAACTTGGTAAACAATATTTTTCTAAATCTATACTGCGCTATTACAAGGTTATGTCAGCGGTTTATATTTTGTAGTGCTGTGCTAAAAATAACAGGCAAGTATCGTAATCTGTTCTTATACAGTTATAATATAAAATAATACGTTTTGATTTTCTTTTTAAGAATTGGAAAATAATGGACTATAAGACTTAATTATAACGTTTATGAAATATAAAAATAAAACTATGACCAAACCGCATTTTTATACTTAGATTAAAAATGGTAACCCCAAATGGCGTTATGGGCCGCCATTTTGTGACGCTAAAACAGTCGTCCGTTGTCGTTTCGTGCGCATAGACCACGTTTTTCAAGTGTTTTCGATCTGTTTTTATTTGATTACCCGGCTTTTGTTAGACCGAGATATCAGGATTGATTCTGTTATTGATAATAATATAATTATACATGTAGGCGAAGATGATGATGAAGACACCACCTCCTCAAGCAAATCGGAGTCTGATTAATATTCTGTTCGCACATTCAATTCAATGTACTTGTAACAAAGAATAAATAAAACAATTTTATTATATGAATATTACCTTTTTTTGGTTTCCACTTAAATAACTAAAATATAAAACAAATGATTCCGCCAATTTAAAACGAAAATAATCTTAAAATAATGCGGCGGTTCATTTTGAAGGAACGGTAACGAACTCAGTGTTATGTTGTGCCCATCACTAGTCGTGACTAACTGATAGGTGTCAGGAACGCATTCTCTGAACGGCCGAAGTATAATAAGATAGGGCTGGCAGCGACCATTTTGAAATGAGATTCGTACCCAATATAAGAACTTAGCGTAGAGTCTACAAAATTCTCCAAATTATTTTTGACAATTTTTTTTTTCTGGTACTGTTGTCAAAGGATAGAAGAGTGTGAGAGAAGAAAACATGCAGCGCCGACCCCAAATAAAATTCGGGTAAGGGCAGAAGGATGACTGCTGTCAGAGAATCTAGAAAAATTATCTGCCCCATTTTATGAATTTAACTCGCATAATCACGATTTAATCATATATATGTAGGTTAAATGTGTATAGTATACCTAATTATGAGAGTTAACCTCTGTCTTGAAGTCCTGAATATGGTCACGTAGATAATAACGAGAAGCGACATTGCAGCGGATGATGCAGTAACAGTGAGCGTCATGACCTCATTCCACTTGCTGCAAAATGTCGTCATCCGCCGTCTCCTTTTAACTGTTCGTCACATACCTCTGCCTCAAAACATTCGTATTTTATCCGTTTATTGATAAAACTGACCCCAAAATAGAAAGTCCTACACGGGTATTAACGGTATTCTTACTTACGTAAATATTCCCGGAAAAATTGCACTGAAATGACGTCTCTATTTTAAATGTCTTTGACGACCATATTCAAGAGTTTTATGTTCTCAGAGGGGCGGGGCTAAAAAGCTTGACATGCGTACAGAAGACAGTAAGTATTTCCAAGAAAAGCTGTGACGCAGATAATTATTTATAGTCCCTTGGGGGACAAGTGAATGTTACTTAGGGGACTCTGGAGACATTAAAGTCTATAGAGTGTATTAGAATTTAACCATAACAACGCAGTTAGATTAGTCGTAAAAATCTCAACACAAAAAAGATTATCTAGACTGCTTCAAAACCACGGAACCGTTATCAGCAAAAATATTTGGTACCTAGGTACATATTTACCCCAATAGAGACCAACTATTTCGAGAGAGGTATAGAAACACGTTTTGTGGTTTAGTCACGACTACAATTTCCTCGTCAGAGTCGATAACGGAAAAATATCTTTAGAGGCGGTAATAAACACTATTAATAACAGGCTATAGATGCTTTCATATAATAACTAACACGAGTGCAGTTTTACTGCAATGATCTCGGACAAATCCTCATTGGATAAACGAATACCGAGACTCCTATTATGCCACGCCAGCCATACCAATCGCATAACTGCAGGAAACAATTATTCATGCAAGAGGATGTAACACCATACGTACTAAAGACCAGACATTAAAACATAAGTAAAATCATTTGAACTTTTAACAACTTACTATCCATGTCGTCAACACCAATATCTGGACTAACTGACAAACTTGTCATATATTTAGTGCAAGAGTCGATAAGATAAAGTCCACGTATCTAGACGAACCTACGCGCCGATAAAACCGAGTCTTACGTGACAAACAACACAACAATGTGGAGCGCCGAACATAAACATCCCACCGACATCATTATATTATGGAATAAAAATAATTCCAGCCATACATTACGCTACTTTAACGAGATAAAAACGCGTCGCCAATACATACCTACTTATAAGTAAACATTTGTTCAAGGCAAATTACGATTCTGATAACAGATAGCCGTGTAAACTAATTATGTATGCACATAACATGCCGAGGAGGTGTAACAGTGAATTTGAGAAGAAAAAATATCGGACGTAACTCACCAGCCATAAAGTTCAAGGTGATTATGAAGTGAACTATTTAAATCTAAAATCAATAGAGGAGAAATCGCGCGGCTAACGCGACGGTCCTATGTGTACTTATCGGGGAATATACGAACACACTAACGTAGAATATAGTGTTTTAATGCCGCCGCTGTGTGCGTCGCGAAGTTAGTGTTTACATACACCAATGCATAAAGAACAATGTCATTATTCAATAACATGTCTTTGTGGTCGACTCTACAATTCTATGTATGCACCGCGCGTTACGTGTCTACGTTTTTCAGTGTTTTGGATCGTTTCCAAAGCGATATGTCACTCGGTCAATTATGGTGTTTATACCACTCAACAATTTCTAACTTGACGTTATTTTATTGAGGTCGGGTTGGTAGGTCGCGTCCGTCAGAGCGAGCTCCTTTTCGCTACGATAATATTATGCCAGCTGAGAGTAATTCAACAGTAATTGGTTAACCTGAGGATCAAATCGATTTTATTGGTCACGTTAAATTAATTAAAGTTCTCAGCGATATTGTTTGAAAGTCTTACAAGATTTGTTATTGAACAGTTGATGTTAGAGTATTTTACATTAAAATATTGGTCTTTAATATTAATATTTAATATAAAAATATGTTTTAAGTACTTAAATCAGTTAAATCAATAAAAAAACTGAATTTATTTAAAAAAATCTGCTCACAATAAAAAAAGTCTCTATTTGAAAGATTAAAATTTTGAAATCAGCACTAAGCCAAAGCAGATTAAAATATCAGCAGCCTACAAGAACTTCATAATTATGTACATCTTATGTGACCTTTATAATAAAATTGTAGGTAATGCAACCTCTTGAAATCGGATCCTGACGATCGCGGGGCAAGATATGCAGTGTTTGGGCTTCAGTAATGGGAGAAACTACAGCAAAAGAAGCAAAAATAAAATCCAACTTACTGGTAGCTATCCCCATATCAGTAACTTTAAGCTGGCCCTGCTTAATCATAGCCTCATAGTTAGGCTTGATAGCTGTGAGCTCCATATTGTACAGACCAAACATTGGGCCCTGATTAGCGTCCTCCTCATAAGTAAACAACACTTGGATGTCCTTTATTAATGCTCGCTGCACTGTTGCGTACCACGATTGTGTTACTCTGAAAATGGTGCCAACATTTAATATTCTAGAAAAAACTTAAATTATTTGGATTGTTGGGATACAATTTAATGATAGGAAAAGTAGCTTTATAATTATTTCACACCTGGAACTTCACAAAATAACAAGGTGCAATGTTTGCTAATTGACAAAAAATAATGAATTCATTTGTTTTTTTCCTCTTAAAATATTGAGTGCCAGTATTATCGTCATATGAAAGAGTATTTAATTCAAAGTTTAGATAAGCACCCGTACACATTTTTTTTTAATTGATGGAAAAAATTATAATCAATTTGGCTACAGGCTACAGTTAGAGACCCAATTAAAAAATATTTGTAATAGGTAGGAATAGTACATCAGGTTTTTCTAATAATATAATGACAAAATACTTGTAGTATGCAATGTTCCCGAAAAATGTGGTAAATTGGAAAATTATCTACTTTTTACCCAGAAAACTCATTTTGTTCAAAAAATGGTGGTTAAACCATTCTCTAATTGGATCATTCAACTGTAAGGCTATTAATGAGTGTTAACCAAACTAAGGTCTTACCTTCTCGGCATAGTAGTCATAGCTTCCCAATACTGATCAATGTATGGTATAATCTCCCGATCCTTGCTAAACAGAACTCTGTTGCTGCCGTCCTTCACAGTCTCCTGCCGTAAGTTAGCGATGGCTGTCAGACACATCTGAGGAAACGCTGTGGGCAAGAAGGTATAGTGAGGAAAGAGGAAAGACCAATACCAAGAAATTACTTATGTTTTATTTCCTCTTTGTTACTATCTAAAGTGAGACCCTTTATACTAGGTCCAAAGGCATAATAAGTAAGATACGTAAAACATTAATAGGCAACATTGGCTGGCTCACTAATGACTAAACTGGATAAAAATTTCTTTTATACCACAACTACAAGGTAAAATGGATTATTGTGTGCTATAAACTAGAAGTTTTACTTTCACCCAACCAATGGGCTATAAAACTGAAACTAAATTGTTCTTTCAAAAGCCAACCTAGATTTACATAGTTAAAGATAGGGTTAGTTATGGAAAAATATGATAAGACAAATAGAACAAATACTTACGAGCCTGGTTCTTCTTGAAAGTCTCAAGTCCAGTTGGAGAGCAATTCTTGCAAATAAACAAATAGTTTGTCATGAATGGTACCAACTTTCCAAGTTGGTAACCAATGCATGACTCGTGAAACCATCGATTGCAAGAAGCACACAGCAACTCCGCTATGTTCAGATTTCTATCTTTCCCGCTAAAAATAAGAAAAAGGTTATTCATGGAACACCTTCCAATTTTGAAATCTAGCTAACACTAGGCAACGGAGGTGATGTTACTCACCAGTAACAATTTCCCTGAGATTCGTTCGAGTTTTTATTCGATTTATTTCTTTCCGCATTATCCCCCGGCTTTTGAGATTCCGATTGATTGTTATGAGCATTGTTGGAACCAGCATCTGAATCCTTGGATTTCTTGTACGATTCTGCCGCGTCTGACGACATTTTCAGTATTGTAGTTTACAAAGACTTTTGAGGATGAATTCACTCACATTTTATTAGAGTAAGTAAAATGTAATTCTCTTTTTCGTAATTAATACGAAATTACAGAAACAACAACGAACAAGCTGGGTTAGCAAGTGTTTTTTTTCTATCATACTGCATTTCAATTATTAACCTACAAGTAAGAAGAGTAAGAACAATTAAAAAAAATGTGTAAAGAAGGCGCTAGTGTTGCGTGCTCATACATAAGTTAGAAAGGGAACAGTATAGTATTTGACATTAAACTTGTGCACTATTTGTTTTAAGCGTATAGTATCCGTTCTGAAATAAAGCATAATGGAAGCACCGTAATGCACCGATTTTTAATGTAAAAGTAATTTGTTTATCTACAAAATTATCGACAATGACTTTTTAATGGTTTTAAGATCTAAAACTTTATTAATTATTTTATTATAAGTATTTTACAGAAAAATAAATTGAAACTCCTTTGAGCTTTGTGATTGGCTTTCTCGTCAATGTCAATGGCATAACATTTTAGCTTTCAAATTCAAATGTCTGTCATAAAAAATTTCAACAACGGTTGTCGTGGTTACAGTTTGTTTATATCGGAAATCTTTGAATTAATGCGAATTTAACAGAAAACACATTATTAGAAAAGTATTTATATACAATGGATTCAGTAACAAGTACAGAAAATGTGTGTATGGATATAAAAATGACCCAAGAGAACATGTTGCTTGAAATAATACGAGAAGTGTGTAGTGAAAATAACAAATTGTCGGATAAACTGAAGGGCAAAGTGAACAGGATTATTGCTGACTGCGACCTCTCATATTATTCTAGTCTACACAGGCTTAGTACGGGGGATGAGAGCACTGCTACAGTATTAGGTGAGATTTTTATTAAAAAAATTAATGTTAAAGTTGAACTTGGTTCATATGGCACGAACACACATTACAGAAAATCTTTTGAAATAGTCGTTAATTTTGTGTAAACAAACACATACAAGCTTAAGACAAAGCCTGAAATAATTATTGATATATTTTCGTAGGCTGCTGTCCTACAAATACATTCAAATCAAAGCAAGACAGACCCTGTGATTTTTTTTTTTTAAATAAGTACCATTATTTATTGCCTCTTTGGACATATTATTCCAATACACGGAGAATGATATCAAAAAGCAATCTAGCTTACCTGATTAAACCAACAACCTATTTATTATCTCTTCTATAATTTCCAGGTTTCATGCACCAAACAGCAGCAGAGTTAACATTCGATGAGCAATCCGAATTCAACCAAGCAGTGTTGCAAAAAATACAAACGAAACTACCCGCGTTCACCGCAGAGCTAGAACATTTAAAACAATCAACTACGAGTAAGAAACCCCTAAGTGAGGAGAAGAAAGAACTTCAAGACAGTATCGATGAGAAACTAAGTACTCTTGAAGAACAGGAGAGTGAGAAAGTAGAGCTGATGATGGAGTGGCTTAACCATAGGCTCCGAGATGTTACTAAGTTCAGTCATGATTCTAGCGAACTGTTGACGTTGAAGACTAAGATTCTGGATTTGAAATCTAAGTGAGTATGAAATAAATAAAATAAGTTATATCAATAAATAGAAATACAGTAAGATGATGCTTAGGCTTCACTAGAATCTTGCGAAAAAACCTAAGTAATAGATACTTACCTTGCCCAAGATTCAAGCTTAACGGAAAATTAAACTAATTTATAGTAGTCTGCAAAATTGACTAGTCATTGCATATTATAGAAAAGTGTGTCCGTAGACTAAAATAGTATAGAAATAAGTAATTATGCTCATGAACATCAAGCTCTTTATTATTAAGTACTGATCTTTGTGTCAGCTATTTAATTTCAACAGACCATTAAGACAACTGTTCATAATTAGAACTCATTTAAAAAATCAATGTTGATACAATGAATATAATCTATTGTTTCAATGGAAACACAAACCTCATTCTTGTTTGCTATTTCTCGATTTTGAAGTCAAGTAAGCTCAGTATTACTTATTGCTCTATTTCTTTCTTTAGGCACCTGATAAATGAAAATGAACATTTTACTTGTTGTCTACTACAATCGCGATAAATAGCTATCTATTTAATAAATCCATTGCAAACTAAAATTTAATTTTTAATTAAAAAAAAAAAAACTACAAAAAAATATTTCCAGGACATTCACAGCTTGCTACACCTCAAATTAATCAATCGAAAAGTTGACCAAAATGAAACGCTGTCCAATCTAATCATCATTATTTTCTCTTTCAGAATTCTTCATCTACAGATCCTGCAAAACATTTTTACTGAAACAAACCAGTCTATAAAAGCATATGGTGAGATACATAAGGATATGAAAGACGCCATTAAAGAAACTGAACTGAGGATCAAAAACTTCAGAAGTATCATAGACAGTGATGCATAATAGTTAACAGTACAAAAGAAACTATGAGAACTGTAAGGTGGTTCGTTATTGGATCATTTTAGAATTTCGTGACTGTAGTTCTCGCCAAATATCTTTGCGTTTCTGATGTTAGCTTTTTAAAGTGTTAATCTTATCGGGAACCTTTGCTCTTCAACAGGCTATTGACGTCTCAATAGTAAAAAAATACCATACCCAAATCTATACTAATATTATAAAGCTGAAGAGTATGTTTGTTTGTTTGTTTGTTTGAACGCGCTAATCTCAGGAACTACTGGTCCGATGTGAACAATTCTTTCATTGTTAGATAGCCTATTTATCGAGGAAGGCTATTGGCTACTTTTTGTCCGGGTTCCCACGGGATGCGGGTGAAACCGCTGGCAGAAGCTAGTACCTAATAAATAAAAAACACCTATGTGCGTGAGTGAGTTTTCTAAGGACTAACTTCAGAATGCAAAGTTATTTGGTGCAAACTGTATTCGACCTATGCCACCATCCATTTGGTTGGTTCACAAAACAACCGACTTTTGGTTGCTCGATGGTTGTTTCTCTGTGTTCATGCCAATGTAATATCGGTGCCTATTTACGACGCACAAACTAGTCGTTATTATTTTAAGATGGATGATTCTATTTTATCATATTAACACAGGATTATCAAGTTGATAAACAGGCTCGACTATTTATTAAAAGTTCTTCATGTTCAGTTATCACGCCCTACGAAGATTTCAAATGCTCGCATTGGGTATTTCAAATTAAAAAAAATACAAACTTAGTCAATTATTCTTTACCTGCGAAGACAGGGGATTTATTTGTTTTTGTTAATTATTGTTTCTAATATTTCGTAATAAATGCCGTTTATTAATTCATCATGGAATTTTGTCTATTTTCGTCAACCTTTATGTTTTTTTCCCTGTTTTTATTTTTGGGATATGTAAAGAAAACTTGAAAGTTAATTCATTTAATCATTGGGCTTCGTAACCTTTTCATTTGACCATGTAATCTTAGCATTTTCATTTTTTTATATCCGAATTTGATTTTAAATAATTAATAATTAAATATTGCACAGTTATACACATACCTACATTTAGTTATTTACCTGGAAATATAAATAGCCAAAGATAAAAACAGAGGCAAACATGTTATTGCTCAAGTTTTGCAAATAAACAATAATGTGGGTAGTTTAAATCTAAATGCGTACCAATGAATCATAAAAATAAGTCAACGGCATTTTATCTCCGTATCCCGCCATTCAGACGGAAAGGAAATAAAAAGAATTGCAAAAATAAGTTGGTAAATGCAAGTTTCAATAAGAAACTGCCGTAACGAGAAAAAACCTCTCAAAAAAAATGCTGTCCCTGTTTTAATTTCAATTGAAATTGACGGATTTTTACTGATTCGTTAATTAACTACTCAATGTAATGAAAACCATCCCTATTAAGGTATTTTTAAAGTTAATATTAGTTCAAACCGATTTCACTTTGCTTCATCTTTTTGGGAAAATTATCTTATTTCACAGACAGACGCAAATACCTACGTAATTCGGGTGTTCTTTTTTTGCGGGTTAAAACAAACCAATTATCTTGATTACTAGATACCCACAATTTTACAATACTCAAGATACTTAGTACAGAATTCAATATGTACATTTTCTGTTTCTCGTTCGTCATCAATCAGCAGTTGACTGACATTGATGATTAGAGTCGAGCAACTAGCCTTAACAATTTAGTTGTAAGCTAACTGTGGTGTCGAGTGGTCATGTCATTTAGTGAACCGAGATAACGTGAACTTGAAAAATGATGGAGCATATTTCTAATATCTTCGAAGTGTTGACTAAAACCTTCAGGTAAGTAATTTTTTTTAATACTTTTTTTTTTATTTAAAATTAGAGGTTCCAAAGGCGAAGGTTGAATCTCGCGGTCAGTGATAACTATGTAAACAACGGAAATTGGTTTGCTTCCAGTTAGAATTAGATAGATAAATAATGATGATGATACAGATTAGCAGTAGTCATGTATAACTTTAATTACTTATTTATTGTACACGAGATTCATTATTTACATTGTAAAACATAACTTACGTATTTGTCTTTGTTTTGAGAAGTAAATAGCGCACTAACTGTAGGCCACGCTAAACTAATTTATAAAGAGAATACTTACTGCTTATCCCATAATTATAAAAATAATAGAAATGTCTAGTCATTGCTGAAATTCTGCAACAAAATGTTTCAAAATCAACTTGGCGGTTGCATTCGTTAAAAGATTACAAACTGACTTTCTTAACTCAGTGTATGTACCTCAGTGGTCCTTGTGACTTATTCTACTTCCTTTATCAATAAAACGGAACTAAAAAACGCCCCCATCCACTTATCTATGTTCTTTTGAAAATATATTGTTTACCTAAGTTAAATGTTTTTTTTTGTGATTTGTTAATTGTTAAATTGCTATTTAGCAATAAGACCGCCGATTGTACTGTGTTTTTGTATGTTGTGATGTCCTGTGTTGTGTCTTGGTGTACAATAAAGAATAATCTATCTCTATCTATCTATCTATAAATATAATTGTAAATTGAAAACTTCTTACAATAGTCACACTGTTAGTGGGTATTTTTTACACACGCTGATGAAGAGAGTTAAATCTGACATTAGGTAATTAAACTCATCAGTTAACTAAGTGAAGATGATGAGTTACTCTAACAAGCTTGATATAAATAAATAAATTAATATCATGTCAGCTTTACCTAAATTTAGTAAATCCAGATTTTAAATCAAAAATATCTTCAACTTTTCTCGAGGAACAAACATCGTAAATGCCTTCTAAAATGAATACCTACCTACTCTCTTAGGTTTCGTGATATCTCCAGATTCCACGGTGTCATTGAGAACTTCTGTTGCCTTGCCCATGAATTACAATATTCTTGACAGTTTTAATCACATCCAATTTGCTGTCTTCTAACGCCCGGCTAATTGAAACGACACTGGAGAGAGATACTCTAATATCCTAATCTTGTTTGACACATCTGGACACATCGTGGCTTTATTTTTGTTGTTGTGGAAATTTTACCTATTTGCTTACCCTATCGCAGTTTAGGTTAAATAGATTTGTGGACTGTTCCACATTTTGGTTAATGTGATGGAATAGTTTGTGTTCTAATCTTCGTTTCTCATTTAAAGTTAAAAATTGAATTAACATTGGTTATTGAATGTGGATCTTGTATAAAGTAGACCTAAGGCAAAAGTAAACCAGGAAAATGGCCTAAGTAAAGACACAGATTACTATTATAGTTAGTAAAGACATCCATACTAGGTAGATCGGAAACAAACTGCTGTCTACAGTGTCTACTTGATGTTGCCTTTTATGGCAAAATGTCCTCGTCAAAGATATTATGTAGTTGCGAATTATATGGTCCTATTGGTAATTATTTTCTCACAAACGATTCCGTTTCTATCATTAATTGGACCTTATAGATAATTTATCTTTTTAGTTTTGATGTCCCCAACTGTGGCAGTTTTCGGAGTGTTACTAATTTGATTTCAAGTCCTATGATTTCAAGTAAATAGTAGTAGGTAACGCCTAGTCCAAAATGTTCAAATCAATCGAATATCGAATCTATCGTCTAATACATATTGATCCCGTTCACCTACTTTTCTTGATGCCCTCGATAACACACCTGATAACATATCAGCGGTATGCTGACTGGTTTTACTTACTTAGTACTTTCTTACACGTGGACGTCCGAGTTCATGACTGATAAAATTGCTTAGATACCAGTGCCTACCTACCTATCTATACCTATGTATCTATGTAACTAATCCCATGATTGTGTAAGCTTCTCGCTACTTAGTCCGCAAAGCTGTCGCTGTGGGAAACTCTCAATTAAATTAGGTTTCACCGTTTCAGTATATTATAATGTTAAATGTTGTTAGGCGTTTAAAACCAGATTAATACTATGGGACCCGTAAATCCTTGATTATTTTCTGGTAGGTAGTTTGCCATAGTAGATTGTGGTCTATTGGGTATACCAACAAGTCACAATGTAAACAAATCTGGGAATTACAAAAGATCTGCTGAAACGCCGCGACACGCAACCACTTCTTCAACTGCTCGCGTCTATTTCGCAAAGAATCAAAAGCACAAAATAAAACTAGATTCTGCAATTTCGTGAATGAAGGCTGACTCTATACTCTCTTCTTTGAAGCAGCTCGTTTGTATTCCAAAATCATAATTCTGCGGGTCAAAAGTACAAAGTATGTTCAAACAAGTCATTATTTTATACTTTATCCTTATCGTCATAATTTAATAGGTAGGATGTACTGAACCCAACTACCACAAAATTAATATGAAATAATAAAATGCCATCTGTGCAAAGTTCAAACTTTTTTCTTGGACTTATTAGCTCATTATAAAGTCAGATGATGCGAAACAAAGGTTTCAGTTGTAATAAATTGTTATGTTTGGTAACCTTTGTACTTTCCATCTTGTTTGTACTTTGTCTGTTAATTTAATCTAACAAAGAATATAAAGAAACTTGTTTTTTATGAATCATCGTTACTAAAATGGTTGTAGGTAATGTTCAATGGCCTTGTCGAAACATTGAGGTGTGATGAAAGAAGAATTTCATTATTTTAGTAATTGTTGTCAATATTGAAATTCTTAAACTAAGTAAATGTTGATTTGAAACGGGTGCTAATTAAACAGGCTTCTTTTTAATATCATTATTCGCCCCCAAAAATGTATGTTGCCTTCTAAATTACTAAGTCAGCCACAATTAATAAAGCGTCGAGCATCTAAATAATACTATCTTAGCCACGAGTTATCTTCCACTCTAAATACAACTCAACATGATGGTTATTTTTTTGCATCTAAATTTGTAGCATGCATTCTAACAGCAAACTTCTTAAATACTATTAAATGACATCATAAAAATATTTATTTACCTTCTAATTTTTTGACTCGTACCTACTGAGTTTTTTGTTTAAAATATAACACATCCCATATTAATTGACCCATCATGGAAGTAAGCATGCAACATGCAGCAAGCATGGCTTCTGTCACGGCTCCGGCGCTGCGGGTCTCCGGAGGTCCCATGCGAGCTTATCGTCTCGCAGATGGTTTTCACGCTCACCACCGCAGATTCGCCCCTCCTCGCCTACGCGCTGTTTTGAATTGCACTCTAGGGGTAGGGCAGAGAAGACTACGTGGAGTCGCTTTTGCAGTGATTCGTTTTCGTCACTAACTTCAATTTTTAGTACAATGTTTTTTAATTGAAGGTTAGAAATGGCAATACGCTAAATAAAATGAATCCAAATTAAATTCTACCATAAAAAAAACGAGCCAAGAAAAACGAGATCAACGTTTTTCTTGGCTCGTTTTTGGAAAAATGAGGCCGAGTTAGTAAATTAGATGACAATGTATAAATAAGAAAGACAAGTTACAATAATTGATGATCTTTTATTGAAGCTTTTTAGTAGTTGGCATTGTAAAAAAGACGAATTAGTTTATTAGAGGCTATGTCATTTCCCCGTTGCTTAGTTATATTATAAATTATTTATTGGACACTAATGACATGATTAAACTTCTAATTTTATTATAAAAAATTAGAAGTAAATTAGAAGTTTAATCATGTCATTAGTGTGTGTTGATTAAACTTCTAATTTTATATTAGAAGTTTAATCTAATTTTATTTAATCTAATTTTATATTAGAAGTTTAATCATGTGTCCAATAAATAATTTTGTGGCTACACTTATTATTTCCCATTTGAAACCGTCTAGTCCTTGGGTTGCAATAATGATTTATTTTGTTTGGTAAATTGATTTATTTTGTACAAAGAAGTGAAATAATTTTTCAAAGCCATTCAGAAGTTTCGTAGCCTCTTAAGGCACAAAAAACAAACAAAAAATCTTTTCTATAATACTGCTTTTTGTGTCAACGCATATTTCATCATCCATCCTGATTATCATGTAGAAAGCAACTATTTTGTATACCTTGCTTAGCAATTATCTAGACTAGAAGCTATAAATAGCATTATCAATCCATAGGTTGGAATAGGTATATTAAACCTTTATCACTAACATTAAAAGATTAGGTGCGAAAGTCGACATACTGAGCAAGTATTAAATGAAACCATCGTGATTAGATATTCGATGAACAGCAGTAATTTCGTAATGACCAACATTTTCTTTTAAATGTGAAATTCCTTGCATTACACACGAACTATTATCAGTGTGAACCGAATTGTAGTTAAATAATGTCTGCCGTGGATTTGAAGCCTTTGGCGGAGAGAGCAGGATTGAACGACTATGAGTTAAGGTAATTTATCGATGTTTATTTTCCGAATGTAGAATCTAGAATTCGAACTGTACCTATATCATTATGCCTAAAATTATTATCTGCTAAACTCGATCTTGAACATTGTGTTCAATTGTCACGAGAAAAAATATTGGACCCTTCTTATTCCTCATCACATGTTACATTGAGATTGCAGCAGGTGTACTTACATTTTCTATCGCTCTTACCTCTATAATGTCACACAGATATTCAAGAGCCTTATGTTTCCATTTCAGCCAGATATCAGACCTGCTGGGCATACAATGGGCTCCCATGAACATCCCCATGTCGCGTCGCCTGCAAACCCTGGCTGCCTTCGTGTGGATCTACCTTATCCTGTTCGGAGAAGCCTTGGCGATATACCTGTTTATACAGTTGGTGTACTCCAGGTTTTGGTGGGCGGCCATTCTGTATGGTGTCTGGATGTTGAATGATATTGATATCTGCCATCGGGGTGGACGAGTGTAAGTAAATGATTAGGGTAACTTTTTACATTCAATTTATTGTATCTATAAAATCTAGTTTATTTTGTAGCTTACAGTTATAATATAGCGTTCGGTTGTATTGTTCTTAAATACCCAATAGCTTATGCATTTTCCGCAGTCCTACAAATATTTAACCAATCGAAATGTTTTTTGCTAACTTCCACTTTCGGGGCATTACAACTGTTGATTTTTAAACAAAAGTATTACTTCTTTAATTACAGGTCACAATGGGTGCGAAACTGGACATGGTGGCGTTACCTCTGCGACTACTTCCCAATCAACCTCGTAAAGACCGTTGATCTAGATCCTTCTAAAAACTACATGTTCGCCATCTTTCCTCACGGCGTCATCTCTTTGGGAGCCTTCGGTAGCTTCTGCACCAACGCTACCAACTTCCACAAGCTATTCCCTGGCATGTCTTGCCATCTGATTACCTTAGGAGGACATTTCTTGGTTCCTTTCTTCAGAGATTTGGCTCTGGCCATCGGAATGTGTGCCTCTTCAGAACAGAGTCTACTGCATTTGCTCGATCAGAAGAAATATGAAGGCAATGCTGTCTGTATGATCATTGGTGGTGCTGCTGAAGCGTTGGATGCTCATCCTAAAGAGTATAAAGTGATTCTGAGCAGGAGGAAAGGATTTATTCGAGTGGCTATGAAGTCTGGGTAAGACATTTTTTTGATTTAGTAATCGTCTTTATTTCGTATTGCCAGGGAAATCCCTAACGATTCGAGTTAGTATTTCATAATGTAGTAGGTACCTACCTACTTAATGTTTTTTTTTAATATGTTCTTTAACAAAGTGCGTGTGCTTTATTTGATTACATCGACAAAAATGGCCTCGCATAACATTAATATCTACTCATACTTATTCCAGTCAGAGATTATTTTTATGGTAGGTACATTTTTTAATCATACTTCGTAATTTTCTACTTTCCAGGGCATCCCTGGTGCCAGTATTCTCATTCGGCGAGACAGACCTGTTCCATCCTCCCAACAACCCTGAGAACAGTCTACTGCGCCGCTTCCAGGAGAAGGTGCGCCAGTGGACCGGCATCTCGCCAATGTTCCCCATGGGGAGAGGCATGTTCCAGTACTCTTATGGCGTACTGCCTATCAGGTCACCTGTTACGACTGTTGGTAAGTTGCACAGCTAATATTTTGTTCATTGAAACTTTGTGGAGGGTGGGTCCCTCCCGGCTGTCGTTCCGTTAGAAAACATTTTGTCTTCTGACCTGATAACCAGTCTTACCGAGGGGTATCGGGTTGCCCGGGTAACTGGGTTGAAGAGGTCAGGCAGTTGGTCCATGTAAAACATAATAATGTTCATAGAGGTACTTTAATAGGTACTTAAGGGATTCTCCCTTAAGTAGTACATAAGGCAGTAGGAACTTACTGGCACACGCCGCCGGGGAGTACTTACCGACGTTCTTACATAGGGAGATTACATAATACAATACGATTGTATATAGGTGAGAACATAAGGAAGAACATTGGGGCAAGACATAAGGAAGAGGGCCTAAATTACAACAAAACCAATGCAATAATGAACCTGACTAATACAATATTCTGGTAATTTTCAGTTGGTGCCCCAATGGAAGTAAAAAGAAACTTGGAGCCAACGAACGAAGAGATAGATGCTGTCCACGCAGAGTTCACGAAGCGGCTTCAGACCCTCTTCGAAACTGAGAAGGTTAAGTACTTGAAGTACCACGAAGAAGCTACGCTAGTCATCACGTAAATATAAATGCTATATTGTTCCACAATGCTCAAGTATGCAGTTTTTATTTAATTTTAGTTAGAAGGCATCTCACTTATTTAAAAGTTTGCCTAACATTTACCAATGTTGTGTTAAAATTCGAGATTGGGCGTTCAATTATTATTTAATATGTTCTAGAGCTTTTAGGAAACTCATGTTTTGATCAAAGATAAGACCCTCTTTAAAAGTTATAGAAATTAATTAGGTACATTCTGCCCTTACCTATATGCGATATTCTTTTGTTTAGAACTGCTAAGAATGTGGTTCTCCTATCTTCATTCTTATGATCATTTATTTTTATTTTATTTTTCAATCACATTATTTCCATTACAATTAAAAATAAGCACATCAGTTAATTTAGTAGAAATACTATCAATTCCTTTATTAAATAGACTGATCGATATAATTATGAATTAGTTATAAGTTTGTTATAATTAAGCGGGTAGATCAATAAAGATTTTTATATTATGTTGTAAAATTAGTTTTCATTTATCGTCTACTTGTCAATCCGTAGCTATTAGTTATTACTAGTTACCTTTATATTTATTTATACATTTCTGAAATAGATACTTATACTTACCTAAGTTATCTAGACTAGACAGTACAGTTGGATAGACATTACTAGTATTTCCAATTCCAAATGAATAAAACCAATATTATTTTACTATTTTTATTTATTTTATATATTTACATTTTATATACAACGTTAACATTAACGAATGCGCATGTCTTAGCGCACGACTCATTTGAGCATTATTTTTTTATTTACTCGGCTATGAACACACAAAAATACGACAATGACGGACATCAAACACTACACAATATTGTTTGAATCGCACAAAAGATCGGTTAAATTGCACAAAAGATCGCTTCAATTGTACAAAAGATTGGTTGAATCGCACAAAAGATCGCTTCAATTGTACAAAAGATTGGTTGAATCGCACAAAAGATCGCTTCAATTGTACAAAAGACTGGTTGAATCGCACAAAAGATTGGTTGAATTGCAGAAAAGATTGGTTGAATTGCACAAAAGATTGTTTGAATCGTACAAGAGATAGCTTGAATCGTACAAAATCTAGGTTGAAACGCACAGTTCATGTGTTGATGCCGTCATTAAGCTTGGTATCGTCCAAACATTTGTGCGTTCATAGCGACAATAGTCCTTACGTTTCATGAATGAAGGTATCATTATAATTATACACAATAATATACAATACGAGCGGGAATGATACAGAGTATATCGGGCATGTTACTACGTTACTTTATGATACATTGATGATTTTGCAGTAGGGATATAAAATCGTTTCGAAGAAAATTATCATGAAGGATAACCGTCGTTAAAATATGACTAAGATGTAATTATGGCTCGAGATTTGGTAAAATGACACAGTTTTGATGAGAAAGGAAAAATGAGAAAAATAATATCGATAAACAACACAATCATCAACGATTTTACAATAAATGTAAATATCTAAACGTCGCGTCGATGTAACTAATGTGTCACAACAATGAAATACAAAATGTAAGTAATAAATAAACAAATGAAGTATCGTAGTATCATGCGGGCGTCAGTCCAGCTCCCGCCCATTGGACAGTCACTCGAAAAAAATGAGCTCTAAAACAAAATCACCGACTAAACAACTATAAAATTTTCATTGTTACATAAACTTTGAACACCAATTTACGAGGCAGTTTAAACACACGACGACATTTTATCACCGAATTATTTTTAACGACAACTTTGCTACACTCAAGTCTTAATAAAAATTCCAAAAATAATATACGATTTTTATTGAACAGTGAACATTGTTCGAGAGCTCAGAAAACTCAAACACAAACTTAACAAAGGCTCAACGAAACCTAAAAGGCTAAAGACATTAAGTAACAAGAAGACATTATCGGTGAAATTCATTGTATCATAAACACGGATTGGATAATGGAAAACGGTACATCTCACACAATATCCATTCAGATTTCTACCGAGAATACAGTCTTAACGAAACGGTCGTACTTCAAAATGCCTTTGAACAAGAAAATGAAGGTCACCACCAAACCGATCATGTAAAAAAAAACTTTATTTTGTTTCTATCCAGTGTTTTCGTCGTCCACTAAAAATGTCTATAAAAGTTTGATCCCAAGAACGTAAACGTCTAAGCTGATCCTTAGTCCATGTTTGGAGAGTGTATCGGTGGATGGCCAAGGACTAAAGTGATCATGTGTCGAAGTCGGTTGGATGAGGCTCGAGGCCTGAAAGTCACAATAAATTGACGAAGAGTAGCGCGACTCACGCCTGCTTCGGATGCGGCGCGGGGGCGGGCGGCGCCGGCTTGAAGCACTGCAGCAAGAATGCTGTGTACATCACGAACGCTATTGACAGCGCTATCAGAGCGTACATGAAGATGTTCAGCTCCGGCTGTCGGAACCTGTTCTTTCGGAGCCACTCAAGCACTTCGTCTTCGGACATGAGGTCTCCTGGAAATGACATTTTTAAAATACCAGATTACATTAAAGGATCTCTCAAAAGAATTTGGGAGACTTAACAGTTTTGGAAAATGTTGTCATTTTAGGACCTCTAAAACTAAGTTTTATGGTCTTACCTCTGTATATGCTAGGGAATCTCTTCCTGAAGTACACGATAGCCGGCAGCTTGGTGACTCCCCACTTGCGAGCGTACCGCGGGTCCTGCATCTTCACAAATGTTATGTCCAAGTTGTCAGTTTCGCTGTCAATGTTCTCCAATTTGTCTAATACCGCACGGCTTTCTGTTGATTTCTCATCTAAAATCATCAAGGACAGTTAAAGATTTATAGAATCTATAATGTACCCATATGAAAATGAAGACAAAAAGCAGAACCTAAAGTTTAAAAGGGTTTTATAAGTGGTAAAAGAAATATTGAAGCTGACATTAATTTACTTACAGAAATAAACAGCCAAGAATTCGTTCTCTTCCAACAATTTGTCCAACATCTTGCGGTTCACCTCCTCAATTTCGTTTTTGATCTCAAAGACGTCCTGAGATGTCAACCACTGCAAGATCCTGTCCACTTGATGGAGGTCACCGTCGTATAACATCGGTATTTGCTTGCGGAAGTAAACTAAAGAAGGTATGTTGACGATGTTGTAAGTAGCAGCGGCTTCAGCACTGGCGATTTTGACGAAATCTATACCAAATTGATCAACTTCGCCGTCTATTTGTTCAAGAGATTCCAGAATTTCTTCACATTCCGCACAGTCTTCGTCATCATCTGAAAGGAAAATGTAAGTGTAAAACCCATGTTTTTTCTATCTGTATGTATCACGTCTTGCCCTAACTTTATACTTACAGAAAAAGACAACCAACAGATGCGATTCGTAAAGCAATCTCTCTAACATCCTATCGTTAACAGACTCGATTTCATCAGCCAATTCCCTATTGTCATCATCAATGAGCCACTCGAGAATAGACTCTTCATTTTGTAAATCACCTTCAAATAGAAGAGGGTTACCGTTCCTGAAAATGGTACATTATATATCAGCATCATATACATTCATTATCATTATTTTTTTCAAGGAAAGTACATTTATGTACCTGAAATATACCATAGCCGGGAAAGTCTTGATTGAATATCTTTTAGCGAGTTGTGGATCTTGAATCTTTACCATGTGAATACCGTAGACATCACATTCATCGTCAATACTTTCTAATCCTTCTAGAATATGGTCGCATATGTGGCAATTCAGCTTGTCTGGTGAAATTAAAAAATATTTTAGTATCTCTTATGACAATTTTATAATTCTCTATTATTTTTGGAGTAAATTATACTTACAAAAGTATACAGCCAAATACTGTGTTTCTTCTACCATTTTCTCCAACATGACTCTAGTAATGAGTTCGATACGATCCTCAGTTTTTTGAGTAATCAACCACTGCAGTACTTCTTCTTCTTCAGCCAAAGACCCCTCATATACATTCGGTACATTATTCTCAAAGTACACCAGTACTGGGAAATCTGTCACTCCATAAGATTCTGCGATTGAATAGTCCTGAGTTTTAACGAATTTGATTTCATGTCTGTCGCAGTCATCATCGATATTCTCCAATTCTTCCAATATTCCGGCGCATTGTTCGCAGTCGAGACTATCTGTAACATCCCGATCTGATGCCAATTAAAGTGTAATACCATTTTGTGAGCAAACCTCATTGGATGGACAAACTGTATCGTACTATGGGTAGTTTACTGTGCTGCTACAAAAACCAAAACCAAAATGTCGGACTAAATACTTGTGGAACACAATTTAGAGGCGAACGTGGACGGAATAATTCACACTTGGCATAAGTGGGAACAGGGACTAATCTACTTATTTATCAGACCTTAACTACCTATACTGGTGCGTTCATGCTACATGCAGCAAAAGTAATGGCTACAAAGACAGTCAATAAAAAAGTTTGCAATTGCAAGGGAACGAGTTGCCAATGGACATGGTTCTAAGGAGATAAGAGTACCCTCTGGATCTTGTCCCTCATCCTCCTCGTGTTCTACAACTTTCTTTTTTGATGCCTTTTTCTGCAGTTTCGAATTGCACATTTCACATAACGTTTTGTTCCCTAATAAAAAGCAATATAGATTAATAAAAAGATACACAACAATGTTAATTTTATGTACAGTATCGGCTGCATTTTCTTCTTAATCTTCTCCGTTCTTCTTAAACAATAAGTAGTATATTAGAGTGTGAATATTTTGTATTTTAAAGTATAAAATTAGTTGTGTAAGTGTGTGTGCAGTATAGAAGTGTACGACCCCACCCAGGCATGCAACTTACAGAAGTAAACGGCAAGTGATCCGGATTCTTCTATCAAGTCTAGCAGATCTTGACCTTCAAGGGCCTCTATGACATCACCAGCGGGGTTTTTCTGTGTTAATAACCAACTCAGAAGTTGTTGTTCATCGTACAAGTCTCCTGCAAAATTAACTTGGCTATAGTCACAATCCTCTTATGTTAAAATTTTAATTAATCCATCGTCAGCCAATATCAACTATAAGTTTATGAAATTCTCATTACCAGCATAAATAACAGGGTCCTTAGAGCCCATTTTGAAGAACAACACAGCAGGCAAAGCAAACACTCCAAACTCCTTAGCCATCTGTCTGTCATCGATCTTCACGAAGTTAATACCAGAGTCATCAGCATCGTCATCTATGTGCTCAATCTCTGCCAGCACTTTAGGGCACTGTTTGCAGTCATTACTGTCTAAAACATGTGTTATGTGCAATACAATTGGATTTGTAAGTATCAGTTTTTAAAAGAACATTCTAAAAAAAATGATTTAAATCAACTTCGACTAAAAGTCACCTCTACAACAATCAAAAAGAAAACTCACAAAAGAATACTGCTACGTAATCCGAAGTCTGTCTGATCTTCTGAAACATTTTTCTGTTGACTTTCTCAATATGATCTGTCAATTCCATATTCTCAGGGTTGGTCAACCAATCTAATATTTCCTCTTCGTCGTCGATATCTCCATCGTAGTTGATAGCTTTCGTTTTCCTAAAGTATGTGATTCCTGGCGGGTTGCGGAATCCATATTTCTTTGCCATTAACCTATCGTGACATTTAACTATTTTGATTCCGTATTCTGCTGCTTCGTCGTCTATAAGTTCCACATGTCGAAGTACTTTTGGACTATTTGGATCTTCTTCTTTATCTGAAATATAATATTCACATGAATGTTATCTAGCTCTTGGCAACATTATTATGTGTTTAGTTACATATGAAAGGAGATACTTACAGAAAACAACAGCCAGAAATTCCTTAGTCTCGATATACTTGAACAGTTGGTCTCTATCAATTTCCTCTATACTTTCGTCTTCCTTCTGCTTGACCATCCAATCCAACACCTCAGATTCGTCCAAAAGGTCCCCTAAAATAGTTTTAAGTTTTACTTCACGCTGAAAACCCTATGAACTAATTAAATGTTTTAAAGAAACCACATCCATTTTATATTTTGGGAAACTCACCAGTAAATTCCAATAATTGGCATGCGCGGATACAACTACGGCAATACCATGCTGACATCATTCGTGTGTGAAATGAGTAATGACAGTTTTGGTTTATTAGAAAAAATGTATTTATTTAACAAAAAAGTAGTTTCAGCGCCGACTCAACAATTCAACGTAACAAATAAATAAATTAAACATTCATGCGAATTTTCTGCCAAACTATACAACTTACATATCGACATATTGTCATACAACGCCAGCACTGTTCGACCGGAAGGCTTTAGACGACTCTAGCCACAACATTTATCTTCAACGAAAGCAATGGTTAACAGATAGCCTACCAACCTATGCAAGGCAGTGATCGATCGTGACAGAAATCGTCCAATGCGGTCCGATCCCTATCGGTTACTGAACAAAATGATAAATGAGTATAATTATTGCACTGATATCCGGCACTGCGCTTATGAAAATTAATAATCAAGTAATTCATTAGTTTAATGTTGATACAAAATTAAGAACTATAGTTTTTATGTCTATAAGTAATAAAAGTAATATTTTTATCAAATGTAGCATTACAAAATAATGAGATTCCATGAAGACTAGAAAACTATATGAACATGAAATCCTTACAACATTATAAGTCTTTCAAGATGTCACGGCAAAATACAATGAGAAATGCCTTGCGTAGTTATTGTTACGTCTCGATTAACATTTAATTTCTAAATATTGGAATCAATTTACAATGAAATATAACGATTTGTACACCTGCTTACAATGTCTCTAGACATCCCAATATTTAGTCCGCACATGATCTCGAATTGACAGTAAAGCACATTTGGTAGGATGTAGTACAGAGTGGGCAGTATCCACACGGCAGGCAGACAGCTACGGACGGTGGGGATACTCCCTTGTGCAACGTGTTACGACATTCAACCCTGTTAGGTGCTAGCAGGGATCAAGGGACACGAGGTTATTCAAAAGCTAGCAATGTTAATAGCCATGACAGAGATGCAACGTTAGACAATCTATTAGCGAGGTGGATCAGAATCTGAGGGCCAGTAACGATAACATTCGTGTCCACTTGATGCCTTGCACCCGCTACTTGCGCTCATATCCGAGGATATCAGAGCAAGATACTTCTAACATTAACATAATTTACCACCACCAAATATTATTGTCAGACTCGATTAAACCTTTTTTCCCTTTGGTCGGTTTGTCTGGCTTGGCGAGGGCCTTGTTTTTGCCCTTGGGCGGCTTGTCGGGTTTCTGTGGCGGCTGCTTGTCGAGTTTCTTCGGCACCTTGGTCGGCGTGGCCTTCGCTACTTTGGTCGGACTCTGAACTTTAGTGGGACAGCACTGGTAGGGTTCGTAAGTCATTTTTGGGACGGCCGGTTTCGCCCCCAATCCAATGTAGAAACAGCGATCGCCTGCAGTCAGTAAAAATCTCGTTTACAACCCGTATATATACGGTAATACAATAAACGGTTAACTGCGTTAATACTGTGCAATTGTAAACGTTGCGCCAATAGTAAAGCGCTATTTCTAATGATAATGTTAGTAAGTATAAGATTTGAAAACATTTATTGGTCATTAAGCGGTCGCGAATGACTGCAGGCGATAGCTAGAGAGAGGATCCCATGCGGGCACGTCGACCATGCAGATGTGATGGGCCGCGGGGATATGCTACTCAATTACCTGAAAACATTCGTTTTATTCTACCGAATATACTATCTTCATCGCTATCATCATCATCATCATCCTCATCATCATCATCATCATCATCATCATCATCGTCGTCGTCATCAACTTGCTTGAGACGACTGACTTTACCTATTTTAGAGCGAGCCCGAGATTTGATTTCTTCTTCATCATCATCATCATCGTCATCGTCATCATCGTCATCGTCGTCATCATCGTCATCATCATCATCATCATCGTCGTCATCATCATCATCGTCATCATCATCATCATCGTCGTCGTCGTCATCGTCGTCATCATCGTCATCATCATCATCGTCGTCGTCATCATCGTCATCATCATCATCGTCTTCGTCATCATCATCATCGTCATCGTCATCTTCATCGTCATTGTCATTGTCATTGTCACTGTCATCGTCATCGTCGTCAACCTCAACCGAACGTTTGCTGGGATTTTTACCAGGGTAGCGAATTTTTAGTTTACCAACTTTCTTCCAAGTAGCGTCTTCACTCGGGTTTTTAAATTTTAGTATACTTTTGATTGCCGCTAATTTTGCGTTGTCCGCTTCGTCATCATCATCATCATCTTCATCGTCGTCGTCGTCACCATCGTCATCGTCGTCATCATCATCGTCGTCATCAACATCATCATCGTCGTCGTCGTCATCGTCATCATCACCATCATCATCATCATCATCGACGTCACCATCATCATCATCATCCTCCTTGGAACTCACTTCGCTCTGCTGTCGACGTTTCTTATCGACAGTTCCTGGAAATCTTATTTTCGAAGCTCCCATAGTTTTCACTTGCGCAGGCTTCACATTTTTCGGGGTATTTCTCTTTAATGCGTCTACATTATCACCTTTTGTGAACCCCGATGATTTTTTATCACCATCTGCATTGGCCTTCGATTTAATATTAGCTTTATTATGTCGGTGGCTATCTTCACCTGCAGGCATTAGTAACTGTCATGCAAAATGACATAGCTCAAACATCCAGCATTTTAGGCGTAAAGTAGTAACACTGTTTCATAGAGAGATATATATCAAGAATGATGTCATGCACGTAATATTTTTTGGTATCATAATACTTTAGATATTTTTAACATTAAACAAAACCCCTCGACCTTAAACAGATATAACATTAGAAACGTTTATTATATGGATGTGGATTCTTACTTTTTTGATCTACAAGCCACTGCAGAACCTTATTTTCGTTCTTTAAATCACCTATAAACAGGATAAAAGTTGTTAGATTTACATAATTATACATACCTACAGATTCTCTCATCAGTACACGAGAGTATAATCACAATCGCCAATATAGAGGATTTATGTACATAGATTAAGATAATTTGGCAAACATAGGGAAGGATTCACTTACCGTCGTACATGATAGGAACACCTGTTTCGTAGTAAACGAGAGCTGGGAAGCTGAAAATACCGATATCCGACGCCAGCTTAGAGTCCTTGGACTTTACGAACTGAATGCCGTGCTTGTCTGTGTCGTCATCAATGGTCTCCAACTCCTCAAGGATATCGTCACAAGTGTCACAATCTTCGCTGTCTGCAACAAACAAACATTATTTTAAAGTGTTAAACATCGACAGTTAACAAATTTTGTGGAGAAATGGACAGTAATATATGTGGTTTTCAAACCATTCCGTAAGCCATTACACGAATAGAAGACTTTAAACTGGTATTTAGTTGGGCAATTGCCAAACCACGTAATATTTAAAATGATTTACAACGTTTAATTTTAATAACTGAACGGCAATTTCCATAAGAATGTTATGTAATAAAATAAAAATGTCTTTGGTATCTAAAATAAATGTTACTTACAGAAGAAAACGGCTAGATGCTCGACGTCGTTGATAAGATCTTTCAAGGTTTTCCTGTCTACGTTTTCAATGACATCAGGTTGGGAGCTATGGAGTTCTAACACCCACTTGAGAATAGCTTCTTCATGCATCAGGTCACCTTCGTAGATGGTCCTGAACTTATGTCTGTAGAAGGCCAAAGCTGGTAAATCCGATAAGTCATATTCCTTATCGATGCCATCATCAGATGTTTTGACGAAATCAATGTCTTTCTCTTCACATTCGTCGTCGATGTTTTCGAGCTCGCTCAGGATTTTCTGGGACTTCTTGTCACCTTCCTTGTCTGTAATACAAAATTATGGGAGTTTATGAATAACACGGTTCTTGACAAAATATTTTTTTTGCAGTACTTTAAATAAATATTGTCGAAACAAATGAGTGACTGTAACTTAAAAAGACAAGGACAGTATATGCCCCCTAAACCAACGCACTTAAATCAAACTCCAAAACATTAAGGGAATACAGTTTTTTAGATATTGCACTGAAATACTGTAGCCTAAAAATTTATGATTTTCTTACTGCAATATCTATGGTTTATGTGGTTATAATTATAACATCTTAATTTTATTCCTTTTCATTCCTTAACATAACTACAGAAAAAAATGCGGTCCTTAAATATACTCACAGAAAAATACAACAACGTGATCGTTTTCTTCTAGAATCTTCTCTAACATCCTGCCGTTGACTTCCTCGATCTTGCCGGGGATCTCGAGTGTGTCTTCATCAGTCAGCCATGCCAGTACTTCGTCTTCATCTTCGATATCTCCTGAAATGAGAAATAAGAATATTTTAGAAAAACGTGTTTGCCAAGAGTCGTCTATATAAGTTAGGTGTGGCAAATTGGATGTTGATAAAAGATTGATTCTATGGAAATGTGTATTAATTTAGTTTTTTCTCTTTGAAATAAAGGGTGTAAGCGTTTTAGCAAAACTTACATTAAATGAATTAAATAGTGGGAAAACAAATGAATAAGGCTTTTCAGATAAAGTTTATATAAAACGGGAGAAAGCCGCTATGTGAGTTTTCACAGCTTTTATCTGGGCTGGAGCGGTTGCTCTAAAAAATGCAGGTAAACCTTCGGGTAATGGGTAGATAGTATGTAACAACTATGTGCAAAACGATAACTTAACATATGCGTAATAGGTAGTTAGTATATACAACCCTGTGCAAAACGATTACTTTATTGAAAAAGACTGTTAGCAAAACTAACTTACCCTTATAAATAAGCGGGTCCTTATTCCTGAAGAACACGAGCGTGGGGAAGGTCTTGATGCCGTACTTCTTGGCGAGCGTGATGTCCTCAGTGGTGACGAATATGATGCCCGTCTCGTCCAACTCGTCATCAATGTTCTCTAACTCGTCCAAGATGTTGTCGCATTCCTCACCTTCTTCGCAGTTGCCGCCTGGAATTAGGAATATAGGATTTTGTTAGATAGAGTTAACTGTCTAAGAAATAAGGTGTTTTGGTTTTAATCCTATCTTAAACTAACAGCTTTTTCAAGTTTCTAGCTCACACTTGCTGAAAGTGTTATTGAAATTGATATAGTTGATAGATTTTTCAAGTTAAGATTTTAAGAATCCAGTGATAAACTCTCGCAAGAATCTCTCATTTCTTGAAAAAAAAAAAAACAATAAGTTCACAAACATCAGAATTATCAATTAATGAACCATCCTATTTACAATACAGTCAAAATTGTTATTCCAAGTGCTTGGAAAAAATACTTACTGAAGTAAACGACGACATATTCATGTTCCTCAATAAGATCAGTCAAGATCTCATCGGTAACTTCCTCAATGGTAGCACTGTTCTTCTGTTCGATCAGCCACTCCAACACTTCATCCTCATTCATCAGGTCTCCTTCGTATATCGCGGGGATGTTTTCCTCGAAGTACACAAGTGTCGGTAAATGGTCGATACCATACTCTTTAGCTTCGTTCTCATTGTCCATTCTGACGATGACGATGCCTTCCTTTTCAAGTTCGTCATCAATGTTTTCAAGTTCGTTCAGGATTCTGATGTCTTGTTTGTCGTCTTTGTCATCTGGAATTAGATTTTATGTTTTTGAATATTTTGTATTATTTGGTTTAAGAAACAACTTTTCAGCATCTTTTCTTAGGTCCCTACTAAAGTCACAATTCTCAGTAAACCACATGATTGTATGGAAAGGAAGATTTTTTGGTTTGCGTATCGCATTTCAGAAAGCAAGACAAAAATAATCAGTCATTAAAACGTTATTTTGTTTTGCAATGTTTGTTGAAATTATAGCACCCACATCTCTTAGTCGCTTTTCGCCAGAACCCACGCGAGCTACATCATTAAAGTCAAAAATAATACTGACTAAGTCAATACATATTACAGATATATAATTGTTACTTACAGAAGATCACGGCCAAGTAAGGGGTGCTGACGATAAGTTTGTCCATCATTTCGTCCGTGACTTCAGGGATCTCGCTGTGACGCTTCTGGTGGAGCAGCCATCCCAACAGCTCTTCTTCCTTCATCAAGTCACCTTCATATACGTGAGGAATACCCCTCTCGAAGAACACCATGGTAGGAATAGTCTCGATACCGTACTCCTTAGCTTCCTTATCATCATCAATCTTGACGAAAGCGATGTCATTCTGGTCACATTCGTCATCAATGTTCTCCAGCTCAGCCAAAATCTTCTGACTCTTCTTTTGGTCCTTGTCGTCTGTAATAAATTCGAAGAACTGTATTTCATTTATATGTCAGTTCTTGATAGTGTTCTGTACTGAATTATGAAATTCCCTATTTTTAGACGTGTGGCAATTTAAAAATCTGGCATTGTTTCAAACGACACAGCCAATGTTAAGGCCGTGCGTATAAAAGTAAAGAAAATTACTTACAGAACAGGACAGCGACGTACTGCATTTTGTCGATGATAAGGTCTAACATTTCATCGGTGATGTCTTCGATCTCGTCGCTTTCACTCTGATGTCTGAGCCAGTCCAAAACCTTCTCCTCCTCTTCCAAGTTACCTTCATAGTAGGTGGGTATGCCCTTTTCGAAGTAAAGCAGAGTAGGGACTTTCTCAATACCGTATTCCTGAGCTTCATCATCGTTATCAATTTTCACAAACGCAATACCAAGTTGGTCACACTCATCATCGATATTCTCCAGTTCGTTTAGCACCTTTTGTGATTTACGATCGTTATTATCATCTGTAACATAACATTCAAATGGCATTTACAATAACGCAGCTCAAGGAGATTTTATGCTTCAGATTTCTGCCAAGAAATGATTATACTTACAAAATAACACGGCGACAGTTTTGCCGTCTTTGATGAGACGGTCCAACATTTCATCGGTGACATCTTCAATTTCATCCTTTTCTAATTGATCGACCAGCCATTCCAGGATTTCTTCTTCGTTCTCAAGGTCACCTAGAAAATAAAAACAGCTTTAGTAACCTTAAATCACGAAACAAATTTCTACATTACTATTTAAAAGTTTGTTAGCCCTACCGTCGTAAACATTGGGAATCTGCTTTTCGAAGTAGACGATGGATGGTACGTCATCGATGCCGAAGTCCTTAGCCGCCTTAGTGTCATCAATCTTGACGAACTGAATGCCGTGGCGGTCGCAGTCATCGTCTATCTTCTCGAGCTCAGCTAGGACCGTCATTGACTCGTCGTCGCCGTGGTCGTCTGAAATTGTATGAAATCATGTTGCTTAATGGGAACATATGGCTTTGAAGTTAACTATTAGGTGTTAGCAGATTGTGTGTATTGATGCACAGTGTTTTGTTTAAAATGTTGAAAATTGTAGATATAAAATGTGATATAATTTACTCACAGAAGAGTACGACAAGGTTGTCCACGTTCCCAATCAAGGTGTTCAAAGTTTTTGCTGTAACATCTTCAATGATATCCTCTTCATCACCGGTAGATTTGTTGGCAATCAACCATTCCAGTACATCCTCTTCTCTGCTCAGCTCACCTGTAACGCAAACGTAAAAACTCTAAAACAAGATCCCATAACACTTTATCTAATCCTAAATTAGAAAATAAATAGAACTCGGAAAACGTAAACAAATACATCTTTGAATTCTAATGTAGGATTGCCAAAATATTCAAGAGCAGGTTTGCTTATTTGTACCTAAATCCTGAAACAGCAATTACCAGTTATTTACTGGCACTTCATGCAGTTTACTACAATCTCAATCTTCAACATATAAATCTGGAAAGGTTTATGTTGCTTCCAATGCTAGAATTCCAATTACATCCAAAAGAAAGTGTACATTTGACGTAAACCAGTAACTATCGTCATTAACACCCAGCGTTTCCGCAATACGAGCGTCAGCAAACGTAAAATATGAGTCACAAACCTTCATAGATAATAGGTATCTGATGCCTGTAGTAGACCAGTCTTGGCAAGTCTCCAAGATTGTACTCCTCGGCTAGTTCCTCGTCGTGGATCTTCACGAAACCGATCCCGAGTTGGTCAGCCTCGTCATCAATGTTCTCCAGCTCTTGCAGAGCCTTCGCACATTTTTTACACTCCGGTTTATCTGTAACACGTGGAAACACGCTTTATTTTATGACTCGCCCAAACCCCTCCGTGCCTAATTCATGCCTCGGACGTGAAGCGGTGCAGTTAAGTGCCTAATTGCCTATGAGTTTTGCTGTGTGTTAAATTTTAGTGTGCAATATAAAGCTTGTGTCGTGCAAAATCCTATTAGGTTTATGTGTGGTGGTGCACTTTACTAAATCTTATATAATTATAACTATTATAAGCAGCGGGGCCTTTTCGAATGTTCACATCTAAATGGATTAATAAGATCATCATCGTGAAGAAAAACCACTTCAATTAATTGAGCATCCTTGGGGTTTATGTAAAATATCTTGTCACATTGAATATGACACTGATGATGATGTGGACATTAGTTAGTTTCAAAAGTGTATAAATAGGGAGGCAGTGTAAACATCTAAAATTGACGGCAAGCTGTAGACACGGTATGTGTTCTTCCTAAAACATTTAGGTCAAGGTCACCTCAAAATCTTACTTTTGGGAAGTGTTTTGCGTTCTCCACATATAACTTGGCGACATTGTTCAATGGTGTACCTACGCAAATTTGTTTTTTAATAATACCTATTTGAGTGTCGTTACGGGGAGAATGTTTGTCTGACGCTGTAGTCGTGACATGTCGGTCCGTCAATCCGAGCTTGCTGGCGAGACGCAAATAGCCCAGCCGAAATAGCTCGCCTCACGGCCCGATAATGCAAACGCGTTTTTGATTCTAGCTTTCCCTTAGACCAGATATACGAACATCGTCAATAAAGAAACAGTAAGATTCCAGGTAGGCGGTCAATTATAGCGCAAACTTCCACAATTAGAGGAAAGATTAGAGTCTGATTGAATGTAAGTGTTCTTGTAAATGTTATAGTGATGAGAGTACCAATTCGTTAAATTATGACGTTTGAATATAATTTGCCATGTGAGTCATATCGTTTCAATATCTTGTATCGGAGCCAAAAATTTAATTAGCTGTAATCATCATTGATTGTTGATTTAAAGAACGGTTCCTTTATGATGTACACCAATTAAGAATTTCCATATCTTTGACCTGTATAAAATATAAGCGTGAAGCACGTACATGATATAAAAGTACACAAATACTAAACTACTAAGCGAGAAGAGTAACAGCCAAGCTGACATTAGAAGGAGGCATGCCGCCAGCTGAGAATCTTACTTACTGTTTGACGGGCCGCAACTTTTGTGATCAGGACCTACGTCAAAAACACAATCAAAACACACTGCACAATATACAGACGCATGTCTAACTTCCACTAACAATAATGATGTACACGACTGAGAGGAAGATTATCTACTCGACAGGGCTACCTCGATAGAATTTACAGTACCAATTATTGATTACGATGGTTAGTTGAAAAATGGCTCGAATTTATCACAATTGCTAATATACGATGACAAGAACACAGAAGAGAACACTCCAATACTTACAGAAGAGAACGGCTACATAGTCCGTGTCCTCGATGATTTTCCCGAGGATCTTTTGGTTGACTTCTTCTATCCGGTCAGGAAGGTCCATTGCTTCTAAACTCGTCAAGAAATCCAGGACGCTCTCTTCGTCCATGAGATCTCCTAGAATTGTTAAGATTTCACCATACAAAATAAGCATCATTGAATTCTAATACTTAGAAATCGAATTTACATAATGATATTAAGTCTGACCAAGGAATTTAATTTAATACAATTTAGCTCTAGCTCTCTAGTAATTAAAGTAGCCTAAAAAACATTTGAAGAATGTATAGAATTCTATTTATGAAAAGCATTCAAATATTGGAGATAGGCATGGCTAGCGAGTGGAACTGTACAGAAATAATTTAAGAATTCGTAGATTAAATCAAGCTTTATATAAATAGTCGAAATCCTGCATGAGAGCCCAGTTATAAAATTAACAATCAAGGGAAGTTGTCTTGAATCACCGTTTATAATTAGTTGAACAATAAAACGTCAGCTACAGCTGAGCTTTGAGAGCTCATTAAATTGTACATTATCATTACGAGTTAGCTATAAAACACGTAATTTTGGATGATCTTGGACAACATTTTGACATACGTGAATGTTTCCAGGTCACTTCAGCATAAATTTTAGACACATTCGACATGTTGAATGAATAGTGGTCTGTATTTTAGGTCACCACAGTCATGGCATACATGAAATATGTCTTGTATACAGAAATGAATATTTTACGAAAATAAATGAGCTCGTTCTTCGGATTGAATTCGAATAAGCATCAGATCTATTTCGTTATTTGAACCACCTAGCGTCTCGTGAAGTGTGAAAATTAGTGTTAGTAAAACAGCGTTTGCCAATTGTCATCTTACATTTAAGGGTAATTATCGAGTTCAAGAGCTAGTCCCAAAATTATTATATCAGTTCAATACTATCGTCGTCATCTAGCATCATGTGAATGCTGCTGATAAAAGATTGATGCAACAATTTCTTCAAAGAGATTGGGGCTCCTTTTAGGGTCTCTCATTGGTTCTCCTTATAATTTTGCTATGATAGGTGTCTAGTTTATAGTTACAGTAACAGTGACGGTCTGACCTTCGTAAATGATCGGTTCCTTCTCACGGAAGTACGTGAGGGCGGGGAATTTCGTGATGCCATATTGTTTGGCGAGCCGCTTGTCGTTGATCTTAACGAAGTCCACTCCAAATGTGTCCGTGTCGTCATCTATCTTTTCCAGTTCTTCTAGCACTTTGTCACACGTTACACAGCTTCTTGCATCTGGTGAAGATAATGTTTTATGAAGGGATTGTACTTTATAATCATGCTAGGTACTCCATGTAGGAAGAATATTCAGATGGCTTATGAAGACAAAGTTTTACGCGCAGGATATCATAATTGTGCAGTCTGAATGTTCGACTCATTCCAACCGATGTAAGGCTTGACGAAACATCAATAAAGAACAACGGTCTGTTCTTTATATCTAAACCTTGATAAACTCATGCGTCCTACAATATTAAGTAAATTGAAAAGCAAGGCCAAGATAAACTTTAAGATCCTATTCTTGAAGATAATAAACTCTATCGGATTTCGCGGTTTCTTCAATTTGTGCCTAAATCATTTTTATGACGGTCGAAATATAAAAATAGCATTTTAGGCAAAGATTGGATCAGAAATACCGTGCTCATATATCTGCCATCACATAGAAACTGCTAGAAATAAAAATTCTATTGCCACAAAGCTAACAAAACTATATAATATCCTATTAAATTTCAGTTTCTATACGACTTTATGTCTCAATCGTTGTAAACAGATTATCTTCAACAACACGTGGCAAGCTAAATATTTCACGAAATTACCGCATATTATTCTTAGACTCGGAATAATACTAGTGATGACTGATGTAACTAATCGTGTCTTCGATTTGGCTGCGGGAATCAGTTATGTATGTGGCTGCTGATTTAATTTGCTGAAGTCGATATGATGACGGACATGCTGCGAACTAGACAAATAGATAAGCCACAGCTGCTTTGAGCAGTTTTGATTGTTCCAAAAATACTATTGAAGCTTAAAATATGTTCAACTCTAAACAATTTTGACATAGGAAATTCCAAAGTTTACACTACAACGAAATATTGAAATTGCAGTCGATTGAATCGCTTACATTAAAGTAAAATATCAAACTTTATATCTAAGAGTTTGCTTCTTCACTATTGTCAATACAATAATCCAGATTTCCGAAATAAATTTCGTATTCACGTCATGATTATTTAGCAACGTTATTGAAAACCATTTGGACTACATTCAAGTTCTATGTTTGTAGGTATCTATTGTTCTTTCCTGTAGCAGCTTGCGTCCGTTGTTGATTTTTACATGTGTGACGCCATAAACATCATTAACCTTAGCACATGAAAATAAACCAACAAATATAACGAATGAAGAAGTCGCGACTGCTACCGGTTTATATTTACGATGTACTAGTGTACGTTCTGGCCCACATTACGTTCAGTTTGTGGCCGAAGTAGCTTTTAATTTTATAGCTTTTTGCTACTTTTATGTTACCTCAAGAATATGAACAAGTTTTACTAGTATATCAACATGAGCAAATGATTAACCAAACAGTAATAGAAAATGGTTAGGCGTTCTTCCTCATTAAGACTCTCTGTCTATTTTTGTCTTAATAGATGCAACTGAGCATCTGGTTTATTTAATACTACACTGCCAATATTTGTTCGTTGAAAGTTAATGTTTCAAGCTCTCTGCTTTGGTGTTTCCATGTGCTTTGTGTTCAAAAATAGTAGTAACAGCTATATCAATCTATCTTGTTTGCAATTTGGTGTTCAAACATTCTGCTACAGTTTTTGACTTTGTAGTTTAAAATTCAGCTATCATTTTAATTATTTATCAACATGATATATATCTTAACACATTTTGTGTCATTTCTCACCCACTCATAGATCATACGAGGTTACACACAACACTGTATATCGCACCATACGTCTGTCATTCAATGACATGCGATGTTTTCTTTCGCGTCAAGTATTTTAATTTTAAGGGGCGAGGTCATTGCCATGTATTAGGCACAGTTCCAAGCATGAACAATACACATGCTAACTATGATTAAATAAAAACGCCAGTAACACCTAGTCGCTAGAACCATGAGGATGGCTATCTTAAAATGAGAAATGATCAGGATCCTTAGAGCAAAGTTCCGCAATTGGACAGTTTTTCCGTACTGCAGTATCACTCCCTGCAAATGAGACCTACACAAACATCAGCAACAAATCATCATCAAATCACCTTGCAACAAACACATCATCGAGTTGACAGTAATTGTATAACAACGACATGGCCAGCCTACAGATAGTGCGCTAAAAACTATGAAATATGGCTGCGGAAAATTACTAGTCCGTAGGATGATGCCGACCCGCGTTGTTGGCGAGGAACTAACAATCTTTAAATACGTTGACAACGACGCAAACGGTGAATGGACTGCTTCGGAATCTAATGGGAAACTCCACTCTCGACTCATAAGTCAAGTAATTACTAGGCAAATGTACTTATAGGTGTAAAAATCCAAAGCTCCAATTTATAATAAACACAGCTGTTCATCCGTGACCTCACACAACATTATGAATAATAAAATATTGACTCATTAGAAGTGTATGTACAATAATACTAGTGTATCTAATAATAACGCGGCTGCTCTGTTGCAACGATGCGTGAGTATGCAGGACATGCAAAACAATTACAACGCCTTCACACGTGATGAAGAACATACAGTACTATATTTAGGTGGCAATAAAAGTAAGAATAAAAGCTTTAATCTTCTGGAATGTAACTGGAGATCAGATTGAAGTTTTTAATATGTTCCGAAAATGGTTGACCCTATCGAAAGCCTTACCTAAATCCACACGCATGAACAAACTTTGGAATAAGCCCAAACTAACGCATAGATACAGTGTCGGAGCTTTGCCATGGGAGAATTGGCTTTGATGCAAAGCCATGAAAAGATTTCATTCAAGAGCTCAAAATTAACTTCAGCATCTGGTAAAAAATAAACATCCGGTCATACGTAAGTGGGTCATGCCAAAGATTTCATTCCTTATTCTCTAATTTGAGTTCAATTTTGTTTTTAATTCCCCTGTGCCAGAAACAGGATCAACACATTCTTACTTTACATACGTTTTCATCAAACAAAAAACGTTTGTCTATAAACGCGAATGTTAAGCCCTGCGTAACCTTTATATCTCATGGTGATGCTAACTGATCTTTGACTTCCAGAATGCCTATCCTAAATTACCAGAAATTGTTTTTAATGTAATTTGAGTCATGTATGTTTTTTACTAAACGTGACGTTGAAAGAGGCGTCTCTCGCCAAACGGATCCCTTGCACAGACTTAAAATTTTATTCATAACTTTTCATGAAGTTCCACATAATTTTGCACTCAATTACAGTAACCTTTTAGTTAATCATGAAACAAGAACGAACAATTTAGCACAACTGCCGTGATTTGTTTATTACATGGAACATCTTGAACTTCATTACCATTAATTTGTTCTTATGTGTCATAATTTTATTTTAAACGTAGGTACTCTAACTGCATTGTATCCAGGTGCACTACAACACCATGCCACCACGCATTTATGCTTTATTTACATTCGTGTGTGCAAAATTGGTGCTTGAAAATCTTGGCAACTTAGCTGAATGGTTACAAAATACATTTATATTTTGTGAAAGTAATTAAAATATATTTTTAAAAAACAATGCCTCACCTACTGAGGCAAATAAATAATTCACGTATTTATACGCTCGTCTTACAAACATTGTAATCAGTAGAGTACATTTTAAAACTGCCTTCTACAGCCTGAAGGAGAAATAACTTACAAACAGCATGATAAATACTCGGTAAAAACTGGACGAAGTAAAACAAGTAAATCTCATTTTGAGAGCGATGTCTCAATTAATGAAACTCTGGTGGAGTCTTCCTTCACCGACAAACAATATGAGAAACTTTTATATGAAGATATGGACCAGACAGATTCTTAGGTTTCCTCAATTAAGTCTTCCAAAGATATTAATTTCTGTCCATCAGCAAATCTCATGTTTTCATAAATTGCAAAATATTTTAAACAAGACCACATAATCCTTCGCATTAAAATGATACGATGGTTTCAGTTTTCCGGTCTTCTGGAACACGCTTTCGTAATATGATCATTTACGACTTCCAATAGTTTTTTTGACTGTTGTATCTTTGATAAAGCTTTTTATAAGTTTTTATTTGTGAACACATATCAGAATGACGTGAACACCGACCCCGGTTGTGTATTTCAGTTATTTTCAGTATGTTATGATTCATATGGTGAAGAAATAAATGCGTAAGAATTTCTTAATGACGTTGACATATTTAATTGTCCATAACAACATGGTACAGATAGACATACGTCTCTCTTATTCAGCCCCTATCTGAGCTTTTAAATTAAAATTCCTACATGTTGCCAATAATACTAAGTTTTATAATCTCTTATGTTGTCACCTGCCGGTCAAAAAGGTAAATGTGTTGAAGACAGAACACTCCAATATCATTTGTATTCCAGTTATTTCAGATGATAATATCGCGACCAATATCGTTCAAAATTGAAGTCTGTAAAGTATAAGTAGGTACCTTACACGGATTGTAAAAATAAATAAAACTAAAGACGGAAGACAATTTTGTGGATACTTGAGTTTATGCCATTACGGCATGTAATCTCTTGACGTCATTATAAAAGAAAACGGAGACGTCAGTGAAGCCATATCTCTTAGAAGCAAAGTGGGGTACCTTGTTATACCAAAATAACGATAAGACTGGACGTTTGGCAGTAACAAGACAATATTGGATAGGTTTGGTATGTAGAATGAGGAAGTACGTCAATGAACCAGGGCGATCAACGTTAGAAAGCTAGACAGCTTGATGAGTAATATTATTAATTAGAACTACACTTCAAAGATTAGAATGGTTCATAAAGCAACCATCATGGGGTAATTTATAAAAAAATATTATGTGATAGAGTTGATCGAAAGCCTTTTAAAAGTCCTTTTGATAAATGTGGAGTACCGCAAGGAAATCCAAATACTTTTTCTTCTGACTGATGAATATATGCAGTGTAAAGCAGGCACAAATATTTGGCTTACTTATAACACGGGTGAGCCCTTCAGCTTGGAAATACATAAATAACTATCACGCCACGTGGTCCGAATTTTGCATCCGAACATACCAAAAACATGATGATTGTAGAGTGAAGGTGATTCCAATTGAATGTGAATCTGTCTTGGCCACATGTGACCTGATGTTACTGGGCATAAGGACCTTGGTACATAGTCCTTGTATTCATCTATATATTCATCTGGAACCTTAATTACCCTTCCTATCTGAAAAATACAGTTTTACTCAGCAATTTAAAGCTTTATACCTTATGATGAGCATTTCATCAGTTCTTGTTAATTTGCTAGAATTTATGTGTTCTTTTATAATACGATTTGAAGCAATTTTCATTAATCCAGGAATTAATGCTAGCATTCTTGATTTTGGAAGTATTCCAATAGAAACAGTTGTACGAGCACATTTTCGTAATTATGTCTTTTCTGTAACACTTACTGGCCGACCAGGGCCTATTTTTATAACACAAAAAACTTTTCATGACGACTTTAACGTTATCAAGGGGCCGTGTCGGTTCGCATTTATTTGATTTTATCTGATGTTGAAATTCTTGTGGCATATATTGTTCGCACCAGTCAGTGTTCAGGCGTCAGAATTAATATTTTGTATACGTTAATGATTTCCAAATTAATAGTCTTCTGATGATTTATTTTAATGTTGCGTTGCTCAAAGTTGTTTTATTGTTTGATTTATTGATTGCTAATCGTTTGCCTACTCAGTATTATAGTTATTCCTATCCTCATCCTGCTAAGTATTTGTTGCATCCTAACGGTCTTACCACAAAAACTTTTTAACGCCAGTTTAAGACTTGTCTAAAAAAATGACAAATTATGACGTTGACATATGGTTCACTTTGGAGCCACATTTTTTTTAGACAAGTGTAAAACAGTGGTTAAAGTTTTTGTAGTAAGGCCATTAATGTTTTGTTTGTGTTTATGTTTGTTACTCCATCAATCTACAATTTTTTGGTAGGCTGCTTTCCGAATGACTAACGAGGTTTATTAAAATGAAACTTTTGACAAGCAAGAAATATTTTAACGAGCTCTCAATAAAAACAAGAAGACCATTTTCTCGGTACACCTACAGTAGGTAGCTCGGAACAATTTAGTCTCTAAGCCAAGAAACAATCTTGCAACGGTGCCGGCTTCGACAGTGATTTATGACACTTTTTGTGTCTAGACCAGCTACTGCATCCTTCGGATGAGTGAGAGATGCATAGTAGGCATGGCAACGACTACAGATATGTCAAGATAATTAATGAATATCTGACGAATCAGCTTATGGCTACATTTGCTTCCAACTCACACACTCATATGCACACACGCACAGCTTGCACTTTTACGAAACGACCATTGTGAAGAATGTGACGTAGCAACAACCAGATCACATCGACAGTTGGCGACAAAAGAAAATAGTCGGAATGCCGATACCACGTAATGGAAGTCTATTTCAGCGGCAAATGCGGCGGCACACAGTTTTAGCCGAGCTAAGAGCGTAGGCGCCTTGCGACCTTGGCGGAGCCAGCATCGGTGGAACGGTGGAAAATGAGACTCGGTACCATTTTAGGCCGCGCCGACGGCCGCAGCGGTCGGCGGCCGGGTCAAGTTTTATTGTCTCCGCGGCTCGGTTGCATAACTCGCGAATCGCAAGCCGAGCCGCTCGCTTCGAAAATATCATGCGCACAGCCGAAAGCTCGGGTCTGCCGAGGCGGTCTTCCCCTCGGCTCGTCCGAAGATCATTAACTCGACGATAACCCATTTGGACGGGCGCCGTCGCAGACGTTTCGACACGGCGACGACCGCCCCCGCCCTGGCCGGCGGCCAGCTTTCGAAAGCTCGCAAAATTAAACGGAGACGCGCGCCGGTCGGCGGGCAGCGGGCGAGTGGCCACTTACACCAGTACACCGCGACGAAATCCTTGTCTTCCAGCACTCTCTCCAATTGTTTGGCGGTGACCTCCTCGATCTGGGGTTCGTGTTTGCTCGGGGCGGGGGATTTACGCGCGGTCGCGGCGGCGGCGAGCAGCAACACGGCCGCCAGAGCCTTCAGCCACCGAGCCATGGCGAGGACGCGCGCGGACTGACGCCGGCGCGGCCGCCCGCCCTGCGCAAGCGCCGCCCGCCGCGCCGCGCATGCGCGCCCAAACTACTCCCCGCCGCCCGCGCCGCTGCGCTTTTGTTTACATCGCGACGCAATGCCTCCGGCGTTACGAACGCATAACCTCCACATGTCTCGGATGTAGCTTGCAAGTCAACTGTTTTATTACTGAATCAGAAGTGGCTGTCAGGCTCCTGCGTTGAATTTTCCCTACATAATGTAGGTAGAAGAACTTACTCTTCTTTTTTAAGATTAAAAAGCAATAAATAAAAATGAACCTAACACTACCCTACAGCCAGATTTGCTGGATGAGTTATGGCTGATTTACATTGAGTCAGTAACTGACGTCAGTCCACTGACAAGTCAGTGCTGACCCGGCACTGCCATCGTGTAAATTGATTTGAAGTCAGTACAGTACTACTGACGAAACACTGACACTACACTGACTTCGTGTAAATAGCACGCGTCAGTTTTCGGCGCCTACACTGACGTCAGTTACTGACTCAATGTAAATCAGCCTTTACGGCTTTGAAAAATTTCCCTTCTCCTATAAAATCTGTAGGTATCTTCTCAGACTAACATGATCTCCGTCATGTGACTTGCGTCAGCCTTTTCCAGCTATGTTGGGGTCAGCTTTCAGTCTAACTTTACCGAATGCAACTGAGAACCTTAGTTGGTATTTTTTTACTAGTGACTATTAAATAATCTGTGATTTTACATCTAGCGATTTCCTTCAGTGTGTGAGAGGAGATTTGTAGTTCAAAGTTTTACCTCCCCACTCAGAGACATTTAATGATTACTTAAGTCACTCCTTAGTGGCGGAATGTCATACAAATCCTTCACTAAGTAATGGCATAAGTAACCATTAAATGTCTCTGAGTGGGCAAAGACAAATAAGCCAGGTATAAGAGAGTAACGAAGATAATGGAATAGGTAATTAGATGTGTTATATAATTTATTTCTGAATATACTTACGCTACAATGAAATAAAACATTTCATTCAGTCAAGTAAAAGTAGTAAAACAAATTAATACACACCCTTGTTGTGAAGCTTCCATTTCAAAACATCGGTTTGAACAAATCCTGAAACAAGTTATCTACAGATATCTTGGTAATATTCATTTCGTGAGTGCACAGCCTTGATGTTTTTAATATTTTTATATAAAGAGACTTTAAGAAACAGAGATCACAAAAGTATTTTATTTCAACAGAACTCAGCATTTAATTTGACTTCCCGCCAAACAGAAAAAAAAAAACAAAATTAGGTAAAGGTTCAACAACTCCATCTAAGGGCCAGGCCACAACAGTGCGTTGCGGCGTCGCATCGCAAAAATCAACGACGCATATCATATTAATCCCATAGCTGTGCAATGTTGTTTTTGCGATGCGACGCCGCAACGCACTGTTGTGGCCTGGCCCTAACGGTGTATTAGCGAATCAATTTATTTTACTCTACGACGTTTCTGAACGAAAACAATTACCGTTCGAGTCATAGAAAATGTCACTAGCTAGTGAAGTAACATGACAATCGACGTCGAATAGTCGATTAAATTGACACTAATTTTTAACCGACTTCCCAAAAAGGAGGAGGTTCTCAATTTGTCGGGATCTTTTTTTTATTTTTTATTTTTTATGTATGTTCACCGATTACTCGAAGACGCCTGGACCGATTTGCAAAATTTTTATTGTTTGATAGGGTATACCTTCCAGGTGATCCCATAATCACCAGATCAGGATCTGATGACGGAAACCCTGAGAAATCGAGGGCAACTTTCGAAAATTGTAGGCGTGCATAGGTTAAAAACTTGACAATGAGGTGTACGTCTGATAACACTATGCAACAGTGGAGATTTGGAGCTGACCTGATGATGGAGACGAGAGAAGGTCGTGGGAACTCGACAACTAAATATGTACCTAAACTACCTCGTGTTTGGGCTTATATTATTCGTATTGATGAGAACTTCTCACAAATGCGGATAGTGACAACTACGCTTGTCACTGAAAAGCCAAAAATAAAATACTTTTTACAAAAAAAATAAAACCGACTCCCAAAAAAAACTGAAAAGCAAAAAAAATCTATTCTTAGGTGCATCGGCCTAGAAGTCGGTGGCGTATAAACTCAGGAACATCCCATTAGACACTGACTTCTAGGCCGATGCACCTAAGAATAGTTTTTTTTGCTTTTCAGTTTTTTTGGGAGTCGGTTTTATTTTTCTTGTAAAAAGTTTTTATAAGTTTAATAGTATGATATATTTAGTAGAGTTATTAGAAGTTTAGTAGAGGTATTATAAGTTTAGTTAGATTTATTATAGGTTTAGTAAGATTTTTTTGTGTTAACTCAACATATTATAATGATTAATCATAGTAACTTATTATATATAGATTTTACCTCATTTTAGGTAGTAATTATATCTGTACGCTCTACAAGCAGCACCTTGTAACCTACCTATGTACACAGATTAAAAAGCTTTGACTTTTGACTTTTACAACGCTTACCATCTATAGAACATCCAGACAAAACTTAAGAAAATGTTTATAGTTTACTCTAATACTACTGTAAAATGAGCATAATTTATTGTGTCTCAAAATTCTTCACGTCTTTTATTTTACATACAATTTTAAATAGGAATATAAGTTATAAAAAAACAGCTATATTATTTTTTTTTTTTTTCAATTTGAACAATGGATGCAAATATCGATGCCCAGTATGTCGATAGTTAAAGTTTGGACTCGTCAATCCCTAGCAAGATGAGTCAACCAATCAGCACTCACCGCAAACGTCATTGTCACGTGGAGGGGAACACCGGAGAGTGGTTTCCGAACGGCATCGAACGGAAAAGGTAGCGTAGCAACTTTTTGTTTCGCTCGCAGTCTTGCGCTGTTAACAAAATCTCGTGACGCGGCCGGTTGTAATAAAATAAGTTCGACTAGTGGATGTGAAGTGCCTTGTGAAATATACAATGGATATTATTTATTAATTGTTACATTACTGTGAAAAGTGTTGTAACTTCATCTTCACAAAGTTTTGGTAAGTTTATATTACTGAAAGTTTTAAGTTTTTCGACTACGTATGTTTTACCTGGCCGATGTATTGTTTGATTCCGGTCTAATCTTATCACGAATTTATTGCTCGATAGTAGTTTTTGTACTGTTTAGTCAGAAATCTTGAGAGAATCTAGTTGGAATGCAGGTGGGTGAAAAAATAAGCAAAGTTTGTCGATAGTGCTTTGTTTTTAATTTGTACCCTTTGATCCGAGTTTGTACCTATCTCTTTGATCACCTCAATGTTTGTTCACCTACGCAATTAGCGTGTCATTTGGTATTTATATTTTATTTATAGGAAACTGATAAATTTCTAATTATGGCGTAATAAAGCCATGTTTTAAACTTTTTTTAGTTGATTCCCATATTCCTGATGACAGATAGGTAAACTATGTTCCCTAGAAAATAAATTAAACAAGCAAAAGAAAACACTCCATATCAACAATAACTTCATAAGACTATGGTCAATAATAACATTATGGCCACTAATATGTATAACTTTATGAAAAAAAAAACCTAATTTTAAATGGCTTTCACAACTTTTTTTAAGTAATAGTTATTGTGTGTGTTCTATTAATAGAACCTTGTCTGACATATTAAAACTGCTGTTTACCTTACATTTAAATAAAATTTATTACTATTTATCCTTGATGTGTTGATAGCCAGAAAATTCTGAATATAAACCTTTTTTAAATAAAATAAATACTTATTACATGCTAAAAACTTTTTTATTTATTCTACATTGTTTTAAAAATAAGCAGAAATAATTTTGATAGTTTTTTTTGTTTTGTTCCATGCAAATATCAATATAACTAAAACAGCAAGCAAAGTGTAGTGTACATAACTAAACATATTCTTCTTTAATAAGCTAGCTCTTCGCATCAGAAATGAGGTAATCCGTCAGAGAACCAAAGTCATCGACATAGCCCACCGAATCAGCAAGCTGAAGTGGCAGTGGGCTGGCCATATTAGCCGAAGAACCGATAACCGTTGGGGTAAACGAGTTCTAGAGTGGAGACCACACCTCGGTAAACGTAGTGTAGGACGTCCTCAGGCACGGTGGAGTGATGACTTGCTCAAGACGGCTGGCAGGAGCTGGATGCGAGCAGCCGAAAATCAATCTCAGTGGCGTGCACTTGGAGAGGCCTATGTCCAGCAGTGGACTGCTATAGGCTGATGATGAAGCTAGCTCTTGACTGTCCTTCCTTCCTTTTATGCCTATTGAGTGCCAATGTCGTGCTCTCGCTGTGGTGACATATTCTGCTGACAAAGTGTAATCTCACTATAAGACATGTCATTGACACGAAAGAAGAAGAAAAAGAAGTGCCAATTCCTGAACTTCTTTATTTCCTTACTTATACTGAACTCTATAACTATGTACTAACTGCTATCTAAAATATTTGAGTATTGTTGGTTTTTACTATAAGAACAATTATTTTCAACTGACTTCCCAAAAAGGAAGAGTTGCTCAATTCCTTTTTTTGTTTTTAATAAGCCTGTTTGTATACTTCTTAATTTAAAACACTTAATTTAAATGGGAACTTCGTAGAAGGATGTATTTTTAAATGAGGTAATCTTTTCAGATCAAATAAGATATCCTATCTTAATGGAAGTTTTGATGCAAACGCTGATTCTAATACTTTTAATTAATACACGCAGATTACTATTTAAAAAATGAGATTTTTTATATATGTACCTACATACTTAACAATAAAATAAAAAAATATATTATATATTTTACAATGACATCATCAAACCTTAATTATTTTGATAGCAATAGGATATAGGCTGCATCTTTATCTGTGTTCAGTATTTAAATATGTTTTTAAGATCTTATCATTGATTTTTATCATTTTCGAGTATAGTGATAGCAAGCCTTTGTTTGGAACAATCAACCGGCGCGCCATTGTTTTGTGTATAACAATAAAACACAATAAAAATTGGCACATCTGGGCCTCTAACAAGGCTAGTTTTGCAACTTTGTAACAAAATTGGGGAAAACTATAATTTGATAATGTTGCTCATAACTTCTAAGTATTGCTCTGATTGAGCCATTGCTACTCTGGTAGAGTTGAGTAAGGAATTTGGAAATATGAGGCCTCATTGCTTCATCTACTTGAAATAAAAAAAAGTCTGTAGGATCGGAAACACATATTTTAAAAGTTAATGATATGACTAATTAATTAGCCAAACTTTTCTACGCAACCACTAAAATATGCTAAATCTCTCTTTTTTTACATCATTATTAGAATTTTGCGACGATCGGCATTTGCTCCAAATATATTTAAATACGAGACCAAATATAAATATCTTGGCCAGTATTGATAATCTTACGACTTCAGACACAACATTTTATAAATCAAATATTTCTACATAATGTTATGTCTTTACAAAAAGACTATCTTTTGATAAATCTAACCACATTCGCCAACTCACAACTTATCAGCAAAATAACAATGACCAATCAGAAGGTAACTAATATTCTAGAGGCTTCTAACAAATATTGTTGATTAGCATTTCCTCCCAAACTAGTGAAAGTCACCATATTATTATTATTGTATAGCCATATCTACCAGATATAAAATTGCAGACGTAAGTTTTAGACGTCATCGGGAGGTTCCTAATCTCCATAATTTTGTCTTTCCGGAGTGCCAAAACTATAGGCGTACCTACCTTCGTATCTATAAATATTCTATTGGCTCAACACATATGCATACATTTTTAAATGAATAAGATATCTTAGAAAGGAAGTGCGTAACAAGTGTATTGCACGAAGCCGAAGTACTAACATTCGGTACAGGTAATATCTGCAGAACAAAATACCATCATAATTATAAACCATTTATGCCACAAGATAATAGCGTAGGTGTGATAAACTCCAATACACGTTCGTAGAACAGCGATAATCGCTATCAAACATATCGTCAAGCTGATATTGTAAGGACGCTTATCATAAGGAGTTCAGTGGCTACGTGTCAGTACACTAGTGAACATCCAACATGGGCGACTATCGTGCGGGCAAGGCTGGCATCAACGCCGAGGCGCAGGCCAGGATCAACAGCAAATACAACGATGACATCGCCCACGAGACCCTCGAGTGGATCAAACTGCTCACCGGTGAACCTGCTAACACTGACGGAAGTGCCGAAAATCTGTACGCGGTCTTGAAAGATGGAACTCTCCTTTGCAAACTCGTCAATTCTCTCGAGGAGGGATCAGTGAAGAAGGTTAACCAGTCCACCATGGCGTTCAAGTGTATGGAGAACATCAATGCTTTCCTGGAAGCCGTGAAGAAGCTCGGCGTGCCACCTCAGGAGACTTTCCAGACTATTGATTTGTGGGAGAAGCAGAATCTTTACTCTGTCGTCGTGTGCCTGCAATCCTTGGGCCGTAAAGCCGGTAACTTCGGTAAGCCGTCCATTGGGCCTAAAGAGGCTGACAAGAACGTGCGTGAGTTCAGTGAAGAGCAGCTGAAGGCTGGACAGAACGTCATCTCTCTCCAATATGGCACGAACAAGGGCCAGCAGTCCGGTATCTCGTTCGGCACCAGGCGACAGATGTAAAACACTAATGTACCTAATTTATGATTAAAATCTAATAAATAATTTTGTATTTTTTTAATGGTCGCCTTTCATTTAGTAAATCAAGGTGTGGTTCTTTAAAGTCCTCAGGTAATGTAGGTAATCACAGATTAGATAACACATATTTTACAATACTGCAATAAATTGAAGTATTTTGTTGTAGATTTATTACTTGCAAGTGGTCATATATTCAATTGGTTTTATACTTAATCCTCCATTATATTTTATTTCTTTCCACATTTCTATTAGGTATTTATGTTACCCAATACGTATTTCTGGAATTTTGAAAGAGCATTTCTAATTATTATCTAACTTGACCACAGGCTTTAAAAGCCAGATTATAAATTATCAGCTGGCGCATACCTATCACTGCATTGCCTATTGCAGGTACTTAAAACATTGTTGAAGATAACACAGTTATGGCTAGTCTGTCTATAGATAACACTATCTAAGGAAAATCAGCATGCTAGCCACGAAGGTTTATACGATATTCACACGAGAATGTCTAAATTCACCTTTTCACCGTCTCTTTTATTGGGTGCAGTTCTGAAAACACACAGTATGATACATATACACATATATGATATTTCTTGTCATATACACATATGAAAATAAATATCGAAATAATAAAAATCATGAACACTCATTTGTAACCAGAACAATTTATTATTCACTTGAACAGCTGATAATAAAATATATGATGTCACCTGATTATCCAGAAATTAATGATACACCTCGTCCGTCACTCTTAGCTGAAATGTTCACGTATTTAAAACATTACAAGGAACTGGACATAAAAATAAAGATAAAAGAATTAACTTAATCTACGCACGACATTCACACGAGTTGCCAGGTGACATAATTGTTCAGATTCCCAAGGCAATTAGACAATGCATCTAGTGCTTGTGCTTATCCTTGAAAATATAAAAGAATACATAATTATATAAATACTAGCTGGTGCCCGCGACTTCGTCTGTTTACAAATTATAGCCTATGTGTTATTCTGATGTATAAGCTATATTATTGTAAAGGACAATGCTATTCTTTGTATGGAAGTTGGGCTCAAGAGTTGCCCACAGTAACTGCATAGTGTATTATGTTCCATAGGCTTATAATAGGTCCCAGACCGAAATATTTCGAAATCTATCCCAGGAGTGCTGAGAAAAACTGGTTTGACTCTTATTCAATACTACGAAAAATATGCTTACGAACTCTTAACTATTCCACTTTTATTACCTTAATTGAAATGCATTATAATATTAATCGACAAATACGAGGTATTGAACGAGATTTTTTTTTACCGACTTCAAAAAATGGAGGAGTTTCTCAGTTCGTTTGTATTCTTTTTACGTAAGTACGTGCATAACTCCGTCGTTTACCAACCGATTTAAACAATCATTTTATTGTTTAAAAGGATTTACTTTCCAAATAGTTCCAGGGTCCAGGGTCTGGTGATAGAAACCTTAAAACATTATGGAACTCTCGGAAATTGTAAGCACATATCGAATAAAAACTTGTCAATCGGGTATATGTCTCCGACACCACAAAACTGTGGAGGTTAAGACCTGACCTGACGATGGAGACGACAGTGAGACGAGGGAACTCCTCAACGGTATCTATTTACTACCTCGTGTTTGAGCTTATTTTATTCGTCTTGATAAGATTTTTCCATTGCCATTAAGGATATTAATTGCATGACGCTACTCGAACTTAGGACTGATTGTGGTAGATAGAGACTGAAAAGCAAGAGAAACAACAATTACCTTTAAACGACTATTTCTGTTTTTTTTTTTTTTTATCCTGTTAACAGTGAAACCACTATCTATCTGATATATATATCTCTATCTATCAAGAAAAGAGGTTGTTAGGTTTGTGGCTGCTTAAAATGGCTTGCTAACAATGTCTGGCTAACATTAGAACTGGTTTTTCTCGGGACCTCTGGGACCGATTTCAAAAATATTTGGATTCCGTCTTAAGAGTGAAGTAAAGAACCTATTCTAACCATTCCCACTACTGGGCAAATGGCTTGGGCTTTATAAAGTGACTGTTCAAGTTTAACATTTGAACCGGTTTTTCTCGGGACCTCTGGGACCGATTTCCAAAATATTTGGATTTCGTGTTAACAGTGCAGCAAAGAACCTATTTCGACCACTTTCACTACTGGGCAAATGGCTCAGGCTTTGTTAAGTGACTATCTATGGAGAATATTTGAACCGGTTTTTCTCGGGACCTCTGGGACCGACTTCAAAAATATTTGGATTTCGTGTTCAGAGTGCACTATGGAACCTATTTTAACAATTTCCACTACTGGGCAAATGGCTTGGGCTTCATAAACTGACTGTTCAAGTTGGACATTAGAACCGGGTTTTCTCGGGACCTCTGGGACCGATTTCAAAAATATTTGGATTCCGTCTTAAGAGTGAAGTAAAGAACCTATTCTAACCATTCCCACTACTGGGCAAATGGCTTGGGCTTTATAAAGTGACTGTTCAAGTTTAACATTTGAACCGGTTTTTCTCGGGACCTCTGGGACCGATTTCAAAAATATTTGGATTCCGTCTTAAGAGTGAAGTAAAGAACCTATTCTAACCATTCCCACTACTGGGCAAATGGCTTGGACTTTATAAAGTGACTGATCAAGTTTAACATTTGAACCGGTTTTTCTCGGGACCTCTGGGACCGATTTCAAAAATATTTGGATTTCGTGTTAACAGTGCAGTAAAGAACGAATTTCCACCACTTTCACTACTGGGCAAATGGCTCAGGCTTTGTTAAGTGACTATCTATGGAGACCATTTGAACCGGTTTTTCTCGGGACCTCTGGGACCGATTTCAAAAATATTTGGATTTCGTGTTCAGAGTGCACTATGGAACCAGCTGAAACTACTCCCACTGCTGGGCAAACTTTGAGCCCACACCCTGGCATTGTCCTTTCATTAAAATCCATTCAGTAGTTTTTGCGTGAAAGAGTAACAAACATCCATACATCCATACATACAAACTTTCACGTTTATAATATTAGTAGGATAATTTAGAATGTTTAAGATAGTAACTTCCATCTGATCATTGCTAAAGTACCTACGCATAAAGCCGTAAGTGGACGCTACGAGCAAGTATGGATACAAACATGCAATGCAAAAGCAATAAAAAATACTGAGATGATATCGAAGCTGAAAGTCACCTTACACAGACTAAGGAAAATAATCAGTTTCAGGGCAGACGTTCTTTAACCTTAATTGATAGAAGTTAAGGTTGACTTAGTGAAATACCACCTATTCTATATTAATTTGGCAATCCCTAATTCATAAACGGAGTCGGGTATTTAGTGATCCAGTCATTGAAGAATGCACTCATTATTTAACAAAACAATAGTTATAAACGATAATAGAAATTCCAATTTCATTTGGAAACAACCATATTATTATCTTATCTAATTTCTGATTAAATCAGCAATTACGTAAGTTAGGATTGGAATAAACCTGCTGGAAGGGGAATATATTCTGATGGTCATAATAAAGTACGGCCGTTTCACCTTTTAGCGAAATGTCGAGGGGAAATGGTACCCCATTTGCTACCTTGCTATTTAGTGACGTCATCATATCGATATAACTTTTGCAACCGCAGCCGTTGCTAAGCACGACCTCCCAGCTCCACCCTAGTAATGATAAACTATGTTTTTGAACTCCTATTGAGAACAGTTTACGTAATCGTGTCGCTATATCCGCCGGCCTCATAGAACAATATTAATACTGCAGGTCGCGAACTAAGACTGCAATTATTACAAAACAGACCAATATCATTCTTAAAGGTAAAAGAATAACTCCTAATTTCCTGTACAGCATTTCTAGATTACTAAGGCTATGCAACCGCTATGAAGGACATTTTAGAGATAAAATGTGGTGTTTATCGATAATTTCTTACAACTTAATGGTTATTACTGGAATTCGTTGGAAATGGAATCCTTTGAGTAGGTGTAGTGAAAAGCAACCGACATCTTGAAAGATAATCTTTCGGTACCAATTGGTACCTAATTGAGTGTCGAGTGTCAGTACCTCCGTACTAAAAGGGCTTCATTTATTTTCAACGTCGTTCTTCTTAAAGTCTCATTTAGATAAAATATCCATTCTGGCACGATTTTGTCTTTTTGCCATTATCAGGTTTTTCTCCATTCATGGTTTGCAGGTTGACTTATTTAGTGTATTGTTAAGTATGATTATTATCACTAATGCATTTTGACTACCTGCAAAGGTTTGGACTAGCTCTTTAATATCTCATGTAGTACTGCGAAATTGCGACTCTGAACTTGATACCTAATGAATCATCATTAAAAATAATAACCAGCAGTATTGTGGCAACTTAGCATATTCACAACATTAACAACATAGTTAATGCTATGACGTCACAGTCATTAGCACGATGCGACTGGTCGTCACGCTGTTGTCAGCACCCCACAACGGAAGGTTTGGTCACGCGCCGGTGATAGCGGAAATACGGATATCCGAAAAGGACACCACCTACTAATTCCCAAGAGTAACAGAGTGAGGAAATCACGCACGTGGGCTTTGTTTTGGACCCACAATGACTAATCAACATAAAAGTACAGGAGAAAGTATTGTTTGTTAGCGTTAAAACCCAAACTGCATCCCAAAATTCAACGTTAAGTATGCTTGACCTAAACATACAATACAAGAGGCTAACAGACTGTCTTGATGTCTGAAATGATAAATTAAAACGAAGTATTTCTATGGCAAGATAAAAACATGTTATTTTCAATTCATAGTTGTATTATGAAGTAGAATCTGTCTTTCACGTCATCCGCATAATATGCGTCGTTAATAAAAATTTTGATGCAAAGCTTAAACACAATAGCTTGAAAGTGAGGTTAAACCAGGAGTCTATTAAAAAATCGTTTACTCATTGCTTTCCATTTCATACATGCATGAATATTATTTTATGATACTTATCAGTAGTGAAAGCCTTTGAAAACAGCTCATAAAATACTCTAGCGAGGCTGTCGCCACTTCGGAACGATGATTTAGCAACATCAGCTTACAAATCTTCGATAGTAACGACCTTAATATTTAGAAAGTGTTTGTTTTTAAGCAGAATAGCTGCAGAATTATCAGTTTTCGTTAAATTTGTTATTTCAACATCTCCAAACGATTCAGCATTCCCACGTTATATGATATCGATCGGTCTTGCAAGGCTTCTGTACGTTACGCTACAGCGGGTCAGCTTGCCTTCTTGTCCGAAGGCTCTTTTACCGTTACCGTATCGGACCGGTCGACCAGATTATCTGGCACTAACGGGATGATATCCGTTTTGCCATCGCAATGGCAACTCTGTACCAATGCACCTAATTACTTTTATATCGAGCCTCTTACTATATTTGCGTGCAATTGCGCTAATCGTTCCGTTGCCAGTTCAGCAGTTTCAATAACCAGGAAGTTGTTCATGTTAGCGTGTAAAATTGTCCAATCTATCTCGTGAATTTTGTTTTTGTCAGGTATTTCATAAATCTTAGCGGCAAAGAATTTCTTGTAGAGCAGTGTTACAGTTTCCTATTTTTAAAATCACCGTAGCGTGCAGAACAGCTGAGATTTGGCGTGATTCGAGTAATTAATTTGCGTTACGTCACCAAGAATTGCAGTGTTGTACTACTTCCATCCCACACGTATACGACTAATGTAAAGCGGATAATGCGACTATACGTAGCGTACCGAGACACTCACCTAGTTTCCTTTGTTTTGGTTATTTATTAAATTATAACAAGTTTTGATGTAATGTTGTTGTATCATGATACAGTTATGCAATGTCTTCAGTTTTATGTTTGCGTATTCTTTTTGTGCTTTACTTCCCTTTTTAGGGTTCCGTAGCCAAAATGGCAAAAACGGAACCCTTATAGTTTCGTCATGTCCGTCTGTCCGTCTGTCCGTCTGTCCGTCTGTCACAGCCGATTTACTCGGAAACTATAAGTACTACAGTGATGAAATTTGATGGGAATATGTGTTGTATGAACCGCTACAAAAATATGACACTAAATAGTAAAAAAAAGAATTGGGGGTGGGGCCCCCCATACATGTAACTGAGGGATGAAATTTTTTTTTTCGATGTACATACCCGTGTGGGGTATCAATGGAAAGGTCTTTTAAAATGATATAAAGTTTTCTAAAAAACATTTTTCTTAAAGTGAACGGTTTTTGAGATATCAGCTCTCAAAGTCGTAAAAAGTATGTCCCCCCCCCTCTATTTTTATAACTACGGGGTATAAAATTCTAAAAAAAATAGAGGTGATGCATGCTAATTAACTCTTTCAACGATTTTTGGTTTGATCAAAGTATCTCTTATAGTTTTTGAGATAGGTTGATTTAACTGTAATTTACGGAACCCTTCGTGCACGAGTCCGACTCGCACTTGGCCGGTTTTTTGTTCAGATTTTATTTCTTTGAACTGGTGCAATCATGAATACTATATCTGCATCCAAGAACGTCCCCCCAGTTAATTTATATTCCACTGCGCCATTCAGTTTTCCGTCATTCGTGCACGTCATTTCAGCTAGGGGAGTCGGGTATCAATTGATATGGCCCTGTACCCGCCCCAAGCTGATTTATTCGTTAACCTGCACCGCATTGATACAGCTTGACCTCATTGGTGGTGACATTTGTAATTGGCAATTGCCTTCGATACCGTATGGTCGTTAGTTTTAATAGCATGCGTTAATGGCTATGTAGATCTGGGTCTGATAAAAAGCATTCTCAAAGTTCTCTTCATACATGTGATTTGTATCTGTTACCTGTCCTGAGATATTTTATCTCGATATTGTTGTTTTATGGCATTGCAAATGTCCTTCCCTGGATCCCTGATCCCTGGTTCCCAGATCCCTGGTTTTGTAACATCATGTCTAATGACAAGTGGCAACCTCAGATGCATTCCATGTTTTTCTTTTACACCAAGATCTACGAAGAAGTCATTATTTTTAAATTGCAATTTAATTCTAGCCACCGCGGTTGTCAGTAACGGTTGTTTCTGATGGGAATCGTATACGTCTAATCAAACATCTGTGGTCACACCTTTTAGGAATGAGTATGTATAAATTGAATTTTAAAAAATTGTATGCTTGCAGCATTTTGAGCTTCGTTAGCTTAAACAAGTGTATCTTTAATTAATCAGCCAGTAACCGGTTCCTATGCATAACATACCTTATTCTTAAACAGTGAATCATGTTAGATCAAAACCTTCACATTTTATAAAGATGTCGCAAACTAGATCCACATTAGTTTCATCATCAGCCATCACATAAAGAACGCTCAGTACAGTTAGTGTTAATATTATTTTAATTGGAGCATTATGTGTCATTACAATATAATCATTTTGTAACGGGTCTCATACTTAAAGATTGCAACTGCTTTTAGCCAAGAATTCAGAAATCGTACCTAGGTTTACACCTCGTGGGTTGTACAAAGAGCCCGCATCATTAGTGCTCGGCTATTGGCTGTACCTAATAACCATGACTTATTGATAAGTAAGAATTTGTTAATTTTACGAAGAGTACTGAACAAATGTGCCATTACACGGGTGTGTTTTTCATACAATATTCATTCCAATTAACAAAACAACTAGAGTTAATTTACCGTTAAGAATGTTACAGAATATTCATCCAAACGTTGAATGCACAGCCCTAGTCAGAAAACCTTGAATAATCTGATAGCATCAGAGGCAGGGAGACGCACAGAGGATGGTATTTCGTAGTCAGGTATTCTAAATAGATAGTTGCGATACTTGTGCAGTTATTTAAGCTGTAGCTACTTGCCTCGAGCCTTTGAACTTAATGTGGTCTTCAACATTTTCAATCCTGTTTTCAATCGCACCTAAGCTTCAGATTCATTACATAAATTACTACTTCGCCAGAGGAATAAGCTGTCATTAAAAATTGCAAGCGGAAATACTAAATCCGTTCCGTGCCGCCAGCGGACTGGTTTGTTTATGTGTATCAGTCCACGTATCTCGAATACGTCCGCACTGTCGTAATTATGCATTTCATTTTTATTCGCAACCTGCTTCACTATAGTTACCAGCCCGTTTGTATCGTTCCAACAACCCTTGCTTACCTGTGAACAAGTTTTTTTTCATTATTCTAATCATAATTCTGATTGTAACAAAATGACGTTGAAACTTTTGGAATTTCTACATAATGAGGTGAAATGTAGCATGTATGAATAAGATCGATCAGCTTTTACGCAGCGTAATGTGATTTATAGAACCTACTTTCATTTATTCATCTAGGCAAATTACATTTTGCTCGTGTAGTTTAGTTTAACTTTCGCCAATAGTTTGATGCTGATATTCAGACTATCAGTTATTAGTATTCTGCAAATGCACTGAGCAATTTGCATCTCAATTGAATTCAGTGTCTCGGATACCGGCTGTGTGGGCTTTTAGTCTTGCGATCACAGGAACCGTTCAAACTGCATTTTCAATCTCCGATATTATGCTAAACCGTTTTAAGTAAGCGCTCAACGGCGATTGAAATAAATGTAACATTCTGAGAACGTTACATTTACCGGTGCCTGTTGGTAAAGTAGATCCGACTGTGACCGACTTTGTGGAACCAGTTTCTTTGACGTTACCAAAACTGGCGGAGCTGGTCCAACCTTGGCATTGAGGGAACACTGTGACTAATGTTCACAGTCACACGTTGCTTTTTTATTCTAATGTGCGTTACGTCAAATGGTGGTCGAGCCTCGAGACTTGCGTGATGAAAATTATATTTTATTTTGTAACAACTGTTATGGCAATTGTTGGCGTGTAGAACGCGTTACCAGTTACCAAACTAGTCCCATATATCACTGAACTGAGTGTTAATAGATCTGCATAACGCATGTGGTTTCTTGTCAGCAGTTTTAAACCAGACACCTTTGTGTATGCTAAAGTTTACCTAGTGACGACGAATTACGTCACACCTTATCAACCTATGATTTCATATTGTTATCGTGAACATGTTTTCCTGTTTTATCCGTTTCTTTTGTATTCAATTAATTGCAGAGCACGTTAGTTCTGCTTGTAGCTACATAATACGTTTTGATTGCATCTGCACTTAGCATCTTTTTCCTCTGTGGGTGTTAAACAAGTCCGGTTTGCTTGGCATATTTTAAGTCAGATGTTCAACAATACTGACACCTACACAATACAACTTTACGAACTATTCACAATCTGCGCGTTCATCGTTCCAACCACGCGTGCCCGATTGTATCTCAACAAACATGATTTTCACTGTTCCACCGCATTCTCTTAAAATGTCGAAAGTTTTCTATTATTTCCTCGTACGTTATTTATATCTTGTTTCTTATATAACTTACTGTGCCACATGTTCATAAATCTTATTTGAAACACATGTCTTTCGTCGGCTTCAACGATTAGTATGGAAACTCATATCTTCAAGAATTTCATTGTTTCCAAGCCTTGGTTGCGATAAGATAAAAGAATAACTAATTACTGTCTGGTTCTTATATTTTTCATTTTCATTGAATCTCTTTATTTGAAGGAGACATAGTTTTACGTCTCTTGAGTCATGGAGTTACAGCCATTGAGTAATTAGCTAAGTAACACAGTATTTTTATGACCGACTGGTGAGCAGTTCGACTCACAATATTATTTGAGAAATATCTCAATTGAAAGATATTTTCTAATTTGGTAAACATGAGGGATTCAGTGGAAGCATATAATATGCACTGGATGACTCAGGTGTATCGGCTGTTGATGATAATAGTGAACAACAGAGAATTATGAATGAAACTCATAGCAATTCTCAACTTACACTATAGATGGAATCATTTCACTAGTTCCCAAAGTGCAGGTAAAAGCAAAACAAATCATCAAGCATGAATTTGACAAAAGTAATTCAGATCAATTTTCGTCACAAGGTAAGTAGCGGACAAATCGCAACCCGACCCCGGAGGTCGGCTAATAGCAATTTAGCTCTGCATCGCTGAGTCACGGCAGAACCCAGCCGTGACAATTTCCACATCAACAGTGCGAATTATTACGAAGAAGATTCAAAACGCAACGCAGAAATTCATACTATGTTGCTTGTGGATGATTTAGAGCACATTAATCGAACATGTTGATTAGAACTCGCCCCAGCTGTGTCTGCGATGGGATGATTGATAATCCGAAAGTTTTAAAATCTATAAGGAAAGGTCTTTAAGTAAGAAAGAAGTATACTTCAATGAATTCGACCTTTTCCGGAATTAAGTAATAGATATTACTTGATATAATATAGTCAGGGACTCTGGCAACTGCAAACTTATTAATATCATCAGCTACGTCATCATCAACATATATCTACATCTTCATTATGTCAAGCTCACGACATCTATCACTTTACACTCAATTACCTATGCCCAATTACGCTGCAACTCTTACATTGTTCTTGACATCTTCTGGGAAATCGTCTATTGATAAACCATCTCTAAAATTCTAGTAGACGGTCGGATTTGCCAACAAAATTCCTGTGCTCAGTACAATATGTCTGTTTGCTTATTTTTGTTTGTACACCACATTATCAACGCGCTTTGTTTCAACCGAGATTGTGGTTTCGAAACCTGGCGTGCGAAACATTCGATTGTTTTGAACACTTTTCAAGCAATTTACTCCTTTCACAAGCACTTCCCAAAACTGTATTTATGCCAGACTAGCTTCTGCCCGCGACTTCGTACGCGGATCCTGTCCCTTATGCCAGCGACTACGGGGTCAGCAAAATCAAAGATCTGAATCGTCTGATATTGAATTTTAAGGGCCCGTTGACTTGAAAACAACGGAATACGCATAACCATTAGAAACGTTCCATATATTTATTTTTTGTACTTCAACCGCAAAAGCACAGCAGACTAAACAAAACGCTGAGAAATGAACCGCAATAGACGTGACCATAGGGATAAAAGTAGTGATTCTAATTAGTCCGCATTTAAGTTGTGTGAAAAACATTAAATGTTACTGAGATGACAAAGTCGTGATGACTTAGTGGCAGTCGTGGTGGTTTAGTGGGTAGAGAACCAATCTCTCAAGTATGAGCGTGCGTCTTTGATTCCAGGTCTGGCAAGTGCCTGCCAATGCAACTTTTCTAAGTTCGTATGTACTTTCTACGTATATTTTGGATACCAATGACCGTTATTTGGAGTGGATATTAAACTGTAGGTTCCGGCTGTCATTGAACATTCTTGGCAGTGGTTATGGGTAGTCAGAAGCCAGTAAGTCTGACCAGTTTTACCAAGGGGTGTTGGGTTGAGCGGGTAACCGGGTTGTGGAGGTCAGATAGGCAGTCGCTCCTTGTAAAACACTGGTACTCAGTTGCATCGTGACTGGAAGTCGACCCTAACATAATTGGGACAAAGGCTCTTGAGATAATAACGACAATAATAATGAGATATAAGCACCGCAGGACATCTGAGGCTGATGACGGGGAGTAGCGACCCTGCGGGGCTATATATACTGAGTTCTCCAGGGAGAGTATACTGTCCCCCATCTCCAGCCGGTCGGAGTGAACCATGACGGGGGTAGGTCTCACGCCTCTGGCTTGGCTTGGCCGTCCAGAGTGGAGTCGCTAGAGCAGGGTTAGTAGCCCTGCTCGGAGGATAGGTGCCTCGTGGTAAGTGACCCACAGGGAGCGCATAATCTGCCTTTAAAATCCGCCGAGGTATCCTAACCCTTCAGCCGCTCATGTCCCTGTTGCCCTCTTGTTGCTATTCAGTGACTGATTCCCGGGGGCCCAGTAAGTGAGGTGGCGAGTCTCCACCTGCCATTTTTACATGTATCTAATACATTTTCATCGGCAGGTGCCATAGTTCCCGTAGTTTCCCCATTCCTAGTCCATTAGCATCCCATCACAATAGCCCAAGTAGTTTTCATCCACAGTTAGCACAGAACCGGGGATTGTCATTATTTTTTTAACGACGACCTCCGGGGTTTGTCCTTGGGTTTATTTCTATAGTGTATAAAGGGATAATCGTCGGTTTTGTGTCACCATTTCATTTAAGTTGTCTCAAAAGGGCTTCAGCGTGTTGGCTTCGGCCCCACGTTCGCCTCCCAAAAATTCGGGACTCTGTAGTCCCGAGGTCTGGAAGAGACATACAAAATAATAATGAGATATAACGCAACAAAGTCGGAGAGTGGGGGCTCGTGACGCCACAAAATTTGTACTAAGCAGTGACTTAACAATAAATTCAAGCGTGTTGAATCTTCGTTATTATTTGTTTTGTGAGAGAGAGAAAAGAAAAAATACGTGTCCATTATTTTAGGGTTATCTAAAAGATGGACTAATTACTTTTTTTGCTTCACCATACCTATTTAATAACATTATTTTCTATACATTTCAAGTGTAGTACTGCTCTTGAAGTTCCACATCAGGTGTTCCAGATCTTCGATATTTATACGTCAATAGAGAGTGCTTATCAGATTGAACCACTTTTGCTAAAACGTCATATCTTCATATGCTAGCCCAGCTAGCTCCTTAGCTTTATAGCTGGGCTCCTGGGGTTCCACATCAGGTGTTTTACAACTTCAATTTTTATAAGTCAACAGAGAGTGCTTATCAGATTGAACAACTTTTGCTAAAACGTCATACCTCTATATGCTATAGTCTAGCTGGGCCCCTGGAGTTCCACATCAGGTGTTTTAGATCTTCAATTTATATTAGTCAATAGAAAGTGCTTATCAAATTGAACAACTTTTGCTAAAACGTCATACCTGTATATGGTACAGAGAAGCTGGGCTCTTGGGGTTCCACATCAGGTGTTCCAGATCTTAAAATTTATTATCTCAACTGAAAATGCTCATCACATGAAACAATTTTTGCCATGGCACCATTTTTGTATCTCTTATAGTTTTGTTGGTCTGTTGGTGTTCTGCATCAGGTCTTCAAGTTTCGAAGATAAATTATAGCCTATATGTTGACCAGGCTTAATACTGATACAACAAAGAAAAAATCATTGAAATCCGTTCAGTAATTCGGAAGATTAGCGTGTACAAACAAACAGACATACAGACATACGGACATACAGACATACAGACAGAATTTTTTTTTTGGATTTGTGCTCCATTACTGTTTCTAAACCCCACCCAATTATTATTTTTTTAATATATTCAATGTACAGACACAGTTTTTTTACAGATTTATTATATGTATAGATAGATTTACGCACAAGTACAAGTCTTAGACTTTTCTTGACCTTGCAAGACAAAAACATGAATCATGCTAAGTAAAGACAAAAAATTAAGTGGTGGTAAGCACCTACTTCAAAATGTTACAAAGTTCTTACGAATACAACGGTATTCACTATAGACATACTTAAAATGACCAGTTTATTTTTAGCCTTACAAAAGGAGACGTTAAACATTCCCCTCCCTTACGTTCAGTACTTTGTCCCAGTTGTATCCAAGAATAGCTGTCTGTTGGACATCATTAATAGCAGTTGACACACGAAAGTAGAAAGGTGCGGTCTGGTGGATCAATTTTCTGAAAATGGCACAGTCAGAGGTTGCGAGGTCACTGCGGCCAGAAATATCGCACCATGAACTTGAAAGTTCAAGGCGTTTTGAGTTATAATAGCACATAATAAGGTTGCGATTCTAAAGGCAAGGGTTTATTAAAGTTCTTTGAAGGTTGGTTAGGAGAACTATTGTAATGGTCTAAAAATGTGAAAGGTCAGTGGCATGATTGATGGTTGTTTGTTCTATCATAATTATTGACGACGAAGCAAAATAAGGTGGTTAACCTAACGCAGTTGATACGGCGATGATAAGCGTTTTAGCAGATGTCATCGTTCAGATAATAATGCTTTGTTTGCATGGCAAAATTCGAGGCTCCTTTTCCAGACTGATTTCGAGCTATTATGTATTATGTTAGGTATCACTTTCTAGCAGTGCTCAGACATTTTCCGCTGTGTAAGGTATGTTATGTTTGTTATATTGATATATGCAAAAACAACTAGCCCAGAGGTCAGTGAACATGAAATCTATTCGGTGCTTCTCCAAATCCGCAACCTTCTGATCTAATTAAATCTAATTGCTCCTAAGATTTACAACTCATAATAACTGTGAAATAATAATTAAGGCTTATTACGAATTCACTTGGCTTCAATTCATATGAGTTTAAAGTATCAAGGCTAAAACGAGATAATCATCAGTTCATGTGAACATGCAACGTGGTTGCGCTAAAGAATGCATTCGGGTCATTGTTGAGAGAACAATGTACGATTCACATCATTTTACGTCTTGTACTACAGAACGACGGGAGATTTTGGACATTATTGTTTGTACAATGGCCAATTGACAGTACTGTACACAATGTGTAACTGTATTGTCACATTACAATGTACGAACTGAATGCACGTAAAAAATTTAATATAAAACCTAACGAGTCACCGAACCTCATATGAATTTAGCGAGAGAATTTAGATTTGGACATTATTTGTAGCTGCGTCCTGTGTGTGACAAATTAATAAACAAATAACGAAGATCTTACTGAATAACAGCCACAGCAAATTATAAATTGATTTATGACGTATAAAATAAGCAGACATCGGCGAAGAATTGAACATGGTCGATTAAACGCCTCTTCTATTGATTACAAGTGTTATAACAGATGTGTCTATTCATGACTCATTACAAACAATATTAATAACTTAGACCTTGGAAACATGCAACCACCTCAAGCCACAAGATTCAAGAACGATAGAAATGCAGGCAAAAAAATAATGGAAACCTTATTAACTTTCTATGAAGGTCACGACGTAGTACAATTCAATAATAACATCTCACCGTTGATTACAATACAATGATCATTGAATTGATTGCAGTCGGTTACAACGTATCGCACCTACATATTGTACGATATCATATTGATAAGATTAAGGAAACCTTTGGCGGAGTCAAAGAAGATTTTGAATCGGTTTATTGTTCAAGTGCTGTTACTTGATGTTGTATAAAGTGTTTACATTATTTTTAAATATTGTAATTCATCGACTCTACAAGCTTTTCAGGCGCCAAGAATTATTGATGCATACATTAAGGTTAGTAGTTTATTGAACTTTATCCTCGCTATAATATATCATTGTTTAGCTAGTCTTGTCGATCGATCTGTCACAATAGCTCGTGTAATCAATAAGTCTTAGAAGTTAATTACAAGTGTTGTACCTTCAATGTGCGTCAACGATTAATTCAAATTGATCATTGTGTACTTATCCGTTTGTTTTGTTTCTATGGGACTGTCGTTCAAATCTCTCGTACCAAGCTGTGGTTTGACCTCGATTACTTCCCGTGACAGTCAAAATCACGCTTTCGTACGCTTTTCTTGTTCGTCTCGTTGGGCTGCATAATTTGCATCCATTTATTTACGCTATGGCATTGTGCTTCATACGTTTTGCGCTTTTCTTTTAATGGTTCTGAATAATTTCCTGAGGCTCAGTTGGAACGACCGCGGTTTTACTGTACGACGGATATTCAATAACCATAACGGCTCAGTTTCACTTTTTGTGGTAAAAATTTTGATCTTGCTCTGTTTTATTTGTATCATTATTAAAGAAAATTGTATAATTGTTACTTTCCTCTTCGGTTTCTTTCAAATCACCGTTTGATTCATGACCACTGAGTTCATTCATAGTGCAAAGTGTTACAATTTTCGGAAGCATTTAAGTTGAACTTAATAACATTTACATTTTCTGAATCGTGGATCAACAAATGATTAATAATAATCGTAGCTTGTTTACCTGCGTGCTGCTCTAGTTCTTTGAAAAACTATGTACCATAAATTATAGGCCCATTGTTTACATTTTCCTCATTTCTCTATAAACGTTAGAGCTAACGTAACACCGATAGAGTTGATAGATAGAATCAATTGGATGTTATGTAAAACCAACATTTGTTCTCAGGAAATTAGTTCCTAAATTCCCAAAAATAGAGTCGAATAGCAAAAACTTTGTTTTTGCTGCAAAAAAAAGTTCATCTTTAACGCAAGATTGAACCTCATCCTAATCCGAGTAGTGGATTAGGATTAGGTTCAATCTTGCGTTCAAGATGTACTTTTTTTGCATTAATTATAATACCGTCTATATCCAAATTATTTTAAACAAGTAACAAATACAGAAGCAAGGCGGCTTCATTTAAATAATACGAAATGTACTCCTTCTTCGAATGCAATCTTCCGTTACACGACTACATTGCAGCTAAGAGTTCTTATGCTCTTGCGTCACAAACTCTTTAGTTGGCTCCTTTCAGTTTTGACACAAAACGTCACGCCACTGACAATACTAAAGGCAACAATAGTTCGCTAGCACAACCGTTTATCTATTTCGTCATCGCCGATAAGCTGGATTAATTTTATCTGACTTTCACCGTATATAAAACCAACTGTAACGAACCTCCAATTGACCTATTAAATTCCTCTGTTTATTAGCAAAATCCTAAATTTAATCCAGCTTGATCCTTGTCCGTAATGCAATTTCGCTTTAAAATTGTTTGTTCCGATAGATTGTGATGAATAAAAGCATGAAATTTCAAGACTACAATTTCACAGTTCATTGCTCTATTTTTGGCAGTATTGACAGTGAAAAGGCGAAACTTTTTGGTCGGAATTTGCTATCAGTGCGTCGGTCTCTCTCTTAAGCGTCCATACCAACCAGGAATTGAGATCAGCGATGTTGTTATTGATAGTAAGTTTATAACCGTATGCAAATTAACTGTTCCTTAACATGCCATATTTTATGGAGATTCCTTCCTTTGCCATAAAATGCTGTAAAACTTTCTTCCATAAAATACTTGAAAAGTAAACAAAGTCTTGTGTAATGTTTTCCGTTGGATTAATCTCGGAAACCACTCGACCGGTTCGTATAATCTTTTCATTGATGTAAAGCCTATTTCACGGCGCATCAGTGTCATCATCATTATCTTCTCAAAAGATTTTTGGGATTGGATTATAACTGTTAAGCATTTCAATTATTTAATCATCTGTCGCCTTGTTTGGTTAAGCTTACTCGTACTCTTTAGCTGCGTGAATATATTTTACTGTATTTATTATTACTTGTGCGTCTACTTTTTACTTTCGTTTGGTATTTATCCAGATAGTTAAACCGTTAACGATGCATTTCTAATAATACTAGCTCTATCAGCAAATTACCGTTCTTGATCTCAGTTATCTAAACCGAATGCAATCATAATAGCTTGAGAAAGTATTGAATCTTAAGCACCTTTAAGTCTTTAGTTGCTTTCAAATATTGCAGTTTTTTAACCCTCATTTTGAAATCCCAAGCTTCAACAGAATCATTGCGTGTTAGGTCATTCTCGTTTTTTCCACTATTCGATTTAAATATTGTGGTAGATGGAACAATTTTTTGCTTCCGGGCGTCATCTACCGGAACAGCCGTGCTACCATTGTTATTTTTTTTTATCTCTATAAACCTAATTACGTAATACATATGAAAGTGTTACAGTACGCGTTGCTGGTACGAAAGTGAGTTAATGATATTCTTTACTTTTATAGTTTATGCTCAAAGAATTAAAGCAATTATGTACAACATGATGTTTAGTTATGTAATTGATGTTGTTGTATCTGTCTAAATGCTTCCTACTGTCAGTTATAATTACACGCGTTATGGGAGTGTGTTCGTGTAATGAATGACTTAATTGCAGATGTTCTGTTTATCTTTGTGTTAGCTTAATTGATATTTTATGAACGAGTCTTTTGTATGCGTGGACTTATTAATCACGGGAAGTGCAATATGGTCCTACTTGCCTTTTAAACTTAAACCTTTATCGGCACGGCCTGTGTTGAGAAAATGTTCTGGGTTAAGCACGAGTAGCGTTAGTAATTAAATGCTCAGCAATTATTTTTTTAAATTTACCAACTGCCTTATATTATGATGAAACCTACAGCTATAAACGAATCTTTCAAAATTATATAATACTTGAATTTAGGTTTAAATTGAGATAAATATAGACTTAGTTTGGACTGAGTCATATGCGATTAGATTATTTGCTGTTTTTTAGATACCATGTGATTTATTTGTAACTATTCCTGGAAAATTGAGAATTTTCCTCGAGGATGTTTTTTGCATTTGTCTGCATAACAAACTGTAATTTAACTCGTAATAATAGCAAATTAATGTATTATCATAGGGTAAAATGGTCGTTGACTTTGGAAATTACCAATATTCATAAAACAATAAATCCTGATGTGTTTTAGCCTCTCGCCAAAGGATCATTTTTTGTTGGCTCCATGATTGTCCACCACGTTTATAAAGTTCTTCCTTTGCTTCCAACCAGTTCTTTTAAAAATCGAGGCTTATGTTCAGCAGCGGCCGGCTACTAGTTGATTATGATGCTTAAAGAAGCTCTTTTAGACAATAGGGCTGCTCATACCCCTACCAACACAGATATTGACCAACTCTGAGGCGACGACCACGACCGCTACCTATCTCAAACAAGACTGACGACGAATAAGAATTAGCTGTACAGATTATTCATAATCCAATTATTCTTGTTACAGTAAACAATGACGATGGACAAACAACTGGTGTGGGTGCGGGACCCCAACGAGGGGTTCATTCTCGCGCGCCTCCATGAGCTGATGGGGGAAGAAGCGGACGTGTTCCCCATAGACAACAAGTACCCCAAGAGGGTCTGCAGCTTCGAAGACATATTCCCCGCTGGAGACCCTGTCAAAGATGTTGATGATAACTGTAAGTACTATCATCATCTTCCGAGCCTTTTTCCTAACTATGTTGGGGTCGGCTTCCAGTTTAACCGGATGCAGCTGAGTACCAGTGTTTTATTACAAGGAGCGAATGCCTATCTGACCTCCTCAACCCGGTTACTTGAGCAACCCAATACCCCTTGGTTAAACTGGTGTCAGACTTACTGGCTTCTGACTACTCGTAACGCCTGCCAAGGATGTTCAATGACAGAGAACTGTAAGTATATGTATTATTCGTACATTGAGTCCGCTTTGGTTAAGCAATACGTGAGACCTAATGACTTTATCGTCAACTGCAAGGCCGTGAGTTTGATGCCCATTGCGTTATTGGCGTATATTGAGCTTACTTGGAGGAGTAAATAAGCAATCATCAAACAGCATTATTAGACATCCAAAAAATTACGTCCATTGAAGATCACCTTACTAAAACGACATTAAATATCGAGATTATGTTCCCATTCACATACTCGTAATGTCTGCATTGCACAGAAAATACTAAGTAAGGATAATGATGATCGCAGCATCATTGCAGCCAGTCGCCGTCTTAGCCATTAAATTAAATTATTGTGCATCCGTATGTAAGTAGATATGTAACTGACTGCATTGGCGCTGCTTATTCACTTTAGCAATAAATATGTAAATTATTAAATTGCTCTGCAAGGATGGGGAAATAAAATATGCAGAATTACATACAAACCTAAACATACATTTCGACGTATGAGCTTAAATTTCTAAACTTTGTAATTACAGAAAAAGCTCATGCATCCTCTTATTAGACCATAAGAAGATACTAGCTAAGGAATGATTTGGTCTGCGCTAAGGCGATATATAGAACTATAAAATTCAAAGCCGGAGTAAAAATTATTTAACTCATACATTAAAAAACTTATGTTCAACAAGACCAACCATTTGTTGCTCTACTCCATAATCAGGATCTATCATAATCCAAGCGGCACATAATCCTTCGATCTATTTTAAAAGATATTTGAATAAATGCAACATTCGTCTTCTAAGATCCAGTATTCCTTTTTCAAATCGACAAGATTAATTGACGTAATCATCTTAAGAGTTGAATCGATTATGTGCGCTCCATAGAAATCGATCCCTATTCCAAGTTTAGCTCTTAGAATGGGATCAAACTTGTTTTGAACAGGTTTAGGATTATTTTTCCCATGGTCTTGTATTAGTCTCCTTCCTTGCGTGTGCATAATGATTGGAATTTATTCTCATTGGAGATAGAGCCTGCTGGGAAAAAATATTATTTTAAAAATATCTAATTTGAGCCGTATTTTCGCATTCAAGTCATTTAAAAATGCAGGCTTCACTTGGAATCGAACTTATATGAATTTCCTTTTGATTTATAAGGGCTTTTAATACATTAATGGTTTACTACATCGCAATTGGCTTTTATATCATCTGACACGACATTCATCCATCGTTTCGTTGGGGTCACCAGGTCACAGTTACAGAATTAAACTTACTTACCAAAATATATTTTGATCGGCCTATCTGCAGTTTATAATAAATCTTCTCATGTCTTCATTAAAACTTTTTATTTTAGGTGAACTAATGTTCCTGAACGAAGCGACGCTACTAAACAACATCCTAACACGATACAAGAAAAGCAAGATTTACGTAAGTAATATACCTAATATACCTACAATATACATACTATGAGTCATTTCGAATGCCTGAAGACTTCACCTTGAAAATATTTTATATACGTAGGTGCTCACCGAAGAGAATTATGTACTGTATATCGATTCTGTTGGTTTTCCTTGTCCAATGACTTTTACTATCGCTCGTATTTACTACGACGTACATTCTTTAGCGTACTGATAAACTAATTTAGTTGGTTTTTGCACTGAATGTACTGAAGGAGCAATGCTAGAATTGTCGCTATATCTTAATGAATTCAAACACCATTTATTAAACATTTTGATTTTGCATTGTTATTCAGATGAAATGAAATGCTGAAGAAAAGCAATTCATTTATAGTTTTCTAATAATTCATGAAAAACAAACAAACACCATACCTAAGCCCCAGTGACGTTTTAAAATTGCTCATCTTTATTTACTTATTTAAATTATGACTAGGTATTTATGATTCAGAAATAAAGAATAGGCATGATGACTGAAAAAAAACTTATTTGTCCGTCTTTTAGATAACCTTAAAATAATGGACACGTATTTTTTATTTTCTCTCACAAACAAATAACAACGAAGATATAACACGATTGAATTTAGGCTACGTCACTGTTGAGTACAAATTTTACACAGACGTGACGTCACAAGCCTCCGTTTTCAAACTTTGTATCGTTATATCTTAACTATTTCATATTTTGTTAAAATAAAAAAACACGTGTCTAATATTTTTGGCCAATCCAAAATGTGGACTAATTAGAATCTAAATTTTTTAACACTGTTTATTATTTTTTACAGACATACGTAGCCAACATTCTGCTTGCCGTCAATCCTTATGAGGACATCCCCGACATGTATTCTTCAAACACCATCAAGAAGTACCAGGGGAAATCCTTGGGAGAGCTGCCTCCTCACGTTTTTGCTATTGGTAAGTTTGAAATACTCTTTCTAGATAGGATGTGTGATTCTGGCGGAGCTCCACTGTTTCAGCCATTTTCTCTGGAAAGCTAGAGAGTTCGCTTTTATATTACAAGTAAGGATGAGAACAATTATTAGGTACCTATAATGTGTAGAATACAATTTCCTTAATTGAAAACCTTTCAAATAAGAATCGAGGAAATTATTGAACTAAAATTGTTACCATACCTGTAATACATATAAATACCCAGTGTATTTTAAAAAAACAATAAGAATTTTTATATGAAGAGATCGTTATAAGGTATTTAGTTAAAAGGAGTATTTTGAAGTAAGGCACATTATTTGTTCTTGCGCTTACGATATCTAATACCTTTAATAAATGCATCAATTATATGCATTGATGGAGATCTGAAGAAATATGATATGTGGGATTACCCCTTATTCTACACATATAGATGTAATTAATCAGTGACCCATAACATAGAAGGGATCTTTAATCGAATTGATTATTTTGAAACAGAGTAAATTTCTACATTTACGAAATTATGAAAACTTTATATATTTAAAACAAAGCAAGCTTTGATGAAACAAAGAAATATATTTAAAACAAATCAAGAATAATTTGTTACCATTAATCGACTTTCAACATTAATTGCAATGCTGATTCAACGAAAGCACCAATGTATTATTCAGATCGTTTTCCCTTCACCTCGAATCGAATTCGAAGTATAGGCAGACCTTGAATTATAGATGGCGTTTGATTGCTTGACTGAAACATATAGGTACATAAACTTAATACCTTTAAAGATTTAGGTGAACTACCTTCTGCCAGCAGTTTACCTACGTCCCATGACAACTACTTTGGGCGCCCACTTACAAAACTGCAATGCGATGAGATGCGAAAACCATACTTTCCTTAGACCCCTTAGACCTCCCAGATAAAAGACTCCTCCATAAATGGGCTATCTGACATTGTAGTAATGATTCAAATCGGATCAGTGCTTGAGCGTGTTACATGCAAAGACACGTACAGACTCTTCAGTATTAGTATCAATAGTAGTATAGATAGATATCCACGCCTAATTAATATTTTTTCTCTTCCAGCCGACAAAGCCTTCCGTGACATGAAATCTCTAAAGATGTCGCAATCGATCATCGTCTCCGGTGAGTCTGGTGCCGGCAAGACTGAGTCTACGAAGTACATATTGAAGTACCTGTGTGATCTATGGGCTAAAGGAGCAGGACCTGTCGAACAGAAGATTTTGGACGGTAAGTCTTGGGACAGTTTCTAATGTTTCTAATTCTATACCTCTCGAGTTAAGTGCGAATTTGAGTCTGTAAATAAAAGGGGTCCTTAGAATATGAAGAGAACCTTTACCTACCTATCACAAAATATAAGAGTGCCTTATGGGTTTTAATGTCTAGGAAAAATATTCATGACCTTCACTGAATAAAGAATAGTGACTAGCGACTTACTAAAACATCTTTGCAGCGTTGACCAGATTCTGACAGGAAATGATATGTACGAAATTCGTATAGCGATTTAAAATCTAGTCTGCACTATACAACAGTGCTTATAATTATATGAACAATAGTGACTGCCTTGTATACTAAATTACGTTGTCTCCTAAACATATTGCAAAATATGCAATATCTTAATGCAACCAGTCGCCTACGCTCGTCTGAATACATTACATTCTCGTTTCTAAAACCTGCATCTAAAGGCAGGTGATAATGCCATACTATTTCACAGATTATAAATAAATATCACTATAGTACTACGTTGCAATTTTATGATAGTGAATGTATAATTAAATAGCTGGTTACCAACCAATGATATTTATTTCACGATTAATTATAAAATATATTTTCCTTCTGTTTGCATCAAAAGGTTATTTTTATATTCATCCTTAGTCTGTCGGTGTGGCTTTCACGTCAAAATTAAGAATTGATTGAAATTATATTTCGTACCATCTCATTTGGTTCATCAGAAAAAAGGCGAAAGGAGACACGCAAGTATGTACACGGAACTCTAACTTTAAATGACCCGGAAGAACTAAGAAAAATGTCTTATCAAATAAACTTTAAAACAGGTATAAATTCCGACTAAATAAATAAATAAAATATTCAGAAAACCTTGTAGAATATAATTCTATGATAGAAAAACAAAGAATAGTTTTTGACGTTAATAGACCGGTTGATCTAATTTTGTTCTTAATGAATACCGGGGCTATATTGCAGAAGGTCGGTTATCTATACATATAATAAATCTGTAAAAAAACTTTGTCTGTACATTGAATATAATAAAAAAATAATAATTGAGTGGGGTTCAGAAAAAGTAATAGAGCACAAATCCAAAAAAAAAATTCTGTCTGTTTGTCTGTATGTCTGTATGTCTGTATGTCTGTTTGTTTGTACACGCTAATCTTCGGAACTACTGGACGGATTTCAATGATTTTTTCTTTGTTGTATTGGTATAAAGTCTGGGCAACATATAGGCTATAATTTATCTTCGAAACTTGAAGACCTGATGCAGAACTGCAACAGACCAACAAAACTATAAGAGATACAAAAATGGTGCCATGGCAAAAATTGTTCCACGTGATGAGCATTTTCGGCTGAGAGAATAAATTTGAAGATCTGGAACATCTGATGTGGAACCCCAAGAGCCCAGCTACTCTGTAGCATATACGGGTATGACGTTTTAGCAAAAGTTGTTCAATCTGATAAGCACTTTCTGTTAACTTATAAAAATTGAAGATCTAAAACACCTGATGTGGTACTCCAGAAGCCCAGTTAGACTATAGCATATAAAGGTATGACGTTTTAGGAAAAGTTGTTCAATCTAATAAGCACTCTCTATTGACTTATAAAAATCGAAGATCTGGAACACCTGATGTGGAACTTCAAGAGCCCAGCTACACGATAGCATACATAGGAATACCGTTTTAGCAATAGTTGTACAATCTGATGAGCACTCTCTGTTGACTTATAAAAATCGAAGATCTAAAACACCTGATGTGGAACTCCAAGTGCCCTACTACACTTGAAATTTATAGTAATGACGTTTTAGCAAAAGTTGTTCGATCTGATGGACATTTCCTGTTGACTTATGAGAATCGAAGATCAGAAACAACTGATGTGGAAATGAAAGCTATCTCTAATTTCACTGTATAATCATATAATAAGCTGGAAGTACCTCCAAGCGGTGAAGGCGGTAATAGTTTAGGACAGACTTTCAATGACGATGGTATATTATCGTCAATTTTACTCTATTGACCCAAAACTTTATAGAATTTGAGTGTGAAGTGACCCAAAATTTGAGTGTTTTATTATTTTCCATTTATCTTCGTGACACGGTAGCCTATTCAGTAACGCGGGGGGCGAGGGGGCAGTCAGCTAGATTTTAATTGATCAGGTATCTTCTTCACAATATAACTATTACCATGGCTAGAAAGAGGTCGAATCTTTTCCAATGTTCCTAGGGAGAGAATCATAAGATCCCAAAAATATACTAAAGAGCGTTTGGAAGGACTTGATGCTGTTCGAGAACATCAATCTGCAACCTGCTCCGAGGAAATCTCATCGGATCGCGAAACGCGCCTCCGTCATTGGCATATTTACGCATCTGCATCCATATCTCTAGAGAATTCTCAAGTAAAGAATATGCTACGCATTGTCTCGCGAGTCGGAGACGTTCACTGATACAAAATAAGCATGGTGAATCAAAGAAAGTAATTAGTCCGTCTTTTAGATAACCCTAAAATAATGGACAAGCATTTTTTCTTTTCTTTCACAAACAAATAACAACAAAGATACAACACGCTTGAATTTTGTGTTAAGTCACTTCTTAGTACAAGTTTTACATAGACGTGACGTCACGAGCCCCCACTCTCCGACTTTGTTGCGTTAACTCTGATTGTTATTATTGTATTATCTCAAGAGCCTTTTCCCCAACTATTTTAAGGTCGGCTTCGATGCAACTGAATACCAGTGTTTTACAAGAAACGACTGCCTATCTGATCTTCACAACTAGGTTACCCGCTCAACCCAATACCTCTTGGTAAAACTGGTCACACTTAGGCGATTATCACACTGCCCCGCATGATGCAGCGTAGTGCGTGGATGCGTTTTTTTCCGTTGTATGGAAATATCTCCGTTTGTATGGAAAACACGCATAGTCCAACACACTGAAAATGCATCCACGCGCGTTCATGCGGATCACGCACATACATGCGGAGAAACACGCACCCCCGCGCGTAGGTGCGGGGCGAGACGCAAGGTATGGCACACTGAATCCCGCAATGCCGCGCGTGATTTTGAATGGGCGTGACGTGTATATTTGAAAATGGAACTCGCTGTGCGTGAATTTACAAAACGCACCTACGCGCGTGAGTGCGTGAAAAACCCGCACGATGATGCAGATTTGCACTCCCGCAGGAACGCGCGTAGGTGCGTCGACACGCAAGATGCAGCGTGATGCGGGGCAGTGTGAAGATCACCTTACTGGCTTCTGACTACCCATAACGACTGCCAAGGATGTTCATTGACAGCTGGGACACACTAGGAATGACAGCTCCTCCAAAAACCGGTCATTGGTGTCTAAAATATACTTAGAAAGTACTTACGAACTATAAGAAAAATTGCATTGGCAGGTACTTGCCAGACCTGGAATCGAAGTCACACACCCCATACTTGAGAGATTGGTTCTCTAAACACTAGGTCACCACTACTTTGTTATTTAAGGGTCCGTTCAGAAACACCACTTAAATGCGGACTTATTAGAACCACTACTTTTATCCCTATGGTCACGCCTATTGCGCTTTAGTTTTTAGCGTTTTGTTTAGTCTGCTGTGCTTTTGCCGTGAACGTACAAAAGTTAAATATATGGAACGTTTTGAATGATTTGGCGTATCCCGTTGTTTTCAAGTCAACGGGCCCTTAAAATTCAACATCAGACAATTCAGATCTTTGATTTTGCTGACCCCGTAGTCGCTGGCATAAGGGACAGGATCCGCGTACGAAGTCGCGGGCAGAAGCTAGTAAAACAATAAATATGCAAATAAAATAAAAGAAGATGCGACCTTGTATAACGGTTGCAGTTTTATTGATCATGGAGAACCGTTTTGTGTTCAACATATAATACTCATATTACTTATTTAATTTACCGTTACTATTAATAAGCATAAAACTCACTAACACGGTTTAGTTTACACTTGTGTGTAGGTACACCAGAATATCTATATTCTATATATACATATAAAAATGAAACCCGCTTTCCGTTGTCACGACATAACATGAAAACGGCTTGACCGATTTGGCTGAAAATTAGAGGGGAGGTCACTTAGACCCGGGAGAAGGTTTTTGTCACCATCCGGCTACGGGACGCGGGTGAAATCGCGGGCGAAAGCTAGTATTCATATAAATTTACTGTCCCACTTCTGGGCATATATAGGTCTCCCCTCACACAGAGAATATTATCCCACCCAAAACAAAAATGTGAAAGGCTGCCAAGTTCGATAATATGGGAATGCTTCGCCTATAAAAGAAGTAAGATCTGAATAAGTACCAAGTTCCATACACATTTAATTTAATTTAATTTAATAGCCTTTTATTCCTAAACATAGGGTTACAAGAGGTCCCTAAGTTCGGTGTGCCTTTTGGCATAGGCCTCCTCCAATTCCTTCCAGTGTGTCCTATCCCTTGCTACTCTCAGCCAGAGTGGGCCCGCTGTCTGTTTCAAGTCATCTTCCCATCTCCTGACTTGGCGACCCCTACTTCTTTTGCCGTCTCATGGCTGCCAGAGTGTGACTTCCTTGCTCCATTTGTTGATGGGGTGGCGTAACATATGTCCAGCCCATCTCTATTTTTGGACGTCTATCCGGTTATTAATGTCTGTGAGTTTTGTTCTTGTTCTTATATCTGCGTTTCTAATTCTGTCTTTGATTTTCAGCCCTAGCATGCTCCTCTCCATGGCACGTTGGCATTTTGCTAGCCTTTCTCGGTGGTGAAGCGTTGTTGACCAAGTTTCGCAGCCATAAGCTAGAACTGGTAGAATACAGGTGTCGAATGTCTTCTTTTTTATGTGGTTTCCTAGATCTTTACTTTTCATTATTTTTAAAGTAAATATATTCTTTGACATATTCAATAATGTTGCCGTCTACCATAATGTCTGTTTCCGTAGAGTTCGTCATCAATTTCGTTTTGCTTGCGTTGATTTCCAGACCAACTTTTTTACTTGCTTACTTACTATTTGCTAGGCTCTGCATCATTTGTTCTATTGCTGCTGGGTTCTCCTCTAGGAGCACCAGATCGTCGGCAAATCTTAGGTGGTTTAGGCGAGCTCCATTAATGTTCAAGCCTAGGTGGTCCCAGTTTAGCTGTCTGAAGACGTATTCAAGTACGGCGTTAAATATTGTAGGGGAGAGAGGATCGCCTTGGCGTACGCCCCTTTTGATAGGAAAATATTCTCCTGCTAAATCTAGTTTAATACTGGCCTTGCTAGATTTGTAGATATTCTTAAGAATTTCTATATAGTTGCTCTGTACCCCTTGTTGTTCAAGGCTCCGCCATATGTATTGATGTCTGAGGCTGTCGAAAGCCTTTGAGTAATCTATGAACGCCAGGTAGATTTGTTTGTTGAATTCGTTGTACTTCTGTATCAACTGTTTTATTGTGTGAATGTGATCTATTGTGCTAAAGTATTTTCTGAATCCTGCCTGCTCTACTGGTTGACTTTCATTTAGCGTTGATGATATTCTTTCCAGGATAACTTTTGCAAATACTTTGTATATGTTTGATATTAGAGAAATTGGCCTATAGTTCCCAATCTCCTCTCTGGGACCTTTTTTATGTAGTAGAATTATGTGACAATCGGTCCATTCTTCTGGAATCTTCTTTGTTTGTATGATTTCATTGAATAATTTCGCCAGCACAGGGCTTATTTCTTCTAAGGTTCCCTTGAGCATTTCGTTGGGTATCCTGTCCGGCCCTGGGGCTTTCTCAGTTTTTTGGGATTTTATTGCTTTAACTACCTCTGAGGCAAGTATTTCTGGCACTTCTTCTACTTCCATACACATACCTCAGTTAAAAATAGTTACTTTTTAATGATGGTTCTTGGCAAGTTTTCACACACCTTGTTCTAAACCTACTAAACGCAATGAATCAAGTATATAACTTTCTATTAAAACTTGCCAAGTAACATCATTAAAAAGTAACTATTTTTAACTGAGGTATGTGTATGGAACTTGGTACTTATTCAGATCTTACTTCTTTTATAGGCGAAGCATTCCCATATTATCGAACTTGGCAGCCTTTCACATTTTTGTTTTGGGTGGGATTTCATTTATTTTTGTAAGGTTGTTATTTTATTTTTTTCTTATGAATATGTTAGTTAAGGAAATGACTCATTTATACTATCTTTCAGATTTTTTAATATGAACTTTGCTTAGATTTGATTGGAATGGACTAGATTTACCAACTGACTGACATGACATGTTATCATATATTATGTTCGTGGATCAACGTTACACATTCGTTACTTTCGAAAGTGACTCACACTTGGCCATTTTCAGATTTTTACTTTACTTTGACTAAATACAAACCTTTGTAACGAATTTCAGATCGGTACGACCATTCGAAGATATATTATATAAATATAGATAAATTTAGTTCGTTTTAGTTCCTTAGGGGTATAAAGGATGATGGGCAATTTTGTATGAACCCTGGCCTGATAACCAATAAAGTTCTAATGTATATTATATTATTGCTTATACCCTACAGTTACTGAAATAAAACAGTCCATGTCAAGAATCGACCGGAAATAAGTACAATCGGGCACAAAAGAGTTATACTTTTTGCACCATTTTTTTTGTTAAAATAAAATCCATAGTAGAAAAATTCATTGTATGATGTATTTTCGTCAACTTATCACTTATTTAAGTAAGCCCAGGGTAGACTATCAATTAAAATCGGTCTTAACTAGGCATAATTGTTTTAATAGCAAAATAAAACATAAAAACTTTTACTTCTACCACCGTATATTATTTCCATTATTGGAGATAGCATTTCCTCGTTCTGCGGCACTAGGATAGTCGGCCCTGGGTTGTCGAATTATTAGAAAAGTAGCGACCCACCCCAGCTTCGCACGGGAAAACAGTATTTCCTCACTATTTAACGGATGTTATTACAAATGCCAGCACACCTCTAATTCCACAGGATTATATTTCAAAGCAAGATGTATTATATCCTGGCTATTAGATGATGTCTGTGCCCGACAAGTATTTGCATTAAATAGGCTACGAACTTGACTGAACTGATTTGGAAAATCTTTCAGTGGTGGAAAAGCTAGTTATTAATAACTAGCTTTTGCCCGCGGCTTCGCTCCCGTCAACTGACTTCTCTACTTTACCCTATTTTTTTTCATAAGAACCTTCTCCTGACAATAACAAACACAACAAAAAAGAATTAGCCAAATTGGTCCAGGCGTTGTTGAGTTATGCGCTTACCAACACATTTTACGATTCATTTTTATATTATAGATAAGAAGATAGGTTTTTCTTATATACCATACGTGCCAAAGTAGTTTAATTCCATAGGCAGTCGTAGGCTTACAGGACTGATATCTTTTTTCCCCAGTGGTTAACAATGTTCCACCAATAATGGATATTATTGATTATGCCGGTTAAACTCACTGGAACAGCGGAATAGTTACACCTTACGTTGTGAATACTAACTGTTATATTTTTAATATTTTTTTAATGGACACATGCACCTTCTGTGACACGTCCTGACTGATATTGACAATAATATAATGCACTTAACAGCCCTCTCATACAAAATGAAGTGGTTCAAGTCCATGGGCTGTCCTATGCTATCAAGTGTCATATCTTCGTTCTCCGGTGGTTTACAATATTTTGCCCATAATAAAAAATGAAGCTTATGACATAAGCTATCATTTGATGTGCAAATGGTTTTTATTGGATATACCGGTTTGACTCACCGGAATTGCGGAATACGTACACCATACGTTGTAAATACTACCTGCTAAATAATCGTTTTTTTTTTCAATAAACTTGGAAAATATGGGCACAGACACCTTCTGTGACTCGTTCTGACAATTATTGACAATAATATAATGCACTTAAACATCTCTCCCATACAAAATGAAGTGGTTGAAGTCCATAGGCTGTCCTATGCTATCAAGTGTCATATCTTCGTTCTCCGGAGGGTTACAAGGTTTTGCCCATAACAAAAAATAAAGCTTAGGGTATAAGCTATCATTTGATATGCAAATGGTTTTCATTGGTTATGCTGGTTAGACTCACCAGAACGGCGGAATATGTACACCATACGTTGTAAATACTACCTGCTAAATAATCTTTTTTTTTTCAATAAACTTGGAAAAAATGGGCACAGACACCTTCTGTGACTCGTTCTGACAATTATTGACAATAATAATGCACTTAAACATCCCTCCCATACGCACTGAAGTGGTTCAAGTCCATGGGCTGTCCTATGCTATCAGGTATTATATCTTCTTTCTCCGGTGGTTTAGAAGGTTTTGCCCATAACAAAAAATGAAGCTTAGGGTATAAGCTATCATTTGATATGCGAATGGTTTTCATTGGATATACCGGCCAATTTTACCCATCATCCTTTACACCTTCATTATTTTGAAACTGACTCACACTTGGCCATTATCAGATTTTTCCCTTTACCTTGACATAAACACCTACCTCCATGCCAAATTTCAAGTCAATGCGACCATTGGAAGTGGTCTAGGTTTTTGATGAGTGATTCAGTCAGTCAGTCAGTCAGTGAGTGTATAGTAAAAATAGCGACTTTCTGACGTCAATATCTCAAGACCTACAATAGGTATATTAATGAAATTTTGTATTTTAGATAAGTGAGGGGGTCTCAACAGATACTAGAAATTTGATATGCGTAAATAAAATAGATTTTGAGTTATAGGGGGGTCGAATTTGGCCCGAAATGGTTCGTGTAATATAACCCACGGCCGGTGTGTCGCTTTTTTTTGCTCGAACTTGGCGGACACACTGCCGTGTGTCTAGATTCAGAAAACGATGCAATGCTTTTGTCAATCTCTTGTGACATTTGCCTTTTTATTAATATTGACATTCAAATTATCATTTTTGATTATGAACTAGTGATCACCTTATTGTCTGTCTGGTTCGTTGAAGGTTTTTTCGATAACAGTCGATGGAAATGCAGAATAATTATTTATAGCATTGGATTCAAACAAACATCATTTTAGATATTAGGTATGTCATCAATTTAGGAGGAAGTTAAAAGTCGCAAATTACATTTTCTTAGAAATAAACCATCATTTGGTTAGTCACCTGGTTCTTAGCTAGAGTTCCTTATAAGATACTCAATACTCAATAACTTTATTGCATACCATAATGTGTACAAGCTGGTGAGTAAAATTAAAAGAAACAATTATGGACCCTGTCGGGCACAGCAAAGTTAATTTTTTAGAGGATTGGAGATTGTCAATTATTATAAATAACGAAGACAAAAATATAATTCTAAAAATTAATAAAGCACTTTCAATACCTAACTATATAAAATACTTCTTCCACAGCCAACCCAATCCTAGAAGCATTTGGTAACGCGAAAACGACTCGCAACAACAACAGTTCGCGTTTCGGCAAATTCATGGAGGTTCACTTCAACAACAAATACCAAGTAGTTGGAGGTCATATCTCCCACTACCTTCTAGAAAAGTCTAGAATATGCACCCAGAGTGCTGAAGAGAGGAACTACCATGTGTTTTATCTTCTGTGCGCGGGAGCACCACAGGATTTGAGGACGACGTTGAAACTTACGAAGCCTGATGAATATTTGGTAAGTTTTATTTTGTACCAATAAATTTTCTCCTGAGTTATTAAGATAAGGAACCTTTTTGGCCGACTAGTACTTGTCTATACAGTGGGCATATAAGATGTTTTCATTATAACTTGAAATGATGACATAAGATGTAATACCTAAATATTATATTCTTGGGGGAAAATACCTCATATATAATACCTCAAAATATTGTTGATCATCGAGCAAGAATTCACGGTTCGGTTTTCCGTATTCAGTTTGGATACGGTAATTTATGAATATCGTCATATTTCAAAGAGTGCAACAGACCGAAAACTAATCGTTCAAAGTCATCTAGCAGTCACCTTGCATCGTAATAACGTAATGCGTCAATAAAAACAACTAATTAATATGCAAAAAATGCATTGCATACTCGAATCATTATAACTTATATCATACTTATTCCTAAGGAAAATCATTTTACGGTCGTTTCCTTTATAAATAGTTTTGTATCAATGAAGAATCGAAGGTTATGCAAGGTAACGTAAATATTTTTATCCACAGTACTTGAAAAACGGTTGCACCCAATACTTCACAAGTCCAGCCTCCGACAAGAAGATCAATGCTAACAGTATGAGCAAGCAACACCAAGCTAAAGGTGGACTCAGAGATCCCATTCTTGATGATGTGGAAGACTTTGAAAGGCTTAATCAGGTAAATAGAATTAGAATTAATAATAAAAAGTAAATATATAAGCAAATATGTGATTAGAAGATTAAGCTTCCGTAAAGATTCTAACTTATGATTTTGCAATTTTACAAAGGCTTTTGATTGTCTTACATCTTAAATTATTAATGAAACTTGAAGTTTCACGAACTTAATTATGTGAAAATGTATCTAGCTTGAAACTTTAATACATGATATAAAGCCATATATTCAGTTCAACCTCTTAAACATAGCAATTTGATAATTGAAATTAGGGATACCAAAAGGACCAATACTCGGTCCAACACTTATTCACATTCAAACACTGTTGATTCACAGGCTTTATCCCGCGTAGGCTTATCAGCTGACGAAAAGCTAGCTGTATACAAGGTAGTAGCGGCCGTACTACACTTAGGTAACGTAGAATTTGAAGAAGACAGTGGGGCTCGCGGCGGTTGTGGTGTAGCACCTAAAAGTGAACCCGCATTGCAAGCCGCGGCCAGTCTACTGGGAATAGATCCTGCGGCCTTGCGTTTGTCGTTGGTTTCGCGACTTATGCAAAGCAGTCGTGGTGGAGCTAAGGGTACTGCTATCATGTAAGTGGTTTTGACTATCTTTATGTAAAGTATTAGCAAATAGAACGACCTTCGCTGTCGCTCCCGTATAGGCCTTGTTAACCATCAGCGTAAGTGCCAAAACCAAGGAACTTGACACGGATGCAGCTTAAATCATCTTTTATAGATGTAAAAAGGCCATTGATGAACAAATAGAACTTGAGTAAACAGTAAAGAAATATGCTCTTGCAAAAACAATTGGGTAACTTTTCTACTCGGTATTTTGAAAGTTACGACGAAACAACAGTAATAAACTACGAAATGACAGTAATAAAATAAGTTAAATCTGTACTGAAGATTAAAGTAAATAGTAAAGATTTAACTACTATTATTTCATAGAGGAACAATTTAAAACATTTGTCACTGGCTTTATGAAGCAAAAACATTTTTTTTTTTTCATAAATTCCTTCATCTGATTTCCTTTCATTATTTTTACTTACATTCTTTCGATACTTAAATTACTGAAACAATCAATAATATTCACATACAAACGATATTTTACTTTCCTATTGAATTTTTTTAAATATTTTCTGTCAGGGTTCCTCTAAAGACGTACGAAGCTAACAACGCCCGTGACGCGCTAGCTAAGGCAGTGTACAGCCGTCTGTTCGACTACATCGTACATCGCATCAACACCAGTATTCCCTTCCAAGCGTCCGCCTATTATATTGGTGTACTTGATATCGCTGGATTTGGTAAGTCAATTATTATCTTCTGTTGTTTGCATGTCTGAGATCGGTGGAATATGTTTTGTCTTTCTCTTGGTTCTTTTCTGTAAAGCTATAGTTATGCTATAGCTCATTTATTAATTAATCACTTAAATAATTATGTTCAAAACACATTGCAAATGTTTGTGTGTACCAAATAACAATAATTACACAATCACTCCTACCTAGAAATAAGATAATTAGGGGTACTTATTCTGTGGTTAAAACTAAATGCAAATAAACTTGCATACCTACTCATTATAGGCTCATTAAGTAAGGTAATTAGTTAAGACCCGGCTGTAAATAGTAAATCTTTCGCACTCCTTACGGGAAGAATACTCCAGAATCACTAGAATTTTTGTGTTGAATTAGGTCTGAATACCAAGTTGATCATTTACATATATTGATCCTGGCCGATTTCGGCCACAGCGACTTGGATCTGCGCTTAATTTTGAGAGCTTCGCTGGTGTGCTCTCCAGTGACTGACAAAGCCAATTTTTGCAGTGAATGTCCGTCCACATTCACTGCAAGTCAGCACTCCTCCGATATAGGTGTATTGGATGGCCGCGGGTGGTCGGGCCTTCAGCTCATCTCGCCTAGCGTCGAGCTGTTCTCTCCACCGGCTCTCAAACTCGCACACCTTGTCCTTAATAGTCCGCCTCCATTTGGTCCTATCTGCCGCCATAGCCTCCCAGTGTGACGGATCTAAGTCACATCTCTTCATGTGGCGTTTTAGCACATCTTTGTACCGCAGACGTTGACCACCCTGCTTACGCTTGCCAGTCTCCAGTTCTGAGTAGAAGACGCGCTTTGCTACTCTGGCATCTGACATCCGGGAGACATGACCAGCCCAGCGCAGCTGTCGACGCATTAGATAGGCCTCAATACCGCTGACATTAGCGCGTCTAAGTACTTCCGTGTTACGAACACGGTCCGACCACTGGATGCACATAATGTCACGTAGGCATTTTAGATGGAATCTATCTAATGTCCGAATATGCTCGCGGTATAGACACCAAGTCTCAGAGGCATATAGGAGATTTGGCAGAACTATTGCCATGTACACAGCTACTTTTGTAGAGAGCTTTATGTCATGTGAGCGGAACACCTTGGCACGAAGTCTACCAAAAGCTGCAGCAGCTGCTCCTATTCGGCTGTTGACTTCGTTATCAAGGAGACACCTGGATGTTATGGTGCTGCCAAGATATTTGAATTGGTTTACTTGCTTAAGCGAGACATCTCAGAGTCTAATATCAACTGGGGCACTGTTCACAGTATCAAGTGCCATGACTTCGGTTTTCTTGACATTTATCTTCAGGCCAAATCTGTTGCATGCCTGCAGTAGTCTCGACATAAGCCTCTGCAGCCCATCTGGGGATTCCGCCACAAAACATAAGTCATCTGCATACATCATCTCAGTGATAGTCGCGTGAGACACTCTTGTGCGAGCCTTGAGTCTATTTAGGTTGAAGACACCACCGCCATCGGTACGAAAACAAATACGGATACCTTCGGACATTTACATACTATATATTTGGCAAATTCTTTACTGACATCCTCGCACATACGTGTAACCACTCTAGCTGATTATATCCCCCGCATGTTCATGGGGGTGTATACTAATGAATTTGCCGAACTATATGTATCAAAAATTTAATCATATTTAATTTCTTATTCTGGTAAACGAATCATCAACTCATCTTACTTCCTCCACAGAATACTTCCAAATGAACAGCTTCGAGCAGTTCTGCATTAACTACTGCAATGAGAAACTGCAACAGTTCTTCAACGAGCGCATCCTCAAGAACGAACAGGAGTTGTACAAACGTGAAGGTCTTAACGTCCCGGAGATCAGATTCGTCGATAACCAGGATTGTATTGGTAAGTGAACTTTATTTATAATAGCATAAGGTTCATTTTCTGCGGAGTAAATTTGTTTTATAGGAGAATTGTTACGTGTGTCGCTGAATTCCATATTTGTTAATGCAAAATATGTATATGAAGCAACTAGCTTCCGCCCGCGGCTTTGCGCTCGTGGTGTGTTGATAAAAATCACTTATCTACGTACCAAATTTTAACTAAATCAAAATTTGTAATATTAGTAGGATAACTAGGATAAGGCCATTTATATGCGACTTCAAGAAAAACTGAAATCTTAAAAAACATTAAAATGACCTAAATGTATTTTTATTTGTATGAAATCGTTGCTTAAGTATACATCTCATTATCCACAGACTTAATAGAAAGCAAGAACCACGGTATCTTCCATTTACTGGATGAAGAGTCAAAGTTACCGAAACCCGAGTTCGGACACTTCACACATTCAGTTCACAAGCAATTGGGTGTTAATAATAACAGGTAATGTGTAGATTAAAACTTTGATCAAGACATAACAAACTATGTCGGAGTCGGCTTTCAGTTTGACTAGGTGCCTCTGAAATTATGTAAAACACTGGTATGTTTTATATGAAGCGACCAATTTGACCTCCTCAACCCAGTTACCCGCGCAAACCGATACCCCTTAGTGACACTGGTTTGTCTGAGTTTCTGTCTTCTGGCTACTAGTAACGACTATCAAAGGTGTACCAATGACAGCAGGGCCCAAAAATTTAAAGTGCCTTCCGAAACACTGAGGAAGGAAGGGTGTTTCGAATGAACCGTGAAGTAAAAATATTGAATTCATATTTCCAGGTTACAATTGCCTCGTTCATCTCGACTGAAAGCTCATCGTACACTGAGAGACGACGAAGGGTTCCTATTGCGTCACTTTGCTGGAGCTGTCTGTTATAACACGGTAAGTTTCTAATTTACTCAAGAACTTAGTGGTGGTATAGAAAATAGAGCTTCTTGTAACTCAAAGAATTTGTCTAAAACTTTGTACATAGTCTTTCGGGGTGGGGACCTTTATTAATATATCTGTCTATATAATGATCTCTTGTAAAAATGCGTCTATCTGTTGTGAAAGTACGTGTGACGATAAGCAGGTGAAACGGCGAGAAATTGCAAGTATGAAATAGTGCGGAAAATTATATTTTAGTCATAAAAATGTGAGGATAAATGGTAAGAAACTTTACTGTCTCACTATTTCCGTTGATTAACGTGTTACTCTTAATTTCCAGAACCAATTCATAGAGAAGAACAACGATGCTCTCCACGCATCCCTAGAATTCCTAGTCCAGGAGTCCAGCAGTCAACTGGTCCAACAACTATTCCAAAATACCGACAACAACAACGCCAAGGGCAAGCTGAACTTCATCTCTGTTGGCGCCAAGTTCCAGGCGCAACTGTCGCAGTTGATGGACAAACTGAAGGAGAACGTGAGTTGTTGTACTTTATAGTAGTTATACAGAACAACAACAACGCCAAGGGCAAGCTGAACTTCATCTCTGTTGGCGCCAAGTTCCAAGCACAACTGTCGCAGTTGATGGACAAGCTGAAGGAGAACGTGAGTTGTTGTACTTTATAGTAGTTATACAGAACAACAACAACGCCAAGGGCAAGCTGAACTTCATCTCTGTTGGCGCCAAGTTCCAAGCACAACTGTCGCAGTTGATGGACAAGCTGAAGGAGAACGTGAGTTGTTGTACTTTATAGTAGTTATACAGAACAACAACAACGCCAAGGGCAAGCTGAACTTCATCTCTGTTGGCGCCAAGTTCCAAGCACAACTGTCGCAGTTGATGGACAAGCTGAAGGAGAATGTGAGTTGTTGTACTTTATAGTTAGTTATACAGAACAACAACAACGCCAAGGGCAAGCTGAACTTCATCTCTATTGGCGCCAAGTTCCAAGCGCAACTGTCGCAGTTGATGGACAAGCTGAAGGAGAACGTGAGTTGTTGTACTTTATAGTAGTTATACAGAACAACAACAACGCCAAGGGCAAGCTGACTGCATCTCTGTTGGCGCCAAGTTCCAAGCGCAGCGGTCGCAGTTGATGGACAAGCTGAAGGAGAACGTGAGTTGTTGTACTTTATAGTAGTTATACAGAACAACAACAACAACGCCAAGGGCAGGCTGGACATCTCTGTTGTTTGTTTTCTGAGTAATATGACGGAAAGTTAGATTTTAAGGCAAACTTGGAACTTGGTTTTTTACGAAGCCGAGCCTCGAAAACCATCTCATTTATTCTATACCTACTGTTTTTATATGTTGTTATTTTATATAAGTACATAGAGCACATAAAAATACTTATAGACGTATCGGTTGCGTAGAATGTGGTGACCGACTAAGCGACGGGCCTGTAACTCTTACATCTTTACGATCACACTATCTAGCACACATTTTAACCAACCAATCTTATTTCCCCAAGGGCACAAATTTCGTCCGCTGCATCAAGCCCAACTCCCGCATGGTGGGGCGTACTTCGGAAGGTGGCCTCGTCCTCACGCAGCTGCAGTGCAGCGGCACCACGGCGGTGCTGGAGCTGATGGAGCACGGATACCCGTCTAGAGCTCCCTTCCACGACTTGCACTCCATGTATAAGGCGTACCTACCGCCGAAACTGCAGGCATTGTCGCCGAAACTGTTCTGTGAGGTATGTTAGATTACATAAAGCTAATCTCTTCAGGTGTATCTCATCATCATCTCCCAAGCCTTTTCCCAACTATGTTAGGGTCGACTTCCAGTCTAACCGGATGCAGCTGAGTACCAGGGTTTTACAAGGAGCGACTGCCTATCTGACCTCCTCAACCCAGTTACCCGGGCAACCCAATAGGTTGGGTTTCTCAGAAGGTGGTATAGTCCTTACGCTATCAATGTACTTTCAGAGTTCAATATTTCAATTTCTGTTTGTTTGATTTCATACCAAATACATCGTTAAAAACATAATACATATTGAGGTATACCTCCAGAAAATACCAACCAAAATAAAATATTAAAACTTTCCTTCCCAGGCCATGGTCCACAGTCTGGGTCTATCGGACAAGGACTACAAGTTCGGCGTGACCCGAGTGTTCTTCCGTCCGGGCAAGTACTCCGAGTTCGACACCATGATGAAGTCGGACCCGGAGAACTTGAAGTCGATCGTGGAAGCCGTGCTGTCGTGGCTTGTGAAGTCGCGCTGGAGGAAGTCGATATTCGCTGTGCTTTCGATTATTAAATGTGAGTTGTTATGAAATTGTATAAGCACTTTCTGATGAAAGTGATATTAATTTATGAATATGTTTCTATCTGAATAAACCATTTTTCAGAAACGGACAGTAAGTAATTTAGGGTGTTTTCTGCATGTATGTTCGCGTTACACAAAAACGACTAGAATTGAGAAAAACTATTTCATTTTTATGAAGAAATACAGTTTTAGAATTTAGACTTTTGAACTGCTTTTAGGTTTATTTATTTTTATTTTGGCATACTTGATCATATGTTTTTATTAGAAATATAAAAAGCAGAAAGATAAAGGAGAAAGTCTGAACAATTTTTTAGGCATTGAAAAGCAAACAGAAAAAAGTGTGGTACTGTGAGTGCCAGCCAGGGCGTTGTTTTAAACCAGTACTGTTAAGTAAATAAACTACAACACACCAATTTCTCCATCCACAGTAAAGAACAAAATCGTATACCGTCGCGAATGCCTCATCCTTCTACAAAAGACGATTCGCGGACATCTCGTCCGGCGCCAACACCGCCCGCGGTACAAAGGCATCGCCAAGATCAATGCTTTACAACACAACCTCAAAGATATGGACACTGTCACTGCACAGCTGAAGAAGGATAAAGATGTAGCTCAAAGGAATATCGAGAACTTGAGGAACTCTATTAGGAATGCTTGTGCTGCTATTAAGGTAGTTCAGTTATGAAATAATGCAATTAATTAAATTAAAACCCGGTTTCACGGGTTACCCATAAAATGTACCTTAGATATGTGATAGTTAAATATATCTCTTAACTAAAGGCTGATTATACACTCTGCCAGATATTGCTATTCAGATTCAGATATTGAGACATGCAAAACCTACAGTTATAGTTATATTTAAGATAAATTCCTGACAAGCTGACAGAGACTTTTACAGTGACCAGTGAAAGTAGCCATAAAACTTGATAATTGACCTACCTCGAGTAGGTAGACCTCCCTAATATATGTAGATGTAGATATGTAAACAATTTCATATTCTACCTACAATAAAAATTACAACAATAAACTAATATTCTAATTTGTTTATATTTTGGCAAAAACTGTAATCCTTTTCTTGAAACCGTATTTATACGAAATATATGTTATTTTCAGTCTAATCCTAAAATCACTCATGCTGAAATCGACAAGCTGTACACAAAGTTGACCAAAGATGTTGAAACGCAAATGGCTTCGCTACAAAAGGCGATGATTGACCAGAAGAATAGGTAAGTTATCAAAATTTGACAAAAGGACGTTTAATAAAATCCAGGTATGAATAAGTATAAAAAACAGCAATACACTCAATATCGTAACAAATTTCAACGCCTGACATTTATTGAAAGATGGCAGATTGAAAACAAAAATGTAATTATGGTGCACAATATACACTGTGCTTCATTATTTCAATTAAAAAGAAATAATCATAATTTTTTTCACAATAACACATGGGAAGTAGTGAATAGGCGTCTTGGGGGCTGTCTTTGGTGTATTTTTTTTAACGTTCAAAAAGTAGTAACTTCCAGCCTTGTTACATACATACATAGCAGGAAAGACAGAGAAAGTTTGATTAAATAATTTTGTTTATTTCAGAGATGAACAAGAGAGGCTGCGTAAGATCGAAGCTGAGATGCGAGCTGCTGAAGAGGCTAAGAAACGAGAACAAGACAGGCTGAAACAAGAGGAGGAACATCGTAGACTGTGAGTAATATAATCTATACTAATATTATACAGTTCAAGAGTTTGTTTGTCTGATTTGAGGAATTCTTTCAATGTATGGGACGCGTTTTGTTTCTTTTATTTACATATTTCATTTCATCTTACAAGTCAACAGATGACACATCCAAAACGCTTATAAGATTAAAAATCGGTTTTACAAACTCGTCATTTTAAAATGATTATGATTAGGCAACAACAAATAATCGGAATATAAGTCCATAACTGGAATACATTAAAATAATAATTGAAGAAGAAAAAAGAAAAAAAAAACTAGATGCGAAAATATGCTTGTACTCGAATTAACTGTCAGCTGAGGTTTACGGTTATGATGTTCGGAAACGTCCGGTTCGAAATGTAACAACAAATTTTACTCTGACAAAACTGTTTATATGCTCTTTAGAAAAATGGTTTGTAATTAGAAATAGAGAAAAATAAGTTTCACTTCATTTCTAGCCACTAATTAAAAAGATAAAACCAAAAAAGAATCCGCGACCCTGCCAGGATTCGAACCTGGAATCTTCTGATCCGTAGTCAGACGCGTTATCCATTGCGCCACAGGGCCAGTTGGAGGACATGGCAAAATAGATCACTGTGCTTTACAAGGTTACTTTTAACCTTTCAGTAGTACATAATTTATTTTGAACTAAACTTATTCTTGTTATTGTACAAAAAAAAAAACCATTGCCACTAACATTTTTTTGTGGACTTTTGCTTTCCATTAATTTCAACTATCGGATATCTGACTGATATAAATATTATTTATGTACATCCATCATACCCTGTATTCATGTACCCTTCACCCCTTCTTTATTTTAGGAACAAAACAGGCAGGATTGAAAATAAAATTATACTCTTTTTGACAAATACCTCCTACTGACTTATGTATTGTAAAATAAGACATCATCATTTGTCAGAGTTCAAATGGGGTTTATGATAAGGGTTGGACGACATCGCGGCGGAATCCTCGAGGCGATCGCCATAACTTAATCTGTCTCGGTCTAGCAAATAGCAGTTCTAAGCGACAGAAAGAGAAAGGGCGATGGAAAAAGGCAATTCCGTGCTGCCAGATGTGGTCCAACTCTTAAACGTAGTATACGTATACCTCACCTTTCTCAAGTAAATCAAACCCAACTCTATCACAATGACATAAAGTCCATATCCCCTTGTCCTCATAACAGTAAAGCGGAGATGGAAGCTCGTCGCAAGGCGGAGGAGACGGAGCGTTTACGATTGGAGGAGCAGGATCGCATCGCTGCACTCAAGCTGCAGAAGCAGATGGAAGATGCCGCTAAAGCCGACCAGGAGAATAGAGAGAGGTACGTGCTTTATTATCTGAGTTAGGTAATCAAGGGATGGTCGTCCCCATGTGGATGCAGTGGGAAGAGTTTCTAAGTGACTTTAACTGACTCAGAACCACTTGTAGGCCTTAAAAGTCTCCTTACAAGACCACAAAAGGCTTCAGATGGAACAAAGTTTATTTCCTTCTGAAGTCCTGAAGAGCTGCTGTAACTCGCGCGAATATTTTATTTATTTTATTGACTCTTATATGTATTTAAAAAATCTACCTACCTTGAACAGAATAGGGAAATTAAATTTTGTTTAGTGCAGGCATTTTGTCATATCGATATAAATAGTATAGAAACTGAGAAAAGAAATGGCTACTTTTTATCCGGCTACGCGAAGTAGTTCCCACAGGTCATGAGTGAACAGCCAGTACTGTTAATAGAACTTGGAAGATAATAATAATATTATTCCATCGCTTTTATTTCTAGGTTAGAACAAGAGAGAAGAGACCACGAAATGGCAGTGCGACTAGCTAAAGAGACAAACGGACACGTAGAAGGTTCACCGCCACAGTTACGCAGGTATGTAACCTTTATGCTCATAGACTATTTAAGATTGTCTATATTTTGTCTCTGGCTTATTGTCAGTCAATTATTTCATTGTATCGATGTTTGTCGAATCGAATGCTTGCTGTTGAAATACTGAAGAAATGTTTTAAAGTCGAATTTATGTATCATCAAAACAAAGTTCCATTTCATTAATGATGTTTTTCAGTTACATTTTTGAAATCGTAAGCTACTTATGTGTTGTTTTTTGTACATTTAAAATATTTAAATTATAAATTTATAAGATATATTTTAAGGTCATCAATGATATAAACAATATTATACACTGTATAATATGACAACGCCAGCACAATTGGTCTGCGAAGATTCTTCCTGTACATAGCTTCACACTACGATTATCATGTTTATTGAGAAATGCGTAACACGTTTTAGTAATTTATTCGTTTTTACCTTTACTTCTCAGTAAAAAATATTATCAAGTTTCGAATAGTTAAAAACTCTTGACTTGAGCCTAACAAAGGTATTCTGACAAAATACACTTTATATTTTGGACAGTAAATAATGTGATGTATTTTTACCGAAAATTACATTAGTCATATTTAAAAAGTGGTCCTCTCAGTGGGATTCTTTTTAGCACAAGAATCTAATGAGATTAGTAAATTTTCAAATTATAATTTGACCTATCACCCAATACTTAAAAATATATTATTATATTACTAAAGCGTGTTACTGTCCCCGGCTGTCAGCATTCAACTGGCGTTTAAGTAATATTGTGATATGTTCGCACAGTTTTCCTACCTCGGAGACAATCAATGGAGAGAATAAATTGAACAGGTACTGACTGAGACAGACTAACCAATTCTCTTTCGCACGCACAGAATATAGGCCCTCTTACAATTCTACCTTTTTGCTATAAGCCGCTTCTATAACTTTCTAGATCTGCTTAAATAGGTACTATAAGTATACGCCGATTTATTTATATATTCTATGCTAATTTTGGATTTGAAAATCGTTCCCAAACTTTTGCCCATCTCTCATCTCATCTATGTACGTTGGGATTTGCTTTCAGTCATTGTTCTGTTGTCAGAGTCATTGACTGTTACCACCAGGTTTTTTTAGAAACAATTTAATGTCAGTTATGAAGACGCATTTCTGTCTGAAAAAAAAGCTAAAATAAATTAAATTGTTATTATGCATCTATAAGTAATAAATCCTACGCAATTCACAATCAAGAGCGTCAACTATCAATTGCAAGAGGGCCTCTTCAATGATAACGTTATACTAATTGTACTAACATAGGGCTATCTGCTTCCTTGAACTTTCTGCACGACAGTGTACCGTACCTAACTGTATCTTAGTTGTTTGTTTAATTATTATTAATTACTACATATCTATAGTTCATGTATTTTCTAAGCTGTGTTACATAAACGTTTTTGTGGAAAATGGATGTGGAAAATGAAGGGATGAGCATTTTGGATAATTTGCATAATTTGCATTTGCACAGGTATGTTTTTGGTGACGTTTATGCAATATGGCTTAGTGTAATGTAGTGTGTTTTTTACTCCTATGAGAACATAGAAGTTTTGTAATTTTCACTCAAATTTTCATGAATGATATTTACAAATTTTGCTATAAAAAATGTTTTGAACAAGCTTCTATGTTTTCAAAAGAGTATTTTTAATTTGCATGCGAAACTTATTTGTAAATCAAATAAACACTATAATATTTAACATTCAAGCACGTAGCATGACCTAACTTAGTAGCATGTAGTTTAACATTACAACTTTTTACAAAAACTATATACATTGACGTTTTTCTTCGTGTGAAACAGGTCGGAACGAGTGAGAATGCAGCAAGCCATGCAAGGCAAGCAAAAGTACGATTTATCTAAGTGGAAGTATTCGGAATTACGTGATACTATAAATACTTCTTGTGATATTGAACTTTTGGAGGTGAGTTGTATTATCTATTTACCATTTATTTAAAAGAAATAGGTTTCCTTTTGAACTGGAAGAAGTTACTGTGTGGAATTAACTGATATTCCGATACGTTTGGATCAATAAAAACAGTTTTGAATTGGAGAAACTTTATGTATTGAATCGACTGATATTCTGATACTAGTGGATGGTGCGATTAGTCTCTCTGTAAGGTGCTATATTAAAAATTTATGATGAACAAAACCAAAGGTGCGCGTCAGACTAACTTAAGACTTCCAAACTGCTCATTCGAGTCCGTTTGTGGCGTTCCACAAGTGTACCTACATTCAACGTTGCATTCCTTTACCTCAAGATTCTAAGTAGCTATTCTTTTACTTATTTTCCCATCATGAACGGGCATTACAGAGGTGACATTAGGGGCATTCAATATTACCTCCTATTCCATCACCCTTTAGGTCTAATTTCCGTACCACCACTAAAGTTCGCAACGTTCTCAGGCGTGTCGTCACGAGTTCCACCGCCGGCTGAAGGTGTACCACGCGTGGAAGGCCAAGAACGCGCGCAAGACCACCCTCCACGACCAGGAGCGGGCGCCGCAGAGCATCATGGATGCTGGTGAGTTATAGCTTTTGTTATATAGTTCTTATTTTTTATATTTAATATGTGTTTGCTAGAATTTCGTAGGTTGTGTTGGGATGTAGCAAGGGCTTTAATTGAAGTCTTTTTGGAAGATTTGCTGCATTTATCCTATATGTCTAGTTCTGCTCAAAAAAGGCATCCTGGCATCCATATTGGTACGAGAGGAATTAAAAGTCCAGCTTAAGTATTTTAAGGCAAAATAAATCTATTAAATTCATCGTAAATGAAATAAATGTAATCATTTAATCCTGAATTAAAAGCAGAACATTAAACTTCTTATTTTACATCCATATTTTAGTCATGCATGGTGCAAAATACCTACCCATATTTAGGTATTTTAAATTATTTTTTGATATCCATTTTGAGCACACTGTGACCTTATTACTTGCCCCAACAGCAAAGAGTCCCCGCATAGCCCAAAAAGGCGAGATCCTCGGCGCCCGTCACCGCTACTTCCGCATCCCCTTCGTCCGCGCGGGCGCCGCCGACGCCGAGCGGCGCGGCTGGTGGTACGCGCACTTCGACGGACAGTACGTCGCCCGCCAGATGGAGCTGCATCCGGACAAGACGCCGGTGTTGCTGCAAGCTGGTAAGTGCACAATATATTAATTGTACCCCACAGCTAAAAGTCCCCGCACACCTCATGCGACAGTTTGTAGTGTGGGACTAATATTGCAGATTTTTTACTTGGCTACCTACCTGTTCTAGACTACTGATCTTTAATCCTGATGAATTTTGATGGACAATACCTTTTAAACAAACTTATAAGATGGAATCTTGCTTCAAGATGGTGATTGTAACTTGGAGGGTATTTATGATTTAGTTGGCATTTATAACTTGCAATTCAATCATCAAAAAAAATCAAACTTCCAATTACCATTATTAATGTCTTTTTCTCGTTTCCTAGGCGTGGACGACATGCAGATGTGCGAGCTGAGCCTGGAGGAGACGGGGCTGACGCGCAAGCGCGGCGCAGAGATACTCGAGCACGAGTTCGAGCGAGAGTGGGCCCGGCATGGCGGACCGCCATACCCCGCTGATACTCGCAAGCGCTAGGTGCGTATGTACATCACACGTACATAGACACTGACATAAAGACTTACTGATGACGACACTGACACAACGTCACTGGCACAAAGACAATGACTAATGACAACGCTAACACCACGACTTTGACCCCATGACTCTGACATCACTAGGCTGCCACTACAACACTAATATACAAGACGATGGCACTGACACAAAAAGTATAACATAGCGACATTGCCACCACGGTCCACGAAACTGACACAAGGACACGGACACTATATGCTGACATTGACTCCACGCCACTGACACCATAACCCAGGCAACATGACACGTGACACAGTGGCACCGACACCATGACGATAACGCAGTACTACGACGCTATAGTTCGGCCATTCAGAGAATGCGTTCCTGACACGTCGCGATTGAACTGACGACGTAACTTTGCAATGGCGTTGCAGTTACGATAAAAATATTTTTGCTGGTTGTTTACCGTTTTAACAATTGAGGAGCATTAAAACAACATTATTATATCAATAATCAATGAATGTAGTTACGTCGTCAGTTCAATCGCGACGTGTCAGGAACGCATTCTCTGAATGGCCGAACTATAACACCACAACACTGACACCAGAACAGTGTCACCACGAACATGGTTGTCCTTGGACGTGGGTGAAGCTGAGGCGAAAGCTTTCCTAAATATAATCTCGTCTTTATTCTCTTTTCAGATATCACATTCCATCGAGGACATAGAAAATTAACATACGTCGTCGCAAAAACGCAAAGTATTCCACAAAAATATAAAATTGAATTTTAAATGTACCCACATAAGATAGATTATTAGATAGAAGAGTAACTTAGTGCTTTCAACGTGCCTTCACGGTTCCTAGATGTATATTAGTGCAATATTGAAGGTCACTAAGACAATTTTAATAGCCGTAAAGTCAGAATTACTTACACGTCTTTACTAACAAAAACACTATTTATTCGAACTTTAAAATATCTATAAATTATCTTGACCAATGAAATTTGAGAGAAGTGTGTTTACTGCCTTACAGTGCCTGAAAAGATTCACATACAATTTAAATTCCCTGACTTTACTAGTTTTATATGAAATGTTTTAACAAAATATATCCTACAGAAACTTACTTCAGTGGATATTTATAAACCTCTAGTACTGTGAGAAATGTATTTAATTAAACTAATAGTAGTTTATTCCAATGTAATCATTTATTCCAATCAGTCGATTTTTTTTTTCGATGTTTCACTTCACTAGTGGACCCTTGTAACATTGAATTATTGTAAAACGAAATTAGCATGTTTAAACACTGGTTTATGTGAATAAGAAAAAGTGACATAGATATAATAATATATTTTTGATTTAATGTAGACAAAAATAATTCCTCTAATTATTCTGTAGCATAAAATGTATTCAATAACACTTGAAGCTAATTTAATGGACTCCACATCGAAATCAGTCTATAATATATTGAAAAAGAAATTAATTAATTTATACATATTTCTTGAAAAGCTGTGATTCGTAAATCAGTAAAAAGATATTCGGTCAGTATTTAGAAATGGAGATAAAAATGTATTTATTTGAACATTCCTGTCCTAAGACTGGTGAATGGTAGCTTTTGTATTATTTGAATAGAATTATGTGTTTTTTTTTAATTTAATAAGTGTTTTCTGAACAGTATTTAAGCAAACATTCCTGTATTTTTACTTTGATCACAGTAAATGTTCAGGTTATTTTTTTATGTACAAGTTTTTTAAAGTACAAGGTAATTAGAGCAGATCGTGAAAGTGCCTTATTGTGTTACTCTGTTAATACATGACCACTCCATTATTGTATATGCTTTACCAAATAAACACATGATGAGAGTTATTTATTGTTTTTTATTCCATATTAAACCTGTTTTGCCTGACCCAGAAATCGAATCCAAGAGCCGTGTACAGCATTTATGTATTATGACCACTAGACCCACGTTAATATCTAATCGGAGGTCCAACATTCGTGTGGTTTGGGTTTGGTCAGCTAAACAAAACCTATTAAAAATACAAAAGCCCATCAGAAGTGTTCGATGCCAAAGGCAACTTTTCAATGTAATACGCAATGTAGTGATTAGAATCATGAATGAGGATATCTTTATTATTTACTAGCTTCCGCCAGCGGCTTCGCCCGCGTGGTGTGTCGATAAAAAGTAGCCTATGTGTTAATCCGGGGTTTCACCTATCTACATACCAAATTTCAATCAAATCGGTCCAGCCGTTTTTGCGTGATTGAATAACAAACATACATCCATACATTCTCACAAACTTTCACATTTATAATATATGTAGGATGTAGGATGTAGGATTCTATCATTTACATACATTTAGGTTTCCATACAAAAATATCCTATTGAACATTCTAAAAATGATGAAATAGTAGTGGAGACGATGTACTTTATCTTCTTACCTTCTCATCAGTTAGAAATTATAGTTTGAGACAAAACAAAGCATAAAACGTAAACAACCTTTAATTTTACAAAAGAAAACTACAAGAAAATCGACTAATGATTATTCAAAAAAGTCGATTTCACAACCGAATGTCTCACTAAATGGAATGTCAACTAATTACGCTGTCATGTCACTGTCAAACGTAACAGAACGTCAGAGTCAGAAGCGGTGTGTAAAACTGTAAATCGTTCGCTTGGTTGGGAATCGTGTACTATTATTAGATCGTTTCGCCAAACTTGCGATTTTTTCAAGATAACCGTGGAATTCCTAGTGCTAAAAATAAAATTATGCAAAGTTCTGGTCCTGAGCCGGAACGCTATTATCATGATTTGATGATTTTATGAGATATTCATGTGAAACCGAAGTCAAACATGGGCGAATACGGACGCTACTTGTTGTTATTATTATTGTTTGTTGTGGCATCATTTACCCGAGCACAGTCATTACCGTATGATGGTAAGATATAATGCCCTTTTTCTAACATTTTTGTCGTAAATACGATCTTAATTAACTTTAAAACTGGCGACATTGCCTCACGTTGGGTAATGACAAAAATGTTTGTTTTGTTTATCGTTCGGAATACTTTTTATCAATCAGTCAATAAATTAATATAATTTAGTTTTTCTCTTTGTTATTATACTACACACTCATCACTTCCATTTGTCAATAAATTCGTAAATGGGGTCATGTGTGGGTTGTAAGTTACTGTTAAGTACTTATCTTTCACTTTCTAGAAAGGTCTGCCTAAATTATCGCGAATGACTTACAAAACAATCAAACAAAAACATTAACATACTCTTTACTTATTACATAGATGTACTTGACACACAAAGAGTTTGTATATGAGAGACAAAAAAAAGTTATGATCAATAGAGCATCTGCCATTTTTTTTCAGTGCACTGGCTAGGGGGGCCTACGACAATAGAAAGAGATGGCTCACCATCTCTTAGAAAAGCAACAGACATTTACTGCTACACAGGCACTTCTAAGAACTTGTTTGCTCTATGGCAAACTGTGAAAGTAAGTAAATAGTTTATATTGAGCTGATAAATGTAGATTGGCCCTGTGCATGATCTCTCTGGTTGGAATTGATTGCAGTCCTATGGTATATGGTAGAGAAGTAATAGAGAGAGCACCTGTGAAGGTACAAATGCTTGAGCACTATAATGTATCTTGGGTGTTTAGCTAATCTCTTCAAGAACAGCCACTGTATTTTATAAACAGATAAAGCCACCACAGATAAAACGTTTAAGGACCTTTGGGAAGATAAAAAACTCAAGATTCTTTAACCAATGATGCTCTCGACTACAGATAAACTGCACATTGAAAAATCATTAATTATCTTCATCTATTTCAGTTTCATATAAGAATAAGAAATGACCAGTTCCGTCAATACTTCGCGGAGAGCCCTGAGGAAGTTTTTAAAGAATACACTGAAGACAGCTATGGCTGGTCGTCAGTTGTCAACCCGTTTCAGAGGAAGCCACAGAAATCTGTGTCTGTCAGCCTTTTCACTCCTACTTGTATGGCTATCAACACGAAAGAGAAGCACACTATTGAATTGCAAGTCTTGAGTGAGTATTTATCATAAACATCAATATTAATAGATACATTTTCAGGGGCAATATTTGTAGCAGTTCCTGTAATATTTCAAAATCTCCATTCAAGATTTGACTGGGATTTTGATCTAACTTGATACAGCTGAACAAAAGACAATCATCATCTCCCGAGCCATTTCCCAACTATGTTGGGGTCGGCTTCCTGTCTAACAGTTTGCAGCTGAGTACCAGTGTTTACTGCTGAAAACAATATTGATTAAATAATAGTTTTGTTCCTAAACTGACAAAAAAATCAATGAAGAACTCATTACAGCTGTAACTATTTTACCAAAATCTATGTTCTCACTCCCCAGGAGTGGACTTATGGCGCGTTATACTAATGGCTGCGGGCGTGGCGCTGATATTCTCGTCGCGAGCTCTGTGCGGCAATCCTGTATTCTTCTACCTGTGCGGCATATTCGTTGGAGTGTTCGCCTCTTTCATGGTGCTTGTGTATTATGTCAGCAAATTGCTGCCAAGGGTGAGTGTTTATGATGTATCTACAGTTTATCATACTTTCCGAAATACAGTAAAACTAGTTATGACAAGATATCCGATCCATGCACGGAACGACCGCACCAAGTGTTGCTTAATTTTATGATTGTTCGATTCACGCGGCTTTGGCTTAGCCACAAGCTCTTCCATAAAGACTTTGATTAAGGAACCTAACTATGTATTATTTAATTGAGTTGGTAGTGCAAAATTTAAACTAAACCATCATCCTCCGAGCCTTTTTCCCAATCATGTTGGGGTCGGCTTCCAGTCTAACCGGATTCAGCTGAGTACCAGTGCTTTACAAGAAGCGACTGCCTATCTCACCTCCTCAACCCAGTTACCCGGGCAACCCGATACCCCTTGGTTAGACTGGTGTCAGACTTACTGGCTTCTGACTACCCGTAACGACTGCCAAGGATGTTCAATGACAGCCGGGACCTACAGTTTAACGTGCCATCCGAAACACAGCCAATGGTGTCTAAGATATACTTAGAAAGTACATACAGACTTAGAAAAGTTGCATTGGTACTTGCCTGACCTGGGATCGAACCCGCGCCCTCATACTTGAGAGATTGGTCCTTTACCCACTAGGCCACCACGACTTTTTAAATTTAAACTAAACCATTTATTTGTTTTTCTTTATGTTCATTTATCTCTACTACACAAAACTTTATTTCCTCTTCCATTTCAGAAAACATTAACTTACGGCATCCTAATCGGCGGCTGGACCGTGGGCGTGTACCTATTCCAGCAAGTTTGGGAGAACATGCGAACATTACTGCTCACATACCAAACGTACATGTTTTGGTACACGCTGGTCATTAGCTTCGTCAGTTTCCTTGTGTGCTATAGAATAGGGCCGCCGAAGAATGAGAGGAGCAAGAATATGGTTATGTGGACTTTGCAGGTGAGCGATTACTTATACTATGTACCTATTATAAACATGTTTTTATGAACCGATATTTCGAAAACTACTGGATGCGTTTAGATGATACTTGGCAATGATATAGCTTATTCAGATATATAGCTTATTCAACAGGCTACGATATGTTTGAGTGCGTGAAATACGCACTCAAACATATCGTAGCTTCTTCGCAATGCGGGTGAAACTGCGGACGGAAGCTAGTAACATTACAAATGCGAAAGTGACTGTCTGTCTGGCTTTCACGGCAACATTACTGATCCGATGATATAAAAAAATAATATCCGAATTGAGAACCTCACTCGTTTTGGAAAATTGGTTGAAAATACCATGAACATATAAGATTGTAAAATTCAATGTTTTCAGATAGTAGGCGTGCTAATGGTATTCTTTAGCAGCGAGTATCAAGAAGCGTCGGCTGCTGTCATCATCGCGTCATTAGTGTCCAAATACTTCCCGCAATCATTGCTCAACAGGATCCAGGGATATTGGTAAGTTTACAATAGCTACAGTAGTAGAAATATGAACTTTTAATGCAAAATATAACAAAAAATCGGATTGTAATGGGGAATGTGCTTACACATTCGGCATATGTATTATTACCGCGATTCATAAAAAAAAAACATATCAAATGCTTATTAAATGTTAACTCAGGTAAAACATAAAAAGAAAAACATTTTATAATTGAATAACCGCTACCTGTTGAAACATTCGCCTTAAATTCAGACACAAAAGTAGTCAATAAGAAATAGTTCGCACGTACTAAGATGCAAAAAGCATAATTATGATATCATATTCTAATCAGTAATTTCAAATTTTGTTCCCAATTTCTCAGGCGTCGTAAATTCCCGCCAAAACCGCGCTTACTGACAAGCGAAGAGTACTATGAAGAAGGTGCTCGAGAAACAAAGATGGCGCTCGAGAATCTCAGGAAGTACTGCTCCAGTCCTGATTGTGCTCAGTGGAAGGTCATGCTCAAGTTAAATGACTCTAAGAGGTAAGTTATTGGTTGTGAGTTAGTGGTTCATTTGGTTTATATTATGTATTTTTCAATGGATAGTGAAACTTAACCCACACTATTTCGCTCTAAAACTACTGGAGGGATTTTGATGAAACCTTGCAGTAATACAGCTAGGAAATAACTTTCTATCTTTATTCGGGAGGAAAATAGTTTTACTATTTAGTCCCCTCTAGTCTAGTGTCACCTTCAAAATGCATTGATGCTATGTCATAGTGCAAAAAATATTCAGTACATAGTACATTGTGATGTGACATGCAGTATTTGGTCTTTGGAGGACTAAAACTTCAATTATTGACTACCTATGATCCACAAGGGTTTTACCAAAAACTAAAATCCTGTTAACGCATTCATTTGTTCTTTTTATTATTCCAAATTATTTGTTTCTTCATCAGAAACACTAAAAATATTAACATCCTTTCTAATATTTCAGGTTCGCAAGCTTCGTAGAAGGCAACTCCCATTTAAGTGACGACGAAGTACTAGACTACGAGGCATATGCCTTTTCTCTCGAACGAACTCGCAAACCAGTTCCCATGGCCAACTCAACCAGGAACATGGAGATATCAGACGATGATACGGACTCGGATGATGACTGAACTGCTATGAAAGTAGGTTTTATTCTTAATGTTAATTTTAAGGCTTTTTTAAATCGACTTCTTAAAAAAGAAGTTCTTAATTTGAATGTGGATATTTTTTTTTTAACTTTGTGGTGAATGCATATCTATCGGTATCGCGTGAAACGAACTATAGACTTGTTCTTATGAAACGAATCTGGAATTTCGAAATTTTTATGGAAAATCCTTTGGAAGTAATTACAAAAAAGCGCCCCGAATATCTGTATTACCAAAGTCTGACGTACGTGGGCAACCTAAGTTTGCGGGCCTTGTCGCTACAATCCGATCTATGCGCGTTTGGCTCTGGTAGATGTGCGTTCATCATTAATGTATTCATATTTATAAAAACTGTAGATAGTCATTGTGAATTTGTGACCCGCGTTTTGCCATGCAATTTTCAAAATAATTTCAATATTTTAAACTACCTTTATTGTGAACTTAATTTAAACCTTATGCAGAAGGTAGGTCAGCATATATTAATTTCCATTTATTCAATGATTATAATCGTAGTACGTGTATGTACTGTCATGTTATATATATTATTAGATATTATAAATAATTCATATTTTTCTTCATTTCTGTAGCGTTTTTGTTCTTCAATTGAGCCTTATCTGAAACTTACTCTTTTTATTACAATATGTATTCTTAATATCTTAGATTTTGGGTATCAATTTTCGGGGAATCTTGAATATTTCGTTATTTCTTTATGTTCCCACTTCTTTTACTGATAAATGTAATATTGCCTCATTTATAATATCTATCGCAGTCGAAAAACTTTGAATCCTTGAATATTTTTAAATAATTCCCAATGTTATTAATGAATAATAATAAATCCCAATGTGATAATTACATGTATCTGTCTTCTGTAATATAAAAGAAAGTTGTGTTAGTTACACTACATACATATAACTCGAGAATGGCTGAACCGTTTAAGCTCAAAATTAGAAGAAAGGTAGCTTAGACCCAGGAGAAGCCACTTATCTTGGGACACGGGTGAAACCGCGGGTGGAAGCTAGTTTTCAATATTTGTGTTTTAGATAGGTATGTATTTGATAATAATTATTAATAATCTCTCATTTAAATAAGAAAGGTTAGTGTTTAATTTTTGAGAATTGATCTCTATTTTGTATGAATTAAACTTTTTTGTGTAACTTATATTGTCGTGTACAGAAGTAGTGACCAATAGTAGAATAGTTAACAGTGACAAGTTTCACTAATTCTTTGTAAAATGAGGTTGTTATGGATGGCAACATCCTTTTTATTATGATTTAGGGTGACTGCCAAAACTTTCGGCTGCACTATAGAGTTTAGTATACTAACTATTATAAAAAGGAAAGGAAGAAAAGTATACAACTGTAATACAATCAATGGATTCCACTAAACTTTTTGAGTGTGCTCGGGTTTAAATATGTGTGTGGCAGCTGTCGCCCCGACATCGGCGACTTTTTTAAAATATTTGTAATCTAGTCTTATAAAAATGTACATTCAGTCTGAAAAGTCTCGTAATTAAAATGTATAAAATATTGGTAATTATTTCAATTTAGTATATTGGGTTTTCGGTATATTAATATAGATAAATTTTGACTTACATATTTGTATAAATTTCAATAATCAAAGCAGTATTTCTGTAAATTCATTCCTGTAAAATATGATACTTGAACAACTGTTTTTTTTTTATAATTAAATAATTTAAAGTAATATAATGTAATTACGTATGTAAGTGCACTTATTTATACTGCTTTTTGGTAACAAGTTAAATAATTACAACATCGCCAGATCTGAAAAAATGAATATCTGAAAAGATTTTTGAAAATATGTACAGATATTTGATTTTATTAAAAATTCTTGTAATTTTCTATTTTGATTAGTTAAATGTATGTATGATATTGTCGAATATTAAATTGTACAAGGATGAGCTGCACCATTTCACTATAATATTAACCAAACCATGTCGTGTTATTGGTCAAATCGCCGACTATCGTTATCGTTATAGTTAATGGTGTAACTCACCGTAAGACATTTAATACGTATTTTTTCTCAATTTTGGTAACTTATCTACAGAACATGTAAGCAAAAAATCCTGAATATTGTCTATTCCATCCAACAATAGATTGATGTCTTTGAATTGTTATTATTGTGTATTTGATATAAATAAAAGTTTTGGATTTTAATTGTTGAATTTTTATATATTTCATTTAGATTCCCACAATGTCAGTAATGCGGCATTAGTAATGCCTTTCTTATGTAAGTGTGGATTTATTATAAGAACGGCTACAGTATCTAACCGATATTCTACCTACTTAAACTTTTCGTTATCTGCTCTTTTTAAAATTTACATTATTATCTTCAAACTGTAGACACTCGAATTGATTTAAACGTCAAGGAAACAAGGATTGCAATAAAACAATAAACTATTTTGTTAGTAAATAATTTAATACGATAGTAATTCAACTTACACATTAATGCAATCACAACATACAGTTTTTAATAAATTAGCACCATGATTAGTGTATAAAAATATGTTTACTTGTCAGTGCACCTATTAACTATTAATAAAAAATCTTTAAATATTAATGACAATCAATCTATCAATCGTTTCGTTCATCTTTTGTCTATCCGAATGTAGTAAATTTCTGAAATCTCAGCAAAACAAAAATGGATTCTAGCCCAACTAGAACAATTTGTCAGATCGAAATTAAACCTTAATCCTAAGGAATAGGGTTGATAATTTTAGGCCCAACTTATCGACAACAAAAACAATCATTTTTACGCTCAATTTTCAAGATAAAAGGTCGTTTTAAGAAAAACATTTATATCTGTGAACTTTGCCTTTTTCTTTCATATTTTTTATAGGCTTATGTTTAACTGATCACCAGATATAGTAACAAATAGCAGACAAAAATAGTAAATGATCACCAAAATGAAACTCGCATTTTAATGTAAAACTATAAACAAAGTTTTAACACTTTGCTATCCTATTTAAGTGAAATTACTCCAAAATAAATCATGCGTAAGCCAAAAATAGTAAATGATCACCAAAATTAGACCACCATTTTAAAGTAAGATTATAACCAAAGTTTTTAAATTCTGCTATCCTATTTAAGCAAAATGAGTCCAAATAAATCATTGTTATCCCAAAAGTAGTAAAAGATCATCAAAATTATACCAGCGTTTTAATATAAAATGATAATCAAAGTTTTTACATCTTGCTATCCTGTTTAAGTAAACTGACTCCAAAAAAATAAGTTCGGTCTGATACAATAAATTTTATAACATTATGGGGACCCTTTTCCTGCACTAGGGTGGAAAATTGTCTATTGCATGCCTCTAAACAGTGCGATAAGAGTGTGTTTTCGAGGGAGTGTATTGAGAAACACATTCTTCTTCTTCTTTCTCCTGCCCTGTTCCCAATTTTACTTGGGGTCGGCGCAATATGTCATTTTCTTCCATTTCCCCCTGTCACTCGTCATACTGACACTCACGCATGCATTGCAAGCCGGACACATAACTTAATATGGCATCATAATACTTTATTTGGTAATAAGCCTACATTTTATGGCAATCACAGTGACTTATTTAGGCAAAAATAATACATTAATTTGGTCGTCAAGAGTTGGTGATCATTTACTAAATTTGGTGGTCGAATACAATTTAAAGTGAAGTCGTGACTAAAATAGCTGGTACTATTACATTTTTAGACTTTATTTTTCTGGTGTTCAGTAGATATTTCTGGTTACAAAACTAAGGGTATCAAAGCATTTTATGGTGGTCATTATATTTGTTCCCTTTTTTATATCTCTGCAATGATTTTACTACATTTCAACATATCCATACTTCAAAGCAACACAATTTCATTCAAGCATTAGTTAGAATACTAACAATAATAGCACGATAGTATTAGTAATACATGTTGTTTTATGCGGCTCTGCTCGCCTTCTTGCTCTTGTCCAGGGTTTGCGGCGGCGGCGGCGGCTTGGCAGACATGTGACGACTGTATAGACTGAAAACGATAGAGTATTATTAGTAAATGGACTAATACATAATTATTCGTATTTAAATAAACATAATAACAAAACAAATGGTTTCGTATCGATCGGGCCGTGAAAGGGTGCCCATCTTGTCATGACGAGTTCTTTCGTGTTTCGGAAGGCACGATAAATTGAAGGGTAAAAATGCCTGTTATTTGAACATCTTCGGCAGTCGTCACTGGTAGGTCGAAGCCAGAAAGTCTGACAACTAGTCTTACCAAGAGGTATTGTGTTGCCCAGGAAACTGGGTGGAGGAGGTCAGGTAGGCAGGCAGTAACTCCGTGGTACTCAGTGGCATTTAGTTAGACTGTAAGCTGACCTCAAACATAGTTGGGAGAAGTCTAGGCAGATGATGAGTAAGGGTGTTATACTTACACTTTGTAAGTCTCAGATCTGAGATAGTCGAGCACGTGTGAGGGTCCCAACTTGAGCTGGTCTTCAATGGGCGGCACCCAGAAGTTACCCTCCAGCCGCAGCACTGACTTGTTGCTGGCCAGGTCTAGAGCACCTGTGGACCAAATTGTTAGTGAATATATTTGGCTTGTGTTTAAACACCACCCAAAAAAGTACCTATTTTACCACCAAAAAAATTCTAAACGTTTACCAAAATGGATAAATGGTCACCAAATAACGTTTCCTAAAATATTATTAAAATAAAACCATTTTTTCGTATTATTGACTACTAAAAAAATATATGGACGCCTTTAAAATACACCTTAGACCAAATATTATATATTGTCACTACTTAGATGTTACCAATTATGTAATACCATGACTTCTAATTTGGTCATTTTTGTTAGACTAAAAAAGCTAACGATCGCTAGAATATTTCCCAAATACAATATACATATTATTAGAAATACAAATATTAATATACTGGGGTTCCCAAACGTACGTCGCTTATTTATTGTTATATGAATTTGGGTGTAACTCAGTACGTTTAAAATGTAAGCACGCAACATGCAGCAAGCATGGCTTCTGTCACGGCTCCGGCACTGCGGGGCTCCGGCGGTCCCATGCGAGCTTATCGTCGCAGATGGTTTTCACGCTCACCACCGCAGCTTTGAATTGCACTCTAGGGGTAGGGCAGACAAGACTACGTGGAGTCGGTTTTGCAGCGATTCGTTTTCGTCACTCACTTTGATTTTTGGTAGTAATATTAATCTTTGAGTTGGATAGAATTTGGTGACCATTAATCCATTTTGGGAACCAAAAATAATATTTGTGCGAGATTTGCGATTTTTCTGATGTTAATTTTTTTTTTTTTTGGATCATAATATTATATACTTTAGTGCCCTTTTAATAAAGTCAATTTATTTTTTTTTGGAGTTGTTTATTTTATTTGGTGCCTCAGCTTAGAGTCTTAAAAATATTTTTGGTGACCGCCTAAATTATACCCAATATAATTTAAATTAGTGTTATGTATTTAGTACAGTAAAAGCATATACAAATTCATAGATACATTATTTTTTATGTATTTCGTTATGTAGAACAAGTTGATACAATCAAACTTTATAGATTTTGAACTTTATGTTATGAAAATTTTACAGATTGAAGTACCTTTTTGTGCTGTATTTGCGTTGTATTATGAATTTATCATGTATTGCATTGCATAATATGTATTGTATTAGGCTCATTTATTCAGTATGCTTTCCATTATGCACACTGATCTGTTGTAACAGAGCATTATGTAATTTGTATTTCATACTCTCTAAACATGAATAGCTTACCAATCTCAGGAGGCAATACCACAAGCCTGTTGCCTTGTAAATGCAGTTCCCTCAGTCTGGAGAGCTGCCCCAACTCACGAGGGACCTCAATCAGATCATTCTCACGCATCGATAGCTGAAGAGAACAATAGGTTTAATGTTAGAAATTGTAAATATTTTACTCCTATATGTATAATAGTGCGTTTGAAGATTGGCAACGTTGTCGATAGTAAGTTTGTTTCTGTATAAAAGTGTGTTCAGAAAAATTTACATAAAGTAGAATATAAAGATATACACAAACCCTACTCAAGGTCAAAATAAATAAAGTTTATATTATTTAAATAGAATTTTAGTAGATTTATCCTCATTGTGACCAGTCAAATCAAAAGTAGCTAACTATAAATAATTAAGGACAAGGAAAAACAGAGTAATTAAACTTACAATTTGTAAATTCTTCAGGTTTCCGATTTCAGGAGGCAAGTACTCAAAGTCATTGTCTCCAAGGTACAGTGCACGGAGACTGTCTGAAAACATAGGATAAATCATAAAGTAAATAGGTATTTATTAAAAAATGGTCTACTATCAAATTAGTTAGCAGTAGTTAAATAATTATTTTCTAGCATTAACTAGCAGTATCAACCACTTCATGGGGAACTACTTCCCGCACTTGAATAAAAAGTAATGGCGGCATCCACGGCCGATTTCGGCCACGGCGTCTGTTCTCATTTAAGGAGATCAGCCAGCTGCGCAGGACATATTATAGTGCACGAGCATTTGCGCAGACACAGGTGCAGTTCCTATTCCTTCACTCTCATAACCCGATGGGACGGCAATCTGACACGATCGGAGAGGACCGACATTTACGTGCTCTCTAATGCACGGGTGAATCAATCACCAACTTCCAGACTACGGGCTGCTTTGTGAAAGCTTAAGAAAACCCACAAAGCGATTTCGGCCCGACCCGGGAATCGAACCCGAGACCTCGAGCACAGCAGCCGCGCTTGCGACCACTAGACCAACGAGGCGGCAACGAGGCGAGGAGGAATAAAAAGTATAAGCTATATGACCTCCGAGTTTCATAAAAATCTGTTCAGCTGATTGCAAAAAAAAAAGAGTAGATGTTTATATTATTATATAAATTATCTTTGAATCTAAATATTAACACCTACTCCATTACAACAAGGCCCTATGAGTAAAGCCTTGTCAAATAGATAGGAAAACATACAAACCCATAATAAAGAAGTTTCCAGGTAGATTCTTCTCACTCAAATTATTGTATGTCAAGTCCAAGATCTCCAAAACAGGGAACGAACCAAAACCTCTCGGCAGCCCATACAGTCTGTTAAGCGAGACATTGAGGATACGTAGCTTGGGTAGAGAAGATAGACTGACAGGTAGCTCTGTGATATGGTTGTTGGCGAGGTTCAGTATTTCCAAGTTTGCAAGGTTGGCGAGGGCAGCGGGAACCACTTGGATCTTATTGTGGCTGAGAGATAGACGAGTTATGTTGGCGAGACTGACTGAAATACAAATAATGTTTTTGTTAATTTATTTCTGTAGACAAGAAGGTTACAGCTATTTTGTATTTTTATGCATTAAAGAATTAAGTATTTATTTGTATTAGCATTATTTCATTGAGAGTCTGAAAGAACCTTGAACCAAAGATTTTCTTTTTAATTCTTAATATTTTGATGAGATTATTAACACCTAAAAGTAGTTGGCCACACTGAAAAACTGTTATTATGTAGAGTAAATAGGTGTACAGGGAAGGAAACACCTTACAAAACAGTTGGGTACATGGTAGATAGAATGATGTCATGGGTTATAATTAACTTCATATTCAAAACTCTATACACTAAATCTCATTGCAATGCTGACAAAATGATTATTCAAATATTGTTCCATTTTCAAATAATGTAGGCGGTCAACTTATTGCAAACTATGTAAAATGAAACAAAACAACATCAAATTTTGTTATGGTTACTATATAAACAGTAATTGCTGATTCAGAAGTTCTAAAACTAAAATTTCTAAGCCGATTTATGAACACATCTGAAAGAAAATAAGATGTTTGTGAACATAAGGTGATATTATAGCACGAACATCGAAAGCAATTCTTGAAAACGAGTTCCATGCAAACAGGTTACACTACGCTACGCCCTTAAAAGGGTAAACAGGTTCAAAGCAATTAACTCACACAATCCAGGTATTTCGTCGAGGCTAGAAAGTCCTTTGTCGACCAAATCTATTTCAGGATTGTTAATTTCCTTTGCTTCTTCGATAACTTTTTTAGCTTTCGACATTTTGGCTGTGTTTGGAATACAGGAAACTGGAGGTTGATGACTCATAATATCAACAGCTGTTTTCTCGGTCTGTGCGAGTCGCGTTTCAGGTTTAGACTAAAGCATATATGAAACATGTGGACTTTTATTTTGTTTTCTTATTGCTTTGTTTTTTTCTATTTGCTGTAAATAATTGTAGATTATAATAATTGTCTTTGTGGTTCACACTTTGATTGAATTATAGTATCTATTTATGAAATTAAACTCCGCTGATTATAAGACTGCTTTAGAAGGAAACAATGTCTATTATGCATTAAATTACGCAACTATGCTATGTAGTCATGGAACGCAACTATCTTGACATACGAAGGAATGTTAATTTCAATAGTGATGTTATAATATTTTGGTTGACAATCGATATATTAAATCGATTGATTCACAATGGTTATGGGCGGCATCAGGTAATTAAGTTCGAAGAAAGTGCCGAACATCTTGTTATTTGTTGTTTCATACTATTTATTTAGCACTGGATTCAATTTTTTATTGGTATCACAAAGTGGCTTTTATACATACTTATGTCTACTTATGTTTAATTAATAACAAAATCAGGACTTACAGATATGACAAAAATAAATAGCTTTTGAGCAAATATTGCCAATGAAGAAGGATTTTTTTTGTTATTCTTAAAACAAACAATCGATTCAATTTGCCATTCTCTTTAGCTCAATCAATAATAGAGCTGTTCTCTCTCAACTCTTGGTGCTCAATTTCAATCAATTCGAAATCGATTCATACTCTCAAACAAAAGTCAAATTATTAAACTCATTAATCAGACTGGCCTTTGTTTTAATTAGTATCTTCGTAATTAGCAGCAATAACTTTGCTCGCTCTGCTCTGCCGAGTTTCATACAGTTATCATAAAGACTTTATAATCCGTATTTGAATAATCGTTATCAGTGTGTTTGTACCAAGATTATGAATTGTCAAAATTGATTGTGGTCTGTATCTATATAGTTTGTGATAAGCTGATAGAAAAGTCTGTCTTAGTTTCTATCCAGTTGTATTCGGTAAGTAACAGAGATGTTTTTATTGTTTAATCCCATTTACTGATTTTATTTATGATAATACATATTTCCCTTACACTTTCCGTCTTTTCATTCGAGTCAAACCGGTAATTTCTAGATTTTTTATTTATTTACGTGTTTGGGCTTGTAATTATTGTTATGTTTTATTGTAAAGCCCTGTAGTATGACTGTATTAATTATATATTTCGGATTGAATAACATATTGTAGTATTACAAGGTTTTTAAGTGCATTTTATGGATAATTTGTATGTAGATAATTATAGAACAAAGTACAGATTTATTAAGTTTAGCATTCATTGCTAGCAAATGAACAAATTATTATTTAATTACCTAGGTCAATGACATTAAACTATGTATTATATCATCCAATAACATTCTGAATTTTAATACTTTCAAAAAATATATTATGTTTTATTTTAACTTAAATTAGTATCAGAACTGTATTTTTTTAAATTACTGTATTCAGCGTTCAAGATTCAGATTCAGATAATTAAAATTGATCTGACTATACATATATAGTTACAGCATAACAATGACTGTAACTAATAACAATTTATATAAAGTGCAAAGTCCAACACCAAGTCAACCAATTTTTTTTAAATCAAATAGGCTTTTAAAAGATCTTTCAAAACGTCAAGCTAGTTGCAAGGTTCCAAGGAGTGGTGAAGAACCGGCAAGAAACTACATCAATACTCTTTTCAAAAAACAAGTGGTTTCAATACTTTTCTTAGTTAGTTATCCCTGAGAAAGTTTTATAATAACTAGCCATTTTCCCATGTTTCGTTAGCATCTTCTGTCCGTATCAGGATAAAATATAGCCTATGTTACTTGGGAATAGTGTGGTTTTCCAACAGTGAAAGAATTTTTCTGATTGGTTCAGTGGTTTCGGAGCATTTAGGATGTATAAAAAAATATTAGACTATATTACATTTGTACCTATAGATAAAAAAAGTGAATCAAATATTAATTAATTTTAGCCATGAGTGAGCGACCTCAGCCGCTGAAGGCCATCAACAGGCTGTTTGAGGGGAAGGAGCCATGGCAAATAGTCACGATGACAGCCTCGTCCATACTGGCTATCGTGTGGGCACATAGCTTGTACAATGCTAAAGAAAGTAAGTTTTAAAATTACTAGTATGTTGCTTTTTCTTACAGTATCTATTATTACCCAGAAGAGACTACATGATGGAGCCACATAAATAGCATGGTTCTGTTTCCAAAGTTTATATTACTTTTATTATAATTTTAAAAGAAAGTGTAAGCAAAAAAAAACAATATACTAAACTTGTAGTCCACGTTTCCCGAGCCAAAGTTTTCCATCAAAAACATATAGGAAGTTGTGTAGGGTGGGCGTTTTGGTGGCTGTCTTCTGTTTTTGAGTTTAAAAAAGTACTGTTTTGGCAATAGACAACTTTGAATAAATTATTTAGAGTTTGCACAAAGCGTAGTATTACCTAAGTGCTTTTGGAGCTGAGTTTGAATAAATGATTTTGAGTTCGACAAACCGTGACTAATGACTTATTTCTCACCAGGTGTAACAACACGCCTCCGCAAAGAATTCTTCAGATGGCTTCGTCAAGTGCCCATAGTTCGTCGTAAGATTGACGAGAAGATGGCTGAGATCAACAGTGACTTTAGAAAGGATGTCACCAAGAGGCTAGCTGGTGTGACTGTGAGGAGAGAGCTGCCGGAGACCGGTCTTGATCCTGAACAGGTGATGGAGGAAGTAAGGGATCATGTTGCTTTAGGTGAGTTTTTAACACAGGTACAGGTTCTAAACATAGGTATGGGTGGTCCAGCGCAGCGGATCTAGCCGCGTTCCGAAGTAGCCCTCAAAAATGGGTTTTCTAATACTAAAATCGGTCCAGCATTTCCTGAGATTGGCGCGTTCAAACCAACTTCCCAGATTTATACATACATATAATAATGGCGTCCTAGCCTCGGCCACTTTAGCTGTTCTCATATAACGGGATCAGCCAGCTGCGCAGGACATATTATAGTGCACGAGCATTTGCTCAGATACAGGTGCATTTCCTATTTTTTCACTCTCAAAGCCACAGCGATTTTGGCCCGGAAGTCAAACCTGAGGCCACATGCACAGATTCGCACTACGCGACCAACAAGTGCCTATGTACTAAGCAGTATATATTATCTTTGTCCCTAGGTGCATATGACTGGCAAAACGGTAGCGTCTCAGGCGCCGTATACCACGTGAGCCAGGAGATCAGTAAAGTGGCCTGCGATGCCTACAGTCTCACTGCTTACACCAATCCCTTACATGCTGACGTGTTCCCCGGGATCAATAAGATGGAAGCTGAGGTTGTGAGGATGGCCATCAATTTGTTCCATGGAGACGATGATTGTTGTGGGACGGTGAGTTTTCTGAACTGTTATCATCATCATCTTCCTGCCTTGTTCCCAAGTTATTTGGCATCGGCGCAACATGTCTTTCATTCCTCTCTGTCAGATACTTACATCCACTCCCTTCTGCTTCATGTCCTCTTTGAGGCAATCACTCCATCTTTTCCTCGGTCTACCTCTGCCTCTCCATCAATCCCCATTCATACTCAGCACACTCTTTTTAGCATGCGTTTCACGTTTTCTTAACTGTAATAAGGTAAACTGTCTATTTATTTATTTAATTCGACTTGAACTTTTACATGTACAATGGCGGACTTATCTCCTTAAGTTATGTTCTCTACCAGTCTACATTTGGATGGTGGAAAGAGAGCATTGGTAGGTGCAAAGTTTAAAATACATTTCATCTAAACAGTGTGGCCCAAAGAATTAAAGTCATCTTTGGATCTGGGTCATTAAATAGGCTGCAGTTAAATAGGCAGTTTTTGAATCCATCGGCACGCTCAGGATTCTACTTTTGAATCACGAGCGTACCGAAAGAATTCTTTGCTGGTTCGGACTTCAAAATCTGCACTCAAGCAAATGTAACACTGTTCACTTGTAACACCATTATCTTTTGCTAGTTACGCTACAAATTCCTTTGGTTGTTTATTCGTAATGGTACCTCGAATGTATCAATGTACTCTAATAAGCAGCTGTCTGACCTTCAAAAGATTTGAGTTAGAATAATTTATGTATAGACAATCACTCAACGATTGGTCTCAATTTGAGTGGCATAAAATAGCACATTTAGGCCCAAGTTCATCGACAACATAATGTCTGTTTTTTTTAACACTACTGTTATGAAAATCAGGTTCTTTGAAGTAAAGAGTTGTTTTAAAAATGAAAGTCTATATGGTCGGTACAAATGAACCTTAGTAGGTGACTTTGTACTAAAAGATTGACGTGCACCTATTCAAATATCGTTAATAACCTTGTAAACAAATTATAATTATCCGAGACGATAACGAAGATAACTCTACTAAAACACTTTTTAGGTACCTACTTGTTGTCTCGGCGTTACAAAAAATGTAATTTACCTATGACGTAGATCGGATATGATTTTTCTATGATAGTAGTTACCTATTACAGTCCCAGTAATATTAAAATTAAATTATCAGTTTCTTTGTGCATTATGCTATGAAGCAGAGACACAGGTCTTATTTGTCATAGAAACGGCTTGAAGCTTGGAGAAACAATAATTTTTACTTCGTGTATGTAAAGTAGTTTCGTATTTAAAGTAGTTTAGGGCGGAAACATTGAAAAAGTAAAGCTGTGTCTACGCTAGACGAACCGAGCACGAGCGGAAAACGAGCCGAACGTGCCTTAAGAATGACCTTTAATAAATCAGTCAAAACCATGGTGATCCATTTTCATAACTTTGCCCTCAATATGGGACGAGTTCCGACACGAGTTTTATTACCCAACATATATTCACCAAACAGACACAACGACGAATTTTCTTCCAAAATACAACCATCCCTTTAGGTTCTTCTACTAAAATAAAATATTCAAAATACCCCCATTTCAGGTGACAACAGGAGGCACAGAGTCCATAATAATGGCCTGCAAAGCGTTCAGGGACCTCGCATACAGTAAAGGCATATCCAATCCCCAAATCATTGTACCGTCCACTGTACATTCAGCGTTTGACAAGGCAGCCCAGTACCTTGGTCTTTCAGTGAAGACGATACCTGTTAATCCGGATACCATGACTGTGGACGTTGAGAAGGTTAAAAGGGCTATTGGGAGGAGGACTTGCTTGGTGAGTAGTGTTATGTGTTATTGAGTTGGATATAAGGTATAGTTATCGGCACGGATATTAAGCCATGACCTTCACCTGCGCAGAAGCGATTTATTGGTTTATTGCCTTATGTGTACAGTGCGCAAAGCGATCCCCACTCTTCCGCCGAGAGCTCAATATCAGATTTCGTATGTAGACATTCATTTTCGACAGCTTGTTTGTAACTATTGATAAAGGACAATACCATGGTATTTCTAGCTTAACGTTTTAAGTACCATGTAAATGAAATAGGTCCTTTTAGATGGATTTTAATACATTTTAATTTTCTTTACTATCATAAGTCTAGGCTCAGAACTGCTTTTATTCGTCATGGAAATATCCAAGAATGGTCTACTTAGATTCGGTCATATTGGTGTTTTAGGGCCTAAAGTTTTGGCCCGAGACCCTTTGTCTTATCCTTCCTCATTTTCGAGGACTCACAGACTGTATAGTTAGTTCTAAAATATCTTTCTCCATCAGATCGTAGGCTCAGCCCCCAACTACCCGTACGGTACAATGGACGACATCATAGCGTTGTCAGACATAGCTGTGGAGTACGACGTTCCGTTACACGTAAACGCGTGTCTCGGCGGCTTTGTAGCGGCCTTCATGAATGAAAGACATATAGTAGTTTTTACTGGCGTTTGTGCCTAAAATACCGAAATATTAAAAGTCATTTTTTCTGTCAGATCGTAGGCTCAGCCCCCAACTACCGGTACGGTACAATGGACGACATCATAGCGTTGTCAGACATAGCTGTGGAGTACGACGTTCCGTTACACGTAAACGCGTGTCTCGGCGGCTTTGTAGCGGCCTTCATGAATGAAAGACATATAGTAGTTTTTACTGGCGTTTGTGCCTAAAATACCGAAATATTTAAAATGTATTTTTTCTGTCAGATCGTAGGCTCAGCCCCCAACTACCCGTACGGTACAATGGACGACATTATAGCGCTCTCCGACATAGCTGTGGAGTACGACGTTCCGTTACACGTAGACGCGTGTCTTGGCGGCTTTGTGGCGGCCTTCATGAATGACGCTGGACATCACGTTCCGGTCTTCGACTTCAGGCTCCCAGGAGTTAGCAGTATTTCTGCTGATACTCATAAGGTATGTTGGTTTTATATGTTGATAATTTGACCATGAAATGTTTTTCTTTATTACTTATAACAAAAGATGGAGCTCAGGTAAAACTTTATGTCTACATATTAAAAACACAATAAGAGGATTTCACATCCTATATATATTTCCTTATGTACTCCCCTTATGGACTCCCTTATGTACACCCCTTATGTACTTCCTTATGAACTCCCTTTATACTTCCTTATCTACTTCCTTATGTACACCCCTTATGTACTCCCTTATGTACTCCCCTTATGTACTCCCTTAAATACTCCCCTTATGTCCTTATGTACTCCTTTATGTACACCCCTTATGTACTTCCTTATGTACTCCCCTTTATACTTCCTTATCTACTTCCTTATGTACACCCCTTATGTACTCCCTTATGTACTCCCCTTATGTACTTCCTTATGTACTCCCCTTATGTATTTCCTTATGTACTTCCTTATGTACTCCCCTTATGTATTTCCTTATGTACTTCCTTATGTACTCCCTTGTGTACTCCCCTTATATCCTTCCTTATGTACTCCCTTATGTACTCCCTTATGTACTCCCCTTTGTACTTCCTTATGTACTCCCCTTATGTATTTCCTTATGTACTTCCTTATGTACTCCCTTATGTACTCCCCTTATGTACTCCCTTATGTACTCCCCTTATGTATTTCCTTATGTACTCCCCTTATGTACTCCCCTTATGTATTTCCTATGTACTTCCTTATGTACTCCCTTATATACTCCCCTTATGTATTTCCTTATATACTTCCTTATGTACTCCCCTTATGTACTCCCTTATGTACTCCCCTAATGTACTTCCTTATGTACTCCCTTGTGTACTCCCCTTATATACTTCCTTATGTACTCCCTTATGTACTCCCTTATGTACTCCCCTTAGTTACTTCCTTATCTACTTCCTTATGTACTGTCTTTATGTACTTCCTTATGTACTACCTTATGTACTTCCTTATGTACTCCCCTTTATACTTCCTTATCTCCTCCCTTATGTACACCCCTTATGTACTCCCCTTATGTACTCCCCTAATGTACTCCCTTATGTACACCCCTTATGTACTCCCCTTATGTATTTCCTTATGTATTTCCTTATGTACTCCCTTATGTACTCCCCTTATGTACTCCCCTTATGTATTTCCTTATTTACTCCCTTATGTACACCCCTTATGTATTTCCTTATATACTTCCTTATGTACTTCGTTATGTACTCCCTTGTGTACTCCCCTTATATCCTTCCTTATGTACTCCCTTATGTACTCCTCTTTGTACTTCCTTATGTACTCCCCTTATGTACTCCCTTATATACTCCCCTTATGTATTTCCTTATATACTTCCTTATGTACTTCGTTATGTACTCCCTTGTGTACTTCCCTTATATCCTTCCTTATGTACTCCCTTATGTACTCCCCTTATGTATTCCCTCATGTACTCCCCTTATGTACTTCCTTATGTACTTCCTAATGTACTCCCTTATATACTCCCTTATATACTCCCTTATGTATTTCCTTATGTACTCCTTTATGTACTCCCCTTATGTATTTCCTTATGTACTCCCTTATGTACACCCCTTATGTACTCCCCTTATGTACTCCCTTATGTACTCCCCTTATGTACTTCCTTATGTACTCCCTTATGTACTCCCCTTATGTATTTCCTTATTTACTTCCTTATGTACTCCCCTTATGTATTTCCTTATGTACCGTCTTTATGTGCTCCCCTTAAGAACTTCCTTATATATTTCCCTTATGAACTTCTTTATGTACTCCCCTTATGTACTCCCCTTATGTACTCCCTTATGTACTCCCCTTATGTACTCCCCTTATGTACTCCCCTTATGTACTCCCTTATGTACTCCCCTTATGTATCTCCTTATTTACTCCCTTATGTACACCCCTTATGTACTCCCCTTATGTATTTCCTTGTGTACTCCCCTTATATCCTTCCTTATGTACTCCCTTATGTACTCCTCTTTGTACTTCCTTATGTACTCCCCTTATGTACTTCCTTATGTACTCCCTTATGTACTCCCCTTATGTATTTCCTTATGTACTTCCTTATGTACTCCCCTTATGTATTTCCTTATGTACTCCCCTTATGTATTTCCTTATGTACTTCCTTTTGTACTCCCTTATATACTCCCCTTATGTATTTCCTTATATACTTCCTTATGTACTCCCCTTATGTACTTCCTTATGTACTCCCTTATGTACTCCCTTATGTACTTCCTTATGTACTCCCTTGTGTACTCCCCTTATATACTTCCTTATTTACTTCCTTATGTACTCCCTTATGTACTCCCCTTATGTACTTCCTTATGTACTTCCTTATGTACTCCCTTATGTACTCCCTTTATGTAGTCCCTTATGTACTCCCCTTATGTACTCCCTTATGTACTCCCTTATGTACTCCCCTTAAGTACTCCCCTAATGTACTCCCTTATGTACACCCCTTATGTACACCCCTTATGTACTTCCTTATGTACTCCCCTTTATACTTCCTTATCTACTTCCTTATGTACACCCCTTATGTACTCCCTTATGTACTCTCCTTATGTACTTCCTTATGTACTCCCCTTATGTATTTCCTTATGTACTTCCTTATGTACTCCCCTTATGTATTTCCTTATGTACTTCCTTATGTACTCCCTTGTGTACTCCCCTTATATCCTTCCTTATGTACTCCCTTATGTACTCCCTTATGTACTCCCTTATGTACTCCCCTAATGTACTTCCTTATGTACTCCCTTGTGTACTCCCCTTATATACTTCCTTATGTACTCCCTTATTTACTCCCCTTAGTTACTTCCTTATCTACTTCCTTATGTACTGTCTTTATGTACTTCCTTATGTACTACCTTATGTACTTCCTTATGTACTCCCCTTTATACTTCCTTATCTCCTCCCTTATGTACACCCCTTATGTACTCCCCTTATGTACTCCCCTAATGTACTCCCTTATGTACACCCCTTATGTACTCCCCTTATGTATTTCCTTATGTATTTCCTTATGTACTCCCTTATGTACTCCCCTTATGTACTCCCCTTATGTATTTCCTTATTTACTCCCTTATGTACACCCCTTATGTATTTCCTTATATACTTCCTTATGTACTTCGTTATGTACTCCCTTGTGTACTCCCCTTATATCCTTCCTTATGTACTCCCTTATGTACACCCCTTATGTACTCCCTTATGTACTCCCCTTATGTACTTCCTTATGTACTCCCCTTATGTATTTCCTTATGTACTTCCTTATGTACTCCCCTTATGTATTTCCTTATGTACTTCCTTATGTACTCCCTTGTGTACTCCCCTTATATCCTTCCTTATGTACTCCCTTATGTACTCCCTTATGTACTCCCCTTTGTACTTCCTTATGTACTCCCCTTATGTATTTCCTTATGTACTTCCTTATGTACTCCCCTTATGTACTTCCTTATGTACTCCCTTATGTACTCCCTTATGTACTTCCTTATGTACTCCCTTGTGTACTCCCCTTATATACTTCCTTATTTACTTCCTTATGTACTCCCTTATGTACTCCCCTTATGTACTTCCTTATGTACTTCCTTATGTACTCCCTTATGTACTCCCTTTATGTAGTCCCTTATGTACTCCCCTTATGTACTCCCTTATGTACTCCCTTATGTACTCCCCTTAAGTACTCCCCTAATGTACTCCCTTATGTACACCCCTTATGTACTCCCCTTATGTATTTCCTTATGTATTTCCTTATGTACTCCCTTATGTACTCCCCTTATGTATTTCCTTATTTACTCCCTTATGTACACCCCTTATGTATTTCCTTATATACTTCCTTATGTACTTCGTTATGTACTCCCTTGTGTACTCCCCTTATATCCTTCCTTATGTACTCCCTTATGTACTCCTCTTTGTACTTCCTTATGTACTCCCCTTATGTACTCCCTTATATACCCCCCTTATGTATTTCCTTATATACTTCCTTATGTACTTCGTTATGTACTCCCTTGTGTACTCCCCTTATATCCTTCCTTATGTACTCCCTTATGTACTCCCCTTATGTATTCCCTCATGTACTCCCCTTATGTACTTCCTTATGTACTTCCTAATGTACTCCCTTATATACTCCCTTATGTATTTCCTTATGTACTCCTTTATGTACTCCCCTTATGTATTTCCTTATGTACACCCTTATGTACACCCCTTATGTACTCCCCTTATGTATTTCCTTATCTACTTCCTTATGTACTCCCTTATGTACTCCCTTATGTACTCCCTTATGTACTCCCCTTATGTATTTCCTTATGTACCGTCTTTATGTGCTCCCCTTAAGAACTTCCTTATATATTTCCCTTATGAACTTCTTTATGTACTCCCCTTATGTACTCCCCTTATGTACTCCCTTATGTACTCCCCTTATGTACTCCCTTATGTACTCCCCTTATGTATCTCCTTATTTACTCCCTTATGTACACCCCTTATGTACTCCCCTTATGTATTTCCTTATGTACTTCCTTATGTACTCCCCTTATGTACTCCCTTATGTACTCCCTTATGTACTCCCTTATGTACTCCCCTTATGTACTTCCTTATGTATTTCCTTATATACTTCCTTATGTACTCCCTTATGTACTCCCTTATGTACTCCCCTTATGTATTTTCTTATTTACTCCCTTATGTACACCCCTTATGTACTCCCCTTATGTATTTCCTTATGTACTTCCTTATGTACTCCCTTATGTACTCCCTTATGTACTTCCTTATATACTTCCTTATGTACTCCCTTATGTACTCCCCTTATGTACACCCCATATTTACTCCCTTATGTACTCCCCTTATGTACTTTTTTATGTACTTCCCTTATGAACTTCTTTATGTACTCCCTTTTGTACTCCTTATATACCTAATTATGTACTCACCTTATCTACTCCTCGTATTTATTCCCCTTATGTACTCCCCTTATAAACTTCCATATGTACTCCCTCCTAGACTATTACGATCAAAATTATTCTTATACACTCTTACAAAGTCTTCCACTGCTTACAGTACGGGTTCGCGCCTAAAGGCACATCAGTAATTCTGTACAGAAAGCAAGAATATCGTCATCACCAATACACCGTCACTACTGAATGGCCCGGCGGTGTCTATGGTTCTCCTACTGTCAATGGTAAGTGGTACATTAGTTTTTCTATAAATATCATCAGCATTTCAGACATAGGCGTACGGCCTAATTTGGAAAATATGGGCCCCCGCAATTAATTCCAAAAGGACCAATTGCAAGCGGCATGGGTTAGTAAATAAATAAATAAATACCGATATTGCTGCAGACACTAATTATTATCGATAAATCTAGTAACTACTTCTGTTTTTTCAAATTGTTAACGGTACCTGTATACCAAACATCAAAATTTTTGATCTAAAGTTTTAATTCAAGAGAGAAGAATTGAAGTTTGTACTTGAACTGATATGCGAATCATGTAGGTAAAATTCGCAGTTTTATAAACAAAATTGGTTTTCAATAATTGTCAGATGCATAAAACTCGAATACTATGATGTAGTTAGGTTAAGGTCGACATTGTTAGTGTCGGATGTTCTCAGTTAAAGAGTGCATTGTGTAAAATAACACTGTGCTGTTAGTAATGTGAACTAGCGGTCAAAGTACATCGAACTTGATCAATTTGGTCGGTACCTATCTTTTCCTAACCATATTGAGGTCAGCTTTCAGTCCAGCCAGATGCAGCTGAGTACCAGTGTAAAACGACTGCCTATCAGACTTCTTCTACCCAGTGACCCGGGCATACCAACACCCCTTGTTAAAACTGACAAACTGTCAAAATTTCTAGATTCTCACTTACTCTTAAAGACTGCCAAAGACATTCGAATAACAGCAACCCACCAATAAAACGTGTCTTCCGAAACACGGAGGAACTCGGCATGACAAGATTTACCCGTTCACGCATCGACCACGCCAAGCGTTGCTGAACCTTGACGTGACTGATAAATAAATAAATATACAAAGGAATATAAAAAATGTTAAAGTTATATTTTACGGCTTCTATACCTAATTATTGATTGAACTATTATTGTTCTTTGTTTGTTTAGGAAGCCGCGCGGGAGGTCTGATCGCTGCGTGTTGGGCGACAATGATGTACGTGGGCAAGGCCAGATATGTGCAGATGACGGATGAAGTTATACGCACTGCCAGGCATATTGAGAACGAGTTAGTATGGTTTTTTTATAATCCTTTTTCTTTTTGAAAGCTTTTACATATAGTTTTATCTCAAAAAAGTGCTGAGTGAGTTATACTTGTATGTGTAAATGTTCATACCTGGGAAAGCTCAGGAGTGGTCGGGACTCGGGACGCCGAGTTTAATTAAGATTTGACACCCAAATATGGTTTATCCGCTATCATGATATAAAACACCAGGCTATACTTTTTATTTTGGTACTTTGTTAGGTACTTTTTCATCATGTTTTATCTTTCTCTAAATATTGCCTTCTTTCGCAAAGCAGTTATGTTCTTCACAAGATTGGAACGGAGTTTTGTACCTTTAAACATTCACCATAAGTAACATTATCCCTTACGCGTAAATACTTATAACAATGTTGAGTAGTTACTTAAACGACTTTATTTTCACTTCCAGAGTCCGCAAAATCCCCGGTCTCTTCGTGTTCGGTAAGCCAGCGACATCTGTGGTAGCGTTTGGCTCCAACAAGTTTGACATATTCAAGATGGCGGAGCTCTTACACAAGAAGGGATGGAGTCTAAACGCTTTGCAGTTCCCATCTGGGTAAGTAGATACAGGTATTTTTAACCGACTTCCCGAAAGGAAGATGATGTCAATTTGGATGTTTCTGTTCTTTTGAGAAGATTCTACTATGATGATTTTTTTTTTAAGAAATTATATATAAACGTTTCATGTATGACTAACCGTTAGTTGCAAAAAGCTCCATTGAAGTGAAAGCTTCTTAAAATCTATTGCTGACTCTTTCTTTGTCAACAAGATAAAAAGTGTCAGCAATAGATTTAAAGAAGCTTTAACTAAAATAGCAAAACTTCGTAAATAACGCTATCGGATGATAGCTGTGAAAATCGCTTTCGCAATTTGAACATGTTGAGGGCAGTTTCAAAATAAACGGATGTGCTGTTCGCGCGTGTTGTTTTGCCCAACGCGTGGCTCTTATTATTACGTAGTAACTATTAGGTAATCTGTGCTCTTAGGAACATTTTAGCATAATGTATACGCGTATAAATGCAAACCTGTACTTCTAAATAAGCGTGATACGCGCGACAAATGAGCATCGGTCACCAAATCAGTGGTGGATCATAATGTAATACCTATGTGCCTAACACCTTCATGTGCTACTTTTATTGTATTCCCTTATGTATTATGCCTATGAACTTCCACATGTAGTCCCTCATGTACTTCCCGTGTATACCCTAAATATACCTACGTATAATTCCCAGTATCCACATCTGCGTGACTCACGCACACACTCACGCGGGTATAGCGGAGCGGTTCCTGGCCGACACGCGTGATGCCGCCGCCGCTTGTATGAAGGATAGCAATGCTCCTGTTGAGGGAAAGGTAATGTATTACTGTCTTTTTGATATAGGAAGTACTAGGAATAATAATTAGTTTGAAGTCGAAGTAAAGGTATAAAAAAACTTGAATAAAAAAAGTACTATATCACACAAAACTTCAATCAAAGACATTCAAAATTGGCCTTTACTTTACGGGATTTATACGGCCAATCAGCAGCTATTATAGAAACATTACGTCGCCAAGTGCGTTAGCCACAAGCTATCGCATTGGTGAATACTGTAGGATTGTGGTAAATAAAGCGAGTAATTAATAAAGAATTAAGTTTATTCGGACACATTGTTCGTTACAAGGCATGAGAGCAGAAAAAGAAACGACCACAGACAATATAAACATAGGTCAAAGAGAATACGTTCAAAAATCAATTCACAACAAATACCGGTCGGGTGGCTTGCTCCTACTGGATCGCTGCTTACGACCAGGGTAAAGGATTCGTTCTGTAATGATCTGCTAGAATATTCATTTATCTATTATTTCTTTCTGTTCCTGAGTTATTTGGTCTTGGCACAATATGTTAATCATTTCACTGTTGAACATGAAATTCTAAACAGTATTCCTTTTTTAATTAAATAATATTGACGATTGCGGTGTGATGTAGTATCTATTTCAATACTAAAAATATAATACTAAATGAACGATTAGATGAAAGTTGCATTTACTTACTTCCAAATATTTCCTTCACAGATGGCAATATACGGCGTGGCTCAAGAGATATCAGACCGCAGCTTAGTATCCGACATTACGAAATACTTCATCGATTCCATGTACTATCTACCTAAGGAAGAAGATCAAATCAAATCCAACTCTAACTAGAGAGCTAAAGTTGTAATAAATGGCCATATATTACGTATTAATGTTTCTGTTGAAAACAGTACCGTATGACTGGTAATATGTGAAATGTAAACTTCGTAAATATTTTACGTAACTTCCTTAATGTATCTTCCAAAATTGTCTCTTTATATTTAGGCCTGGACTTAACCTAAGCGTGTGTAGAGTAGAGTTTTTAAACAACCAATAGAATTTCTCTGCTCGGCATAATACTGAATGGGTGGAGACGACTAAGAATTGGAGTTTTTAATAAAGAAGTTCTATTAAATTGGTTTTTAGAAACTTCGCTACGCTTCGGCGTAGTCTCGGCTCATCAAAATTGTCTTTTTTTATAAACGTTCTTAAGCATTTATCGTATAAAGGAGTTGAAATATTATTAGTACCTTTAATAAACTTATAAACTAACTAAATGTTAGTAGGTAAATTGTTTTTTGGTGCCTACAAAACTACCCAATATGCAAAATAGCGCCAAGAAGTCAGTTTGAGACCTGAGTTAAACCGCGGGTATCAGCTAGTATTATACTACTATGTGTTACAGTATGTATTATGTTATTCACAAAACAGATTATAGATGTATTGTGGAAATTTGGTGGCAGTTAGACTAATTTTTGTATAATCTTTCTTCTAGTCTAAGTAAACTGGTTGCCATTTTGAGATAAAAATAACTTTTGTACTTTAAGTTGACATTTTTATACATTTTGACTATAAGAGTGAAGGAATAGTGAGTGCACCTGTGTCTGCGCAAATGCTCGTGCACTGTAATATAGTCCTGCGTAGTTGGCTGATCTCCTTACATGAGAAACGAAAATCAGCTAGGAAGCCATTATTGAGTTTTCTTTTATGACGAGCAATGCATTATTAATTTGTAATAAGTACATGAACTACGTAAACAACGAATTTTGTTGTTATCACAATTAGTTAAATCTTAAGATAATTGTAAATAATTGCAGTTACGTTATTTTATATTGTATATTACAGATCATATACTGTATTTGGACGTTGGTTGTATATTTTGTTTTGTGTTAATGTATTTTCATTAAATTGATATTTTGGACTTTTTCTGTTTTATTTTATTAATTCTAATCTTGGAGGGAGTAATTAGTAATTTGCTAAAAAGAGTACCTGGACACTAGCAATGCCTTTGTGTATGTACCTAGTTAGTAAAACTTCATCTAAAAGCAAGCAAAAGCAAAGTAATTGATAAGTTATTTGGATCCAATAATTCAATTTTTTAAAAGACTACTTGAGAAGCGAGGCCCTTTCAAAATCAACTCAACGTCTCAATAAAGAAGTTTTTACTAAGAAGAATCCATTTAACCTATCCAACCTCTTTACAAAAACTCTTTGCTCCACTCTTCTATCCCATAAACAACAGCCCAATCAATCAGTTGTCAAAATTGTGGGCGGCATACAGTATCAGTATATATAAAAATGCGCAAAATTCCCAGTTGGCAGTAAGATGCAATGCATCGCGGTGTTCTGCGGCGTGGTCGCGCTGGCGGCCGGCGGCGCCGTCAACTACTGCGGCGCCAGGATGTGTGCTAACACTAATGCGCACACTTTCTGTCAGTTCCCTGTTAGTATTTTAGTATTGGTCTGTTTGTTATATGAATACAATACTGTTTGTATGTAAGAAGCTGAAAGAACTAGACTGCAAATATATCCCCACGCGAAGTCAAAGCTTGTCCCAAAACAGTGGCTTATTGGAATACGTAGCTACTTATTAACTCCCACTATATAACAAATATACTTCTTTTAGCTAGGTACATAGCAGTGCGGTAGTCCAAATTCAGGATAAAGGTACCTGCTCTGGTTCCCTATTAGCCTACAGTTCATGTAGTATTCTGCAAATATTTTTGCTGTCCGCCAACATCTTACCTACTGCGAAAAAAAAAACATCTATTGCAAATTGAATATTAATCCCGGCTTGGTTATACCACTCGCATTTCACAAGTTTTGAGGCTTCTCCAACGTCTGAGAGGCGTCAACGTTGTGCAGCTACTACTAAGGGACTTTAGGTGAACTCCCCCATATGCTCACCCTTTCTATAACCCCAGGAAGGACCAAGTCCACACTGCGAGGGGTACATAAGCGCTCGCCTCACCATAGAGGAGAAGTCACGGCTGATAGCGAGGCTGAACAGACGGAGGAACGAAGCTGCATCAGGCATCATGCGGGGCTTGCCCACAGCTGGGAATATGCTCAAGTTGGTACGGACACTGTTCTTCAGGAACTAACATTTTTCATCCTAATAGATATTATTCTTTAGGAACCAACATTTTTGATTCTAATAGTTAATCTAGAGAGAGGTGTTCTATTTGGTATATCTTAGGAGATGCCCATCTCGAAAAGGGCTTCAATATCGAATAGGATAATATTAGCCTAGCCAAATCCTGCATAAACAACTTATTCTGTATGGAAATATGAAATTCTGCCCGTTGACCTCCCGAAGTTCCCTATACCTACATCATTAATTCCTTTACATTAATTCTCATCTCGTTAGAATTCAATTATAACAAAGCCTAGAGTTTTATGAGTACTTACTTCTCTTCTCGTAGCTTACCTTACTTTCTTGCAATAGGTAATGAATACTATCTCTATCTTTTATCTATAATAGCGTTGGGTGGAGGAGTTGGCTCGAGAAGCCCAGCGGTGGGCAGACCAGTGTAGGCCACCAAGACCAATTGAGGAGCACGATGCTTGCAGAAATCTATGTTAGTTAATTATGACATGTTTATTTTACAATAAGAAGATTCCTTTAGTCATTTTTCAAGTAATTGGTGTCCAAGATATCTAAGAAAATTCCTTTTCTAATTTTGAAAAGCTAATTTGGATCCTAAGTATCTGGCGTTGAAATAAATCTTGCCCCTACTTCTACCTATAACGGAAGGTATATTTTCCTACAGATTCCCTGACGGTGGGGCAGTGCGTGGCGTCCGTGGTGGGCGAGGCGCCAGGCCTCAAGGTCGAGTCCATGGTCGACATCTGGTACATGCAGAGTATGCTCTTCAAGGGAAACGTCACCTTCTATGTGCCGTTAGTATTTCTATACTTTAAGATACTTACATAAATATAATTTACTAGCTGTTCCCCGCGGTTCCACAGGGCACACTGATGATAAGTAGCGCATATTATGTCGCAGGGTCTGAAAGCAGTAAAAAAAGTGATAGATATAGAGGTATGTTAGTATTTATTATATTGTTTTCTTGCAGACCTACTCCAAACGGCAGCTTCTACGGTGACTTCGCTCAGATAATTTGGGCTCGGAGTTATATGGTCGGCTGTGGACGAAGTAGATTTATGGTAATCCCGTCAATTTTACAACTATATGAATACTTTAGTAGGTACTTGTGCAATTTAGTACATATGACACATTACTGCCTTTGTTAGACTCATTGACCAGACCACTGATGCTACAAGTGTCAACCATTATAAGGGTGTCTCTCTCACTAATGCCAATACCATTAGAACTGCCTTTTAACACTCTTCAAATGTTCACCAGACGCAATGGCAAGGCCGTCTCCGAAGCGTGGAGCGTCTGGTATGCAACATAGCGCCAGCGGGGCCCATACCCTCGCGGCCGCTGTGGGCCCCCGCCGCGCCGGCCGCCCTGTGCCCGCCTCGCTCCATACAGGATCACATGCTGAAGGCCCTATGTGATTACCGTTAGTATTGTAAACCTTGTCTTCCTGTGTTATTTTTTGATTCTATTTAGCAGGAACTTCGTCATATGAAGAATTACCTTTATGGCCAATCTCAAAGCGGTTTAATTGTTTCTCGAAAATACAGACGTCATAATTTCAGGCTGGGACCCGGACGATCTATCAGCCATAGGCTCTTCGATGACATTAGAAGAGCACCTACTTTTAAATACAGTATTAGAAATAGAGGACAATCAGACACTAAACTATTTAGGAAGCCTAGACGAGATTTATTTAACTAAGATGGCAATAGCAACATTAGAGAATATTATCACAACGCAAGTAAATTCTATGCAAAGAAGAGATGTCGTTGAAGTGATAGATATGGATTCACTTTACGTAAATATAAGTAGTACGACGATTGCACCGACGGCGATGGTTCCACCGAAGATGGCCACGGTCCCATCCACGGCGACAGTTCCACCGATGATTCTACCGACGAGTACACTGACGACTCCGCCTACACTTCCCCCACCAGTCGTGGTACCAGCAACAAACACAACGCTACCTCCAGACAAAAACACGACAACTATCAAAGTCACTAAAACAACAAAGAAGAAAATCAGTCTAATCGGAAGACCAAGAACGTACAACATGGAAGACTTAACAGATTTCGATGAAAAGACAGAAAGTAAGTTGAATTTTACAAAGAATAGTAGAATACTCAGCAATTACTTACATGAGATCGTATGTTTGCAGATAACACACCTATTGAGGAAAAGGAAATACCAAAGAGAGAAAAGGAATTTTATGCAGAGTACGATTTCCTTGAAATTGCCGACGATAATGTATCATCTACGTTAACTACTACAATGACTACTACAATTACCACTACAATGACTACTATAGATTTGACAAATACTACAGAAGCCCCAAGTGTAGTAAATGGTGTGTATAATCTTACCACGGATTTGAAATCCAAATGTGTAATTGTAATGACATTGAAATCAAATGTTTTGCAGTTTTAATAAATCCGGATGTTCTGAGAGACGCTGTGACGAGATTGAGCCAGAATTCAAATGTGTTATATGGTGGACCACTGAATACACTTATTACTAATGATTTGCTCAAGTCTGATATGCCAAGTTTGTACATCAGTAATATTGGTAACGAGAGTAATACTGGTAATGAGATTAACACTGGTAACTGGTCGCAAGCTCTGGTGGTTGGAAATGCAACGTTTACAACGAGGGATGATATTGATGACTATCTCTCCGATCGTAAGTTATTTAATGAAGAAGATTGAATGTGATATAGTGATGTACATTTTGTGATTTTCTTATTAGAAATTAATACTACTTTAGATATTATAAAAGACTTTACAGATAATGTTGTTTGTGCCCCTCCGTTCTCTCATAAGGATATTTTAGATTTTGACACTATTAAAGTCTATAGATTAATGTTTAATGGTAATTCACTGTGTTGTCCACAGCTGAAACAGTGCGAGAACTGCAGGAGGCTTTAGAACGTATAGAGCAAGACATGGCACCGAAACGAAAGTCAGAGAAACAGGGAAAGGTACTTATATAACACTTTTATAGTAAAGTTATTATTTTGTTAGATGAAGGCTAGGCTACGTGTGCTGATTTTTGAATGTACATATTTATAAATAATCGTTACTTAAATAGTATCGCATTATGAAATGATACAGTGTAACATTTTTTACTTGAGCTGAGGGATGAAATCAATAGTTGCAATTTGTGCTTAAAAGGTTGAAATTGCCAATTTCGTTTATGACAAACAGTTTTATTTGTCCTAAGCAATTTCAGGGATCGCGATGCACCCAATAAATATACTTAAGTTTATTTCAGAGACAGTTAAGCTGTCTTTCCAACTTTATTACTTTCCCAACGAAATAAATCTTTCACCAGGTTCGACGAGAATTAAGAAATTTCCCTGAGGATTCGGAATCAACAACACAAATAGACGGGCAAACTTCTAACGGCCAATATGATGCCGAGGTAGAGAGGAACAAAACATTAGAACGGGGTCCTATGTACAACATGGTAATGAAATATATGCCTTATTTAAAGCAGTACGAAGGTGGAATTTTGCCTAAAGATGGTGAATATGGTTCAAGTATAGCAAGCGGTTTGTCACCGTCCCTTTTTTTAGTTTTAATTGTGTGTTTGTAATTGTTTAGGTATATTTTAGATGTATTTTAATTGTTTTGGTCGTTGTTAATTAAAGTTTTTGAGATCGAGTGTTATGGTGCGGTTTTATTTAGGTACTTTGTAATTTCTGCACATTGTTTGTAAGTTTTTTGATGTTCAAGTGTCGGTTATGGAAATATCCGATAAAGGCGCAAGTTTTTATCTACAATATTTTTGAAGTGTCGCCTTGAGTACTAGCTGTTTACTTCGCAAATACCTTACACATATTAATTTCAAAGAAGCAGTCTGGTGGTCATATCAACCCTTCATGTATTATTTTCCTGGAATTGCGGGTGTATGTTGACACGCAAATTGCAACTTACACCGCACGAAGGACTTACCGTCCACTTTCTGAAAGGGTGAAAAAAAAATACAGCTCTTTAATTAGATTAACTGTTTACAAATATATGAAAATCGTCTTAAATAGTTCTACAGTTAACTTGACTATCAATGAAAAATTCCTTTCGTCTTTCATAAAATCAATAGAATTATCAGCTACCTACTTAAACTTTTCCGATATCAACTACCTACTTTCCGAAATTAGAAAAAAAAAAACAACCGATAAGTAGTACAATAATTATTTTCTAGAAATCTAATAATGTATTAAGACCAGGTCACAAATATTCCACACTCATACGGCGGTCACAACAAAAGATTTGGGACATTAATGAATGTTTAATGGAAGTGATCGTAGCATGGCCGGTCATCGGCCGAACGGCAGTCGTGTTGTGGTCACCTTAACGAGTGGTCGTAGCCCGTAGGCGCGTAGCCGCGTAGCACGCCTACGATATATTGTAGCGATTTTTTTCTTGCTGCGTTTTTTAACGTAGTTAGGTGTAGTTTTGTAGTGTTTTTTATATGAAGTGCGTGTGTTGTACAGATTCTAGATAATAATTAAATCATTCAACATTTTACAAAATAATTTTATAGTAACGTAACTTTAACGTTCTTGTAAAGACAAAACAAAACACTGTCTCAATAAAAAAGAGTCAAAAAATAGATCGTTTAATTTCCCAATTTTTAAATTTAACTGCCTCCAACCGCAAAACAAAAACGCATCTTATTCCAAATTCAAACTCTAGAATCATCTTAAAACAAAACAAAATCGCATAATTTTCGAACAGTCTCAAATGTTTTTCCAAAATACAATGACAAATGACTCGAAGGCTGGTTCGGAGCCTCCCCGGGAGTCCACGGCAAAGGGCTCGTGGTCCCGTAAACCGAATGACGTCAAATTCGAGTTTGGGTTTGGAGTTCCATTGGGTGCCATGTCTGCTCATCCTGCCTTTCATTCAGCTTGGGATCTTGGCTGGTAAGTGTTTAGAAAAATACGATTGTTTTGCTCGAATTACAAATTACTTGTACAGATTGCTTTTACATGGATTGAGATCTGAGAAAGGCTTCGCAAAGTCAGTAAAGGCATCTGTTTTATTAGTTCTCAGTTGTGTTTATAGGTTTTCACAGATATGATTTGTGCCTGATTAAGGTCCAGATTTGGTTGTTTAAAAACTTCTTTGCACCTTGGACTTTGGGCTTTAATAATTTAAAATGTCATTTGTTTTATTAATACATAGGTAACTTCCATTTTGACAATAACTAATGGTATCCTAACGTCATGTTACCTATGTCCGAATAATCACATGTTCTGTCCTTTCAACTTTTAAGCACTAATAGCCTTTCAGTATGACTCACAATACCTATAGACCTGTCTGAAAACACTATGAATTATGACACAACAGTATAATTTTAACCATATGATGGTAAAGGTATGAGAAATGACCCATGGCGTGTGTCCATGTGACATTGTAAACAATGTTCTATAGGGATAGTGAGCACGCAAGCTATTGAGCCTTTTTTTAAAATGTGTAACCTAACTAGACTTTGTAATCTTTGAGGCTATGCTTGTGTCTGGAGTGACTTTTCAACGATAGTGCAATATGGGTGGAAACCGAAATCGTGATTTCTAGAAGCTAGGTCAACATCTTAACTATTGGGTTGCCGCTTATGATACATCAACATCATCTCACTCATGAGCCTTTTTCGCAACTACATAAGTTGGGGTCGGCTTCCAGTCTAACCAGATGCAGCTGAGTACCAGTGTTTTAAAAGGAGCGAACTATCTGACCTCCTCAACCCGGGTAACCCCTTGGTTAAGACTGGTGTCATACTTACTTATTTGCCGCTTTTAATACAATATGATGAAACAATTCATAATCAAAACTTATAAGATGAGTAAAAGTTCAGCCTATTATGTACCTCTATAACTTTACCACTATCTCACCTAATGGTTATGATGATGTGGTCGAAGAAGGAGGATTTTGCCTAGAAGCAGCCTATTTTACTCTTGACTCTTAGGTAAATGTGATAATATGATTACTCTACTTTTTATTTCTTTGTCCTGATTATAACCCGTGTATATTGTCACCTGTATTATCATCCTACGCAACCTTTAAAGTATTGAAGAATCTAGGGGAACCTTGGTCGTAATGGCATTACGCCTCGGTCAAGCCGTTTAGCTGAGCTCAATCGTAAAACCCAGCAATCTGTCCCACACACATAATAATATGACCATGAACATTGCTTGTAAATAGTTGTAACGCTTAACGTAAAATACATACATTTAACATCATTACAGAAACTTGGCTAGAAACTGTCTTAGACAGATTTCACCAAACGACTGCCTAATTTCAATGGAAGAGGATGTGTCGCTGTTTGTTTGTACCCAAAATACTCTGAAACTACTGAACCGATTTGCAAACTTCTTGCAAACGTCACTATTAGGAAACTACACTATCCCCGAGTGATATAGGTATTTTATCCGAGTATGAGCAGAAGTTCCTCCGGGATTCGGAGGAAAACAGCTTGTTACAAAAGAAAATCTTTAGTGCCTACAGCGAAAGTGCGGTTGTAATCGACTATGAAACCAATACTTATCAGTTTTCCTCTAGTCATTAAATTAAGGAGATTATAATAGTTAAACAAGGGTAATCCTACTTAGCTTTTACCTACAAGATTAGGGTCAAGCGTAATGTCCTGCGGAGTAGATTTTGGCGGATCACGGTCACCACACTCAAACCGTATAGGACTATTTTTATTAGCTTTCCTTTGCTTCCCGAGGTTACTTTTACCGCATGTGGATAAAAAGTAGCCCCGTATTCAAGACTGAGTGAAGATCACTCCCAGAAGATCTGGGAGATAAAAATCTTACTTCAAAGATACCTTGCAGCTATGTCCCAATAAAGATTATGGTACTATGTATTTTATAACTTCTCAATTCAATCATGCTCTCCATAAAGCATTACACTATTATTACACCACACATTCATAGACTTATGAAATATTTTTTTAAATATAATTACTGGCCAGTCTTAAACCGTATCTCGTGACCTCCTTCCAATGAGGTTTGATCAGCCCCGCGATAAAGAAACCAACTATTACCTACTGGCTGCTTTCTTATAATATCGTTCGTGCGGACGGAGGTACGTAAAAAGTTTGTAATTAGAAAAAAAAGGTATGATTCGTTGGCACAGTTTTGTGGCGATGAGTTGAATGATCATTTAATGATATTGAAGAGACTACGACTCATACACCTATTGGGTTCGGCATTCCTTCACAGTGATAGTTATTAAATGCCCCATCCTTCGTAAAAAAGCGAATACGTGATTTAACATCTAATTTCTATGTTAGCCTTTGTACCCTTTCAACAGCATTTCACCTACATCCCGTGGAAACTACTTCGGAAAGACTTCTTAAGACCAAAATGTACCAAGAGTCATAAGCTTTCTGGAGCTCTTTAACCCTTCCTTTATTGACTTCAGTTTGGGTCGATTAACTAATATAATAAAGAGCCAGCTATGTTAATATTGTAAAATTCCTTTTCAGTTTGTAGAACAATTAATAACAACACCAGATAATCTGCGAACATAAATCATAATGTTACCAGTATAACAACCACTAAGAAAGTATGTATTTCTGTCTCAAGGTGAAACTCTTTAGGCACTTCTTTGTTTTATGAAATTAGTTATTATGAATTACTTTCGGACGCTAATCTTAAGTAATGTAATTATATTTTTTAAACTAGGATATTTTTGTTTGTTTGTCCTTAGAATCATCGCAACAGTCACACCGAATACAACTAGAAATTCTTTGAATTTAGGAAAATATAGGACCGTAAAGTCACTTTCTATACAAATATAGGGAGGACAAGAGAAGAGATATGCGGAAGATATTGAATCTTGATCCGCCGAGCGGAAGACCAGAGTGCGTTACACATTAGACGGCCAAACGAAGACGTTGTTTGTTTCGAAGCTACTGAACCCATTTCAAAAAGTCGTTAATTTTTGGGAAGCTACACAATATCCCAGAGTGAAAAAGCTACACTATTCTATTTATCTATTTTATCCGGTTACGGGAAGAAGTACCCCCGAGACGCGGGTGAAACAGCTAGTTTCAAATAAACTGATAAAGAAAGTCTTTTCTTCATGTTTACTTTCAGCCTTTTATTTCTTGCATAAAAGGGGTGTATATCTACTCTAGTTGTACGGGTAGTCAGAAGCCAGTAAGTCTGACACCAGTCTAACCAAGGGGTATCGGGTTGCCCGGGTAACTGGGTTGAGGAGGTCAGATAGGCAGTCGCTTCTTGTAAAGCACTGGTACTCAGCTGAATCCGGTTAGACTGGAAGCCGACCCCAACATGATTGGGAAAAGGCTCGGAGGATGATGATGATCTACTCTAGTTGTAGTACTCAAGCTGTCAACCAGCCTGAGTAATGTTCAATACCATAATGTATGCAGACTAATGTTACTGGCATGTTACTGGCGATGTCTAGACTAGCACGGCACTCGTTAAGTAATTAATACTCCTGTAATTATTACTCCTTGGTTTTTCTGTACTTTGTTCGAAGTGAAAGTCAATTGATAAGTAATATTTTTCGCATTTAAAATACAATCGTATTGTATTTTAAACATCACACGGTTATAGTGCAAAGAAGATAGAAGTTGGCAATTGTTTAAAAAGGTTTGTTAATTAATGAGGAAGAATTTTCTCCTGGACGCAAAAAAAACAAAGTCTTTTCTTAGAGGTAATATTTATTTTCAGGCTGTTTTGTCGTCAACCATCCTATATGTTCAATACCATAACGTATGCAGGCTAATATTACTTAAGTCTAGACTGGCACGGCACTCGTTAAGTAATTAATACTCCTGTAATTATTACTCTTTTGTTTTTCAGTACTTTGCGGTAATGAAGAGTACGTGCTGTAGTGCTGTTGTTCCTATTGCATTGATATAACGTCTAGTGTTTATACTGTCTTTGAAAGCTATGGGGAAAAATTATTTTCTCTTTGTTTTGTAAACATACATACAATTTATGGTCATTTTACTGTAGTTTTCGAAATTATAGCGAAAGGCTATGAAAAAAATAATTTATGCTCAAAAACACGATAGGTACTAGCAAATATCACTATAGTTATTAGTGCATGAAAGTTAGCAGTGATATAAATGGATTAGTTAATTAACTAGGGAAACAAAGGATTTTTTTAGCAAAGTTCATGCGAGACATACAGTTGACAAGCACACTGATTTTTTCATTAGCTGACTCATATAAATTGCACACATGGTTTTAATTAAAAGGGATATAAAACTACCCACTAAAAGTATCAGTTTCACGCCAACTTTTTCAATGTAAACGACCATAACCTGAATTAAAACGTACATTCGGCATTTAAGTTTAACGGCCCGACCATTCGTCATGTTGCAGTCTTCGGCAAAACCCACGTACGTATCATCTATATCTGAAGTTCACACTTCTGCTCGAAATACATCACAGAATTCTAACCTTTATCTCCTTGGAATAACAGTCATATTGGCTTGGTAATACTTGGGAGGATGCTACAACTTGCGGGGTTTGGCTGCGTAGGCGCCTTTTTGTGTTCAATTATTCAGTTTATTATCCAATTGGTCTTGACACGCGCTAAGTGATACGTCTCAGTCATAATCAAATTCAAGATTTGTTTGTTATTTTGTTAGGGAGATACAAGGACTTTGAGGTAGATGATTTGTGATACCTACCTATAATAAAAAACGAGCCAAGTGCGAGTCGGACTCGTGCACGTAGGGGCGCATTTATAGATATCGAGCTAAAATGAGCAAAAAATCACGTTTGTTGTATGGGAGCCCCCCGAAATATTATAGTGGCAACAGAAATACATCATCTGTGAAAATTTCAACTCTCTAACTATCACGGTCCATGAGATACAGCATGGTGACAGACGGACGGACGGACGGACGGACAGAGGAGCGAAAACAATAGGGTCCCGTTTTACCCTTTGGGTACGGAACCCTAAAAAAGAGTAAGAGCACTTCTACATTAGCAGATTTTCCGAGCGGCAACGCACGAAGCGAACATGTTCTCAAATATTTTTCTTACAACAGCCGGTCCAAAAGATAGCATCTGGATTTGTAGTTTTTGACCGCGCGTAACAAAATCAGCATGCTCGACAAAATACGCTATAGTGTGAAAAGCTATCAAGAGGAAAACAAGTTTGATAGGAACGGGGAGTTAGGACTTAATATGGTCATTATGAGATACAAGATGCTTTAATTGTATAAACATGAATGTACATATAGTGTTCCTTCTGTATAGTCATTTTCTTTGGTTTTCGAAATTTAGAATTGCTACAGGTCATTGTTGTCTCACTGGCTTCCTAAGCGAACTATTGTGTTTACAGATTCCGATAGATTCAATACTGTTTTGTTAGCTGAAAACTACAAACTATGCAAAAATATAAATTGTGCCCTTTGTGAGCTTAAAGCAGCAGACCTAACATCCCGAAAGCTCCAATCATTTTACCATAGAACTATAACAGTCATCTAGGTTTAGGTACGTTCAGCTCTATAATGTTAGTACACCTATCTAGAACATCACTATCAGTTACCAGTTTACCACCAACGCATAAAACCTCCTTTGTCCAATGTCCACAAGTTCCCGATACACGTCTTCCATCGATTGCATTGCTAATGACATCGGTGATTGACCCCGTACTGTCTAGTCAATGAACTTTGGCACACATTTGGTGCGACCTGTCAAGTTTACCCCCGGGGTAAACACTTAGGTCAGTTACCTTGCAACGCTGCATGGAAAAGAGCTTTGAAGAGGCGTTCCAAATTCGGATTAGGCTTTTGAAGTTAATGCTGTAGCTATTACAGTAATAGTAGTTAGTAAAGAGGGTATAGGTAGGGTAGGTATAGCTTTGTTTGTAAGTTTATCATGCTCTTTTGTTTATTTCATCTGATCTGACCCGATGGTAAGTAATTATGTGGTCAAAGGTGGGGGTTACCTAGAGTAGCCTGATTGAAATTAGGGAAAAGGTAGATATGATTGAACTGAAATTGGGAGTTTAAAAGCTGGGAAAATATATAGTAGGGTAGATATTATCTGAGTATACGAAGTAGGCTCCTTGGACTTCGACTCAGCAGCTAGAATCAACTGAAGTGTAGCAACACAATCATTGATTTCTGCCTTGTCCTTCAGTTGAGAAATGGCCCGAATTAGTATTCATGAAAGAATTACCATAACCATAGCATGCCCAACTCTTTTCATGGACTAGAAGGCTGAAACGTTGGAAATGTTAAGTAATTCTAACATTACCGGCTCGTTAGACTATATGGCTACATAGTGCTAATTGCTACCAAGAAGAATTGTGTCATGTAGCAATACAACAGTTGTGATACATAAGTTGGATCAAGTAAAATATTATAGGTGGAGTTAAAGAAATGTGATACTTCGTTTTACACAAAACGAAGTATCCTGTTCCTGACATTCACCTTCAATGGCTTTTCCACATGGATTCTCGATGGTAATTCTAAAATATCAAGCACAAAGTTCAGTATAGTCAATGCCCATTAAATTGTACTATAATTATAGTCCACCTTTTTGGTCATTACAATACCTACACGACGATGAAACGAGGTTCACCGAAAGTAGACCAGTCAAGGACCTCAAACAAACACAAATTTATCATTCAAAAACTCATTTGTCGGCTTTTGAACTCTTTATGTACACGAAATAGGGGTCAATTTCCATGAACAGAAGTTTCGAGGGCAGCAAAGTCAAGTTTGTGTGGGATACGCATCGAATCTTGCGGTCAACATTAGTTTCCGCAAACGCATTGCCATGGCAACAGCCCAATAACAAACCTGTCAAATAGCACACTATTTTCCAACAAGCCGGTTTAACAGAAGTAATGACACACTTTTTCAACTTGTACACCCGTGAAAATTATGTTTTCGTGACCTCCCAGTGACCTCAATGTGGCTTTGAACATTCATACTTATGTACTTAGCAAATGCCATCAGATCTTTGAAAAGAAAAATGGATTTCGGATTCGGTGACTTCTTGTACCCGAATGTTGGGGGCCTACGACAGTATTTCGATCCCTTCGGGTACGTTATCTTGTCTTTGATCAAACGTTTTCATGGTTTCTAGGTTGGCGTTTTCTAGATTAGCAGTAGTTGAAAACGTAGTTATATTTATGTCAAAGTAAAGTTGGAAGGTAAATATTTTTTCTCTTAGCGTATTCAAGAGTAGATCTGCTGTACAATCATGGCTACGATCAGCTACGATAGAAGTTTTAAGGCGGCTTTCTTACTGTCAGATTACATATAGTTGACATCTAAATTATCTGCTTATGGATGCAGTAACCTTGTGAAGCATACTGTACAAAAAGCAAGGGATTTAACGTTTGTCACATCATATCTATGTGTAGCTAATAGGGTAGGAATATGATGAGTCATCAGCGATTTATGAGTCAGAACAACTATCCAAAGATGTTCGATCTTCTTTTGTCTTCCCAGCAGCACAGGGAATTCATCAAACCTTTATTATTATACTAGCTGATCCCGCGAACTTCGTATCGTTTAAACCTTCCCTGGAACTATACAAACATTTTAAAACCAAAAAATGCCAAATCGGTCCAGCCATTCTCGAGTTTTAGTGAGACTAACGAACAGCAATTCATTTTTATATATAAGATGGGTAGGTATGGATTATTACATTTTTCCATCATCGTAATTTTGGAAATTATACAAAATAGCCAAAGATTAACTGGTTAATAAAGTTATAAATCTATTTTCCTATAAATCTAAACAAAGAAGGTAACTATAATTTATAACTACACCCGATAGCCATACAACGCCAGCAACGAAGAGTAATTAATTCCTGAAATCAGGTCGACTTTATTTTATAGAGACTTGCAACTTTGTATTTTAAGGTAGGTTTTACACGAACAAGTGAGCTGTAGGTGTTGACAGATTGAGCAATGGCCTAAGGGCCTATAGGCCTACAGGCTTGCAGCTTAATTACTATTTAGAATACTTTATCGTAGCTCTTTTTAGTGAACATGACGAGTCAAATTTTATTTCCTTTTCGAGTTCGAAGCCCTAAATAGAAAGAACAAAAGGTTGTACTTTATTTGTCACAGGTCATCAGTTATCGGCCTTAGCGTCAATTGAAGATCACCTCAATGTCACAGTCAATTTCCACGGTCCTCAGCATCAATTTATTTTTATCCTGCTACCGTCTTTAGTTATTTTTATTAATCGTTTTTATATTGTTTCTAACTTTTCTTGCGATCCTGTTTGATGTCTTTTTTGCTGTGAGGCTAAATTTTGGTCATTTGAGTTTAATGTTAATCAATTTGCCTCTCCATTTTATCGCCGGGTAGTAATTTTCAGTAGTTGCAAGCGCGGCTGCTGTGCTCGAGGTCTCGGGTTCGACTCCCGGGTAGGGCCGAAATCGCTTTGTGGGTTTTCTTAAATTTTCACATAGCAGCTCGTAGTCTGGAAGTTGGTGATTGATTCACCCGTGCATCGGAGAGCACGTAAATGTCGGTCCTGCACCTGATCCCTCTCCGGTCGTGACGGATTGCAGTCTGATCGGGTTATTAGAGTTAAGGAATAGGGAGTGCACCTGTGTCTGCGCAAATGCTCGTGCACTATAATATGTCCTGCACAGCTGGCTAATTTCCCTAAATGAGAACTGCCGCCGTGGCCGAAATCGGCCGTGGACGCCATTAATAATTTTCATAGTAGTATTTTTTTACATGTTCACAAACATTTTTTTCACACAGTCCGTCATCCGGTTTCCACCAAATGGCCAGAATGATGGACCGTATGATGGTTGAGAGCCTCCAGCCTTTCGGGTTCGCGCGCATGACAGCCAGTCACAGTGGGGATAAGAAGGGGGACTCGGATCCACCGCGGGATGGGCTGAGGACAGAACGCAGTGAAACTAGGCGGGAGCGCGCGAAGGCCATGCCCCAAACACATGCCGCTTTGGGGACACGACATCCTCCCACGCAAGGTAAGCCCAAAATATTGTAGTTTCTGCAGAACCTGGTAATATTTGCAAATATCCTTTTGAATTGCAAATGATTTGATTATCCTATAGAAATTTTCATAAAAATCTCATTCCAGTTGTCAAACCAGTAGTCAACATCACCGACAAACCAGATCTACCAAAACAAACTTCAGATCCAACCACAGAGAAATGGGTGGGGACGCTCCGACGCCGCGACGCCACCATATTACCTTCAATAAGCAGAAAGGCATCTTTAGGCAGTGGAAGATTGATCAGCAGATCAGTGGACAGAATGCCTCGGACAGGGGGACGGACCCGACCACTAATTCCTATAAAACCGAGACTCAGAAAAACAGACGTGCCCAACGAAACACCTGACGTCACAATATTTGAGAAGGATGAGAAAGTGTTCGATGCGACAGGATATGAACTACATCTAGTGGAGACTTTGGAAAGAGATATCTTGCAGAGAAACCCTGATGTTCGCTGGAAAGATGTCATAGGACTGGATGATGCGAAGTCCGTTCTGCAGGAGGCCATGGTTCTACCGCTAGTTATGCCTGATTACTTTAAGGTAAGTTAGTGTATATCTGGTGATCCTCAAAGACGATAAAAATGTGAGTTATTCCATCAACCATGTTTGTTAAATTGTTACCTTATTGAGATGGAGCGTTTTCTATCTCTAAGGACATTAGCGTAATAACGTTAATTTTCTTTGACTCCAAATCTAACTGGTCGTCGAAACATCATGTCAAAACAATTAACGTAATGAAGCAATTGTGGAAACAATTATTCAGAAACATTATTCTGTGTGTTGAGGAAAATAAGGACATTTTGAGGACTTTACTTGGAGCAGTAAATCACCTTCCCAATCTTGGTGTAGCCTAGTTTAAATTGAGGATTTGCGTGAGTCGTGCCGGTCAATGCTCATTTGTTTGCCCGTTTCAGTAAAGTTGGCGTTTTGGCTTCGTGTGAGCTAATCGAATTATGGCTGGATGTAAAATTAATGGGAAAAGTGAATGTGCAGTTTTAGATTTTGTTTTATATTATGCAGTCATTTGTTTACTTTGTAAGGGTCGTATAAGAAGGTTGGGACATTGCGGAGCATACTGAAATAGGTAAAATTCGAGGGGCGTTCCATTGGAAATATCACGTTGATTTGAGGAGGGAATAGGGAAAATGATAGGATTTAAATTAAATGCAAGTATTGCTTAGTTTTACATTCCATGATAACATTAAATAGAAGTGGCATAAAATTACCATATTTACTTACGCTCCATTTGAAACGGTCAGTCTAGACGGAGAAATTATAATCTTGTCGCTTCTAGGGAATGTTATAAAAGGCGACTTTAAAATAAGTACTCTCAATTATGCAAATGTGCTCGTGTCACATTGCAATGAAATCAATATTGTCCTTGTTCATTGCAATTATGGCGAAAAGAGAAAATATTAGCTTTCATTTATTTATTTTTATGACCTTGACTTTTAGAACAATAGCGTCCAACCTATTTTTGGGCTCCATTATTACCACCTTTCGAGTAAATAAACACGCATATTCCATGATGACCTTTCTGTACATAGTGGTTACCCATATTTTAGCAAAAAATACGCCTATAAAATACTCTATTACGACTACAGAGAGTCGTTATTTACCTAATTAGCAATACTCATAAACATAATGCGGGTTACGTACTCGCGTTTCGCGTGACTTTGCTTGTCCAGTGTCGTGGACAATATCAATAATAGAGTCTGTGTACGCCATCAGGCCTTGAACCAGTCGAACGTGGTTATAACACGCTAGTCTGACTATGCCATAATCTAGGGTTAGATTGTTGGGTAAAATATATAAGACCTTAATATTTTTTGGTCTGATAACTATTTTTGTAAAGGTCGTTATTTTTTGTGTCTTTAGAGTTAAGGTATAATTAGTGGGAGAGAAAGATTCGATTCTGACGAATTTAAAACCTCCTCCTTTTTGGGGCGTCGTCAAAAAATGTCGGTAAACTTGTTCTGGATAAGAATTTACTAAGTCTTCCCTTATGTAGTTGTGTCTTGAATTGAATTTGTTAGAATATACATTAATATCCCTGGTTTCCCAGGGCATCCGTCGTCCCTGGAAGGGTGTACTCCTCACGGGCCCGCCAGGCACGGGCAAGACATTGCTAGCCCGGGCAGTAGCCACCGAGTGCCGCACTACATTCTTCAACGTGTCTTCTGCAACCCTCACCTCGAAGTACAGAGGGGATTCAGAGAAGCTGGTGCGACTGTTGTTTGATATGGTAAGGGTTCTGAAGTTAACTTGTTGCACTAGAAGGCCTGACTACAAGAATACGGAAGAATACATGACAATGGGGCGACTACAGTTTGTGAAAAAACTGCAGGTATGAAACAGTACTGTGTGGTCATACTATTTATTGAAAAGCGTCGTAGGTAATAAGGAGGTACCTGAGATTTGGTCTATGTACCTTAGTACATACTAGAAGAGTACAAGTTGGGACAGGGTTATTAAGAAAGTAAAGTGTTTATTGCCATTTACCAACTTTAGATACCAAGGTTTGCTTGTATTTTCTCAAAAGGTAATTCATCAGTCTCTAGCACTAAAACTTATTTGTTCTATCAATTTGCAGGCAGCATTCTACGCGCCTAGCACGATATTCCTCGACGAGGTGGACTCTCTGTGCGCGGTGCGCGGAGCCGACTCCGAACACGAGGCTTCGAGGCGGTTTAAGGCTGAACTGCTCATACAGATGGATGGATTAGCTGCGGCTTTGTAAGTTCGTGGTATTTCATGTAATAAGGGACTATGAATGTCGCCTTGCAATTTTCATGAGAAGGCAGAATTGTCCATTCTAGCTTGATTAATGTTTTGGTCTCTTTTAATGTACAACGAGAAATATGTTTTCTAACCAACTACTGCCTCTTTCAAGTAGTTATGTTCCAAGATATAAAAATATCAACTCCAGTTTAATCAGACATACAAATTGTTTAATCTTGTTTTGTTCTTGTATATTACATCGTATATGGATTTTATTGTCCAATCTAAACGGTGTTTACTTAGCCTTATGTGGCAAATTGGAACAACAAGAATTAAATTGCTATTCGGTAGATCTATGGACCGGAATATACTTATACCTACGCTTTTGTTTCAGCCACCGAGACAAAATAATAATGGTACTAGCGGCGACGAATCACCCGTGGGACATCGACGAAGCTTTCAGAAGACGGTTTGAGAAGAGGATCTATGTTGGTCTGCCAGATGGTAAACACAAAGAAAGATTATTTTTCTAACACGTTCGCATTGTATTTTGGACCTTATTTAATTTAACTATTTATGTAGTACTTACACGGTAAATAAATGACAGAAGAAGCAATATCATAAAATAATACATATGTAAGTACCTACTCCTCACATCTTCCAGTAGACCTGTAGTAGCAGTGCATTGATGTACACGAGATAATCAAATTCTTAAGATAATATTGGACCAATTGCACGGATCCCAATAATCGACTCCTGCTATCTATATTTTGTTTTATATTGTTGATAGTAGAACTGATTGCTGGTTTATTCTTCAGAGGCCACAAGAATACGCCTTCTAAAGCTTTGCCTGCGAGATGTGGTGCTTCACGACAGCGTGAGTCTGCAGGATGTGGCTGGCCAGCTAGAAGGTTATAGCGGCTCAGATATCAGCAACCTTTGCAGGTAATATGCTACTTGAGCATATAATTATTTGTAATTTCAATAACTTCTATGCTACTGTGCTTTTTTCTCAATTGAGGGCATTGCACAAAAGGGAAATAAAAAAATGAGACAGCAGATGTGGTTGAATATATATTGTATTAAGGCATTTAGACGTTGTTTGGCATTTAGAGATGCCTTTTTGTGGCCAATATTTGAACCCGATAAAGTAGGTTAGCAAAAAAAGATTGAAGAGGAGAAGAGACTGTGTGACTCCTTATTAATAAAAAAGAATTATTATTTAGAGACGCAGCAATGATGACGATGCGTCGCAAGATAGCCGGCAAGAGTCCAGACGAAATACGACAGCTGAAGAGATCTGAACTCGAAGCGCCGGTCTCCGCTGAAGACTTGAGCATTGCTATCGAGAAGACTAGGTAATATGCCTTGTTTACTGCTTCATAAATTTTTGGTTAAATTTTGATATACTTACATAAAAAGTTGTTGTCAGCGTAGTCTGATTACGATTTATTAAATTAAATTGTCGTAGAGATTAACCGTCTTACCACAAAAACTTTTAAAAGTCAGTTTAAGACTTGTCTAAAAAAATGTGAGATTATGACGTTGACATATGGTTCATTTTGCAGCCAAATTTTTTTTAGACAAGTGTAAAACAGGGGTTTAAGTTTTTGTAGAAAGGCCATCTGTATTTTTCTGCTGGTTAACTCGTTCATAGGCCTTATGCCACATAGGAAACCTCAGCTTTTGTTTTCTGCTTTTATTAACCATCAAATTATTACTCCCTTGCTGTGGGTGAAGTGGGAGAAAGTGTGAGATTCATGTTGACTAAAATCCATCCACTTTCCTAAAGTCTGTTTTCTCGAGTCACTGTAATTCTTTCGAGCAATACCGCTTTTTGCTCACCCTAGGGATTTTTGTGAGTCCTCGATGAATATTTGTTCTAAAAGCACTTTATTTCCAGGCGGACAGTATCAGACGCGGACGTGAGCCGGTACAACTCGTGGATGTCGAAGCACGGCTGCTCCTAGCGGCGCGCCTGGGCTCTCCGGGCCCTGCTGCAGCGACTGCGCACCGACTAGGTCTTCTAGTATCTGCGCCGTCTGTTAGGCTGATGATCTTTAAAAATAACTGATCTTTGGAATGCGCAGACTTTTGATACCCTGTTTGGTTAGTTGGTAGGATTATTTTGAATTTAATGATGTCATTGAATTTAATGATGTCATTGAATTTAATGATACGTCTTGGTTTCGACATTGTTATGGGACTTAATTGGATCCAAATTTTGGGATATGGTATTTATTTGGGGTATTTTAACATATTAAATTTGTCTAGATTTTGGCTGATTTGGCTTATTTTAAAATGGATTGGCAAAAGTTACACTTTGATATTTTTTACGTGAAAAAAATATGACAATGTGTAGAGAAAATTAATTAGAAATATTGGTAACCCTTCAACTAAGCAAAAATTGTTAGTGCTAATAGCGAGTTTACCATGATTTTTGCAAAATTATTTAGGTCTTATGTGGAGAAATTTAAAATAATATTTATTGCAGTTTTTTAGCTGCATTTTAATGGGTACAAATGTTAGTCTGCGTAAATAAAAAAAGAGGAAAACTTATTTTTTGAAATCTGATCGTCAGCCTAACTTCATATCGTTCGGGTAACTAAGTTAAGGAAGACATTTGGACTGAATTCAGTGATTTTAAAATTAATAAGTGAAAATTAAACGATTTTAATATTGATGATGGACGACTCGCGTTGGATTTTCGTACTCACTTTTGAACCGGTGTGGGGATTGACTGTGTTTTATAAAATAGTGGGGGGATAGGGGAAGGGTTAATATATCGGAATAGTTCTTAAATGGAGTTGACAAGTTGTATATTTTTTCCACAATCGCAAATTTATTTCACCGACGTGGTGTACAATGTGTTGTTGCTCTGAAAATCACTCACGGCATAGCTTGCTAGATTGACTATGCAATGATGTCATAAATTCAGGGAATATGAACAACTTCTGAACTACATATTTCGAAACTACACACTCCATTTATTTTCTACTCCGGTATATTAGGCGGGGTTTACATTGCTTTGATGAATCAATGTGGCTTCAATTTGAATTAAGAACATGCCTCTCGGTTTTCGAGTGACTATTACGTCATCGGCGCATTGAGCAAATATTTATTCAACAAAGCAAAGTTTTTAATTATAGATTTTGATATAATCTACATAAGATGCACATTGAACCGATAGTATTAGTTAAAACATTGTAAACGAATGAAGAAGAAATACAGGATTGTGGAAATTATATTATTGATTCTAGCAATGATAAGATTTTATTTCTTTATTTTAAACTCACTGATTGACGAAACACGCTAAATATTAGCAACATGAATGTAGTTTATTTTATCATATTTTATTCCAATAAACTCTCAATATTCTTAGATTTAGTTTTTAATTTATTAATTGAAATTATATTGTAGCGGTAACTTTTAACTTATGATATTTATAAACGATATATTTATAATCGATCGCTTTCTTTAATCGATTTATTTATTCGCTTGCCTGGATTTGACTATCGGCTTTTGGCAAATCATGATAATTTGATTTTATCTCGACGATATTACACGGCTTTACTTTTGCTATTTACTTAGTTCGATATTTATAAAAATGGGTGTTCGTTTGTAATAAAACAACAAGAATGGTCAAAATCTGTTTATTGAGGAATGGCGTATTATAGTGTAGTTATAAATTTATCTGTTTGTCTGCGTAAATATTTCAGTGTAAAATGTAGCCGTATCGTGCCGTTGGTTAACGTGTAGATAAAGGATTTTAATAAAGCTCTTATACAAAGTTTCATACAGTAGAGTTTGATTTCACTCATAAATTGATATGTCTCATAATATGTTAAGGCCACGAATTGGTCCGTTAGGTTAGTAACAAAATAATAAAAAATAACTAACAAGAAAAAATATAATATCCAACTATAATATTATGATTATTAAAATAAATATCTTTGTTTCACATTGATCATCCCGACTTTTAACAAAAGCCAGGTGTCTAAAATTATTTAAAATACCATCAAAATAAGATCAGATTTTTGTCCGAATCTTTAGCGAAGTGACTAATTAGAGATGTACCAACTAGTCGACTGTTCTAATCGATTTATTTCATTCGTTTGTTGTAATCGAACCAGTGACACTAGTGAACACATCTCTTCTACAAAATTATATTAATTATCACTATCCATGCGATTTACTAAAAATTACAAAGATGGAACATTCCTTATAATATTTAAAGAGTGAATACTTAATAGTTCGCTCGTTTTGAAGGCACTATAGTAATATTTACACGAGAAACAATCGCTCAACAAACATGCTGTAATATAATTTAAAGAAAACGTATCTTTGGCTAAAAATAAGATATACTTAAATTGTCGTTCGTACGCGCTCGCTCCGTGCTCTAATTCACTCGTCTATTTTCGAATGTACGATGATCTTTTTACCTTGAACTAATTACTGACTGTATCTGTATTTGTTTCTCGGTTAGTTATCGCAATGAGTCTCTTTAGGTTTTGTTGACAAAGAATGCATATTGAGCTCATCTCTACAGTAACTTCAGTATATTCAACAGACATCTTTGTATAGATGTGATTGTCAGAAAAAAAATCGATTGATGTTTTGTCGTCTATCGACGTTCTATCATGAAGTTGATTAGCTTTGCCCCCATCCTTATTTATTGAAAGTTCTGCAGGTCAGTTATATTATGATTCTCATTTAAATAATGGGGTAGGCCGATAACTGTTTCCTGTGATTCAAACTAAAATATTAACCATATTTAAATTCGGCATTTTCAAAGAGCAAGGGCGTATCGAACGGTCCATTAAACTTACTTAAACAAATAAAAATATATCATTCGCTTAGCCTAAAGTTTAAATATTTAAAGAATATTGTATTGTGATTTATAACATAAGTGAATACTATCATATCTCTTCGTTCATGTCACACGTCACATGACTCAATTATTGATGTCTTTTATTCCGAATTTGTACTAAAAGACTCCGAAATTACATAGTTTATTTCGGAATTGCTAGAACCATTCATCTGTTCACATCCTGTATTTAGAGACAATTTTGTAGATTTTTGGAGTATTCTGAAAGTCAATTTTATTGTTTGATAATAGTTATTTCGTGTCGATAGATATTTTTTTTTAATATTGTCTTAAAATACAGGGTGTTCTTATTCCTGTCTGTCATTGTATTATAAAATTTCACCTACTCTACTTACAATTCTGAAAAATCTAGCAACAAATTCAGAAAGACTAAGTTTCTAAGTTATCTAAAATTTTGTTTTGTACGTAAATGATAATATCCGAGAGCTAATTTTAATGTTGGAAGCTGTTGTATGCCAGTCGCGTATCCCGTTCACAAAAGTTCTTAGTTCGTAAAATATGCTAGAATTTGAATTATCTCTTTGGAGGCGACTAGTTTTATGGCTTACTAGTGTCTTTAAGGCACTTGTACAATTATTTGACTCCTCTGTTAAACACAAAACACATTCTTTAACATCAACAACTTTTGGACTTCATCAATCATCAAACTCAAAAAAAAATTGCCCACCCAATTTGACACCAAAACAACAAAGGTGATTTAACACATTGCGACTGACAATACACCTAGCTCCAACATCACCAGCATAGCCGAACACCTTCTCAGGCGGTATGAGTGGCTACTTCACGGAGTATGGAAAGATGAGCGGAGATGCCATAATACAGGTAGGTCAGGCGCCTTCTTCTAGGTCAAAGTACGGCGGGCCTGACCAACACGATCAGTCACTAGTGAACTAATGAGAGGATCTCGTTCTTTAGGACAGCTGTCAACGCATTTTGTGTTGCAAAAAATGGGCGGGTTCCAAAGAAGGCTTGTAAAGGCGGACCTAGTAATGTTTCTCGTTCCGACGGCGCGCATTTTAGCGCACTTCTTTCTTAGGAGATTTTCCGTTATGGCATCTCCGCTATTCATTTTGTTCTCCATGGGCTACTTATCCTAATTAGTCTTGAGGTCACTCCGGTGGACCGCCATTGGTCTCGGCGGCTGCTTTGCGCTCATCGTCCTCATTTTCTAGGATGTCGGTGAAGCAGAATGGCGCGAACGCATACCCTTGACCTTCGTAGAATTTGCTCATGAATTCCACCCTGGAATTTAGGATAGTTCGTGTTTGTTATTCTGAACTTTTAACTGGCATTTATTTATTGACAAACTAGCCTTATATTAAATAAAGTCTGACGAATTGATAGCGATTCATTCCCATCCATTTTACATTCCATCATGATGATGATGAAATTACCATGCATGCAATTTATCTTTGAAATGGTATCATCAAAGCTATCATGAACCACTTAGTTCATAAAAATCATACATAATAATATAAGGTTCAAAATACCCACCAATGCAACCGCAACGTATGTAGGAAGGCAGACAGGCCTTCCATGAGCACGAGTATGGCGAGCGTGAAGAACGCCCACACCGCGAATATCACGTACAGCTTTAGCGAGTTCACGCCTGGGTATCCCATACCCATGATCAGGACTCGCTGCCAGAGGACTGCTGATAGCTCTGTGGGAGACAGGAGAGATGGTACAATTGGTAACGCTTTGAAAGCTTTTTAGAATTTGTTATACTTGCAACGGAGTTTTAGATAAGTAAACTTAATTTCTTGAGTTTAGATAGAAGAGATTGAAAGCTACACTTTTTAATTTTTAACGATTAGTATTCGACCGCGAAATAGAGTCAGGGAATAAACCTATGTATATTATATAAGCTCACAATGTTACTGTTTGGACTAGTCCGGACTGATGCTTACCTATAGCTATGATACCAAAATAATGATTGACTCCTTACAATTCAGACGTATAATCTCTAAACCCCCATGTGAGTTAAACCTTAAACAAACGCGATCCCCTGTTTATTATAAATCGATTCTAGTTAAATCAAGGTCTCTATTTTTTCAAGAAAACAGATCAACTCACGTGCATGAGCCAGCGACAACGCCCACAGGCGCAGATACGACGCTGTATGAGAGACGGCGCCAAGCACGTACTCGATGGTGTGGATGCACTGCGTGATGAGTTCCTCCGCCATGCCACCATCATGACCTTCCTTCTCCACCTCCTCGCCTGTCTCCACACCTTGTTGGTATTGCTGGTAATTAAGATAAGAATAGGTGAATAAAGGAAAGGCTTATGACCCCGTGCTGATGTTAACAAGACAGAGCGTCCTCTGCCCCATTTAGTTGATATAGGTTCTTAAAGAGAGAGAGCTAATGTTGGCTATTGATTATGATTGTCGTCGGAAAGCATGTGTGATAGGTGCAGTTTGCTGAAGACCGAACCTGGGGGTGAACTTTAGGGAAGGCCTCTATTCAACAGTAGCTGAAGCGACGCGATGTTTATGAGGCAAACTCTTTCTTTGAAAGACTTTTAAGACTCACAAGGCAAAAATGTTATTTTATTCGAAACAATTAAGCAATACGGATGAATTAGATTAGGTTGGGATCAGCCCAAGTAAAAACAAAATACCTGTGGTGACCTACCTCTTTCGCCACTTATTGGTACTGGCCGGCTGGTTTGGCAGCTACGTTCGTAAAATGAAGACTTGTCAAACCAGTCGGCAGTTGGTTTTTTCTCTTTGGTAGGAAGAAAATGTATATTTTTATTGTCTCAATTTATCCTGTAAATATTATGTAAATATATCGATGTAAATACCAAACCCATTTATATTTCTTCCTACATTTGGTGACCCCGTCTGAGCACGACAACAATGTCGATCAGCAAAGCCGACGTTGACGGTGCTGAGACTAGCAAAGTCGGCATCGACGCTGCGGAGGCATGCCGCGTGGGCGTGCGAGTTCCACCGTTTTACCCTGAGAAGCCGGCGCTTTGGTTCGCGCAGATGGACGCGCAATTCGCGCTGGCGAACATCAAAACCGACGAGACGAAATACTTCTACGTCACGGGTCACCTCGACCCGAAATACGCCGACGTCGTCGAAGACATAATCGCCAACCCGCCCGCCAGCGATAAGTATGAAAAGCTCAAGGCCGAGCTCATCAAGAGGCAGTCAGCTTCACGCGAGGAGAAGGTGAAGCAGCTTCTCATGCACGAGGAGCTCGGCGACCGGAAGCCGTCGCAGTTTTACCGGCACCTCCTCAACCTCGCCGGTCCAGGTGTTCCCGAGGAGTTTCTGCGGACGATGTGGACGAGCCGTCTGCCAGCAGGTACGCAGACCATAGTGGCGTCGCAATCCAAGCTGGACTTGGCCGAGCTGGCCGAGTTAGCGGACCGTATCCACGTCATCACCGGTCCCGCGCAGGTGGCATCAACAGCTGCCGTCGCCACTGCACCGTCGTCGTCCACCAGCGGTCTGCACGCCGAGATCGCCGCGCTAAACCGGCAGATGCAGAAGATGGCGCTCAAGCTCGAGAGGTTATCCCGCAACAGAAGCCGTTCCCGTAGTCGCTCACGTCACCGGTCCAGCTCCAGAAGATCGCAGTGCTGGTACCACCAGCGGTTCGGTGATAACGCTAAGAAGTGTATTAAACCGTGCGACTACACAACGTCGGGAAATGCGCGGGGCAATCTGTGATGGCGGCCGATGATTGTCCGAGCGCTGGTCGCCTCTTCGTCACCGACCAAAGGTTGAAGATACAGTTTTTGGTTGACACCGGCAGCGACCTCAGTGTATACCCCCGGTCGGCGATTCCGCGACGATTAGGAAAAACAGAGTATGAACTGCGTGCAGCAAACGGCACTGTGATAAACACTTACGGTTTTGTGAGCTTAACATTAAACCTAGGGTTGCGCCGCGACTTCGCCTGGCGATTTATTGTTGCAGACGTTACAAGGGCGATAATAGGTGTGGATTTTTTGTCTTATTATAATTTGGTTGTCGATTGCAGGAACCAACGCCTCATCGACAACCATACTACGCTCTCCACCCCGGCGTCGCCTGTCCGCCGCTCTGATGATGTGTCTTCGGTGAGGGTGAGTCTCGGTGATTCCGCGTTTACACACATACTGCGGGAATATCCCGACATCACTCGACCTCGCGGCATACACGACACATCCAGACACAATACAGTACACCACATTCGTACTACGCCAGGGCCACCAGTATCTTCATCCCCACGCAGATTAGCACCGGACAAATTAAAAATTGCGAAGGCCGAGTTTGATGACATGTTGCGGTCCGGTATCTGCCGTTTATCCGAGTCACCGTGGTCGTCGCCTCTTCACCTCGTTCCTAAAAAGGGCAATAGATGGCGCCCTTGTGGCGACTACAGGATGCTGAACGCACGCACTGTCCCGGATCAATACCCTATCCGGCACATCCAGGACTTCGCGCACAGCTTGTCTGGCTGTACCATCTTCTCGCAGATTGACCTAGTTAAGGCTTATAACCAGATTCCAGTGCATCCGGATGACATCCCGAAGACTGCGATCACGACTCCGTTCGGGCTTTTCGAATTTCCGTTCATGACGTTCGGGCTTCGAAATGCCGCACAGACGTTTCAGCGCTTCGTGGATGAGATGCTCAGGGGTTTGGACTTTACATACGCATATCTTGACGATTTTTTGGTGTTCTCGAAAGACCAAAAGACGCACGAGCTGCACCTGCGTCAGCTGTTCACCAGACTGCGAGAGTATGGTATGGTCATCAACAGTGCTAAGTGCGTCTTTGGTGCGTCGGAGGTTAATTTTTTAGGGTATCACATCTCTTCCAAAGGGACGAGACCGTTGCCTGCCAAAGTTGAGGCTGTCCAGAATTTTCCTGAGCCAAAAACGGTCAGGGAGCTGCGCAGATTCCTCGGGATGCTAAATTTCTACCGCAGGTTCATCCCGAATGCCGCAGCCTGTCAAGCACCTCTCAACAGCCTGCTCTCCGACTCCGTGAAGGGTTCGCACCCTGTCAATTTCACAGCGGACCAACGTGAGGCGTTCCAGGGCTGCAAGGACAGTCTGTGTCGAGCAGCACTGTTGGCGCATCCTGACTGCACCGCCAAGATGGCGCTGGTCACGGATGCGTCTGACAAGGCTATAGGTGCAGTTCTACAGCAGCGTACCGGAGGAGCATGGGAGCCTCTGGCATTCTTTTCCAGGAAGCTGAGCGACGCGCAGGTTAAGTACTCTCCTTACGACCGTGAACTGCTCGCTATTTACGAGAGCGTGAAGTACTTCAGGCATATGCTGGAGGCTCGTGACTTCGTGATCTACACGGACCACAAACCTCTCACATTCGCCTTCACCTCTCGTAAAGAAAACTGTTCCCCACGACAGTTCCGTCACCTGGACCTGATTGCTCAGTTCACTACTGACATCAGGCACATCTCCGGGAAGGATAATGTCGTGGCGGATACCCTTTCGCGGGTTGAGGAGATTACTCAACCTGTGCCCGTCGAGAGGATCGCTGCAGCACAAGAAGATGACCAGGAGCTGCAGCAGCTGCTCGCCGGGGACAACTCACTGCGTCTGCAGTTGGTTAGCGTCCCAGGTTCACAACAGCAGCTGTACTGCGACCTCAGCAGCGGCACGCCTAGACCTTTTGTACCCAAGGAGCTGCGCAGGTCAATTTTTCTCAGCCTGCACTCCTTGAGTCACCCTGGTACTAAGGCGTCTGCCAGGCTGATTGCAGCCCGCTATGTGTGGCCTGGGGTTAGGAAGGACTGTCGTAACTGGGCTCAGAGTTGTCTGGCTTGCCAGCGCTCTAAAACCACACGGCACGTCTCTGCACCACTGCAGACCTTTAAGTTGCCCCAGGCGAGATTTGCCTTCATCCACATTGACCTCATAGGACCTTTGCCGCTGTGTCAAGGTTTCCGGTATTGTCTCACCGCCGTCGATCGCTTTACGCGATGGCCTGAGGCAATACCCCTGGCAGACATCACTGCAGAAACCGTGGCAAAGGCCTTACTGGGTGGATGGATTGCCCGATTCGGCTGCCCATCGGATATCGTTACCGATAGAGGTAGGCAGTTCGAATCGGCCCTCTTTAAGTGCCTATCCGGCATTGCTGGCTTTCAGCATCGTAGGACCACTGCCTACCATCCAGCCTGCAACGGACTGGTGGAGCGATTCCACCGTCAACTGAAGGCTGCAATCACCTGCCACGCAGGCAGCAGTTGGGTGGAATCTCTTCCACTTGTGCTGTTAGGAGTGCGCAGTGCCTTCAAGGAAGACGTACAGGCTTCCGCTGCCGAGTTAGTGTTCGGCCAGCCACTGCGCCTTCCAGGCGAGTTCTTCGACCCGCGGGTCGAGGAAACGGTCGACATGACCGATTACCTTTCTAGGCTTCGGAGTATTGTCCGGAGTTTGCAGCCAGCACCAGCAGTCAGACACAACAGCCGCTTCAAGACATTTGTCTTCAAGGAGCTGGCTACAGCCACGCACGTGTTCCTTAGGGACTGCACTGCTGGTGGTGGTCTGAGACCGGCATACTCTGGACCTCACAAGGTGCTCGAACGAGGTGACAAGGTGTTCAAACTACTGGTGAACGGTAAACAGGTCACAGTATCGATAGACCGCATCAAGCCGGCCTTCATACTGCGTGACCCTGACACCACAGCACACTCACCACACAACACTATCGCACATAACTCACCACAGTCACCACTCGACAATAACACTCATCACTACTCACCTGACGCGGATAACCGAGGCTTACCTTCGGCTGACGATGGCGTCATCAGAACGACGCGGTCAGGACGTCGCGTCCACTTCCCAGCTTATTATCGCCCTTGAAGGTCTCTGGGGGGGGGTGATGTGGTGACCTACCTCTTTCGCCACTTATTGGTACTGGCCGGCTGGTTTGGCAGCTACGTTCGTAAAATGAAGACTTGTCAAACCAGTCGGCAGTTGGTTTTTTCTCTTTGGTAGGAAGAAAATGTATATTTTTATTGTCTCAATTTATCCTGTAAATATTATGTAAATATATCGATGTAAATACCAAACCCATTTATATTTCTTCCTACATACCAAAATATTTTTTTTCAGAAATATCCCCGTAAATATTAGGGTTTTACTCATGCTTGATACTTATACTTATTAGGTTCTTTACCTTCCGTTTCTTAGCCATAATCATCTTATACACCGGTTTTCCAAACAGCATAACTGGTATACACAGGAATCCTATAGCTAGGAAAGTCTTCTGCACTTGATCCTGACCATCGTACATCATCGCACGACAGGGAGGCTTGTCTTCAGAGCTCTTTAGTAGCATCATGTTGATGAAGATGATCAGCACTGATGGAGCGCAGGACGTGCCTGATGCTGGGTCTGAAATGAAAATAGTAGATACTGAAGCATGTGTGCTAAGAACTATCTATGGAAATAGTATTCCTTTTGCAAGGCAACAATAGGCTTCCCTAACAAACTACATTTTACCAACTTTAAAAAAATTGTTGTGTATTTCTAATACTAAACTCGTTGGTAGGTATTTGCTTTTCAGTCTAAGTTTTTACATACCTTCGGCCACTGCCGAGTACATAATCCACTTCATGAACATCAGCAAGCACAGGTACCAAAACAGCAGCAGCAAAAATAAAATCTGCGGTATATACTGCAGGAATATCATCTCTTGCTTCTTGAAGAAGCTGTGGAACAAAAAAATCATCATTTACATCATCATCACCACTGATCGGAAACATACTAAATATTCTAGTTTCTATGAATACAGTAATTACTTGAAGTTTACCACACTCATTGTTACACCGAACGCCATATGGATCACACCGAATATGATCGACAGTTTCATCTTGAATGAGTTTAGGAAAATTATGTTGTTTGATGCGAACTGGAAAAGAAAAAAAATCACTGTAATTCTAAGTATTAATTTAAATTCAACCTTCCTTGTAATTAGTGGTCTGCCTAGGTCCTGAACTCAGCCATTGAAAAATGAAAATAAATAATTTTGGAGGCTCCCATATGACAAACGTGATTTCTATATATAATGTTACAGAACCCCTAAATACAATTTCTAAGTTCTCACCTGCCAAGCAGGGTCCAACCCAAACGGATAAGGCGTTTGTGTATAAGCCGTCTTAGGATCCAATTCTAACATAGTATGATTCTGCAGTACACCATCTTCATAGACATTCCGCCAACTGGTTCCAAATATATTCAGCGATTTTGAAAACATGTCATTGTATATAAGCCCAGTGTAGATGGAGAATATTCCCATTAGAAGAATGATGTATCGTCCGCCGAAGAATATGTTCCATATTTCGTTGTCTGTCTGGACTTTGGAGAATTTCTTTTCGTAAATGACTAGGATGGCGGCGAAGGCTGTCATGATGATGCCATGGCCGACGTCCCCGAACATCACGGCGAACAGGAACGGGAATGTTATGATCGTGTATAATGCTGAAACAAGAAATGTAGACTTTAACTTGATAGACTCGTAATCAAGTACTTCATTAAGATTGCAATTGTCAACGGAATCATCACAATTAGACGTCAAACTCAGCTTTAAAATTCTAGGTACTGGTAAAAATATATAAAAGTGAAATTAACAAGGCTTGCGGAGGGTTGCACTATTAAACTTAAACGGAAGCATTTTCGTTTGTTTAATCGCAGATTTCACCAATGGTCCACAAATTCACGGCTGGTTATTGTTTAGTTATCGTTAAATGGTCCAAAATTACCTGGATTGACTTCTCTGTAGCTGGCAATTCCATAGGAATCAATCAGGTTCTGGAAACCCCTTGTGAATTTGTTCGTCCTGTTGAAGGTCGGAGGTGTCTCGTGTGTTGGTACATAGTGTAGGATCGATGGGATGGGACTGCCACTTGCTTTCTGAAAGTTAACGATATTATATACTTTTCTAACTACAAGTCTTATTTTCAATCTATCAAAGAGGCCACTAATAAGTGGCGCCCATGTTGCCACAATTTTGTCTTATCTACTCACACTGAACTTTTGCGTAATTGTTAGTTCATTATTTAATCTGTTCATGTTCTGTCCACACAAACAGGTTAATAAAGTCTTAATTCCGTAATAGGCCACTGTCCATATAGGCATATACATAGGCCACAGTATGTGGATGGCACCATTGAGATCACATAACTATAAGAAAGGTATAACTCATTTTCAAACTTACCACGCCATTCTCCAGCGCCTTTTGCACCACAGTCAGATCTCTCCTCGGCACCCAACACTCGGCAATCAGACACTTCTTCACAATATCCATACTGAACATGTTCAGCGTGTGGTAGATGGCTTTCTCCTTGCGGACGGCTACCATCCATGTGCTGATGTCTCGAGCGATGTTCGTCAAAACTAGGCGACGGTGGTTCTCTGTTTGTTCTAGCACCTGGAAGATTGAGGTTAGTAAGGTCAGTTTATGATGAGGTAACTGTAGGCTTGTTGGAAGAAGCTTATAAAGGGGATACATGGGGAGTACAAATGGAAGTACATATGTAGACTAAGGTACATCAGAGGAATTATTAAGGGAGTATATGGGGAGGGTGCTCAGAGTATATAAGGAAATATCTAAAGAAAGTACACGAGTAGGAGTACATAAGGAAATGCATAAAGGAGAGTATATAAAAATATATAAGGGAGTGGGTATATAAGGAGGGACAATGGTAGTACACGAGGAGAGTACACAAGAGACCACCAGCCATTTCCAGAATTTCCACTTAAATACAAAAAACGTTTTCAAAATTAATAACTTCTAAACAACCCATACCATTTCCAAATCCTTGATCCTGGTGCCAACTCCAGCAAGCATGTCCAACTGATCCTTATATGTAGCAGGACACGGGTACAGGGTGGCCTTGAAGCCATGGCAGACCTTCTTCACGCGGAGCTTGATCTGCTCGCCGTGGAAGAACACCACGAACACTGTCTTCTGAAGTTCGTGACCCTGGAATGATGAGGAGAAGTTTAAGGGATCAATTATCAAGAGTTCACATAAAACACTTTTATCATCTGCCTTGCCTTCTTTCAAATATGTTAGGGTCGGCTTCCAGTTGGTATCAGTGTTTTTTTATGGGCCGAGTACCCATCTAGCTTCCTCAACCCCGTAACCCAGGCAACCCTTTGGTAAAACTGGTTGGCAGAGATTTATGCCCATTTTCACCAACAAATACCTAAATTAAGGGATCCCCTAAGAGCATTTACGGAACACTTAATAAGAATTTCGTTTTCACCAAAGTTTAGGTATCCCTTATCCATAGTTATTTATGTCAAAATTGGGAGAGCCCTTATTCTAAGTGGCACTTAGATTAAGAGATTGTTGGTGAAAACGGGCATTAGACTCTAGTTGACATTCTATGAAATGATACTTAAAAGTCCTAAGTCGTAGCAGTTTAGTAAGTAAAGGAAGTAAGTGCCAAAGGAATACGATGTTTAAGCTGTCTTCAAAATAGAGTGGTGTTTCTATAGTCAGCCGTAAGTCAAAGTCACGTAAACTAATAATATTTTCAAATGAAAAAATGCAGAGATTATGAGAACTATCTTGTTCTGTAATAACGTTGTCAGTGAAGAATTTATTATTTACATTAATATTAATAGCTTCCGCTACAAGCGAATGTTTTAAATATTTAACTTGTGAAATGTTAACAAGCTGTGAAATGGCTTTATTACATACGGAAGTAGTAATTGGTGGAACATTTATATCTGTTTTAAAATTAACTCATCAATTAATAATGGTGATACAGTTTTGGCTCCATTTTCATGTTATTTTTTATCTTTACTTAGTTTATGAAATTTTTTTTGTCGATTTAAAAGAACATTTTCCACTACAATTAAAAAAGAAAAAGGCTCGGAGTATGATGATGACATGTGAAACATTTGTCTTCTTTATGATCTACTCTGACATTCTCAGGAACTACGGGTCCATTTTCAAGATTGCAAATAAGATTTTTTTATACCAAGGCTTGGGCAGTAGTTCCCAAGCGTAATAAGTTGGCCACAAAATGAACAGTTATAAATGGTAAACAAGAGAGCAGTTCTTTACTAGAGATTCTTACAAAAACTAATATCATATTGTCCTTGACTAAACTCATGTGACCTTTTGACTATCATCAAGTAAAACCCTTTAGCTTGCGTGTGTTTGAACAATAATTTTCACCCTTTTTAGGGAAGGAGCCCTTAGTAAAAGCTCCCTTAGGACTACTGCAATTTACTTATTTTTTCGTGGTATTTTGGAAGGTAAATAGGTTAGTGATATTGCCACTTAATTTAAGCAAGTTTCATCACAAGGTCACATTCTATTTGTGGAGCACCTAATGGGTTCTTTAAATAATTCTAAGTATTATAATATCATGCGAACAATACTTAAATCAAACGCAAAGCTGACTGCGAAAAGATTCATACTCGTAAGTTCAAACAGATTACTGTCTGTAAACCACAAACGTTAACCTCAAACACAAACAACAAAGGGAACTAAACTCAAAACATTTACTAACAATCATTATGACAGTTTTTCATTCTTTTCTGACAAGGTCATTAACCCATATTGTAACTGTCAGGGATATACAACTCACACGTGTGTGACACACATATTCAAAAATCCCTACTCATATTACAAACGCCAAAGTTACTCTATATCTATGTCTTTAGCTATGTCTATATCTATATACGTTGTCTATATCTATGTCTTTCGAGCTATCACGCTAAAACTACTGAAACGATTTAAATGATATTTGGTGTACTAGCCTACAAGTTAAGAAAAGACGCATCTTTCTATTTACCCGGGTGCGGCAAGTAGCTCCCTCAGGACGTGGGTGGAACAGGTACTATCCTAATACCTATAGGTATAACTAAATATTCTGTAATGGGGAAACAGCAACGTCTAGAAAAATCAATATAAACGAGGGTGAACGACCGACCACTTGTGGGCTCCCATATAATATAACATGGCGTTCTACTGCAACTATGATGCAATATCATTAATTTTAGTTGGTTTTAAGCTTTATAATTACTCTGGTTGGTCATGAAACTAGCATCAAAAATATTATTTAGAAATATGATTTGTTTTTGAATATGTTTTTCTTGCGCAATTGGGTCAAAAAAGCTGTACCTCGTTTAGTCAGTTTAGGTATTTTATTGTAAAAATAAACAAATCAACACAGTTTCGCTTTACCACCCATTGTTCATCATCATCATCATCATCTCAGCCATAGGACGTCCACTGCTGAACATAGGCCTCCCTCTTAGATCTCCATAGATACCTGTCCGACCTGTCAGATGCCCATTATTAAAGATTTTTAATTGAAGGTGCTATCACTACCCTTTTCGTATACATAACAGCAGACGTTGACGAAGAAGAAATGACGCAACCAATTCCCCCACAAAAAATAATTGCAGCGATCAAAAAAGTAAACGACATTCCTTATTCCAATCCGACTCATCATCAGCATTTTTATCGTCACACAGATCAGCAATCAGTATTAATAATTCTGAAATACCTTTTTAATCATAGTGATCAAATCCAAAATGGCTACTTTCACCAGTCAAAAATAATGTTCTTTTGAAAATTATCCGTAGTAACAAGGCGTTTGCGTGTTAGATACACGTAAGGTCACTGGACATTTTATGAAGCTTTCATATATGTTATTAAATGTATAATTTTGATTTAGGTAGGTCAACGACATAGTGGACAATGGTCTTTTTAGGCTTACCCACCAACGTGTATTTTGTTCTTTGCCTGAGTTGGGTATTTTGGGCTTTTACTATACCTAAGTTTATCTTACTGTATAGAGGTAAAATGCAAAGAATTGATAATTTTGTCACCATCGACCTTTAAAAAATACATTAACGTATGAACAAATCATGTATATTGTACACCTGTAGATATTTTACTCGAAGCTAACTTAGAAACTCGAAGTTAATGAGCTGATCAGTTAGAAACTTCATCGTCAGAGATTTAGGCCAAAATATTTTACATTCGAAAGACTATGAACTATTAGAAATCCAAAACTTGCCCATGACATGACACAACAGACTTTCTAACATTCTCCAACACCTAATATTTATTAGAATAGTAACACTACAACAAAAGATAAACCTCTAAGATTTATGCGACGCTACCTTCACAAAGTTTCTCGCAGTGTATATCTTCAGACCGTTAATGGACAGAAATAGATAATTTGCTATTTTATTCCCACGATATTGGCAGCCAATATATTTTGTTAACGGCGAATAAATTTAGCCTGTATTATCTTCGATTTGGTGATATTATTTTGTTTATGTCCCAATTTTATTAAGGTCTTGTAGGGAAGCGATTTTAAATTATTTTATATTTTGTAGCTCTGGTTTAGTTTTCAGTAGGAACAGAGATCGTCATTTGCCATTGATCCAAATTCACTTTAATTTCAAATGTTGTCTAATTTTGCTCATTAACAATAATTTATCTTAATTGCTACTCTTGCTTATGGTTAATCCGGCACTGGGATTCCGTATGCTTATGAATCCTTATCCCTGTATACGTTGATGTAAATACACCTCCAAAAATATAACCTCGACAGACCTTTACAGCTGCGAATTGAACTTAATAAAGATAAAGATACTTATATAATAATAGACATTCAATTGTTTTATCTGTTCATAATACGTCAGCGAACGTCATATGACGTCACTCAAGTAACATGTCTACCTAGGTACCATTAATAAATATCCAAAAGGGTTACGGATATCATACATAGCAAAAATGAGCCTAAACGCGTAGGCTTTTCATAAAGTTCAAGGGCTAAAACATGAACTTGATTTGAACTCACGACCTTTTCAAGGCTTGTCAAAATATTGAATCAATACTGCTTAGCAATAGCGATTAGCATAAAGTTTGCGAAGTAAAAAGTATATAAACAAAAATCTTGTAACAAAAACATGTAAAGGACATGAATAATTTACTTAAAACTTTCTTCTAAGTCTGGCGATGAACGACGAATGCTGCGGGTTTCAACCCACTTCAAAATCGGTTCAGCTAAACGTGAGATAATCGCGCAAAAACATAACACAGGTCCAACTGAAAACCTCTTCTTTTTGAATGCGGTTTCAAATATTCTATTTTCGTTCATCTGTCAGTATTTTGATTGGTTTCCTGATAACCCCCAATAGCATCTCTAAGTTAGTATTCATAATGATTACTTACTGTAATAGGATCCTTCAAAGGCTCATCAATTTGCGCCTGCTTAAAGAAGATGTTGCCATGGGATATTCTCCACAGCATTTTCTCAAAGGCCGGTATTCTCGCCGTGGTGACAACCCCAGCTATGAATCCAAGATGGCCTAACACCGCATCGTTGTTATATATTTGTACTGACGCTGAGATCTTCCGTTGGGCGCTGTGGTCTTGGAAAAATGTCTGCATCTTTTCGATCAACGTTTTTAACTCTATAAGTGACAGGTAATCGCTCTTGAGGTTGCGTGCGTTTCGAGTTATCTCCTGGATTTCTGATTCGATGAAGTCGATCCTTTCCTGGAACGGAAAATTGGAATGGTTATATTCTATAGCATAACAAAGGAATATGTTACCTTAAATTCCGTTTAATAATTACGTACAGGTCTACCTAATAGAAGCGTGTTAAAAAAAATACCAGGAAATGAGATCCCCTACTTTTTGGAAGACTTGAAAAGAACCTCTTAATTGAGGTAGATATAGATTAATAGAAACCAAAAACTTTAACCAATTTGATGCACTAGTCAATATGGCTAATAAATTATAGGAACGATTTTAAGGTCTTCATCGACACCCACAGGAATACCGAACAAGCCATAAAACCAGCCAGTTACCATGGAATATAATACTGATAACTGTTGGCACATTTGCACAGACCATTAAACGTTAATGTTCACACAAATGAATTTCATGGAACTCGTAACAAATAGTTAAATCTTCGTGGTAATGACCGATTTGAGTTATTGCACTTGACATGCGAGGAGATTGACGCGTTGGAGCTTTGGCAGACCAATACTGATTCATTCGATAGATACGTAGAATTTTCGTGGAATTATATATTGGTTGATATGTGTTTTGAGCAGATTTGCCAGACAAGGCTGGCCTGGCTTGGCAGTGAAATAATAATAAAGAATTTTGTACAGCAGCAGGATTTTTCAAATTCGATTTTCATTTCAATTTGATTCAATTGGACAGATTTGATTGATTTGATGACCAATCAATTAGCCAACAGAATCTGTTAGTCATAAATACAGTTGCCAGCCTTTAATTTAACTGGACAAACAGATAAAAAATAATTTATTCAAGTTAGGTACATAATACTGTTCACTTTTTGAAGGTTTTAACAAAAGACAGCCACCAAAACGCCCATCCTTCACTACTTCCTATATGTTTTTGTTGGGAAGAAGAAGTGATAAAACAAACTCCCCAGCAGCACAATTCTGTCAGACAGAGCTACTTTCGTATTTACAATTCGCAGTCATTTGTTTTTCTTCTTCCTTGCTTCAGCTACACTCAGTCCTGCCTATCCTTAGCGGCCTATTACGACATCCTCAGGCCCAGTTTGGCATGATGTCATGGCAACTCATAAATTGTAATAACACTGTCCTGTGATCCCCGCTATATCCTGCTCTGAGGGATCTAATTGGTGTAGCCTTGCTGTGTGGCTGCTAATAATTGTTTTATGTCTGCTACTACGGTGCTGTCTACGGTATTATTAAAAAATATATATTTAACTATACTTCTATATTAATATAATAAAGATTAAACACTGTTTTGTTTGTTTTTACCCTAAAGGCTCCAAAACTACTGAACCGATTAGAAAAATCTTTTATCCCGGTACGGGCCATAGCTGCGGGTTACGGGTGAAACCGCGGGAAAGTCACGGCTAGTCTAGAATAATGTACAGAAACTTTAGGGTTGTGTGTGTGCTTTACAACTCTCATATGATAGATTTTACTACATTTATTTTTATTGTATTCTTAAGTACATTATAACTGTGATGTACATTAAATACTCATAAAACAACTGAAAAACGGCATCATCTTACAACTCTCAGTACACCAAAAAACCTATTCGGAAATCCAAACCGTAAAGTACCGAGCCACTTGCCCACCAACATCGCTAAATCCGCCCACGAAACCCATTAATTTATTTTTGTTTTCTTTCGACAACACGAAAAGTAACATCCCACTAACATTAAATTTCATGATGTTAGCCATAGTGGCGGTGGTAAGGTACCTGAACTCATGTAGTATGGTGCTGATTTGATTCTAGGCAAATACTACGGTATAATATGTCATTTTTAGGGTTCCGTACCTCGAAAGGAAAAAACGGAACCCTTATAGGATCACTTTGTTGTCCGTCTGTCTGTCTGTCTGTCTGTCTGTCTGTCTGTCAAGACCCTTTATCTTAAGAACGCGTGGATGTATCAAGCTGGAATTCACATGAAATACTCGGGTCTATTGTCCCTTTAGGCTGTGAAAATATCAAGCTTCTAAGCCAAGCCAATCAAAAGATACAACCGATTATGTCGATATTTTCAACAAATTCTCGACACTCGCAAAGGAATCAAAACCTACAGGGTACTTCCCGTAAACTCAGAATCTTGAAATTTGGCATGAATCATTGTTATATAATGCAAATATAGGAAAAATTGCGAAAATCTCATTTTTTTGTTATATAATATAATAAAAATATTTTAATAAAATGAAACTTACTACCTTATTTCTCACGAACGAATAAAGGTACCAAATTGAAATTTATACCAAATACCTAGGTCTATTGTCCCTTTAAGCAATGAAAAAATCAAACTTCTAAGTTAACGCGATCAAAAGATACAGCAGTTTTACCAACACCTTAGACGAATTTCCGTCACACGCTAGGGAATCAAAACCTACAAGGTACTTCCCGTGAACTCAGAATCTTAAAATTCGGCACGAAGCAACGTTATATAGTACAGATAAAGGAAAAATTGCGAAAATGATAAATTTGAAGTTACATAAAATATTAAAATATTATTTTTGCTTACATGACATAAAATATTTTTTTAATAATTATAAACTTACTACCTACCCTTTTTCACATGAACGCGTAGAGATATTAAAGTTTTGAATAAAAAGTGAAATACATATCAAACACTAAATATAATCTTTCTTAAATATAATGGCCTCTAAACTGTGAACAATTTTAAATCATTCAAAGGTCCTTAGTATGAAAACCATACCCACGGCGGATACGAAAATAAAACGAAAAACGAAATATAGCACAGTATAATGATAAAGGCTCTGATTTACTATGGCATTAGTCGCATCAATGTGAACCATGGGAATCTAGAGAAAATCAGGTGTAAACATCAAATATTTTCCTCATTTCAATGAGGAATTTAAACGACCAAGTTTGACGGATTTGAGAAATCATTTTTTTTGTAGTGAAAGAGTATACTCGCCGTTTATTTCCATTGTCATCAGGTCAGGATCTGATGATGGAAATCCTGAGAAATCGAGGGCAACTATCAGGAATTGTAGGCATGCATAGGATTAAAACTTGATTCTCAGATGTATGTCTGGTGATACTATCAAACAGTGAAGGTTTAGAGCTTATGTGATGATGGAGACGTGAGAAAGTCGAGAGAACTCGGTATGTTTTAGTTACGTCGTGTTTGGGCTTACATTATTCGTATTGACAAGAACTTTTCACAAAAGTTAAAAATAAAAACTTTTTACAAAAAAAAAAAAACAACTTCTAAAACAACAAGAAAACTGTTTATATGCATCGGTCTAGATCTCGGTGGTTAAATAAATATAGATGCATCCTCTAGACACCGACTTCTAGACCGATGCACCTAACATCTTTTTAATTTCTTTCTTGCTTTTGTTTTCTTGTTGCTTTTTTATATGTTTAAAGTTGGATTTGTTTGTAAAATGCTACAAAATAAAATAATGCCGACTTTATAAAACAAAGAAAGGGACAGAATTACACTTTTGTCAAGGCTCTAGAAACGTAAAGCCAGCAGCCCCGAATCCTACTCTCTAGAAGTCGTTGTTACAATTCGACAGCTACAAGTCGTCAGGCGGTTTCGAAAAAAACCTGAAACTGGGGCTCTTTAGGTGATTAATCCCTCAAAAATAAAAGATCCCATTCCTGCAATGGCTGCTTTAACCCAAGTTGTAGTGAATTCTCATCACCTAAAATAAAATAAGCTCCAACACAAGGTTACGTTATAATTTGTAAAGGAGTTCCCATAACTATATCTGATCTTAGCTGTCGATCCCACAATGGCAGTCAAACCTATCTTTGTGGAAAGTCTTCGCCAATACGAATAAAATAAGCCCAAACACGTGGTAGTTGCAACATACCGTTCGGGAGTTTCCTTGACTCTCTGTAGTCTCCATAATCAAATCAGCTCCAAACCTTCACTGTTTACCAGTACCCTCAAAAATACACTCACATGTCTGGTTATGACTCGATGCGTGCCTACAATATTCAAGAGTTGCCCTCGATTTCTCAGGGTTTCCAGATCCTCATCAGATCCTGGTCATCCGGATTGGCACCTTCCTTCTTTATGAAATGTCTTTAACAATAAAAACTAGCATTGCAACCTGTACAATCCTCTGAAACTGCTTGTCTTTTATATTTTTCAAACGATCCTGGACATTCGTCTCCATGGAATTTTAATAAAATATTTATATTCAAAGAAACGTCATACCATTCTCCACGATTTAAAACTACTTTGATTCATGTCCGCCACTTTTTACAAAGCGGGTCAGATATGCCCCATGACCTTTAAGACATAATTAGTTATTTTCAATCAGATTTCTGAATGATGACTATAAAATGTTGTATATACTTAGTCTTGCCATAAATATTGTAATAAAGAAAAAAGAAAATTGTTAACTGCAAATAACATTTATTACTTTTACAGTGTGTCAGTTTAATACATAAATATAAAACAATTAAAAATATAAAAAGCTTATTCGAAGTGGTCTCCATTGGCTGCAATACAGTCCTTTAAACGATGAGGCCAGTTATCAATAGAAGCACGCACTCTTTCCATGGGAAAATTCTTCACTGCCAATCGTATAGATTGTTTTAGGGACTCCAAATTATCATGGCGTTTAGAGCAAGCTGTACTCTCTAAAACTGACCACAAATCATAATCCAGCGGATTAAGATCGGGACTAGACGACGGCCAGTCTTCAGCTCTGATGAAGTCCGAAACGTTCGATTCCAACCAAGACTGCGTGGACCGAGCTTTATGACCCGGCGCCGAGTCTTGCTGGAAGGACCATACTTGGTTATTGAACATGGTGATGTTAAGGGGCTTAACTACCTTCTCAAGAATGGTATCTTGATACACTTGTGCCGATGTTTTGATACCTTTTTCACAAAAATATGGCTCAGTCACTCCTTCATAGCTAACACCCCACCAAACCATCACTGAAGTCGGATAATGTCCACGTTGCACTCTGTCGACTAATTGGGAAGCTTCCTTAGAGCTTTGAGCATAAATACGGTCATTTTGTTTGTTAAAATGTTGCTCAATTGTAAAAATTTTCTCATCCGTAAACAAAATTTTTCTGTGACCTCCCTTTGCGTACCGCTTCAGTAGTTGTTTCGATTTTACCACCCTATTCTTCTTTAAATTATCAGTTAAGAAATGGCCAGTGCGTCTCTTATAGGCTGCAAGTCCTAAGTCATCTTTTAAAATACGCGACATGGTTCTAGGTGCTATCTTCATTTCCCGAGATAAAATCTTTTGCTTTCGGACAGGATTTCTTCGAATTCTTTCCCTTACTGCTTTGACCACCTTTTTCGTACGAACACTACGTGGACGGCCAGATCTTTTTCTGTCACAAACAGAGGAGGTCTCATTGTACCTATTAATAGCCCGGTACACAAACATTTTACTAATACCAAGTGTATGGAGAGTTTTAAAAATTGCATTTGGCTCCATACCTACTTTGTGTAATGCTATCACAGCGATTCGGTTCTCTTTATCACCCCACACCATTTTAATATCGCAAAATATTTTACAATGTATTGGCGCCAAAATGAGAAAACACAATGAACAATCATATAAAAATGACAGATTCGAAATTCAAATGTAATATTTTTTTATAATTAAGTGTAACAGTATTTATGGCCAGACTAAGTAAATAACTTCAATAAAATAACTTTTACAAGGTACTGGCCTACTATTTTAGTTATATTATAAAATAAAAAATATTAACTATTTTGACTCTCACGAAATTGATTGTTCTAAACTGAACGGTTGGCGCGAAACTCACTTTTTATCTATACAGCATTTGTACGGAACCCTCGGTGCGCGAGTCCGACTCGCACTTGGCCGGTTTATTAAGAATATCTTGGACATCAAAGGCTGAATAAAGTTGAAGTATGTATGTTGCTGGGGAATTTGTTGCGCCTCTTCTTCCCAGAAAAACACATAGGAAGTGGTGAAGGGTGTTCATTTTGGGGGTTGTCTCTTGATTTGAGTTAGAAGGAAAATATTACTGGACTTTAAAGGCTGAAATTACCAATCCACCTTGAGCAAGCGTAGTGATTAACGTTCATTCCTTCTCTATCTGAGAGGAGGCCTGTGCCCTCCAGTAGAACAATAAAAAGGCCGATTTCAGCCGTTACTGCTATTGAGTAACAAACATAAGTCGTATTTATAGTCCAGCATCATAGTCTGGTCTGGTAATAATTATTAAACAGAGTTGGTGTGCGTAACTGGATTAATAGTGTTGTTCGTACGTGGTACCTCACTATGAATCTTGTTGGTAATGACAGTGGCATGTTATTCTTCAGTTGTTATTTAGTATTCTTCTTTGAGAAGCTGTGCTTCGTTACTGTTACTGTCGTTTATTTAAAGCGGTATTTTGTCGGTATGCCAATAAGTATTTGGTATTTTGTATTGCGTTTTTAATTAGGAGGGGTAGAAAGAAATGTGTATTGGTAGCTATTTATAGATAGGCAGTTTATTGCACTAATACAAGATCTTCATGATTACACTCGCGAGCAAAAATTTAGGTTTACGAAAGGTAATTTTTAAATTAATAGAATATGAAAAGAAATTAAAAGATTTGCTTACTTTCTGGAAATTGTGTGCATTTATTATAAAGGGTGTCAATAGAGTTAAAGATTGACACGAACGAGGATAGTTAGAAGGATTGTTATCGTAAAATAAACTACGCCAGCTTCCTCAGATAACATGTTGACTTCGAAACTTCCACATAATATTGTCAAATCATCTGGCAAGTATTTGTATTTGTGTCAATAGTTATATTTAAATAAAGCACGACGAGTCTGGGGAAATCCCCATAATAAACAAATAGTTCCAGAATGATTCACGAGTTCGTTAAGGGCTGTTACTTTCTTTATATTAAGTTTTTTTCTAATTTGTACAATACTATAGGAACTATATATAATATATATAATGTTATGCATAAGTAGGGCTATTTTGAAATAAAAACCTTCGATTTTAATGCTTCATCTCAAAGTAACTTCATCACCGTGTTACCAGTTTCTTACGCAGCACTATATATACCCCTTGGCTAGACTATTTCCAGACATTCTGGTTTCTGCCTACACGTATCGACTGCCAAAGAGGATCAAAATGACAGTTGGCATTTTAACGCGCCTTCTGAACTCGGAAGAACTTGTCATGATAAGATGGTCACCGATCTTCGTACTTACTAGTCTCGCCAAGCGTTACTTACTCATGAGGTCCTTTTTTGCAGTTTGTCCTAGCTCAGAGACCTTATTAAGCTCTAAAATAATTTTCAAAGGTTCCAAATACCTCAAGTATATTAATCTCCCTGGGACTGAGACTGCATCTGTCGGGTTTGGGCGGGGGCGGCGGTTCAGGCAGCTCGCCGGCCACCCAGCGCAGCTTGCGTTCCATTTCACTGCAGCGGCGCACCTCGCTCACGTAGCGCCTTTGGAAGTCGTTCACGTGAGGGTTTAACTGTTGGAGAAACAAAAAGATGATTAAGATGTTGTAGATAAAGGTTCGTGAAAAGTAACTATAAGTTCATCATTCCATCTATGACACATTTACGTTTTCTGCGACGGATATACTTTTAAGTAGAATTGAAAGTTAAAAAAACTAAAAATCATGCTTTTTGTAGCGTTTCTTAGCTAGTCATGTATTGTCATCAGCACTCAGAGGGTGTACAAAATTTCATCCTAATTGAATTAAGATTCCAAGATTTTCTTACAAACATAGTTACAAGCTAACTAAGCGTGTTAATAATTAAAAGTTAAGATGTTGTAGGTTGTAGATCAAGGATCATGAATGGTAATCGTCCCATGGGGATTGCTGCCCGTACCGGGCTAAGATACAGCCTATGTTACTCGGAAAGAGCGTAGCTTTCCAACAGTGAAAGTGAAAATGTTTCAAATTGGTACAATAGTTCCCTTAGGGCCCGGCTAGTCCTGAATAAAAATGTAGCTTTTATTTACGAGGTGCTCTATAAAAATTAACATTTCAAGGTTACAACTACTAGTTATCAGTATATAGTATCACTTAGTGGTGTACTTCGCACTCTCCAATTAGGTGTAACGACAGTCTAGGTAATAGCTCTTGATTAGAAGCTTTGTAACCTGTCCTATCGTATTACCTACCTACTAGTCATATGCTAATTTTATTGGGGAAATAATTTATAAAGAACGTTTTTTTGCTGATAATATAAAATTACGATGTTATGAAATCGTTACGAAGGTTTAAATACTTTGAAGTTGGTGATTGATACTCAGGTGCCGTCCTATCGGGCTATGAGAGTGAAGGAATAGGGAATGAGCCTGTGTCTGCGCAAATGCTTGTGCACTATAATAATATCCTGGGGCACTGGTTGATTTCCTTAAGAGAGAACCGCCACCATGGCCGATAATAGGCCTGGAAACTATGACCATAGACTACTTCCTACATAGACATAAATATTTCTGTAGCTACCCGAGTATATAAGTGATAAGATCCCCACAACCTGCGTATCCTGACGATAAAACCCATAAACCATAAAACAGTAACGAGTTAACGTTAAAGTAACCGAATATCGTCGATATATCACAATTGATCTCGTATTTATTTCCTATTTATTGCCGACCGCACCTTGGTATCGTAAGATATGAACGACTACCCTTATTTTATTGCTTTGATGCCCACTTCTTTATATCGAGGATCATATGGCTTATAAAATGCATCAAGATGTTTATAGATATTTGATATATGGTATCCAATTGTGACATATATTTTGTGAAGCATGGTAAGTACAGACTAGGAGTTCCAATGTGTGCTTAGGTTGCCTGCCTTTGCGTACCCATTGCAAACTCGCGAGGTGCGAAAATTTTATTTGCACTCTAAGGGCTCCCAAACAAGATGCTGAACCTTTTTGAAAATGGCAAAAAGGTTCACCAATGATCACCATGCCGCAATGGTCACCATGCCGGACTGCCGAACCTGAGGTCCCGGGTTCGATTCCCGGCTCGGTCGACATTTGTGTGATGAGCATGTTTGTTAGCCGTGGTCTGGGTGTTACAATATGTATTTATAAATATGTATATATGTAGTTTATCAGTTGTGTTAGCACCCATAACACAAGTTAATTAATAACTTACCATGGGGCTAACCGACCGTGTGTGAAAAGGTGTCCCGACATTATATATTATATTATATTATATATTATTATATTATTCTTTCACTGATGGCAAGCACAGTACAGTATCCCCGAGATTAAAGCTTTATTTTATAGTGGGGAGTAGTCTCAACGGGACGCTGGTAAAACCGGGGGAAACAGCCAGTTTTTTATATAGATGATTTGTGTTCTAGTCATATACAATACGAATACCCTTAAAACAGATTTAGGTCTCCACGTGATAGCGAATTAAGTATCGCTATTCATGATCCACAATGTGCTACTTCCCATTTCACGAGAGCGGTGTTCCTCGGCCTTTTGGACGACGCACTATCAACTCGCTCAATAGCACGTGACTTTTATAATAAATCACAAATACAGAACGTATTTTTATAAACATAGGGAGAGTCGTGTACATATCGAAATGGGGACTCAATTAAGAATTTCAAAATTTTTTACACCCCCAGCGGGTTATTGAGCATTTACTGAGAAGTTTTACAATAATCACAAAACATAGTCATAGCAATTATATCTATTTACTATAAAGATTATTGTGTATACTAGCTTTCGTCTGCAATTTTTCCCGCGCCGTGTTCCAAAAGGACTAGTTCATCCACACAAAAAACTGAAGTTTATATAAGTGTGCCAACCACTTTAGTTTCTGTTCTTCTGTTCAGTAATAAAGTGGTTCTTCATTAAAATCTAAGCAATAGTTTTAGCGCGATAGAGAACCAAACATAGACAAAAATACATCCTTACAAACTTTCGCACTTACATATATAATATACTTAGTAGACCACCGCCGTGCCACCCAAGGCTACATTCTTTACATACTACACACGGACACACAAAGGCTATGTTTAAAGTTATCCCAAGTTAAATTATAACAGTATTGTTACTGAAGTAGGTCCCGGCTGTCATAATAAACGCCATTTTGTTTTCTTATCGCGATCATTGATAATTATGAAGCGCGTTGTTCAATGTTGTACGAAGATGTGATGAAACTTTCGCCTGTACTTAACAATTGTTATTATTGATTATTATAGGCATGTTGTTTTTAAACAAGCTAGCTACCCTTAACCCAGGTGCCACACTTTTTTTTTGGAAAGTACTGTAGAGTAGGTATTTAGTTAGAACATTTTTCGTAGTAAGGTTTTAGTCATTATATTTTAATACCTGGCCGGACAATTATTTAAAAGTTTTAGATTAAAATATTGAAGTTGTCACTTCACCCTCAATCAGTCAACAAACGTAAAGTTCTATTTAAATGTTTCATTGAAATATCCTGAGATCCCCGGTCCCTAGCGCGCCACGCGCTACATTACCTTCTTCCCGTACCCGTTCAAATTCCTGGATTGTCAAGCGTGCCACCACTCCTAAAGTGACGAGCACGACCACTATGTCAAAAGTGTGACGAAAGAAGATTAACTTCCAGTACCGCGCTAAATGTGGTATAGCTTATGTCAATGGGGAATAGTCTAGTTTTCAAACAATGAAACAATTTTTGAAATCGGTTTAGTCGTTTCAGATCCTTCATAGTACCTACCTGCACAACTTTTGGGAATATATTATCTAAATGGTAGTTATGGAAGTATGGACTGAAATATTTTTCGCTGCCTAAAAGAACAGCACACATTATTAACGACATAATCCCGAACAACAAAATATCTCATAACTCCTGACCTCACCAATTGTGCCCATTTGCACAAGAAGTCTTTAATTGAAATGACAATGGATGCGTTCACACTAGCGCGAACTAAAGCTACACTATATATAAATATGTCTTGTTGTTAGTATGTTGGAGTCATATGACTTGAGTGTAAAGTGGGATTTATGTTATAGTTTTGACATGCAGATGTGTAAAGTTGTAGAATAGGGTCTCGCTCCCATTGGCGGAGGTGTTTATAGGGGACGAATTAAATGTGATATCAAATAGAGATAGAGAACAGTCGTTTTTTGATTAGTGAATTGAAACTAGATCTAGTTTGAAAGGCTCCTTTCTTGTACATGAGATTCACAATCTATAGATTTTTAAAATGTCTGCAGTTTTCAGATTTTCCGAAATATACTAAATATGGTTTCAGCCATTATCCGCAGGTATCCATTATTCGGAATATCATCATCATCATCATCATCATCATATTTATTTCGAAGAGGTCCATAAAAAACAAAACTTATTTGAGCCTCACATAATTTTTGTTTTATTTACTAGCCAATGACGATCGTAAAATTATGCGTTATGTAATACCTAATTGCTTGTATTTATCTGCGTTTACACATTATTGCGTATTATCTCGTTGACCCCGTGTTATGTTTGAACTGTTGATACGATACTACTCAAGTGTAGGAAAAAATAACAAGTCTATAAATAAAATAGGATATGGATGAAAAGTAATTTATAGGAACATAAAGGTTGATTGAGAAACTCATCACGCTTCGTACTGCTGACATTTGTACAATTGTAACAGTCAGAACAGCTATAATATTTGTACGCTGTTTAATAACGGCAAAACATGAAGGATCTTATTCAATGTATCTCTAACACCATGTTTTACAAATAAAATAAAATATGTTTATCAGAAACCAGAGAATCGAATAACCAAGGCTTAGTAAGGGTCATGGTTGGTTCAGGTCGAATCAGTGGCTCCATGAAAAACTCTGATACTCATAAATATTTGGTTGAACTGGAACACGAACACAGCAGAGAAAAGTTTACGCACGTAGTTCTTTATCATTGGCACCAAAACACTATTTTTAAAAACAAAGTACAGAAAGAAAGAATACTCGTGGGTAAATAAGTGCTAATTCAAATGCACTTGAGACGAATGACGTGTATCCCTGATTTGGTAGGAGTAAGCAAAGATTGGAAGACAAAAGTCTTCAATCAGTGCGTCCTACCTGTCATGACTTACGGAGCCGAAACGTGGACACTGGCGGTACGGCTGGTTCACAAGTTTAAAGTCGCTCAGCGGGCTATGGAAAGGGCTATGCTCGGCATTTCTCTGAGGGATCGCATCAGAAATGAGGTAATCCGTCAGAGAACCAAGGTCATCGACATAGCCCACCGAATCAGCAAGCTGAAGTGGCAGTGGGCTGGCCATATTAGCCGAAGAACCGATAACCGTTGGGGTAAACGAGTTCTAGAGTGGAGACCACGCCTCGGCAAACGTAGTGTAGGACGTCCTCAGGCACGGTGGAGTGATGACTTGCGCAAGACGGCTGGCAGGAGCTGGATGCGAGAAGCCGAAAATCGATCTCAGTGGCGTGCACTTGGAGAGGCCTATGTCCAGCAGTGGACTGCGACAGGCTGATGATGATGATGATGATGAAGCAAAGATTGGCCACGAGTGGGAGATAATATTGATAACATTGAGTGGATTTCTGTTTTGTCCACGTGTTCATCAGGTATGTACTTAGGCATATTATCTAATTTAATACAAAGTATTACAATAATTACTTAACGGATTTGCATATGACGTATTCCGTGTGATTGTAAGCTCGATTGTAAATCGGCAAAAAAACCTTTTTTATTCGGCTGATTCATTCGGGCTCGTAAATCAGTATGGAGATGAATAGTGTTGTGTACTGTACAACAAATAGGTAAGATGCTGGTATCAGACCGACTAAAAAGTTTCAACAGTGTGTGAGTGATCCGTCTATTGTTTTGCGGTAGTGGATCGTTTTGTACAATTTATGAGGAGCTCGTGTTAAAATTCAATCTCTAACCTAATGTATGGATCGGGTATAGAAACCCGCCGTTAAACTTTTCAAAGATGGTGGATGCGACTTTATTACCGTTAAAGGCTTGTTGCTTACCAATAACATAAAACCCCAGAATGTTTCCGCAGCCATCATATTTTCATTATTTTTATCGATAAAGGGTGTGTTTATTTAGATATTAGAGTGGTTACAATAACGTTAGGTGGCTTGTAAACTGTGGGCTTTTCCATCAATGTAAGTAATATACAGTAAAGAGAACAAAGTAAATGTCTGTAGGGGCCGGGGGTTTTCTTGTAAATTGTGGACTTTCCTTACCTACATTTAATTGAAGTCACATTCATCATAAATTATTCACAGAGAATGGTGACATAGATCTAAGCAAATAAGTCACACCAGAGAAAAACGTACATTAGGTATGGAATGCAATAAACTAGTGATTATGTAACAGCATAGTGAGAGATTAGCTTAATTTGCATAGATCATACAAAATATGGATCAGTTTACACATCAATAGAAATCCTGGCCGATTTCGGCCACAGCGACTTGGATCTGCTCTTAATTTTGAGAGCTTCGCTGATGTGCTCTCTAGTGACTGATAAAACCAATTTTAGCAGTGAAGTCCTAGAACTGTATGCCATTATCATTATTTTCATTCAAGCTTGTTTCTTCAAAGCTCAGACCTCACTTAAATACCTGAAGGGCGAGACTCTCAATAACAAAGGCATCCAAACAATTAATGACAATTCCGTCTAGACCTTCACCTTAGTGGAGCGATAAATCGTTAATACCGAACCTTCACGAAAAGCATTTATAAATTAGTAGGAATGTCTGAATTAAATACAAGCCTCGTAAGGTGCAATCGATAGCTTTCGTACAGAAGAACTTGAAGTTTTGATTGTAAGGAATGTAGAAAGGTTCATAAGATTTGTAGATCTTATGACCATACTAGCTTTCACAAGAGTCCCGTGGGAAGTTCTCTGCGCACCTGGATTCGCCTATAGGTTTGTTCTGTATTTGGGCTTTCTAACACTGAAAGACTTTTGCGGAAATCGAGCCAGTCGTTCCTAAGACTAGTGTATTTTACCAAACCGGCACTAGTTTCAGTTTTGAGTTTTTTAATCTCATGTTACGCTCTCTGTCTGATACCACAGGATAACTTAATTACCTCCTTCGACGGTAGGACTATGTAAAACCGGAAAACCTATGAATTCAAGCATGTCTCTAGTTTTTTGAACCCAAAACTACAACAGTTTTGCATGAACTTGTCAAATCATTCCTTAAATTATGCGAAGTAGGCCTTTTAAACAATCTGTCTCATGGCCCAGGTCACGAAAACTATGGCACTCCCTCTTTCCGTGCATAATGGTCGGTGTGGCACGCGAAATCAGGGGACGTGGAGGAACTGGCCCAAATATTACCCAGGTGCGATGAAATGGCACTATCCCCTGTCTTTCTTTTATGTACAGTCAACGTCGTAAATTGAGTGACACTTGGACTACTCAAATATATGAAAGCCAATAATAACGGTGTAGTGGTACCGAATGTTTTGTGTTGACAGCTGTCAATTTTCGAGAGAAAAAAACATTTTTTGTACTGACTGACAGAATTTTCAACTGCACCAAAAAACGTTCAGACCGTACCAAAAAACTTATATGTCAACAATGTAATTGCTAAAAAAGTTGAGACGTTTAAAATGTTATATAGATTTTTCTCTACTTTTGAGCATATTTTTGCTTTCATTTGGCGTCGTAGGTAACTGTTTGAGTACCCTGAGTGTCACCATGTCTATGAAATTGACTGTACGCCATGGCATGGTGACCTAAAACCTCGAATGTTAATTCGTTGACGTGACGTTCAGAAATGGGGATGGGAAATAATTTCGAGGAAGTAAACGTTGTCCCTGAATGACTCTTATATTCTTTTATATGTAAATAAACTTTAGTGGTATTGCCAAATTCCTAATGGCTTACCGATCGTTATGGGTTAATAGTAAGATTCTTGTATCTTTGCCAATATTAAAGTTGTGCGTGATTTGAGGAGGCATATGTATTTTGTTTTATCTTTTGGAGCTGCTAACCATGCGAAGGAAATGTTTCTAATGACTACGAAATCTTATGGCTTGTGTTCAAAGCTTTCTGTACGTCGATTCTATAAAATTCAGACAAGAACTCGCATTTCACTTCGCTATTCACTCTCACTTCGCATTCGGTTCAAAACGTTCTAAAAGTCATCTCATACTTTATCTGTCAAAATTTCGAGTTTAATTTAGTTCAACTCGCAAAACGCTCGCAAGAGTAGCGCTAGTGTAGTTTGAGAATGCCAATCACGAAACTCACGGCGGATTCAGATGCCAAGTTGAATGAATGAAGTCTTACAGAATCACACCACTGGTTGGAAAAGAAGAAACGACTTAGAAACAGGGTGAAATTGGAGACAACTTTTCAAGCATTCCAATAACTCCGGTTCATCCATTGAAGCGCTCACAGAATCATCCCTTTATTGAAACATCGTAAGTTTATCAGAATCAAAATCGCTACCCTGACAATACTGCATTAAATTAGAACATGAACTCCCGACCTCTGTATTGGCATTTGGTATTCATACGCAAGCCTTGCATAACATATCTTGGATCATTTCGTTCTTAATATAGACCCAACAATAAGCGTCACTGATTGAATGAATATGTGAATGAATGAAGCGAGAGATGTGTGATATTATGAACTAATGGAGGAAGTATCTCATATACCTGATAGGCACAATCCCTTAATCGTGTACGTCAGTCATGGGCTAAGATTGAATTGTTCCTGGTTTGAGTTGTTACTTTCAGAACAGTGGATACGAAAATTAGGTTGGTTGAGATGATTGAGTCGGAACGATTGCAAAACACGTATGATACCAATATGATATATGATACGTATTATTGCAATGCTAGTTTTTAAAGGCAAGATAATTGATTTAGCCCGAAGACATACATAATGTTTAAAGGTTTCTTCCTAAAGAAGACCTCTCTATGTATAGTTCAGCAATAGGTATGTCTATCAAAGGTACCTTAAGATAAAGTTAGTTAAAATCTGTAACTATTTTTAGCGTCTGACACCCCTTCAAAAATTCCCAAATAAATCGTACAAAACACAGTAATATAATATTATTTGTTTACTTGAAAGCAGGACAAAAGTACTCGAAACACGCCGAGCCCTGTTATCGTGTTCGATTTGTTTAAAGTAAATACAGATATTGATAATAATGGCTAATGGGCGATAAGGGCGGTTGCTCTCAACTAGAAAGCAATTACTAAACTATTACTAAATGAAGATATGGGTGCAGTTCATCGATTTTATAATAAAGCGGTGGACAATAATAGAGAGAAGGTACTTTTTAAGGAAACAGGGATCCAGAAAACGTGTATGATTTTTATGAGTGAGATTTAAGAAATCTTTTGAGTGGCTTGCTATGAAGGCGACATACCTTTATACCAGTAGTTACTAGTTTTTTCATCAAAATATACGAACTTGTGACTTTTGACTCTTCCTGACATTTAACGCATCAGCTTATGGCAATGTCTATGAATACAGGTAATATCAATATTTAAACATCGACATAGAATATTATATCACCCACGCAAAGAACAGGGGTGGCCTATAATTTCTGCAGCCCACTCACAATGAAAACACACGCATTAACAGCTCATATGACACCCACGAGAATTCTTTTAATGGGAATTTAAACTGTGGTCTTTATTATAATAGACCCTAAGGACTATATTGGTTTGCATGATGCACATTGCGTGTAGCAACATGCGTTGACTTATGCTCTGGATGAACTCAAAAATGTTATACAACAGGAGCTATGTTCGAGTAAGCCGCTGATATTAATTAGAATCAAAGTCCATACGGACTGTATCCTAACAAACGAAGTTAATTTATATCGCTCGAATGTAGTTTTTGTTATTTTACTGTAAACATCTTGAGATCTTTAAATTTTCGAAGATACACAAACAGTCTTAGCTAAGAGGGTGAAGGACGGTGAGAGTAATAATAAATGTATGGTGATTGCCGTGTGGCCGGCGAAGAATCGATCTGCCTTGAATTCTGAAGACTTTTTAAAAGCTAGTTTTACTAGACCTAAATTACTTTCAGAAAGCTGAAAAACATTTTGGAAAAATTGCATTCCAAAATACCGTTTTGGATCTGGTTTGACTCTTTAAAGTAGTTGAATGTCATTTCTTTATGATATCTGCTAAGACTTATCAAGATTTTGAAGAATATAGGTCAAAGTTCTGCTTGTAGTTTTCAAATCGAACGTGGAATCGTCAAAACTGATGTCTGATAGACAGGTGTGCATTTAAGAGAGGGAAAGCTGTCAATCCAGGGACCAGACCTTGGCACTCCGCCAGAACAGTTAAAGAGAGTAATATGTATTTTATTTATTTAAATAAAACGCCGTTTTTTCAGGCCAATGAGTCTGGAACAATTTGTATTTGTATCCAAACGATTGAAGATTGACATTCCATCAAAATATTGATATGAGTTTGATTGATTTATGTTAACTTTTGGATGTTGTAATTTGGGGAGAGTTGAACCAAAGAATAGATGGATCTATTGAATGAGTGAATCATAATATGGTAGTAACAGAGATCATAGATTGGACATGGATTGAACTTGCTTGTGACAGTAAGAATACATGAAAAATTATTTGTGATGCCACTGATTTTATGTTTATAAAAATTAAAATACTGTTCTTCTTTAGTCAGCGGTGTTGTAAGTTGTCTTCAGTAACCTGACCGAGCATTAGGTAAATGGTCAATTGGTCGATATTCAGCCCCTAGTTCGATTCGAAGTCGACCCTAACCTAGTTGGCGAAATGATAGACCACTTTATTATGACTGTTCCGATTTTCTTTTATTCTTTTAAACTCGAAGATAGATGTTGCCCTGCATTAAGTCAGTATGTTTAGAAACATGTTAACATTAGAGCGTTCGAACAACAACAAAAAGCTTTTAACGTCATGGTTTTCATAAATGTCAAGTATCCTTCATCAAGAGTGTAGCTAATCCTTATTATAGACATGTGTGTGGAAATAATATTGCATTTCAAACTGTTTGTTCCACTCGCATTATCATTAAAACCAGGGTATCTTGTAATTCCAGCAGTTGACAAGTTGCCCCTAAACTATTATCTATCTATATATGTATATAAAAATGAAACCCGCTTTCGGGGTTTGGCTGAAAAGTAGAGGGGAGGTAACTTAGACCCGGGAGAAGGTTTTAGGATAGTTTTTGTCACCATCCGGCTACGGGACGCGGGTGAAACCGCGGGCGAAAGCTAGTTACTTATATTACTTGTAGTTTGCACCAGGGTATCAGTCTTGTATGGATCTAAGTTCTTAATACTCACATCTCTAAACTGTGCTATGCCCGCCTCTCCGAGCTCGTACATGGAGACGTACGCGGCCTCCGGCTGCACAAACAGCTGGCACAGCACCATCTCCTCGCTGCGGAACATGGTGCCCATTGTGGTGTGTTATCTGTGAACACAGAGATACGAAAATTAAATCTTAACAAGATAAAACAATGTGATCAAACTAAGAATTAAGCCTACACTGCAAAGTTTTAGTTAGTCGATAGCCTGGTCAGGCTCCTAAATCAGTATACCATCACAGATGAGTGGTAGTGCGCACATTACAACCATCAGGTATCTGACCTGGTCGCTCCAACTTAAATTTGATTAGATTCACGGTTACCTTCAATATAAATAGTCAATCAACCATTAGGCCAACTGTTAACCAACAGGTTAGTCTGCAGTTTACGGGGCTCTAAAATTATTAGGTATACGCTAGGTATACGCTCATGATGTTTAATGGGGATACATTCAACTTTTGGTAGTCCATATGCCATTATATTTCAGGTAAATGAAGAGAAACTCTATTGTTGTGAATAAAATTACGAAGAAATGCTAGCCTTATTCTTCTTAAAAAGTCGTACATTGACGTTACGATTGTATAGGCGATCCAGCCTTCCCAGATTTTAAGGACATGTGTACCAACCTCAGATGTGTCGCGATACAAATAGCTGTCATCCGGCCGAGTATCCTAACTAGTTTGGGGCCGGCCTCAAAGCTAGTGAACTGTTAAAAGTAAAGATTGTCAAAGATATGAAAATGATGAATCGAAGATGCCCTGTTGAATAGAAGGAATAAGGGACTGTCGGGACTCCTTAGGTCACTTCAATAAGGCTATGTTTTGACACGAATTTTGTTAATCAAGTCAAAGTTTCATTGCAACAAAACTTCAGATGAATGATTTCTTGAAATAAGCCATAGAGTTGTGCTATCCATTTACAAAAGTATTTACCTATCCCCTTACTCCTAACCACATACAATAATAAAACTGTCCAATTTAAATAATAACAACTATCAGGCGAAGGCCATCCGTATCCTGACCTGGCAACGTAACACTTCCCGTCCATTATCCGACAGATCAACCAGCCTTAATTGAGCCGCACCTTCCAACGAGTACCTTGAGTCGAGGGGTCAACTCAAAATAGTTGTCTGATGTAGCCAGGATCTTGATTTGACGGATGCAGGATACAGTAATCATGCATTCATACGTGAAGTCTTGGCTGAGTTACGCCTTGATATACACGTGTTAATCTGAGATAGAATATTACAACGCTAGTATGTTTTGAATACTGACAAAAGCTTACTCTTACTGCTTAATGATGGAAAACACAGAACAACGCATGAGATATTTAACCCCAGATGAGAAAGAGTTTGACTTCACACATGCTAAGTTTCTTGGCAACAACTGTACTTCTTTTTCTTCCTGCACTGTTCCCAATTTTAGGGGTCGACGCAATATGTCTTTCGCTTCCATTCCTCCCTGTCACTCGTCATACTGACACTCACTCCCTTCTTATTCAGATAATTTTTCAGAGAATTCGTCAATGTTGTCTTGTATAGGTACTACAAACTGTACAATAGTTGTGATGCGGTAGTTTTTACCATGTTAGATCGTTAATAAATAAGATTTGATGACAATGAGTTCATATGGCTTCAGCATTACATTTTTACGAGTTAAGTCTGCTAAAGAAGTGCGCAGTATTTTTTGTAAAAAGAGGAACTATCACCGATTGGAAACGGATTCCAGTAAAAAAAGAAATGCTCACAAATCCTACTTTTCTCAATATTATAAATGCAGAAAGTTTGTGAGCATGTATTTGTGTACGTATGTACCTATGAGATTACGTGTGTAAGAAAAGAGTAAGGACTGACAGTTCAAAAAAATATGTACAAAAAAGAGTTCTTTTCTTTCAAGTAGGTACAACCAACAAAGACTGCGTAGTTTTCCAGCAATATGTTACTTCTAATGGTTCAAGATTAATGGTAGTTAATAGGCCGCCATTTATATCGTTTAGGTACCCTAGAGTTACGGCTAGAATATTCTATGCCTTAATTCGATAGTGAAGTTTATTTTTATATATTTTAAGTAAGACTTTTTTTCTTTTCATAAATTGGGTTCGATTCTACGTTCTTTATCTGGTAATAGTCGTAGTACTTTCGCCCGCGTCCCATGGAATACGCATCCTTATGAGATTTTTTGTAAGAAAAGTCTTTTCAACATTTCCTATATGTTACATTGTAACATGAAAAAAGTATGCAATTCACTCTTAGAGTAATTAAAATTATCACCAACTACAATAATAATAATTGTTCGCTTCAAATTTATTGCCTTTGTTTAACACCAATTAATTTGATGGATCATCTGGGAACTAGATAAAAATTAAACTACGTATATAAAATATTTGTTCGTCATAATTTGTCGTCGAGTGATAGGAGTCAATTGGATGAGCTCGTCCTTGTTTCTGTCATTGTATTAAATTAAAAGTTTAATAGGATGATCTAAGTCAGTTTCCCAAAGTTTTAACCTCGAGAGATTAACTTCTGGTTAGAAGTCTAAGCTTTTAGGATTTTCCCACTAATAAGCAACTGCCATATTAATGCTTTCCTGAAACTGGCGACAAGTGTAGTTTAAATAAAACTAGTCTAAGAGGCTCCTTAAACCGCACATAATAAATTATTGTTGACCATACCAAAATTTGCGAAATAGCAAACACATTTTTTAAAATCAAGTAGGTACCTATTAAGCCTTCAATTACGAACCAAACTTTATTTATTTAGGATGTTTTGTTTCCCTTTTCAAGTGTTTATGGCAATGGCATAGGACCTTACAGAAGTTATCGCTACTTGGCTACCTGCTTCTAAGGCCATGAAGTAGCTACGGATGCAACCGCTGGATTCACCTAGTTTACCAATCTGTGGTATCACACATCAGTATAAAGTTTCAGCATGCATCTAGTTTATGCTCGTTACCGACCAGACTGCGTCCCACGCACTTGGACGGTCAGCGACAGACATAATGCAAGTCGGCCTTGCGACAACTTTATTATTATACCTCGGTCCAATGTACTTCGCAGAAATGCTACATTTTTGTAGACTGCACGTTTTTGTTCTAGTTGTGTTTGCTCAGGAAGCAAGATGTGCAGGGTTTGTCAACTCAAAATCAATAGAATCATTCATATCATCATCAAAATAACAGCTTAGGCTAGTGATTTCATCAACATGTGGGTTATATCCCAGTCTACTGCTCAATAGGCTAATCTTAATTTCTGAAAATATCTAAATTCAACTTGGAGGTGTTGAAAATTGGTAACCATCGCAGTATGATAGCCTTGTAAGATATGAGAATGGTCAGGTAAATGTCGGTCCTGCGCCTGATCTCTCTCCGGTGTCGGATTGCCATCCCATCGGGCTGTGAGAGTGAAGGAATAGAGAATGCTCTAGTGCGCAAATGTTTGTGCACTATATTAATGTTCTGTGCAGTTGTCTGATGTTTTCAGTGAACAGTATGACTGCCAATCGGTCTAGACGCCGTTAATATTATGTTTATAGAGTAGACAAGATATATTTTCCCAGCCATTTATTTTTATTAGACAGTTATGGCGTTTTTTGTTTTACCTACATTCCTTCTATTCTATTGTCTTTCTAGTTCTCACGAAGGTTATTTTAAATTCTTAGCTGATATTGATTCTTTCAAGTATTAGTTATCTTTAGGTAATCGTCTATCTAATAAAACATTGAATTCTTGATGCGGAATTAGAATAAAAGCCAACACCAATTGAGTTCATATTATAGAACACGTACTTGAAATATTTGTACTTACTTCAGTTGTTTAAGGCTTATAATTTCTATAAATATTTTAATGTCAAGGGCACGTTTAATTAACATTTCTAATTTGTTACTGGCCATAAAGAAGTCTTGAATATAGGTTTGTGAGCCTTGATCGACCACTGCCAACTTTGTGGATCATAGTTAATTCTTGCTGATTTCCAATTTGTAGCTGTTTTTTTTTTTTTATAACCAGCCATTTCACGTGGTATAACTTGCGTTCCGACGGAAAGACTTAGCGCAGCGGGTTGAAATATAACCATTCGCGATTGGTGACAAAAGCCAGTCTAGTCGTAGATTTAGAGGCAGAAATTCACTTCATAATACAAACATATATCAATATGTAGATTAGTTTGCATAACACTATAGTATACATACAAACATACGAGTTAGTAGCGCTTATAGAACAGATAATGGCACCCAACATGCTTCTACCTCTTATCAAGCACCGAGCGGAAGAAGTACCAAAATCTATTCTTAACCTACCACAAACGTACACAAAAATAGTACCTGCATCCGAATCAACGTAATTTCCTACCCATCGTGAGACGACGTAACATAAAGACGTAGGTACTATTTCTGTACAAACATTTGCCTACTATATCCCGTGAGTTCAGAATTCCATGCACAGGCGTTCATAAGCTTAGAGCATTTAGCCAACTGGAGCCGCCAAGAGCACTTTTTGCACGATAAAGCCTGTCCCTTCTATCTCTAGTACTGAAAGTTGTCAACAATCGTTGTCAAATTGGGCGGTCGGTTCGTACGAATTCAGCGATGTCATACGGAAAAACAGCAGAAGAAATCGTGTGAAAAGCCCGTGGTGCCGGGAGTGAGGCAATGCAACAAATAGTGATAGCTCACTCACACTTTTTCTATCATATCTTACGCACACGACAAACTCACTAGCATAAAGACTTACACATGTACACGAGCTCGACTCTGTAAGTCTGCCAGTGCCTTCGCAAGACATACCGTGTCCAGTTGTTTAAATGCTCGAAGTGCACAAGGCAACGGCCTGTTATTTTTGCTGGACCATTAATTCTTTGATGCAAGTGTTACGGTTTGTGGACAGATTCGCAATTGCCATGTCTGTAAACTGTTGCTAGTATACCTAGAAGTTGTATGCTGTAAGTTTTGCACCTGTTTGTTGATTCTAGAAAACTTCACGATATTTCTTACTTTGTTGTAGTTAACGTCATCTTCGATTTTGAATTTGTCTTTATATTTTCTACTAGCTTCTGCCAGCGGTTTCACCCGCATCCCGTGGGAACTACTTCCTGTACCGGGATAAAAAGTAGCCTATAGCCTTCCTCGATAAATGGGCTATCTAACACTGAAAGAAATTTTCAAATCGGACCAGTAGTTCCTGAGATTAGCGCGTTCAAACAAACAAACAAACAAACTCTTCAGCTTTATAATATTAGTATAGATTGTTCTGCCTCGTTGGTCTAGCTGTCGCAAGTGCGGCTGCTGAGCACGAGGTCTCGGGTTCGATTCCCGAGTCGGGCCGAAATCGCTTTGTGGGTTTTAGAAGACTTTCACAAAGCAGCCCGGAGCCTGGAAGCTGGTGATTGATACACCCGTGCATCGGAGAGCACGTAAATGTCGGTCCTGCGCCTGATCTCTCTCCGGTCGTGTCGGATTACCGTCCCATCGGGCTATGAGAGTGAAGGAGTAGGGAGTGCACCTGTGTCTGGGCAAATGCTCGTGCACTATAATATGTCCTGCGCAGCTGGCTGATCTCCTTAAATGAGAACAGCCGCCGTGGCCGAAATCGGCCGTGGACGCCATATATATGTTATGGACCAAGTGATAAATTGGGCAGTATACATAATGCCCGGTCATTATGAAAAATGCCCAATATGAGAGCGCAATTTGATAATAATTATTCAAATAACCAAATTGACCGGGCACTATACATATTGCCCGTGACCTTTTGGGCAAAGTAATACAAACATATTTAATTTCAATTTTTTATTGTTATTGACTTAAAATAAACTAAATATTAAACCACTTAAATAATCAGCCTCATGATTTGGATTAATTATGAAGGACTTCTGCCTTTTTTCATCACCCTCCCGCTGTGGGTTAGCAGCGGTGAGGGTGTCAGACTCTTACTGACTAAAAACCGTCGTGTTCTGTCGTAGGCCTTTTATGTACCAGGGCCGCGGTCTTTCGAACAATCCCTCAGCCCCGGCAGACCTTGGCCCTGATGGACCCCGCTGGGGTTGCTGACATCTCTTTGAGGAGCGCGTGGAACAACGCGCGCCACCGACACGGGTCTGTTGCCTAAAAATAGACATGAGCGAGCCACCCAAACTCACCGCCCACAGACCCACGCCTACGGTGGCCGGGAGTCATCTCGCGACACCCGGCGCCCGTGGTCTACCTGGTCCAGCGCGGCGGCCGGGATGAGAGGTGCGAACTCTCTGACGTTCCGCCGCCTCCTTCTCGAGCTGAGCGATGACTGCTTCGCAGAAGGAGGCGACGGCATCCCATTCCCTCTCGCCCCGGACCATGGCCTGAACCAGGGCCGGACACGAGAGGTCGCCGCCGCCTAAAGCCTCGACTAGGACCCGGCGGTGCTCTTCCCACGCAGGGTACTCCTGGACTGTGTGGTCCACCGTGTCCTCGGGGCTGTCCGCACAGTGTTGACACCCGGGCGCCTCCTCATAAGGACTTCTGCCTTAAAAATCCACTATTTTTTGCATATTAATGTTAAGGAAAGTCATATTAAAAATATAACATAAAATAAAATTAAGAATGGCTGTCTCTGATTGGTCAAAGCGTGTCACGCCATGCATACTTTCCTCCCCGCCCTCGCACCGCGTAATATATAGCTTTATTATCAAATTGCCCAACTGTCATGTAGCAATATAATAATGCCCGTGCAATGTGATAAATAATGAAGTTAAGATAGTTATTAATCACTTGGCCCGATAAAGCTAGACATTATTCATAATGCTCGGGCATAATTTATAATGCCCGAATTAATCATTTGGTCCATAACATATATATAGATTGTTGGGGTGAGGACTAGGACAAAGTTTCTAGGGCCACCCATACGGGCTAAAGGTTGAGGAGATCAGATAAACAGTACACTACTGAAATTATATGCTACCTGATGATACCGCCCGACCGATTTTTATGTAGTTGGAGTACATGACCTGTTATGCAAACTATGTATCATATTTAATTAGGTTAGTAGGTTATTTGCAAACCATTTCCTTAAAATATACATAGTTACTGTCAGATAAACTTGAATATCAAAATTTTTCAGGACTTGTTATAAAAAAATACTAAATTATCAATTAGCTAATGACGAAGATGTTATTTATTTAAACGCTTTATAATTAATGAAGCAGAGTTAGCTTCTGTGTGGCATTACATTATGAGTGTTAAATATTTTGCGTTGCTAGCTAAAGTTATGATTGACAAAATAATTTTGTAGCTGATTTCTTGATAAAAATGTGTCATCGAATTCGACTGCTGCATTGTTAGAATTCGCTTTGATTTTTCGTAAGTATTAGGAGCAGTTCAGTATTGTAGTTTTTGGGTTTTATATCTAGCTTGGTTGTATAAGGCAATATAACATCTATTTTTGATAGTAGGTCCTATTTTAACTCTTTCAAAAGAAAATAAATATGGAAAACCAAAATTTTAAAATTTTTTAATATGTATTACAAATGTAAGAGGTAAGTAACTCATTTTGACACGTTTTTACGCCAAAATTACTGAACACATATTCATATTCATATTCATATCATTTATTGCGTTCCACAAGTTTCACATGGTGTTACAAAAGCTTACAGCTACGTACATTTGTGGACCCTGTTAGGGCACAGCAACATTTGGCATTTAATGCCAGTACATTTAAAATACTTAAAACTAATTCTAAATTATTATGGCGGTAGTTTTAAACATTAGGTATAATAGGAATAGTTAATTTACAATTAAAATTATATATTATATTTCTTTATATTTGTATAAATATATATTAGGAAATTATTTAGATATTAGCTATTTTAGTGTATTGTAGTGTGTATATTGTTTATGTATGACTAATATTTATTTTGTCGTTCATGTATTCTTGAATTGTATAGTATGCCTTTTTAGTTAGGATTTCCTTAATTTTATTTACATATACATTATACTTTGGTTCGTTTTTTATAGCATTTGGTAATTTATTATATATTTTTATTGCCATTACATATGGACTATTTGAATGTAATGTCATACGGGAAGTAGGTAGCATGAGCATGTTCTTATGTCTAAGTGATCTGAACACAGTGACAGTCACAGTAATGCAGGTGCGAAAAGTAGTTCTATCGGAATACGGCAGGAGCCGCGGGGACCATCTATGTACGTAGTTTCATAAAGTCGTAACATCACTTCTTCTTCCCAGCAAAAACACATAGGAAGTGGTGAAGGGCGGGCGTTTTGGGGGCTGTCTTATGTAATTTTTTTCTGACGTTCGAAAAGTGCTGTTTTGCAGCCAAGTTTGAATAAATGAGTTTTGATTTTGATTTTGATTTTGATTAAAGTCATATTTTGTACAAATATTAAAGTTTCAGCTCGTGTCAGTAAAAGTATTTTATCAACGCGGTTTATTGTTTGCTCTTATCAATATTTTGTATGCATGATTGTAAACGGTCTATTGTCTATGTTATAGTACTTACTTTCAGAGTAACATAAAATCTAAGCTATTAACGTGATATAGCTCGATATTTCTGAATACACACGTTATTTATATAAGTTAACGTTTATGGACATAACTTTAAAATGCAATACGCTACTACTTAATCATTTTAATGTTCTTAGAATGATTTATTTTAAACCATCTTTATTGAACTGTTTATCATAAAACTCTTCCACGACTTCGCTAGTCCTCCTTCAGTAGTTTTTGAGTGTGCTTGTGAGAAACTTACAAAATATATGTCAAATGCAAAATTAATATAATAAACAGGTTCTTTTTTTGTACCCTAAAGACTCCAAAACTATTGAATCGATTTGAAAAAATCTGTCACTGTTGGAACGCTACACTCTTCCCGAATAACATAGGTTACATAGTCCCCTTGGGAAGCGGGTGTAACCGCGGGAAATCAGCTATTGAAAAATATAAGTCGAGAATTCTGAAGACATTTATAATAGAAAAAACTCGACAAAACATTAACAGCTACCAAGAGTTACTTCATAACACAGATGTAAAACTATATTAGAAACAACAAACTTTACGATCAGAATATTGAGAGAGTTATCATCAACTATATAGTTCTGTATTCAGTTATAGATAGACTCCTAACTGAACCAGCTGTTTGGCAAAACAATTCAATGCGTACCGGCGACTCGTATAAGATAATAAGTCCGAGGTTTGGCAGCGATCAACCCATATATTACTGGGAATGATAGTACTGGCGTGATCTTGGACCAATCGGCTGTGTAGTTGCTTGCGAACTGAACGTAGTTACAGCATCCAATCGTTGGGTTATGATTTTCTATGACGCTAGAAATTATTCCCATTGTATGTCTATAAAGACTTAAGAATGAAACCTTTTTCGTGGCTACTGTCAGATTTTTAACAATCAAAAAAGTTTTACATATTAGGTGCTGGCTGGTTTTTTTTTTCTTATAAAAAGTCATTCCTTATTTTGAAAATGGAATAGGTTTGGCAGTCGTTTATAAGTTGTAACTTACTCAATTCATTTGTTTACCTGTGTACCTATTTGGGGAAAACAGTTGAAGTTATGTTTTTGTTTTCAGTTTTCCGCGTTTTATTTCTATTTATTATAGCTTGTAAGCGGCTGTAAACATAGGTAGAAACGAGGTAGGAATGTCACAAACGAAACTAGTGACTAACAAATGTATTTTGGCGGGTGTAAGTTCTAAACTGTCAGGTCGAATCATCTCGGCGGACGGCGTTAGTTCATCTAGTTGTGACGGCCAGTCAGCCCCGGATGGATGAATTAGCTCGAACCCAATTCCCAGGCAGACTTGCAACGGTTAGGCATTGTATTTTTACATTTGGACTCCATCCAAATAGTACTCCCGAGTTATCAAAAATCCAAATTCCCATTGATACCAACGCATACCATTAAACGCTAACTAAAAAGGCGGTTTTATTTTCGTGAAGTTATTTTCGTGGTTCCCTATCGATTGTTTGGCCATTAAACGTATCAGCAGTCAAGTTTCGAAAGGTCATCATGTCTGTTTAGTGTTATTGATAAAATAACATCGTTAGCAGAAATAAGTTTTTAATAATTAAAAGTTTTGTCGTAGTGATGGGACTTACCGTTTTTGGTTTGTCACTGAACTTTTTTTTTGTCACTTTGAGTCACTTTTGGTGTTGTTTTTTTTTTTGTTATAGTGTTGTGTGTTCGTATATAGTTCGGTACATGACGTGGTTTGAGGATACGCGGGGGACGAGCGATGCGGCCGCTCGGGTCGCGGGTACTGCAGCGATTGATTGTACAACTAGCTCCGTAGGGTTGGGCAAGCGAGGATATCGGCGGATATGTTATAATATGTATTGTAACTAATTACTCTTTTCATTATTGCCTTCATTAAAGTAGGTATTCTTCTTTTTTATTTTTACTAACCTGACTAAGTACTTGCATAATTAATTGGTAGCAATTTCATAAACGGTTTCTATATTATTTATTAAGCATTGATCGCAGATGATTTACTTATAGAAAATATTATTATCTTATTTCTTGAGTGTACTTTTCTACAGGTTTTGTATGTCAAAGTAATTAACAATAAGAAAAATAAGTTTAAGTACCTATCGATTGCTTTTATTTCACTGTCCAATGATAAATAATTGTCTAATGATATGGAAACGAAATATTGTAAGGTACAGGTGTTCCTGCATTGAAAGACAAAAAAATAAATATTAAGAAAAAAATATCCGCAAAACTGCACTCACGTATCCGAATATCCGCATCTAAAATGTCCCATCCCTACATACGTCAGTCCGTCCAAGTGGCAACCGCGTGCCGTCAATTTAACTAATATAAAATAGGAGAATGTGCGTCCGGTGATCTCACTCACAGAACTCTCATTATCATCTGTTGATGACCTATTTTAAGCTGTTACCGGCTAAACAAATTTATTAAAACAAATAAAAAACAGCGAGAAAGTATTTGCCGGTCGTAAAATTTATATTGTGTCTACGTTTATCGAGGAGTTTCTAACATCTGCGTATCTATTGATAAAGCTGCTAGATTAAGTTGTCTGATCATGCTAGGGTGGCCGTCTCTTAACATCTACTCCATGCTTTACAAAATACATAGAAAATTGTTAACTGTTTTCGAATACCCGAAATTATCAAACAAAAAATAATTTTGCAAAAAAATGATCCCGACGAATTGAGAACCTCCTCCTTTTTGGGAAGTTGGTTAAAAAGTTCTGAATATTAGCTAGTTTTTAATAAATTAAATTAGTTTATAGTTTCATTTGAACTCACATAAAGATGGCAGAAGAACACGTTAAGAAGGTACCTAGGATGTGCATTACAAATAAAGATTATGAACAATAGGCGACTTAAATGCAAATCTCAAAGGGATTCAATATCAGGGTGAATTTCCCGGGACCAAAAATTGCGTGGCATCGATGAAATCGGTACTAAAAATCATTGTTATAATATTCTAATATTTTTTTCTAAGTAGGTGAAATAGTAATCTATGTGTAGCACTAAATATTTTGTTAATAGGATTAATTGGTTCTCCAAAAAAAAAAAAATAAACCTCAAAATCTTTCATTGCCGTGTTTGTCCACACGTCACCTTGATGTGTACTAGACCTTATTGATAAAAATGTATTAGTTATTTATATTAAAACCTACTTTTATTTGATTCGTGAATAGTTAAAGTATTATTACGGACTACATTTGTTGAAATATTTAAACAATACAACAAATGGTAAATAAAAAATAGTTTGTCCCAGAACCACCATTCATCGCCATGTCCTAAACATATTTAAGAATATTCCTTTTTCTAACGGTTTGCGTCCCTCCCGCTGTGCGCTAAATGTTGCATATTAGTGGACATCAAGTGTTCGACGTGGAATGACGTGTGCACGTGCCTGCGTTTTCGCGCCATAAATGCAAGTATGCAATTTTTTTATCACTGGACATTTTTTCTATCATCGCCGTGGATAGGTCTTACTTCTGTTTGAATAAGTTTGTCCTCTTAATTGATCATTCGGTACAATGCCATCTATCTTATGTTTATTTGTGACGTGTTAATTACTGTGAATTATTAACAGATTTTTAGTTTTTTGATGTTTTTGCCTTGATATTCATTGCCGTGCTCTCATTTCCGTGGTTTCCGTGGTCAAAATTTGCTATGGAAATGAAAAAAAAATACACAGCAATGAAAAAATTTTCATTGCCATGCCTTGTAAAACAATTTCGTTTCATTGCCGTGGCCGCATGTTTCATTACCGTGACTTATGTTTTCATCGCCACGGCATCATTAAGAAAAAAAAACAATTTGTACTATATAGTCAACTACAAAAAGATATTTCCACGTTCACCTCACTAAATGATAAACTTACACACACCACTTCAGGTTCAGGTTCACTTAGGTTGTTTTACTAGAGGAGTATTTAAGAAAAGAAAGAGAAAGATATGTCAAAACGATGGCTGCAGGAATAGTTTTCATTGCCATGGACGCATGTTTCATTGCCGTGCATGCATGTTTCACCGCCGTGGCATGAAAATTTTAGTCTTGTATATCTCGTTAGTTTTTTAAGCTATCTACTAGATATTAAGGAAGAATACATATCTTATCAAAAACTTTAGTAAACACTATTTTTTCTTGTTCTAAAGTTGAAGTATAAAAAATCCACGGAAATGAAGATTTTATTGGACCTGTTGAAATTCACCCATCAATAAGATTAACATGCATCATGTCTGCTTTGTTACTCACAGTACGCAGGTATTACCTACTCAGGTCCTTATAAATAAACCTAAACGCTAAGCTCTGTTACCAAGCCCTAAGATTCTGCTTAAGAATCTATGGTATTGTCTACAATAATTTACGCATTTTGAATTTTCATCATCATCAGCATCTTCAAGTTTGTGCCCAGAAGTTTACTCGGTCCCAACGATTCGAACAACTTTGATTTGACGAGCCTCCCTAAAAATCATTAGTCTACATTTTATTTAGATCCCTTGAAGCACGATGCTCACAGCTACTACACAAGCCACAATCCCCTAAATTTTAGTGCTGCAATAAATTCCGAGTAAATTATTCGCCCCAAACAGTTCTCGATTATTTTATCGATATGCTAATGAGTCGTGCCTTAATCGCGTATCGCAATCTGAAAGTCAAGGTGAACGCTCGATGCCATGACGAAGGGCGGGGATACCCCTTAAATGACCTGAAAGGAACGACAAACATATTTCGACGTAAGTATTTATTATTTACAAGTTGATCCAATGAGACGTGAAGGTTAATCTGCCTAGATTTTTTTCAAACGATGTTGTGGTTGGGGTTGGCTTCCAGTCATAACATATGAAGCTCAGTATCACTGTTTTACATGGAGCGACTGATCTTCTCAACCTAGTTACCAGTGTAATACAATACACCTTGGTAAGACTGGTTGTCAGTCTTTCTGGCTCCTGACTACCCGTAGTGACTGCCAAAGATGTTAAAATGCCAGCCGGGAGCCACCAATTTAACGTGCCTTCAAAAACACAAAACATGCCTGGTGTTGATATCTATGTAAATGAGGAACAACAAAGGTACCTATAGGTAACGTTACCCTCAATAAAATGTATTTAAAGCTCAACAATGATATCTTTAGAGCAGGTAGATAGTCTTCAGCGGTCATCGGTCACAACCTTTCAACCTGCGTGACAAATGGTTTGTTCCACTCTGTACCAGGGAATAGGTCGTGATTTTTTTATTATTATTTTTGCAGTACCTATATAATATTTAAAATCGATTCAAATATTTTGTTTCTATGTTTGTTTGCTTGCATACGCTAATCTTAAAATCATGGGATCGATCTAAAAATTATATCAGTGTTAGATTTAAACCGTTTATCGAAGATGATTAATATAGACTATTTTTTTATCTTGGTTCAGGACGTTGTTCCCTTGGGATGCCAACGCAGTCACAAATGAAAATTACTGTTTTTTTTTTAGTATCTAGGTATTTATAATCGAGTAAGATGAAATGTTTTGTTCTGTACCTTGTCTTAAATATTACATTATGTCCTGAATGAGTCATATATCTTATCGGTTATAATGCTTAGGTACTGCTTCACATTCATAGATAAGCGTTTTATTGCATTAACTAATGCAATCGTAGAAATGCATTCTGTAATTGTTATCAATAACCGTAATCAGTGAAGTTTCTTTGGATAACTCCTACTGAAAAGTACTGAATTTTTACTCAATATTGCCTATTTAACGATTAAAGTAAGCATAAACAAGGGCCGAAATTTAGATACAATAAATAAAATATAATATATAATTAATAGAACAGATGGCTGGCTTATAGGTATGATGCATGCAGTGCAGAAATTACAGGAAAGCTCACCCGTAACTACATCGCAGCATGGAAACCCAAAACCATCTTATTATTTGAACATTACACCTTAACCATGAACCAATAAAAGTCCCAAAATAAATACAAAATCAAAACAAGGATCGTATCAACGGTCTTGTCGGGAATAGACCGACATACGACATACGTCATGTAAAAACCAATATAATATGACCCCTACTACGAAGGGAGTTCTCTCTTCATAATCCCTTAGTGTGAAAACCAGGGAGGGGGTATGGTAGGTCAAGTTATGTTGGTGTCGTGGTTCGAATATGGGTCGGGTCATCGGTGCCAGCGGCTGTTATGTTTAATAATTAGTTTAACCGCCTTTACTGGCACTTTAAACTGATTATAGTGGACTAGAAAGGGGTGCATTAAATAGTGATTGTGGTATGTTAATCACTTTATTAAGGTAAGTCAACTCCATGTTACCATAGTAGAGACTATGGTAACATGGAGTCTAGCGAAGTTTTCAGCAATGTTTTGAGGAACATGTGAAAATTAATGTCCTGAAAGATGGGATGAAGGAATGCACTTTTACCTAATAAAATACAGTTCGTAAACATTATTTTTAAAATATACTTAGCTAAATGGGTCGAAGGAGACAAGTTAGCTATAATTCTACTTACCCAGGAATGATAAGGTCGTTAGGATATGTTGAAAAATTAGGTACGCGCCATCGTGCGAATTAAGAAGGAACTACGCTAAATAGTATGTAGGTAATCATTCACGTGGTACTGACTTTCTGCGATAGATGGCGCTGTTATAAAAACTAATAAACTCGATTCCAACTTCGTTAATTAACTTGGGAACTTTGTTTAATGTGGTTATCCAACGAGTCGATTGAATAAGTTACATTATTAAAAGTTCAGCTAATTAAAAATTTGTTCGCATATGACCACGTTTCCAATGAAAAAAATAAACTTTTCTTGGATGCGTTGCAAAAATATCGAATGAAGTTATTTTTACCGTCCAATTATTAACTTATGTGTTCAGATGACTATCTAAATACATAATATTAAAGCTGGGGCTTGTTTCTATGCAGTTTTAACTCTTGATCGATAGATAAGACAGGTAAACCCCCGGTCAGTCTATCCCTAGGTGATTGTTTCGTCAACAATACCTAGCCCGATCCCCTTCGTACCTCGAAAGGCACGTATACAGTAAACCCGTCAGTCCTATGTCCTAGATTGCTGATCTTTAGGATTTGAGGCTAAATATAGTGGACCTATTGATTTTTTTTAGATGAAGGTTTACCTATGAATATTATCTAAAACCAATCCTAATAAAAATAATGGAGCTTTTTCACGACAACAGCACTTTCAGACTAGCGGAGTTTCGGCTTATTATTTTTGAGCCACAGTCTCAGCTCACAGGTTTTTATTTCCTTCTCCCCGAGGCTCATCTCAAGGAATCCTTATACAGCAGCCTATAAGGGTTCCCGCTGTTGGGCAATTTTTTTTATAAAATATAGGTAACAACAGAACTGTAAATATTCGAGTCTAGATCGAAAAATATATTTGTTCGCTATAATTTTAAATATAACTAAAATGCACTGTAGATCAATAAACGAATTTATTAATTTATTTAGAAAAACATACAATAAATATTTGTTTTTTAATTATTAAAACGCTTTGCTTTAGTCAAAAATAGAGCTTGACAAAAAGGTAAGAAAATTGTCTCTGACATGCGAAAACTGATAAAGAAAGACGATCTTAAAAATAGAACAGCAATTAAAACGAGACATGTTTATTTTTTCATTAAAAAAATGGAAGAGAAAATTATTACTGTTTGGAGGTAAGAGGAGATAATAGTTCGATTTTCAAATTATTTTTACAGGATGCCAACTGAATTAGTTTCGATATAAGTAAAATCAGTTCCAATAACATGTAGCACTAGATTCTTCATCTTAATTAGGTTGTGCCTCTATTAATAGCGAGCTATGATTGTCAATCATAGAACCTTGATTGCCGTTAATTAATCGCGCCGCGTAGGTGTTCGGTGTAATTGGCGAACGGTGTGCCACTTCATATGTGTTAATTAGTTCGATTTTACCTTACTAAGTATAGCTTGTTAATATTTTTCTCTAGTATTAGTTGGTTCGTGAATCAATTTTGCTGGTAATTCGGAATTATTGATTAATAAGTAGATGTTTAAATAAACGCTAGATAGTTGTCTCGTAAGTATGACTTTAGGTCAGTTAGGGACTTAAATTAATTGATGCTGAATGCTCACTATGAGCTGTGGATTCGCTACCCATACAGATAAACTCGTTTAGGTTATACTTTAATGGTTACATAAAATCAAAGACATTAAACATAATTTATTATTCTAGCAATATCTATGTATAACACACACATGTTGTTTTTGTCAAGACTGCCACGGTAAGAACATTAAGAATATGGTTCATCATACTATTCATGGATCCTGAAATACTTCCTCTTATAAAAGTAATTTTAGGCTTCCATATCCCAATCTATGAAGGAAATGTATTTATCACCATGGTAATAACATCCATAATTCATGATTGAATCAATCAAACTCCAAAATGTATAAATAAATATCCATCTTTAGTGAATATCGAAGTAAATAAATCATTACTTCAAACGTAACGAGAAGTATTGATACTTAATTTGTTTCAAACCTATCCCCAATTACGTGTAAACCAGTTGATTGAACAACTGAAAATCATTTATAGTCTTATTGTAAAGGCTTCTAATGAGCAAGGAGGTTCGAATGCTGATGAAAGCCCGCGGGAAACAGCTTCAATTTGAGGGAACGCAAAACTGCCGGTTGATTCCATTATAAGTAGGGTCACTGTGAGTTTTGGATTTTCTTGGACGGTTTTCAGGACTTTTTTTGTATCAAGCAAAAATTAATTAAAAAAATAAACAGGAGTTTTCATCATCAGTATTTTTATCGTCCCACTGTAGGTCACAGGTTTTCCATAGAGTGGAAATTTATTTAAAAAAATCAAGGATAGTTATCTATACTAATATTATAAAGAGGAAAACTTTGTTTGTTTGTGTGTAACGAATAGGCTCAAAAACTACTGGACCATTTTTACCATTCGAAAGCGACATTATCCACGAGTAACATAGGCTATATTTTATCGCGGTACGGGCAGTAGTTACCACGGGACGCGAGTGAAACCGCGGGGAAACGGCTAGTTATTTATAAATGGACTTAAATTAGGTACTTAAAATTGTATTTGGTTTCTGGGACTGGTTTCGTACTGTGAACATATTACATTGTTGTGTCATTTTATAAGTATCAAATCAACGAATTTAGTAAACAATTGCCTAATTGTTTACACAACATAAATACAAAGGCAAGATTTTCACAGCATCCTTCATTCAGCGTCATGTTGTATTGGATTCAGATGATTGAATTTCTGTATAATTGACTTAGTTGCGGTTTCAGAGCAGGAGGTCTGTCTATTTTGTTTGTTTTATGGGAAAATGAATAGATAAATTCTCGATGCTATGAAACAAGTCACAACAGTAAAAATAAATTTTATGTCGTTCAAAAACTTCCAACTTTAATGTTTAAACAGTACCCTCCCCTATAAAAATGTTCCTGTTAAACTGACTAAAAAAAAAAACATTTTAATCTACACCTACAAAGAATATGGTGAAAAAAACAAGATTAAGTTATAACGTGCATTAAAACCGACGGACGAACACCCCAATTAATCCCACACCATGGTCACCCTACGCATAAGGGCAAATATCTGCCCGTAGCCCAATCCCGCGTTGAATCTGGGCGGACCCGCAGTCTCGATTCGACCACCGCCGCGATACCACGCGTGTTGTTCTACAAAAAACCTTCCCGCCTTACGAAACGTCGCTATGGACGGACATAGAACCAATTAAAATCAACACAATGGATTATACGTCACAGATAGGTATATTATTTTTTTTTATCCTACAATTGTTTGTCGCGAGATGGTCGATAGTGTAAACAAATCGTGCTAAAATGGTGAGTGGAATATTCTGAATACGGGTTTGTTTGGACGGGTTTCGGATGTCTTTGTATGTGTAGGGTTGATTTTACAGATAATAAAAAATAGTTGTCAATTAATACATCATTGCTTTATGTTACTTAAAGGTTTTCTGTTGTCATTTTCATCTTTGATATATCTTTTTTAAGTGCATCAATTATCAAAAAATTACAGGTTCCTTTAATGTTATTCCAAAAAATAATTTGTATTTTTTTATTACAAATTGCTCAGCAATTGTACATGTGTTTATAAGGCTGTTTTGTTTTCATTTTTATTTTTGATATTTCTTTTTTAAGTATATCAATTTAACTATCAAAAATCTACGGTTCTTTCACTACGTTATTCCAAAAAAATATTTGTATTATATCTAATTTTTCAGTACAATTTTTCAACAAACCTACACCTTAAGACAATGTATATTTTCACGTAGGTACATTTCGAGGTAGTAACATTGGCATTGATTTATGCTATTTTTTATAGTTTAAACAAAGCAATGGTTGTTCAAAAACCGCGGTAAATATAGGACTTCAAACGGCAAACTGTATTTACTAACAATGTTTAACATGTCTTGTGTCATAACAGAATAAAAATATCGGTGGCATTAGGTAACCCGTAGGTACCTATAGGAATACATTTTTAATAATTTCTTCAATGTAGACAACGTTTTATTTAAAAATAAAATTACTTAATTTATACTAATAAAATAATATAATGTTTCTGTTTATTTGCTTGTACCCTAAAAGTTCCGAAACTACTGAAACCGATTTGATTTTTTTTCTCTCTGTTGGTAAGCTACACTCTTTCCAAGTACCATTGGATCCCGGTACGTGCAGTAGTTCCCACGGGCAATCGGCTTGTATTTTATAAAAATACGATTCTTAGATTGCTTAGTAGGTATTAGGTACAACTTATGTCCTTTAGGTAATCACGTATTACACAATCTACAACTTTCCATACGGGTCTTTTACGCGTTAAAAATAACTAGGTACTATAAAGATGACTCCATCTTCATTCTTAACTAAAATGACCTGAACAATTTGTTTGTGCCCGAATAATCTCAATTTTAATAAACAAATTACTGATCCTTAAAAAGATTCTGCGCAATACAAGGGCATATCTTAACAAATGTAGGCATATAATAACGAAAGTATGTATTGTGGGTATATCTGGATGTTTGTTCCTCAATGACTCTTTAACGTCTCAACAGATTGTGATTAAACTTGGCAGGAATATAGCTTACTAGCTGTTTACACGGATAAAATAGGTACATGTAGATGTGTTATTCAGGAGTAGTTAAGTTTTCCAACAGTTAATTATTTTTCAAATAGGTCCAGTTGTATAGTATTTTTTTTATCTTCTTTATTTAAGGGATTTGTACACAATGAGCGAGGTATCAATCCCATCGTACTTTGATAAACATATTGACTTACTTCCTAAATTAATATTGAACCTAAATTACTATCGGAACCTTTTACAAACAAACAAGCAAATAAAAGAATATTTCCTCTTCGTTATAAAGAGATTACGTCAGACATCATTTCCAACACCATTAGCTGATCTTTATGCTACCTTTAGAATAAAAAAGAGTCCATTTTAAGTACATAGGATTCCACTTTTCGCCAAATAAGCTGTAGTTTCCTTGATCAGCATAAATCTATATCTATGGTTTTGCGAGTTATAAAAGAAATACGCGATTTCGCATAAGGAAAAACGTATCTCTTTTGTTTTATGTTTATGCGTTTGTAATAGCTATTGTTATTTATTATTCTAGTTGTAAAATCAGCTGTTTATAAGAAAACTGTAAAAACTTTGACTTGGTAGAATACTTTAAACGAAAGTGGCTACTAACACATATTATCATCATAAATAATTGTGTGGTGATGATCAGTCGTATTCTTAAATATCTCTGTGATCAAAAAAAGAGTAACTGAAAAAAAAGAAGTTTCTTATTTCGTTCGTACCTAATATAATTTACATTTATTTTTAAAGTTATTACATTATACTTAATTGACTTAAACTTAACTTGATTAACGCTCAATCCTTCTCCGTGTGAGAGGAGGCCTGTGCCCAGCAGTAGGACTATAAAAAGGCTGTTACTTAACGTAACATTATACTTAATTAAACAAATGCTAAGGTACCCAACAGGTTTACAATCTACATTTTTACATAAAGAAACCCTTTTGTTCCACGGCAATTTTCAAAATAAAGCCCGCTTTCCCCATGCTACAACTACACAAGTAAATTAGTCATCGACAACAAAGTTTGGACAGTTCGTAGTTTGTTCGCAACATTGGAACATTTTCAGTTTTAATTTGATTACTAGCAATTTGCTCACAGTTGCACCTGCGTTTGTTTACTTTGGGTTTGAATAGAAACTGTATTTTTATGAAACGTTTTAGCTTATGAATGGGTTATAACTTATAACAAGTTTGATACACAAGAACCTGAATATATCTGAATTAAATCTCTACTATAGTATACAGGTGTTTGTGAAATTCTGGCTGTCATTTGAACATTGACATTCGTCACAAGACAGAAAGTCTGACGACCTCTCTTACCAAAGGCTATTGGGTTGCCCGGGTAGCTGAGTTGAGAAGGTTAGCTCGGCAGTCGCTCCTTGTAAAAAACTGATACTCAGCTGCACCTGGTTAGACTGGAAGCCGACCCCAACAAAGTTAGAAAAAGGCCAGGCAGATGATTATGATGATATTTGTAAAATTCTAGGTTTCTAAAGTTTTAGGGAGTAATTTCTGTCAACTGAAAACTCATTTACCGATAGAAAGATTTTATCATTTAAAGTAGCTCTCACAGAACGCAGGTTAAACCACGGAAAAACAGCTAGATTTTTGCCTAGATTAACATAAAGAACTTTTATTTGCACGATCCTTAAAAATGCATCAAAAAACGACGAAATACAAGTACTTTAATATTTGCAAAAGTATAAGACTTCAAAATTGCACTCAAAGAATTTTCGTCGAGTATCCACGATATTAAATTGTAGGAAGGAAATAGTGAAATGGAATTTCCTTGTCGACACGAAAATCTTTATCCGTTGTCTGTCTTTGTCGGGAAATTCGATGAGGGTCAAACCCTAAACTTTTCGGAACTCACATCAAGGAATATTGATGGCCATTATATTCGTGCCTATACTAGGTTAGAAAAGATTTTATTGTATACCTACACATATATACAGACTAGGTTCTACTAACAATTTCATAGCCAGAGCCAGATAAAAAGTAGCCTTCTTTATAAATGAGTTTGCCAGTTGAAGCTACGTCTCACTGAAATAATTTATCAAATCGGTCCAGAAGTTCCTGTTATGAGCGTGTTCGAGCAAGCAAACAAACAAACTCTTCAGCTTTATTTACCTCTATAGTGTAGATTTGAGGAAGACTAAAGAAAATAAGTTTTTTGGTCAAAAATGCTATAAAAAAAGCTTAGATACAATCCTTTCTACATATTTTACTAGTAAAATTTCCGTGGTATCACCCGCATATTGAAGAAACTTACACGTGACAGGGACCTTCCTCAGCGTACCCTTTAATAATATAAGTACTCAAAGATTTATAATAAACATGAAAGGAACAAAGCGATAACAAAGTCGATAAGTGCGGCATTCCCTTTGTCGGGAAGTTTGACAGTTTGTGCTAAAGTTAGTTTGCAAGTTATTTGTCTGCGGTTGTAAAATTTCACGTTTTAGCTAAGTTATAAGCCTTGGTAACAGTTCCCCACGGCTTTACCTCAGTTCTTTAAGAATTTTATTGAAAAAAGTCCTTACATCTTCATAGCTTTTTCTCAACTAAATTATGCCGAGGTCGGCTTTCAGTCTAACCTTACTCAGGTTTTACATGGATTGACTGCCTATTTCCCATCGTCAATCCAGTTACCTGGGCCACTCGATATCCTTTGGTAAAATTGATTATGAGATATTCTGGCGTTTGATTACCTGTGAATACTGCCAAAGACCCACATTTAGCGTGTTGTCCGAAATACGCAGGAACTTGTTATGACATTAATCGTAGGTCCACTGAACCGATAAATTGGCTAGTTTCTGCTTTAAGCTTACACGTAACTATATTGCGTACGTTTAGAGAATAATCTTCATTATGATGTGTAATAATCTTTTATATTTACATTTCATGTTAGTAATATAAAGTAAATTTTGCCGATGATACAGAATCGCTACTTCATAAGTCACGTAGTATTGATTTCTGACACTTACGCGAATATTACACATTTAAATAAAACTACTTTTAAGGATTCGATCACGGTTATATTAATATTATTTAATCCCATCTGGACGTGACCATAGATGTTGTAAAGGATCCGAAACATCGGGATTAAATAATATTAATACAACCGCGATAAAATCCGTAAAAGTAGTTTTATTTAAATCACTCAGTACCTTTCACACATAATCCAATTTCACTCTCTAAGTCCTAGTTCCCACAAAAATGCATTACTCCCTTTATTTAGTTATTTCTCTTACAATCGTTTTTATATTTTATCTACTTTTATAGCCTAATATTTTTGACATATTTCACTCCTGTCGCGGAATTGGTTCGGCAATAATATAGTGAGCAGCTGGGTATTTTATTGCAAAAGTTCAGAGTAGTGAGCAGGGAAGGGTTAAATGGGTACATGTACTGAGGGTGATGGAATAGACACCTGTCGAGTTGGTTAACATTTTGGATATAAATCGTTTAATAATAGTGTTTGTAATAATTAATTACTAACTATATTTTCTATTCATTGTTAGATTAGGAGCTGTACTTACGCTATGGGATTGTATTTTCATGAAAAGTATTAATTATCCTGGGACAATTCTTTTGCCCTTTCACAGCTTTTAGTTAACACTTGTAGCAATTATATGGATAATACAGTAATTAATCAAAATAGATCATTTATGCTAGATTGAATTAATAATAACTTCAATCAAAATTGCAATAAATTCACTTTATTAATGACTGTTCTAACTTCGCCTTATTATTTCAAAACTTAATACAACGAAAGCTTTCACATTTCCATAACAAACAAAACAAAATATATTCAATCCAACCAAACAAATCCCAATACAATTATTCAAAAATAAACGTTCAAAAATAATAATTTATAACGCCAATATGTCGACCGTATTATCGAGTAATACAGAATGTCAGAAGCGTACGTTTCAATCTAACTCTCGCATGCAACGGTCTTTTCGTGTTCCAAAGACGTACCCTTTGTTACAATCACGTTTGGGTAACAAACAATAGAAAGGGGATGCATGTGGCTGAAAAGGGATGCAAGGGGATGGGGAAAGACCCTTATGCAACAATATATTAGCTTTATTTAGGGCTTATCTTATCGATAGCTAATGCATAGCCAGTGTTTTATGGTACAAGTTTATCTGCTTATTTTAGTCAGTAGAAAATTGGTACGGTCTCTAACAGTCTGTTTTGTGATTGAACTGTAGGGTTGAATTTGTAGGGTTGAATGAATATATAAACTTGAGGGTTTTGTTGGTTGCATAAATTCTAGTTTGGAAGTCTATTTTAACCACAGACGCCGAAAGAGGTATGTTTTACCATATTTGTGTCCTTTTATTGTACCGTTGCCCTCATATATAACATAATCGATTCATCCGTGAGCATATTAAAATGTACAAAAATGAAGTCTGATAACGTTTACTTAAAATATGAAAAATCACAGATTATTCAGTATTATTCCAAGTAATACTGATATAGAATTTCCAATATTATTAACGATGGCATAAACGAGGATAAGCTTACCCATTATGTTTTAAGACCTTGTCGAATCACCATCGATCTTACCACACATTATACCAATACGCCTCCTTCTAATCTTCAGGATCAAAAGGTCTTATATTGTTTGTATCTACTCCCAAACATTTTATAAGAACAACAGAATATCGACGAAGCTATCTCAGATAAATCCCGTGTCAAGGTGAGGATTAGATTTTATCCCGCTAGTGTTGAGCGAGTTTCGAATAATCGAATAATTCATTCGAGCATTCGATTAATCAGTTATAACCACAACAGCAGAGTCGTAATTACATCAAACCGCAGCAACTGTAGAGAATTTGCATTTCACAGAATTGATTGAACTCAAATATTTACTGAATTTAAAAGCGAGCTTTTCAATTGATTGCAGAATATTTTTCCATCCTTTAACTTTCATAAAATAAATAAAGGAATCAAATTCATACCGATTTCCAGTAAATTCCCTTTATATCGCTTATAATCGAATAAATATTGTATTCCATTGTTTGCAATAACAAAACAAAATCGATTTTTAAAACATTTGGTTCATCACTAGGCGTGCCCTTGGGGTAAAGAATAACGTTTTTCTTTGTTATCTCTATGGATCAATAGCTCTTATTTGAATATCACCATAAAGGGTTGCGACAAAAATGTACCAATGTTATTGTGACATTTCTGAGGATATGTGGTACAATGTTGTACCTTTTGGGATTAAGAGATCGCTCCAATTTTATCTATCTTCCGGCCTCTAAGCCCGAGGGAAGGTATATTTTTGAGGAAATTGTTTTAGGATTTATTTTCTGTGTCATTCGTGTTGAGAGCTCGTGGCTAAAGTAACGGACGGGTCGATCGATTATAAAGTTAAGTGGTTGGTCGTGGATGGGTGACCGTCTTGTAATGACGAGTGCTTCCATTTTTGGAAGGTATGTTAATAATACCGTGGGTCCCGGGTGTCATTTGAACATCTTTGCCAGTCGATATTGGTAGTCAGAAGCCAGAAAGTCTGACAACCAGTCTTATCAAGGGATATATCGGGTTGCCCAGGCAATTTTCAGTAGCTAGTTAGTTAATGAAGGTATGATAAAAAGCCTTTCTGAATCGAGGGTTTACCGTGTTGCCTTAGAGCGTCTATATATGTTAATAGTATTTCAAAACAGAAGCTTTGGGCATAACCACTAATTATCCCAAACTACTAAAGGATAATTAGTACGTGACTGGAAATAAGCTTTGCAACGTTATATTGTTGTGTTTCAGCATTATATTTAGACTAGCTGTTTCCAGTGACTTCCAGTAGGAACAACTTCCCGAACATGGATAAGGAGTAGCAATGTTGTTGGCCCTTTGAAATGTTTGTTACTGTTTATTTTATTTTTAGATAAATGTGTGTATCTTTAAAGGTTGGCAACTATTCATTAAATAGCAAAGATAGACAAGGTTGAAATAAATTCAAACTAGGTACTAATAACGTTATTTTCTCAGTAAAATTTTATTATCCACGAAAAGGAAGTTTCGTAGTTATGTGTGAAATAAATCAATCAATTGAACACGATTGCTTTTATGTGTCGGATGTTTTTCTTTTAAATGTTATTTGTGTGTGTGTGTGAGAAGCCAGTGTGGTGTATGAGTCATTTCGTAAAGGTCGAACCTTAATGAAATCTGTGAGATAGACTGTCTTGACGTAAAACAATCTTGTAAAAATTGGAAGCTCATCTCACCATAGTTGGGTAAAGGAGCGTTTTTGGTACTTAAAGAAGGGTATATCTCTAAATCCCTACGTGCTAGTGCAACTTTATGTTCTGGACTTCGATTATGTATCAAATATTCTACAAGAAATTGTATATTTCACCTTTGCACCAAAAAAAATATATTTGTTGACCAGTGTTATTGATTAGATAACACATGGGTGATAAGAATCTCTTTTCAAAAGGCGAAAAATATCTAACCAAACATCAATTTCTCGAGAACGTCCACTTAAAACTTCAATTGCTATAAAGGTGACTCCACAGGTTGCTATTGTACGTACGTGGCCGCGAATGGTCACTAGACGTACATTTGCGATTCAATGAGTCTCGCGTCTGGCTGGACCAATTGTCGCGATTGCTGCTTTACATAAGCTCGGATGTTCCGTCCGGTTTTGTTTGAAAAGCATGCTGGGAATCGAATTTGATTTAGGTACTTTTGAGTGTAAAAAAGCATGTTACCTGGATAACTGGGTTTAGCAGTCGATCCATTCACGAAAATTGATGGGTTCGTATGGAAGCGGAACTCAACACAAATTAGGTAGGAAAGTTTTAATTGTAAAATGCTTAAAGTTATACTGTTATGAATAAGTTACCACATTTGCTATAGTGTTTCTCCCCTTTAAAATGTTGGCTTTGTATAAAAACATGAGAATTCGTTGTTTGCCGAGATGTCGATGTGTTGTCGATGTCGACATCCTAATATAAGATCCTCTCAAAGGTTTTGTATAGCAATACAAGCCATGACATCACTTTACCTCAATCCAGTCTAGACTAAGGTTATGACATCACGATATAATTAAGAGGATAATAAATAACCATATAACCTAAGACGCTAATATACCACTTAAAAGCTTTATTAACATATCGGTTTTAGGGTCATTTTCACTAACAAGCTAACCGACCTTTTTGCTGGGGAGTTTGTTGCGCAAATTCTTCTTCCCAGCAAAAACACATAGGAAGTGGTGAAGGGCGGGCGTTTTGGGGGCTGCCTTTTATAAATTTCTGACGTTCTAAAAGTGCTGTTTTGTAGCCTAATTTGAATAAATGACTTTTGATTTGATTTGATTTGACCGAGAAACCGAGAAACAAAACAGCTGTTTAAACTAAAACCTCTAATAGTAGAAGGTTTAGTCAATATTGCTTGAATCCCTTGTTTTTAAAACGAATCATTACTAAACCAAAGATGAATAAGTTCGAAGTACATAGTCTGTTTTTCTTAAAAAACACTGTTTACTTGGAAAATAGAACGTGAAAATTCATAGTAAACAGTTGGTTTAAGATAATTGAGGTTTATACTATCAATGAAAAGCTAAAAATAATTCCAGGATCGACGTAAAAATGTTAAAACACCGATAACGTAATCAACTATTAGTGAAATTGACCCTTAACTATCAAGATATCCTACTCGCAATAAAAAGTTGTACTTAGTATTAATAAACTTGTCGATAAGAGGTCGATAAAAATGAAATAAGTAAATCTAGAGCCTTCCATAGTACGTACCTATCTCGGTTCTCGGTGAAGGTAAACTGGGTAAAGGTGTGTGCATAGTAAAGTACACGTTAATAAGTGGCTATTATTTCGCAAAACTAGTTTTTCCTTGCACTCCATCAGATTTTTATACTGCTAGTATAATTGAGAATAAATAAAACTTCAAAACGTCTAGATTAAGTCTAATTTTTATGATCATAATTCTCGAATTCATAAGACTTGACTGGACTAAATATAATTGTAATATTTCTAAATATTTGTCAGAATACTTAAATAAGTTTTTATTTTTTTAAATAGCTCTGTTTCCTGTTCATTGGTATTTTTAAATTGTTGAGAAGATAGATCACAACTCGAAAAGGTGCACTTACATACAATGATTATTTGAGGTGCATTACTTTCTGCAAGAAACGAGTAAAACCGCAGACAAACTGAAGTGACATACACAGAATTAATTCTGTAGATATTATGTTATATTTATCTTCGCATTATGCCAATCAGAACCAGTTTATAGTGTGTTACTTGTACGAACAAACACAAGGTGTTCGCTGAATCAATATTTAAGTATCCCATGCTCGTTATTGAGAGCAAATGTTTGAATTTTATATAACACCTGTAATATTGTTACGTGGGAATAATGGAATATTCTTTGGTATAATGAAAAGTCCTTCAAACGGCCTTGGTTTCGGAGAAAATGTATCTTCAAGTCTTCCGGAGTTTTCTCTAGTAACCTTGAGTCCGGAATTATTGGTTCAGCATTCAATCCAAAAAATATACTGAGTTACATATAAATTATTATGATGTGTTACATTATTGATATATGCATCGACTAACGTAAATGATTATGTCTTATGGCTTATGCCATCTGAGTTTTACCGTCTTGACATCTCTCAATTGCCCTGAATGTGTGCATAACCCGAGATTGATCTACTTACTCCCATTTATGTGAGTGTGTGTGAATCTCCGATTACCTTAACTTTTTTATCCAAAGCGAATCTTTTTCTCATTTCCTTAATTTAAAAAGAAAAAGCTGTGAAAGAATTTAATTAAACATACTGTCTATGTACGTTCGTCGTTTGTCTAATATCCCGGGAGCGGAAATAATTCCAAGCGCGTGCCATGAAAAGGAAGAATATATATAAAAGAATATCGATTCTTGAGGAATATAAGAATCTTTGTGTTACACTGTTGCTATGTAAACATTACATTATGTTATGTAAACTATGGAAGGTGGGAAATTGAAATAATACTAGTCTTTGTATGCACTTACCTTTAAAACGAATGCACTGGTTTGGGGTTGATGCACAAAGGTGCGGTTTTAGTTGAATACTCGAGATGTTTTTGAACAAAAGTTTGCAACATCATTTTAGGGTTTAATTATTTCGGTAAAGGCGACGGTACAGTTGTACATTCAGACAGGTAAAAATGTACAGAAAGTTCTACCCGGAAAGCAATTATTAAACAATATTACTCTCTTATGATCTCTCTTAGAGGTCTGTTTTACAATTAGATAATTATTTTAGCAGTCAAACTGATCCCCAAAATGAGCAACCGAACCAAAGAATCGATCTCCCTACTAACATACTATTCGTCATCCTCCAAAAAACCTCTTAAGACTCAAGCAAGCCTTTTTAAAATTCGTTTTAAGCTACTCTCAAGCTTATCCAAGCAAACAAACATACTGCTGAAGTTTTTTGGGCCACCCAGTCCAGTCCTTTGACACAAAAGGCTGGTTTCTTTAGTAAATTCAGGCAGTATTCATGCTTCAGATTGCACAAAGCCGACGGCTGGTATATGCTCATTAAGTTTTCAAAGCCCGTGTGTGCTAGGAGATTACTTGGTACAAGCAAAGTGCATATAAATTATGCTTTTAATAGGTGGTCGTGTAGTGGTTTAAAATTTTACAGTGTTGGTACAAAAAGGGTAACATTTTGTTAGAAAAAAATGTGACTGTCTATATTAACTTTATTTCTGTGTCTATGTATATCTCTACACTTATGAATAACTAGCTTCTGCCCGCGACTTCGTACGCGGATCCTGTCCCTTATGCCAGCGACTACGGGATCAGCAAAATCAAAGATCTGAATCGTCTGATATTGAATTTTAAGGGCCCGTTGACTTGAAAACAACGGATACGCATAATCATTAGAAACGTTCCATATATTTAATTTTTGTACTTACTTCAACGGCAAAAGCACAGCAGACTAAATAAAACGCTGAGAACTGAACCGCAATAGACGTGACCATAGGGACAAAAGTAGTGATTCTAATTAGTCCGCATTTACCTAAGTTGTGTGTGGCAAAAATATTACACGTATTATTACGTAAAAAAAACATTAAATATTACTGAGATGACAAAGTCGTGGTGACTTAGTGGAAGTCGTGGTGGTTTAGTGGGTAGAGAACCAATCTCTCAAGTATGAGCGTGCGTCTTTGATTCCAGGTCTGGCAATTACCTGTCAATGCAACTTTTCTAAGTTCGTATGCACCTACTTTCTACGTATATTTTGGATACCAATGACCGTTATTTGGAGGGGATGTTAAACTGTAGGTTCCGGCTGTCATTGAACATTCTTGGCAGTCGTTATGGGTAGTCAGAAGCCAGTAAGTCTTACCAAGGGGTGTTGGGTTGAGCGGGTAACCGGGTTGTGGAGGTCAGATAGGCAGTCGCGCCTTGTCAAACACTGGTACTCATTTGCATCGTGACTGGAAGTCGACCCTAACATAATTGTCACAAAGGCTCTTGAGATAATAACGACAATAATAAAATGAAATATAAGCACCGCAGGACATCTGAGGCTGATGACGGGAAGTAGCGACCCCGCGGGGCTGTATATACTGAGTTCTCCAGGGAGAGTATACTGTCCCCCATGTTGCTATTCAGTGACTGATTCCCGGGGGCCCAGTAAGTGAGCTGGCGAGTTTCCACCTGCCATTTTTACATGTATCTAATACATTGTCATCGGCAGGTGCCATAGTTCCCGTAGTTTCCCCATTCCTAGTCCATTAGCATCCCATCACAATAGCCCAAGTAGTTTTCATCCACAGTTAGCAATAGTATAGCACAGAACCGGGGATTGTCTTTTTTTTAATGACGTTCACCGGGGATTGTCCTTGGGTTCATTTCTATATTGTATAAAGGGATCGATCGTCGGTTTTGTGTCACCATTTCATTAAAGTTGTCTCAAAAGGGCTTCAGCGTTTTGGCTTCGGCCCCATGTTCGCCTCCCAAAAATTCGGAACTCTGTAGTCCCGAGGTCCGGAAGAGACATAAGTAAAAAATAATAATGAGATAAAACGCAACAAATTCGGAGAGTGGGGGCTCGTGACGCCACATCTAGGTATGTAAAATTTGTACTAAGCAGTGATTTAACACAAAATTCAAGCGTGTTATATCTTCGTTATTATTTGTTTGTGAGAAGGAGAAAAGAAAAAATACGTGTCCATTATTTTAGGGTTATCTAAAAGAGGAACCAATTACTTTTTTTGATTCACCATACTTATTTCATAACATTCATTTCTATACATTTCAAGTGTAGTATTGCTCTTGAAGTTCCACATCAGGTGTTCCAGATCTTCGATTTTTATACGTCAACAGAGAGTGCTTATCAGATTGAACAACTTTTGCTAAAAAGTCATACCTCTATATGCTATAGTCTAGCTGGGCCCCTGGATTTCCACATCAGGTGTTTTAGATCTTCAATTTGTATAAGTCAATAGAAAGTGCTTATGAAATTGAATAACTTTTGCTAAAACGTCATACCTGTATATGGTACAGAGAAGCTGAGCTCTTGGGGTTTCACATCAGGTGCTCCAGATCTTCAAATTTATTATTTCAGCAGAAAATGCTCATCACAAGAAACAATTTTTGCCATGGCACCATTTTTGTATCTCTTATAGTTTTGTTGGTCTGTTGGAGTTCTGCATCAGGTCTTCAAGTTTCGAAGATAAATTATAGCCTATATGTTGACCAGGCTTAATACTGATACAACAAAGAAAAAATTATTGAAATCCGTTCAGTAGTTCGGAAGATTAGCGTGTACAAACAAACAGACATACAGACATACAGACATACAGACATACAGACAAACAGACAGAATTTTTTTTTTGGATTTGTGCTCCACTGCTGTTTCTAAACCCCACCCAATTATTATTTTTTTAATATACTCAATGTACAGACACAGTTTTTTTACAGATTTATTAAATGTATAGATATAGAAGAGCCAACATCTGCTCGTGGCTCAGAAACTATTGGAAACTATTGGAGAACTATCCCAATACAGGCTGTATTTCCCAAGGGACGCGGGTGAAACCGCGAGACAATCGGTAGCCAAATATATTTTGGTTATGGTTGAAGAATAAACACACCTTGGCCATTGTCTAAAAACACGCGCAAGGGCTTGTCAAGGGTATGTTTAAGTTAATATGCTTTTATTGATACATTTGTGTAAATAATACATGGATACATAGATATTGTTATTCTAACAGTATTAGATGGAAAAATAGAACGGATTTTGAAACGATTTGCTCGTAGCCTCTAGCGATATACCTATTGGAATAAGGAAAGATGTATCATTGTAATATACTAGGGTGTTTAGTTAAGAACGCGCGCACACTACAAAGATTTAGTCGGCCGATAAGTATATGATTTTTGCCTCATAAAGCAGTATGAAGATGAATGGAAGTACACACGTAAGAACGATTAGGTATTTGCTCGATATCGCACTAACTAAAAACTTTGATTGAATTCACAATTTTCTTTTTTTTTTCCTACTTAAAAACTCAGCAGTGGCTTAATACATGTTCGCACAGTTTTTAAATATATTTTTGCAACATTGGTCTTCAAATTACCTAGTATGTACCTTATTTAAGTTACTTAATTTGGACAATTCTCACGGTTAGTTAGTGTTACTATAAGTTGTTAGATTGGAAAACCAAACATGGTCGATGTTTTCACATGAATCGATGCTCGTTCTCAAGTTACCGTTGTCGATTCGTGTTTATATGAAGCGTGAGAATAAAGATGTTATAGTTTATAAGTATTGTCATTTGTTAAATGTACCTATATACTACCTACTATAACATAGTCTTCTTCTTCTTCCTGCCCTGTTCCCAAGTTATTTGGGGTCGGCGCAATATGTTTCTTGCTTCCATTTCTCTCTGTCAGACTAAGCCGGAGCTGCGGGATTTTTCGAAAGAGTTACCGCGTAACTCACAGCAGAAGGAGTCATTTGATGATTTTAGCGTGTGATTTTAGTGGATATGTAAAAAAATACGTCATATTAACATACAATCCCTTCTTATTCATGTTCTCTTTCAGGCAGTCAATCCATCTTTTCCTCGGTCTCCTTCTGTCTCTTCATTCTTTCATATTTAGCGTAATTCCCTAGTCTCTAGTCTAAAAGTTTTCATGAGTATTTCACTAAGTTATTAGATATGAGATACGAAGAGGGTTTTCTGTGTGTAAATCTGTCTGTCAGGATTTTATTTAACTAAAAATTCGTATCTTATACATACAGTCTAAGGCCTACATACAGACAAAGGTGATAGACGACGTTTTATTCGCGTGAGGGAAGTGGTTCATTCCTCCTATTCATTACTCTTCGAGCGTCCAGATGAGCAAGCTTTGTTATGATTCCCACAAGATTGATGTAAACGCTAGGAAATCTAGAAAACCCTTCAGAGCGACCCTTATTATAGATCACAGAGATGACACAAGCTTTCGTCCACAAGCCAATTAAAGTTAAGCCGTTTGTTTGCAGGTCAGATTTGAGAAATGTCGTTATGAAATGAAAGCTTATGTTGGGGGTCACAACATGTAATATTTTGTATTGTCTTGCTAATTGGTTGAACTTGGTTATGTTAATTAAGTTGTGTCTGGATGTTGTGTTTTTGATATTAAAGCAATTCCAATTAATTGTTGCTTGCTGTGAACAAATTATTACTACAGTTTATACCTTTGTCGCTGAAAATATTACATAGATCCAGATTAATATTAAAACTAAACATTTTAACGGATTAATTATGTACTTTATAATTTGTCATGCATATTTATGTAAGTTCAATTACCTATATACAACTAAATACTCCTATTGTTGCAAAAACACATTAGATACATAGCATATGATCCTGTAATAAATCCTGTAAGAAAGATGACTATATTGTGAAGAGAAAACGGTATAATTACTTTTGTTTACCATTGTTATGAACACTCTTCATATAGCTTTTCTTTATCCATTAGCGTCAATATGTCTCACTTGATAGATGACTGACAAATTGATATTGGTGGAAGATTCTTGGGAACGCACATTATAGAGGTACCTTCTCTTTGGTATATTATCTTTCCTCTTTTATCATAAGATTTTTAGAATATTATACGAGTAAAAAAATATTAGGTTTTCATGTATTATTTGAGAGAAAGGGTAACAGTTAATTACATCCCACCAAAAACATTAAATGTAAAAAAAAGCCAATCCTCTACGCAATTCCTCCACCGTAAAAAGTTTTGAGATCGCATAGAAGCCAAGTCCTGTTCTACTTTATTTGTAATAATAAATCAATATTTTGTGACTATATCAATAGTTTCGTTCACTTTACAATAATATTGACTTGGCCATGAGCACAATAAACTGCAAATATAATACAGCATATCTTGGAGAGGTGAAAGTCAAACATGAAGTTTAATATCACAGAATTAAATACTTTTAGTTTATTCAATTGTTACTAAATGACCGACAGTCAGTTTCATCCAACATCAATGAACTGCACATGTACTATGGCGCATGTTTAGTCCATGGTGATCTCAAATTCCAATCAGTCCATAATCAGTCCAATCGTAAAATCATGTCCATATAGAATTTATCAATCGCACATTATTTCAAGGAGCGACTTTTAACTTGTGCTCATGGCCAAGACAGTATTATTGTAATGTGAACAAAACTATTGATATAGTCACAAAATATTTATTTATTATTACAAATAAAGTAGAACAGGACTTGGCTTCTATGCGATCTCAAAACTTTTTACGGTGGAGGAATTGCGTAGAGGATTGGCTTTTTTTTACATTTAATGTTTTTGGTGGGATCTAATTAATTTTTTGTAGGTCTCTTTCTTCTCTAAGTATATAACAAATTAAATTAACTTACATGCAACTAACTAAATATATAACAAACTAAATATGTACACCTAAAGTAGCACGTAAACAATATTTTTTTTTAACCTAAAAAAATTCGAAATTGTCGAATTTTTTAATCGAATAGCTTTTAGAATAAAAGAGATTTATATCAGAGGTAGATGACGCTATCACATGAAATTATTTGATTTTTTTTTAAGTACTACTTATACTAAGCTATGTAACGAAACCATAGCGCGATTTAGACCAGGACAACGCCACCTATCGAGCGAGCATGCAGTGTTTATCGCACTGCATTAATATGAAAGATTTTATCATTATTCATTTCATTTAAACCTAGCTTTTTTATTCATATGTTGTATATTTAATACATAATAACAATATACCACTACGTAACAATAAAACAAATAGTAACATTTTGTACATAAATAAATAACAAAGTTATCAATGCAGTCAAAATTCATACACAATGTTCTTGAAAAACCGCAAATATAAATTTGTTTCCTATTTTTTTTATTAAGTTTTAAGGTTTTTATAATTTTCCCTTTATATGTAGCTAATAACCTACCTTGGTGCCAAATTTGAAGGTTCTAAGTTTGCTAGAAGTACCTTAGACTTTTGATGATCGGTCAGTGAGTCAGTGACAAAATGGTGTAACTTTGATCGCTCATAACTGGTAAACTATTTATTCAAATGTCTTGTAATTTTGAGACTGAGCTTGTTCTAATACTTACTCTTGGTCATCGAAAACCTAAACTCCTAGCTTTGTTCACATGGAAGATACAGGGGACTGAAATAGCCGCGAAACGCTTCGAGAAAAGATGGTACGGCCGTGCCCGCTTTGCTCGAGTCTTGGCTGGGGCACTGCCGTGCCCTCAGATACGTCGGATATGTATGAATATGATTTTGAATTTCTTGGTACTTATATTGGACACGAATTACAACTTTATATTTTAGGTAACATACAAGATATTATATATATACAAGACATACATAATATAATATTTCTACATAATCAACTAAATTCCAAAACCACACCAGTCTATTCTCTTTTCACTCAAGTACTATTTAAAAATTCAATTATTTTAACCGAAGCTAAACTATTCAAAACTCTTCCCCGAGCTTACTCAACTGGCTTTAACTAACACAAATATTGTGTCAGTTATAACTAGTTGAGTTAAAACTCTCAGTTAAACTTTAACCCGTTGGTTCGTCCGTCTGTTAGTTTCATCACGGCGGTATTAAGTTGCATCTACGAGATGCTGGAAGGGTTATCCTAGGAGGGCGATTCAAGGTATAAGCGAAGAGCGTTTCATCTCAATTACTTAAAAAAAAAATCTGTTGACTTTTATTTATGAATAAAAAAACATAACAATGGATAAAATGTCTTTGGTAAATGGATTATTTTATTCACCTTACTGTAATAAGAACGATCCATTTAATAACCATCATATTATGATATGCTATTTATGTGAGCTGTGCACTTTCAGATATGTACCTACTTAATGATACTACATTGAATTACATTCCCCACTATGAATCCCAAAAGTGCACTTAAATATTTATTAAGACACCCAACTCTTGACCAGATCTAGGATACAAGTAAATCTTTGCCTTAAACTTTCTTTTTGTTAACGGCAACCGAGCTATGCAGCCCTACTCGCTGCTATAGATAGTTGTTGTCAAACAATAAAACAAACTCAGTCATTTTAGAATCGCTGATCGTTATTAACTTGTACCACACAATAAGTGAGCACTGATTACTTGTACAGATTTCAATCAGAGCCCGAACAATGTTGATTGTGTCGTTGAATGAGGGCGCTCGATTGAGCCGCTTCTTTATTTTACGACCGTTTTCAGTTACGCGACCCCTTTTTATTTTCTTTATTGTTGAAGTTTTTTTTGAGGATATAAGGGCTATCGGCTAGTTAAAGCGTAGTATATATTTTTTGAAAGAATATCGATTTCATATTACATATATATAATTGCTTTTAGGAATAATGGTTACATTTTTATGTTATGGTATGTATGACATCTACGGATTTTTAGCTAAGCTAAAAGCTCTTTTTATGAGTTCATTTTTTATGGTATCATTTTCACAAATAAAAATTCTGTTATTTAAATGTTTGTAAAAATATTGTTATTTCTGGTATAACAATGCTTTATCCCTTTGGATCTAATCTTGTACCAAAAACGTTTAACATAAAATATAATTTAAGTAAATTACCCTAATCTTTATTCATAACCACTGAATGAAAACCAGTAGCACCAGCGTAACTGGTTCAGAAACCATTGAAATGATTTATGAAGTGTCAACATTTTACCGGTAAAATAGGGTGAAGAATAGTCTTTTTTGAATCTAGTTTTTATTGTAAATAGATGGAGAAGAAGTAATGAGAACTGCTTAGTAATCACACTATTATTACAATGGTGAAAGTTTGTGAGTATGTATGTGTGTATGTTTGTAACTATCGAGGTAAACGGCTGAACGGATTTTGATGAAACTTGGCACTACTTAGCAATAATCACAGTACAGGTTAAACATTAGAATAAGATAACCTTATTATAGGCCTAAAGCTTATGCCACCCGAGGATAGCATAACTTTCCAACAGTAAAAATGTTTCCAATTAAAATATTGTAAAAAATGACCTCATTATAATAATATATTAGTAATTATTATAGTACTCATTATATTAGCAACTAGATAATAACTGCCACAAGAAAAGCAAAACAAATTACTTTCTGCACTTACTTACCCTCTAAACTTAAACTAAAATCTTGTTAGAATCACTCCCTTGGCTTACAATAAGCAACAAACCTTTGCCATTTAGAACTAGTTAGGAATAGCATTAGGTCCATTAGATGTACGAACATTAGCTTCTAAATTAATGTTAGCTGAACAACCTTGTTTGCATAATGTACTTGAGTAATGTAATTATGTTCTAAGGTGAGTTGGGCTGCGGGATAGTTCGAAAGAGTTACCGCAGCCCTGGTACATAAACGGCTCCATAAGGAACATGGTGGGTTTTTGTCTGATACTCCCCATACTACACCCACAGATTTCCCAAAGAAAAAATGTAGGTTAGTGGCTACTTTGAAACCAAAAGTCTTCAACAAAAAAAGAACACCTAATTGAAGAGTTACGCTAGAAAAATGAAGATCAAAACTTGGTAACTAACAATGCGATTTTACAAGACTTCAGAATAAGCTTTGCCTTTTTTGTTGTCTGAACAAGGCATATTACTTGGATCAAACTTACAAATTCTTATTATTTTTCTTTTTGTTTCGTGGCCTCAGCTTTACATATATATAGAACTAGCTTTTGCCCGCGACTTCGTTCGCATGGAATTGTGACTTCCGGCATATTTTTGGTTTGACCAATAGATGGCGCTACATGTCCGGAATAAATTTTATTTTTTATTTTTATTTTTTTTTGAAATAAAAACTATCCTATGTCCTTTCTTAAGTTCCAAACTATGTCTGTACCAAATTTCACACAAATCGGTTCAGTAGTTTAGGCGTGAAGAAAAGACAGACAGACAGACAGACAGACAGAGTTACTTTCACATTTATAATATTAGTTAGGATAACAAAATATTTTTAATACAAATAATAATCTACTAGCTGTCAAGGCATCAAACCCTTCATACCTTAGTGGGACTCAAAATCTTTATTTAGTTACAAATACGTGAAGGTACACTAAAGATTATCTCATTCTAACTCCGTCTGTATCAACACACGGTTGGTACAACTTCATTACAATAGCAATCTTGTGTAGTTGCAAATTGCGTACGTACCTTTGACAATAGTCAACCGTCTGCCATGTGACAAGCAATTGATAACGATAAACTAATAATATCTAGGTCTTGTAGAATATTGGTCTAGGTTCTTCTCGTTATAAATATCTAAGTTTCTAAAATTATGTCTTGATGTCGATAGTTCGACTCATAGCTTGGTTAATAATGGTGACTTTAGCATCATACATATGTTGAGTTGCAAGGAAATAGTGGATGGATTGTGTGAAAGAAGATATGGCTGGAAAGTCTGGGAATTATGTAGGTTATGTGATAGCATCAAACAGAGAAGAAGAAGAATAGTTATATACAAAGAAGAAGGTATTCTGCGACTCCAAATAAAAATTGGGGCAAGATGATGAGATATTAATATTAAATTATGAGTTTCAAGTTAAGTAAAGCCCTAGATCCTTAATAGTACAGAGTTTGATGATATATCAATAAATAATATTACAGACACAACTTCAAAAGGCAGAAGATTTGTTTGATTGTTTGCTCTCTTCATTACAAAAGCAACCTCCAAAATTAACCATTTAACTCTGAAAACGTTTGCTATATTCTCTCATCACCTACCAGAGTAAGCCTAGGCACACAAATAAACTCTGTAACAAGCGGTTTAGTTTTGAAACAAACAGACCGACATTTTGATGAGTTTGTTTTCGACGAAATTGCTTTTAGCCGCGAACATACGTCGGTGCTGCGTGCGGTTGTCCGAACGAATGTTGCCAATTTATACTCGTATTTTGCGAAAAACTTTTTTGTTTCGATTTCATTTTCCTTCTGTGAAGCATGGTTGTATTTCTGTGCAGTTTGCTTTTTATATAGAGGAAGTGAAGCATATTTGGAATACCAGTTTGTTTTTTGAAAATAAATTGAAGGAGAAACGGGATAGCTCAATAAAAAATACATTAAATTATTGTCAAAATATTAAACTTTAATAATGAGAACAATCAAATATAAAAAATACCAGATATATTATCAAAATGCCTATCAAACTAAAAATACTCCAAAAACGTGATTTGACTTAGGGTGCAGATAATTTGGAATATAGTATTCCAAATTATATTCATTTTTTTTTCTTTGAAAATTGCTAACACTTTTTCTTAGAAACTAATAGAATTCTAAATGTTTTATAGTCATTGGCTCTTTACAAAAAAAGAAACTTTTACAAAAAAATAAAACCGACTCCCAAAAAACTGAAAAGCAAAAAAAACACGGTATTCCAAATTAACAACACGCCAACTTAACTTAAAGTTGCATGTCAAATTTTTAATTCTAGAAATATTCACAAAATCATAGTAATATCTTAAACTAACAAGGTCACTCCGCAATTAAAATAATTACAATAAAGATTTAGAGTATTACAGCAAATGATTACCACTGATTGCATTCTTACCGAAAAAGTTTTCAAATCAGGCTTCTCGTTCGCTGGGGGCTGGTAGCCGAAATGTCAAGATAGCGTCCTGTTTTTAATGCTGTATGGCTTTGTGTATCGTTTGACGTTATGTTTACGGCATAAAAACTCAGATGGCGTTTATATATATTTAGATATCGAAGTATTCCAAGTTACCTGCAGTATTCCAAATATGCTGCAGTTCCTCTACTGTTATGAAAGTTATTATAAAGTGGACTATTGCTGCAGGAATTACTTATAAGGTCTTTTGAGGTTTATTCCATTTCGTAGATCATATGATGCTGAGGGTTTAGCGTTCGCATGACTATAATTCTAATCAAAACAGATGTGGAAGTGTGGATGTGTGGATTGTAGCATGTTTGCTCTTTCACTTAAAACTACATAACGGTTTTAAATAAAACTTGACAAAAATAACATCTTTGTTTAATAAATAGGGTACTTTTGACCAGGTATGCGAATTAGTTCCCTTAGCATGCTGATCAAACCGCGGGGAACATCTTAAACTATAAATTCCTCTGTTCACATGCTTCTGAGCAATTTATAACGAAGTCTTGTCTTTTCCAGGTCGAGTAAACGGTGACGTAATGACCCAAGCCCACGAGCCACTAAACATAATGGACGGTACAAACGCTGACTATTCTACAAAGACCAAGAGGGGGGTTTACCTCTCCAAATGTCTGGCCTTCATAATCCTCGTGATTTTTGCGCTAGCCCTCGTGACCGCCTCTTTATTGGTCTACAACTACGCAGCATGCCCTAAAGTCGACCAATTGGCGAATGTAACGAAGTACGAGCTCTGCCATTGTGACCAATCAAAGCTCTTAGTCTTACCACTGACGACAGAAAGCAGTAGATCAGTCATACCCCTAGAGACTACAACACATTCTTCAGTGACAAACATCACAAATCTCTGGCTGCCTAAACACGTGAAGCCAGAAAGATACTTTCTGAACATAACACCTTATATCTATGAAGGGAATTTTACCTTCGATGGAGAAGTGACAATATATCTGACTATTGTTGAAGAAACAAAAGAGTTAACTTTCCATGGTGTTGAATTAAAGATACATGAAATAAGGATCCATGAAATAGATGACGATCACTTGATATACATTGTTAGACATTTGGAAGATGTGCCTAGGAATTTTCATATTTTGACATTGGGATCCAGTTTACTGGTTGGAAGACAGTATGTTATGTCCGTCAGATATACTGGACTGTTGAACGATAACCTACATGGATTCTACAGAAGCTCGTATGAAGAGAAAGGAGTTAAAAAGTAAGTGGGTACTAAGTTTTTCTTTTAAAAAGAGATTGGCAATATTGTATTTGGACTCGAATTTAGATTTTGATAATTGATGTGATCTTAATATAGTATGTACTTGGGCAAAAGACATAAGAAGGGGACTATTTAAAATAATACGACGTCAAAATGACTATATTGATAAAGATGAAACAATTTACTAGTAGAAATACTCATGTTAACAGTTTTCGCTCCACATTTGCACACAGGTGGGACGACCGAAGCATATAAATTATTATGATTATTGAAGTACAAGGTAACCACGTAATAGATATTTATTGGAATTGGCAAAATGCCTGGCAACGGATACTTTTTTATATTTATATTTAATGTCCCTTCCAGAAGATTGGAACATGAAAGGAATTTGTAATATAGTTAGGCCTAGTTGAGCAATACTTGGGGAAGTTTCGCGTAGCAACAAGTTGAATGAACTGGCATAGGATTAACGAACTTATTTACGAAGTATCTGGTTATTTCGTAATAACCAGATACTTCGTAAATAAGTTCGTTAATCCTATGCCAGTTCATTAGATATCGATCGTCCTTAGATATCAAATATTACAGACTATAAAGGTGTGTTTGGACCAAAGGAACATAGAACTATACATAGAGTTAGAATAAAAGAATTTTTTGCAGCACCAATTCACGTTGTTCTCTTTACTTAAGTTCGCGTCTAGATAAATAAAAATGTAGTCCCTTTTTGTCCAGTATGTGGCTGCAACACAGTGGCCGGTAACATTGCAAGCAATCGCAGACATATAGCAACACATTGCTCAGCCTTAGATTGCTCGGACATCAGCAATACTTTTGTAATGTCTAGTGAATTTTTTGATAACATTGCAACCGTTTAGACAATATATTGAAAAATTTGCTGGTTCACCCTCATTACAAAACGTTTGCAAGAAAATTAAAACGAGCATTTTAAAGTGCCATGATTAAGTTAAATACTATTATGCTTCGTAACGTCTCGTTTTAATAACCAGTTATTACAATCTAGGACAAACTGTCAAGTTCAATAGTATCTGAGTACACTCTCGTGCATAAATATGTATGAACTTGCTGTTTTATTGAGTAATATACTACCGTGGTTTTAAAAACTGATCATGATTGTGAGTATATCGATGACATACTTATTAATTCGATAATTTGTTGTGTTAACAACGAAAAGAGAATGCATCTATGGGTCACTTCCATATAGTCTCTTGTGAGTCTTATTTTCGGCCATCGATAAGAATCACTCGTGATAAAAGGTTTCCTCATACATTATTTTCTTCAGAAATGTGATTACGTAAATATATACAAATATAGCTTTTGATCAAACATGTATTTTTGGAAGTGGTTATTCTCGGGTACAATGTTAATTTGGTAACGTGTGATTATTTGAAAAATGATCTATAGGATTTAAAAGTATACTTATTCCCCCTGCTCTTTTCTATAAATATACGTAATATAAAATATGCTCTAAAATCATAACTACAAAATAACAGGCGAACGAGTCACGTAACTCGACACATCTTGCTTCGGCCCATGAATAAACGCGTCGCATTGAATACGAACGACAGATTATAAGCAATAAAATCATTCTTTAATATTCTCCGTCGTACAATGGAGCTTCTAATTGCTTTCCTCGAGTATTGTTAGCGAAATTTGAATGCCATGGCCATTGGTTTTATGTTGCGGAATTGATTGGACATTTCGTCTGGCGACTGTATCTGAATTTTGGGTATATTTACGGTTGATTGGAGATTTGGCACCGCTGGAGTTTAATGAGGTGTAATTGAAACGCTTTTGTGGGTATATTAATGATGGTACTGGCCATTTGAATGGATGTCGTTGTAACTACTTCAGGGATATATCGAAGAAAGTCTTCATATTCGTTTTCTATGTATAACTTTCTTTAAAATCTATTCAGGTGTTTTTGATATGGTATAAAAGCGTACGTAGCTACATTGATATGGTAGTATTATCCCCTTTTTCAATAGGGATTATTTATGCACTAAGGAGACTCGACGATCTTTAATACCTACAGTAGGATAGAGGGTAACGTAAGACAATGATGATAAATAAATAGATGTAGATGACTGGCGGCTTGTAACTAACTTCTGAGCACAGATATCTACGTGCTATCATTAACGGCACGAATCTCAGTGTGTAATTGGAATCGAATTAATATTCCAGATGGATAGCAGTCACTCAGTTCCAGGCTATGGACGCTCGCCGTGCGTTCCCGTGCTGGGACGAACCAGCTCTCAAAGCAAAGTTCACTATCAGCATCGCACGACCAAACAACATGACATCTCTCTCTAACATGAACATCGTTAGACAGAGTCCGCAGTAAGTCTTGACGTTCAGCTTCAGTTAGTTTAAGGAGTGATAGATGAGACTCTTGAAAGTACGAGTACTTGCAGAATTTTTATTAAGTCTGATGAAAGAAGCTGTAACTAAACACTACTGAGAAATTTTCAAAAGAAAACGTTCATTGCAGTGCTCTTTGAAATATAATCCATTGCATTAAACGTCTTAGACTGTGCAACGCGTAATAGAATTAACAATACCTCTGCTGTTTATCTCATTAGCTGCAAGCTTTTACGCGCACAAAGTCATTAGAATATTACTTTATTACCCTAATAACTTATTCTAATTACCTTAAATTTTCACAGTGAGATACTCCCGGACTACACATGGGACCACTATGCAGAATCGTTACCAATGTCTACTTACTTAGTAGCATTCACGGTAACCGACTTCAAGAATATGACGAACAATAAGTTCTCGGTCTGGGCTAGAAGTGAAGCCGTCCAATCTGCTGCTTTTGCTTTGGAAATTGGACCCAAGATACTGAAGTATTTAGAAGAGTATTACAAGATAAAGTTTCCCTTGCCGAAGATAGATATGATTGCGTTGCCGGATTTTAAGAATGGCGCTATGGAGAATTGGGGATTGCTCACTTTTAGGTAAGATTTTGATTGGATTTTTGTTATTGTTTTGATGTGCAAACAGGTTTGAAAGTCAGATATATGGAAGAACAATGTCGTATAATTATGTCGTGATGTCTGATGAAGGATATTTTTAATTGGCAAAACTGTTGAAAGGCGGTAAAAAGATCTCAGTATTTTCTACTTCTAAATTTTGTTAAAGAAAAACAAGATAGGTCATTGAAAAATGAACTAGCTTTAGCAAAATAAACCCAAGATACTATTGATACATTTAATACCAAAACAAAAATGAACACAGACGAGATCCTCATAAAAATAATGAAACCGTACGAACCGGTAAATAAAATCAGCTCCGTTAAATCTGACGCAGGGGTGAGTCTTGATGGATGAATGAATCGTAACACTTCATTATCGGCTGGGGACCGACTATCTATCATCCCTTTGATTTGGGGTGAGGGTTGGGCGTTCGCACATATTGTTCGATCCCAGATATTGGGACAAAACGGTCCTGTTGAGTGGTCGAATTTGTTTCCTATTTTTGCTCAAATGATGCGTAATTTTTGTTGTAGTTTCTTGATGGATTGGGATTGAACTTAATTTTGTGTACATGCCATAGTGTCATAATGGTTTCTTGTTGAATGCGTTTAGTTTATTTTTAACAATGCTGATTTAATACATATCGGGTGTGTCGTTCATAATCACATTAAATGAAATACGTTAATATACTGGTTAATATATGTCGATTAACACAAAGATAAAAGAAAAATACGTAAAAATAAAAAAAATGATTTTTTCAAACAAAGTAAATGGAATAAAAATGTGCAAAAATTAGAACACCATATAAAAGTCAGTCATTACGGTCATTACAAACAACTGAAATTCTCCCTTGAAAACTGACAGCTGTCAACTGATCAAAACATACGATACTCCTAACTTTATCTCTGCTTTACACATGATGTTGTAAATTATAAAAACGAAAAATGACTCCTGTGGTTAAACCACTGAATGGATTAGGTTATTTTTTTCACTATTCACCATAGAATATCGTAAAGTATATGCGATATGATTTAATGTGATTGTGAACGACACACCCGATATATTTTCTTAATAAATCTATGCTATGAAAGTTCAAATGCAGATTCATATCTATCCACGTTATAATATTATCCTGGAATGATGAACGCCTCTTTATCTTCCCTTCACCAATAAATTTGAAAAATTGCATTGTAAGCCTACCATTCCTTTGTCCAAAAACCACTATCATCTACTTACATTTCTCTAAGTCTTGTGCTATATGTTACAGGGAGATTTCAATGCTATACGAAGAAGGTGTATCAGCCAGCACCGACAGGGTCCACGTGGCTACTGTAGTAGCTCATGAGATCGCTCATCAATGGTTCGGCAATCTGGTGACTCCGATCTGGTGGAGAGATCTTTGGCTCAACGAGGGCTTTGCTACTTACGTTGAATATGTTGCTGTTAATGCTGTGAGTATTCTGAAGTTATACTTACTTACAAGTAGGTATGCTTTAGTGCGAACAATTAATGTGTTTTGGATAAAACAATTCGTTAAGTGATCAGCTGTTCCTATGTATTTTTTTGGGTTACTAATTTTAAGTAATAGAAACGAATTAGGTTCATCCTAATTCGTTTCTATTACTTAAAAATGAAGACTTAGAACATAGAAATATAAAGAGCCTCTTTTGAACAAAACAAACAAGATTATGTATAGAATTTGATTATGAAGTACTGTGAGCATGTGACGCTGCTACTTAGAAGACAACAAACAAACTTATTAAGTTTATCTTAGATTTATTAAAAGCTTTATTTTCAAATATTGATTCATCACGCGTTTTCGATTGCAGGTCGAAAAATCTTGGAACATTACCGAGCTTTGTGTTTTGGACATCGTACACAACGTGTTTCAACTAGACGCCCTCAACTCCTCGCATCAACTGTCTGTTGAAGTCAGTGCTTCTGAAGAAGCTGATGCTATATTCGATAAGATTTCTTATGGAAAAGGTAATATTTTATGAGATTATTATTACTAGGCCTTTTCACAGCGAAAATATAGATGACAATGGCACTACAAGACGTATAGGAGTCAGAAAATATTTCTTGGGCTAATTAATGTTTTTGCATAAGAACCTAGAAATCTTTTTAACTTTGAGTATTGATGATTAAACTAAATTAAATGTGTTTTTTTTTGTTCAGTTTATTACGTAAAGCTTTAATCTTGAAGTCATTATGTGTTTTCTTTTGCTTATTAACGGAGAATTATGTAAAAAAGCTTTTTTCTTATTTTTAATGCCTTTGGTTCTTAGGATCAGCCCTACTCCGCATGTTAAACCACGTACTCAAAAGCGACGTCTTCAACGCTGGCGTGACCAACTACTTGAACTCCAAGATGTACGGTAATGCTGAACAGCGGGACCTATGGAGTGCCCTCACCAGTGCAGCCAGAAAGACTGGGGATTTTGATGCTGATGTCGCAGTAGTCATGGACTCTTGGACCCTGCAGACTGGCTTCCCAGTCCTGATTGTCACGAGGAATTATCAGAATGGGACGCTGTATTTGACGCAGGTTTGTTAATTTTGGAATTGGAAACAGTCCTTTTAAAAGCTGTTCTGATATGGTATAAAGTGAAATCAATAATGTGGTCGTTTTACAATTTGCAATAAAATTGGGGATAACTAGCGACACCAAGCATTAAAATCCGTAACTATCAAACAAGATAGTTTAATTTTCGATACTCGACGACCACTAGATGGCGTTACGATGAACAAAATTTAAAAAATACACGTTTTATGATTATCGTAGTCACGCGACACAGCTATAAAATAAACAATTAAATTACGATTACACTCCTATTTATCGCAAAAATAATGATAAATGATAATCAATCAATATTCATAAACGGCTTTCATGATTGAGATATCGTAAACGCTGATATTTTTCAGACAAAATTATCGGATTAGGGACATCGATATTATTTTATCGCGATATGGGTCATTAGGAAATAATCTTCGATTTGATTTATTAATTCTTCAAAGAATTAAAATGTTGTATAATTTTCTAATGCCATTGAAAAAGATAAATAATTGCGTAAAACACAAAGTAAAATATATCTTTAGTTTTCTCCTTCCTGACCTGTTCCTATTTCTGATTACGTAAGTAACGGAGTACGTAAAAGGCTTCATCACAAAGATCGGTGACACCTTAAGGAAAATAATTTGGGCCTTTTTATTGAAAATGTGTCTGCCGGAAAATAGCTAATAATTATTTAAATCTTGGCGATATCAAAATGTAGTTAAAAATTTACGTGACCGGTAAATTTCACACATTATTTACAAGGCATTTTATCTTATCCCAGTTAATACCCATGAGCGCGTGACAATGCATTCGTTAATAGTTCTAATATGATTAAGGAAATATCTTAATTACGTCTCAAATATTCTGCTAGTCACGCTAAATATATTGCAAGTCGTAGTCTGAGAGATAAAGTTATATTTCATAACATTATGCAGACGAATGAAACCTTGTGATGCTAAGAAACTATGCATATTTTTCGCGAAGGTATGTTTAAGTTGAATTTGGAAGTAAAGTAAAATAAAAATAGCTAAGGGATAGAGGAGTATAGTACCTATTTATTATAAGATGACAGAGAAAGGGATATGCCTAATACTTCTATGATGGTTGATACAGATTACCTAACAGCTAAAACCATTAGCGGATCAAATGTAAAATCCAACGCTAAGGAAGCTTTCCCGCAACAATCTTTCTATGTAGCTTCCTATTCCTATAAATCTAGGTTAAAAATGAACCAGAAATCTTGAGAAATGAAAATACATTTGTTATTGCAGGAACGGTTCGTTTTAATCAACGACACATTTGGAGCTCAAACATCCCCAATATGGTGGATCCCGGTATCTTACACGACAGCTTCTGAGAAAGATTTCGAGACCACCCAACCCAAGCTATGGCTGAAGGGAGAGAAGTCACTGACCGTCACCAATATTACTATGAAGCCGGATGACTGGTTCATCGCAAATGTGCAACAAACAGGTATTTGCCGTCTTTTGAATTTGTAAACTAAATAAAAAAAAATCAAGGAAAAGTGTTACTGAAATTTTGCCATGTATAGTATCCATGAATCTCACTCTTGAGAGTATCATTTTAAATACAAATTTTGTTCCGAAGAATTAAATATCTTTCCAGACCTCAGGTTTTCTGTCATGAAAACATGTAATTAGCTATTAACCACTAATGAACTACCCAAACTAAACAATCATTAATCTCTTGTATGTTGCTAATTATAAAACAATAGACAATCGATTGTGTCTCACGTATATCTGTTAAACCCTAACAATCAATCATTACAGGTTTCTACCGCGTAAACTACGACCTTCAAAACTGGAAGCTTTTAATCAAGATCCTCAAAGATCCCACCCGTTTCCAAGAGATCCACATCATCAACCGTGCCCAGCTGGTAGACGATGCCATGAACCTCGCTCTTACCGGGCGGTTGGACTACAGAACTGCTTTGGATGTGACCAGCTACCTCGCCCATGAGAGAAGCTATGTGCCTTGGAAAGCGGGTTTGTCGGCGCTAGGGTATATAGACACGATGCTCTCGAAAGGTGCTCATTATTTGGAGTATGGGGTGAGTAACACAATTTTGTGTTTTGTTCTCTTTTTTTACTGCTGAAAGAAAGACTGTGAATAAGATAGATCGAGAACCAGCGACTGAGACACGTTATTTTGTAAAGGCTGATACTTTGTGTGTACATCTACCTTTCAGTGGGTATGAACAATAGATTACTACTAAGTTTGACTGACGGTTCCTTTGGAAAATAGAATAAACGGCTAAGAGGGCAGTTAGAAGCTGTTTAACCAGATAAAATTGTGAAAAACAATTACACCTTTTTGATTTTGCCAATAGATGTCGCTAGTAGTCTGACATGTTTGAATTCCCTTCTTATGCTGTGTTCATTTACGTTTTAAACTATAGTCTTAAAAACCAGAAGCAGGTTTGTTTAACGAGGAAATAACAAGAAATAGTTTTAACATGAAAATCAATTAAGATTAATCAGAAACGCGGCAAAATCTTATTCTGTCAAACTATAACATGTCTTGTCACAATGACGTTCGAAAAAAGAATCTTCCGAGCATAGATGCACGGCTGAATGGCGAGGTGTCTATGGTCGCTCGTCTCTGCTGCCCTCTTTGTAACTACTGGCAGCTAACAATAGTTTATAAAATACAATCATAAAATTTATTACCATTTATAAATGTAATGTGGTGGTCATGGTGATCATGGGGTAAGTAATATTTCAGCTGAATGCTTAATAAGATTCACAGAGTTCGTTTCGTACTTACGGAAGACGAAATTAGACTTTAATCTTTGGTTTCCCCCAGATTATAATCCACCTTAGTTCTACTGCGGTCATGAGGTCCGAAGTCTAACATCAGAACAATTTGTTACAATCTACTAACGTCATAAGAATAGGCTCGGAACAATTTTATCAAAAACCAGATTAATCCGAGTGATAGGTACAAGAAAAAACTGGTTAACTATGCCTACATGTTCAATAAAGATTATGGGAAATATTATTGGAGATAATATCATCGTTAAGATAACCTAGATAATCTAGTAGGATTTATTACAATACTAGCTTCCGCCCGCAGTTTCATCTGTATGCTGTAAAATAGAAGGTAACTACTTCCCAACATAGGGATTAAAGTAGGCTATGTACATATATTTCTGAAATATTTTAGGCTAGGTATATAGGGAACTTCTGGTTCTATAAAATTATTGAAGTATAGTTCTCGGCACGAATCTTGAGCTCTGACCTTCACCTGCGCAGAAGTAATTTATTGGGTCCCTTTTGTGGTATGAAGTGAGGCGCGGGGGCGTTGTAAAGCGGTGATTGGCCCGCAGTGCATCGCGTCATAGCCGTCACTCGGGATTGCTTCTTTGCTAATAAATCACTTCTGCGCAGATGTAGGTCAGAGCTCAAGATTCGTGCCGATAATTATACATCCGGGGAAAAAATGCCGAAGATACTACCTACACCTACTTACGTTCTTATAAACTTTCGCGTTTATAATATTAGAAGGATGACTTGAAAATTCGGGGTTATTACTTAATAGCATTAACTATCTGCAAATTTGCAAGCGTTTGGATATTGCCCATATAAATTATCTACAATCATCAAAGTTATGCGGTATCTCGCCGTACCTTATATTTTTGGATCTCTTAGCATATCACGTGGGTTAGCAGCGGTGAGGGAGTGTCGGACTCTTACTGACTAAAAACCGTCGTGTTCCGTCGTAGGCCTTTTATGTACCAGGGCCGCGGTATCTCTTTCGAACAATCCCGCAGCTCCGGCTAGGTAGATAGATCTTTATAAATGAGAAAGGAGTTGAAACCTTCCTTTTAATAGCTACTTAACTATTAAAAGGAAGGTTTTGGTCTAGGTCAATCTATGATTTCCTTAATGATAGCGATAACCGATGTACATATTTTGTTTGGCCCTTGGTATTTACCTGTTTACAATGCTAATACGTACTTAATCTAATTTACGTATTAGATCCTACATAGATCATTATCACTATAGATAGATAAGGAGAACACATACCTAATAATCACATGTAATTCAGAGATAAAAATGCTTCAATTTTTTGTTACTAAGTCACGTTGAATGTATCTAATTTTGAAGTAAATAATATGGAATTATAGTAAATAAAAGTATTTACGCTAAGACATTTAAAATGTTGTTTACTCGTTTTTTTTATTATTTATTACCATGCAATGCAAAAGTTAAACGCCGATGCGATAAAAATGGAATTTACAATTTTATCGTTAATATTATCGCATTTTTTTGTTTTTCAAAATTATCGCGTAGGTATGGAGAAATTTACCTAGGTAGGTTTAGCAAATCAAAGTGCAGTTTATTATCTAGATTAATTATTGTTATTGCACACAAGTAGGGCTGCCATCTCGAATTTGGCCTTTTGCGTAAATCGCACGTTTTCCACGGACGAAGCTGAAAAAAGAAACTAAAACAGAACAATACTCAATTTTTAATCCATTTACTATTGCCATGTGCTTCCATGCTTCCTTATATGAAAAGTGTCCGGGTTTTCCCCGGACTCTTCTTGAAACGGCACCCGGACGGCCGGGCGGCCTCCAAACTAGGACAAATCGGGGGAAACCCGGATGGATGGCAGCCCTACATACTAGGGATTTCCCCGCAGTCTTACCCGCGTCTCGTTGGAACAATATATCCAGAAAAGGGCAATAGCCCGTAGCGGAATAAAATATAGCCTATGTTACCCGTGAAGTATGTAGCTTGACAACAGTGAAATAATTTTTCATATCTGTCCATGGCTTCGGAGCCAAACAAACAAAAAATGTTTCTACTTTATTATATTAGTATAGAATAGATATTTCTTGTATCTATCGGCATTTGCAATGGACGAGTTGAAGAGTTATTAAAATGCGTGATCGTAGGTACCGATAATTGCAGTCAAATTGATTACTATCGAACGATAAAGTGTCCTGGATTGTTAATCAATATACGAAATCAGATAACATGCCTTACTAAATTTAAAAAAAAAAGTAAAACATCGTAAAAGTTGTACTAAAAGTACTTTACGAACTCACCTCGTATTTATTTAAATTTACATTTATACCTACCTATTTACTAACCTTTTTTAAAGAAACGATTCCATTCACTTTTTGTTTAAGTTTAATGAATAGGTTTGGGTGTAAGAACGTTTATTATAATTAATTACTAACTTACCCAACAAACTTCGTATCGTTTACACCTTTCCTGTACCTCCACGAACATTTTAAAACCAAAATAACCCAAATCGGTAAAGCCATTCTCGTGTTTTAGTCAGACTATTGAACAGCAATTCATTTTTATACATTACTAGCTTCGAGTTCGGTTATATCGCGTTTCTAAGAGAATTCTTCAAAAGTCCGGGATTAAAACTATCCTATGTTCTTTCTCAAGTTCAACTCTATCTCTGTACCAAATTTTACTAAAATCAGTTCAGTGGTTTAGACGTGAAAACGTAACAGACAGACAGACAGAGTTACTTTCGCATTTATAATGTTAGCAGGGATAAGATAATTTATGTAATTGTCTTCATTAGTCTATTTTACTGACAATCAAAACTATTTTATATTCCTCTGCAAAGACTTTAGCCGGAATCTTAAATTCTAGTTTCAATTTATTGCTCAATAGATGTCGCTAGTAGTATCATAAATGTAAAAACTAAATACATGACTTTGCAATAAAATAATTTCAGGATAAGCTTTTAATCTGTTCTGATAAAAATTAAAAATAATAATGAGTCAGGCATTGAATGCGGAATATCGAAATGAATCATGTCAGACATGAGATCAAGAAGATGTGACCAATTAAGAGCATTTTTTATTTGTGTACTTTAAAAATGTAGGTAACATTAGACCTAGGCCAAGTAATGTTCTATTTTATTGTAAACTCTGTCTTTGAGATAAACCATTTCTTTTGAGTACTAAGCACATAATCATCATACGTAAACTACCGAATTTGAAAAGGGAGTTTACCACAATCGAACACTTACCGATTACTATCTATCTGATTAAATAAATCAATTTCTAAAAATCCCTACCAGCGTCACCATGCAACGCTTTCTCAGAAGTCCAAAAACAAGCTAACTTCAGCCCTTTATTTCCAGCACTACGTCCTCCGACTTCTAAACGATGCAGTCAAGGAAGTTGGATGGAAGGTGTCTCCGAACGAGAGTGTCATCACATCACAGTACCGAGTGGACCTACTGGCTTCGGCCTGTCACTTCGAACACCCTGACTGCTTGGAGAATGCCGTCAGGATGTATACCAATTGGATGCTTTCGCCGAACCCTGATGCGCATAATGAGTGAGTAAACTTTCAGTGAAGTGACTGTCGTTAGTTACTTAGTTCTCAACTGTTGTATGACTCGGTCTTGGGCATTATTACCAGTACTGACAATTTTTTTCCTGTTCAATATATGCACTGAAATAAGAAAGAAGAAAATTATGAAATATTTCTAGTATACTTATGAACATGAATGCTAACTTATGCTTATCACCAAATCTTCCGCTTGACGCATCCAACAATCGTAACTTACCTTTGCAGGAAATACGCTGACGTTTTGAGAACCCCCTTTTTGGGATGTTTGGGAAGTAGCTGAAACAGCTTTTTCAGAGTTAATGTCCATACATAATTATAAAAACTATATTTTATTCCAGGATTCACGTAGACCTTCGCGGCATAGTCTACTGTGTTGGAGTTCGAGCGGGAGGCGTCAGAGAGTGGACTTTCGCGTGGGAGAGGTTCAGAGTGGCAACAGCGCCATCGGAGCGGCATCGTCTGCTGTCTGTGCTCGGATGTACTAGATCACCTTCTTTGTTGCATAGGTAGGTCTACAGATATAAAGTTTTTTTTTAATATATCTGTAATACGGAACTTTCACCTTCTATAAAGAAGCAATGGTGGAAAAAAATGTAAGCTTATAAGCAATATGTATTTTCATTGAATTAACTATTAAGTACCTATATGAAAACTTAGCTTCAATGCACAGACCTTAGAATCAAACGAAGTTTCAAGTTTTTAAATTCAAACTCAAAACAGGGGCCCGATTCTCCTAAGTTAATACTGTCAAAATCGAATAGAAATCGAATCGCAATATGATCGCAATAGCAGTTTTAACCATATCGGGCTTTCTGCTACTAATAAAAGACCAATCGCATTCGATTGACATTTGATTGGCGTGCGATTGGTCTGCTATTTTGGTAATTTTGGTCTATACGGTAGTTTGCTGTACAATCATTTTGCAATCGTAAATCATTTGCAGACAAAATGATTCATTATTGAATGACAGAAAAGGATAAAAACGTTTATTTCAAAGAAAAAATAGCGGAATGCCACATACGCTTCAATCGTAATCGAGTCGGGATTGGATCTCAGTCGAATCGAGTCGAACGTGAATCGTATGTTGCTTAAGTAAAATTAGGAGAATCGGGCCCCAGCAAGATTCACTCAATGAGTGTTCAAAAGTCTAAAACTGGAAACTGGCTCCAAAATTCTTTCCAAATCCACGTTTTAAGGTTATTAAAGTCAAACATTCTTCAGATTGTCAAATAATTCTTCTTCTAAACTTCCAGGTATCTGGAAATGTCACTGCGCAATGACAGTGGCATCAGAAAGCAGGACATCGTACGGGTATTCTCTGCAGTCGCGGGCACAGCAATAGGACAGCCTATTGCCTTCAACTACATCAGGGCTAACTGGCAGAGGCTACGATCATTGTAAGTACTGGAAAAAAATCTTTGCTGTAATCTAAATGTAAAACAATATAGTTCTTTATTTGCCGGTACACTTACCATTGAGTCTTTACCATGAAACTTACCGGCCTTGCCTTGCCATCATTCGAAAGCTCGAAAAATCTGTTGTGAACTAAACAATTTTAATCACCCTCTTATGATCTGTAAAATAATCCTTAAAATCACAGGCAGCCATGAACGATATGGTATTTCCATTTGATTTTCACCCTTAAATCGAATCTCATATAGAACATTTTATAACGTCGATATAAAAACCCATCAGTGGGTCATCAGTGCTCTTGCAGCTACCTAAAACCGCTGCGCCGAGTAGTTCATGTTATTAATTACTCTGTGTTTTCGAAAGTGCTGTATCGATATCATGAAAAGAGGTGGTAATCTATCCTACAGCGGGTAAAAAATCCTCCGAATGGTGGCGAAACCGCGGGCAAAAACTATAGCTCATTAAAATGCTCACCAGTCTCATTACAACATCCGTTTCCTTTCCTTAGTTTAAATATGATTTATTGTTATGTAGGATTACTCTTTATCTGCTTATAGATCCTGTTCTTTATCTTTATCATAACAAAACTTAAAAAATGATTCTTTTAATCCTACACGTCCGTCATCATCAGGATGAGTCACTGATGTATTGATTATGGTCATAAATCTTAACTTGCGTTTTGAATGTTAAATACCTAAAGATAATTATGAATGTATCCTCTCTATTATCAGGATCTATTTATTTATGACTAGCGGTTATCTTTGGTTTTACCCACATTCATTGTTTTTGATCAATGAATGACTCTTGTGTGAAGGAATTGTCAGGTGGTTCATCTTGAACCCTTTTTTCTGACTCATTTAAAGTAATTTAATTTTACGTTCTTGCCGGTATTTTTCAAGGAGTTACTTTGCACATTCTTAACTGAAACTTTCGCTTAATCTTTCCCTCTTTCTTTGACCTTTCATTTTACATTATTGAGAGTCAAGACTCCTTATTTTTGATTCTTAACTGGCTTCACGATTGATTCTGCTTAAATTGTTTTGTGATCATCATTGCCAACCTATTTCTCATACACAAATAAATTTATGTGCTTTTTCTTTATTTCCAGCGTCGGATCCCTATCAACTATCAACTTGATCGTTAAGCTGGTGACCAGAAGATTGAATCAAGCGCATGAATATGATGAGGTAAGAAAGCATCTTTAAATAAAATGTCCTCACATAGACGAAAATCTTTAGTTACGCTAAAAAACCCAAGTGTTAATTTGTGAATGGCATGACTTCCTCTGCAGTAGTTGTATTGTTGTAATCTAATCTTAAGCAGGAGGTGACCTAAATTACTGAACCGTTGAAGGAAAAGGAAAATAAAAGAAAAACTGACGTAGGAAAAGTTTAATTATTATCTTAAGTTAATTTCAAAACTCAATCTTCAATCGCCAAACAACGATAGATAGAACGAGGATAGATCAGTTATATATCGTCAGTTACATATTTCTTAATTTCTTCTTACATAGGAAATATTTCTATGTATGACTAATCCTTATCATATCATTGAATTAATTGACAGCTGTCATGACGCACGGCAAAAATATTACAAATCATTATGAGGTTGCTTTTTAAGCAGATAAAATATGTACCAATGATGACTTATATTGATTCATGTATAAACGTGAAATTAAGAAACAAGACTTTTGTTTGAATTCTAGATTACTATAATAAGCGTTTTTGAAAAGCAAAACCACATAGGAAGTGATGAAGGGTGGGCGTTTTGGGGGCTATATTTTGTAAATGACGTTCAAAAAGTGCTCTTTTGCAGCCAAGTTTGAATAAATGATTATGAGTTTGTTCATATTTTTTTTTTCGATCAGCTATGACTTAGGTTTTTTTTTATTATTTATTTAATCTTTTAACAACAATGGGCCATAGATATATATCTTAGAAACTCACATAAATACATTATATAATACAAACTGTTCTGTGTGTGTGTTTAAGCTATGACCCATTTCTTATTCCATGAAAAACTCAAGCATGATGATAACCAAAATGTTCTTTCTTCCACAGTTGAAGAGATTCGTCACGGAATCCTGCAGTGACTTAGGCAGACCAGTACAGCAAGTTCTGGAGACGATATCCTCAAACGTGCAATGGAGAGATCGGAACTACCATACTATTGTCGACTGGCTTAGGGCGGCAGACAGGGCAGCCAGTTAAAGTAGATTAAGAATAATCTAGAATGAAATAGTCAATAGACAGCAGTATCATGCACAAATCCTATAAACTGGTCAAATATACACTTAGTAAGATTTCCTTTGGCCTAATTTTTTAAGGGATTTTGTAAGGTTTCTTTCTGTTCTTGTGAAGTAAAATTGTCTCTCTGAAGTCAGTCATTTGATGCCTTGCGAACGCGTAGCAGTGTGTTCCATTTTGATTATTGTGAAGTCCGTCAATTACAGGGCGGTAATGTTATGTGACTGTTCGAAGAGTCAACATTAATTTCATTGTTGGAATATATTATTATATTTTGAAGTTATAAGAATGGCCAAAAATTAGGGACAAAATGGAATAGAGATAAGTGTCATCTACGTAACATGATGAGAGATGATCATGACAAGATGTAATTCTAGTACCGAGTTTATACCATAGTGTAATATAATCGAGCATTTTTAAGATCTGATATTTATTACTGAACATAATGAGTCCTATCACTAAGATTTATAAGCAAAACCTTGTCAAAACATAGTAGGTACAGGCAGCAAATCGAGCTACTGTATTCTGTCTTCCTTATATTATACTTCCAACTTTATCTCCAAAGTATAATGTTCAATATTAACTGGGAAAATTATTGTACAGATTGAAGTAGCTTGAAGTGCTGGCGTCTGTACTAAGAATTTAATTCATTTCTTAACAAAATGTTTTAGATATTAAAGTACTTATAAGAACAAAATATATTTGTAGATTTTTTATTTTATAAACATTTTTGTACGTAATTTCCTGAAAACTTCTGTGGGAGGCCTAATCACACATAATATAAAATGGCCTAAATTTTCGAATTTATAAATTGAACCCTATGCCAAATGCAGAGAACTTATTTTTAAGTACAACGAGCATCGGTTGGTGTCGTCTACCGGCCGTGACGTATTTTCAATACATTTCAATGCAATCAATGTTTATAACTTAATATGCAAGAAAAAAACATAAATTAAGAAAAGGCCGACGATGTTCCTCCTTGATTAAATTTCGGTTAAGTGTGCGTAAAAGAAAAACTGCCTTATACTTTTTTTTTAAACACATTATTCTTTCTGAATGTTTAAAAGCCATATCTGTCAGTTAAATTCGTAGACAATATTTTTGTATTTATTTCTTGTGAAATAGTCGATTTTTTGCATTAAATTAATTAGTAAAATAAATATACATTAATAGATATTATTAACTTATCTTAGATAGTTAATTGTATGTAAATAAATACCTTAAAACTTTGTACTATTTAGCTCTATTTCCTAATAATAACTTTCGTAAATTAAAGTTTATAAAATATGTGGTTTATAATGATGTTGTTTTATTTTACCTTTCGTCCTAGCTGAATAATTTCTGCCAAATATATTTTAGGCCCAAAGAATACTAGCAATATAACTTTTACTGGGGAGTTTGTTCCATCACTTCTTCCCAGCAAAAACACATAGGAAGTGGTGAAGGGCGGGCGTTTTGGGCGCTGTCTTTTGTAAATTTGACCTTCAAAATGTGCTGATTTTCAGACTACCTTGAACGAGTAGAATTTCATTTTTCAAAATTCTCGTCTCCGCCCATTCAGTAGTATCCAAGGTTGAAGGGATTTAATGTGTTTTTTCCTTGGGTCCTATTTGGGTTTAGTTTAGTTCGGTTGCTGGAGTCTTACCAACCAAGAGTTACGTTGACCGGGTAACTTGGATGAGGAAGTTGGATAGACAGTCTCTTCATGGATAGCACTAGATCTTAGCTACTTCGGCTAGACTGGAACCCAGCAATATGTAGTTAGTAAAAGGCCAGACAGATACCTACATTTAAATGTCGGCCATGGGTACACTCAGAAAATATGTCGGGACACCTTTTCACACACGGTCGGTTAGCCCCATGCTAAGTTATTAATTAACTTGTGTTATGGGTGCTAACACAACTGATAAACTACATATAGCTACACATATACATATTTATAAATACATATTGTAACACCCAGACCACGGCCAACAAGCATGCTCATCACACAAATTTCGACCGAACCAGGAATCGAACCCGGGACCTCAGGTTCTGCAGTCCGGCATGGTGACCATTGCGCCATCGAGGTCGTCAATATGCTAAAAACATTTAAAGTACCTAATCTGTTCAGTTGCAAACATACAAATGTGATTATATCGTTGTAATGATGTTCCAAACTAAGTACCTGATTAGATTGTGAATTATCCATTAATTCATGACGATATTGACAGATGGCGTTAGAAGTATCGATTTCACTCATATTTACAGTGAAAGAAGCGGTAGATGTTGAACTCTTCTAATCAACGTTTCTTAATGATAGTTAGGTTGGTGATTTTCCATTTCATAAATTAGTAATTTTAATTTAACCAACCTCTCAAGTATGAGGGCGCGGGTTCGATTCCAGGTTTGTATGTACTTTCTAAGCATATCTTAGACACCAATGACTGTGTTTCGGATGGCACGTTAAACTGTAGGTCCCTGCTTTCAATGAATATCTTTGGCAGTCGTTACGGGTAGCCAGAAGCCAGTCTGACACCAGTCTAACCGGGTTACCCGGGTAACTGGGTTGAGGAGGTTAGATAGGGCAGTCGCTCATCGTAAAGCGCTGGTACTCAGCTACATCCGGTTTGACTGGAAGCCGACCCCAACATAGTTGGGAAAAAGGATAGGAGGATGAGGATGATGAAATAAATAATTTTAATTGCCTTATTATTTATTTGTACTACTGCGGGTCAAAAACTCCTTTCCTCCTTTCATTCGGCCATTCCTTCAGTTCATCATGCCATCTCCTTTTGGGCCTATGATCATTCCCTGCAATTTGGAGCCCTCGCAGTAAATTCCCGCCCAACATTCATAAGATATGGTGCAGATATGACCAGTCGAGTTCCATTTCAGACAACTAGTTAGAAAGAAAGAAAGAAACATTTATTTGCATAGTACATTGGTGGTACCAGTTTTTACAGAAGTTAAAAGTTCTAGCTATATTCTGCCCAACTATTTTTACTAACATAATAATTTAATTTGTTATTTTTTTAACCCACTATTAGGTACTTTAATTAAACAAATGATAGGTTCTTATAATCTACTTAATATTATTCCATATAAAAATACTATAACTATTAATTTATTCTAAAAAAAAACCTTTTCATATGAAGGCAATGGACTATTTACTCAAAAATAGTCGATGTAAGTTTACCGTTTGGAGCCAAATGGGTAAAACAGGAAAACAGATTGATATTTTACAATATACCTGGGAGAAATGAAAAGACTTAAATTCGGGTTTAATTTTCCCCTGTGATTTCGAAGCCTATCTGTGTGTATTTACACATGTAAGTGACTATAAAGCTTTAATCAATCATCAAAAACGTTTTGGAATTATTAATTTACTTAATTTAATTTAGATAGAACAGTTTCAGACGGAAGATACATTGGACTGACAAAGTGTAGTCTCACTATAAGACATGTCATCGACACGAAAGATGAAGAAGAAGCCGGAAGATGTCCGAAGATGCGATGTGATGATTTAGACAAAAGCGCTAAAGTTCGTCAATTCGTTAGGTCTTCAGCAAACCTTACAAGTACCTACCTAAAATCTAGTATGAGACACTAGTGAAATAAGCAGTGGCGCTTTCAATAACCGCACCAATGGTTCATCAAGTAGCAATTGTTTGAAGGGTTCAGTAATAATAAGAAAATTCTTCCCGTTGTCCGGAAACAAGCTTTCGTTGTGGGTGAAGAACCGACTTCTCTAGTATGAGTGTGGGTTCAATTCGAGGTCAGGCAAGTACCAATGCAACTTTTCTATGTTTGTACGTACTCTCTAAGTACAATTTAGCACATCAATGACCGGTTTTCGAAGGCACTATGAACTTAGGGTCCCGACTGTCATTTGAACATCTTTGACACTCGTTACGGGTAGTCAGAAGCCAGTAAGTTTGACAACCAGTCTTGCCTAGGGGTATTGGGTTGCCGGGGTAACTGGGTTGAGGAGAGCAGATACGTAGTCGCTCCTTGTAAAACACTGGTACTCAGTTGCATCGGGTTAGACTGGATCTGGTTAAGCAGACGATGTCCTTTTAGCAAACTAGACCAGGATACAATATAGGTAACTAGAACACAACTCCGTGTACCAATTTCATTAACATAACCGGACTTAAAAAAACCCTAATCAACTATTATAAAAGATAAAGCGATAAATTTTGAAAAATCATTACTTTGAAATGATATTTTTGATAAAACTTGATAATTTATCGTCGTTGATTACGTATTAATGTGTATATTTCAATAATTTGATTACAGTAATCCAGTTGCGGCTTTTGCGCCCGCTTCAGTGGTTGGTGTGACCAAGGTAAGTGGTTTTTTATAAGCACCTATAGAACCATAATTTACATATTCTAACAAATCTTCTTTACAAGATCTTCTTTTTAACCACTATAGTTCAATTTTGACATAGATGCTTAGTAATTCAGTCGAAGGTTTTCTAAAGGCGCTAAAGATAACAAATTATACCAACCTATGTACTTGTCTGAATGAAAAATACAGGATGAAAATGTACGTTTTAGTTCATGTATGTAATGAAAACTACGATTTCAGAAGTAGGAATAGTAAATGTTAAACTGCTGTTTTTGAGTATTGCTCTATATTTATTTAGGCAAGAATTTTAAAACGAAATCATCTCATAACTACTCTCATAACTATTATACTCAAAAAGAGTCAATCAAGAAAGTAACTTTGTTTCAAAATATTTACGTAAGTATGTAAATATGAAATAGGCAATGTATGTATGTACCAAGATATGTACCGACACTATTTGTTATTTATAAAAGATAAAAGTCGTGTAACATATCACTTTAACAGAAGAACCAAATTAATAAGCACTGCATGTTTGATGACAGATATAAGTCCGTGGCTATAAGAAACAAAAAAAAAACTTGTTTAAGTTTGGAATTTCTATTGAAATAATGTTTATCACTCAATTTTATTAGTTATCTCGGTACCTAGGTATGGTAAAATTGTATCAGTGCAAACCTACTTCCACAAAAATGTAGTTAATTGTAAGATAAAGACTTTTCAAGGTCTCAAGATAACAATATTTTAAATGATATAAAATATTCGGTATCAGTTAATACGATAAGATGGCTATGTATTAAAAGTATTATCAAGAGTGGTGACACTATAGCCGGCATACAATAGCTAACATTAAAGGATTTGTACCTATGTTATCTATTACACCATAGTCTAAAACTGGTAAAATGCAACTCACTAGTCTCTTAGTTCATTTCATTTATTCAAGCCCAATCGTTGCCCATAAGCCAAATATGTACCAGATAACATTAGGATTGAAACAATTTGCAAGAAGTCTCAAAGCATTTATTTCTTTTTCTGTGGTTAAAATAGTAACGTGCATCAGGTTTCTTATTCGCCGTTTGTCTAATTCTCTCCTGAATATTTCAGATGGCGGCGATAAAACTCTTAGTTTTATCCTTGGCTTGCGCATGTGTGATTGCGCACTCGCCCATCCCTCCAGTCAGCAGGACCATCTTCTTAGACGAGCGTCTTGAAGGAGGTGCCTTCGAGAATATCGACGCCTTCAAGAACATCGAACTGAGCAACGCCGCCGCTTCTCCCTACCGTCTGCCCAACACTACCTTCCCTACCCACTACAAAGTATTATGGGTTATCAACCTTAGTGATAACGAACAAACCTACAGCGGTACCGTCGATATTACTCTTCAAGCTACACAGCCAAATGTCAATGAAATTGTCATCCACTGCGACCACTTGACGGTCACCTCTGTGGTCTTGAGGCAAGGAACGGCAACGGAAGGAACATTGATCCCCACCACCCCTACACCTCAATCTCAATACCACTTCTTGAGGGTCGCACTTAATGATGGCGTTCTCTTGTATAATGAAAATGTCCCCGTGCAATATACCCTTTCCATTGCATTCAATGCCGAAATGCGTGATGACATGTACGGTATCTACAGAAGTTGGTACAGGAACTTGCCCACAGATAACAATATCAGGTAATTATATTCTTTATAATATATTATATCTATATTATATTTTTTTTAACTGTAGTAGTTCAAAATGAAAACGATTATGTAATAATCAATGTTAATTGCATGAAGAAGTAAATATGGTTGTAATTTCCAGGTGGATGGCAACGACTCAGTTCCAAGCCACAGCTGCTCGCTACGCTCTCCCTTGCTACGACGAGCCAGGGTACAAGGCCAAGTTTGACGTTACGATCAGACGCCCCTTAGGCTACAAAAGTTGGTTCTGTACCAGGCAGCGGATCACCAGACCATCAACCACGTAAGTATTTTAAAAATTATAACTATTTTAAAAGATTAATATTGAAAACAGTAGTTTCTAGCGTTATAGCCATGCTATTATTCATCAGTGGAGAAGATCTTTGTCCTTTTTTACTAAAGCATTTTTGTTTGTTTTAGTGGTTACGCAGAAGATGAGTATCACACGACCCCGGAAATGTCTACCTACCTTCTAGCTTTAATTGTTGCTGACTACGACTCTCTTGCAACTCTCGATGCTAACGATAGAGTTTTGCATGAAGTTATTGCAAGGCCTGGAGCAATTATCAATGGACAAGCAGCCTATGCTCAAAGAGCTGGCCAAGATCTTCTAGGGAATATGAGCGACCACACGGGCTTTGACTTTTACAAACAGGACGAAAACCTTAAAATGACTCAAGCTGCTATTCCCGACTTCGGTGCAGGCGCTATGGAAAACTGGGGTTTACTGACTTATAGGTAAGTGTAGTTGCCATACCATAAGATGATAAAGGAGGAATGATAATTATAAAAGTCAAAGGATAGTCAGATAGAAGAGGAAAAACAAATATCTTATAACATTACGAAAATAAAGTAAATAAACAGGTTAATAACTTTTTCAGGGAAGCTTACATTCTGTATGACGAACAACACACGAGCAGCAACTTCAAGCAAATCATCGCTTATATTCTCTCCCATGAGATCGCGCACATGTGGTTCGGTAACCTAGTCACCAACGCCTGGTGGGATGTGTTGTGGCTGAACGAAGGTTTTGCCAGATATTACCAGTATTTCCTCACTGCATGGGTAAGAAATATACTTACGTTTGAAGATAACATTATTTTCATTAAAGTAATGAAAGATATAAATGGGAATGTTGCAGTCCATGGTCATAAATAACTAAATAAAACTTTTTGTCCGCACACTGTAGACTAAACAGTTGACTGACAGTTGACCTGGACCAGAAAATCTTGATTCAAATCAAAGTTTTCAGTTGGGCTGATACCATCAAAATACCTGTTCATTGTAATATGCGTATTATGACTCCAAACAAACTGTCGGCTGACAAAAAAGGCGCCAAGTTGAAGATAAGCACGACCGCATCTGAATCTTTAGTCTCTAAGTAATAATACAAGTTATAAATATACGTCCTTTTTTGTAGGTTGAAGACATGGGTCTCGCCACTCGTTTCATAAACGAGCAGGTGCACGCATCTTTGCTCAGTGACTCGTCAATTTACGCCCATCCTCTCACCAACCCCGGTGTTGGTAGCCCAGCCGCCGTCAGCGCTATGTTCTCCACTATCACCTACAACAAGGGTGCTTCTGTCATCAGAATGACTGAGCATCTTCTCGGCTTTGAGGTTCATAGGGCAGGTCTTAGGAAATACTTGGAGGATATGTGAGTACTCATTGTTTGCTTTTCTTAACTATGTTGGGGTCGGCTTCCAATCTAACCGTATGCAGCTGTGTACCAGTGCTTATCTAGGGGCGACTGCCTATCTGACTTCCTCAACCCAGTTACTCGGGCAACCCAATACCCTTTGGTAAGACTGGTTGTCAGACTTACTGGCTTCTGGTTACCCGTAATGACTGCCAAAGATGTTCAAAGACAGCTCAGATTACTGATTCACGAGTATGGGCATTAAATCTCTTCACTATGTTAATTGTCGATCATAGTTTTTTGATATTTTAGAGTTATACAAAAAACAAAAAAGATGTATTTTCATCATTTCATCAAAGACTTGGTTTTGTTTTACCAGTAATTGAAGTTATGTATACAATACATACTCATTAAACAAATCATCTACATACATTTACGTGTGTTCAAAAATGTGTTCTGGTCTATATAACAAAATTATTTGCAGGAAATTCAAAACAGTTCAGCCTATTGATTTGTTCACTGCTCTGGAGACTGCCGGTAACGATGCAGGTGCCCTCGACGCTTATGGAGATCACTTCGACTTCGTAAAGTATTACGAAAGCTGGACGGAACAGCCAGGACACCCCGTGCTTAATGTGCACATCAATCACCAGACCGGACACATGACCATTTACCAGGTACAACGTCTTTTTCAATAACATCATCATCTGGCTAGCCTTTGCCCAACTCAGTTGGGGTCAGCTTCCAGTCTAAGCAGCTGAGTACAAGGAGGGACTGCCTATCTTGGCCTATTTCAAATAATAAATTAATTAAGTAATTCGTTTACGTTATTAGCTTCTGACACTTCCCTTACTTTTTGTTTCCGTGTTGAGGAATTTTGTAACATCATTTTATACACAGTTACGTTGTTCAAGAAAATAAAGTGTCAAACATCACTCTATGTCCAGTCATTGCATTGAACATATTATCTGTCTGTGTCTCACTTTATATAAACATTCATTCATGCATAAAAGTATAACAAACAAATAAAATAAGCCCATTCGATTTCTTTTAGCGTCGTTTCGACATCGACACTGGCTACTCGGTCCAAAACAGGAACTACATTGTTCCCATCACTTTCACGACCGGAGCCGATCCCGACTTCAGCAACACGAAGCCCTCTCATGTTATCTCCAAGGCTGTTACCGTCATCGACCGCGGAGTGGTTGGTGATGTCTGGACCATTTTCAACATTCAACAGACTGGTAAGCATTGAAAATTGAAAAAAGTGATAAATATTACGATCTCTCTCAGACTACTTATACCTTAACTTGTCCGGTAATGTGATCAGGCTCTTAAATCAGTGTGGAGATGAATCTCAGTGCAGAAAGATTGATTGATTTATCTTCAAAATGAACAGATAGCCAACTATCGGGTCAACTATTTCTAATATTTTGCAACTGCATATTTGCCTGTATTATTTATTTTGCTGTTGAGTGCTAATGAGGCGCTTATTCTCATTACAGATTTCGTTTTATGGTGTTCTTTTATAACTGCATTCTCATTCTTTATACAGGTTTCTACAGAGTCAATTATGATGATTACACCTGGGACTTGATCATACTTGCCTTGAGAGGCGCTGACAGGGAAAAGATTCATGAATACAACCGTGCTCAGGTAAGAATTGGACACTAACGTAGTCATAACTAATGTTATATTCATAGATGATAAATAAAATATTTCAAAGTTTGGATGTTAATAAGCCGAACGGTATAAAACAAACTTTGATGCCGCCTAGCTAGTTATTATTATTTAACTACCAAATGCCCATTACTCCGATATATCAAGATTTCTTCTAGTAGACTGTTTCTTCATAGACATCACGATATTTATCTTGAATTATTGGCAGATCGTCAACGATGTATTCCAATTCGCCCGTTCCGGCCTCATGACGTACGAACGTGCATTGAACATTCTCTCTTACTTGGAAAATGAGACTGATTACGCCCCATGGGTTGCTGCCATTACTGGCTTCAACTGGCTTAGAAACAGATTGGTTGGCAAACCTCAGCTTGCAGAACTTAATGTAAGTATAAAGAATTATACAAAAAGAATTCGATGATTTTCACTTCATTTAATCAAGGAATGGTTATCGATACTCAAGTCTTTTTTACATAAAGAGTTTGCTCTTCAGTGGGATTAGGCAAATAAAAAAGTCGTCAAATAATATCCCTCTTTTTACACGACCATCCTCTATCAAGTGAAATAATATTGAAAATGTATTTCCTATAACAGGCAAAGATCGTCCAATGGTCATCGAAGGTAATGTCCGAGCTGACATACATGCCTATTGAAGGAGAGCCCTTCATGCGGTCATACTTGCGCTGGCAGCTAGCTCCAGTTATGTGCAACTTGAACGTACCCGCTTGCCGCGCTGGTGCCAGAGTCATCTTCGATAATCTTCGTCTTTATCAACACGAGTAAGTGCAATAAAGTCAAAGTAGTTTTAACAATTAACACGTTTATATTAGCTTCACTTGTAACTATGTATGAAAATCTTGGAATCTTAATTTGACCCACTTGCCGGTCTTCGATTAGGATGAAATTTTGCACACGCTCTGAGTTCTGATGACTATACTTGACTAGCATGTTTTTTTTTTTCAAATAGGCCTAAAAAGCTCTTTCGAAACGTTAAGATAGTTGCAAGATTCCAAAGAATTGGTCTAATGGAGAAGAACCGGCAAGAAACTAAATGGACACTCTTTTTAAAAGAAAATAAAATTAATTACAATCGTTTTCTATCTATTTATTGATACTATTGTGAACTGGCTGTTACACCCGTCACCTGTGGGATCTGTTTTTTTGCACTCATACATCTATTAGTTTCTGTACAACTTTAAGATCTTACCTAGATAGGTACTAAATATGACTTTGGAGATCCATGAAGGTTGATTTCATTATTGTCGTCGTTTAAGACTACAATTAGCTGCATCTTTACTATGCTCCGATTGCTTTGTACTCGTAAGATATTGCTATTTTGTATTACATATTGGATGAACAAGAATTTGGAAACATTGAAACTCATGTTTCTTTTTGTATGTCCCTAGAGTACCAGTGGACAGCCGTAGCTGGGTATACTGCAACGCCCTCCGTGATGGTGGAGCCGTGGAATTCGACCACTTGTACAATAGGTTCAAGGCACACAATGTCTACACTGAGAAGATCCTCATCCTTCAAACCCTTGGTTGCACAAGTCACCCTGCCTCTTTGACCACGTAAGTATACAAATATAATGTTAGACATACAAATTATTGATGACTAATTTGATAACACAGACTGTATAATAGACCTTATTACTGCCCGAAAAAGGTTGGTTATTGAAAGATAGAACTGTCTTATTAAGTTCACCGTGCTTATTAATTACACTGGTCAACAGCATTTTTGGTGCAAAGGTGAAATATATCATTTCTTATAGATTATTTGATACGTAAACGAAGTCCAGAACATAAAGTTGCACTAACACGTAGGGATTTAGAGATATACCATTGTTTTTTAGTTTCTATCTATAGCATTATACAGTACAACTCTTCCCGATTGAAATTCATTTTTATTTCAAACGCTTAGAGTCAAAATTTTCATGAAATATGTATACAGCTACGATAGTTCGATCTTCCCTACATTTTATTTAGCCTGTTAGTATGAAAAAACTCCACTTGAGATATAAAATGGTATATGTTGAGAAAGAAAACTTACAAAAATATAAATTAAAATGGGGTTAATGCGGGGAAAGTAGTACTATATAATGCTTTAGTTAGAAATTACTAGAAAATTCTGCTGTCCCCAAAAAATTACATCAAATTTCATAAAAAAAACTCGTTTTTGGTACTTTAGGAGGGGTATATTTCTAAATCCCGACGTGCTAGTGCAACTTGATGTTCTGGACTTCGATTACGTATCAAATATTCTACAAGAAATTGTATATTTCACCTTTGCACCAAAAAAATAATAATAATTTGTTGTCCAGTGTTATTTACTGTTTAGTAGGAGAATTTTTTGTGGACATTCTACTGCAAATAATTTTGATTCTAATCTCGTTTTCATTATTTCTTTTAGATTGCTGAACGATATTGTCACGCCCAACAATATCATTCGTCCGCAAGACTACACCACAGCTTTCAGCACTGCTGTTTCAGGCAATGAAGAAAACACACTCTTTGTTCTCAATTACATCCAGAATAACCTGGAGACTGTTTTGAAAGCGTATGTATTTATGATTCCATATTTTATAGTTAAATGATATGAGTATTTTTTTATCGAAATCGAATTTGAAGGATTACTAACATATGTTTTTGTTTCTAGCTTTACGTCTCCAAGAACACCTCTATCCTACATCGCGGCTAGGCTGAGGACAGTTGAAGACGTTACCGCGGTAAGATTTGCTCATATTTTACTTGTATTCTTCATTTTTTTTACATTCATGGAGTTTTGAATCAATTTACTGCGATAAAGCGTAGTTTGAAAATTTCACTTCTATAGACAGTACTCTTACTGGTATACTTCGTGTGTTTTTACCTTTTTTTTTAATTTTTTTCTTTACAATCGTGTTTGATAACAGTTTAAAGATTTACAATAATTTCTTCTAATTACTTCCACAGTACCAAACTTGGCTGAACCTTACCACCACTCGCGAGGTCCTTGGTACCAGTTACAATAACATCTACGGAGACTCTGTTGCCGCTTACGACAGCATCCTTTGGGTGGCCACCGTTGAGGATTCCCTCTCCGCCTATCTCACTAACGGAGATAACGTCATTCAGTCCACTACTTCTACTACCACTACCACGGTTGCACCAACCACAGTTACTCAGCCCCCTATCACGGAACCGTCCACTCCATCTCTGCCAGTACCAGTGACCGACGGAGCAATGACGAGCTTCGCATCACTCTTCATCATTTCATTGGGTGCCATTTTGCACCTTATTTTATAAGCAACTAGGTACATTTCTGTGGAATCCTAAATTAGTTCGTAAGTTCTTTTGTATCCAAAGTGATTATAGCTTCTTCAGCTATAAACACCACGTCACTAGGTTAAAATGTTGCAGTGAGAATTGGTTATGTTCAAGTGTATACCACATATTGACAATTACATAGTCTGCAGTAAAAGGTTGACTTTCCCTATGTTTGATAAATTCTATAAGATGTAAAAATTGAATTTCTAAAAGTTTAATTTTCACTGAAATGGAGTTAAATGGTTGTGAATTTAACTTAGATAAGTAAACGTTAAATAGCCTCATTTTCTTATGAATTGTAAATAGGCTTCTGTAAATTATTGAATAAAATATTATCTAAAAAATATATCATGTATTTTAATTTGTGAAATTTTGTGTTATACTCGCCACTCCCTAGTTAATGTTGATTTTTGAACTTATGATAATAAACTATCGTATCGATTTAATTATCAAAATTGTGATAACAGTATGAGTGATCTGATTATTTTTGACACTCACGATAATATTGTTGATTTATTCATTTAATCTAGCTAATGTTCACCATGATAATAGTTATTTGTTATACAAGAGTGCAAAGTTGCTTTTTAACCGCGGGCTCAATTTTGATGACCGAGCAAGCGAAGGATTCTAAAATTGAAACACGAGCGTAGCGAGTGTTTCAATAATTAGAATCCTGAGCGATAGCGAGGGAATCAAAAGAGCACAAGGTGAAAAATCTTTGCACTCGAGTGCAACACGTAACTTTTCATCCCACCTCATCGAGGAAATTACTAAATGCAAAAAAACAAAATGGCGCGCACATACGAGTATCAAATTAAAAAGATGTACCTATTAAAGTTAACATATTTGAAAACTCACTTTAAAAATGAAACGACGTTAAAAATCTGTGTAAAAACAATAATAAAAAATACTTAATTAATTGAATAATTATTTTAAGCAGTATTTTATTTATTTAATACGTATTTGTTTGAAAAGTCTTATCAAGATTGTCACAAATGGAGTATTGCACACGATGTTCTAAATTCAAATCACTTTGCCGCTCTAGAGGATAAAAACGACTTTTGCGCTCAGATATCAAAGGGTAAAACTATTCTTTCCGAGATGGTGGGATGAAAAGTATTTTATAATGTTATCATATGTTCGCTAAACAACTTACAGGAAACTTGTTAATATTTTTACAGTTATCTCGTATATTGCACGTCTAAATATACAGTTTCATCGTAATTGGTCTCCTATTTTAATTACCAATTTCACCTTATAAGAGGACATAATTGGTATTTTAAAAGGGGCTTCATCTCCTTCTTAGAGAGGGAATAAACTCTACCCCCATAATAGCTCAAGAGGCGATTGATTTTTTTTGAGTTCAGTTGTCCTGGTTTGAAGGCATTGCCAAATCCGAATAATAATTCTTGCTCACCACTAAATCATTTTCATTCTTAGTTGTGATTACATTATCAGAAAGTTCAATGAAAGTTTAACAAATATCTATTAAAAGAAATGTTTGCAGAGTGATTCTATAGTGGATCAGCAATATGACATAAATGAATCAAATGTAAGATAATCTTCTATGATAAAATTGATGAAATCGGGTTCTTCCCCGCTGAAATTAACTGTAGCGATTAGAATCGACTTATCGGACAAGTATGCGTAACCGTTATTTTTTTACCTTAATACCTGTAGATATGTATAAATATTATATTTATTTAACCCTAGCTTTCGGCCACGGTTTCACCTGTGTGACATAACTGCTCCCCGTAGCCGTCAAAAAACTATCTTATGTCCTTCTCCCGGATCTGAGGTAGTTCCTCTCTAATTTTGAGCTTAATCGGTCCAGCATTCACACGTGATGGCAATGGCGTGACCAAGGGATATAGGGATTAATTTTTAAATATATGTATAGATTAAGTTCCCGAACTTGACATCCACGTCCCATTGGAACCTCTTCCCATACAACCATTTGAAGGGCGTAAAAAGTTATGCCGTTTAGATTGATATTTTGCTGACGGCAATTAATCTCCAAGGAGATCAGCCTGTTGCACAGGACATGTTTAGTGCACAAGTACTTGTGCACACACAAGTGCACCACAATCTCAATCATCTAATCATATCCGATCGGACGACAATACGGCACGACCAAAGAGAGATCAGGGTAAGGAAATAAATATAGAAAAGTTGTTCTAACGCACAGTACTCTTAAATAGGAATGCCTGATGTTACCAACCCGATCTAAATTTTCATTAAGTATATTTTTTTTCCTCATTATTATTCTGATAGTGTATAATCTATTAAATGTTAAATGAATTATTTTTAGATAATCAGCATCGCTTAACGAATTTCGTCAAATATCAATTATCTGTTATTCCTTTTCGATTATCTATACATATAATGGGTCAGTTTATTGGTATTAAGATAAGAACTTGATCAATAGATATTTACAACACAAAAAGAAAACTATCCTAGTAGAACAATAAAAAAACTAAAATATATACACTATATCTAAAAGGCGTCAAAAAATTCATCCCCATCGCTGTCAACTGGGAGCGTACCCAAGAGGCTGGCAGCATTACCTCGTTGGATGGCCATGCTGATCCTTTGTCCGAGGTAATAGCCAGCCTTTTGGTCACGAGAAGCGTCAACCAGCCGCTGAAAAATATTATCTGTTGTATATTCTGCCATCCTTTACACATTTTTAGCAGTCGCTTCTAGCCAGGAAGTCGGACAACCAGTCTTACTAAAGGATATTGGGTTGTTCAGGTAATTGGGTTGACGAGTCCACATTCAAGTTTCACGTAAAACACTTGCAGCCGACCCCGATATAGTTGGGAAAAGGCTAGGAAGATGAACTGTCTAATCTGTTTGCCAAAACTGGGTGTGGCCCCCGGTTTCTGTCTGGTCATGGTCATCTGGACATCTTTCCGAATCAAGCTAAAATGCTTAACCTATTTGTTTATTTATTTGTTGTTATTTTGATGTAGGTACCTGTAAAGTACATATAATACTCGACACATCGCGAGGCAGTCGCGTGTGCGTATACTTGGACTCCTGTTCCTAAGTTAAGGCTAACAAAATCAAATAAGTCGTTCTTAGGAAATTGTGTACGTTTTTATAACAAGCTACCTAAATGAATGCTTCATATCACAGATAAAAAGTTTAAGAATTTAGTTAAAACCATTTTGATTAAAAAGGCGTATTATAAAATTCAGGATTACATTGATGACAGTGATGCCTGGCGTTAAATTGATATTGTTTTTTTCTTTTTCTCTGCTGGCTTCCCCGGCGACAGTGGATACGGGAGTGCCTCCGCCCAGACAAGCCAGGCGGAGCGCAAGTTGTAATATCTGTTTAAATCCTGGTCAATATACAACTGAGCTTTAAAAGGCTTGTTTGAAAAAAAAAAATGACTGTGACTAAAATAAAGCCCACTTGGTGTTTTTGTCGAGGGCACGGGTATCGCCAGAGCATTCTTCCGCACCCCTGTACCCTCTCGACAGGTATTCACCCTCCAGATTTTTAAAGTGGGCCCAGTCACCGTCAGCGGCCTAAGGACTTTTCATTTAACTATGTTTATCAAAATAAAGTCTGATAGGAATGATAGTCTTCGTAATCCAGATTGAGAACGATGCCACAACTTCTAAGAAATTATTACGAACTCGACGGAAGATAATAAGTAATTAAACTTGTATATAGACAATATTTTTTTGGAAAAAACTTCCTTAAGCAGTACATAAGTGTACCTAATCATTATACTATTTAGAGCTTAAACTTTTACTAAAGACTTGCATAAATATTAAGATTAAGGTTAGGTAAGGTTAAGGATGAGATTAAATATTCTTATAAGCGTGGTTTTCCAGATATTGTACAGGTCAAGATAAATGGTAGAATGTACTAGGATTCTACAACATTTCTGTAACCACCTTATTGTTAATACCTACATTCTGAGCAATTAAATAAATATTATTATATTAAGCTGTATACAGTAATTGTAAAGGTATCCCACAGAGGAAGGTAGGTCAATTAGTCGATACTGTTGGTCGGTTATTAGAACTAACGACGCGTTCGGGTTCCTTGTCAGATCAGAACCAATCTGTCAAAGATAGGTCTTGATTGATTGGCGATTTTATTTTGAAAATAAATGGGCAGGTTCTAAAGAAGGCGTGTAAGCGCGGAGCTAGTAACGTTTCTCGTCCCCCGAACATCCGCATTTTGTGCGATGCTACTTAGAAATTTTGCATTATGACATCTCCGCTAGTCATTTTGTTCTCCATGATTCTAATGTACACAGCGAGTTGCTCTACAAGAATTTCCTTCAGTAAAATAGTGTAGTTATTAAGACTATAATACTCTTCACATATTTTTTAAGTTGTTTAACAATTGTCGCCACTTTCTGGAGTAAAATACTGTTGCAGGTGTATTACACAATATCAAAACATATCTGAACATCCATAATGTTAATGCCTAAACTTTTCTACTGTATGCTTATACCTAAGTAAATATTAGGTAAAGTTTTTGTATTTTTCATTAAATACTAAAAATTTTTTTTTTGTTTGCACCCGAAAGGCTCAGAAACTACTCAATCGATATGAATTTTTTTTCACTGTTAGAAAGCTAGACTATCTACTTGTAACACAGGTTATATTTTGTCCGGGTACGGGAAGAAGTGTCCGGGAACGTGGGAGAATGCAGGCAGTACTTGATACAATAAGGAGGAAATATTCTTTGTTTGGATGTTTGTACCCTGAAGACTCCGACTACTGCACCGTTTTAAAAAATCTTGAGTAACACAGGCTATATTTTATCCAGCAGCAGTAACTCGCACGGGACGAGAGTGACACCATGAGTAAAAAGGTGACTGTAGTGTTATGCTTTCTTCTACATTACGGTTCTTCTAACCTACAGACAGACATGTGTTGCTGGGGAGTTTATTGTGCCACTTCTTCTTCCCAGCAAAAACGCTTAGGAAGTGAAGGGTGGGCGTTTTGGGGCCTGTCTCATGTAAATTTCTGACGTTCGAAAAGTGCTGTTTTGCAGTTAAATTTGAATAAATGAATTTTGATTTTGATTTACACCGATTTAAGCCTGGAAGACCGTCATTATATACTTCTTAGCATTTATACAGCTACTGTACAAATTCAATAAAGCTAGGTCATTTGTGTATGTGCCTTTTTACTTTTTTAATTATAAGAACTGCATTGGCACAATGCTGCATGGTTTTCTAAATTAATTATTATAATTTTGTGTTGTTTTTGTATGCTACATAATTTGTTGTTTTTGTATGTAATTTGTATAAAATCTCTGGATATCATTTTGAAAATACTTTTGAAAAGGCATTAATGACAGTTATGATTCACAAGCATTGAATTGCTCGTTCATTCTGATAGTGAAGTTAAGCCGGCAATAAATGAAAAATGCAGTAATCTGCCGCAATAAGGTAAAATATTTAAAAAAAAGCGTTCCTAGTCTTTTTTTTTTGTATAAGGATAGTTTTCTGAAGTCAAATATTTGTAGGTAAAAACTCTGGAATATGCTCGCGAAAGTGATAAGCAACTCATCACTTACAGACAGAAAAGAAAAACAAAATCCATCCTCCGAGCCTTTTTCAGTCTAACCGGTTGTAGCTGGGTACCAGTGCTTTACAAGAAGCGACTGCCCTATCTGACTCCCTCAATTCAGTTACCCGGGCAACCCAATACCCCTTGGTTAGACTGGTGTCAGACTTACTGGCTTCTGACTACCCGTAACGACTGCCAAGGATGTTCAGTGACAGCCGGGACCTACAGTTTAACGTGCCATCCGAAACACAGTCAATAAAGAAGAACAAAATATGAACAAAAAATAAGGTCAATTTATTTAGTGGACTTGCTTACTTAATTTGTAGCTTGTGAAACCACATCTAAAAAATTCATATATTTATGACAATATCTTCTTTGTGAAGTTAATATTATTTTAATAACAAAGGGGACTTTTCGAATAACACTGGTTAAAAGTGGAGTGACCTCGACGAGGACAATTTAAAGAATGAAGCTCATCGCGTGAACAGTGCAACTGATAAATATTCACTAATGTAAAGTATGATTCATTAACCAAAAATAATACGTGAGCCAATAAGACCATTACTGATATTAAGGAAAATTTCATACTAAAAATTATTCACAATGATACAGTCAGGTTCAAAAATATTAAGAAGGTAAGATATCGTTTCTTTCGAATGATTTTAATAGGCGATTCTTCTCATCAGATCAACTCTTTGAAACCGTACTCCTGGCTGCTCGCCGGTTTCATAAAAATATGTAGGACCTGTCTACTTCCATTTTTTTGATAATCGTTTAATTATTGTTGAGTTCCATGTAAGGTTTGACAAAAAATTACAAATACAAAAATATGTACTTCGTAAATAATAATAAAATGACAACTTGAAAACACACAAACAGAGTACCTATAGCCATTTTTTTTATACGCAGGTATTTGAAATCAATAGATACGGACGAATTGAGAACCTCCTACTTTTTATCGAAGTCGGTTAAAAAAAACTTTCAAGTTGGATTGGTTGTTTCACTCCGTGTTAGAAATTTGTAAAGTACCTACGTCAGATCAGATTCATCTATTTTTAAAGTTTTTTTTTTTGTTTTGAGAGACTTTTACTGAGTACTTACTTGATTTGATTGTTTTGGAAAGTACGATACACCGTAGGTCCCGGCTGCGATTTGAACATCTTTGGCAGTCGTTACGAGTCGTCAGCAGCCAGAACGCCAGGCAAGCAGTATTGCCGAGGCATATTGCGGTGCCCGAGTTGAAGAGGTCAGAAAGGCAGTCGCTCCTTGCCGACACCAACATAGTTGAGAGAAGGCTAGGCAGAATTGAGACTACTTCCCTTGATAATTGAACTTATTCTGAAACCTACACCTGGCATTTCCGAATCTATTCATATGTCCAGTGAAGACCCGAACAATTTATGATACAGAACTAGAATATGGCTCTGGAACACCAAGGGTTCTAGAAGGAACATGGTTAAGTTTTCTCAGAGTCTGACACTATGTTACATTGAATTCGCATGAGGGGTCTAAGGTAATTTTCCAGTTATGAAGGTAAACACAGTGAATTTACCACAAATAAGGAAGTTCTCAATTCGTCGCCCCAAAAACGTCTGGATCAATTTGCTAAATTATTTTTTGTTTAATAGGGTTTACTTCCCAAGTGGTCCCATAGTCGTCAAGTCAGAATCTGATGGGCTAGCCTTGAGATATTGAGGACCACATTCAAAGTTGTACTCATACACAGGGTCAAAGCTTAACAGTTAGGTATCTGTGTGAAAACATTTCAAAACAGTTAAGGTTTAAAGCTGACCTGATGATGAAGATGAGAGAGAGAGTTGAGGGAACTCCGCAACGGTATGTATTAACTACCTCGTGTTTGGACTTATTATATTCGTATTGATGAGCACTTTTCATTAGTCTATATAAATAAAAGAAAGTCGTGTTAATTACACTTTTTATAACTCAAGAATGGCTGAAACTTTTAAGCTGAACCGAGAACACATACGTAGGGTAGTTTTTATTACCATCCGGGACGCGGGTGAAACCGCTTGCAGAAGCTAGTATAGGTTTAAAAACACTGAAAAGCTAAGAATATATTAAAAAAAAAACAACTATTAACACGTTGGGCGGCTGGATCAAGGGATTGATTCAGAAGGCAGTACTCCTTGATACGGCGCGTATTGTGAGGAGGTTTCTGTCTCTGGGACCCTAACCACCGGTACCTTGGACCCTGTGCCCGATATCGGTGGCCATCTATATTTTATATTTTTAAATGTTTTCTTATTTTTTTTTTATAATCTAATATTTAAAAATATAAATAATATGTTGAAAGATAAATAAATGCAGTTAAAAAGGACTTCTAAAAACGAAGTCGGTGTTTAGTTGGATGCAGCTATGTTTTTTCAAACATTTTGAGGTCATAGATATGAAGTTGTAGTGGCAGGAGCTGGATGCGAGAAGCCGAAAATCGATCTCAGTGGCGTGCACTTGGAGAGGCCTATGTCCAGCAGTGGACTGCAATAGCCTGATGATGAGATATGAAGTTTTGAACATGAGTTATTAATGAAATCGTAATCTTAATTCTCGAAAAATATGAGTGATCATTCATTTCCCCTTATACTATTGTTGTTCCTTGAAAACTGTGTACCTAGTACCACTATCTCATAGATATTGATAATCAGATGATTAACTAAAATGTAATTTGGATAAGATATATAGGTATATGGGCTTATTTAGATACAGATAAATTAGTTATTTTTTGGGTTCTTGCTTATTCTTGTTTTTGACCAGCGTGGAGTCACAATGGTAAGCGTTTTATGAAATTTTAATTCTTCAAACTAAAAATATTTTTGTTTATTTAATCGATTTTATATTTATAAGCCTAAAGTTAGTTTTCGAATAATAATGGTATCCCCAAAATATAATTTAAAAAAATATATTTTCGAAATAGATATTTACCAAATTGTTATTGGATGATTTACGAATAAATACCTCATCATTAATCGTTATATATTTTTTTCGTTATATATTTATTCGGCTGGAGAGTCTCCAGGCCCTTCATGATTAAGAAAAAACCAGTGAAATAAATTCTCAAATCGGTTCACTACTTTTGGAGTGTCACAAACAAACAAAAAAAATCTTTTTTTTATTTTAGGGTAGATTAATTTATAGGAAAAATCTTTAAAAAACGATGTCTAATAATAATCATTAATTGTAGCCAATAAGCCTGATATTGTGGTGATAGATCGATTAGCGCGCCGCGCGATGATAGTCGATGTCGCCGTTCCGCATGACGAGAACCTTGTGAAAGCTGAGAAAGAGAAACAAATAAAGTATCTCGACTTAGCGCACGAGGTTGTCGCCATGTGGAGTGTCGACACGGCTGTTGTTGTGCCGATTGTCGTTACGGCCAATGGTTTAATAGCCAAGAGCCTCGACGAACACCTCAGGAGGCTCTCGTTGGGCGGCTGGATCAAGGGACTGATTCAGAAGGCAGTACTCCTTGATACGGCACGTATTGTGAGGAGGTTTCTGTCTCTGGGACCCTAACCACCGGTACCTTGGACCCTGTGCCCGATATCGGTGGCAACCTATTTTTTATATTTTTAAATGTTTTTTATTTTTATATTTAATATTTAAAAATGTAAATTATATGTTCTAAATAAATAAATGAATAAGAAAAAATCATTGTTACGTAATTATCTACTTAATAATATTATTCAAGTATCAATATCTATAGTTGAAGAGATATAATCATATCTGGTTTAAACATGCTATGTTAATTGAATTACAGGAAAAATACTTAACCGTTGATTAAATCTTTTTGACGGCGATTAATATCTACTTTCTATTTGGGGTTTTGATAGTTATCAAAGGATCTCATATCGCTATCTTTTCTACAAATAATAATTTATTTTTTATGGATTTATGATGAAATAGAGGTATCTGGGGGCACGGTTGTGCACCCGCCAAGACTGGCATTAAACACGCAAAAACAACCCTAGATTTTCTATCATATCTGAAAGCATTTAAACTGAATAGACAGAGATATTTTCGCATTTAAATTTTTCAGTAAAAGGGATCAATAATCATTAGTAGAAAAGTAGATTTTTGTCACCCAAAATTTGTAAAATCGACCGTTTTGGCAATATTTCAACTGCTTAAAATTTTCAGGCGAACCGCTGGTACACCCTCCTTTTGGGGGCCGCTCTTCTGCAGAGCGTCCTCTCCTTCGGTCCTATTGAAGTGACAGACGACGAATGGGCTGAATACAGAAACCTGATGCGGGACCCCGCTTACCGCCTGCCCACGACTACGAAGCCTAGCAACTACGCCGTCAACCTTACACCATACTTCACTGGCACCACCTTAGCTTTCACCTTTGAGGGCTCAGTACGCATCACCATTACGGCCACGCAGGCTAATGTCAACGAAATTGTGCTCCATTGCAATGACTTGACCATCGAATCGGTCATGGTGGCTACCGAAGCTAGCCCAAATGTTAATCTTATTGCAAGCGGACAGACTTTTGTCTGCGATCCTGTATACAGTTTTCTAAGAATAAGGACCGCATCAGCCTTGAATATTAACACGAATTATATAATCACGAGTAACTTCAGAGGCAACCTTCAAACGAACATGAGAGGTTTTTACAGGAGTTGGTATGTCGACTCTAGTGGTACCAAGAGGTAATTCTTTTTTGTACAATTTTTATTCCAAATTCAAAATCATTATTTTTTTGCAAACATGGGTACATGGAGATCTTATAGCTACATAAAAAATGCGATTGACCATATCCTACCATAAGGCATGCAAAAACTTTTTCGAAATAAGCCGTTTATCTTTGATGTGTTTATAGCATCAATAATCGTGTTTTGGTGAAGGCTTAGCAACATATTGGGTTTGTAGTTAGATACTGATAAGATACAACATATTTATTTGGCTTTGAATAGGTTTCAGTGCTTTCGTTATGTAATAATGTATTACAACCTCGTGGCAGTCTTGAGGTTTCACCTTGTGTGCGGGACGAGCTTCTTCAGGACGAGTAGTTTTTGAGCAGTAAAATAAGCTGTTGGTCAATACAATAATGAACACTTCAATGGACCTTGTATTACCACGGAAAAAAGCATGTTTCATTTATTTTCTAAAAACAATTGATCACGATATCTAATAGCTTTATCTTCTCTATCTTGTTACCCTTTAGCGCACATTGCAAAACTTTAAGTCGGCCGATAGTTGGTTTAGTCTCATAAAACAGTATGAAGATGAATGGTAGTACGCACACTACAAAGTTCAAGTATTTATTCGGTATCAGACCGATTGAAAATTTTAATAGTATCAAGATGTTGCGTGAAGAAGTGTCAGACTCTTACTGACTAAAACCAACATCACCTTATTATAAAACGTGCTTTTAAGAAGTACCCGCTTTAGTAATAGCTTTAGTCCACTAATTCTTTTCGGGACGGTCGTTTAAAGGTGGTAGAGAAGCTGGTACTTTTTTAAAACCACGTTTAATAATAAGATGGATTATCCTTCTTAAGCCCTTTATACACCAGAATCACGGCATCTCTTTCGAACAATCCCGCAGCTTGCCAGGCATTGGGTCAACTGTCGGCTGACTGTTTAGTCTGCAGTGTGAGGGTACTATAAGTCGTTACCAAAATCCCATTCATTCCGCAAGAAATTTCACCCAAATTAGTTCGGTAATTTTCTTTGTAAGATTAAGTAATATCAAATCAAACAAGTAAAACTCACGTTTTCATCTAAAGTCATAATAAGTAAGGATGACTCATTATCATCATCATCCGAGCCTTTTTCCCAACTATGTTGGGGTCGGCTTCCAGTCTAACCGGATTCAGCTGAGTACAGTGCTTTACAACAAGTGACTGCCTATCTGACCTCCTGAACCTAGTTTCCCGGGTAACCCAATACCCCTTGGTTAGACTGGTGTCAGACTTATTGGCTTCAGACTACCCGTAACGACTGTCAAGGAAGTTCATTGACAGCCGGGACCTACAGTTTAACATCCATCCGAAACACCGTCATTGGTGTCTAAGATATACTTAGAAAGTACATACAAACTTAGAAAAGTTGCATTGGTACTTGCCTGACCTGGAATCGAACTCGCTCCCTCATATGTACTTGAGAGGTTGGTTCTTTACCTACTAGGCCACCATGACATGGATGTAAGGATGACTCACTTGATAGTTTTATCGTTAAGGAAAATTTTCGAGATACAAAAATATTATTTTCTTGTCTAAATGACTAAATGATAGACTGAATCACTGATATGGGTGATAGGTAATCACTTTTCATTTAATTATTATCTAAGCAATTAATGGTAACCGACTTTCCAAAAAAGAGGAGATTTTCAGTTCGGTTGTTTGTATTTTTTATGTTTGTTTTTCCATATCTCCATCGCTTACCAACCAATGTGATAAATTTCTCCACGGCACCCAAAAGTTTTTTTTTTGCTTTTAATTTTTCTTTTGTGAAGTTATTTTTATATTACACAAGACATTGATCATATTGATATAAAAAAAATGTACAATAAATATAATACATTTCGTTTTCGTATTTTTACCCAAGCCCCGAGGGAACTACTTTCTACTCTCGCTTGGATTAAAAGTAAACTATATATTATTCAGATATATAATATTTATTCTAAATTAATAGGTTTAACTAGCTTATGAAAACTCTCTACAAGTGCGTTCAGAAGTATAATCCACACAAAATTTGTGTGATTATTGTGCTTCTCGTAAAAAAATAGTTACACTCAGATCAGGTTCTTAATATATCCATCGATCAACCTATTTTATTTTTTCTATATAATTTTAGTAGATGTGTCAATTTCAAGGTTTTAATTGTTCCAACTTTTTTAGATGGATGGCAACGACCCAATTCCAGCCTGGCCATGCTCGCCAAGCCTTCCCCTGCTACGACGAACCAGGATTCAAAGCCACTTTCGATATTACCATCAACAGGGAAGCCGACTTCAGCCCAACCCTTTCCAACATGCCCATTAGAACCACAACTCCGTAAGTACCTATTTTCTTCATGTAATATGTTTATTCTCAGTTGGTAAACGAACTAGGATCTTCATTGATGTACGACAATATATTGCAATAGCAAAGTTTTTGCTTTAGAATAGTTTAGCGTTGCGTAGAACTCTTAATTGGAGGAGTCAGTCACAGTGTTTAAACCGTTATCACAAATGTTGTAGTAGTAAAGCTAACATATATCTTCTTTTGCAAATCTTTCAGCCTCGCAACCGGCAGAGTTGCTGAGACGTTCCACACCACTCCCGAAACATCTACGTACTTGATTGCTTTTATAGTATCGCACTATAGTCAAGTAGCTTCAAACAACAACCAGCAGAGGCCTTTCCATATCTATGCTAGAGACAATGTTGGGGTCCATGGAAACTTCGCCTTGGAAATTGGAGTGCCTCTCTTGGAAGTCATGGAGCGCTATACAGAAATACCTTACTATGGCATGGCTCAAAACATGAACATGAAGCAAGCTGCTATCCCTGACTTCTCAGCTGGTGCCATGGAGAACTGGGGACTTTTGACTTACAGGTAAAATTATCTTTTCCTTGTCGTGAGTTCTTAATCATTTGCATTCTTATTATCTTTATTTGGTTACTGCTAAGTTGTATCTTCGATAAATACATCAGCGGAATATTTTAACCGTTTCATTGTTTACAGGGAGGCTTTGATTCTGTTCGATCCCGTGAATACCAACAACTTCTACAGACAGCGTATCGCCAACATCATTTCTCACGAAATCGCTCACATGTGGTTTGGAAACCTCGTCACATGCGCTTGGTGGGACAACCTTTGGCTGAACGAAGGTTTTGCACGATTCTACCAGTACTACTTGACTGGCGTGGTAAGAATTAGTTTATGAATAAAATAATTACGTTATATTTCTCTCTCTCTTCTCTCTAACTCTTTTTCATTTGGTTTCAACCAGTTTTATAGTATTTCCAGTATTTTTAAACCATCCTTTTTGCCTCTTTTTACCAGGTCGCTCCTGAAATGGGCTTCGAAACTCGTTTCATAGTGGAACAGCTGCACGTGTCGATGTTGTCTGACTCCCTTGACTCTGCTCACGCCCTCACCAACCCCAATGTGAACGACCCTACTACTGTCAGCGCACACTTCTCCACCATCACTTATGCCAAAGGCGCCAGCATCATCAGAATGACACAACACTTACTGGGCAACAACACTTTTGTGAAAGGCCTTAGGACTTACTTGAAAGACAAGTAAGAATGGTTCCTCTTTTTGGTCTTAACAAAATACTTCTTTTTATCTTATTTTATAACAGTTTGTAATGAATTCTATCACTAAGTTCGTGTAGTGTAATGTAAATGATGATGTATTAAATTATGCCCGAAAAAGTACTCAAATACATGTATTTTTTCTTGTAAATTTGCAGTGCCTACGGTGTCGCTGAGCCCCGTCACTTGTTCACTGCCTTAGACGCTGCTGCAACCGCAGACAATGCTCTCGCCAACTATGGTGGTATGACCATCGATCGTTACTTCAGAAGCTGGTCAGAGAAAGCTGGTCATCCATTGTTGACTGTGTCCATTGACCACTCCTCTGGACGTATGACCATTATTCAAGTGAGTCGACAACACCTGTATTATAAATCTAAAAATGTTCGTCTCTTCTAAAGATAATTAGCGAATTCTTTCTTTTAGACCCGATTTGAGCGCAATACTGGTGTATCAACAGCGACCGACAGTCTTTGGGACATCCCCATTACTTGGACTAGGGCAGGATCTATTGACTTTGACAACCTGAAACCTACGCAATTCATCAGTGGTGTTTTGACTATCATCGACAGAGGAACCATTGGCAGGGAATGGGTTATTTTCAATAAGCAGCAAACTGGTAATTAAGTTTAACAATCGTATACATGGATTTTGATGTATTTTGTATCCTTTCCTATTGAATTAAGTTATAATATACATATTAGTTGGAAGTTAGCTTCTGATTATATGTTTGAAGAACTACATTTTATGAATCTAAATATTTTCAGGTTTCTATAGAGTTAACTACGATCAAATCACTTGGGGTCTCATCACTCAAGCTCTTAGGAGTAACGTGAGGCTATCAATCCACGAATATAACCGTGCTCAGGTAAGTTGATTTACTTCAATTAGCACATTCGACAATGAACAAAATAAATGTTCTATTGTGTGTAAAATGTATCTATTTTTTTCGTAGATCGTCGATGACGTTATGTTGTTAGCTCGAGCTGGCATTATGACCTACAGCAGAGCCTTGAACATTCTCTCCTTCCTTAAATTTGAAGATCAATATGCTCCTTGGGGCGCAGCTATTACTGGATTCAACTTCGCCCTCCGAAGATTAGCTCATGATGTTACAGCTCACCAGAAACTGAGGGTAAACATGTCTTATACTTAAAACATAACTAGCATGCTTGACGATATTAGAAGTATTTAGTATTATTTGATGTTTTTTTGCTAAATTCGTTTTAAATCTTTTTAGAATGAAATCTTGGATTTGAGCACGGCCATCGTTAATCGTTTGGGCTTCAGCGAGCCAGCTGTTAGCAATTTCATGGACGACCTTCTCCGCATGAACGTCATGACTTTCCTTTGTGACATCGGCCACCAGGGGTGCATCACTGCTGCTAGAACTAGCTTTGCTACCTGGAAGAACGGTGGAGTGTAAGTGTGGCTGAATTTGCAAATCATTAAATCATCCTTGGATCTTGCAATTTTTTTCTAGAAAGCAAGCTCCTCCGATATCCTGATTGTTATTGGAAGAATTGATTCAAAACTTTTTTAACATCACAAAAAATATTTTCCATAATAAACACACAAAACTAATCATCAAACAAAAAAAAAATAGCCATAATTTTTTATATCCATTGCTTTTTATATCCATTGCTTTTTGTTTTAGTGTCCCACCCAACATGCGTCCATGGGTGTATTGCAATGGAGTGCGCTACGGAGATCAATCTGACTTCACTCACTTGTGGAATCGTTACACAGCATCTGACGTTGCTAACGACAAGCTGGTAATGTTGTCGGCCGCTGGTTGCACTCTTAACCAGGCCAGCTTGAACATATTCCTCAATGCCATCGTGTCTGGAGGCGATGACATCAGGCCTCAAGACCACAGCGCAGCTATCGCAGCGGCTGTCCGCAGTAATGAAGTGAACACTATGAGAGTATTCACATGGCTGCAAGCTAATGTGCAACAGACTATAAACACGTACGTATAACTTATATATTTTGTAGTCAATTTACTGTCAACCAGTCTATCAAGTTTTACTAGAAATGATTTATTTAGATTATAGGTAAAACCTAATGTGTCAACTATTTTATGTTACAGTCTGGGAAGCGTCAGTCCTATTTTGAACGAAATCACAGCTCGCCTATTGAATGAAGCCCAAATCACTCAGGTAACATTGTTGCAAATGTCGTTTTTGAAAATAAATCAATTTCAATTAACTCATTTTATTATTCCAAATATAATCTTTTAGCTGCAGTGTTATAATATTTTATTATTTTTTTCTAGGTTCAAACTTGGTTGAATGCAAACCAGAACTTAATTGGTACTGCAGCTCACACTAGCGCCACAAATGGCATCGCCACGTCTAGGTCCAATATTCAGTGGTACACACAGAGGGTTCCCGAATTCAACGTATACTTTGAAACTGGATATGTTGAAGAAAACTTCGCTGACACTACAACTACCAGTACGACTACGACTACGACAACTACTACGACCACTACAGCAGCTCCTACGACTACGACAACTACAGAGGCGCCTACGACAACAACTACGACCACTACGGGAGCGCCTACGACCACAACTACAGAAGCTACAACAACACCTGTACCTGGCTCAGCAAACATCGCCACTCTTAGCATCGTCACAATGATCGTGACTCTCGTTGTTAATATGGCTTAAATTTTATTTGTATTTTAATATATAACTGTATTTTAACAATAGCATAACATAATGTAATGTATTTTGTAACTATATTTATGACAATAATATTAATATTTTTTTATTAAACTGATATTAAAATATATTGGTTGATTTTTTTCTAAGGTCGTTTGTTTTTTTTTTTTTACTGAAATCCTCTTGGCATGAGCATGGCATCCTATTTTTATCAAAATCATAAATGAGCAATAAAATATATTCAAGCATTACAATATTTACTTTACTCAATTTTTCACATAAAAAAACGGTTGTCTGTAAAGTCGGTTTACTGACGATAGTCGAACGTGACAACGTCATAAGAAATTGATCGTCAGATGTCGAACGTTGCCGAACGCGGAGGCCGATCGTGCCTCTTTGTTGCTCGTTGCGTGCTCTCGCTTGCACTTCAAGCCTTAAACGGAACGCTTCAGAGCGAGGTAACGCCGCATGAGTCATGTTTTTTCGTGCGTGCAGCCGGCTCCATCGATTTATAAGATGTTGTCACGTCAAAAGAAAAATATATTTTATAAAAATTGGTGTCAATTAAATTGGCCCGAAGTGTTTCGTCGTCCTGACGTACGTCAACCGCAGCTAAGAACCAATCCCGAGTGACGGCTATGACGCGATGCGCTGCGGGCCAATCACCGCTTTACCGCCGCCCCCGCGCTCCCTTCATACCACTAAAGGGACCCAATAAATCACTTCTGCGCAGGTGAAAGACAGGGCTCGACTTCCGTGCCGGTAACTGTACTTAACTAGCAAACGACAAGTCAGTACATGAACGCGCGATTGATTATTTAAAATGTGTAGGTAGTTATAAAAAGTAATCTCGTAATCGTGATTGCAACTACAATTTGTAGTTAGTAATCAAATTTTTTAACTACTTTTTACGATTATTTAATGTAATTTGCAGTTTTGATTACTAACTACAATATGTAGTTGTAGTTAGTAATCAGTAGTTAGATTTCATTTTGCCCAACACTGGCTATGCTCCATAATTATTTCAATCGAATAGTAAAGCAATTGATTTTTTACTCATCGTGAAATAGTTCTATTACCTTATTATTATAGTTTTGTTATAGCATAACCTACAATCGCTGCACTAGCGGATTGATGCTATTTATTTTAATTATGAAAGCACGAATATTCGACAATATATCACTGAACATATATTTAATATCGAAAGAATCATTACCTTTATCGTCGCAATTATCGTTGCTATAAACAATTTACACCACATTCACTTTTCACTGCACTTCATACTTGACGAAAATATGTAAATATATTATTGAATAGCAGCTGTTTACGCGGACGCATCGCTCACTCAAGTGGGAGAGAGACAGATGTCGAACGCTGCCGAACGCGTAGGCCGATTGTGCGATGGAACGCCTCAGAGCGAGGTAACGCCTCAGAGCGAGCTAACGCCTCAGAGCGAGGTAACGCCGCATGAGTCATGTATTTTCCTGCGTGCAGCCGGCTCCATCGATTTATAAGACGTTGTCACGTCAAAAAATACCGTATTCTATAAAAAACCTACCTCATCGCCTTCTCCTAAGTCTGATAAATATGTACATACTATCCTGAACATCAATACAAAATAACACGAACATTTTAAAAAACATACTGCGGTGGCTAAGTTTATCTTGGACACCAATGGCTGATAAAAAGGTGAAGGAAAGCATCTTGAGGAAACCTGGACTATATAGAGGTAGTATGAAATCACTAAACCGCATTGATCGCAACCGTGGCGATTCACGCTCAATCCTTCTCCGTATGAGAGGAGGCTTGTGCCCAGCAGTGGTACGATAAAAAAGCTGTAACAGTAGGTAACTACGATTATTATCAAATCTTATAAGCTATTCTACATATCTCTCGTGTGTATTCGTTCTAGACAAGGAGTTAGGAAAGACGAGCGGAGATGTCATAAGGCAGGCAGGTAGGCACCTAAAAAAATAATATAGGCGATACAAACTAAGGCTTTCGGTTTCTTGAGACATAATGTCAGAGATTGGTGCTTTAAAAAAAAAAATGGTCGGGTTACAAAGGCGTAGGAGAAAGTAAAGTTCCTCGTTCTCCGAACACTCGCATTTTGGCGAGCTACTTTCTTAGGAGATTGTCCATTATGACATCTCCGTCTCGTCATTTTGTTCTTCTGTACTAGATATGGTTTGTGAAGAACGACTGTCAGTAAGCAGTACAGCGTCACCTGAAATTGTTTAGAATAGTGGTGAAATAATGCAATTCTGTGTTGGTTGTTCCATGTATACCTATACAGCACTTAAGACATACTAGAAACGTCCAAAGTTTTCTCTCGAAGATGATGCATATTTTATTCATTAAGTGATCGTATTACGATTTGTCATTTGAACCAGTCATACCTTGTGGTATTGGGTTGTTCGGGTTGAGGAGGTCGGTCGCACCTTGTAATGTAATAATGGTACTCAGCTGCAATGGCTAAGACTGGAAGCCGACCCCGAATATTGGGAAAAGGCTAGGCAGATGATGAATATGATAATGATCACATTACGATTTTTAAGACCTGAATAAGAAATCTGAAATCGCTAGCTTGAATTAAAAATATGTACGAGTATATGAAGAGGTCTGGGCCAATCAATCGCTATGTAATAGGCCGATGAACATAAAAATGATAGATTAGCAATTATTAAAGATTCCTGCTAAACCTATTGTCAATAATCCCATCGTTTCCAAAACGATTTAGATAAGGCTTTTCAATGATGACGTTAGTAGAGATACCGGACCAATAAAACGCACCTAGTTTTTATAGGTTACAAATCAACGAACTCCGGGAAAAGGTGTTGTTGTAAAGATAAATAAAAAAAAGGGATTTGTTAAAGTAAGTTACCACTGTTAGTTTTCTGATACTTTACAAAATACTTCAAAAATAATACAAAACAGTACATAAAATTCTCAGAAAATATGTAATATTGTAATAAGACACAGTTGCAATCTCTATTCCTTCTCTCTTGTAGTTCGAGAGGATAATGGTATCGGTGACAAGACCAATGCAGATCAGACGCAGGACAAACAGCATAACATGCTCTCTAAGGAACATAGAAAAGATATCGGTAACCTATTTCTAGTCGCATTAAATAGTCCTTTTAAGCCATCGGTATATGTTTTCGATGTATCTATACTAATATTATAAAGCTGAAGAGTTTGTTTGTTTGAAGGCGCTAATCTCAGGAACTACTGGTCCGATTTGAAAATTTCTTTCAATGTTAGATAGCCCATTTATCGAGGAAGGCTATAGGCTAGTTTTTATCCCGGTACGGGAAGTAGTTCCCACGGGATGCGGGTGAAACCGCTGGCAGAAGCTAGTGCAATATACGGAACAAAGTGCACGGTCCTAGCAATAGTTAATGATAATAGCATGAGGTCTTGGAGAAAAACTTCTTTCTGTTATTTTATAATGCGGAGAATCCTTTTTTACTTATGATAATACGAAGCGGACTCAATGGCCATTATACAAATTAATGTACATGAGTTGTGAACTGTATGAGTCACATTTTTTATGGTTGCGATTTAACACATTTGTTACAAGTAACGACATCTATTGAGTCAAAGAATGAACTAACAAGGAAAAATATTTTAGTCTTTTATCCATTTATTTTTTTTTAGTTGTGCCATACTCGCAACAACTGTTGAAGATGTTCAAGTTCAAATGACAGAGGGACCACCTAAACTTCCTTCCCATCATCATCTGCTGAGCTTTTTTCTCAACTACTTATGTTGGGGTCGGCTTAAAGTCTAAGCGGATGCAACTGAGTACCAGTGTTTTACAAGAAGCGACTGCCTATCTGTCCTCCTCAATCCGGGCAACCCAATACCCTTTGGTAAGACTGGTGTCAGACTTACTGGCTCTGACTACCCATAACGACTGCTAAGGATGATAAATGACAGTCGGAACCTACAGTTTAACGTTCGTCGAAACACAGTCATTGGTGTCCAAGATATACTTAGAAAAGTTGCATTGGTACTCGCATAGAATCGACCACTCATACTTGAAGGTTTGGTTTTTTACCCATTAGGCCACCGATCCTTCCCAAATAGAATTGAATTTCATCATGATAAGATGTTCACCCATCCATGGACCATGGGTTGCTTAACCTTATGACGCACCATTTTACGTACGATCACGACGATTAAAATATAACATCCTTGCAGAGGACGTCATAGAATTCTTAGTCATAATGTTAACATGCCTAATTTATCAGTCTTTAGTGCATCTGATATTGATAGCGATAACTTTTCAACTATTTGTGATGATAACATACCTGATAGATTTTTTCGTTACTATCTGTACTAATATTGTAAAGCTGAAGAGTTTGGTTGTTGGTTTGTTTGCTTGAACGCGCTAATCTCATGAATAGTAGTCCGATTTGAAAAATTCAGTGTTCCCATTTATCCTGAAAGGTTATATGCTACTTTTGCCCTCTGCACGAACTATCCGGGCTCGGGCAGAGGCTATTTTTCTATCGCTGACCAAAATAAGCTCTTAATGGAAATATCTCCCTTATTTTTTTGTTAAATAACTCGGTACTCATTTTTGTTGTAAATAAATATAACATTTTTGTAATAAGAATAATTTAAATAGAATTCGCAAAGCAACAACTTCAAACTGCATCAGTAGTCGCACGGGTGACGACTGTGCACCAGATCACGGGTTCGATTCTCAGATCGGGGCGAAATTGCTTTGTGGGCTGTAGAAACTTTCACAAACAGCCTGGAAGTTGGTGCTTGATTCACCCGGGCATTGGAGAGCACGTCAATGTCGGTCCTGCGCCTGATCTCTCTCCGGTCGTATCGGATTGTTGTCCCATCGAGCTTTGACAGTGAAGGACTAGAGTGTGCACTTGTGTATGAGCAAATGCTTGTGCACTGTAATATGTCCTTTACAGCTGGCTGATTTCCTTATATGAAAACTACCACCATGATCGCAATTGGCCTTGGACGCTATTATTGAGAACCCCGGTTTTTGGCCAGCCATAGGCTGATAAAAATGTATAAGGCTCTATTTTTAAATAATTGCAACATGTTGATATTAACACATTTAAGTACATTCCTAGACAGTAGCAAGAGTATGCGTACGCCTCAAAGGCCATTACATATCTGAAATACGTATCGAACAAAATTTTTTATCTACTGATTACCGGATAACTATTGATTTCAAATATTATTTTGATTAAAAGTAGTCCATTGAAAATGTAAATGTTAGGTACATAAAGATAAGTTAATGATTAATGATAAATATATAATATTTCGGCCATAGATCTCTAGTTGTTCATTTGGTACCGTCCAGGGAAGCTATGGGTAAGGTGCATTTTTAATATTTTTTTTTGATAAGCCCAAAGTACTCATTATCATACTGATTGAGATAGTTAAAAATCTTTATACTTATTCTAAGAATATTGGATTTTGAAACATCTATGAAAATCATGAAAATGCAATTCCAAAAATTTTTCAAATGTGACCTTGAACTTTGAGAACATTTATTTGTGTTAAGACTATCAAATATGTACAAATGAGAATCAGGATCCACAATGTGGCAGGCCTTGCGAATCACGGAAAACTCTTAAAGACATTGGTGATTGTGCATTTCATTTTCGCGACGAAAGTTAAATAACGTCGATTTAAAGGCAAATACTTGATCTCTCGAGCTCTCGAATTGATTACATTCTTCGTATGCCTTTCTAAATTTGTAAATTCTTCTCAGGTACCAACATGTTGTTTCCCACCGTATTTTGCATCCTCCTGGGATCCATAGCGGCCATTCCTCAAGAGGACTTCAGGTCCAACTTGGAGTGGTCTGACTACAGCACCAACTTAGACGAACCGGCGTACCGTCTGCGTGATGTGGTCTATCCTACTGATGTCAACCTGGATCTGGATGTCTACCTAAACCACCTGAACTTCTCTGGACTTGTACAGATTGATGTTCAAGTGAGTATGGCATTTTTTTTCTATTTTTTTCGCTGGTATTTGATGATGCTTTGATACTAGAGCGATGTAAGGATTTCTCGGTGTCGATGTCAACACAAGACGACGTGATGCTACACATGAAAAATAATGTTCTATGTGAATTTGATAATTAATTCTCGAATAATGGTTATGAACGGTAAAGTTTCAACAGACGATAAAGCTCATTTTACATTGCTTAGTGCTGCCCTCTTTATGGTAGATAAAGAACTTTAGTCACCAATTGACTGCCTTTATTTAATTACATAACGGCATGCGAAAATGGTTTTCTTCATAGTTTTTTTCTGTTGAGTGAGTGTCTGTTCATAACAACTGATTTAGAAGAAAACACCTTATATAGGGAAAATACTTAAAACAATAATTTGAAAACTAAAAATTGTACTTTTTACATTTTGAAATATTGCTTGCGCCAAAAAAATATTTCCCTTTACGGATCTAAGCATTTTCGTTATCAAGTTTTTACAATTTCATATCGATTTTATCGTTATCCGATGATAAATGGGTTTCATAGTAATTATTGATTAAGTTATTATCATATCGGAACACAGACAATTATTCGTGACTATGTAGTTATTTCAAAACTTTTGCCTTTTATATCTTAATCCGTGTTGCGTTATTTTTTCTAAGTACCTACCTAATAGGTACTTAACACCTTTGACTTTTTGGAATTTCCCAATATTAAAAGGCGTAGACGTTTCCTAAAATGAATTAAATAGAACCATCGAAAAAAATTGTATCGTTCAGGACGATAAATGATAAATAATTAGGCATATTTAATTTTAAGCAGAGTAGTTTTGCTGTCACAAAAGAAATAAAAAACAACGAATTATATTCTTTATCCTTCACAGGTACGAGAGAACAATTTACGCCAAATTGTTCTTCACCAAAAGGTGGTTTCCATCACCGGAGTGAATGTTGTCGGACCTAACGGCCCAGTTCCTCTCCAGTTCCCCCATCCTTACACCACTGATGACTACTATGAGATCCTTCTCATCAACTTGGACCAGCCCATCAACATTGGCAACTACTCCATCACCATCAGATACAATGGCCAGATCAACGCTAACCCTCTTGACCGAGGTTTTTACAGAGGCTACTATTACCTGAACAATGAATTGAGGTAAGATGAAGATGTAAAATTGAGTGTTTATTTAGTGATCTTTTCTCTTGTATTATCTGACACCGTTAATATACAAAAATAGAATATTCCGATTACAACAAGTGTTGTGGCAGGATTAAAATTACTTTTTAATATTTAGTATTAAACAATATACGTTAAGCATGCATATGCTTTCTCTGTTTTAATGTCGATAAGTTTATATACTTATGCAAGTTCGTAACTTCGTTTTTAACACATTTACTATTTTCAGAATGTTTAACATTATACTTTTAATTTGCAGGGTCTACGCCACCACTCAGTTCCAGCCTTACCACGCCAGGAAGGCCTTCCCTTGCTTCGATGAGCCCCAATTCAAATCCCGCTACACTATCTCCATTACTCGCGACACCAGTCTGTCTCCATCGTACTCCAACATGGCTATTAGAAGCGCCCAAGAGTAAGCAACATATATGTATTTGATATTACTTTAATTTTAATTACTAAATCGGCTAAGTTATTTCTTTAGAATTTTATCAAATCTTGGGAATATTTATTTATTTTAAAATATTTTGTTTTTCTTTCTAACAGCGTTAGTACCTCCCGTATTCGGGAAAATTTCTACACTACTCCTATCATCTCCGCCTATCTGGTTGCTTTCCACGTCAGTGACTTCGTCTCCACTGAATACACCAGTACCGATGCCAAACCCTTCAGTATTATCTCCCGCCAAGGTGCCACGAACCAGCACCAATATGCTGCTGAAATCGGTCTTAAGATCACCAACGAACTCGATGATTACTTTGGCATCCAGTACCATGAGATGGGACAAGGTGCTTTGATGAAGAATGACCACATCGCTCTTCCTGACTTCCCCTCCGGTGCTATGGAGAACTGGGGAATGGTCAACTACAGGTTTGTTTTAAAGACTTATTTCTGCTAGTGTCAATTATTTAGCAATAAACAAAACAGCAAAATAATAATTTCATATTTTATTTTTTTAGGGAAGCCTACCTCTTGTACGACGCAAACAACACCAACTTGAACAACAAGATCTTCATCGCTACCATCATGGCTCACGAATTGGGACACAAATGGTTCGGTAACCTCGTCACTTGCTTCTGGTGGAGCAACCTTTGGCTTAACGAGTCTTTCGCCAGCTTCTTCGAATACTTCGGCGCTCACTGGGTAAGTTAAATGCAGACTACTAGAGTAGACTATTATTACTTAAAAAAGTAGATTGATTGTAGAGTTGATTTTATTATTCAATTGTTAACGACACGACATATTATTCTACAGGCTGATCCCGCTCTAGAGTTGGATGACCAGTTTGTCGTTGACTACGTGCACAGCGCTCTCAACTCTGACGCCAGCCAGTACGCCACTCCCATGAACCACACCGACGTCGTGGACAATGACTCCATCACCTCCCACTTCAGTGTTACCAGCTACGCTAAGGGAGCTTCCGTCCTTAAGATGATGGAACATTTCGTTGGATGGAGGACCTTCAGAAACGCTCTCAGATACTACTTGAGAAACAAGTAAGTTTAGTGACATTATATGATCGATATTATTGAACAGATCGTATGAGACACTTAAGTATTTACATCTTCCATTTTCTTTATTTCAGCGAGTACGACATCGGTTTCCCCGTTGATATGTACACGGCTTTCAAGCAAGCAGTCGCTGAAGATTTTACTTTCCAACGTGACTTCCCCAATGTTGACGTTGGCGCAGTATTCGACAGCTGGGTCCAGAACCCTGGATCTCCCGTCATCAACGTTGCCCGTAACAACAACACAGGTGTCATCACTGTCAACCAGGTTTGTAAAACATAAAATGTTTATTTATTTATTACACAAAAACCTATCTCTGAGAGTAGACCCGAATTTTTATGTCACCTCTAAGAACTTTTGACAAATAAGTCGCCAAAGCCACTTCACGTCTGACTTCCAATTTGTAGTACCCCACCGTACCGATGCAGAATAAGGTGGGGTACAGTAATGGATATCCCGGATATATCTTATATATTTTCATATACATTTAAACTCTTATATATATGTTATGTATACGCTCGATAATTTTTTTATACTTTTATATTTATTGATAAACAGTACATGCTGCATTATAATGCTAAACTTTGTTACTCGACTCCTTTTTATTTTTTCAAACACAAAACGACCAAGAACTTCAAGCAAATCAAACTGGTAAAATATTTATTATTTTATATATAATTAGCATCCGAAAAACAAACTGGTAAAATAAATAGAAGATGGTGACGATGTAAGGGATGTGCACCAATCCTCAATAAGTAGTGCCAAATGCGTGGACATAGTGAACGGTTTAATAATTCGGAAAGACGCATGAACTAAAAATTCACATGTTTTATTCAGCAACGTTACGTGCTCTCTGGCGCTGTTGCCCCAACGACGTGGCACATTCCTCTCACCTGGACTCAACATGGCTCCCTCAACTTCAACAGCACCAGGCCTAGCACCGTCCTTACCAATGAGATTGGCACCATCAACGCTGCATCTGGAGACCACTTCGTCATTTTCAACATTGCCCAATCTGGTTCGTTTTCATATAATAATTATTGTTAAAATAATATTGAGAACGTCACTAATCTATTTAAGCATTATAAAATTTGAATGTTAAATACTGGATTAAAATACTATTGTTATACAGGATATTTAATATTAACTTTTATTTTTACTGTACATAGGTCTGTACCGTGTCAACTACGACACCAACAACTGGCAGTTGCTTGCTTCATACCTGAAGAGCAACAACAGACAGAACATTCACAAGCTGAACAGAGCTCAGGTGTGCTTTATTTATTTCTTACAAAATAATTTGGATGACGTCATTTATTTGTTTTATCAAACAAATCATTTTCTATATCTTTTAGATCGTCAACGACATCTTGTACTTCGTGCGTTCCAACAGCATCAACAGGACTCTCGCTTTTGATGTCCTCGACTTCTTGAGGGATGAGACCGATTACTACGTATGGAATGGAGCTCTTACCCAGATCGACTGGATCCTTCGTCGCCTTGAACACTTGCCTACCGCTCATGCTGCTTTCTCTGTAAGTGATTGATACAACATTGATAAGAATTTGTTTAATAAGTCATTTGAATGTTCTCTCTTGTAATTTTTGCCAAAGTAGTCATTGTCTAAATCTGTGCGTTTTTTGTTCTATAGGAATACATCCTCGAGCTCATGAACACGGTTATCAATCACCTTGGCTATAACGAGCACAGTACCGACTCTACCTCCACAATCCTCAACCGTATGCAGATCATGAATTACGCCTGCAACCTTGGACACAGTGGCTGCATTTCTGACAGTTTAGACAAATGGAGGCAGCACCGTGCGAACGTATCTAACTTGTAAGTAACAATTAGCTTTTTTAGCCTTCGTTCACGTGTAGTATGGAACAAGATACCTATATATTACATTTTGTAAAGAAACTGAGGGTTTAAAACCACCATCCATCCTCCATCCTCCATCCTCCGAGCCTTTTCCCAATCATGTTGGGGTCGGCTTCCAGTCTAACCGGATTCAGCTGAGTACCAGTGCTTTACAAGAAGCGACTGACTATCTGACCTCCTCAACCCAGTTACCCGGGCAACCCGATACCCCTTGGTTAGACTAAACCACCATCAACTTTATTAACTACATCAACGTATTTCTTCAGTCGGTTTCTCACTCTTAACTTTGTTCATAGGGTACCAGTGAATCTCCGTCGTTACGTGTACTGCGTTGGTCTTCGTGAGGGTAACGAAACTGACTACAACTACCTGTACAGCGTGTACAATTCTTCAGAGAACACTGCTGACATGGTTGTCATCCTTCGTGCTCTCGCTTGCACCAAGCATCAGCCTTCTCTTGAGCAGTAAGTTTGTCATTTACAACAGATTTCGGTTTTACCACGTTATTAAGAGCTGTTGTAATTTCAAGCGGTTTTAAATTGTTATTTCTATAACTACTTAAACAGCTTAAACACGTGACCTACTGACTGGTATCTGTTGCCAAAAAAACTGAATTTAATGTTCTATCTTCAATTACAGCTACTTACAACAGTCCATGTATAACGACAAAGTCCGTATCCACGACCGCACCAATGCATTCTCCTTCGCTCTGCAAGGCAACCCTGAGAACCTTCCCATCGTTCTGAACTTCCTCTACAACAACTTTGCCGCCATCAGGGAAACGTAAGTTATATTTTGAGTTTATTTAATTTTTATATCATTACATTACATATTGAAACTATTTATTAACAAATAAAAAAGCAAACAGTAAAACTATGTATCGAAAAATTCATTCACATTGCTGTCAAAAGAGATCGTGTCTAAAAGGCTGGCTGCATTGCCACGCTGAATGGCAATGCATATTCGTTGACCGAAGTATATGCCAGCCCTTTGGTCACGAGTGGACTCCACTAAGCTCTTGATTCGTGAGTTTGAATTTTCTGCTTTCTATTTGGTTGACTACAATATCATTGTTTTCGATTCTAGGTACGGAGGTGTTGCTCGTCTCAATATTTGCCTCAACGCTATTGCGGCATTCTTGACTGACTACCAGACCATCACTCAGGTTAGTACAGTATTCTTAATCTACAACTAAGTCTGACTTTGATATTATACTTATTTTTGGAGACAACTTCGCGATGACATAGAATACTTCATTCTACACTAACATTAGTTTTACTTAATACTAAATGCTGTTTATTCTTGCAGTTCCAAACTTGGGTGGACTCCAACCAATTGGAGCTGGTTGGCTCTGTCAGCGTTGGAAATAACGTCGTTACCGCCGCCTTGAACAATCTCACTTGGGGCAACGGCGCAGCTGTTGAAATTGTCAACTTCCTCAACTCTAGAAGCGGTTCCACCACCATCCTTGCCTCTTCAATCCTCATCTTAGCAGCCATGCTCCTACAAATGTTCCGCTAAGATGTTTAATTTTAAGTAGAGTTACACTTCACATTATTCTAATTTAAGTTTATCTTTTCGTTTTTGTTTGTACAATCAAAAATATTTTTTGACAGTTTTATTGTTAACGGTTGTACCTATAGTATTTATTTCTACCTAATAAATGTTCTTTTGTAAATAAATATGCGTTTCACTTATTTTTTGGTAAAATGAGAAGCCAATGGAACAGTTTCCACAAGATATAGTACAATTTTTTTATAATAATTAACCTTATAAAAACTATCCAACTATTTTATTTTTATAAAGTTTTGATTAATTAATTTAAACCTAAAATCTAAAAACAACCTATTTTTTATTAGGTTGTAATTCAGGGCTCTTTGAAAACCGAATCCTTAAAAGGAACTATTTATAATATAGTTCATAGTATATATTCATTACCATAGGCATATGTAAAGTTGAAAGAAGATTTTTTCATAGATAACTATAACGTTGGTTAATCTCTATTATATCAGATAACACTTTATCAAAATGTCGGTCTATAAAATAATCAAGAGAGAATTAAATTGACTTAAGTATATAAATATAATACAAAAAAATTAAGATCATGGTAACTTTGGTTTTTGTGAATTTCATAGGACCATATGGACCTCATAAGGAAGCTCAAAGTCACTCAGAGTCAGTGTGGGAGTCGTATCAGAAATGAGGAGATCTACAGAAGAACCAGACACAGCCAGTCACCGACACAGCCCGAAAAATTGCAAAGCTTGGGCAGGGCACATAGCTGGCGATAAAATGGCAGAAAAGTTCTCAAGTGGCGACCGCGACCTTGAAAACGCAGCGTGGACAGGCTAGGACAGGCGCTGCGTTTTCCAGGTGGAAAGGTCCTTCCAATAGATGGATGGACGATCTAGCCAGGGTCGCCAGTAAGCAGTGGGTGCGGGTAGCTAAACGTTGAAATGGCAAACTTTGGGGGAGGTCTTTGTCCAGTGGACGTCATTCGGCTGAGACAACGAATAGTTATACTCTAAGCAGAGAAAGAAAGACAGAATATTCGTGTAACAGATACAATTTTAAAACTAATAAATTACTATCAAAAAGTATTAAAGAGGTTTTTATTTTATAGCAAAATTGTTTATACCATCGATATGAAATACACGTGATAACTTATCGACGTGTTCAATAATTATATCAGCAAATAATGATTACGTTATCCCTTTTATTGACTTGATTGTTTTCGGCAAAGCTATCAGTCGAAGTATAATCGGCACTGTATAAAGGACATTCAGGTATGCTTATTTTTTATAATTTCTTTGTTTTCTCCGCTATACCATCATAATACCATTGATTGCAATGTGGTCTGTTATACAAAGATATCACCATAGTTTTATAAAAATACCATGTCTATTGAAAGATGCTTCTTTGTTTTACCAAAATACTTTGTAACCTTGAAACGAGTCACGTTGCTGAATTTATCATATATGAGATAGATAAAATCTTACATTTCATTGTGGGATGCAAATTTCTTTTATTGTTTATTTGCACAGTCTACTTCGTTATTCTACTATTTGCTTTCATAATTATTTTTAGAGAAAATGGCGTACTAACACTTTTTAATATTATCATCTGCCTTGCCTTTTCTCAACTACTTTGGGGTCAGCTTCCGGTCTAACCGGATGCAGTTGAGTATCAGGAGGGACTGCCTATCTGACCTCCTCAACCTAGTCACCCGGACAACCCAATACCCTCAGTAAGACTGGTTGTCGGGTTTTCTGACTTCTGCCTACCCGTAACGACTGCCAATGATGTCCAAATAATAGCCGGGACCAACAGTTTATTGTGCCTTCCGAAACACGGAATGCTTTCTTTTGAGTATGGAGCAAATTAATTCTAAATCGCATTTTTATCCTATCAATCATTTAATTTAATTGTTGTGTACGAGATTGATGACTATGATAATACCGAACATCACCATTGTATCATCATTTGCGTAATAAAGAAATTGTTTCTTGTTTCCAGAAATGTCCAAAATACTGCTCATAGCCTTGAGCTTCACGCTCTTGGCTGTCGCTAAAGGCGACCACCCTGTATCATGGTACAGGGATTTCGAAGACTTTCCCCTCCCAGATGTACCAGTTGCAAGAAATGCTGAACGCGCATACAGATTGCCTAAGACCGTGGTACCTTTAGAATACGATATTTATATTGATCTTTACTTTGATGAGGCAACAGACAAAAAGGATTACAGTTTCGAGGGACGAGAGAGTATACTCATAAAGGTATGTGAGTAAAAACCCGAATAAGCGTCATCATAATTTTCCTCACCTTAATAAAATAAAATAAATAAAAACAACTTGCTGCCCTTATCCCAATTTTATTTGGGATCAGTGCAGTATCTTTTCTTCTTCCATACTCCTCTATCTGCCGTTATCCCTCGATAAACAACATTATTTCTAAGCATATAAACTTTCACAAAATCCATCTTATATTTATTATATCGAACTCAAATTCGGGGTTTATCAGTTTCGGTTGGTTAAAAGGATTTACTTAGCAAGATCTAAGATATCGATATTAGCCATTTTATATTCTTGGAGAATTACCTTATACGATTAAAAGTATCAATGCTCTTGAAAGAATTAAAGATAAAAGGTAACTACAATAAAGAACACAAAGACAAAAAAACAGTTGAATAAACAAAGAAGAAATCAAATCTTTTTCAATAATTATGCGTATTTTTATTATAATTATGATAATATACTAAAGTTAGTAAAAAGTTAATGTACTCTAAAATTTTAACTTACAGGCTACCGAAGCAGACGTTAAAGAAATAGTACTTCACGCAAACGTAGACAAAGTAGAATCAGTTACCATTGCTGAACATGTAGGCACTACCGGGCCTGGCACAGCTAAATCTGTTCAATTCGAAACAGAAGAATTATACCATTTCTTGAAGATCAAACTTGATGAAGCCTTGAAGCTTGATGTCAATTATACATTGAATATTGAATATACTAATACAATGAACGAAGGTCCGATGAAGAGAGGAATCTGGAGAGGATATTATACTGATGCTAATGGGCGAGAACGGTGAGATATTTATGCTAACAGTATGAAACTAAAGAGTACAAAAATCCTGACAATGGGAGATAACTCTTTTATCGAGGAAGGTTAATGTTTACCTAGGTGCGCGAATATAATATGTCAATTTAATACTTATTCAACATTTCTTTGAGAAATCTGAGAAGTTGGATTTATTTTTCCTGAATAATCGAAATATGGGGACCTATTTGTTTTCATACTACGTCCAAGTGCTAATTAATGTTGTTGTTATTTGCAGAATCTATGCCACCACTCACTTCCAGCCATACAACGCCAGACAAGCATTTCCATGCTGGGATGAGCCTCTATTCAAAGCTGTCTTCAAACTGCATATAACTAGACCTGCTGCTTACGTAGGCACATTCTCCAACACCATTATTCTATCTAACACAACGTATGTCTCTTGTTGTACAATTTATTATTATATTTTAAAAACTTTAAAATAGATTCTCATTTTTCTCAAATTCTTTTTCAGTTTGGCCAATGGTCGTGTCCGTTCTGACTTTGCTCCCACTCCTGTTATGTCATCATACCTCGTCACCTTCCTCGTCAGCGAAACATTCCAAGTGCTTGCTGAAGATACCTCCTTCAAACCAGCTATCAGGATCATCGGCAGATCTAACACAGTTGGTTTAGCAGACCACGCCTTGGACCTTGCTGTCAAGATGACAGAGTTCTTTAACAACTATTTCGAAATGCCTTACGAGACATTGCACCCTTATTTGCTGAATGACCATATTTCATCTCCTGACTGGGCTTCGGCTGGAACTGAAAACTGGGGAATGGTCAGTTACAGGTTGGTTACAGTTTTTTTGTTCTTAGTAAACAATTTCTCCAGACTTTATTTGTAGCTCCATGAAGAATTTAATCTTGCTACATTGTTACATTTGTATACTCTAAATATATTGTTATATTATTTTTCAGAGAGCTGTACTTAATCATAAACAAATCAGAGACGATCATGTCTAACGAACACTACGCAGCCACCTTGGTATCTCACGAACTGGCACACAAGTGGTTCGGCAACTTGATCACTTGCTACTGGTGGAGTAACACCTGGATCAATGAGGGCTATGCCAGCTACTTCGGTTATATTGCCACCAATGTGGTAAGATAGAATACATTTAAAATTATAACTAGGCATGCACGCTACGTTTCGTTGCTTACAGTTATGTCTTAGAAACGTCGCGAAATGCATCGTTGCACTGTGAATGACTGATGTGTTTGTATGGTTTGATTACGAACTCCAACATCTTATTACTTTTGCTGGGAAGTTTGATCCACAATTTCTTCTTCCCTACAAAAACACACTAATTGAAATAAATGGCTTTTATCTTATTGTGTGTCAGGTCTACGCTTTTTTTTGAAATTTCCATCAAATAAGAAAAATGTATTGCAGATGTTCCCCGAATACGAGTTCCCCGACCATTTCAACAGCCGCTACCTTCAGAATTCCTTGTCTTTCGACTCGGGCTCTGGAACTGTACCATTGAACCATGAAGTTAATACTCCTCTACAAGTAACTGGCCATTTTGGAACGATCAGCTACTCGAAAGCTGCTGCCTTCCTCAGGCAGACTGCTAACATTATTTCTGCGGATACCTTCCAAAAATCTTGCAAATACTTTTTGATGGCAAAGTGAGTATTATTTTTAATTTCATGAGATTGTGAGGATAGCTTGTTTGTATGACGATTTCTGATAACAGATTACATACACAGTGATAACCTGTTACAGTTACCTAAACCTGAACAACAAGTCTAAAATAGCTGCCGGTTTTGGAAATATTCTCGAATTATTCCAACCACTTTTTCATGTTGAATCAGGCGTTGTTATGCTTGTTTTCCTATTGAAACAATAGTTTTTTCTTATGTTTGGGATGCCGTAAATTTTAAAGTTGTCACTAAAATGTATGGTTCGTATTTTTCAGCGCTTACAATGCGACTGATCAATATGATCTTCAAGATGCCATGCTTAAAGCGATTGAAGAAGACGGAAGCCTGGCTGATTACCCCAATTTCAGTTTTACGGAATACTATAGAATCTGGGTGAACGAGCCAGGATACCCTATTTTACAAGTGAATGTTAACCATGCTACTGGAGTAATTACGCTTACCCAGGTTAGTGCCATTTTAACTTGTGTATCTTTAAGATATGCGTGGAAAAAACAATATAGGTTATAAATATATGATGAAAAATTCACTCATCTGACAAAAATCATATACCAATATGAAGAAAACTAAACTGACAACATTCATCCCAAGTTTTTAATATGTTTTTCAAAGGATGCCAGTTTCTGTACTATTAAATTATTTCCAGGAACGCTTCTTCATAAGCGGAACAGGCAACTCCGCTGGAACAGTATATCCCATACCAATCACATACTCATCAAAGGGTAACAGAACCTTCGACAATTTGAAGCCTGAAAAGATGATGAGTCTTCCCAGTGACACTATTACGAAGAACGCTGCCGAAGAGTGGGTCATATTTAATAACAAACAGCATGGTACGTGGTTAATAAATCTGTATGTAGAATCTAATTTTATGATTTTATTTTTTAGTATATAAGTAGTTTAAGGCTGTACGAGTATATATAGTGTGAGAAATTGATGATTAGCAAATATGTTCTACAAGGAAGATGTGTTTTCCTTTCTTGTTTTCTTCCGGTTAGACTGGAAGCCGACCCCAACATGATTGGGAAAAGGCTCGGAGGATGATGATGATGATGATGATGATTGCCTTATAAACTTAACTGATTAAAATGCCAAGTATTTTAATTGAAACCGATTAATATTTTTTAATATCTTCCAGGTCACTACAGAGTTAACTACGATGAGAAGACATGGGGATTGATTTCCGAAGCTCTGCTTAATGAACCAGACACAATTCACTACTTGAATAGAGCTCAGGTATGTACTACTTTACACTTTACTTACATACTTTTTTTAACACTTGGTTGTCATATTGTTGTCTCCCCAAACACTACATGTAAATGTATTTCTTTGTTTAGGTCGTTGATGACGTGTTTGCCCTAATGAGGTCCCAGAGGATGACCTTGAACTTTGGTTTCGATATCCTGAGATTCTTGGCCAACGAGACCAACTTCCACGTTTGGGAGCCAGCAATCTCTGGCTACACTTGGTACAGAAATAGATTGAGGCACATTCCTGACAAACAGGCTCAGTTTGACGTAAGTATTATTTCTTTCATCCATCTTTTAGAAAAAATAATTCTCGAATTTTTACATATCATCTTCATCATGATAGAGGATGATACTCGTATATGCAAAAAATCGATAATTACTTGCATAAACCATTTGTAAAAATTAAATAGTTTGAAGACAACTAAATAGGTGAAGTCCAAAAGGCAAGTGTAATATACTCTAAAAGCTGTTGGATTAGGCCAAAAGACTTTAACAGACCAATTATTAATCAGGAGTACTATTTGTACAAACTTCTCTTACACCTATTCTTATCCCAAAACTCTTTTTATTTGCAGACATACATCTTAGGCTTGATGGAGCACGCGATCACTACTCTAGGCTTCGAGCCCGCTGCCAATGAGACTCCCACCGTGACGATGGCGAGGCAGAACATCCTACACTTTGCTTGTATGCTCGGCCATGTCAGGTGTAATCAGGATTCATGGGACCGATTCGTTAACTTGAGAGATAATGGTGTGCCGTAAGTATTTTGAAATAAACCTGTTTGATGATGTACTGACTAAATTGAACCTGTTGCTTATTATTTTGTTTGCTTACTTACATAATTGATACAGTACTTACGTAACGAAATGGGATGACATGGTATTGAAAAATTGGTTCATAATTTCAGTATTAATTCCCGAGTTCGTCGTAACGTCTACGTCACTGCCATGAGAGAGGGTGATGAGAACGACTTCGACTTCTTGCTCAAGCGATTCAGGGAGTCCAACTATGCTAATGATCAATTGGAAATGTTGAGAGGACTTGGAGCTTCTAGAGACCCTAAATTGCTGACCAGGTATGTTCTTTTTTACGATTAGAGAGTCCACGTAGGCTTTATCACAAAGAATACAAAACTAATAAAACATAAACTGAATTGACTCCCACAATCATTATTTTTTCATAGTGATTCTTGCCTTTATTTAAAAAATGAAGACAAAAATAAATACGTCCATTAACTTAAATGTTGTTATTATTCTTGTTATAGATACTTGGAACTGACTCTAACCAAAGAAGTGAGGTCTCATGACAAACTGAACTCTTTCAACTATGCTCTGCTTGGAAACCGAGAGAATGCCTACACTGTCTTGCAGTTTGTCAAGGAAAATATGGATGCCATTAGAACAGCGTTAGTATAATTTAAATTCAACTTTTATGGAAGATGATATATACCTAGTACAGTCTATTTCAGATCAGTGGTAACAGTTTTATAGGAAAACCGTACTTATTTCTATTGAGTTAAGGTGCATGACAGTTACCACTGATCCTGTGAGTTACCTGCCTGATGTGCGATCTACCGTACCTACGTATAAATTCTTAATTCATGACACTGGTCTGCGACTTGAATAGAGGGAGCACATAGAAGAAATGGAATGCATAACTGACTCTCAGTCTTGTTTTCAAATTTCATTTACTTGAGAATACGACTGCTGAGACTTTTATCGTAAACAAAAAACCTGATCGCTTTAAGTCCTGAAGCAAAGGTTCACCAATGTAAAATATGCCGTATAATTTATTTCCTTATCTATATTCTATATTATTATTTTATTTAGGTACGTCCACGATGCTCCTCCGAGACCAGTGCAGAGTGCATTGACTAACCTCGCTTCATATCTGGATGAACCTGGATTAGTTGAGGTAAGACTAAATAATAATAATTTCGTTAGTAATAAAATTATGCTACAAGGGAAGAATACACTGCAAAAGGACTATCTGGAGAAACACTCTTTGATTTTCCATGAAGAAGAGCACTGAGAATAAGTTTCTTTGTCTGGTAATAATACAATTCAATTGGCTGGTGTAAACTAGTAAATCTAAGAAAATAATTGTTCACATGGAATCTAGTAGCAAAGCTCTCCGTAAATAATACGAAGTACCTACTACGGCTAAAATTAATTAATTCCTAAGAATTCGAACAGGCAATATAATGCTTTCATTTTTTTCTTATTTATTTTTAGTATGACCACTGGCTTCGCACAGCTCATCCGTACCCTCTCGCACCTGAGTTCGTTGCAGCAATCAATGCAATCCCAGCAGCCAGAAACAATATGGCTTGGGGCACTGTTAACGCGGACTCCATTTTGGCAGCTGCGAAAGCGTCCGCAGCGGTACCGATGACTTCATTAGCCATGCTCGTCACCATATCTGTCTTGTTGTTCGTTGTTTGAACGTTTTAGATTTAAGCAACGTTGTTGTATTTATTGTTGTTGAAATATACTTTTTTATTTTTGGATTTGTTCTTTTAATTACTTATCTATCATTGGCGCACGAAAATACTTAAGTGTATAATAAATCATGATAATACTCGACTAGAATCCAGAAAGTGCAATAAGTGTTATATGATAAAATACTTAAAATAATGCTACAGGTTTCCATGTTGAAAAAGCAGGTCAAGAGTTCAAAAAATGGAATCGTAAATCGGGACCTTATTACTAAGACTTCGCTGTCCACCTTACAGTTTTACATACACATTTAAAATATTCACAGATGATGCATTTCTGTCGTGTCATGTATCTTCAACTGTCTACATAAACTGTTGAATAAGTAAATAAAATATTACTGAATATAGTTTCCTCATTCCTAGTGAGTAGGTTTTGATTTCAAAGTTAGCAATAGTTTCGTACAGAACCTGGGATTATCCTTCTGCACATTTCTATAGTGTATACGGGGATAATCGTCTGTTTTGTGCCACTACTCCATTAAACTTGTCTTAAAATGACTTACATATATACTTAATAGGCTGTTGGCTTTGTCTTCCAAAAATCCGAGACTCTATAGTCCCGTGGTCTGGTGGAGTCTGAATATAAACAAAACAAAGCGCGCCTACTGGTTGTGGGTAGATGGGAGTCGGGGCTTTGGCACTACCGTCGTCAAACATTGGCACCATGTTTGACGACACAACTTTCCGCCTCGCAACCTGCTTAGGTATAGAAGCACCGTGCTGCTCCCCTCATCGCTGCCTCTGTGATGAGGCTGTCACCAGCGTCGGACACCACGGCCTGTCGTGCAGCCGTAGTGCGAGCCGTATTCCGCGGCACGCAAACATCAATGGCATTATAAGTCGCGCTCTTGTTGCCGTCGGGGTACCAGCGGTACTAGAACCAAACGGCTTGGCTCGCGACGACGGTAAGAGACCAGACGGCATGTCGTTATTTCCTTGGAAGATGGGTAGGCCTTTAATATGGGACGCAACCTGTGTCGATACTCTTGCGCCATCCCACCTTGCAAGTTCTGCGTGCTGTGCTGCTGCTGCCGCTGCAGCGGAGAACCTCGAGCGGCGGAAATATAGTGGCCTTGTCGGAACTATTTTCGAACCGTTTGGGGTTGAAACCCTCGGGTCGTGGGGTCCGAATGCCCACATTCTATTTAAAGATCTCTCTAGGCGGCTGGTTCGCGCTTCTCGTGACCAAAAGGTTGGCTATTACCTCAGACAAAGGATTGGCATGGCGATCCAACAAGGTAATGCTGCCAGCCTCTTGGGTACGCTCCCGGTCGACAGCGATGGGGACGAATTTTTTGACGCGTTTTAGTTATAGGTAGTGGTTTTTTTTTTGTTTGTTTGTTTTACTAGGATAGTTTTTTACATGTATTGTAAATACGTTAATATAGCTATGTAAATAAGTACTTAAATTAAAACAATCTATATTTTTCTGTTTTTTCAAAATATTCGTATCCGGTAACCAATATTTTCTCCTCCGTTTAATGTGCCATTTCGTCATCCTTATGAAGCACATTTAGGTATAGGTGGTTATGTACGCATGTCTGAGTTATTGTCATCGATATTTTTAGGCGCATACAGTTACATTGCAGGTTTGCGGTTATTTTTTCTTATCAATTACACTACGTCATCGCTAGTTAGTAACCTGGTTATATCCGGATCTGTAATTCGGTACCAGGAAAATGCTCTTTACATTATCAGGCTACACTTTTCCCGTTGATTAACACTTTATCTGTCAAAAAACGGCATTTTTTTAAAAGTATATTTTGATTTGATCTGATGCCATTACCGTTAATTATTAAACGGTTTTATTTAGCTCACCCCGTTTGTTTTTAGGGTTCCGTACCTCGAAAGGAAAAAACGGAACCCTTATAGGATCACTTTGTTGTCCGTCTGTCTGTCTGTCTGTCTGTCTGTCTGTCTGTCTGTCTGTCTGTCAAGACCCTTTATCTTAAGAACGCGTGAACTTATCAAGCTGAAATTCACATGAAATACTCGGGTCTATTGTCCCTTTAAGCTGTGAAAATATCAAACTTCTAAGCCAAGCCAATCAAAAGATACAACCGATTATGTCGATATTTTCAACAAATTTTCGACACTCGCAAAGGAATCAAAACCTACAGGGTACTTCCCGTAAACTCAGAATCTTGAAATTTGGCATGAAGCATTGTCATATAATGCAAATATAGGAAAAATTGCGAAAATCACATTTTTTTTGTTATATAATATAATAAAAATATTTTAATAAAATGAAACTTACTACCTTATTTCTCACGAACGAATAAAGGTACCAAATTGAAATTTATACCAAATACCTAGGTCTATTGTCCCTTTAAGCAATGAAAAAATCAAACTTCTAAGTTAACGCGATCAAAAGATACAGCAGTTTTACCGACACCTTAGACGAATTTCCGTCACACGCTAGGGAATCAAAACCTACAAGGTACTTCCCGTGAACTCAGAATCTTGAAATTCGGCACGAAGCAACGTTATATAGTACAGATAAAGGAAAAATTACGAAAATGATAAATTTGAAGTTACATAAAATATTAAAATAATATTATTTTTGCTTACATGACATAAAATATTTTTTAGGGTTCCGTACCTCGAAAGGAAAAAACGGAACCCTTATAGGATCACTTTGTTGTCCGTCTGTCTGTCTGTCTGTCTGTCTGTTTGTCTGTCTGTCTGTCAAGACCCTTTATCTTAAGAACGTGTGGACGTATCAAGCTGAAATTCACATGAAATACTCGGGTCTATTGTCCCTTTAGGCTGTGAAAATATCAAGCTTCTAAGCCAAGCCAATCAAAAGATACAACCGATTATGTCGATATTTTCAACAAATTCTCGACACTCGCAAAGGAATCAAAACCTACAGGGTACTTCCCGTAAACTCAGAATCTTGAAATTTGGCATGAAGCATTGTTATATAATGCAAATATAGGAAAAATTGCGAAAATCTCCTTTTTTTTGTTATATAATATAATAAAAATATTTTAATAAAATGAAACTTACTACCTTATTTCTCACGAACGAATAAAGGTACCAAATTGAAATTTATACCAAATACCTAGGTCTATTGTCCCTTTAAGCAATGAAAAAATCTAACTTCTAAGTTAACGCGATCAAAAGATACAGCAGTTTTACCGACACCTTAGACGAATTTCCGTCACACGCTAGGGAATCAAAACCTACAAGATACTTCCCGTGAACTCAGAATCTTAAAATTCGGCACGAAGCAACGTTATATAGTACAGATAAAGGAAAAATTGCGAAAATGATAAATTTGAAGTTACATAAAATATTAAAATATTATTTTTGCTTACATGACATAAAATATTTTTTTAATAATTATAAACTTACTACCTACCCTTTTTCACATGAACGCGTAGAGATATTAAAGTTTTGAATAAAAAGTGAAATTCATATCAAACACTTCTTAAATATAATGGCCTCTAAACTGTGAAAAATTTTAAATCATTCAAAGGTCATTGGGCACCTTAGTATGAAAACCATACCCACGGCGGATACGAACGAAATATAGCACAGTATAATGATAAAGGCTCTGATTTACTATGGCATTAGTCGCATCAATGTGAACCATGGGAATCTAGAGAAAATCAGGTGTAAACATCAAATATTTTCCTCATTTCAATGGGGAATTTAAACGACCAAGTTTGACGGATTTGAGAAATCATTTCTTTGTAGTGAAAGAGTATACTCGCCGTTTATTTCCATTGTCATCAGGTCAGGATCTGATGATGGAAATCCTGAGAAATCGAGGGCAACTATCAGAAATTGTAGGCATGCATAGGATTAAAACTTGATTCTCAGATGTATGTCTGGTGATACTATCAAACAGTGAAGGTTTAGAGCTTATCTGATGATGGAGACGTGAGAAAGTCGAGAGAACTCGGTATGTTTTAGTTACGTCGTGTTTGGGCTTATATTATTCGTATTGACGAGAACTTTTCACAAAAGTTAAAAATAAAAACTTTTTACAAAAAAAAAAAAACAACTTCTAAAACAACAAGAAAACTGTTTATATGCATCGGTCTAGATCTCAGTAGTTAAATAAATATAGATGCATCCTCTAGACACCGACTTCTAGACCGATGCACCTAACATCTTTTTAATTTCTTTCTTGCTTTTGTTTTCTTGTTGCTTTTTTATATGTTTGAAGTTGGATTTGTTTGTAAAATGCTACAAAATAAAATAATGCCGACTTTATAAAACAAAGAAAGGGACAGAATTACACTTTTGTCAAGGCTCTAGAAACGTAAAGCCAGCAGCCCCGAATCCTACTCTCTAGAAGTCGTTGTTACAATTCGACAGCTACAAGTCGTCAGGCGGTTTCGAAAAAAACCTGAAACTGGGGCTCTTTAGGTGATTAATCCCTCAAAAATAAAAGATCCCATTCCTGCAATGGCTGCTTTAACCCAAGTTAGTAGTGAATTTTCATCACCTAAAATAAAATAAGCTCCAACACAAGGTTACGTTATAGATTGTAAAGGAGTTCCCATAACTATATCTGATCTTAGGTGTCGATCCCACAATGGCAGTCAAACCTATCTTTGTGGAAAGTCTTCGCCAATACGAATAAAATAAGCCCAAACACGTGGTAGTTGCAACATACCGTTCGGGAGTTCCCTTGACTCTCTGTAGTCTCCATAATCAAATCAGCTCCAAACCTTCACTGTTTACCAGTACCCGCAAAAATACACTCACATGTCTGGTTATGACTCGATGCGTGCCTACAATATTCAAGAGTTGCCCTCGATTTCTCAGGGTTTCCAGATCCTCATCAGATCCTGGTCATCCGGATTGGCACCTTCCTTCTTTATGAAATGTCTTTAACAATAAAAACTAGCATTGCAACCTGTACAATCCTCTGAAACTGCTTGTCTTTTATATTTTTCAAACGATCCTGGACATTCGTCTCCATGGAATTTTAATAAAATATTTATATTCAAAGAAACGTCATACCATTCTCCACGATTTAAAACTACTTTGATTCATGTCCGCCACTTTTTGCAAAGCGAGTCAGATATGCCCCATGCCCCATGACCTTTAAGACATAATTAGTTATTTTCAATCAGATTTCTGAATGATGACTATAAAATGTTGTATATAAATAACTTCAATAAAATAACTTTTACAAGGTACTGGCCTACTATTTTAGTTATATTATAAAATAAAAAATATTAACTATTTTGACTCTCACGAAATTACCATAACTATGATTGTTCTAAACTGAACGGTTGGCGCGAAACTCACTTTTTATCTATACAGCATTTGTACGGAACCCTCGGTGCGCGAGTCCGACTCGCACTTGGCCGGTTTATTTAATAATTATAAACTTACTACTTACCCTTTTTCACATGAACGCGTAGAGATATTAAAGTTTTGATAAAAAGTGAAATTCATATCAAACACTTCTTAAATATAATGGCCTCTAAACTGTAAAAATTTTTAAATCATTCAAAGGTCATTGGGCACCTTAGTATGGAAACCATACCCACGGCGGATACGAACGAAATATAGCACAGTATAATGATAAAGGCTCTGATTTACTATGGCATTAGTCGCATCAATGTGAACCATGGGAATCTAGAGAAAATCAGGTGTAAACATCAAATATTTTCCTCATTTCAATGGGGAATTTAAACGACCACGTGTGACGGATTTGAGAAATCATTTCTTTGTAGTGAAAGAGTATACTCGCCGTTTATTTCCATTGTCATCAGGTCAGGATCTGATGATGCAAATCCTGAGAAATCGAGGGCAACTATCAGAAATTGTAGGCATGCATAGGATTTAAACTTGATTCTCAGATGTATGTCTGGTGATACTATCAAACAGTGAAGGTTTAGAGCTTACCTGATGATGGAGACGTGAGAAAGTCGAGAGAACTCCTTAACGGTTTGTTTTTAGTTACGTCGTGTTTATATTATTCGTATTGACGAGAACTTTTCACAAAAGTCAAAAATAAAAACTTTTTACAAAAAAAAAAACAACTTCTAAAAACAACAAGAAAACTATTTAAATGCATCGGTCTAGATTTCGGTGGTTAAATAAATATAGATGCATCCTCTAGACACCGACTTCTAGACCTATGCACCTAACATCTTTTTAATTTCTTTCTTGCTTTTGTTTTCTTGTTGCTTTTTTATATGTTTGAAGTTGGATTTGTTTGTAAAATGCTACAAAATAATGCCGACTTTATAAAACAAAGAAAGGGACAGAATACTTTTGTCAAGGCTCTAGAAACGTACAGCCAGCAGCCCCGAATCCTACTCTCTAGAGGTCGTTGTTACAATTCGACAGCTACAAGTCGTCAGGCGGTTTCGAAAAAAACCTGAAACTGGGGCTCGTGATTAATCCCTCAAAAAGAAAAGATCCCATTCCTGCAATGGCTGCTTTAACCCAAGTTAGTAGTGAATTCTCGTCACCTAAAATAAAATAAGCTCCAACACAAGGTTACGTGATAAATTGTAAAGGAGTTCCCATAACTATATCTGATCTTTGCTATCGATCCCACAATGGCAGTCAAACCTATCTATGTGGAAAGTCTTCGCCAATACGAATAAAATAAACCCAAACACGTGGTAGTTGCAACATACCGTTCAGGAGTTCCCTCGACTCTCTGTAGTCTCCATAATCAAATCAGCTCCAAACCTTCACTGTTTACCAGTACCCTCAAAAATACACTCACATGTCTGGTTATGACTCGATGCGTGCCTACAATATTCAAGAGTTACCCTCGATTTCTCAGGGTTTCCAGATTCTCATCAGATCCTGGTCATCCGAATTGGCATCTTCCTTCTTTATGAAAATTATTTAACAATAAAAACTAGCATTGCAACCTGTACAATCCTCTGAAACTGCTTGTCTTTTATATTTTTCAAACGATCCTGGACATTCGTCTCCATGGAATTTTAATAAAATATTATATTCAAAGAAACGTCATACCATTCTCCACGATTTAAAACTACTTTAATTCATGTCCGCCACTTTTTACAAAGCGGGTCAGATATGCCCAATGACCTTTAAGACATAATTAGTTATTTTCAATCAAATTTCTGAATGATGACTATAAAATGTTGTATATAAATAACTTTAATAAAATAACTTTTACAAGGTACTGGCCTACTATTTTAGTTATATTATAAAATAAAAAATATTAACTATTTTGACTCTCACGAAATTACCATAACTAATATTGTTCTAAACTTAACGGTTGGCGCGACACTCACTTTTTATCTATACAGGATTTGCACGGAACCCTCGCTGCGCGAGTCCGACTCGCACTTGGCCGGTTTTTTTATTATTTACTAGTTTCCGCCAGCGACTTCGACCGCGTGGTGTGTTGATAAAAAGTAGCCTATGTGTTAATCCAGGGTATCACCTATCTACATACCAAATCGCAATCAAATCGGTCCAGTCGTTTTTGCGTGATTGAATAACAAACATACATCCATACATTCTCACAAACTTTCACATTTATAATATAAGTAGGAAAGTAGGATTCTTGGGTCAAATTTAGTAATTCAAATTTCACCCTCTTCTTGTCAACCGACAAATCTGAAATTTTGTATACACCTTTAATTCCGATGACAATATAATATAGTATAGTTCGGCCATTCAGAGAATGCGTTCCTGACACGTCGCGATTGAACTGACGACGTAACTACATTCATTGATTATTGATATAATAATGTTGTTTTAATGCTCCTCAATTGTTAAAACGGTAAACAACCAGCAAAAATATTTTTATCGTAACTGCAACGCCATTGCAAAGTTACGTCGTCAGTTCAATCGCGACGTGTCAGGAACGCATTCTCTGAATGGCCGAACTTATAATATCAATAACATTGTAAATCCAATATGGCCGCCGGCACAAAATGGCGGATTACATATTTTTCCACAATCCCCTCAATATGGGTATCAAATGAAAGGGCTACACAAGTAGAATACTGTCAGCAACCCCAGCGGGGCCCAACAGGGCCAAGGCCTGCCTGGGCTGCGGGATTGTTCGAAAGAGTTACCGTGGCCCTTGTACACAAAAGGCCTACGACGAAACATAACTGTTTTTAGTCAGTAAGAGTCTGGCACTCCCTTACCGCTGCTGACCCAGGAAGGGTCACTTGATGATTTTTGGCGTCGTTAAAAACAATAGACTTTTTTTAAATTAGATTGTAATAAATTATCAGGTAAGAGACCGTGTAATAATGATGCACTAAATGAATTAGATAGAATGAGGAATATTCGGAAAATAAAAAATCGGTAAAAAAACTTTTAAGTTAAACGGTTTTATCTTATGTACACTGAAAACTAGAAAATTAATAAAAAATAGTTACTTACCTGTCAATCGTCGTTTTGGCAGTGGTCCATTCAGCACTTTTGCAAGTTCGTTTTCATGCCTTATTATTCTCTCTCTGTAGGACTTGATCATAGTTTTAACCTCTTCTTTAACAGAAGGCATCTCAAGATAATCATGCATTTCAATGCTTTTAGTGAACCAAGGTGCATTTGTGATTGTTTTAAAAACACTGTTTTGAAATCTTTGGAGGATTTCGACACCATATCTGGGACTTGATGTCTTCACCGCATAACTAACTTGAAGGAAAGCAAAGAAAGGCAACTCGACATTGGTTATGTGTGTCTACAAATATAAATACGTCCATTCAAACATCTGCTTATGGTCGAGGGACCGATCGCATGATAGCAATAAACATGATAAAAAAAAAACTTTCCTGTCAACCTACGTAGGTGGTCCCGGTTATATTAGACTAAAATAAAAACGTGGGGCCCATTAACTATTGCTGTAGTACTTTCTAAATTTATAAATACCTTTATGAAATGTGTAAAATCTAAACCACCATCTAATCTTCATGAAACTTTTCCAAGAACTCAGCGGTATGCTTTGAATAAAAACGATAATGGCAATATTTCATAAATAGCTAACATTTTAATACATAATAATCAATCATAAAACAACAATAAAGTAGGCAGGTATGTTTTTAAATCAGAGATGCAAATCGATGCTGATGATGATTAATTATTTAACAGTTTGATCAGTAGATAAGAGCATGTACTGAGGAGAGATGAACCATAAGCTACAAAGAGTATGTTAAGCATGAATATGGGTTGATGGAGAGGGGGTGGAAGACCGAAAATAAGATGGATTGCCTGAGCGATGATATGAATAATAAGAGTGGAAGAGGCCTTATAGAGCACTGGTACTCAGCTACATCCGGGTAGACTTGAAGCCGACCCCAACATAGTTGGGAAAAAGGCTCAGAGGATGATGAAGAGTGGAAGAGGATTGGAAGCGAAAACGTATTGCGCTGACCTCAAATAAAATTGTGGAACGGCAAAAGAAGGAGAAGATAATTATGTGTTAGTTCCGAATAATATTAACAATTGAAATCTAAAAAAAATGAGTTAGACTTCTGTGGAGACTCTTGATAGTTCTTATTACGGTCATTCTAGCTTCATTGAAACCGTGCAAATAAACGTTTCATAAGAGCATTTTTAGGCTTACTCGCTGTTCCCTGCTTATTTTGCGTACTATTTAAAAGTAAAAGTAGCCTGTCCTGTTTCTAAGGCTTTAGAGTACTCTGTGTACACATTTGAATGGGTTTAGACCGACTTACTTTAGTTAGGATGTCAAAAGATTTTTGTATAGAATGCAGTCCAACTCAATTCATTTAAATCTATAAAATCATGAAGAATATGATTATATTTTATTAATTTTCAGACGCATTGGCTTCTGACTACCCGTGACGACTGTCAAAGATAATGCGTGCTGCCCAAGACCGAGACGATTGGCGCTCGTTGCCGGAGGCTTGCGCTCAGCACTGGACAGCAATAGGCTGATATGATGTCACAAGTGTCATAATATGATGTAGTGTAATTTCCCCTTCATCAAAATATTTTGATGTATTAGGTATTAAATACGTAGAGACTAGAGATATGATAACAGATAGGATGTAGAAGTCAACACGTGCTTAATACAACACATAACCCGGATATTTTTATCAATAATTTGTCAGCAATCAAGGTCGCCGGAAGACGCTGGATGCAGGTCGCCCCCAACAGGGTATCTGTGGAGATCTAAGGGGGAGGCCTATGTTCAGCAGTGGACGTCCTATGGCTGAGATGATGATGATGATGCATCAAAATTAACGCCTGGTGTATTAATAATAACGAAATCAGGTAAATCTAACTGGACTAAAATGATACTATGGTTTTATACCATCACGTTGATGTTTCCTTGTTAGCTATAACAATACCACTTTAGACTCGGCTCTTATACAATCTGACTTCTGCAGTTTTATTAAGAATAGGCATATTTACAATGCTATGATATCCCTATATCTATTCAATTTTCAGTGGAAGTGGATTCTAGTATCACACCATTGAAATCATATATTTTTATTTTCTTTACGTTGAACGCCAAGTTTCAGACAAACAGTTTTTCTATTGTATCTAGGACTGATGGCGTTCAAAACATAACCAACGATTATCCTATAGATAATATTATAATATACACTATGGATCATATACCGAAGGACAATCCCCTGCTCTGTGCTAAACTATTGCTAATTATAAAATAATAGAACTTGGGCTATTATTGTGGTGTACGTTAGTTAATTAGAATATTGATTTCTGACACTTACGCGAATATTAGACATTTAAATTAAACTACTTTTGCGGATTTTATCGCGTTAAATTAATATTATTTAATCCCGACGTTTCGGATCCTTTACAGCATCCATGGTCACGGGCAGACTGTGGGCATGGTGACGGTCTGCCCGTGACCATGGATGCTGTAAAGGATCCGAAACGTCGGGATTAAATAATATTAATATAACGCGATAAAATCCGTAAAAGTAGTTTTATTTAAATAATTAGAATATGGTAAGCTATGAGCAGTGGCGGCCCTAGTGGTGTGCGAACTGTGCCCTCGCACAGGGCCTCGCGCTTGGGGGGGCCTCGCGCTAGAACCCACAACTGGCTCTCAATCCAGTCACGGATTTTTTTTTTATTTTTGCTTAATTCCGAGTTTAATTTGAGAGTCCTTAAACAAACAATCTGAAAAAATTCGCGCTCGCTACGCTCGCGGCTGTTCACTTGACAGTTCCTTCTAAATTGATTAGAGAACTTTTATGTCCCAAAACTCAAAAAATTTTCGCGCTCGCTACGCTCGCGACTTCAACTTGCACTGTTGTTTATTATACAAGTTTAGGTGCTTTGGTGACCCAAACCTCAAAAATTTTAGGGCTCGCTACGCTCGCGGGGGCTTAACTTTCCTCTTGTTTTATTTTTTTCATCCTTTTTTAGCCGAACCTAGAAGGTAGCGCCGCTTTTAAGTCCTTTTATTTACAAAAAAATAACTCATACTTTCCGTACGAATGTGATTGCATGGTCATGATTGCACCCGGGCGCTACATGAGCTAGAGACGGCCCTGAATCAGTTATACGAAGAGCTGAATATTATCTCGGTGCTGAAATATATATTAGAAAATAATTTAACTGAAATTTATCCCCCTACCGAAACAGTCTTGAGAATTCGAATAATAAAATAATAATCGAAAAAGCAGTCTTTCGAGGCTTAAAATTATGAAAACATGTTTAAGGAATTCGATGACACAAGATCGACTTTCAGCCCTTGCTATTCTTTCGATCGAAAATGACGTTGCTCATTCATTCGATTATTCTGCTTTAATTAAAGATTTTAGTCTTAAGAAAAGTCGCAAGCATCAGATCATTTTAATATTTGTTAATTTTGTGATTCTTTAAATATAAACTGTAGTAAAAATATATTAATTTGTTTAACTTGACCATTTCTTATCATACATGACGTTTAGCAAAATCAAAACACCAGCTTACTCTCGCAATACATACTTTTCACATAGGACAAAGGGCCTCGCATAGACCTGCCGCACGTAGCCTCGCAGTGGCTAGGGCCGCCGCTGGCTATGAGGACTATGACACCTGCAGATAATGTGTAATAGATACACGTAAAAATTATAAGTGAAGATTCGTGACTTGACTTCTAGACCCCTGGGCAATTGTGGCGAAAATTACAGCAAGGAGGCTATAGGGATAAAAACAGTGAAAGGGAGAAAGGGGAAATTATTAGATAAAAATCAGGCAACAGCAGTAGTCAAGCATACGAGTATTTAGAAGAAATTGATTATGTACATTATGTCCTTAAAATATTTCAAATTTTATCTTCTAGAACGATCATTATTTCAATGAATGATGCCGTGAGGGCTTAGTTTATAGTTGTCCTGCTATTTAATTGTTTATCAATAGACCTACCAATTTTTATCTGCACAATTTATATTTTATCGAACCTTGCGGTAGATATCGCTACCAATAATCCTGATAAAACTAATATTTAAATATAAAAAACATCAAATTAATATTGCCAATGAGTTCTTGTTCATTTTGCGTGGTGTTATCAAAACGAAGGTAGGTGTTCACTGCAGGTTTATTTAATCCTATATTTTAACTGCAAAAATATTTTTTAATGGGCTTGTATGGTTAGGTATTATCAGTTTTATATCTACAATACAAGACTGAGTAACTGATATTTATCTTGGATGCATGGTATTTATTTCGACTTTTTCCTTTTCTTTTTCCATTATTTATCTTTAAAGTGTCATTTTATCGTGTGGTGTCGTTTAAAAATTACATTTATCGTTCCCAAATTGAAACCGAATTTAAAGTGTACTTAGGGTATAGGGATTAATCACTGTTTCCATTTCAGCACCATGCAATTCATCACCATCATACTCCTGGCGTCGGCCGCCATCATCTCGGCCGACTTCCCTCTTCCACCGGAATTTGATGAACCGGAGTTCTTCAGTACTTCTGACCCAGATTCCTACCGGCTCCCCGAAGATCTGGACCCCATAAATTATGTTGTGGAGGTTACCCCTTACTTCACTGCTACAGATACCAAGGAGGCGTTCACTTTTGATGGTATTGTTACCATCACTCTTAGGGTAAGCGAGTTTACGAATATACTTGACTCTTTAAATAGTTATTCCATTGAATATTGTATTAAATATACCCATATGACTTTGAAGGGCGAAATAGAAATTGATCTATTCACAGAGCGAACAGCTAAATTAAATAAAAAGATCTAGATATGAACCATAAATAATTCAGATATAATCAAATGGAGTGACTTAGTAACAAGATCATGTAAGCAACGACACAGTGCAATAAATCCCAGTCACAAACACAAACTTTTCAAAAGAGGATTGTGCAACAGAACTTTTATTTTTTTAGACACTCAAAGCTGACCTGAACGCGCTCATCATTCAAGAGAACGTACGTGCAATCAATTCTGTAGCTCTAACCACCGAAGCCGGTATCCCTGTTCCTCTTCATGCCACTAATCCATTCGAACGCATAAGTGCCTACCATTTCTTGAAAGTCAACCTACCTGCTGGGGCTACTTTAGAAAATGGAGCAATTTATAAGCTGACTGTCGATTATGTCGGTAACATTAATGAGACACCATTATCCCGAGGTGTATTTAGGGGGAGCCATAAGGACGCAAATGGTAATATACGGTGAGTGTTGGATTTATTTTTGACTACCTTATACTGCCCAATTCTATTTACTCAACGCCTCTTAGGTCTAGTTAAAAACCAACGTATTACTGGTGGACCATTATTTTGCAAATTCAATTTTTTTTGTGTACTTTCCTCTATGTCTATTTGTCACGCGTTGTGTCAATAAATGTTTTTTCTTCTTTTCTTTCTTATCCTCCTTGCAAGTCGATTATTCACATTGCAAATTCGGCGCCATCTAATATCTACATCTAAACAAAATAACTAAGCCGCATGCTATATCATGGCTTAGCCCCATATCTTTAAACGAATTATCTGATATGTAATTATACATTATTCATAGATCATTTTCATTACAAATCTATTGATATAAAACGTTATGTCATGATTGGCATGAGAAGTTTTATCATCTCTGTCATTTTTTAAATCATCATCATCACACCTGCCTTTTGCTGTCTACTGATGGTCGCAGGACACCCCGAAGAGTTCCAAAATCCTAATAATTTTGAATACCTTCATTTGTTTTTCTTTTACAGCTGGTACGCAGCTACTCATTTGCAACCAACAAATTCGAGACAAGCATTTCCCAGCTTCGATGAGCCTGGTTTCAAGTCTACCTTCGACATCATCATCAACAGACCAGTAACCTTTGCTCCGTCCTTCTCCAACATGAGAATCAGATCAAGCACTTTGTAAGTAATTTCTATTTTAGCCTCCCTGACTACTAATAGGTAGTGGTGCTAGCCTGAACTTATCGCACAACACTTGACCCCTGTGGTCTTTATTGTTTTTATTTGTGTAAGATATGATGCAACAGTAACAACCCAAACAGGAAATAATACAAAATAGGTAGGTAGATATTGTACTTATTTTATGATATTTCCTAGTAGCTTGACATCAGTTAATTGCTTACTTATCACAAAACAAACAAAACATACCATATCCGGGACTTTTCGTATATCAGATAAAATTTAACGGACAAATAAAAAAGATATTGATGATAATAAAATAACGGCATTAGGGTTGTAAATTAATTTAAAAATGGTAGAAACTACAAAATAAACGTAAAAAAAAAACTTTAAATAACATGTATCTCCTGATGGAAAATATGTGTCCATCCTACCCCGATATAAAAAAAGCTCCTTATTTCTTATCATCAATAGCGTTAGCTTCGGCTCTCGCTGAAAATCAGCGCTGAGGCTTTTGTCCTCCGCATGGGAAGGGCACCGCCGGGTCCTCGTCGAGGCTATGGGCGGCGGCGACCTCTCGCGTCCGGCCCTGGTTCAGGCCATGGTCCGGGGCGAGAGGGAATGGGATGCCGTCGCCTCCTTCTGCGAAGCGGTCATGCTCGAGAAGGAGGAGGCGGAACGCCAGAGAGTTCGCACCTCTCATCCCGGCCGCCGCGCTGGACCAGGTAGACACCATGGGCGCCGGGTGTCGCGTGATGACTCCCGGCCACCGTAGGCGTGGGTCTGTGGGCGGTGAGTTCGGGTGGCTCATCGTCCCTCTGTCTACTTAGACGACAGACCCGTGTCGACGGCGCGCGTTGTTCCACGCGCTCCTCAAAGAGATCAGCAACCCCAGCGGGGCCCAGCAGGGCCAAGGCCTGCCGGGGCTGCGGGTTGTTCGAAAGAGATACCGCGGCCTTGGTACATAAAAGGCCCATGACGGAACACGACGGTTTTTAGTCAGTAAGAGTCTGACACTCCCTCACCGCTGCTAACCCACAGCGGGAGGGGTCATTTGATGATTTTTGACGTCGGAAAAAAAAAAACAAAAAAAAGGCTTTTGTCCTGTACAGGGTCACAGCATTATGCTGAGCAAGGGCCGTTTCACGTGGGGTGTGGCACATATTTCCCATACTGTTTTTTAATTGTAATTCGTCTTTTCTTGTCTTATTTCTAACGACTGTTATTTTTTTTTCTTCTTTCTTTCAATAAAATCTACAATTAATGTTTCAGGGTCAATAACCGCATTAGGGAGGTATTCGATACTACTCCCCGGATGTCAGCCTACTTGGTAACCTTCCACATCAGTGAAGACTTCACCGTCATCGCCGACAACAATAACGACGCGAGATCTTACAGAATCTTAGCCCGACCCACCGCTGCCGGCCAAGGACAATACGCTCTAGAAGTCGGACCTCTAGTGACTAATTGGCTCGGCGAGTATTTAGGTATTGACTACTACAACATGGAGGAGAACACTGATATGAAGAACGATCAAATAGCTTCTCCTTATTGGGCTTCAGGAACCACTGAAAACTGGGGATTGGTAACATACAGGTAAGATTTTATCTAAGTTAAATGTTTGTATAATGTTTTTAGTTATTCTGGCTTTGAAAACTTTTGGGAATAACGAAGCACTGATTCAATCTTATGTCTTAACAACAAATAATGTTCACAGGGAACTGCGTCTGTTATACCAAGAAGGTGAGACCAATGCTTTGGACAAGATGTACATCGGTACTATTACTGCTCATGAGCTCGCTCACAAGTGGTTCGGAAACCTCATCACCTGCAGATGGTGGGATAACGTCTGGATCAATGAAGGCTTCGCTAGCTACTTCGAATATTTCGCCATGGATGGAGTAAGTGTCGCCTATCCTTACTTCATTAATATGGTTTAGTTACTTTGCTTGTAATTTCTTCATCGTGGAACACGTAACTTTAGTAATAATGTTTTATCATTTTTTTCTCCCAGGTAGACAAATCTATGGAATTAGAAGATCAGTTCAACATTATGTACGTTCAAAGCGCACTCTCTGCTGATGCCACGCTTTCGACAAGGGCCCTTCAACACACAGTGAACAGCCCAACCGAAGTCACAGGACACTTCAGTGGTATCAGCTACTCTAAGGGAGCTTCTTTGCTCCTCATGTTGAAGCATTTCCTTACGGAAAATACTTTCAAAAAGGCTTTGAACATATTCTTGGAAGCCAGGTAATTTACTTTTCATACATAATAATTTTCTGTATTCCATTGAACAAATTGAAGAGACTCACGAATCCAATTCGAGAGAACACATTTTTTTTTAAATTCATAGATCCTTTTAATAAAAATACTTTAACATACCTAGTTAATCTTCACACAGAAGTCGATAGTTCAAAATTTAAGAAATTATGCCTAAATTAATACAATAATCTTGCATTCTCAGGAAATTCGAACACGCTTTCCCAGCAGACCTCTACAGTGCTTTTGCTACAGCAGTTCAGCAAGATGGTGTACCATCAAACACCTTCGATATTGCATCATTCATGAAATACTGGGTAGAGGAACCAGGATATCCAGTCCTTGAAGTTTCTGTCAATTCAGCAGCTGGTCGCATTGAGCTATCTCAGGTAAACATCCACGAAATGAAGCCACGTTTAACCAACGCAAAAATATTTGTGCTGTCACTGGGCAAAGTATAAATCGCATCAAAAAATTATTTTGACATTAGAAGGCGTAGATTGTTACATTTTCGTATCTTCTCCAACAGAAACGTTTCTTAGTCAGCGCCACTGCCACGCCTACCGACCAAGTTTGGCCGCTGCCCCTTACTTACACAACTGAGAGCAACCCTGACTGGCAGAATTTGTTACCTAGTAAAGTGATGACTGCAAAGACTGACTTCATTGAAAGGACTGTAGGTGCAAATGAATGGGTCATCTTCAACGTTCAACAGAAAGGTGGGTTATGATTTAGAGAAGTATTGGTATGGACATATACCTTTAATTTGATGTATTGTTATTGTTGCCCTTATACGTACATACAAAGCTAGAGATAACTATGGTGGAGTGTATCGTAAGAAATATGAGATTTAGGAAACCTCAAACTGTGATTATAAGTTGTGATTAACAAGACTCACAGAAAGACAACAGCTATTTGAATATACATCTGTTTCATTTTTTTGTAATTAAAAGAGTATCCATGTATGATTTCATTCTTCATAACGATTAACTTTTGCTTTTTTATAGGTATCTACCGTGTGAACTATGACACTCGCAACTGGGAGTTGCTTGCAGCCGCCCTGAGCAGAGACCACACGGCTATCCATCATTTGAACAGAGCTCAGGTATGATTCTACTGCATTTTTTTTTATTTTAAACACGTTCTAGAAAGGCACAGACGACAGCACATCAATCTACCTTGATCTGTTTTTCTTCAATAGATTTTCAACCTTATCACAATAGTGGAAGGTTAAAGTTTGATTGGAAAGATTTGACAGATTCGGGTAGGTCGAAGAAAAATACAGTCGAAAGTATACAATACAAAGTTGATGATACATAATATTTTTGGAAAAACAACAAAAACATAACATAGAATTTACCATGTCCTTGTCATTCCAGAGTAGGCTTGATCATTTTACAAAGATTGTGTGGAAAAAAACCGGGAGCTGTACTATAATGATTTGTAATACATTCTTGTAAACTTGTACCTTATTTAATGAGCAGTAAAGATTATTACTCTATGTATCTAATAAATCATTTTTCTTGTTTTCATTCTAGATCGTTGACGACGTTTTCGCTCTGATGAGATCTGGACAAATAACGTATCGTCTCGGATTCAAAGTTCTGGACTTCTTGAAGAAGGACACCAGCTACTACTCGTGGTATCCGGCTATTACTGGTTTTAACTGGCTGAGGAACCGTTTCCTTCATCTCCCTACGACTTTGGCTGCTTTTGACGTAAGAAGACTTCTGTAAAATTATTATTTTTGGTTAGGCTTTTGGTAGCTAGTTACCTAAGAACAGTTTTCCCTATATTTTGGTATTTAACATTTGTTTTTCGTATGTTATTTACTCTGTTATCTCCACATCGCAACAAGTCTTTACTTCATTATCTACATGACAAATGTTGTTATTTTTAAAGATATAATTTATCGATATCTTTAACCTATTCTGTTCTTGGTGTACCAGTACTTTTAAGAAATTACTTGCGGTACTTCAAAACAATTTGCAATTTTTTTTTTAGAGACCAGACGGATATTTAATTCCTTTTGTTAACTTTCAGGAAATTCTCTACGGCTTCTTAGATGCTGTGATAACTGATCTTGGATATGATGTAGTTGCAAATGAACCTCTAACGAGAACACTCAATAGATTCTTCACACTGTCATTCGCTTGCAACATTGGACACAAAGGTTGTGTCGATAATGCTGTACAAAAGTTCGTGGCTTTGAAGGATAACAGTGTCGCGTAAGTGAATTTCAACTTTAACATGTTACTATAAAATTTATAACTGCTTACTGACTGTTGCTAAATATTTACTTCTTGACTTTTTATTATTTTAAAATGTTCATCGTACATACAATTAGATCTTAGTATTTGGAAACCCAATTATTCACTACATTTCATACTACGTATCGCGTGACTGTTCGCTATTTACAATGAGTAAGCCCCTAGTAAAAACCCTATGCTGTCTACAAATTTCATATAGCTAAGTAATGGCTTAATAAGCTTTAGAGGAAATTGGCCAAACCCATAGAGAATATTGATGATACATGTATAAAATTAAATATATTTGAAATAAAGGTTTCTTAATTTTCCTCATCAAGCTTGTTAGGTCAGCTAGTAATAGATATTTCTTTCTTCAGTGTCAACCCTAACCTGAGGCGCCACGTGTTCTGCGAAGGTCTCCGTGCCGGCGGTCTCGACGAGTGGCAGTTCCTATACAATCGTCGTCAAGCCTCCAACAACCAGGGAGATGAAGTTGCTATGCTCAGATCCTTAGGGTGCACCAGCAACACTGCCGCTGGACAGGCGTAAGTTTTAATGGTTTTACTCAAATGGCAATAGGAGAAAACTTATACTCCATTTGACTAGGGTGCACTTAATTAATGGTAGTTGAATAAATAAGTAAACCTAGATTACACGTACACGTGAAGATTGACCTTTAGTTAGCTGGCTACTCAATCGGAGTACTGCTTACATGGTACTTGAGAGACAGCTCGGTAACGTTCGCACGTGTCACATCTGTTTAACTTTTTGTTTCACCAATTTGAATGTTTTAAATTCTTCAGGATAATGCTTAATAAACAAATGTTTTCTTTAAAGGTACTTGAAAATGATTTTGGAAGACGATGACGTAAAAGCCCAGGACCGAGTGAATGCATTCTCGTTTTTCTACATGGGACATCGTGACAACGCCAAGGCTGGTCTGCAATTCCTTAAAGACAACGTTGATGCTATCAGAAAAGCGTAAGTTCAGATCTTCAATATATTTTTCAGACAACCTCTAAACTCGTATTTGTTAACTCTGAATTAACTCTATGTCATTATTGTGTATTGTCAGTGCTTTCACAGTAGCGGATTTTCAAATCGGGTTTTCCACATTCTTAGCAAGGTACTGACATAATATTGGAGCAGCGTCAAACGTCAAAAATAAGTTGGGTGCTTTTAAACGTCATCTTTTGCGGAAGTTGTCAAAAAAGCGCTGCAGCACTTTTTTCCAGTAGTATTAGTTTCCAATGTGTATCACCTATTCAATAACATAAATGTTTGTTTTTCCCAGTGTCGTCCTTCCAGCGTGGTTTAACAACGTTCTCACAACCACCGCCAGCTATTTAGACGAAGCTGGTCTGAAGGATGTAAGTTAATCATTTTATTATGCTTTTAGCATGAATCATTTGCCTACAATCTCACTCAAATGACATTTTAAATTAGACTCAGCACAATTTTCAAGTGGTTCATTGTTTTCTTACAATAAAGGCCTTTAACGCTGAAAAGATTCCGTTTACATAACTTTGTTACCTAAATAACTATAATTTGACTGATATGTTTAAACATAATATGTTATCCACAGATGGAAGAATGGCTGTTAGCTAACCAAAACGCTGTCCCCGAATTCGCTGTGGGCATCAACGCCATAACCTCAGCTAGAAATAACATGCAGTGGGGTTCAGACAATGCAGCTACCATTATAGCTGCAGCCAATGATGAAGATCCCCCAGAAGATGGTGGTTCAGGAGAAGAAGTAGACCCAACACCTGCGCCGACTACAACTACAACAGAAGCGCCAACTACAACTACAACAGAAGCGCCAACTACAACTACAACAGAAGCACCAACTACGACTACAACAGCTGAACCAACAACAGAAGGGTCTGGCGAAGAATCAACAACACCTGATGGATCATCAACTACAGCAGCGCCGGAGTCAGGTGAAAGTGAAGAAGATGAATCAAGTTCAGCAGCAATCTTCCTGCCAACCACCGTGCTGCTGTCGTGGACAGTACTCGCAATGTTGTTATAAAATAATTATTTAAGTTTCACTGATTTATATTAAAGTTATGATTAGTTATTTGTATTGTTGTGTTTGATTTCGATGTCAATATCTATGCTTCTTTACTTATGTTTTCTGAATGACAATGGATCGTCGCCTGATCACTGGGTAAGATGACGCTTCGCATCTCATTGATAAAAATGATTCATTATTGTGATCCTGTTAATGGCTCCTAGTATTCCATATTTTTTTTATAATAAATTTGTGACATAGATTCATCTTGAACATTTCTAAACTTCGCTCAAACGGTAAGACAATTACCTACTTTCGTCATTTGTTGGTTGAACTCTTGACTTAAAAATTTACAAGTACACTTATATTATTTAGCCCAAGTTCACCAACAGCCTAAAACGTCCGCTTTTCTTGTAAAAATTGTTTACTTTGAAACTTGTACGTACATACTTGTACGTTCACAGTACACAGTTGTAACACATAAACTGACGTTTATGTTATTGGTGAACTTGGCCTATCCTTCAACGCTTTCTTTTGTTTTACTCTTTCTTCAACTTTCGGTCGTACTGTTTTTGCCGTACCATTTATTAGTTCCTCAGTCAAAAGTCATAAAACCTAAGATAGATCATAAGATTTTTTTTCCAACACAAGAATAGAGCAAGGACTTTCTAAATTCACTACAAACTCCATAATAAGCAAACTAATATTACAAGATTTATTTTGGTACTACTCGACCTAGTCATTTAAGGACTTGAATGAATCTCTAATGGCCATTGAGTCTGTCAATTCTTTATAGTCATGCGCATAAAAAGTCCAATTTGAAATGATGATTATTATTCCTAATTAAAGGCTTCACTGACACGCATCATAGTTAGCCATAATGAAGAATGCATTCATAGTCTGTGAATATTACTGACATAGAAAAACTATGAGTGGATACTCGTTTACCTGCTCTTAGCGCACTGCAAACTTTTAGTCGGGCGATATTTTGTTTGGGCTCATACATCAGTATGAAGATGATTTTTTGATGAAGCTTTCACGCTGCTGCATTATGCCAGCATCGTTAGGTTTTACACAAATCATATAAAATAGCCAATAATAAAATCTATATAATCTTTGGCGACTTGCATAATGGCAAATCCCACGCCGTACTTGTGAGACAATCCGGAACAGAATATAGAAAAGAAGAATTTTAGTACGCATATTACAAGGAAAAAGTATTAAACCGGTATCAGACAGATTGAAAACATTTATAGGAATCAAGATTTTCTTTAAAAAAAATTGCCTTCCATCTCGTCAACTGTCGGCCGACTGTTTAGAGTCCAGTGAACGGCAGCGCTTAAGTGGTTGACTAGCATGCAATCAATTGTGCAAGCCTAAAAATAGCGATAATTTAAACCTTCACCTATTTGTGCTAGCTTTTCAATAAACTACTCCTGATAAGTATCTAAGACTACATAATATCAAAATACGAGCGTGTTCTTCTTTATCTTTGTAATCTTTTGTCAAGATGTTTTGTAGATCTAGTTAATATTCTGCAGAGTGTGGGATAATCTAAATGTTTGTCCGTCTGTACCAGATTCACATTCTAGGTCTCTTATTACCTACCTGAATTTTGGTATTTTTTAACTTATTTTCTTAAGTTTGGTTTCCGACTGACGAAGCCCTGACATTAAAATTTTGCCCCAGCTATCAAAATTCCTAAAGCGGAGTCTTTCGGGCCCTTTTGAAAACCCTTTCATTTGAATACGACCTAACACAACCTGTAAAGGATGTGGTCGCCTATAAGTGGGAGCGCACACTGGACCTGATTTATATGAAATGATTTAACTCATGTAATTGTGTTCATCCTGTTGGCAATCCGAAATAAATGAATAAATAAACCTACCTACAAAGCAAACCCACAAAATATGACTAGTGTAAAAGACGAGTGTTCTATCACAAATGATAAGAACGCACTTCAGATGCAGCTTATCAGCGTAAGAGCAACGACTGACAAATATCTCATGGTTTACACAGTTTGAACGGTAGTTGACACTAGTGAACATGGCAGGTTAGTTCATTCTATTTATATTTTTGGCATATTTTTAATAGAGTAATTTGTAATTAATCATGTTTCGTTTTGAAGCAATAGCAAGGTGACTAATAAGTGATGGATATTTTTTTCTTACCATGCTTCTTTTACCATAAATCGGTCATTTTATAGGATGAATACTTATCTGTACGGGCAAAGATATTGGCAAGTTGTATTTAGTTTATATACTTCTGAGGTCTCTTAACTCCTAACGAAGCTAAGTGATGTACTAAAATTAGTCTTAACTGCGGAATTCAAATAACAAGGAAAAAGAGTACTCCATTCAAAAAAGTGAGCAACGCATTTGCTACCAGAAAGATACCATTCCGGTCGTGTCGGATTGTCGTCCCATCGGGCTATGGGAGTGAAGGAATAGTGAGTGCACTTGTGTCTGCATAAATGGTTGTGCACTATAATTATTTCCTGCGCAGCTGGCTGGGCTCCTTATATGAGAGCAGCAGCCAAGCCCGATAATCAGTTAGGAGTACATCATCATTCATCAGTACTTAATGTTATTTTAACCTTCAACATACCTTTTTGTTTTCGCAGACATGTATCAACTGGTGCTGGTTTTAGCATTAACATGCCTGCTATCAAGCAGTGTTAGCACAACCGACACAAACTATAGACTGAATACTCCGATAGTACCATCCCAGTACCAGATACTGATCACACCATACTTTGCTACTGGTGACGCAAACCAGTTCACGTTTGATGGTACAGTCAGCATACTGTTCAAAACTACAGAAATCACAAACCAGATAAAACTGCATTCTGAAGACTTGACTATTACTCCTGATAATGTTGTAGTAGTTATCTACAACACAGGAGCTACTATAGGACTCAACGCTGTGAATGGCCTTGAATTTAATACAACCTATACGTTTGCTTACATCAATTTGGATGGCAGCTTGGAACCGGGAGTTGATTATGTTTTGCAGATCAAGTATAAAGGACCGATTAGAAAGGATCTAAGTGGTTTTTATAGAAACCATTATTATGAGAATGGTGTTACAAAGTAAGTACTCCTTTTGAATTGCACTTAATCATTACACTAGCTACTGTTACCCATCGCATGTCAACTGAACTACTTCCGGCATCCGGATAAAAAGTAGCCTCTGTCCTTTCTCAGCTCTACTCTTTTTGTGAACAAAGCTTTACTTAAATAGGAAGTCTATTTGGAAATTGTTATCTTGTTTACGATTTTATTATTTTTGTAGTTACTTACTGCTCTTAATGATGATTAATTTTAACAATGAATGATTATTTTTTTAAGTTGGAATAAAATACTATCGGCGTTAGATATCTTAAGCCATTTTTGGGGAATTACAAATTGATCGCAATTTACACATGTGAATCCAATTATAGTAAAGAGATACTGATTAATATTTTCTTAGAAGTACTTGACTCGTGCAGATAGTGTAATTGTTTAATACTTGAGATCGTAAAGATAAATGAGTTTGTTTTGAAGGAAGGCGGGATTATCATTGTTCATTGAAGGATATAAAAAGGAAAATACGTGTGTGTAGATAATGACAGCCAATGTTTATTGCTTGGTTTAGTAGCAATGGTCATTGATTTAACCACTCCATTATCTCTCAACACCGACAAAAGTTAAACTATTGCTCCGTTTAACAACAGTGATCTTGACAAAAGTCAACAATATTATTATTCATCTTCCCTATAGAAGTAGAAAATATCTGTATTTACATTTTAAAATGGGAAATTATAAGTGTAGCCACAAAATTATTTATTGGACACATGATTAAACTTCTAATTTTATAACTAAGCAACGGGGAAATGACATAGCCTCTAATAAACTAATTCGTCTTTTTTACAACGCCAACTAAATATTCTATAGAAAGCTTCAAGTAAAGATCATCAATTATTGTGACTTGTCCTTCTTATTTATACATTCAAAAAACCCTAGAGTGCAATTCAAAACCGCGTAGGCGCGGAGGGGCGAGGCGGCCTGCGCGTGAAAATCATCTGCGACGATAAGCTCGCATGGGACCGCCGGAGCCCCGCAGCACCGGAGCCGTGACAGAAGCGATGCTTGCTGCATGTTGCTTGCTTACATTTTAAACGTACTGAATTAAAAAAATAGAAGCTAATTAAATATATTTTATGATGGCATTTAATAGTATTTTAGACGTTTACTGTTAGAATGCATGCTACAAATTTAGATGTTAAAAAATAACCATCATGCTGAGTTGTATTTAGAGTGGTTTACTTAGAAGATAAATAGTGGCTAAGATAATATTATTTAGGTGCTCGTTAATTGTGGCTGACTTAGTAATTTAGACGGCAACATACATTTTTGGGGGCGAATAATAATATTAAAAAGAAGCCTGTTTAATTAGCACCCTTTTAAAATTGAAGAGTATGTTTTGTTTGCTGTTAGGAACTAATTATATCGATTTTAAAAAAATCTTTCAGTGCTAGATAGCTGTATACTGACTAAGGTTGTGGCGACTTTGGACTGCGGGATTGTTCGAAAGAGTTACCGCGGCCCTGGTACGTAAAAGGCTTACGACGGAACACGACGGTTTTTAGTCAGTAAGAGTCTGACGCTCCCTCACCGCTGCTAACCCACAGCGGGAGGGGTCATTTGATGATTTTTCACATCGTTAAAAAAATATAGGTTGTGGCAACTTTTTATCTCGTTGGCGAAAGTTCGTAAAGTATATAATGCACCTACTAACATTTAAGTCATTCATCTCAAAATAGCTCAAATTATAACATACGACAGTTAGGAAGTATGTCGGTTATATTACCTCATTCATGAAAAGCAAACATTTGATAATACTAAGTTTTCTTATCAGAAAAACCATGTCTACTGCAAAGATAGTTCTAAAGTGTCGATAAACATAAGCAGGCTTATTGTACGTCTGAAGATAATGATTTAACAAAATGACAATGTGACAATGACAGAGCAATAAAATGTACGCCACATACATTTTTGCTACTAACAATGTATGTCAAGGATTTCCGCAGAATAATGCCTGATTCCATAATTTGCCCATTTTCACTAAAAACATAAACATCTGTTTTTCGTAAAACAATGGTTTGCTGTGGCAACTGAACGCGAAGTAAACAATTGCTTTAAGAAAACTGAGGTTAATTTTGTCGGTGAACTTGGGCATTTTGGCTTCTGGAATATAAAAAATCTGTCTTACGAGTATTGTTACACTTTAAGTATGATCTCACTATTTTAATGCATGGTAACGTCTTGAGATTATCGCTGTGTCAGATATATGCTTATCACTGATTCGTTTAAACTATTTCGCAAAAGACATAGGAAAATAGTTGTGTAATGACGCAGGTAACAATATTTAGACTGATGATCCAGTTACGGTAAAAATAGATACAAAGCTAAGAATGTAAATAGCAAAATAACAAAATAAAAAAAACTGATTGAAAAAAGTTCTATCATCCTTAATATTGCAAAGACTTAGATGAAACAGCATAACTAATAAAGCAAGCAGTCATAGGAATCAAAATCTCTGCAGGCACTGTTAGTAATTAACTATGATGATTTGAAGAACTGCTTTTAATCATGTATTTGTTAATATTTCAGATGGCTGGGTGCTACCCAAATGGAGCCAACTCACGCGAGGAAGGTATTCCCTTGCTTCGATGAACCAGAGTTGAAGGCTACGTTCATAATCGCTATTGATAGACCTGCTTACTACCAGCCATCATTATCCAATACTGAAATGGAACGGAGAGAGACTTTGTAAGTATTGAACAATTCAATAGCTGAACGACTCTTACTACAAAAAAGTTAGACAGGTTACACGTGACGAATGTCTGTTTAACTTTTTGGTCATCAGACCATTTGTCTCTGATGACTGATTGTAATTTAAAAATAGAAGATCAAATATTGGGCCCATCATAAAGCTATCTAGGAATGTCCTAGATAGCTTTATGATGCTATATATTTATTAAGCTAGATAGCTTATATTGACTAAGATTCCTCTTTGTAGCAGTTGGCTTAAAATAGAAACTACAAAGAATGAGAACTGGTGAAGAAATAATTGCTTGTATCATTCCAGGAGCAATGGCTTGATAAGAGAGATTTTCTATCCAACACCGAGAATGTCAACTTATCTTGTAGCGTTCTTGGTATCCGAATTTGAAGCTGCTGCCTCCAGTCTAAATGGTACCCAAGAATTTGGGGTCTACACTCGACCAGAAGCAAAGAATCAGAGTACATACGCTTTTGAATTTGGAAAGAAAGTTGTAGATGCTTTGGGCGGGTATTTTGGTATCAATTACTACTCCACAAATAATCGTTTGAGGTTGGACCATGTTGCTTTGCCAGATTTTAGAGCAGGTGCTATGGAAAACTGGGGTCTTATTAAATACAGGTACGCCTACAATATATTATAGGGTGACTGGTAATTAGTGACCGATACCGATGAAAATTCGGGCGAAGTTTGAAATATTGTTGAGGTTTTGTGATTAAACTAATGAACATAAAAAAAATATTTCTTATATTAGGGAAACTTGTTTGTAATCATGATCAAAATCACGTGCTGAAGTATTGGTCACTAAGTGCCAGTCACTCTAAATGCCTTCGTTAAGATAACACAATATTTCTTGGAAAAAAACATTTATTTTTTTTATATTACAAAATTATAATAATTATAGCAATGGCAAATAATTTTACTATGTTAATCATTAAATCTAATCGTTTATGTTTTTTTTTTTTATTACAGAGAGGCCTTATTACTCTACGTTCCAGAAGTATCGACTCCTTACTTCAAATACAGGGTTGCTCAAATTGTGGCCCACGAGACCACTCACATGTGGTTCGGCAACCTCGTTACCTGCCATTGGTGGAGCAACACTTGGTTGAACGAAGGATTTGCCAACTACTTCCAGGATTATATTACTGCTTTTGTTAGTATTGATCTCTTACTAATGCTATTATCCTAATTTACATAATTATCAATACTGCATAGGTTCCATCCTCAATATTTTTGAGTGATAGTTTAGCTCTGAGACCATGAAAGTTTCTTCCACATTTATTTACACCTGAATTGCATAGTCATCTAAGAATCCATTAGAAGCCATAATATTACAAACTTTGGCTTCTATACTAACTTTTCATGAGTTGATGATTGAAGCAGTTTTATTTTATCACTTTCTACTTGATTGCCTTTTATATTATCTTCACCTTTTCTTTAGGTGGACCCAGAAGTAGGTTCAGAAGACATGCTGGTAACAGGATCAGTATACAGCGCTTACGATGCCGACAATATGGCGTCTTCCCCGCCCATATCAAACGTCAATGTCAATTCTCCCGCCGAAATCAGCGGCCATTTTGGAACTATCACGTATCAGAAAGCGGGATCAGTTATCAGAATGATGCACCATTTGGTCCAGGATAACGCTTTTAGACACGGGTTGAATGTCTATTTGAATAATAAGTAAGTTTCAAAACAATACTATGTGACAGAATAATGCATGTGTACAAAAATTGCAATGACGACCATTTCCTGGATCAACATTCAAACTTATTAGTATAGATGAACTATATTTTCAAACTTAAAATAACCACTTAACACAAAAAAAAAATCAAAAACCGTAGTAAATACGTACCTTTATAGACGTAAACTTACTCCTCCACATCGCCGTGGTCCGCAAAATTAAGACCTTGTCCAGAAGAAGCGAATTCGTCGCGAAGCGTTTCGTGCGAATTCATTCGCGCGCTATTGAGATACTAGGCACGAATACATCGCGTCCACAAGCATCGCGCGAATTCAAATTACGCGCGTAAATCGCGTGCATAACGCCCGACCCTCGACTCGCGCGTGATTCGCGCGTATTGCGCCCTTTCTGGACAAGCCCTAAATGAACCTCGTTATTGTTTTTATCAATTACTTCTTAAAATATTTCTTAGACGCAATTACTAGAAAATTGGCTTCTTCTAATCAAAATTTCACTCTCTCCACAGTTCATTCAGTTCTGGCTACCCAGAGAAGCTTTACCAAGGCTTGCATGAAGGAGTATCAGCTTACAACGCACTGTCTTCTTACCCTGGTGCTAATATTGCTGACGTCATGAGCTCTTGGATCACACAGGCTGGTCATCCTGTGCTGAAGGTTGACATCGATTATGAGACTGATACTGTTACTTTGAGTCAAGTAAGTATTTGATCAATTGGGTGTGGGTATGGGTGGGCATGAATGGCACCAGAAATGCAAAAATCGCTTAAAAATTACATAAATGAGATCAAAAGCACATACAAAAAACTAGGTATTATTGAAATTGGGCTACCAGAAGCTATTTCTTGAGTTATCCACAGCTATTAAATTTATTGAGATTTATTTAACTGGATGATGACATAATTAACCGTTTTTTTTTTTTAGAAACGTTACTACTTCAATTCGTCCGTTGCATCGACTGAAGTTTACAAGATACCTATAACGTATACGACGCAAATGTCTCCAGATTTTGATAACACCAAGCCTGTGTTCATTATGGAGAATAAAACACGTGTGTTCCAAATAGCCAATATAAGTAACGAACATAGCTGGGTCATATTCAACGTGCAGGAAACAGGTGAGAGATTCAGATAATTGACCAATATAGAAATATAGAATATAAGGAAATACGAGAATTGAGTACCTAAAGAGCCTACTGAGCCCGTCTATGTTGAACGATAGACAAAAATGTCACGATGGTTGACGTAAAAAGGGTTGATTGCTAAAAGATATGTATGGAAAGAACCTCTCGTTCTAAATACATAATGTTATGTACGAAATTACTGTAATTTTATCTATCTCTCAACAGGTTTGTACAGGGTTAACTACGATGATCACTCCTGGCAAATAATCATATCGGCTCTGAAAAGCAACGACAGCAAGATCATCCATCATTTGAACCGCGCTAAGGTAACTATTTACTTTAATTGTTACCTGTAGTCAGATGAACTTCACTGCACAACTACCACATTCAATGTCTGTGGTTAAATCTGGAACAACTTGAACGAAAGAACTAGATTTTGCCATTATTACAATATGGACTTTAAGGCATGCTTTACATGGGAAGTTTTACGCCAGCTCCACACGTTGCCCCCAACGCTCGTTCCAACCCTATTCGTCCAACGTGTGGAGCTAGAAAATGGCATTGGTCCCAACGTTGGGGCGAGCGTTGGTTTTATCAAAGGTATCTGCGCGCCAACGTTGGTGATTTGTCCACACGTTGGCGCTTTGCTCAGTTCTGCTACAACACGCAGCGAGTGCGTACGTCGAGTAAAAATGGCTTCCTCATCCAGCAAATCGCCACCGGCATGGAGAAATGAAAAAATAAAATAAAATTTATCGAACTATATCAAGCACACCCCATAATATGGGATGCAACTCGAAAGGATCATAAAATATTATTTTTTTATAATAATTCCGAGTTTCTCAGAGCAGTTTCGACTTCTGTATCGGACATCTTCACATTGGCCCTGACGGGACAGAACTAGTTTATTGGCCAACGTGTGTACGCCTCACCGAGTTTGTGGTCCAACGTTGGAACGAGCGTTGGTACAAACGTGTGGAGCCGGCCTTAGCAAGTACTGTGGGCATCCATGTGACAGTTTTTTTTTTTTCATTTATTTAACATATTACGTTTTTAAATATTAATTGTGAAAATAAACATTAAAAAATATAAAAATATTGTTACATTCCATAGAGAGAAACCTCCTGGCTATGCGTGCAGTGTCAGCTTTATCATTATCATTTTTTTTTTCAGATTATAAACGATCTCTTTGCTCTCGTATATGCTGATGAATTATCGTTCTCAACATTAGACAGTGCTTTAGGCTCTCTTTCTATAGAGTCGGATTACTCCGTATGGTATGCTGCACTGCGAGGATTCAGCAAGTTGTGGCATTACTACCAAGGCGATGGTGAAACTTTGCCTTATCTGGAGGTAAGAATTCCGTTAAAAACAAACATTCATTATGGTATTATAAATCTTTAAGAGTATATCTAAGAAGAGATAGATTCGCAGCTTGTTAGAATTATTTTTCTATTCGGTAATCTTAATGATTAAATGCATTCCTCCGCAGTTTTCTGGGATATGGAATGAGTATCGCTTTCTTACTCAATTAGTTTAATTAATATAATAAAAATTGATAGTGCGAACGAATATTTTGGAGGTCTTTTTTGTTGACTTTTGGCTGTTTAACTATCTGATTGCTTCTAACAATCAAACAAATTATTTTACCAATTTTAAAATCAATAGAATTTGATTTTCGCCGTCTATTTTTCGGATGCATCTTTGCAGTAGGCAGACATGTAAAATATTAATATAACAAATAATAATCTACTATGCGTTCTGATTTCAGCAATACATACTCCGTTATTTAGACATTGGAATATCTAAACTGGGTTATGAACCAAGGAGCACAGACAGTTTTGAAGATCTGAGGAACCGCATGCAGCTGTTAGAGTTTGCATGTAAATTGGGCCATAATGGATGCGTTGAAAACTCCGTGGCTTTATTCAAGGGTCTGAGACAAAATGGCACTGAGTGAGTGGATGAAAGTTGTTTTTCCTATAGTTTTAAGTCAAGATTAACAATAGTTTGTATAGGTATCTACTTCGTCGTAGTTCAAAGGTTCATCAATCAATAATTATATTCGGTTGTGGTCCAAATCCGATATTTATAATCATTAGTTGTAATTTAATTTCAATAACCCCTGATAAAAATTAGAGTATCATAACTGTAACATAGATATCTTCAGTTTTTTTTTAAATTTCCTTTCTAGAGGTCATGAAATCGACCACAAATTCAAATTCCTTTCATCTTCCAGGGTATCACCGAGCCTCCGACCTGTGGTCTACTGCACTGGCTTGCACCATGGAGATGCAGAAGACTACGAGTTCTTATGGAACCGCATGCTGAGCTCCAACGTGGCGAATGAAGTGTGGGTCATAGGAGACGCTTTGGGGTGCACCTCTAGTGATACCATGAAAGCCAGGTATGGTTGTCGTTTTATCAATAGTGTAAAGAAGCATATTGGATGTTTGTACAAAAAGAAATTTTTGATTTGCTGCACCGAAAATGGCTATGGACAACACGACGCAAGCGATATTGAACATGTAAGAACATAACTTTCCTGTGCATACGGCTCAAACTAATACATTGAATAGTCTTTATGTGACTGAATAATATACATAAAATGTTTCGATAGACATAGGAAACACCCTAAGCAGAAACAACGACTTTGCAATATTGTTCTCTTCACTTTGTTTATGAATTATGTTTATTGTAAGTAATTGAGCACACTGGGAGTTTCTTGTACAACACTTCTATGACTTAATCTTTTGACATTTTCCTTTCCCAGATATCTTCTATCAGTAACATTGGAGAATACTCCGATAAGGACACAGGACCTCACAGTGCCGCTGTCTAGTATTCTAAGGTCTTATGAAAATCGCCACATCGTCATGAACACTTTGATGTCCAACTATACGCAGTTCAGTTCTGTGTAAGTACTTCTTTTTAAATCTGAATAGCTTTTAATTATATTTGATACTGAGAAATCTAGTAATTTTAAAATTGTTGAGACCAACATAAAGGATAGAGCTAAAAATGATAATGATTGAAAAAGTGCCAAAGTACCTATTAGATAAATATAAAGTATGAATGAATGCTTCACATTTTGACAGATATCTATCATAATTGCTCTATTTTCAAAAGTTAAGGGACAATTGAAGTACATAGTTATTTATTTTTGTTTTGGCATATTTTTGTTATTTTAAACATTTATTATGCCTAACTCTTTAATCCTTTAATAAACTTTACAGATTCGAACCAATGGATACGGTTTTGAGCACCGTGGCTTCAGTCCTGCACTCCGAAAATGACTTTGATGAGGTATATACAATCCAATGGTTTTCCGTTTTCCAATAATTTATTTCACAAACTATTATCTACATAAGGCCAAAGTCTGATCCTACGAAAAAAATGATAGCAAAGCGTAGCACTGCATTTTAACTTTGTAGGTTTTAGAAAGTAGCGCATCAAGTGCTACTTAATTTGAGTAGGCACTTAACTTAAGGTTTAACAATCTTGATATGTCTTTTATTTTGCTTAAAATTTTTACCACCGAAGATTACATTGTGGAATTCAATAAAGAATTGAGTATTGAAAATAATGATCCAATTGATCTAGTAATTGTCAATACATATTAAACTTAAATCGTTTTTTAACCACATTATATATTTTTATACTGAGTTTTAAAATTGAAAGTCATGTCAAGAATGTATATCTTTAGTATGTGCTATAATGTTTAATTAGAGACCCAATTTGGCATAAAGATGGGTACCCTGAACACGGACGAGACTTGCTCTCCCACGACACGGGGACAACTTAAACCTCATATAATATGCATTAATGAATCAGTTTTTCACGAGAAATCAAGTAATACAGCCAAAATTTTCCGCAACCCCCTAATCGCTTTGAAATGCAAACACGACTGACCTTTCGGTCTGGCTGGCCCTAATTGAGGGCTCGGTGACCCAAATGAGTGTTTATCAAACACTACACTGGAGGGTTTTGTACACTCATTACCTCATGCCGCCATGTTGGTTCAGGGATATGTCAAATTTGCAATGTTCCACATCACCATAGTGGAACTTTGTTTTCACATTGTCCTACGATTATTTTGGAAAGTTTTTGATGAATTGGGTTGTTGTAACAGAATAAAGAGACACAGACATAAAATAAATTAAATTAACGATGACGCAACAATATTCTTACCTTATTCAAAACTGGTTCCTGACTAAAACTATCATTTATTCCTTCTGAAGCCCTTTGCATATCTTTTTTTCCGTAGTACGCAATTATTTATCAACGTACTTGGTGAAAAAAATTTTCGAACCCAAAGCAAATCCTAACTGATGTATTTTCCTCGAAAATATAAATTCATCCATCGCTTCACCAAATGCATTTGCATTAACTTTCGAATGGACGCAAAACGTTTCATATCCGTTCTCATATTGTAAAGTCCATACTTCGAATATCAGTCGCAACATTCATTGTTATCTTAGATCATACAACCAACCGGAGCCACCATATAGACTTTTTGTGCTACGCAAGAAATAGTGATTGCTTACTCATTCATTTTCGATCTCATTATTGCATAACAAGTAATTGAAAATCATCACACACTACAAAATTGACAAGCATAGAGTATATAGAATAAGATATAGGATCACAAGCATGAAGTAACACACTCACTCAAGTAGGTATAGTTATCGGCACGAATCTTGAGCTCGGACCTACATCTGCGCAGAAGTGATTTATTAGCAAAGAACCAATCCCGAGTGACGGCTATGACGCGATGCACTGCGGGCCAATCACCGCTTTAGCCCGCTCCGCGCCTCACTTCATACCGCAAAAGGGACCCAATAAATTACGTCTGCGTAGGTGAAGGTCAGAGCTCAAGATTCATGCCGATAACTATACCCTTAGCAAAGGAGAAAGCACGGCAATGTCATCTCCGGTTGGTTACATGATCTACAAGTGTAATGGATTCCCCATTATAAATGAATGTTCTGACCCAAATACGATATCGTTTGGATGGATGGTTTGTGAGTGAAAGTATATTTTATCCCATTGAGCTTGGCAGCCTGCCAGCAGGAAGAGATAGTCGGGAGCCCTGACGTCTTCAATGCCGCGATTTTTTTATCACCTGTTCAATGTTTCTGTTTTCATGAATCATTAGTGTAATTTCAATTGGGATCTAACTTTAATTTTTATTTTATTTCTGGCTTCAAGGCTCTTTTTATACAAAATATTATTAGTTTAGACCTACGCTATAACGCTTGATGCAAATAGTCTGTCACTACAGTTGGACTCTTAAAACAGTTGTCACCAATGACGGACCTTACAATTTGCATTATCGGAAGCGGGACAGCCTGATATAACCAATTCTACAGAAGCAAGACGCGAAAATACGTGAATAAATGTAGTTTTTAGAATATGAATTCTCATCTCATTCAAACATTTTTAAAATATTCACAATTTACTATATTTCCGTAGGTACCTGATGTTAAATTAAGTTTGTACTAAAAATTTGTTTAATTTTACAACGGCAATTAGACTTCGTTAAATTATTTTGACACGAGATAATTAGATTGACCTAGCCAACTGACTTACGTAATACAATGTTTTGCAACAATTATAGTTTAGATGCAATTTTATACCTATTTTAGCAAACACACCGGTCATAATCTAGTCTCGCTGACGATTGATAATGATAGATCAGACTTCAATCATTGATAATGACATAAATAAATCTGACAGCGATGCGGATGAATATTTTGATACTTAGTTTTAATATTTCCCTATAATAAGATCATTTTGTAAAACTATTGAATAAAACCATAAATAAAGGTTTGTGACATAAGAATCGACAAAGATAACTTCATTATGGATTGCTAGCCGTTATGCCGCGGTTTCACCCGCGTCCTGTAGGAACTAATGCCCGTACCGGGATAAAAATTAATAGTGTAGCTTTCTAACAGTGAAAGAAGTATTTGAATTGGTTCTGTAGTTTCGGGGCCTTTACAGACAAACCAAAATCATATTTATTACATTAGTATACATAATATAAAAATATACAGTACGTCATAATATTATCTAATATTCATACTTAAGTTCAACATAACTTAGGTACCTTTACGGAATAATTGAGTTGTAAATCGAGTAAGAAAAAGAATATCGCCCTTTTGATTACAGACAAGAAGTTGATAGCAAAAGGGTATAAGGAAACAATGTTTTGCACCTGATATTATTTTGCATTTCATATGAATATATAATTTACTTATAAAAGCTTGTGCACCTTTTGACCGATCAATGTTGACTTCTATATTTATTTTTCACAGTTCGAATCGTTCCTGTCAGCCTGTACCGAATGTACTGAAAGTGCTAAAACTGCTGCAAGGAAGAGTCTAGAACAATCCAAGTCTTCCACTGCTTGGGCCAAGAACCACAAAGCAGACATCTTGAATTCTATCAAGAGCTTTTCCAATATGGCCGTCCCATCAACCATTTTGATTATTTTAGGATTAGCTGTATTGATTTTCACTGAGTATTAATTGTTATTCATGTATTTTTTTTAATAATTTGTTTTATTTTTTATGTATCCAAGAGCATTTGTTTTACTAAGAGATTCTTTTTTCGAACTTAATTGTACGTAACCTTTTTTCAACTTGGAAATGGTTAATTTTTTTTGTGTGTAATATATTTATGTAATTATTGTTAACATTGTAATAAGATTTTATAGCATTATATAATGTATAAGATATTAGTTAATGTTTAGTTATAAGCACAAAGAAGAGATTCTTCTCCACTATTATGTACATACTTATAGTTTAATCAGGATAAAAGGAAAACAAATATTATACTAATTGTACATATTTTACTATAATACACATATATATTTAACCCTTTGTGGTCATTTTAAACACATACCTTAAAATCATAAACAAAGATTTTACAGTAAGATTTTAAGTTTAAAGAACCTTATTTCATAAGACGTTATAATTTTTTTAGACACATCCATTAAGTAACTTTAAATAAAACTGCCATAGAATTAACCATTTCATTCACCCACCCTTTTTTTTTACCAAACATACTTATACAAAAGTAAATCTTTTTAATTTTCCAAAACGCCTCAACAAGATCGTTGATGCCACATTAGAAGCAGAATTTATTTCTTGTGAATACTTATATGTATCTATAGTTAATCCATGATAGATTTAGACGCGGTCAGGGAATGCCCAGTAATAAATCTTAAACCGTGACCTCCTTATGTAAGTTTAATGCCTAAATATAGTCATAGAGCTATGGGCGTCTAAGAAAAGGTAACGCTGTTGTTTCAAAGATAAACAGTGAATATAAAGTTTTAGGTATGGAAACTAAAAAGAACTTTCACTGTTTCACAGTTGGGTAAATGAGAATCGGAGCTTAACTAATACATACAGACCAACTAACTTTAATCAGTGATGACAATGACATCTGCGTCCCGTAGACATGCACCTGAATAAAAAGTAGCCTGTAGTCTTCTTCGATAAATTTGCTTTCTGACACATAATGGTTTTAAAAAAAGGTCTAGTACCTAGTTCCTGTAATTAACGTCTTCAAGCAAACAAACTAACAAACTTTTCAGCTTTGAAATATGTATAAGTTTAGAAGTATAAACAATCAGTTGGTATGGTCCTTTATTATTTTATTTTGAAGAACCTGACCAGACTGCACACCATGAGAATATACTAGCCAAACATAGGTACACATTTTTCTTTTAACAAAAATGCATAAAACCTACTTTCGTATACTTACACATATCATAGCATAAACATCAAACTCCCGTGGGTGGGTAATACAGAATAGTTGCTAAGTGCTGCCAGCCTACGCGTCCAGTTTCCATCAATTGTCTGCGGTACCGTTGTCCATTGTGAGGTGTAATACCGTGGGCGTAGGGATACGGGTTCTGATTTATATTGTCATGTGTTGCTGTGAAAATTGGAGCTTGATTTATTGATAGTGTTGCCAGTTCATAAAAATGGCTAGTAATTGTGGGGAATACGATAAACACCTTTTAAATGTATTGGGGAAAGTTGCAGAGTCGAATGAGACCCCAGATTAAGATTTTATATGTAGACTATAGAGAGTAGATTTACAGTTAAGAAGATAAATAAGTTCAGTTTCTAACAAAGTTGAGACTATGATATTCTAAATATTTGACATAACTTTTCTATCTATGCACATACTCCAATGTTTAATAAATAACAATGCGCGGCAGTTTCAATGGAAATAAGCTATAATTTTGAAATGAAATTCAGCAAAACTATAAATTACGCAAGCAAAGTTTTTAAAACAATTATTTAAGAGCGGCGCTTTTTAAATTAAACGCCAATATCATATTCGCAAAAGTAAACAATGTTATCATATGCCAAAAATAAATTTCGAAAGAAACGTACAGAATTAACACTAGGAGGTGCCTCATAATATGCACTAACAAAAATATTGCAAATCCAATATTCCTTGGTCTCTAGTACAATATCAAAGTCCCCTTGAAGACCTGTCTAATTAAAGAAGGCGGGACAGGCGGTAGCTCAAGTAATACTGGTTTGGCCTGTCTGGCGCCAAGCTTCGATCTTGCAAAGGAACGACACTACAAGCATTTACGCGCGCGACGCGTGCAGACGTCTAGAACGCTATCTTTAGCGGGAAATTCGAAAATCGAACTCCGAACATTGTGAATAAATTAAAATAAAAACAAACTTGAAATGAGTTATTAGGCCGTAAAGTTATGACCTTTGCCTAAATATTTTAAGTATATTAAAAAAATGATTGCAATGTTTCGCGCGTTTTTAATGTTCTTATGTTTGTTCTCATTTACAAAAGGACAAAGTGTTATAGTGGTTGATGAAGAATGTTTAAACTATACAGTGTACCCAGTGCAGTATGAACTAAGTATTTACCCTTACATTTACGCTGATCATAGTTATTATGACTGTGAATTAATAATTACGGTAATAGCGAACGCGCCGAATGTGAATGTCATTGATTTGGACGCTAAAGACTTGGAAATACAGGGCGAGTCCATTAAAGTTTTCGATGGGCCAAATAATATTGTAAATGGTCCCCGACCATTTGAATACAATGATCTTACAAGTAAATTGCGTATTTATTTGAAAGAACCTCTGAAGATGTACAGCAAGGGTAACAGGCAGCTTTATAATATTAAAATAATGTTCAGAAAATTTGTGAAAGAAGACGACTCGGGCATCTTTTTGGTGAAATATTACGACGAACAATCTAAGGAATATAAGTAAGTATAAAACATTTTTTTTCTTGTATTCTGAAAATAATAAAATGTATACTAAGTATCAACACTGCAAATTCTGATAGAGGTATTAAAAACCCTCTTGGATTGCAGTATTTTGAAAATAATAAAAAGTATATTAACATTGCAAATTCTGAGACTTAGAGTCAATTAAAACCCTTATTAGTTTTCGGAACTTTTTAGTACCTACCTTATAGAAATCTATTTACTAACTCCGATTAATGTCCGATTGCACTTTAACTAGATCCATTTCAAGACTGTAATAGCACTATTTTATGTTAAAGTATTGGCTAATGATCGTGAGGTCGTCAGTTCAATTCCTGGCTCGTTAAACTATTGAGATGATCCCACTTCTAATGTGCACCCACCTATGCACTTATTTAGAGCAAATGGGTTTGATCGAGACAATGTATGGTTGGAATAGGTACCTATATAATAGCAATATGTGTAGGAATATAGACTGTGTTGAAACTAAACTGACTGTCAGCCGCTGAATGTGAGCGAACGTTACGCATAGGCAGCTTACTTATAGCAATATGGGTACGAATGATGGCTGTATTCAAACTAAACTGACTGTCAGCCGCTGAATGTGAGCGAACGTTACGCATAGGCAGCTTACTTATAGCAATATGGGTACGAATGATGGCTGTATTCAAACTAAACTGACTGTCAGCAGCTGAAAGTGAGCCGCGAACGTTATGCATACGCAGCTTATTGTATTGCCATGCATATTATTCAATTTTTCGATCACATCTAACCGATGAAACGTATTTCGCTATGGCACTATGCTACACGCTGACATTGAGTGAGTGAGCCTGCTCACATTCGGTGGCTGACAGTTAGTTTGGTTTGAACACAGCCAAAAATATTATGACGTGAAGAAAAGAGTAAATCTTTTGCCAAGCCCTAATTTTTTATCTAAGTAGAGTTTGAAAAATTCTTTCGCTGTTGCCAATCTACACTCTTCCCAAGTAACATAGGCTACACTTTATCCCGATACGGGCAATAGTTTTTAAGGAACGTGGGTGAAATCGCGGGAAAAAGGCTAGTAAATAATAAATAGCCTAAATTAAAGTAGTAACTGGAAGATGCATTTCTTCTAGTACAAAAGTAAGGCAACTGAATTGAGAACCTTATTTCCTCCCACAAAACTCCTTTTTTTGATGTCGGATAAAAAGACTCTCGTAATTGATCTAGGTTAGCCTAAACATTTTCCTTTAACCTTTCTTCGTGTCTGTTTTAAAATGCATTAGCCCATTCATAACTTATGTCCGACTATAATTTTGGCATCGAAGCAGTCCAAGGATGTAACAGAACAGTTTATATGTATACCGATGCTTGAACTACATAAGCAGTCCTGTGACCTTTCTATTGTCTGCATAACGGCTAGTTAGAACCCTCGTATAAAATTAGCAGCCGGTCCCAACATTATATCTACAATCTGTTGTTTATCCTGCTAGAGATGGGAATTTCACATTACTTGTATCGAGCTCACGTCAAAAGTCTATCTTTGGTAATCAAATCAACAGATGGATAAAATATTGGAAGCGCTCGTTAGTGTTATGCTAATACGATGAAGCTACTGCTAAGAAATATGGAACGCATATTTTTTTGTTGCTATGCAAAATGATTTTGGCACACTGGCTGATTATGTCATCTTTTGTGTATTCGTTTTTCAAATATCTGCACGATGCAGATGTTATGAATTACTATTGTTACGTCGCTATTATTTTCATTGAATGTTTCGATCGTGGTAGCCTAGTGAGTAAAAGAACCAACCTCTCAAGTATTACCTATAGGGTTTGATTCCAGGTCAGACAAGTACCTACCAATGCAGGTTTTCTAAGTTTGTGACTGTGATTTTGACTGTGTTACGAAGGGCACGTTAAACTGCAGGCTCCGGCTGTCAATGAACATCTTTGGCAGTCGTTACGGGTAGTCAGAAGCCAGCCAGCCAGTTTGCCCGAGTAACTGGATTGAGGAGGTCAGATAGGCAGTCGCTTATTTATGGTGAAACACTGGTACTCAGATGCTTCCGGTTAGACTGGAAGTCGATCCTAACATAGTTGGAAAAAGGCTCAGGACATGATGTTTCAAATTATTTTCTTCACTCTAATAAATCGGTAGTAGTATGTTATTATTTTATACTCGAAAGCAAAAATATACCTTAGACAAATAATGGTTCGAAAACAATGCTAGCAATTGGAGATAATGCCCCTTCGTATTGAGAAATGCTTTAAATTTGTAAATAGCATCCTATTATGAAGTAAAATTCTTTTATATGGAATCACAAAACTATTTTTCTTCATTGAATGCTTTGATCAACATTGAATAAAGGCAGTGTAGTATAAATAAATAAGCAAATCCCTTATAGATCAATGTTTATATTTAAAATATTGTTTAAAATAATTATTATGTTTTTGCTGTTTTGTCAATGGCTAGATCAATGGCGAAACAAAATAGTGTTTACGAGATAACAATAAGTCATACAAAACTTAAACAATAACTAAAATATTTTATGGTAGGTATGTTTTCGCTTATTGACAATAAAATTGGTTTATTTTTACCAATTCTTATAAAACATTCAATTGTGACAAAGAATGAAGAAAATATTTATCGTTCCAACACTTCTGTTGGGGATATCTAAGCATATTTTTCCATTGCCTTATTAAATGCATTACTTATAAATAAATACATCAACTCGTTTTCATATGCCATCATTTTCTTTTATAATTGATGAATTCACAATATTACTAGAACAACAAAACAATTAGCAATATAATTTGCTGAACTTGCAAAAAAACAACCAAATCTTAGAACAATTGAAACTCGTCAAGCGTTCAACTCATATGTACGTGTTTCTAGACAACGAAGAAAAAAACAAAGAAATCTTCATATTCATTAACAACAGATGACGTAAGATTGGTTACTGCTAATTTTACACACAACCTTGCAATGCATTGAATCAGTTCATTCAATTAAATGCTTCAGTAATTATGTCAACGGTATGACTGCACTGTTGTTACCTTTGCACTGAGGTAGCATTATTTTTGAATCAATCCAAATTCATGTATTATTACGATTACAATAAGTCGGTTAATTGGGGATAGCCATATTTAATTTGACAGTTAAATATGTGGATAGGTACTGTTAAAGAATATCCCTTATCGATTTAAATAGTTTATACCTTTTTAATATTTTTAAGCAATGATAGTTTTTTCTGATCTGATCTGAAAGCACTGGTACTCAACTGAATCCGGTTAGACTGGAAGCCGACCCCAACATGGTTGGGAAAAGGGAGGATGACGATGATGAATGATAGTTTTCTTGATGCTACATGAAAGGTTTATTTGCCTTCAAATTGCTCAGAATAATAAACCATATTGTTTATGTTAGCTTCAAATTAGCTAAAAGATTTAGTGAATTTTTTTGACAAAAATAATAGAGATTTTTTAATAATTTTAGTGCTTTTGAGTTAGTTTGTAACAATAAGGCTCTGATATCTTTTAAATTATAAAGTACACAGAGAACTACAGATAATACAGTAAATAATTCAAAATGACGTTTAAAAGCATTTGCCCATCTTAAAGCTGACAGCGGTTACCGCAGCTTAACCTCGACTTTGGCCCTTCATGGCTCTAATTACATATTATTAACTGATAATCCATTCTTCATACAAAATTGGCGTTCTTACATCAGCTATGCTAAACCGAGTATCTATTTACAAATGACTAGTTTTTATACAAACCCATGTTGGCATAAGGTCGAGGTCCATATAAGATGTGGCCTTCTCTCCCACGTGTGGTCTGCTCCGCCGTAGATATGGTCAAAAACCATAAATATTGAGTGCCTTTATGACGACTTAGTAAATTACAATGGTTTTAGATTTTTATGATCGATATCCGTGGCGTTTTTGAAGTGCCTAGTCTTGTGGAAACAAGAAATTGGACATTGTATGTCATATTTTGAGTTGTTGAAGAAGAAAAAATAAAATTGTCTGTGGTTGGAATTAACTTGTATAAAATTATAGGTTTCCGTTGTCTTAGAAAGGGCCAGGCCACAACAGTGCGTTGCGGCGTCGCATCGCAAAAATCAACGACGCATATCATATTAATCGCATAGCTGTGCAATGTTGTTTTTGCGATGCGACGCCGCAACGCACTGTTGTGGCCTGGCCCAAAGAGTTTGTATTTTGCCTCATATTTTTTATCCATAACTCTGGTTCTTTGAAGTTTCGAACATTTTATGAATGTCTTTATTAAAAAAAACCTGAAATACATTAAAAACAAGGTATTAACTTTATTAGTCACACAGACATACAAAATCGATGGTCCAGTATAAATAAATCAATTAATCTAAGTGTTCCACTTAAAACCACACACATATACACAAACATATATACAGACACACAGTTTTGTCGCTTAATTAGTTAAATAAATTGTCTGCATTGCGTCTCGGTTCGTTAGTCATACCAAATGGGACGTACATAGTGTTGCAGGCCGTATTAAAAGATTTGGCAACTACCGAAATAACTAGATGTTTGTCGACAGCCTTGAATAAGGTTTGAAATTTAGAGCGATTGAGTTGTGAATTATAGCATACAGGAATTATATTTGTATAGGCCGAGTAAGATAAAAAAAAAAACAGAGAAATAAAGTGAAAGCAAATAAAACAATTCTTTACACAAAAATATTTTATATTTTTTGTTTACTTTATATAAAATTACCAAACTAAAACCTGTAGCAGTTTCCTTATAAATAGATATAAAATAATGAAAGCAAATTGTCAACGATGTATAATTAATCAAATGACTTATTCATTAAATTGTGTAAATGTAAATCTATGTTAATATTTTACCTTATAGATTACATTGTATAATTACTTAGGCCATAGCATTTTCAAGGGCTAATAGCGTATTAAATTGTACAGTAGGCAACTATGGCTATATGATAGGATTGAAAATAATGATAAATAAGAAAAAGTATAACATTTGTTTACTGCATTAAGTGTGTGTATAATTAATCAAAATAATATTATAATGATGTTAAGCAATATAAAATTACTTAACGCGGTAAAAATGCTTCTATATTTTGTATTTTTATTAGGCCTTTTAACGAGTAACTGGTCATTTTAACAACTGGCATATTTTTTGTAAACACTACAACGTGCCCACACGAATACTTCCGGACAGCACATGGCCTTGGAACATATCTTAGATAAGTTACTTCGATACACACTTGAGAAACTGCAACAAAAAACTAAGCAAAGAATTGTAGTGTTTTAATTCTTGTTGAATATAGCAGAAACGTGAATTTTGGTATAAAACCAGTCATTTGAAATACAGTTCGGGTTCTTTCGTACCATGCAGTACAACAATGGTTTTAGTCTCAAATCTTGAAATGTAGGTCACAAAAATATGGCAAGGAGATAAAAAATAAAAACAGATACATATGTATAATATTTCCTATTTAGGGAAATAGCGATGAAACTGGTCAAAACTTTATAAATGTGACCAGAGGGCTGGCCTTCTTTGCCCATAGACGTGGCAATGCTCCCAGTCTTCTGATATAAATTCCACGTAACTAGGAACTCGGTGATTTTTAAGCTAGGCCAGAGCTAAGTCTGTGGGTGTAGAATACAATTTTCCTGTTTTGATATAAGACTAAGACCTCGTGCTACACCCACTAAGGTAAACATTGCGAATCTGACAGACGAGTCGTAAAAAATAAACTATGAATGAATGTGTATTAATTTGGAAGAACGATGCAGCCTGAGTTACATAATTTAATTTTCTAAATGTTGAAGAAAAATATGTCAAAATAGGTTTATTTTGATATATTTCCTTAAATTTTTTCGTCAGCAAAAAATCGTGATGACAAATCTGATTCTGAATGTTTCATCAAAATTCATACAGAAGTTTTTGCGTAGAAGAGAAAAACCACACATTCAAACTTTCGTGTTTATAAATAATATCAGTAAGATTAAGACTATACTTAATATATTTTAATTTCTTTTACAGATACCTCTTACAAACAAGACTTTCTCCAAACAAAGCGAAGTACTTTTTCCCGTGTTTCGAAAATCCTAAGTTTGAGGCTGTTTTCAAGTTCAGAGTGTTTATCCTGAAAGACATGAAGGACCTACAGTACACAAACACAAGTATTGTTATAGCTGAAGAACTGCTGACACATAGGTGAGTACCATGTTTATTGTAATATCGATATAATGACTTTTGCACGTACGATTTATATAAGTATTACCTAAAGTACTCGCATACTGCAAACTTTTAGTCGGCTGATAGTTTGGGGCTCATAAATCACTATGAATATGAATAGTAGTACGGTAGTACGAAAATTACAAAGATCATATTTTTTGCCGGTATCAGACCGACTGTAAACTTTAATTTGAATCCAGATTTTCTCTTTTTTTTTGCCTGTCGGGCAACTGTCGACAGACTGTTTAGTCTACAGTGCGCGATTACTCTAACTGCAAATAAAATTGGTATAAGGGATGATCAATGTCTAAAATTACTACTATATGTTACAGCCTAGGTTTCATTTGTGAGTAAAAAAGTGTGTTTAGCGCCCTTAAAAGATTTCATTTTCTTAATTTCATAAAAGTTTTATGTATTATATCAATGCCTACATCTAACAATGTCAATCAAATCTATCTATACAAAGCTGTCTACTATGTATGACGTCTACCTACACCATAAAAATATGATGACTTCCCGATAGGAAAGACCCTTGACCTTACCGCCAGATGGCGCATCATTATTTATTTAGGTCACTCACACACCTTACATATTTGGGCACTTGTGTGTCCACAAACATCCATGACTATACCAAGACATTGCTTGGAATATGTCAACATTTGACACTTGTGTACCAAATTCTTGAGACTATTAATTAGTTGATACACGGAAAGCTGTCAAAATAGTTGGGAAAAGGCTTGGGAAACGATGATGACACAGAAAGCTGTCTTCTTCGTTTACTTAAAACAGCATTGCTATGAATTACGAGAAAAATATTTAGTGTTTTGGATGGTCTTTATGTGCATATTTTTTTTTCAAAGTGTAGGTATGGCAAATACAACGCAGTACCCGTATCAGATCTTATTAATTTTAGTAGATAAATATATCAGTGTGGTAAAATATCTAATTACAGTTAGGAAATGTAGATATCATGTGGAAAAAAATGTTTCCTCTGTATATCAGTATAGATATAGATATTAGTATAAATTAAAGCAAGTTCCCACAAAAACATTAACGTATACTTGAAGAATAATCATCTAGTTTTCCAAAAGGCATGTTGCTTTCTCTTCAGTCCCAACTTGGGTGGTGTCTAATCGGAAATAGAAAATATTTTCAAGTTTCCACTTTTTGTCGAGTGATTGAGCTTTAAACCTATAAAGACAGGTCCCACTGTCAGCGGGGATTTGATCCGTATAACAAATAAAAAGATATCTTAGAAGACTTATTTTAAAGATAGCGTTAGTGTTTTCTTTCCAAATTCTCTAAAATGAATTCAAAACTAGAAAAACAAATGCCAACTGTGCAAAGGGCAATTCGGATTTTTGGACACAATAGGCTTTGTGATATTATCGCTATTGATAGAAAAGAATTTCTCTTTGTTCAAATAAAACGTATGAACTTCAAAGATATTCACATGTTGTTTTACAATAGTAAATTCTAACAAAACTTTTTTGTAGAGGAAGTGAAGCATATTTGAAATACCAGTTTGTTTTTTGAAAATAAATTGAAGGAGAAACGGGATAGCTCAAAAAAAAATACATTAAATTATTGTCAAAATATTAAACTTTAATAATGAGAACAATCAAATATAAAAAATACCAGATATATTATCAAAATGCCTATCAAACTAAAAATACTCCAAAAACGTGATTTGACTTAGGGTGCAGATAATTTGGAATATAGTATTCCAAATTATATTCATTTTTTTTTCTTTGAAAATTGCTAACACTTTTTCTTAGAAACTAATAGAATTCTAAATGTTTTATAGTCATTGGCTCTTTACAAAAAAAGAAACTTTTACAAAAAAATAAAACCGACTCCCAAAAAACTGAAAAGCAAAAAAAACACGGTATTCCAAATTAACAACACGCCAACTTAACTTAAAGTTGCATGTCAAATTTTTAATTCTAGAAATATTCACAAAATCATAGTAATATCTTAAACTAACAAGGTCACTCCGCAATTAAAATAATTACAATAAAGATTTAGAGTATTACAGCAAATGATTACCACTGATTGCATTCTTACCGAAAAAGTTTTCAAATCAGGCTTCTCGTTCGCTGGGGGCTGGTAGCCGAAATGTCAAGATAGCGTCCTGTTTTTAATGCTGTATGGCTTTGTGTATCGTTTGACGTTATGTTTACGGCATAAAAACTCAGATGGCGTTTATATATATTTAGATATCGAAGTATTCCAAGTTACCTGCAGTATTCCAAATATGCTGCAGTTCCTCTACTATAAAACCAACAGCTCAAATAAAAAATATCTAAGAGGATTTATTATAAAGTGGCGTAAACACAATACAACATAGTATCTTCTTACCAAATTCTCTAAAACGAATTCCAAACTACAAAAACAAATTCCAACTCAGTAAAGTGCAATTCGGATTTTTTGATACAATAGCATTTGTGATATTGTCGCTATTGATAGAAAGCAATTTCTCTTTGTTCAAATAAAGTAAATGTATGGAATTCAAAGAGATTTTGATGTTGTTTTACAAATAGAAAATTCTAACTGAAATTCGCCATATCTTACCGATGAGCTGCTTCGTACAGTTTCACACGCTTCCGAGATGAAGTTTTTCCTATTCCTGCATAAATATATAGTTTACCCGAGGATAGTGTAGCTTCCGAATTGTAAAATAATATTTCAAATTGGTTCAATATTTTCGGAATCTTAACAAACTAAAAAAAATGTCTTTATAATATTAGCGTAGAAGAAAAGGAAAAGAAAAATATAATTTTATTTACGTTCTAAATACGCTATCAGTAAGACCGTGGATGACGAGTCGTCGATCCGTATAAGGCTTCAACATCGCTCCGGCTGCTACCTCTGAGAATTGTGTCAATTATTGTAGCTAGACGTGCGCCCGCGCCGTCACCGGTCATGTATGTTGCGTTTGACGAAGAAAATCAATTTTGATGGACTTCTTTGGCAAGCATATTGGAGTAATCTTACTAATATTTTAAAGGAGAAAACATGTAGTTATGTGTTATGTTTATTACTGTTTTGCAAGAATTACTGATTTTAAATTGATGAAACTTGGTAGTACCGTCTTAATTATACATATCAGAATGACATAATAGGTACTTTTTATATCGATGTGCGGAAAGCAGTTTTCTCAGAACGGGTGGAAATGAGGGGAACAAGAGCTCGTGTGTTATAAATTGAAAAATTTTGATCAAAACCTTTGTGAAAGTAAAAAATAAATATCGTTTTTTTTTTATCAATAGCTGCTAATGTTTAGTACGTCTCTTGGTACATGAAGTAATAAATAAACTAGGGAATTTAAATAACACTAGATACTCCCAGTCTAACAAAATACAAAAATACACCATTCGAACAATCTCTAAGCTGCTACCCCAAGTAATTTGGAGTCATGTTCCATTCTTGAGGATGCTGACCTTTACAAATTCTTACGGTGTTCGCTCAATTTAACCAATAAGGGTCTTATAAGATAAAACCCTACTTTATTGAAGAATTTGTTTGTCGACTCTCTACGGACCTTTTTGTTTGACACTGTGAACTAAAGTTTAAGGTCAAGATGATTTGAAACATTATGTGTAGTTTGGCTTTCCATTTGTTCGGTTGAGTTAAACTATTTTCTCGTTAATTAATACTAAAATGATGTTTTAAATGAAGCAGTTACGCCGTTTTCTAATCATGGTGATCTGATTATACCAACCTAGTATAAAAAGTAACATTGTCTGTCTGTCCATATTTCTTGAATATACAGACAGGTAATTTCGAAGAACAATCTTTGATACATCCCATACCGTGGGGTACTAAAAGTAGTTATATTGAGTACTAATAAAATGTATTACTTTTATGCGCAATCATAGTTTGGGTAATCACTAAGTGATTTATGGACATACACTCTGGTAAATTGGAAGCAATCTTTTACATATTTGGCTCAAAGACCCAAAAAGGCAATATTGCTTCTATCCTGTTATTAGTATTACTTAAAGACGAATTCGTTTGCAAAAAAGGTTTATAAAGAATAACTTTATATGTATATAGACAGATAGATTGTTTGAATTAAACAGCATCATCTAATGCTCCCGCTGTGTAACCCACAGTCTCCCATTGTCTCTCACCCATTGTCAGACTCATACTAACTAAAACCCATCATATTCCTTCTGAAGCCTTTTATGTACCAGGGTCGTGGTAACTCTTTCGAACAATCCCGCAGCCCGGGGTCATGGGACTTTTTATCCACTGCTGGGCACAGATTGAGCGTTAAGGACCACGCTTGCTCAATGCGGGTTGGTCATTCAGATTTTATAGTCTAAATTTTCTCGAGATGAATTGAATCGCTAGTCGTTAAATTCACAATGGATTATTATATCGTGTTTAGCTTTGCAAAGGTCAATCATTATTTTACTTCGGTTTATAAAGGCAAAAACATGACATCAGTCATGTTGTCAATTAAAAAAACATCAAAACATTTCAAACACTAGCCATTGTTTATAGACAGAGTTATAATTTTTTTGTTTAAAGGCCAATTTGTCTATATGGTAATATGTTTTTGTACAATGGCGCTTAGTCCATATAGTGACAGAACATAAGAATGACTCGATTATAATTATTATCGACTTCCTTTATATTGTGATTTCGTTGTTAGTTAAAAACAATAGTGTTAAGTCTTCAATAATTGCTTGTATAATATACTCAATACAAACAAGTTATTTCATAAATTTCTATGGAAAAACTACTTATGCCCATTTTCTATATATAGTATAATACCTAAAGTCTAGTCAGTCTCGTACTAGCTGTGAATCGATGCAGTCGTGCTGCTGACGCGTATATTTGTTTATTACAAATTAGAATTTAGCGCGGCGCAAGCCGTTGCTAGTTGTTTTTTAATCGCTATGAGTGAACAACTCGTGGCGAATGAGCTGCTGGCGTTCCTGCAGCAGAAGCTGGACGTGATGGACGAGGTGTCCGCTGTCCAGATCTGCGCGACGAACTTCAGCGAGGATGACGTCGCTGCTGCAAAGCAGCTGCTGTACCGGTTGCTCAACAAGAGCGACCAGATGGTGTCCCGACGGCGTGACGGGACAAAGAAGAGCATTCAAGATGTCATCACGCTGCTAAAGGAGACCGCTCCAGACGACGTGCCGACGTTTGTGGCCAAGGATCTGAATAAGCTTCCGCCCGTCACCTTCGACCACGTCGACGTTACGAGCCTGCTGAAAGACATCGTCTTTCTAAAGGCAAGTCTTGCAGATGTACAGAAGAAGTTAGATGCATCCCAAATTACAGTCGCCGATTTGCGCAGCGAACTTAACGAGTTGCGTAAATCGGTGACTGTAACTGGGTCACCTGTGGGTGCATCGAACGTAAACATGCGGCGCGGAGCGTGCCTCGATGTATCGGGTGCAAGTTTCGCGTCAGCAGTTTTGTCACCATCGCCGCTGTCACCGCCGAATGCTGAGTCGGCACAGTGCGCGCCTCGTGCGCCCCGCTACCCCGCTCCCGTCCCTGCGGCTCCTCCGCTCGCCGCCGCGACACCGCTCGATCAGCTGCTCGTTTCTGCAGCGTCGACGAAACATCAAAATGTACGTCGAGACTACGCTAGCGTCACCGGTAGCAAAATTGATGCTACGAAGAAACCCGTGCCCGTAAAGGGACAGAATCGGGCTGACGATGAGGGGTTCGTTACGGTGCAAAGGAGGAAGCGCCGTCAGCGAAACAACAAGAATCGTTGCGGCACGGCTCTTATTGAGCCAAACATCAAAATTCGTGCCGCCAAGCCGAACACCCCGGTGTACATCTCCCGCCTACACTACACCACTAAGGCGGAGGACATCGTGGAGTACGTGCGTCAGAAGCTGAAGTACGCCCCGAGAGTGCAGCTGCTGGAGTCGCGCCATAACGCCAACTTCAAGGCGTTCGTGGTGCGAGTGCCGACGTGTTTCCTGCACCTCGTCTTGGACGAAAACTTCTGGCCACAGGACGTGGTGTTCCGTCGCTTCCGCGGACAAGTGCCACAGGACCGCACAGTGACTTAGTGCATAAGTGAAGTGCTACTAACATAGTTTTAAGTTTTTATTTACTAACAATTTTGTATATCATATTATGTATGCTAGTTTTAAGGTATTTATCTATGGGCCTTTGATGCCTGAGAATAAAGATGATTTGATTTGATTAAATTTAGGGATCCCCTAAGAGCATTTAGGAAACACTTAGTATGAATTTCGTTTTCACCAAAGTTTAGTGTCCCTTACAACTTTTATTATTGGGGGAGCCTTTATTCTAAATGACACTTAGTTAGGGAAACGTTAAGAGATTGTTGGTGAAAACGGGCATTAGATATTCATATTTTACTAGTCCCAAAGGTGATGTGATCTTCCATTTAAAGAATTTGTTCGTATTTCGTATTGAGGTTATTCTTCTGGGAATATTTAAACCATAACCTATATGTATGTAGATACTCACTCATTATGCGGTTTTAATTGCATCACTTTGTTCATAATACTAGTATTAGAGATGCAGTCATCAAATATTATCAAAACAGTTAGTAAACAAGGTTTTTAACCTACGAGGAGAAAAAGAATAAAACCGAAGTCATAATTTTTTACAAATATCGCGACTAACTAAAGGTCAAAAGGCAGATCTGAGTGAAATTAGGTACCTGATATATTTAAAGTGACAATATTTGCAACACCCAAATCTGTCAAAATTTTGAACTCCAGAGCGACAAAGAAACTGAACATAAGATTATACACTGTATTTAATACTTCTTAATTTGTTTCCAGCATCAAAGATGGCTACACAATAATAGAGTACATGGCATCACCACAAGTCGGTCTCCACCAAGTCGGCTTCCACTATTCAGTCTTCGCCAACACCCAACTTCAAGCTAAACACACGAATGACACCATCATCCTATGGGCTCCCATTGACGAACTACATGATTACAAATTCATTCACAACTTCGGTATCACCATCATAGATCTAATCCACGAATATGCAAAGGATGATCGGGCGTTAGTCCAAGGGCCCATCAATTTGATCACCGTACCAGATTTAATCAGCGGTTATGAAATCGGCAGCTGGAATTTACTAACCAACGGGTAAGTGATTCAGAATTGTATGTAAAACTGCATGTTTTTGTTCAGAAATAGCAACATGGTTCCCGGAAAGTCTGTTTTTAAAGTGTTATGTAATTTGACCTTGAGAACGATATATGAGAGATACAGTTGGCGCATTAGATCAGCGATTGTTGGTTGCTCTGCAATTCGTTTCGTTTCATGAAAAATAAACACCTATTTGCACTGGTTCAAGCAGGGAATTTGAACTCATTCTAGGTGGTTTTAAACGAAATAGTGATGTAAAAGTAATTCCAAGTGTAAATCAAGATCTACTTAATAATAAGGTCAAGATCGAATCACACGAATCGTACTAGATAATGCCCATTATTTTATCAACAAACACTTGTATGCTGATCCAAAAACTGACACTATATTTATCAAATCGACCGACAATAATAAACAAATTCAAGACCGTGAGAAAAAACCTCTGACGTACCAATTTCAAAGAAATCTCTTTTCCTGTAAGTCGGTCGCAAAACTTGACCCATATTCTAAAGTTAGGATCTGAGCGTTTTTGCCAAGGTCGGCTGATGAATAAGAGCGATTATATCAGCTGTTACGATAATGTACCAGTTGTTTTGTACCTCTTTTATAGCCGATTCAATGTTTGCACTAATATTAATATTTACGTTACCATAATTTTATTTAATAGTTCATAGTTTCCTTGGGAATATTAAAAATATTTTTTCTCACTACCGTGTCGCCAACGTGACAGTTATATTCTGAAGAGGCTGAAAGTGAATCACATTATTTTTTATTTAAGAAATTATATTTATCTCGTTGTCAATGTAAAAATAGATGGGATATGACTCAGACACGACTTAAGATGTGAGACGCCAATTGTCGTAGTGTTTTTGGCAACATGATTATTTTCTAAAAGAAAACAAATTAAATTATGTCATTCACTTTGAGGTAAAACATAAAGCGCTCTTTATACTAACACATATGGTCGCTCATGTACACTCTGTTTTTCTACGTGTGACGTATTTCGAGCAGTTTCAAAGAAATTACCCGTCGCGCGGTTTCAAGTGTCATCATTAGTACCAACAATAGTTGTTTTGTTTATTACGTGCGTACGATCTGCGTGGTTAATCTGCTAGTGAGATAGCGATGTAAGGGTGCATCTACACAGTACAAGTAGCTTGCGCGTGTTGAGACATATCCAAGTTAAAAACGTGCGAGTCTAGCGACTCTCGCATGTACCAAAACAAAATACCTACCCGCGTTCTCTTGTCACTTGTCAATTGTCACTTGCGCATGTTAACTGTAGACGCAGCCTTAAGTATTTCAATTAATTTTGAGTCATCTATACTAATATTATAAAGAGGAAAACTTTGTTTGTTTGGTTGTAATAAAAAACTACTGGACCGATTTTAAATATTCTTTCACTATTAGAAAGCTATATTATCTGCGAGTCACATAGGCTATATTTTATCCCGGTGCTGGCAGTAGCTCCCACGGGACGCGAGTGAAACCGCGGGAAAACGGCTAGTAACTTATAAATTATTAATTTCATTGGAAATTACGACTTCACCTAGCACACACATGTTCTATCTATTTCTGACAAACCTATTCCAATATTCCAGTGCCTATAGGATAGTAAATATCGCCCAGTTCACCAGCATCAAACAGTTGGAGGCCATGACCTTCGAGTTAGCTCAGCATCTCAGCAGGATATGGTTGGGCAACCCAGGAGAAATAGAGCGGACAAGGTGGAAGGAAGAATGGTTTAAAGAAGGCATGGCTACATATTTGGCCTATCACTTCCTGACACAGGTGAGGATTGATTAGATTCTTCTTACTATTTGATCAAAAGGAGCTGGAATTATAACAGCATATACAGGGACTTTTAAGAGGTTGAGCTTGAATAAATATAATATATTGTTTCTGAGACAGAAGTTTAAACTTTTAGATATAAGCCAAAATATCGATACCGGATTATGGAAGCATTTAATCAAAACAATAAAATAATTAGTACTGCCATACGCGTTACATAATTATGATTAATTTTGATTCAGTGGTCTTGTTTCTTAGATTTCAATTTAGATTAATAGGTCACCTTGAAATTGAGTATTTCTGTCAAAATATAGCCGAGAGCCCTGGCCTTCATGGATACTTATAGTTCAGTAATAATATTATGACGTTCCTTTCATTCAAACAATAATTCACTATCTCTATTTGTTTTGCCAGATTCCTCTCTCAGTTATATTGTTTGAAAATAGTTTTCACAAGTCAATATAAACATCAATACTGATTTCATGTTTTATACTGTTCTATAGTAGCATGATTTTGAATTAAGTTTTTGATTCAAAATTTAGGAAGATTAACTCTAAGTACTTTTATTTAAAAAAAAATGTATAAAATATAGGTACTCAGAATGTAGGCAATGCCGTAACTCTGGTTGTTTTGTCAAGCTCCCATAGCGATCAATTCTTCCAATCCCTTTTTCCAAATTATTTCAATTACTTCAATACTCTTTTCAGTACAACTATGGAAACCCGCTCCCAGAAATGCGTCCCTTAACAGTATATGGTCTCCAAATGAAACATAAGGCCATGGCCGTAGACTGGCACAAAAGTACTCCAGCGTTAGAGACCTTCAACAGATCTCTAGCGATAGAGATTCCAGCAAGGTATAAGGATCTGGTGATGATGAAGACTGGAGCGATCCTGTGGATGTTGGAGAATTGGGTGGAATCGGAGAAGTTCCACAAATCAATTATGAATTATATGAAGTCCCGGTGAGTAGAGTAACACAAATAATTAGAAAGCATATTGTATTCACTTAACAATCAACGGAAATTAACAATGAAAACGAAGTGAAGACAGCTTTTCCATTTAGTCTTCTACAGATATTGTGAGTGCGTGAATTACACTCATAATAATATAACTATTTATTCACGTAATCATGTTATTAAACTAGCAAAGAAAAACAAATGATGCAAACTAGTACACTAGTTCTCTCAATAACACCGAGATTCCGTTTCAATCCGCTGCAGTCTTAATACCAATTTCAAATACTTTTACAATATCTTCAGATTAACCATAAATATTTCCAAAAAGCTTATTTACCTTTCTTACCATTTCCAGGAGAGGTAAATACGTGTCTCTCGAAGACTTCACGACTACCTTAGACCATGACACTATTGAATGCTTCCACCAGTTCTTCAATGGTTCCACCGCGTCTCGGATCCTCGGCTCGTGGTTCAGAAGACGAGGGTACCCTGTCATTAATGTACAAGTGCTGAGGGATCGGACACCTAATTCTGTTCAGTTGAAGCAGGTTTGTTAAATATTTCATTTGTATCTTTACTAGTGCCGCTTTGGTTGGAAATTTGAAGCCGACCCCAACATAGTTGGATAAAGGCTTGGGAGATGATGATGTCGCTTTGGTTTAAGTGACGTCCGAAAGGGGACATAGAGAAAATCCTGTAATCCTATTTTAGTACTATCTATCTCCATATCAAAGATCTCAATCATTTCAGCAAGTGAAATAATAACAAACTAAATTATATTTTGTTATTTGAAGAAGGTCATCCGGGATGCACTTGAATACTTCTATAGTGTGATGGTCACGTTTGATTTTATACAAAAAAAAATACCAGTAATCTTAAAAAATAAGAACGTTGTAGTTACTGTCTTTCCAAATAAAGGCCAGCAGTGTTTATCCTGCTAATACAATACTCAAATGGTCTAATCTATGCATAAAAATCTCAGCATTCCAATTACGATTTATGACACCTCATAAAAAACTATTAACTTCCTAAATTATTTCCTCATGCATTCTGTATGCAAATTGTATAGTTTTTAGACTACCGACAGTTCGGGTCGGAATGATACCAATGATACTATAGATTTTTGCCAAGAATGCGTCAATTTTTTTCCAGTTGTATATTTATAAAGATTCCTATCGACCAAGCATGCAATGTGGTTGTGCATAGCATTCCAGGCATGAGGTATTATTTATATAACTTTGTGAAAATAATCATTACATCTTATGTTATATAACGCTACAAAAGCAATATCAGAAAAACACATAGTATTAAGAACAATGAGCAGGATTCCTTTTTGCTCTCTCTCCTTTTTACATCTTCCTGCTATGTTCCCAAGTTACCAAGTCAGCTTAATATTTTTCCACTTCCATCCATTCTGTCAGCCACCAGACTCCACTCCACTTCCTTTTTATTGAAGTCCTCTTTCAGGCAGTCAATCCATATTTTCGTCGGTCTACATAAGCATTTTTTGTTAAACCTCTGTATATAAATTCAAAACTATTTATAAGTCGTGGTGGCCTAGTGGGCAAAGAACCAACCTCTCGAGTATGAGGGCGCGGGTTCGATTCCAGGTCAGGCAAGTACCAATGCAACTTTTCTAAGTTTGTATGTACTTTCTAAGTATATCTTAGACACCAATGATTGTGTGTCGGATGGCACGTTAAACTGTAGGTCCCGGCTGTCATTGAACATCCTTGGCAGTCGTTACGGGTAGTCAGAAGCCAGTAAGTCTGACACCAGTCTAACCAAGGGGTATTGGGTTGCCCGGGTAACTGGGTTGAGGGGGTCAGATAGGCAGTCGCTTCTTGTAAAGCACTGGTACTCAGCTGAATCCGGTTAGACTGGAAGCCGACCCCAACATAGTTTGGGAAAAAGGCTCGGAGGATGATGATAAATTCAAAACTATTTACATTCCTATATTATGTTACAGAGGCAGTTCAGTTTCACCCTCGACAACCGTGAGGTGACCGACTTCCTGATCCCAATATCGTACGTGGTGCAGAACAATCAGGATTGTTACAACTGCTACAAGCCGAGGTTCACTATCGGAGCTCAGACATACACCTTTAGCGAGAACCTTAAAGATGGGTGGATTATTGTCAACAGGCAGGGCACAGGTGAGTTCGTCAAAATTATAAACGACAATAGGTACCAAAAATATTTGCTATTTTGGACAGCTCAAAAAGCTTCTCGTCACAAAAAAGCTTGCTTTTATCCAATAGGCTGGAAGCATTGCCATTCATTGTGGCAATGCTTCTAGCCCATTGGATAGATACACTAAAGGGTGACACACTTTCGTTAATACTATACCTATAATTCGATTCTGCATGCTTATTTTCTCTGTTCGAAAGGCCCGGCAGTCCCTATAACACGAAATCAATTTGGCTTTTTTGTTACCATTATACGTATGATTTTTTTTTAACATTTTAGAGATGTGCATTTAAAATTAGGCCAATATGTATTCGCGATTCTGTAATTAACGTTGGATGCAAATGTAGTGTTCGGAACAATACAAAGAACAAAACCCTTTAACAGCTCAATAAAATCTTCAAACAAGAGACCATCCTTAAAACCACACAAATCATTAATAGAACTACAGTCGTTAATACTAGATATAAAAGAGGTTGAACTTGACAAGTCCTTGGCTTTGGCAATGAATCTATTTCTGTCATACCCACTCGTGAAACTATGCTGATTTATTCTCGATACTGCATGTTGACTGTGTAATGCGTTTTTATGATTCTCGTAAAGTATATGTATCTAGTAAATAATGACGTGTTTCGGTCAAATGTTAAGTTGCTCGATTATTTAGTAGTTTTTTTTTAACGACGTCGAAAATCATCAAATGACCCCCGCTGTGGGTTAGCAACGGTGAGGGAGTGTCAGACTCTTACTGACTAAAAACCGTCGTGTTCCGTCGTAGGCCTTTTAAGTACCAAGGCCGCGGTAACTCTTTCGAACAATCCCGCAGCCCCGATAGCTTAGTTTGTTCAGGATTAGTCTTAAAAGCTGTAAGAAAATATCCATCCATCATGGTATTTATAACTTGGGATGACAATATTGATTTGTTATGAAACGTCACAATATTAATTTTTCAGGATACTATCGAGTCAACTATGATCCAGTTACTTGGACACTAATAGCAAAGTCTCTGATCGAGAACAATGCTATAATAGATGAACTAAATAGAGCTCAAGTAAGTGTAAAGATATTGTAAAAAAGTATATTCAACAACCAGTTATTATTGAAGCAATATTTATGAACTATAAGCTGAATATAAAATTGTAGATGACTGAAATTTAATTGTTATGCTATGAAAAAAAAAAATTTGAATAGTCATATCACTAAAGGGAGAACTTTCTAAATAATCAACACTTTTCCACTCAGATATACTATTGAGTAGGTGGAAACGAGATGTTTGAATCACGAAATTCTATAGGTTGTTTATTAACTAAAATCCACATAAGTGGAGAACAATGATCTTAACTCATCAATATAAAACCTAATTCACAGATAGTAAACGACGTATTCGCTCTGTACGTAGCGGGAGATATGAATATGGACCTAGCGATGGATGTATTAGAGTACTTGGAGAAGGAACGCAGTCCCGCGGTGTGGGCCGCCGCCGCCGCCGGGTACGAGCTGCTCAGCACTGAGGGAGCTAATTGTAATATGTCCAAACAAGTCTACTGGGAATGGGAGGTAAGAGAACCTGAAAGACCAACTAACTGCTAGTGATATAATGAGTGACAACGACAATTACGCCATTTAAGAGTCGGCAGAGGAAGAAAATACGAGATCGAATGGAGAAAATTCTAATTTGACCGCAAGAAAACTTTGAAAAGTACCGCAAATCCAATGATAAATTATATTCAGACATTTCAAATTGAATTGTATATTCTCTCATTGGGTGGTCTTAATAATCTTGTGACTCCAAAGACGAGATTTCACCGCTGTAAAGGACTGTGACGCAAAAAAATCTTTCAAACATTTCACAAACAATGAACAAAATGTAAACGAAATTGCAACTTTTGTGTGCACCATGCTATCTATGGACTGGCGCCTAGACACGTTCATTATTTATTTTCCAAGAAACACGAGCAAAATTTTGGTAGAATCTTGCCGAAAGTAAATAAGTATCTTTAAAAATTTCAAAAAAAAAAAGCACTTATAAACTTATTAATAAAATTCCAGAGCTTCATGAGAAAGAAGGTAATACCGATGTACTCGCAGCTGATAAAGAGCAAAGACAACCAGTGGCTGACTCGGCTGTTCCGCAAGAACGTGCTCGACCTCGCCTGCTCGCTCAACTACGAGCACTGCCACTCGCATGTTAGGAGGATCTATGTCGAGGATAGGAGAGGGAAGCATAAGTGAGTTTCTTCATATCTATAGTTATATTAGAAAGAGATAAAATTTCTGAGTTTGTATGTTGTATCTTTGGAAACGCTGTTTGGATTTCCAAAATTCTTTCAATGATAGATAGCTACAATATTCTTGAGGGCCAAAGGCAATATTTTATCCCAGAAGGTGTAGTAGTTCATACGAAATGTGACTAAAACCGCGGGAAAAAGGCTATTCGTCAATTAATATACTCCAATATTCATCAATTTGATGATGTCTTGGGCATAAACTTCGAAAAACTTAATAGTTTGCTGATGTAAAAGCGACTATTTTAATTTAATCATAGTCATAGTTGCTTTAGAATGTTATAAAATAAGCTTCTTGATATCAAAACATACCGTCACGACAGGTTTTTTGGTATATTGTATTTAAACTGCTATGAAACTACAAGTAGCTATGAAAGTATTTTATTAACTTCTGTTAAACTGTTATGTTTAAATTTAACTTTTGATGATGTCCTCCTAGCCGATTATCGGCTACGACGGCTGTTCTCACGTAAGGAGATTAGCCAACTACGCAGGACATATTATAGTGCACGAGCATTTGCGCAGACACAGGTGCACTCCCTATTCCTTCACTCTCATAACCCGATGGGACGGCAATCCGACACGACCGGAGAGAGATCAGGCGCAGACCGACATTTACGTGCTCTCCGATGCACGGGTGTATCAATCACCAACTTCCAGGCTCCGGGCTGCTTTGTGAAAGTCTTCTAAAACCCACAAAGCGATTTCGGCCCGACTCGGGAATCGAACCCGAGACCTCGTGCTCAGCAGCCGCACTTGCGACAGCTAGACCAACGAGGCAGTTAAATTTAACTTTTACATTATATTCAGCTATATAATCTTTTTTCATATCTTTCTTCATCATTCCCACCATCATTACTAATCTCAATTCCGCTATTTGCCCATTTAATATTATTTATTTGTTTTCTAGCCTATTCCCCGACTGTCGTATGTCATACTTCTTCGTGTTGGGCAACGAAACATTCAGCAACACTTACTCGAGAGAACTGAACCCCATTGAAGAGTACGACAAGATGATAGCTGATAAGAAAATGTAAGTTTATTTTGCAAAAAATACCATCATCATCACCATCTCCCGAGAATTTGGCCAACTAAGTTGGGTCGGCTTCCAGTCTAACCAGATGCAGCTGAGCATCAGTGTGCCACAAGGAGCGACTGCCTATCTGACCTCTTCAACCCTGTTACCAGTTTTTTATGAAAATTTACTTATTTTTTAATGCTTGGGGATTTTAGTGACCCTGTGAAAGTAGATTCCCGGGAAAAGCAGAAGCGTCATCGTTACGGGCATTGAAAAGCCAGTAACTCTGACAACCAGTCTCACCAAGGGGTATTGGGTTGGTCTTCTTCGATGTTATTTTGATCTATTTAATTTCTTTCAGACGAGAAAGATTGAGGTTTATCGGCAGGATTCCCATGGGCGAACCGAGACCACTGCCCATTGTGATGTCTTCTACTACTGAACAGGTAATTATACATTTTACTCATAGACACAACATCTATGATCTATTTGAATAACCAATCATGAGTCGGCCGACAGTCGACCCGATAGTTTTTTTTAAGTAAATTTTTTTTCCAATCAAAGTTTTCAGTAGCGTCGGTCTGATAGGTACAGCTAAATACATGATCTTTGTAATGCACATACTGCTATTCATCTTCACACTGATTTATGTCAGGTCATCAGAAAACCTAATACTTTAGATGCCAGTGCACTGTACGTTACTATATGACAAATCTTTCACTGGAACGGGACGAAGGAATGCACTACCATTGGCACAGTCACTTGCAGTTTTATTTAAAAAGGTGAAGGATCACTACTTGGCTCATTGGCTATCGCTGTATTGCTATTTTTTATCTTTATTTTAAATTTATTGTCTATGTATTTTTTGTATCTTTGTTATTTATAGTCTAGTCTAGTCTTTCGTATTATATAGTCTAGATGTAGGTACAGTAAACTGCACATTAGTGGTAACTGTCATTCACCTTAACTCAATAGTAATAAGTACGATTTACCTGAAGTTGACTGTACTTCTCCCCAAGCTGACCTTTTTTCAAATATTCTATAGATAAACTCCATCTAAAGGTTTGTCTACAAGAAATCGCTAATCAGCGATAATACCGCCTATTGTAAATTATTTGTGTGTTGTGATTTCCAGGGTTGTTAATTTTCTTGGTGTACCATAAAGAATAATCTATGTATGTATCTAGCCTATTATTTTTTTAATACCACAGACAATTACTGAAGAGGTCACAGAAGAGCAGCAAACCGATGGAGCGTTGTCACTAAAATATTCTTCAATGGTGCTTCTCATAACAATAATAATTAATTATCTTTCTTTGAGATAAATTATTTTAAATTAAGTAACTTGATTAACTTAAATATGTTGTATTTGGCGCTGGAAAAAATAATTTGTATTAATAATTGAATTAATACGTGTCTCACTTTAAGACGATGTTGTTTTTATATTAAGACTGTTCCAGCCTGAAAAGCTATATTCTATTTTATTTTTAACGCTTATTTTTCAGCTAAAATTGTATAATTTAATTATTTTTCCAAATAATATATTTTAGTTCTATAACATAAGTAAAATATTGAAATTTCAATATGAAACATTAATTCAATAGTTGTTTTATAATTTAGCTATGTATGATGTTCTCAACATGTATTCATAGGACATTCCTTATTTCTTTCAAAATTACTTTTTAAATTATTGAAAATTTTGTACTTTTTTAGAAACAGTTAATTTATGTAAGAAAATAAAATGTTTAAAATGCCAAGAGCCTTTTTCAGAGTTAATGGTCAAATCTAATAAAAATGTTACTATTGAAGCCATCTTCAATATCTCTGAAGGTTTATTTATTATAACATTTTTAATTCTAGTCATAATAATTTATTTAATAAGGATATAATAAATAAACATTTTTATGATTCTTAACCGATTTATTTAACTATCTATCTATATCTATCTATTTTGCAATATGTACATATTACAATAATAAGGTTTTAGATTATAGATACAAAATTATATGTGCCTTAAGTCTAAGTATTTAATTTATTAACAATATTTATAATACATTGATTAAATGTTTTATATGTTTAATATACGTTGTTTTATTTAATTATAATTAATTTCGAACACTAAATTTGATACAAGAGGACGCTTTGCACCGAATTTAGTTTTTTTTTTCGATAAATAACAAAATAGAAATATAGAAATTACTTAATTATAAAAATATGAGTGAAAATGCAGTAAAAAACTTAAATAAAAACTTAATAATTACTTACAACAACAGCTTATCGAATAAAAATATATAATTCTCACCAATAATTCTAAGTAAATTAATATTTTTGTATAACTCTGGTTAAATAAATTCATTTAAAATTAAAATTCTATATTCTAGTCGATTACATTTTTTCTAAAATTAATAGTTTAAAATAATTCACTTTGTGCAATTTTGGTCTACCTAAACAAAAAGAAAAATATTTCTAAAATAAAATATAATTATTGAATAAAATTCACACATTTGTCAAACATTCTCATTACAATAGATGTAGTAAGATGTGATCATTGTGGCTTATTCGAATACATAATCGATATATTTTATCTTCAGCGTACTTGTATCGATTTGTACTCGAACAAAAAGCCATAACGAAACTACGAATAATATCTATCGAGATACTATCGAGTTCACTTTTCCGAAGAATCGATTCATACAGGCATTCTTATCTACCTATCTATCTAAATATATTCTATATTCAACTTTGATTAATTTGTACTCTTAACCTATTATAGCTTGTATTGTAGAGTTGTTTTTCTAATCTAAATAATAATTACAACCTAATACTAGTAATTTTTTCAAATAAACTTAAAAATAGTTTTTATACTAATTAATTATTTAGAAAAGCTACAAATATAGACACGAGAAGTGCAGTAAATGACAGCATTAAGGTAGGAGCATGGTTTTCGTCGATCCACTCATAAACGTCCATCATTTGGTTGTTTTCCCATTGCTCGTTTTGCAACACTTGCGCGAAAGCCCTTAGGGCTGCTCCTTCGGAATCATCCAACTGATTCGAGTTTGAATTCACCCATTCTCGGAACTGTGGAAATGACATTCATTTATTTATTTATAAAACAGTTTATATCCACAGAGTTGATGAGACTAGAAAACAAAATTATTATAATAAAAGCAATATTTATTTCATTGAATTTACGTCGTCATGGTTCCACCAAAATATTCTCTGCTGGAAAGTGTCCTCCTTCCCAAAGCTATGGGTAAAATGATTTACCCATACTCACCACGTTGGTGGATTACTTTAACTTGACGTAATAAATACATATTATGTAGCTCACAAGATCAATAATTTTAAAGGTATTGTTGCAGGCCAAATGCATCTCATAAAAATTTGATACTCACGAATCTAATAAAATCTTCTCCAACGACGTTGTCCGCGAGGGCGAATATCACTTCTTCAAGTTTTTCGGGACCACCATACCTGAGAAAATATGCATTACTTCTATTGTATAAAAAAAACATATTCAACAATTGGGGTATTAACAGTCTTAGTTATATACATCTGTCTTACAAAGCATATCTGGCCTCTTAAGCCTAGTCACCAATTATTACTCAATGGTAAGATTTAGCTGCCTAACAACCACCAGTACATCAATGACCAAGATCAACAACACAACGACGTTTTCAAGGCAGTAGGTACAAACTAAAAACATGAAAAATATGAAGACTTACATTCTTCTAACATCAGCAGTCCTCGTGGAGATGAGTTGGTAAGCCAACAGGGCATTGCTTTGACTGCTCTCTGCTACAGCACGGAAGATCTTGACTCGTTCCTCAGCAAGATACGGACTGTTAGCATTTACTGTATCTGCCAGGTACCTGGAAGAAATAAGCCTTTATTAAAAGACTGGCATTGACGATGGGTAGAAAGGACATTCAGTGATCACTTTTGCAGCAGGAATTTAAAAGCATAAGACATCAACACTTATATTTGTGTACATTTATAAAATCTTTTAGTCACTCTCCCTGTCCTTGTCAATGTCTGAGGTTGCCAATGAAAAACCTTTATACTTCCATATAATACTTGTTGTTTAAATTATAATTGTACAACGTTCAAAGATATTAGTTACAACATCTTGTACTCACCCTTGAATGAAGCCGGAGTCTTGCGAGCAGCCCAGAGACTCCAAGATTACGACCCTCTCGTAATGCGTTGGTTCAATCTCGAGTCGATCAAAGAGAGCGTCCCTGACTTCTTCACCTCCCTCCCTGACCATAGTACAGTATACTGCAGGTCTGATATCGTGAGGAATGTTTGGATTCCTGGAAGAAGAAAATGTTCCTGTATCAAAGGACATAGATTTCAAGAAGTCTAGAATCTCAGACTAGTTAAGCATAGTTTTATTTGGTGATTTTTACCTGCAGGTACTACGGTCTGATCTGATACTAAATTCCATGTTTAGGCATTTAAAATTAAAACTTGTATATTTATTAAGTACTCTACATGAAATTCCAACTTTGAAACCATACCGAAACCCTTACTCGGCTCTGCCAATTTTACACTATCGTTAAACACTATGTACTTACACGACTTCATTGTTATTAGGATCATAGAACCAGTCAACAGCAGCAGCAATGCAAGGCTGGTACCTCGCTCTGCAAGCATGGTCCATCACCAGACCTCTAGTGAGTGACGACATTACTGGCTCCGTCAGAGTTACATCAGGATTAAATGAAAGTTCTCTTTCTACACCTCCCACGGTTCGTCGGACCATTCTCTGAAGAAAAATTTATTATGGGTTATTTTTTGAGAACAAGTCACCAAAATTATCTGATCTATAAGCCCGTGACCACTTTGGAAAGACAGAAGAACGGGGCCATTATTTAATAAAAGAATCCACTTTATTTTACCATTTTAGTCTGGGTCTATATATAGTTTATCATTATATAGGGTCAAGTAAGTTGTATTAACTTTATATAGGTGGTTAATTCACATACACTTAGGTATGACCATTTAATCTAATATCCAAAATTAGTAGTCCAGGAATCTCGGTTAAAACTGTTCATTACATTACATATAAGAAATCTTCAAAAAATCTCCTTACCAAATAAATGTCAGGATCTAAATCTTCATCATCATCAACAAGAGCTACCAGACGCTTCCTCAAGAACTCCATGTTTCTAACAAAGGCTTTCCATACTGCATACTCAGTCTCATGTTCCATGGTTAGAACAACGTGGAACGCGATTTCATAGTCCAGGATTCCCTTCCTCGCTACATTGAGAGCATCGTCTACTAGCTGTGAAACAAAGTATTTTTACATTATTGAGAATTTCTTTGCATACTTAGGAGCGTTTTTGTTTTATCAATTTGGTCATATAAATTTGGATGATATGCACAAGTAGTTAAGCCAACTTAGAATTAGAAGAACTACAGTACAAAATTGTTAAGGGTATATCAAATTCATTATAATTTAAAGCTAGCACGATTGTGTAAATTAAGTCATGTTTTATAATATCTTGTGTTGCTTTTCTATTACTTACCGTAGCACGATTGAGTGGATGAATTCTATCCCTGATCTCCGGTTCTTCTAGAGCCTCAATAATTCTTTCCCAAAGTGCATCGTCATAATTGACGCGATAGTAACCTGGACGGACATAACAAAGCATATAATTGACAATCAACCTCATTCATTTAACATTTTATATTCGATGTTCTTACCTATAGGTAATGGTATAACAATATTTTAAATAGTAGGTGTAGAAACATTTTTGGCAAGAATTTCAGATAGATATTTTAAGAATGATAATACGTAACGATGTTGAAAAATATTACCATGGAAGAATATTGAATGATTAGAGAGTTAGTAGACAAAGTGTAGTCTTTAAATACGACGAATGTCTAGTCAAACTCACCTTGTCCTTGAATATTGAAGAGCACAAAGTCTTCCTCATCCAGTGTCATGGGTACACTTAAACTATTGTCCATCATTTCTACAGGGTATGTTCTAGAAGCATCAAAGTTGAATTCCCGGCTGGTGGTGTACGTGATTGGAATATTATAGTTGATATGTTGCTGACTGGCGAAACCAAACCGCTCCTATAAAAAATGATGTATGAAAATACAAGCCAAATTGTGGTGGCTTTTGAAGTATGAGGGTTCAATAATTAAATACTTTAGTTAGCCTTAACAGAGGCATTTTTGTTAACAGTATTGTTGACAAAAGTGAAACAGGGGCAGTGGTGATCATTCCGAACTAAGTATTCAGCTAGACCTTGAAACATAATACACTATTTGAAGGAGTACGCGAAATGTAGGTACCTGAGAAAGGAAGACACCAATTCCTGGTCGCAGATCGACGCGTATAAGAGGGTATCCATTATTAAACAGCCAAGGTTCTAAGTATTCCTCTATATTTCCCACATTCCCGTTATTGTTGCCGAGGAACTCACTGTTCAGAGCGCTTATGAAGCTCACCGAGTTGACTGGTTGTAGCGGCCTGGGGGTTTAAAACTTCATAAATATCTGATGAAATGCATGAAAAAATCTCATCGTTGATTTTTACATACATCAAAGTTTAAAGAAAAATAATAGGATATAATACTTCTTCAATAATATAGTAGTCTCAGGATATACACATAATTTCCTGATTGTAAGGTCATTAATTCTTACTAAACGCAGGTTTCTTGTACCTTTCAATCGCTTATATCGCATTTTAACGGGTGTGAATGAATACAATCATATTTTTCACTAGCTAGAGTACTAGTCATACTTACGCTCGGTTAAGCAACGCACTCGCTGCTATTTGAATGAAATCAGTATCTTCATCTCCAAGAACCAATCTCATCATTCTCATAAGTGCTGGAGCTTTGTACTTGAGGACTCCATTAATGTGATCTCTGATAGCATCTTGGTCATCTATGTTTTCTCCAGGTTGGAGTACTGCAGCCGATGAATAGGCATCTTGCAGCAAAGCCTCTTGGATCACTTCAGTCACGAATATAGCATTCACGTCTATTTGGTTCACGTCTGTGCTTACGTCTCCTTGGAACTGTAAAAAATAATATAAAATACTGTTAAGAATAATTAACTCTTAATTCATGGTTAAAAAAGCAACATATTAATCGGGTTATAAATATTTTAATAACTGTATTTTGCGTTTAAAACTACGGCTCATAAAATATAACTTCAGAGAGGAGCCTTTTTAATGCAAACAAACGAACAATAAACTTGCTAAAAGCCACGTGATAGCGCTAAAAGAAGCTTCACTTGAAGCTTCATTGATGAAAGACTTATCATATTTTCTATTAAGTAGCTATTACCATTCTCATCATCTCATAGGCCATATACGTAGACAGGCCTGACACCACCCATTCGAACCTCCAGTTCTCTGGGAAGATCACGTAACCAAAGTATTGGCTACACATTCCTTCAGCTATCTTGATTAGTGCTGTTTTCCTCTGCTTTATTGAATGAGTTGCCTCCATAAATACGTAGGGTTCCCTGGAAATGTAAATTAGTATGATTAAAATCAGAAAATACAGTATATGGTTCATATGGAAAACAATATTGCACTAATTATTGGGATGTAATATTCATAACTTTCATATTAGCTGCTTGTTACACGAAAAAAAGAAAGGTTCCCAAAACAGTTCAAGTGTCAATGTAAACTAAACATAGAAGCAAACACATAGGGTATGAAATGTTAATAAGATCGTAAGAATAAGAAACTTACCAAATACCAACAATAGAAAGAGAATTCCAATCCGTAGAGACATCTGGCAACGCTATGATATTCATCCTCCCATCTTGATCCACTATTATCTCTTGGTAAGACTTCCCAGTCCACTCATTCAAGTTGTTAAAATAAGTGTTGATGGCTATGGAAGCCTGACTCTCCTGGTTGGAAAGACCTGGTCTTCCGATCAGCATGACGTTGGTAGTCGGAATGTTGATGTTAACGAAGTCATGGGCAATCATCCCCCAAACGTGGAGCGGTCCTGTTAGTGTGCGGAATTCGTTCCTGTAAAATGAAATGTTCTGGTGAGATAGATAGTAAGCTTCAAGAGAGTAAATCATCATCATCGTGTTAAATATTTGCATATTCATGTTCATTTATTTGTTTTCCATGTATACAAGATGTCAAGAGAATAATTCGTATTTTTTCTTTATTAATATAATTTCCACTTTTCACTTTGTTATGTAATGTACATATTATTTGAACGACAAAATAAAAACAATGTTATAAAGTGGTACACTTATGTGCTAGTACTTACTGGCTATTTTCCATTAGCATAGAGTTGGCCAGTATGTTGCTGTATTGCATGTTGTTAAACATGAAAGTGGCTGCCGCAGCTACGTCTGGTTCATCCACGCATGGGAACACATGCCTTGCATATGTTGGATGCAAATTCATTCCTACATAAGTGCTATAAGAAAAAACATGTTAGTATGAATAACAATAATAACATTATTCTCGAATGTAAATGTCAACAAACCGCTTATCATCAGAATCTCTTGGTAAAGACTTTTTTAAAAAAGGAAAAGGAAAAACAAGACGCTTGATCAAGGCAGATCGACGATTACATTTTTGTTAGTGAACAGTTATGAAAATCAATGAAAGTTATGAAAAAATAGAAAACTAAAACGGCTGACAACAATCAAAAGTAACAAAATTCACAATGAGTGAGAGCTTTTCCTGACGGACTACAAAGAGATAACAGTGTAGGTATAAAATGTTTAAGTTTAACACAAAACGCTCCAGTACTAGACACCATCAGTGCTTCTCAAGATATTAATATTGACAAAGTTAGGACGTGCAACTTAAAATAAAAAGAACATATTAAAAAAAATTACTGTTCATCGTAGCGACCCTTGAAAAGTCCTCGAGCACCAGTCATCAATTTTCCGCGATAAGCAATAATCACTTCAAAGCTTGAAGCCTCATCCTTTGGTTTAAATTCCAGTTTACCATTATTATGAACGAAATCGACTTCAACGGCTTGCGCAGCGCCATGAATTCCTACTTTTACAGTATCGATAATCAGATCTTCAGCATATAAAACGATAGCATCATCGTAGATCGAGTAATTAAAGTTCACTACGAGCGCAACACGCCCCTTGAAGGTATTCCCATCAATTGTTATTTCAACAGCATATTGTTTTGTTCTTTGATCAGGTCTTGCATGTCTGGATGCGCCTTTTTTGTTCTCATTCACAGAGACTCTCTGACTAGTTACATTTTTACTATCAATTGTCGCTTCACTAAATGTTTCATCTAACTCTTCTACAGCTGTATGTAAACTAGGAACTACCGAAGTTCTTAAAACGGGATCGGTTGTAGGAAGCGAAAATATTTGCAAATCCAGAGGCAGAGATTTCGTAAACACATTGAATAGTAGTATGTATGATATTATGACGCACTTCCACTTGATTCTACTTCGAACCATTGTTGTTGGGTGTAGTTACTGTCACTTCACTATCTACATTCCCATGCGTCGTATCACTGTACAATCTCAAGAGAAATGGAACGTTGGGAAAGACACGTGTTACAATCGTGAAACTTCTCGAGATACGAGATGATCGCCGATAGTGTCCAAACAAGATAAAGTTTAAGAAGGAATTTAGCACTGCTCGAGTTTTCAATTTATCGTATAGGTGCCGCGTTTATTTAAGATACTGAGATACTAAGCACTGTTAATGCGCAGCATGACAGCTTTTGAGATAAATATTTGTCAAAGGTATGACAATGATCATAAGAGGACGTTAAGGGTTTGGAGCATTTTTCAAAAATATTAAGTATGTCCGGAGCAGAGACCTCAAAATAGAAGTGAATCCATTAAATCTGGCAGACGTTATCATGAAATGCTGTAACGAAGATAAACAGTGGAATCTATAAAATATTTATCCTCGTGATAATTCTGATTATCCCATCACTTTTGACGATACGAATTAGGATGTCATAAATTATCTCCGTTGAGAAAGCAACAGAGGTTGAGAGGCATATATGTATTTAAGTAATTGGAATTTTATGTGTTTTAAATATTTTGAAAGAATAGTTAATATTTAATCCATTATTAAATAACTTATACAAATCTGGAGGAACCCTACAAAAAATCACCGTATCGTTTTAGGTAGAACTCGCTCTTAAATTAATCATTAATACTTACTTGTCACCATATTGTCCTGCGTACAATCCTGTGCCTGGGGCTTGCAGGTTGCCCCAGTAATCGATGATAAAGTTATATTGTGATTCCTCAAAATTGGTTTCGATCTCCAAAATGTCATCATCATCCCAACCAAAATTAGCTGAATGAACAGTGGTACCTCCAAATATTGTAAATTGCACAGAGTTTATAGTCAAGCCGGGAGCGTAGAACCTAATGGCATCTTCTCTTGTAGTGAGGTCTACTATAGTGACGTTTATTCTTGCAAGTCCAGTAAAAGTCCCCGCATTTACATTTGGAGTTAATGTTATATGATATTCATTTGCATTCATGCCAGGGCGGACCTTATTTCTCCCAGCAATCATTTCATTCCTCAATAGATCAGTCGAATTGACCACTGTATTATCATCTTTGACAAGTCCAGTTGAATTAACCACTTTCACAGTATCTTCTATTACAAGAGGCGGTGGTTCTTCTATTCTCACATTTTTAAAATCCACAGGTTTACATGAAACTGACACTATTGTAATTAGAAACACGAATCTTAATAGACCCATTTCGACGACACTTTAGATGGTAATTGTTCATCGAATTTACGCAAATGCGTATACGTCGATGATCTGCGGATAACTGATCAGATTTTTGATACGGTGTTTTTTCGTCAAGTATTGATTCATACGTTGTAAGGGCATTGAAAACTCTGAGATAACTTCAACAGTTCGTTGCGAGATAGGGAACCTAATCTTAAATAAGATAAAATATCTTTCTGACAACAGCATTTTGCCATCTGTAGGTTTGATGTATTTCGGTAGACTTAAAATTTGGGTATAAAAATGACAATCAATATAAATTACTCAAATTTATCACGATTATTAAAAAAAAACAGGTTATTATTTCATTGCACTATTTGAAACTTTCTTTTTTTATCACACCTAATGTTGGTAAATATCATCTGCCTATCCTTATTCCAATTTTAATTATTAATATTTTGGGGTTGGCTTTCATTATGTTTTCATTCGAAACATTTACCATAGAATGGAATTTACCTCTCTGACTTTGGCAACTAAGGAACCTAATTTGTGAATATTTACATGTACTTTTACTCATACCCTTCGGTAAGACTGATTTTCACTAAAGACTGAGAAAACCTACTTACTTGCAGTTGGTAGCTATTCAAATTAAATGAAATTGGGAAAGGGTCATTATTTTGCAGTAAAAGAAACTCTTTGTGCTAAATTTTGTATACTCTTTACTTTACGTGTACAAACGTCTTGTATCATATTGACAATCTACTTGAGATAATATCTCATGAGCAATGCCGAGTTGAATGATTAAACTGGACCGCAAAATATGTATTAGGTAATATCCGTAGATGCCATAATGACTCACGTCGGTTGTTCTTGAATGTTTGGGTAAAACCGTAAAATCTATGATGCATTTTCATACCAGCTTCATACAGCGGATTTACTAGAATAATCTGTACTTGATACGTAAAATAAAGAGGTAACATTTATTTGTTTGTGCCCTAAACGCTACGAAAGTACTAAACGATTTGATATTTTTTTTCACTGATACAAAGCTACACTTTTCCCAAGTGACAAAGACTATTGGCTACAACAAAGTACAGCTACTACAAAGGCTTTTGTCCCGGTACGGGCAATGGTTCCCACGGAACGCGGGTCAAACTGCGGGAAAACGACTAGTACTTCATTGATTCTTCGGTCTTGTGCACATAGAAAGGTATAATGAAAATACGTAGTACAAGTTTATTTTTATTTTATTTCAACAACTTGTCCTTCAGTTTTTTACAAAAGTGACAAAATATAAGTTCGTATAAAAATATCTTATATAAATATGTATTTGGTAGTTTAAATTACGCTTGTTTTATTCACCCTCGGTTTCAGCTCTTGGCTATTATTTATATACATTGATTTTCACGTTAATTAAAACCATCTTTAATTCCTTCATTCCAGTTTTTACAATACTAAAGTTTATTTTTGTACTATTATAAAATATAATATATAAAATAGTAGAATTTTCAACATCGATAAGTTAATATTCAACTCTTGTGTGTCAAGTGAATAATGTCAAAATATCAAGAAAAATTAAAACTTAACAAAAAAAAGATAAATAAATATACAAGATAATTTAATGATTGTACATCGTCACCACAATAGAAATAAGTACTAGGAAACCAGAAACCAGAGCGGTTGCTCCACTTTCACCATAGTTCGTTCTAAGCCAAGCTTCAACAATCGGAGCGTTTTGGGTGCTCCAAGTTATGGAGGCGGCAATATTCTCCTTTATGCCGGCAATAGAAGCCAGCTCACCGGCTGTGAAGATATTCTGGTATCGCTGTTCGAATTCCAGGACCTGTGGACAGAGAAGAAGTATGTTATGTGGGAAATAGGTAAAAGTTGAAAGAGGTATGCTAAGTTGCGATAGTTATGGCTTACAAAATTATAAAAAATACTTTCGATAAGTATTACTATTTTCTTTCTAGTCATGATAAATAAATGGTGCATACCTGATCATAATCAGCCTGGCTCGTCAGTCTTCTGGAGAGAGCATTCAAGATGTTGGTTGTTCCAGTCAAGCCTTGTACTCTGTAATGTAAATAACAATAATATTACTCGTTGACTCGTGAAGTTCTTTTTTGATTATTCCTTTGCAAAGTACATACAAGCTGAAAATCAACAGCTTGTATAATTATTATTATCATCATCTCCCGAGCCTTTTCCCAACTATGTTGGGGTTGGCTTGCAGTCTAACCTGATGCAGCTAAATAAACTTTGGCGTCCAATATTTCTTACCTTGGCTGGATGGCAGCGAAGTTCTCAATAATGAACTGGAAAGCTGCCTGAGTACTGTTGGGGCTGGCGTTGATGACTGACACCAAGATGGTGTGTCTGTCTTGATCCCTCACTGCAGAGTCGTCACTGATCACCTGGTTCATGTAGCTGGTGGATAGAAACAGTAATTATATTTGAGACTGTTAATCTAAGATAAGCACCAATATTATATTTATTGGAGAAGTTATTGACTTGCGTGCAAGATTTTTTGGCTTCCAAGCTTATTTGAATTAAAAGTCCTGTCATGATTAAGACAAATAGCTTATTCTGTTGCATTAAGTGTCTCTCAATAGTTTATTTTTAAAAATTAAAATATTTAATGAATTTTTTAACAAAAAGTATTTGGCATTTTCTTAAAAAAGGTATTTTTAAACAATGACGTCCCAAAGAACTTTTAATGAAGTAAACCACAACTTACAAAGCACGCCTTTCTTCGTTAGAAGTGCACCCAAGAGCGTTCAGCAGGATAGACTGCTCACTGGAGTCAGAGGTTGCCAAGTATCTGTCCCATAGGAAGTTGAAGTTCTCCACACTGCCTCCGCGAAGACCGGAGCAGAAGACCAGGGTTTGGATGTCAGCATTCAAGGGTTGGCCTATGAAAGATTTTAGAAATTGATAATTCAATTTTTGGGAATATTAGGGCCAAGGGAAAGTTTTGAGGATATTTCGGACTTGAAAAGAAAGGATAATATCAATCATAAAAAGTACCTAAGGATGCAAACTTCTTACGGTCACTGAACAAAAACAGATGCATTTATCAATCGTTTAAAAAGAAGACTTACTTTCGTCAGTTCTGAATCTTTCAAGCAGCGTCTGGGCAGTGTTAATGCACGCAGGATTGCCATGACGGCAGTTCAGATCCAAAATGATATTCCTGTGGTAAGGCGTCACGAATTCTTCGTCTTGTGATGCCTCGAAGCCAAGTTGTTGGTAAAGAGGAGCTGATAGGTCCAGAAGATATCTCTATTTGGAACAAGAAATGGTTTATTTAATAAGCCGGTAGAACCCACGCTAGGTTAGTAGATTTTATGATTCACGTGGTGGTTTATTGAAATAGGGAAGCCGCAGCAAAAAAAAACTGGGGGGGGGGCTTCTCAGGGACGGGGGGAGAGGTAATGGAGGTAATTTCTCAATCCACCTTTTAGCACTGACTGAGAGACTGATAGTTTGAACATGTTTTCTCGAGGAATTCTGCAGATTATTAATATCTATAAAACTTTATTCCATAAACTACTAGAATCTGAGAAAAGTTGGCACTAGAAACAATACATTTTATTTAATTTACAACAGCCTGTTAGCCATTGATATTTATCGTATAGGAATACATTTCATGTTTCATAAATCCGTCACAACTTTAGTAATTTTAATATTGACGTAATATTGATAGGTAATTCACCCGTGCGGCGTACCCGAGTTTTATAACACGTTTTTATTCTCAAAACATATCCTTGAGAAACAAGTTTCTTTCTAAAGTAAATAATCTGTCAGAAAACAGTCTAATGCGACCAATGCTATCCTAGTTAAGTTTTAAAAGTAGGTACACTAAAAAGAAACCTGATGCAAACTGCCTACTTACCAAAATAACTCATTTCAACGTAGGTCTCTCTATTTACACAACACAATACACACACGAACTATGTTATTTCCAAATGATACACACACTAATAAATTCAATTAAATAATACAACGAACAAATTGTTAATGATATTATCTAAAACAAAATGAGATCAATGAGAGTGAATTTGTCTGATTTGTTTGTTTACATATTTGAGAGCTCTATAAGCGCTGTCACTCGCGCGTAGACAGATATAGCTAATCTACTCTTGGCGCGTTCTTTCTCGTTCACTCGCGAGTTTTGATTGGCTGGAAGCCGCTCCGTGAGCCGGCTTACCGCTCGCCCATATGTCGCGAACATCGCGCGGCGCGGCGTGTATCACGTCACGCAAGCGTAGTTTTGTATGGAGGAGGAAGCCGAGACGCTTAGCGGCTTGTTTAGTAGGAGCAAAATGTTTCAAGTAATTTATAGACAATTTTTTTTTACGGTGGTAGGCGTTTTGTTATACCTACATATTTAAATTGTGTGGTTTAAATGATTATATTAATTATACCTATACCTATATTATAATTTATACCTATGCTTCTTTCTTGAAATTCGAAAGGGAAGCCGATGGGAATCGGCTTATAAGGACGCCTCGCCACTGTTCACGTGACTGTTTTACTCACACCTTCCAAAATTAAAGTTGGTTAAGCTCGCATAAGATATTTTTCAGTAATAAAAATAAATACATTATTCGTTGAGCAATGTATTTTAAAGTTTACATACAAAAAGATATTAACTGTTTCAGAGATACAGATGTCGTCTCAAAAAAACTTATTTTTTTTTTAAATTCGTGAAAAATCGGCAAAAACGTATATTTACCTGGAAAAGGCCGTAAGCTGGAGATGAACTGAGCACGGTATCGAGGTAAGTGAAGGCAGGATTGGCAGCTCCCCACGGTATGTAGTCACTCTCCTTCACCAGGTAGCTTGAAATGGTGAAGGGGTACTCGTAGTTCTGTCAAGAAATTAAGTCTTATTAATAAAAAAAAAACAGTCCATTGTCGTCGCGTCATCATAAAGAGCTATATGAAATTCATTTTCGAATCGTAAAGGCATCAATTGCAACCTATTGAGGTATAATGGCAACCTTTTGTCAAGGAAGTTAAAAATTAAGAAGTTGAAAATTAAGAAGTTGAAAATTATTTTTTTCATTAGCTACTACAAGTTCCTTACAGACCCTACACCTGTGAGTATGAATCTGACAACACTGTATTTCTTCTAAAAGGACAAAAGCCTACGTAACCTTCCACAACCTGAAAAGCCTGTACTCCCATTGTAATGCCATCTAATATTCTCAGAAGGAATAGTAAAAGATCTTCCATTCGCTCGTATTAACAAAATATTCTCTTTTGCTTATATGATTGTACATATACTTATATAGTACATATACTCGGGATCCTCAAAGCTACGTAGATTGAATGTCTCGGTGCGTCTCGATAGAATTTGCATTGCAACTATTGGGAATATGCATCGATTCATTGGACTTCTTTTGGTATCCTTATATTTTACGTCTTAGGTCATAGAAAAATAATTTGTTAAAAAATAAAAATAAGAAATAGACAAAAATAGGCAAACTGGACAAGAAAACCCGTTCTTTTCTTTATGTATCTACTTTACAATTACTTACTTGAAGTCCATCGCACCGAAGGCATACAAAACAAATAAAAACAGCATAAGAATCACTAATACAATAAAATGAACTATGACATCAATACGAATTACACAAAAGCCTACAATGTTCCTAAAATACAACAGCCAATTAGTACAAATCTGAAACTCCACCATTCAAAGTGTAAAGCATAATATGTCACGTTTTCGTATGTGACTTAATAATTTACCCTTAGGGAAGTAGGTGCAGAATATTTAAGACTCTCTTGGCCACAAGAACAAAGTCGTCAATGTACACGAAGTTTCATAAAAACTTGGCCAATGCTCTCAGGCTCGTGCAATTTGTATAGAACAAGTTGCACCGAGTCGGCTGAAACAGAATCTTGTTACTATTCCGTTGGAGCCAGCAGTTAATATTGCAAGCCACAATCCTGTTTTATTCCACTCCAATTATCGCCACGAATTGAAATACCTTTGTGCGCTCGCAGTAAATGAAAAAGGAGAATGCAATATTATAAAGAACTTTTTGTGCAGTGGGTCGTGGGAATTGGGTCATTTTTTTTTCAATAGTTGCACCAGAAACAGATCTGAGGTTTGATTCTATAGGTAAAACATCGTACCAAAATTTTTTTTGTATAATCGTTTGCTAAAAGACATCTTTAGATGTCCAGCAAGCGCGTCTACGGGACGTAAATTATGAGAAAAATTCACGAAATTTTAAATGTGTGTCTTGAGAGTTGGTTTGCTATTTTCCAATCAAGTTATTGCCTGACAAACCTTCAGCTTACTACAAATATAAATAAATGTTTTTATTTTTACCAAGCGTCCGTTCCTGGCTAGATTGAAGGAGTCGTCTAAGATCTGAGCACGGTTCAGCACGTGGATGGTCTCGTGGGAACTGTTGAGGACTCTGGCTAATGCTGCCCAGTTTGAAGGCTCGTAGTTTACTCTGTAGTAACCTGATGAAGAAACATTAAGATAATTCTTACGTGTCTATCTATGGCAAATCGGATTAATTATTGGCAGTTTTTCCCCAATAACTATGACAAAAGTGATTAAAATTTTTGGGTAAACAGTTGTAGGTTAGTAGGTTGTCAGTTCTACTTTTTGACGGTGATGGCTTTAGCTGAATGAAAAACCAAGGATAAAAAAACAGAGTAAAGAAAAATCAGAAAAAGTAGGTGATTGAGATATGAGCCAATATTTTTCTCCCATAAACCATCAAGGCAATTAAAAATCTTTTAGAAATCGTGGTAGAAATCAGTGCTCCAAAGAAGCAACATAATATTTGGGGTTGACTGTACTTAATCACTCATTTACCTGTCTGCTGCTTATTAATGATGAACCACTCAGCGTTCGACAGTCCGGGAATATCAAAAGACCTCGCGGGGAAGGTAGGAGGAACCCAATCTTGAGGACTGGTGTCATTGAAGTCAGGGTTGGTAGATAGGACCCAGTTGATAGGCACGTGCCAACGGTCTGTGAGCCTCTGGCTTCTGTCTGTCAGGAAACGTTCCTGGAAACAAATTGGGTTATTACTAGGTATCCAGATGTTACTAAAATGCTTTTTAGTTTCAACCAAGACTATATCTATAGGTACTTTGTTCTGTTATGTTGGTTCGTCTTCATGTAGTCGTGGATCTAAGTCAAAATTGCGTGGTTGCAGTAGACAACGAAAAATAATCAAGAATTTGTAATCGGCCTTAAACAACTTTATTGCTCATTTTAATCTTATCAAACGCATTTTTTTGCATTTTATTTATTTATTTATTTATTTATAATACTTTTTGCACAAATAGTACAATGGCGGACTTAACGCCTTAGGCGTTTTCTCCCAGTCTACCTTTGGGTGGTGGGGAAATAGCAGTGGTAGGTGCAGTTTTTAACACAATCTACATGCAACGAGAAAAATATATACAAGGTGTTGATTTGCATTTGTGCCATAGTTCAGGAGGAGGACATACAATACGTAAATAATCGATTGGAATTACAGTAGATGGGAAATAACTAATATGCACTGCTTTTTTTGTCATTGTAAAGTCGTGGTATTTCCGAAGTAATCCAATTTTATGAATGAAATTTATGAGTGATCGTTGCGTATGCTTTGTGTTTGCGTTTGTGTGAGGGCGCAGCACGGTTTTAAGGCCATTAACACACGCGCCAAGTTTAAATAAGGCTAGATGACATTTACGGAATTCCGAAAAAAAATTAAAGAAAAAAAATTACGTACCAATTTTTTTATTGATTTGGGTCGAGAATCATTAGCATAATTACCTCCTTGAATATGGCACGGATGCAAATCAACAGCTTGTATATATAGAATATATGGACAATAATACACAAAATATATACATACATACATACACATTACATTTGCCATGAATAAAAAAAGAATAGAAAAAAAAGCTATGGTAGCGATTCTGCCAATTTCTTGTGAATGTGGTCGCGTAGTTTCTTTTTAAAGGAATATCGACTGTTAACCATCCTGATTTCCAGAGGAAGCTCATTCCACAGAAGAATGGATTTAACGAAAAAGGAAGAATGAATGATGTCTGAACGGTGAGTAGGGCAGTGCAGAAGACGATTATTTGAAGAACGAAGATTTTTGGAATGTTGAGAACACATATATTGGAAGTGAGGAGTTAAATAAGAAGGTGAAGTGGGAGAATGTAGAATAGAGAAAAGAGTAGTTAATGCCCTCATCACACGTCGTTGTCTTATCGGTAGCCATTTAAGTTGCGCTCGATACGCTGACACGTGATCGTACTTGCGGAGGTTAAAAACGAATCGAATGCAATTGTTGAGAAGCCGGTCAAGTTTATTGAGCAGATCTGCATTCAGGTCATAGTAGCAAACATCACCATAGTCGATTATTGGAAAGATTAAGGTTTGCATAAGCGTCTCCTTAACCTTGAACGGGAGAAAATTTTTCAAGCGATAGAGGAACCGTAGCGTGCAAGTAACTTTCTGACTGACAGCTGCAACCTGTGATTGCCAATTTAGCGTAGAGTCAATGTGTAGGCCAAGATTTTTCACACTACAGCTGTACGGAATGAGGATACCATTAAAAACTAAAGGTGGTAAGCCAAGACCATCAACCCTGCTCATAGCTCTCGAGCCCCCAATGATAATAGCTTGACACTTGGTAGGGTTAACCTCTACCCCAAACCTGTCAGACCAATTCTTCACTACTTCCAAATCTGCATTAATTTTGTCAAGCGTATCAATCAAGTCAATGGCCTTGGTGTGTCGATAAAGCTGCAAGTCGTCAGCATAGAGATGATACGAACACTGAAGCTCGAGAGTGAGTAGATTTATAAATATCGAGAATAAAAGAGGTGAGAGTATGCCGCCTTGTGGAACACCAGCATTCAAAGTACACCAAGTTGATGAGCCTTCATCCACCCGAACAGACTGCTGACGATCCCGAAGATAAGAAGAAAACCAGTCTAATGCTTTAGAAGAGACCATCAAGTGGGATAGGATAGATAATAAGATATCATGACTGACGGTATTGAACGCATTCGAGAAATCGACTAAAACCAGTACTGTCAGGTTAGCGTCCTCCGTGGCCCATCTAATATCGCCAGTCACTTTAAGGAGGGCAGAGGAAGTGCTGTGGCCCGGCCTAAACCCAGATTGTAGTGGGCTCATAAGTTTATTAGCATAAACAAAACGCGCAAATTGCTTATGAGCACAAGCCTCAAGCACTTTGGACAAGAAGGGAAGAATAGAGATTGGACGGAAATGATTGGGGAGAGTGGGGCTGGAAATTTTGGGAAGAGGGCGTACGTAAGCTTTTCGCCAAAGCAAAGGGAAAGTTCCAGAGAAAAGGGAATAGTTGACAATATGGGTGATAACAGGAAGGATCGGGACAAGGATGGTAACAATCATTTGCCGACTGATGTTATCACATCCCATCGCTTTTGACTTAATGGACAGGATAATTCTTCTGATCTCTCCCTCATCGACTGGCTGAAAAGTAAAAGGATCAATATTAGGACGCGTTAGACGTGATATAAAATTGAGAGTATCCTGTTTGGTTAAAAAATCCAAATTGGAAGAAGTGCTGAATTGATTGTTTAAAGCATCTAAAGTAATCGAACTAGGTATGTCTAAATGTCGCGGTTTGCCAATACCCAAAGTCCCTAAGAACTTCCAGATATCGGCAGAAGTCGATGATGAGACATTGCTTAGTATATGGCGGCGTTTAGCGTTGCGTATCATCAGATTACACCGATTCCTAGCAGCCTTGTATAGAGCCCAGTTTTCGTCCGTACGCTCCCGTTTAAACTTGCGAAACGCACGGTCCCTCCTACGCATGGCAATCTTGATGAGACTGGTCATCCACGGTGCTGGTGGTCGTTTTACCCTTACCTTTTTAACTGGTGCATGGACATCGTACAGCTTGTTCACCAAATTGTTAAAAATGGTGACCTTGTCGTCAACTGAATCAGCTGTCACCAAAGGCGTCCAATCAATATTAAAGGCGTCCTCAAGCAACCGATCAACATCCATGCGTGCGAAGCACCGCCTATGCAAAACCTTAGTCTTGGGCTTAGGAGGTTTAAGGATATAGGAAAGGAAAATGAGGTCGTGATGAGAAAAGCCAGGAGCAAGATATTGACCGTGAGAGGAAACAAGGGATTGGTTGGAAATTATCATTACATCCAGCCAGGAATCATCACCGACCGTGGATCGGTGAGTAGCCTGGAGAGGAAGTACAGTTAAGCTGGATGATTGTACAAGGTGCAGGAGTTTATGGGAACGAGGTGAGTTGGGAGTTAGGAGATTTGTGTTAAAATCACCCATGATGATGTAATGCGCATACTCTGAACCCAGCGATTCTAAAACCGATTCAAAATCAGTGAAGTAGTCAACACAAGGGGGGCAGTAGACAACACCAACGACAGCTTTGGCCCCCTTGACTGAAACCTCAAGAAAGAGATATTCAGCACTAGCTAGAGGTCCAGACGAACTGGCCAAAATCCTATAAGGAAAGTCTGATCGAAGGTAAATTGCCACTCCACCCCCTCGTCTCCCAAGCCGATCATTCCGAATAAGAACGAAGCCAGGAAGAGAGTACGAGGTGGACAAGAGATCTGGTTTAAACCAGCTCTCAGAAATCAGGATGGCGTGAACATTACTATTACTAAAGGTGACGACGAGTTCACTGTAGTGACTCGGGACACTTTGAGCATTAATGTGACATACATTAAAAGTTTTATTACATTGCTGGAATTGAGTTTTCAAAGTATCTCCGAGGGTTTCAGGTAATGAGCAGAAACTATCATCATTCTCCAAGGATTCATTAGCAGAATGAAAACTATCACTATCAGAATTCATAAATGGCAAATAATATATATAAAATAAATATTTATAAGTATATAAAACTAAACAACTAAAACTAAATAAAAAAATAAATTGACTGTTTTAACTACTTCAACTCCACCCGCCAGCGAACACCAATAGATATTAGAACAATGAAAAAATAAAAAAAGATAACAGTAAAAATATAACAAGAACAGGAAAAAAATATACTAAACCGTTGAAGAAAGCAATGATAGCAAAATTCACAAAAACAAAGACACGGAATTTTTACACAATTACCTATATAGTAACAAAATTTAAAACTGCCTTGAATAAAATTATAAAACGCACATAATTTTATCTGTGCAAGTTTGACACACGGCTGACATTTGACTTTTGTTTGACATGACATTCAGTTTAATATGAAAGTGAAAGAATATGATATATGATTCTCGCCACAGAGTGTCTTTGGTTAGCACGTGTGCCTAGAATTTTCAGCTGTTTTAAGTGTTTTGGTGAACTTTTGTGACTTAGTTTTGTGTTTGTGTGTTGTCCTTGTGTTTGTCTCCAGTGGTGTACTGTTATTTCGGTAACTAACAACTTTTTTACAAGCATAATGGATCAAAATAAACCCCCCGATCCCGATCCTCCCGACATCTCTGCATATGCTCCACTTTCCCCGAACTATCCGCTATCCCAACTCGCTGATGTTGCTTGCAGCATCGCGGACTCCCAGACCCCATCAACCTCGAATACCAGAAAACGCTCCGGAGATGATGCCAACATTGGCGTGTCAACCCCGCCATCCAAACAACAAAGAAACCTAGTTGGCCGCAGCAGGTACTCTGCTACTGATAAGGCACCTTTTATCGTTCATGTCTCTCGATTGGAGCCCCAGCCTAACGCCGGTACCTCTCTTCACCCTGTTACATTCGGAATATTCCTACAAAAACATAGCATTACTAACGTTGTCCGAGATGGTGTTAAAAAAGTTGGTAGGAACCGTGTATCTGTAGAGTTCAAATCCCCTCAGGATGCAAACTCATTCATTATCAACAGCATTTTACACAAGAACCGCTATGTTGCCTCTATCCCCACTTTTAATATAACTCGGATGGGAGTTGTGACTGGTGTTCCCACTGATTTAAATGAAGAGGAAGTCCAAAAGTACTTACAGGTCCCTTCAGGTTGTGGTGAAATCCTGAAAGTTCGTCGCATAAACAGGAAAGTAGTTATTGATGGAGTGACTGAATTCAAGGCAACAGAGACATGTGTACTTACATTTGATGGCCAAGTATTACCTCAAAGAGTATTTTGCTGTTACACCTCCCTTCCAGTTCAGCAATATGTTTATCCCACCATCCAGTGCCGTAAGTGCTGCAGGTTTGGTCATGTGGAACTAGTGTGTCGGTCCAAGCCTCGCTGCAGTAAGTGCGGCCATGATCACCCTGGTGATGGTTGCAGCACTTCTGAGGCGGAGGCATTCTGTGTGCTCTGCTCAGGGAATCATTTTGCAAATAGCAAATCATGCCCGGAGTTGGGTAGACAGAAGGCCATTAAGACGGTTATGGCTGAGAAGTCCCTTTCATATGCTGAAGCTAGCAAATCTGTCCCACTTCCTTCTCGCAATTATGCTAATGCTGCAAAAGCTATTCCCGCCCCCACTCAGTCATACCGCAAAACTGTTTTCCTTAAGCCAAAGACCCATGCCCCTCTATCTCCCTCTTATGATAAAGCTGCCCATCAGCAGATTATTAACTCCCCTGCACCTTCACAGCCTGATGGCTGCGCTCTGAATAACCCATTCATTGATAATAATGTTTCCTCAATAATAGATATTCTTATTAAACTTCTATCTACAATTCTATCCACCAATAATACCCAATTACCGTCCAACGTTGCCTACCAACTAACTAACCTTTTATTAAATATTAGAAATGGCGCCTCGCCAAGTATTCCTTCAATGGAATGTGAGGAGCGTGTGGCATAAAAAGCACGACCTCATATTCCTCCTCAACAAATTCAAGCCTCTGGCTTGCTCTGTAGCTGAGACTTGGCTCACCCCGAGTCTCAGTTTTAATATGCCACTATTTAATATTCTCAGATGTGACAGATCTGATGGCTATGGAGGGTCGGCTCTCCTTGTTAATAATCGTGTTCCCCTTTCCACCTTGACTCTTCCGGTTCTGGATGGTGATATGAATATAGTTGCGTGTAAAATTGAGGGTATCACTGTTTTATCAGTGTATATTTCCCATCCTCAGCGTAGGTTTTTAACCACCATTAGGGACATTTTGAATAACATAGTGGGACCTGTGCTCGTCATGGGTGATTTCAACTGTCACCACTTTAGATGGGGCTCCAATCGTTGTGATTCGTTTGGGGAAGGTTTAGTAGAAATCTTGGATGATTTAGACCTTTGCATCTTAAATGATGGTAGTCCTACTCGTAGATCCCTTCCAGGACAGCAAAAGAGTTGTGTAGACCTCACATTCTGTTCAGTAGAGTTGGCGGCATCAATTCATTGGGAATGTACTACTCTGACGCATGGTAGCGACCATTACCCCATTGTTGTAACTTTAATTAATAAAACTTATTTAGAGAAAACGTCTCCTCCACTATTGAAGTACAACTTGTCCAAACCTGATTGGTCGAGGTTTGCATCTTTACTGGAGGAGAAAATTAGTGTGCTTCCAAATTTAACTTCAAGTTTCCAAGATTCTTCTGGTCACTGCCATGCTAAGAGCTGTTACGATGGCTTTATCTCGGCCATTACCTCAAGCGCAGACTCTACATTTCCGTTGCGTAACTGTGCCAGAAATAAAATCCCGTCACCCCCGTGGTGGGATCAAGAATGCACATCGGTTATTAAAGAAAGAAAAGAGACCGAAAAACAGTACAATGATGCGATGAATAGCGACAATCTTATACGGTACAGACGAGTGTTAGCTCAATCTCGGCGGCTTCTTCGCAAGAAGAAACGTCGCGGTTGGGTTAAGTTTTGCACTTCTCTATCCCCTTCCACTCCCATTTCAGCAGTTTGGAAGAGCATTAATCGTTTCAGGCGAGGCTGCTCCCCATCTATCTCTTCCCCTATCTCGAGAGAAACTGCTGAATCCTTTTTCGACAAAATTGCTCCAGCCTATGTTCCTTCTTCCTCAGAACTTCTGCTCCCGTCTGTAAATATTGTGGATGATCCTATGAATGAACCATTTTCGTTGGAGGAACTTGATGCGGTATTACGTCATGTTAGGGATTCCGCCCCTGGCATAGACGGCATACCGTATTCATTTGCAGTTCATTTTGGTTTTGAAGCAAAAAAATATTTTTTAGGAATAATAAATTATTGCTATCAATTTGGTTGGGTTCCTGAACAGTGGAAAGCTCAGATAGTAATTCCCCTTTTGAAGCCCGGCAAGACTGCTGATGATCCGAATGGCCTTAGACCAATTGCTTTGTCCTCAGTGTTGGCCAAGATATTGGAACATTTAATTAAAAACAGACTTGAGTGGTTGGTGGAGTCTAGGGATCTACTGCCGAGTAGTCAGTTTGGCTTTAGAAAGGGGCTTAGCACCATGGACAGTGTGGCAATTTTGGTTACTGATATCCGTACAGCCTTTTCCAAAAATGAATCCGCTGTAGCCACTTTCCTTGACATCTCTTCCGCATACGACAGCGTCCTTCTTCCTGTTCTCAGGCAAAAATTGCAACAGCTGAGGATTCCGGGTAAGATGGTACAATGTATATGCGCACTCCTCATGTCTCGCTCTTTGATGCTCAGAGTGCAGGGGGAGGTATTTGAGGTGAGACAGACGTGGAAGGGCCTTCCCCAAGGCTCAGTTCTAAGCCCTCTACTATACAACCTGTATACAGCAGACATTGGCTCCTGCCTTAATTCTGACTGCCACCTTTTACAGTACGCTGACGATCTAGTGTTGTATGTAGTAAATCCATCTATTACGGACGCTGCCTCATCTCTCTGTCTCTCCCTGGACTCTCTGCACACATGGCTTTTGGACCATGGTCTCTCGTTATCCGCCCCAAAAAGCTCGGTAGTGATTTTTTCCCGAAAACTACTGATCCCTCAGGTCTCAGTTAACATTCAAGGACAAGATATCCCCATAGGCAACAAAACAAAATTTTTAGGCGTTTTCTTAGACTCAAAATTATCCGGGATTCACCACTTTAATTACTTGATCAAAAGATGCGAAAGAGCAATCTCCATCTTGAAAGCTCTCGCTGGTGTCTGGTGGGGGGCCCACCCCTTCACTATGAAACTGGTCTACAACGCCTTAGTCCGTAGTATCCTGGACTATGGGTCACACCTGGTGATTCCAAGCAACAAAGGTGCCTTGGCCGGTTTAGATAGGATTCAGTCTCAATGCCTTCGAATCATCTCAGGTTGCATGAAGTCGTCGCCTATTAACGCCTTGCAGGTCGAATGCGCTGAACCCCCCCTAGCCCTAAGACGTCAGTACCTCGCTTCCCGTTTCCTATCCAGGGTTATACCCAAGTCATCTCACCCCCTCATCCCAAAACTCAGAGAGCTTGACACTCTTTGTCACAGCTCCAAATATTGGGAACACAAAGAAATTCCCCTATTCCTAAAAGCATATCGGTTTTTTCAACATTTAGAATCCCCCATTGCTCCACATCCCAGACTTCCTCTATTTAATTACCCTTATGAAGTACTTTGCTTCACCCCTAAAATATTTTATAACATTGGCATATCCAAAAACTCCCCGTCTGCAAATTCGGCCTTTAATGCGGTTTTGGGTGAACGATGGATTGGGTTTCAAAAGTTCTTCACGGATGCTTCCAAATCAAATGGTGGCTGTACTGGAGCCGCGGTTTACTATCAGAACTCTAAAATAATTTTGAAATTCAGATGTCCGAAGGAGTCTTCAGTATTTACAGGCGAGTGTGTGGCACTATTGGAAGCTTGTCGTTTTATAGAGTCCCATGAGATTAGCTATGGAGTTATATTTACTGACTCCCTTAGCTGTCTCCAAGCCCTATCCCAGAATCCCTTTAGAACTAAACTCCACTGTCCTATTGTCCTGGATATTAAAAAGTCCCTTTTCTCCTGCACTAGGCAAGAGAAAGAAGTACACTTAGTCTGGATCCCTAGCCACTGCGGTATAGCGGGCAATGAATGTGCCGATGCATTGGCCAAAGATGCGTGTTCATCTGAGTCCGCTGACCTTGCACACTTCTCCCTTCAAGGGCATGACCTGCTAAACCTCCCCAAATTGAGTCTTGAGACCTCGTGGCAGGAATGGTGGAACATCTCAGGCAAAAAGAAGGGTAGCTCTTATTTCGCCATTCAACCGGTTGTAAAACCAAAACCGTGGTTTTCCAATTTCAAAAAATACCCTAAACGCGTAATCTCAGTCCTGTGCAGAATACGGTTAGGTCACTGCTGTACACCGGTCTTTCTGCGCAAAATTCGGGTGCAGGATTCATCCCTCTGCGAGTGTGGTCTGGATGAAGGTACCCTGGACCATATATTTTTTGACTGTCCTATCAACTCATCCTTTGATTTATATGGTCGTCTCCAAAAACTTAAAATCCCTCTCCCGACTAATTTCCGTTCCCTCCTATCCCACTCCTGTCCAGAACTGCTCCAGATGCTGTTGATGTTTATTAATCAAAACAATATTAAATTATAAACTGTGGCCTATATTTAGGCCACAGTTTGTATGGTTGTGGTATATATTTTATGTTATGTGTTACTAACATTTTGTTGTTGTTTTTATATATGTAAATGTATTTCTGTTTGTTTCAGTGTCGTCCTACTAACACATTAAGTTACACAAGATCGGCCACAGCACCATCTTAAATCAATATATATATATATTTTTTTATTTATTTTTTTAATTGTAAGCACTTCTTGCTTCTCATTTCACTTGTCATTGGCAGAATCGTCGAAGTTGACATCGACACGGATTGCCATATACAAAAATAGAATAGAATAGAATAGAATATGATATAAATAAATATTTTCTTGAGGGTAAAATAAGATTGAAACAGAAAACGTGAACTAAAACAGCAAGAGAGACATTGAGTTACATTATATGAACCAAAATATCAAAATAAGCAAAAGGAAAGAATATTTGAATATGCACTGTGAAGAAATTATAGAAGTGAGTATGTTTAGGTGATAGTTACATATTATCCAGTTGTCCGGTGCCACTATTGAAATGCCAGTCGTCACATACCTAATATAGAAATGGTTTCAGGTCAACCGGTCGAGGATGCATCAGATTTCGCCGGGTACTTCTCCAGAAGCGGTTTCAGTTCCTCCATAGACGAAATCCTATGACGGGTCCCATCAGAAGTCCTGACGACAATCACACCGTCCTGCGACCAACATGACCGCATTCCGAAGTGCTGCCTGGCCTTGGTGAAGATGGACTGCCTGGTCTTCGTCAAGAACTCCTTCACCGAGATTTTAGTCCCCTTCAGGCCAGTTTTCGCCTTCCATATTGCTGACCTGACATCCAGACCAGAAAACCTTACAAGGATAGGCCTCGGGTGATCCTTACTAGGACTACCCAGCCGATGTGCCACTCTTATATTTGTGACTGCAATGTTTTTGAGAGCCAGTTTGCCATTAACTATGCTCAGTATAGTGGCAGTGCAGTCCTCGGTATCAGCTTCGGGAACTCCTTGGAAGATTAGAGCCTTCTTCCGGTGCCTCATCTCCAGACCATCAATATGTAGAAGGCACTCAGCAATTTGTTTCCTGAGCAATCCAAGAACACTGTAGATGAGCTCTCTAAATGCCCGGAACTCTTCTGCAACCTTAGCCACAGTATCCTTAGCGGGCCCAGCAGCCTGAATTTGAGCGCCAAGTTCATCCATCTTCCTGGTGAAGTTCTCCTCAAGACTCTTCTGAATAGTTAAGATCTCCGAAAGCTGTGACATCTTGTATACTTTGATATTGTGCCTTATGGTAGTGAAATTAATTTAGTGTTGTTTGGTGATGTGGCGGGTGGTTCCAAAATGTGTGTTCAATTATTACATTGACTACTGTAAGTATTATCAAACACAGATGTAACAATTTTACACAGAAACTATTGTAAATACTATTAAATATTAATTTTAAAAGCTCAGAGACTCTGAGAAATGTTTTGACTTTTTGGACACCTACCCCCAAAAAAACCAATTTCAACCAAATTTTTTACCAATTTCAATATAATTGCGATTTAATTTTTTGGCTTGACGAAACATATTTTAGACATGACTAACAACCAGAAGAACTTGTAATTAAAAGTATAATAAAGATTGGAAAAGTCGTTCTATTTTCTGCAAATACTTATATTTATATACAGAAATAATATAGGCTACCTAGATTACTATAATAAAGTAGAATAAAACAATGCCTGCATAATAAGCTTGAGACAGATCCAACCCCGCTCTGGATTCATTGTTAGTTATGCTTTATTACGTGGGCTGCATACCTGGGACTTATTACTAGAACTTACGTAAAAAATAAAAGGAGTGAGCAATCTAATGTATGTTTTGTGGTAAGAAAGTTATTCAATCTACGATAACAATTATTTTTTTTTAAATATTGCTAGTAAAATGTTTAATAAAAACGTATGATATAATATTTGGTAAGGAAAAGGCAATTGAGAGTATAGTGTAGCCAAATAAGTTCAGTCCAGTTTACCTTAGCTTATCACTTATAGCTATTTTCCCGGGGTTTCAACCGAACCCGGGGAACTTCTTCCCGTACCCGGATAAAATATAGCCTTAAGTTTACCAGGGACAAGGTAGCTTCCGAATAGCGCAACAAATAATCAAAACTTTCATCTTAATACCGTTAATGTAGATAAACCATCATAACAATTTGCAATAAAAAGTTATTTAATTTTTAATTAATTTTTTAAATTAAAAATTAAATAATTTTAATTTTTAACACACTGTGAATCTTTACCTGTTCAACAACAATAGACTGAGCAGTGGGAGCGCTCCTAGTGACTGTCAGGACTGGGAAGCCGCCCTGGTTCACCCAGCGCTGCATGATGGTGTTCACTGGGAAGCCGATGCTATGGGAAGACTGGTCTAGAGCCTGCTGGAGAGCAGCGTAGAGGTTCAGGGGTGAGGCTGCGTCACGGGTGCTGGGAGAAAATTAGAAATGAGTCAGGTGTTTTTAGTAGTTCCTGTATTGAATGTTAAGTTTAGTTCTTCTGTATTGGTTTTATTTTTACTCTATTACTTATTCTATTTATTTGCAAAATGAGTTGAGTTGAGATGGTAGTATACGAATGCGGAAGATGCTTATTCCCAATTTTTTTTTGTGATTGAATAGTTATATAATAGTAGTGAGTAGTAATATAATAGTTATCCATCAGAAAAGGCAGTCCCATATTATTAAATCAAATTAATATCTTTTTTATGTTTTTTGTTTTTTATATATATTATTTATTTTCAGTTTGTTATATAGTCTACACAACACCTAGAATTTGGTCTGCTTTAGTAACTTACTTGTTGCGTATGTAAATGACAAGACCCTGTCTGAATACTTCGGGAGTGAGGAAGTGCTGCATCATGCGAATCACGGAACCAGCTGTGGGAGCAAAATGCCTATTAGGTATAGCCATATCATCATGCCTAGTTACAAACGTAAAATTTTGAGACGTTATGGTGTTTCACCGAAGTGTGCCACTGTGGCACAGTGTACAGCACTAAGATTTCTGCTGGTAGATTCACCTAAGCAAACTGAAAGTATTGTAAGCCCTTTTTGTTCATGATATGCAAAACAAAACTGATCTCTTTGCAGTGCGCGCACAAATAAATGTTGGCCAACAAAATGTGTGCAAAGCATTTTCATAAAGATAAATAAAATAACTTAGCACCCATGTTTAGGATCGTCACCGTAGCCTCTAAAGCGGTCCAGACCTTTAAAGACATGTCATTTTAAAATCTTTGAATAGTCTGGATTTGAGTAGACTATTTCCATTTATGCAGCCATGTATCCCAACTTAATCGAGTCGTATTGGCATCTCATTTCTCTACACATCAAATTGACATATCCAATATCAAGAACGCCAATATTTAAATGTAACTGCAAGATGATAAGCCGATGAAACTTTTGAAAGCTCGCTATGAAACATCATACAAATAATATTTTTTGGTGTTAAATGATATTAACATCAAGTTAATATTTGGTACTTGTTAAATCGAAACTTCATGATCTGACTATAATGAACACTTAAAAGGTTGAAAGCCGAATAAAATCTTGACCCTTATTACCTGGCATTACTTACTAATGGAATTAAAAACCTACTGGTTTTGTAAAGTCGGACAAAAATGGAGCAGTGTTCTCTCTCAATCTAATTGCTGGAATATTTTCAATTCAGTTCAATTAAATTCAATTCAATGTATTTATTTGTGAGCATAGGTATACAAGCTGTTGATTTGCATCCGTGCCATATTCAAGGAGGTAATTATGCTAATGATTCTCGACCCAAATCAATAAAAAAATCGGTACGTAATTTTTTTTCTTTAATTTTTTTTCGGAATTCCGTAAATGTCATTTAGCCTTATTTAAACTTGGCGCGTATGTTACTGGCGTTAAAATTGGGCTGCACCCTCACACAAACGCAAACACAAAGCATACGCAACGATTACTCATAAATTTCATTCATAAAATTGGATTACTTCGGAAATACCACGACATTACAATGACAAAAAAAGCAGTGCATATTGGTTATTTCCCGTCTACTGTAATTCCAATCGATTATTTACGTATTGTATGTCCTCCTCCTGAACTATGGCACAAATGCAAATCAACACCTTGTATATTTCTATCTAAACACTCATTTAAATGAGGTGTATAACCAAGTAAGTACAAAAAACATCTCCCTAGCCTTTTCTCCATGTTGAGGACCGCTTCTAGTCCAACCAAGTGCAATAAAATATCCTTAAATCGTCATGACGTCAGACCAAATAATACAAGTAGATTTTCTAAAACATTTTCTATATCATAAAAACAAGGTAAGATTATTGTACCATTATAACGAACAGTTTCAAAATGAGTTTCACATGTCAGTTGTTCAGATAACTCACATTCGATATTGTTATGATAAACTTCTCTATCGTAGTTTCTCGGTTCTGATAACGAGTGTGTTTCGCGAAAATATATCATGTTGGGGCCATAGAGTTAGCGATTGTGAAATAAGACGAGAAATTACTATATATATTTTTTAATCATCATCATTTTCCTAGCCTTTTCTTAACTATGTCGGCTTCCAATCGGAAGCTTATTGTTTAATATTTTATTTTTAAATGGCCTTACCAAATTATTTTCCTAAATAACAGATCAATAAATGCTACAAAGTATCGCTCTTTCTTTAATACGCCTATTTTTTTTAAGTACCTACTCACTAGCCTACGTACTAAAAAACGATAAGAGAAATCCCTCGCGAGATAAAACTACCTATTAAGATTTTAATTTATTGCTGAAAAACCCATATCTATATCTAAGAAATAAATCGAGATCCTGCTCTCTGATTTTATGGCCTAATCGATTCCAATGCGAATTGACGCGAATTCTTCGTCACTCGAGATTAGACGCATGATTTATCTCGCACGTAAAATACGAGTACTAACAGAAACGGAACTACATAGCTGACAGATGCGCAATGAAACAAAAGAGAATCGCATGAATGACAAAAAACATAAAACGAAGAAATTATTCACCATCCATCATCATGGTGTATTGAGGAAAAAGGAATACCATTTATCTAAGCAGATTATTTACGGTGGGTTTCTAAGACCGATCATCATCATCCTCCGAGCCTTTTTCCCAATCATGTTGGGGTCGGCTTCCAGTCTAACCGGATTCAGCTGAGTACCAGTGCTTTACAAGAAGCGACTTCCTATCTGACCTCCTCAACCCAGTTACCCGGGCAACCCGATACCCTTGGTTAGACTAGTGTCAGACTTACTGGCTTCTGACTACCCGTAACGACTGCCAACCCAACTAACATGGGTTTCTAAGACCGATGTATCCATTAATTTGCGAGTGGAGGTTGAAATTTGACATAATTTATCACTATTAAATTTTGATCAACAGTGCCAAAATTAAATCTCTAATCGAAAATGAACGGATAGAACGATTATAAAAATCTACTTTTAGAGAGACTTAGTAACTTATCATCTACAGTTCTACACAAACCAGTCGGAACTTGTTAAAGTACTGATAAGTTATTAAGTACCTATGAATAGTTTCGACCATAAAACAAAATATACATTTTCCAGAAAAATCTACTTCAAACTGAGAATAAGTCAGAGGTTAAAAGTTTGATTAGAAATTGGAAACCCTTGACTGTTTATTCCAATGCAATATGAGAAGGTCCCTATCCATTTGGCCCCTTCGTATCCATATACAGGCCTCTATATTAATTCAAGGTTCCATACTTCAGCCACAATACTCACATTTCTGGTAAGCAACAGCGTTGAAAGTCCCAAGGATCTGAGAAGGCGTGTACACCTCATGCGTCATAGGGTTCACGCTGGCAACAGCATCAGATTGGAACACATTCTGCAGGGCCAGCACAAACTGGTCCATCATACGCCATTCTGGTCTCACCTGGAGTATTGGGTATTGTATCATTTGTCTACCAAGAAGATTTTGTAGAAGACGAAGTTATGCCAGCCATACACGTTACGGTCTTCAGGAGAGGCAATCTGTGCAGATAACCGAACAATGATAGCGTTCAAAAAACTGCACAGGTCTATACCCACACACATTCCGGTCCACTTGCGTAGGCATGCCTATACAGATAGATCTCTTTGGCCGACCGTAGCGTGTATGGCCGGCATTAGATTGTTAAGTAAAATTATATATTTTCTGACAGGAAATATTCTTTGGTTGTTCTGTCTTACTACTAAAAAACACTAAAATGTAAAAAATACGTTAAAAGATAATTTCAAATTATTCAAATAAACTAAGTTATATATCTTTATCTCACTTAAAAAATACATAATACAGGTAAACTAACCAAATCAGTAGCAAAATTCTCGAAGAAGTTAGCAAAACCTTCGTTGAGCCACGTGTAGGTCCAGGACAGAGGCCCCACTTCGTTGCCGAACCACTGGTGAACATTCTCGTGGCAGATGATCCTGCCTACATTCTGTCTGACTGCTGTTGTTGTCACTCCGTCTGTTACTAGGAGTGCTACTTCTCTGTAGAATGAAGAGTATTTTATTATTGTTTATTTAGTTTCATACATAGCTATCGAAGGAATCGTCTATAACACTACTTTTTAAAGAGTGTCTCCAAAAGACCTATTCCTTGAATTCGCATACTTAAAACTTAATGTTTGATACTCATATTGATTGTTGATGACTCAATGAATAACCTCAAGATGTATTCATAAATGTGCGAGACACCATCAATTCGTATTATATACCTACAAAAGCCTTTATTAAAGACCCTTATTTAAAGAATACCAACTTTCTGAATTCAAGGAAGCAATAACCCTCATGACGATACTGGTAAAGTAGCGATTTTTTGGCTTTATCTCTCTCTCAGAATAGAATGACTCCACAGTCAGAGTATAATATGAAAAGCAAACGCTGACCTACAGTATACATACAAACAGACAGACAGCTATATTTCCTATCCTGACTTGCAGATAGGTTTTACGAGCGGCTTATGAAACACTCAACTGGATTTCTACTCAGTATTTATGGAATAAATAAGTTTATTGCTGTTCCTTCTCAAGTTAGTGGCACTTCGGGAGCATTAACTGCTCTTAATGTCAACAATGCTGTGAGATTAGAAAGGATTTCTTTGAAATTTTAGGAAAATCCAGGAAATCCGAATAGCTTAGGAAAGATTTTTGTAAATTTTATAGTATAGAGATGCTTTGACGCCTTGACTGCTAGCTCAGCTAATTTATATTTAGCTTAGATATTATTATTTCAGGGGATATTCGCACTTATAAGTATCTCTTTTGCCTGTTTGCCCATCATAATCTAAATCTCGAACCTCCATGTTCTTAATTATCTGGATACAAAAATGCAGTTTCGAATTGGAAAAGGAAAAAAATGTTTTTTTTTATACATGCTTATGCTGATCGAACACAGCTCAATATCATAAAGATAAAATAATGACCGAATAAAATAAATCCTTGAATTTATTTGTTTGAGATAAGCGTCAGTTTTCATGTCCATGATACTTGTACCAACTGCTCGCTTATGACGTTTTAGGATGACTATTGACAGACGATAAGATGCCATAAACTGGTAGTATTTATGTCCTATAATAAAATATTTTCTCCTCTGCTTCGTAAGTACATTAACACTTATTTTATTGCCGTTTTTACGGATCCCAGGAATTATATGCCATTGAAATATGAACCACATCTTCTGTGCAATAAAGTTCAAAATAGCACATTTTCAAAGATCCATTTTCGTTCTTATTAATTTTGTACAAAGTAATGAAAGTATAAGAACAATAAATAAGCAATATCAGATGTTTAATATCCTGATATTAAGAGCTTTTGCTGAAGAATTTTCGCATGACATATCGTTTAAAATTAATGAAATAAAAAATTCTAATGCTTTTCTATTGTTTCAGATGTAATTAATCCAGTTTCAGTCATATGTTTTCCTTATATTTGTTTTTGTATTTTAGTCTTATTATTGCAACAGGGCGCTCTAAGGAAAATGCTAACAAGGATTTTCCGTATTAGAATTTCTCAGTATCAGCTCTGGTTGTTGCTTTTGGGTCTACTCCTTGTTTTTTTTTTTTTTTTTTTTTTTTTTTTTTTTTTTTTTTTTTTTTTTTTTTTTTTTTTTTTTTTACCTACTTACTGTAACTATCAGCATCCCCTACTAATTCTTCCAAAGTAAGTAAGTACAAACCTGTAGATAACCAGACCCCAATTCTCCATAGCTCCCGCGGCAAAATCAGGAACCGCCACCTTATCCATCTTCGGGAACTCATAGTTGAACTCAGTGTATTTCTCCAGGGCTGCCATATTCTGCTGTCCAAAGGTCAGGGCGAACTCAGCAGTGTTCTGAGTACCAGGTCTGGAGTAGACCCTGAAGGGGATGCGGTAGAGGGGGTTCACGTTATTTTCAATGGCAACAAAGTTGGACACCAGGTAGGCGATGAGATATGTGGACATGATGAGGGTGTCTTGGAATTCGTGCTTCACGAAACCGGCTACGTCTTCTCTGTAACAAAAATTTGAATATCAAGACTTGACAGAAACAATTTTGACAGAAAGATTTTCTCACCTCACCTCACTCATTGAGGACCCACATGACTCAGCTCTATAGAGAACCTACACAGGACTACTAAAATCCTTATAGCTTATCTTTGAACTAAACTTTTTCCTCAATATTTACCAAAACCAAAAAATTGAATTTTATACGTTTTATTTTTAATTTATCCCACGATGCTCCAAAATGCTGGGCAAAGAACTTATAAAAAAAATATAGAATTAGATAATATTTTACATTAAAAATGTCTGAGAAAGCTCCATGTTCTTGGGACTGTATCATGTAATTCTTAAAAGTGCTGTTTTTCAGCCCACTTTAACTAAACGATTTTTGATTGACTTACTTGAGCAGATCAGTCCTCAAAGGCATGTTACTCCTGACGACGGTGTAAGAAGCTGGTGCATAGATAGTGGTTCTGAAGACGGCCTTGAGAGCCGGTTCATCATAGCAAGGGAACGCGCGACGAGCAAACGTAGGCTGCAGTTGTGATGTGATCAGTCTCCTGTAATTTCCAAATGGGGTTAGAACCTACAAATAGAACTTTAAGGGTGTTAGCATAAGGATCAAAATTGAATGTGTTTTGGGGTGTTTTTTGGTTTTGATTTTATTTGCATTATCTTCTATCGTATGTAAAGGTTTTGTATTAAACAGGACTTTAAAGGTGTAAGCATAAGGATCAAAATTGAATGTGTTTTAGGGTTTTTTTGGTTTGTGATTGTATTTGCATCATCTTCTGTAGTATAAAAGTTTTGTATGTGTGAGTTATCGTCTAGTATAGAGGTAATCAAAGCATGTTTTACCGCTAAAAGTTTTGTTACTTTGCGGGGAATGATAAATTGATGAATTCTACGATTCTACATTTTTTGACTAGTGTATATTTTTGAAACGAGTGAATATATACTGTAAATGGATATGTTAGAGGAGATTAAAGGACGCATGAAACTAGAGGGGACTGAAAGGTGACTTAATAAAAAACTGAAAATAAACATATTTTGAAACCAAAAGTTAAATATTTTTATGGAAGAACAAGTTGCAGATACTAAATAAAACATAAGACTAGCAGAATGTATTATTAACAGAATTGTAACAAAGAAAATACGTGATACTTATATATAGCTGAAAACCCAATTTTGTTTTCTTAAAATATTGCAAAGCTCAGCGTTATTTAGAAACAGAAACTGCACAATGTGAATAATGCATTATGTATGAGAGGTCGCACACAACTTTTATTATATTTTCTTTGTGAACTTTATTTTTGATGAAATCTTACATAGACTTCTATTTGGGGTTTTTCGACAGGTTCCAAATTAAGAAAAAAATGCTTTGTTTGTTTGTTATTGAGTGCAAAAGTGACCCACATTTAAATTTTAATAAAAATACAAAACTACAAAAAGTGTACTAGACATAACGTAGTTAAACAATATAAAAGATTAATGTCAGATACCAAATCATGTAAGTTAAGTCTGCATATAAAACAACTGCCGATGGTATGGTATGACTAAAAACTGTTACCACATTTAGTTATTTTAATGAGTACAAACAAAAATGCTTGAACCTCAACCAAAAGCATTAATCATCAAAAAATACTTACTGCTCTTGACCGTTGTTTTCATATTTCGATAAGTAAATACCGAACATATTTTCAGCGTAGTGCCCAACGTATTCAATCTCTATAGTGTGCGGTTGGAGGATTGTCATAGTTTGGTTCAAATTAATTCTTAGCAAATGAGTGTCATCAGTGGCCAATGTGGAGGAAGCGTATATATTGACATTTGGAACCCTGTCACTGTAAACTCGAATGGTATCGGCGTTTACTTCCATAGCCATGGCATGAAGAACAATTTGATTGGTGGTTGTTTTAGGCAGGATACGGATGGAGACGATTCCTCTGAAGTTCTCCTCATTGTCAGGGTTGAGGAAGAGCCTGACATCATAGAAGGTTGGGACGGTGTCGGAGGGTAGGACGTAGGTGGCCGCTAAGTTTCTATTATCCACTACCGGGGCTGTGAGAGGTCCGGCGAGCGCCGAGCCCAAGAGGGTGAGTAGTGCCAGTAAATACATTTCTGGAAAGGAAAAAATATATATAAGTTAGTTTACATGTCATCCATCTGCGTAGTCCTCTTTTTGTGGTCCGCTTCTAGTCTAGTTGTAGCTGGCAAGCAAAATTTCATTTTTATTAAGAAAATATCAGATTTTAAAATAGAACGTATGCAAGTTGAAATAAAGATACTTCGAAGACTCCACAATTTAGCAATATATCTGTAACAAAACGGTAAATCCAGAATGATTCATACGAGCCGGAAATCGCTGTCTACCCCAAAACTGTTTTATAAAGATAAGAAACAAACATAAAATCACACTACCACTCTTAACAAAACCAACATCATATTCAAAAATAACAATCTCCCAATCATAAAATATTCCTCTCAACATACGTAACTGAAATTCACCATTCTACTGCACCTATCTCAAAACCGGTTCAATCCAGCTGCATATATTATTATTTCAAAGTGTTTGTTAGTAACACCGTCACGTCCCAGGGGAGTGCACCTCCGAATTTGCATTGATGATGTCTCCAAGTAGTTAGCTCTTGGTGAATGTGGAAGGAGTCACGTGACTTGAAATTTGTGTAACGAGTAGTAGGTAGTAGGTGTTACTAGGAGTTTTCCTCGTATGAGGATAGACTTAATTCATTCGCCTGTATAAAACTATTTTACAAACATGGCAAATTCAAATCATTTCTGCAAAATTTTCTTAGGGACTTAGATATTGTCCTTTGTGAAACCACTAGTAGGTACTTACTGCTTGCATGTAATGTACTAGGGGTTATCCGTGGTGTTTTTCGTATAGAGCTGGATTTCATGTGTAAAACTATGTTACAAGTTAGACAATTCACTGGTATAATAAATCAGAATTGCTCGTTTAATTAAAAGACAAATGGACGTGAGACCGCACGTTTGTAGTCTCCTGCGTTTTTACGATGACATGACTTCTTAAAGGCCACGGTATGGAGAATTGAATTGAACCATGGCCTTCTCCATAGATCGATTGCGTGAGGATGCATCAGACATCAGTAGCGTTAAATAGTTTATCAAAATGGAAGTAAAATCGAGAAGTAAATGATTTTAAAGTAAAATCGTTGCTTAACTTGACCTATTAATGGTGATTTTGCTTAATTTGTAATCAATAATGTACCTACGTATTAAAGATTGTTTATCTTGTAATGCGATTACCTCAATCTATGTAAATCTTTAATCATGGGAATCATCATCATCATCAGCCTATAGCAGTCCACTGCTGGACATAGGCCTCTCCAAGTGCACGCCACTGAGATCGATTTTTAATCATGGGAATAATTTGAATTAATTAGAATATGTCTAGTATAATATGTCTTTTGTCTTTAAGATATTGGAGTCTAATAATAAAAATACAACGTTTAAAAGATTAATTGAAAAAATAAAAATAAAACTTTAAAACGTTTAAAAGATATTTTTATGCTTCCAATTCAACTAAAATTGTTGTAATAATAGTTTTAGCAAAGTTCGTTTAAAAATTGCAACTACTATTATTTTTTGTTGGTATTTTGATGCTACAATAAAAAGTTACACGAGAAGTTAAAACCAAACCGAAAGTTTGAATCCACATCTTTCTCTAAGAAAATATCCGATACCGATATTTCGTAGGCACACTAATCTAGCATTGTACAGTTTGACATAGATTATCGCGATAAGCTACAAGACGGCGCATACTTACCTCGATATCGAATATCGAAATACATCGATAAGATACAAAACTATCCACTTGAAGCCACTCAATACAGTTACACAATCGATTTGGGAATTCAGTCTAAATACCATAATAATTTGGGAAAATGTGAGCCAATTAAAAGTTGTAAAACCTGATGATTTGAGGAAAATTGGTAAAGATTAAGTTTTATTAGTCTTTATGATAACGATCGTCTGGGAAAGTGTGGCATTGTCTGTGCCTATTTTTGGCACAAGGTAATTAGGTTTTTTTCGAGGTATTTTCGCAAACACAATATTCGCTGCGTAAAATATTTCGAGCGTAATACATAATCTTTCAACAATCATACCCAACACATATATAATTGAGAAAATCTAAATTCGCCGGGATCTTTAATTTTTATGTTCACTTTACTTATTTTTACACTTTTTTATATTTTAGCAAGTTACTAGTTAAAATTCGTTAAATGGCTGTCATTGTATTTTCAGATTACATAGGTGCTTTTCACATAAGATTCAATAACAACCGTGATGGCTTAAGATGCTAGACATGGAGGTTTTTGCTGTCACGTAGACGTAGATACTCGTTATTCACTTAACTAAAGAAACTGGGGTCTACGCAGAAGTAACTCTGTGACAGTTCATCTTTCACGCCAAAACGGTAGAAATGCTTGGGGCTCGACCATTTCTACACTTTCAAAGCAACCTAAGTTTTTACTTAGGTTTCTTTTTATAAGGGGGTGAGAATTAGTTCCAACTGGACGCAGATGTAGCCGAAGACAATAGATAGAAAATTATAAAATGATATAAACAAATATGTGTACTATAGGATTGGATTGTTAACGGAGGACTTTCAAACATCCCTGTTGTCAGGAAAACATATTATGAAATGACCGAAAATAATGAAACGATTCGCAAATGCATAGGTATCTGCATCTGTGTTAACTAAATAAACATAGTAAGTCGATAACATCAATGTTAAGATAACGTTCTTCTTAGCTTTTGATCTGTTATCATGCTTGAAGATAGGAAACTGCTGATGAAGTCATAGTAACGCCATCTGTGCGCATTTAGGGAAACAACTCTTTGTACCAGATGTGTTTGTAAATGTCTGTTTTTCCAAGGGATAAATAAATACTTTATGAAATATTTTACTATTATATCCCTGGATACTTTTATTATCCCCTATGAAAATATGAAAATTGATGAAAGCTTTACTGCTTGTGAATGGGTTTTTACTTGATGATTACATAGAGAAAAACAGAAGTATGTTTTGCAATATTCAAAGTTATTTTAATGTCCCTGTAATAATAGAGATGCGAAGCAATCGACTAAAGTTACAAGAATAGGTACCTACTTTAAAATTAAGATATAAGTAGCATCAGGGGTATCAGGGGTATCAGGGGTATCAGGTTGCCCGGGTAACTGGGTTGAGGTCAGATAGGTAGTCGCTTCTTGTAAAGCACTGGTACTCAGCTGAATCCGGTTAGACTGGAAGCCGACCCCAACAAGGTTGGAAAAAAGGCTCGGAGGATGATGATGAGTAGCATCAGATGTACCAATAAAGTACAAGTGCACCGATAACAGTAACGTCCGTTTTTCTTAAAACAATACTTATTGTAAAAATAAACAGTTTTTTAAAGAAAACTGACGTTTAAGCTGTCGGTAACTTGAGCCTAATAACTATATTGATGTAAAATATACATCGTCACCCAAACTCGTGAATATTTAGTGTTTATCTTCATTCATGTTATCCTAATTTACGATAATGATTACAAAAATTGTCTGCGGACTATCGTTATTATCTTTATGAAAATTATTGATAACGTATCTAAATAATGGATGTTTTATTCAAATACGTAAGTACAAATAGCGGAATAGGTAATTTGGCTAAATCATCTGCCTATTCCCAACTGTTTTGTCTTCATCGAAATATGGGAATCCATAAAAGTACTCCCTGCAATTTTGTAAAAGTTCACCGCGTTTCTTTTTAAAACAATGCTACAATTGAAAAGGTCATCATCATTATCCTATTTTTATTTGGGATCGGTGCAGCATGTTCTATCTGCCGACATCTCGTAAGAAATATTATTTTTTGTCATATCGAATTTTACACAAACCATCTATCGCCTCCAACAGGTATCTGTGGAGATCTAAGGGGGAGGTCTATGTTCAGCAGTAGACGTCCTATGGCTGAGATGATGGTGATGATGATTTATCGTTTCTTTAGTCACCTTCTTCTACTATATCCATCAACATTAATGGTCACAACATAATCCTCATTCCTCCGCTACTGCATAACATGATACCAATCTAAAAGTTTTTCCGTTTTCCTCTGTTTTGTATATATGTACTTAAACACACCGAAGCAAAGATATACCGATAGCCACAAAATGGTAATAAGAGACAAGGCGTATAACAATATAAGCTCTAACACTTCTCAGACAGGCAGATGTATTTTAAAGCATCGTCCAAAAATATGAATGTCTCGTGGAATTTTGAAACTATTTCATTTATGAACCTACTAGCTGGTGCCCGCGACTTCGTCTGCGCAGGTTTAGTATTTCGAACAATATGTTTACAAATTGTAGCCTATGTGTTATTCTGATGTATAAGCTATATTATTGTAAAGTTTCATTAAAATCCATTCAGTAGTTTTTGCGTGAAAGAGTAACAAACATCCATACATCCATACATACAAACTTTCGCGTTTATAATATTAGTAGGATATTTTTAAAGCCTATGTTACCACTTTCGGAAGAGCATTATTCATCTGAAACTGTAAATTTAATCGCTAAAATTTAATAACTAGTATTCTTCTGTAGGCCATAAAATTAAGGACCTTATCTGATACCTATATACAAATAAAAAAAAAATTCAAACTCACCTGTGTATTTACATGTACACTACTTAAGTAAAACTAAATAAATTGCCTAAATATACTGTGGAACGTGGATCTTTATCAAAACAATCAATTAATAAAAATTATTATCTTACATGATTAGTAGTCACATATTTTGATACTAATTTATGCTGCGGCAGTGCTTCTACATTTTGATATAGATAAAGAAGAGATTTAGAGGTCAGGTCTTGACTGATCAAAACTTCTATTATTTAAAAATAATGAAAATGTGATAACAATCTTTGTTTCTACTATTAAAATACAAATAATTTTTAAATCTCTCATTTGTGCAATTTTATGGCATACGCACGAGTTTTTTGTTTATAATACGCATCAATAAAATTATTTTAAAAATACTAACTAACTTTTAACACAAAAAATGGGATAACACTGTTTATGTAAATGGATCATTTCCATTTAATTTTTCTATATGGACATTCTCAACGCAAAAACATACAGGTAAGGTAAATTTATATATATATTTTTTAAATTAAATAGAAACATCCTTAAAAATAGTATTTAAAAGATTTCCCATTTTGTAAAAACCATGACAACAGGTGTCAGACATAATTATCTAAATTTTAATCTGAATAGATAGGTAAGACACGAATATCGACAAAATCTTCCATTTTCCCAAGATTCAGAATTTTTCCAAACAAAATATACCGCAGAATATTACAAAACTATCTGTATAAATATTATCGGCGGCATAATAAGGATTATCTTTATCTAAATGATTTTGATTATATAATGTTGGTTTATTTCTTTATTATAAGTAGGTGAATATTAAGTGTTTGATTATACTGGTACATTATAATATTCATTCAATAACACTTATTACATTATAAGTATCCAAATATGTAGTTCTCCATATATTTCACTAGTTGCACTAGTGGCTCCATCTAAAGGTCACTTTGGCTTAGATTGACCTCTGCTTAGTCATAGTATACGTTGGTAGATGTCGCTACTAGGATCGTTAGTAGTTATTAAATCTGGTCCCATATAAAACTTAGCTAATTTAAAAATGTCTTAAAAATATCTCATATAAAACTTAGCAAAGAACACATTTTTTTTATTTGGGAAAGAGGGACTTCCTAAATTGTTTAATATTCACACGCATGTTGATTATTTTCAAGATCTTAAGAAAATTCTTAAGCCAAATACGTCTACTTTTGACACTTTCAATAATTGATTGTTTTTGAAAACCAAAAAACTACTGGCTTTACATTACTTACTACAAATCCTGAATTCGCTTGTTTTCTGTGTCAGAGTGTCCCATCTTCGACCACTGAATTATTTATAAATAAAAATAATACTACGCGTAAAGACGTGTATATTGACTTACATCTTGTTCGTACGAATGAGCAAACCTTCGAAGGTATGTTTTACAAAATGATACATAACTGGCACGTTTTAAAACAATAGTATGATAAATAATGTATCTTAAGTGTGTTTCTACCGACTGTTATACAAAGTAATTTAGTATCAGTCTATAAACATAAGTTACAAAGTAAACGTGTCTCTTATTGCAGTTTATTATGATTCATTAATCATCATTATAAGTATCAATTATATCCTGTTACTGTTACAGCCTTTTTATCGCCCCACTGCTGGGCACAGGCCTCCTCTCACACGGAGAAGGATTGAGCATCAAATTATATAATTTTTTTCTTAATGCTGGGAAAGGGCCACCTTTTCAGTTTTCTATACGGTGGATAACTTAAAAAAAAACTGTCGCTTAAGAGTACTTGCACACTGCAAATTTTTAGTTGGCCGATAGTTTGTTCGTGCTTAAATCATTATGGAAAATAATAGTAGGATGCACATACCAACGACCAGGTATTTTGCGAGTATCAGACGGACTAAAAACCATGATTGAATTCACAATTTTCAAAAAATAAATAAAACAACAATGCAATGGGGGGCACTTAGTTACTTTCAAAAATAAGGAATAGTTTAACCATTTCTGTAACCTACACAATCGAATGGAGAACGTATCCCAATTTTAGGGGTCAGCGCATTTCTTCTTCCATACCCCTTCCATACACCTTCAATATCTGCCATCACTTCACAAGTAACATTCTTTCTAGCTGTTTCCAGTCACGTCGACTATTATATACTCAATCCATCCATCGTGTTGACATGACAATGACAAATGAATTTCGACGTTTCTCACGATATGTAAAATTTTCCCATATAGACGACCTCGATGGCGCAATGGTCACCATGCCGGACTGCTGAACTTAAGATCCCGGGTTTGATTCCCGGTTTGGTCGAAATTTGCGTGATTGTTGTCCGTGGACTCGGTGTTATAATATGTATGTATAAATGTCGAATATATGTAGCTCTATGTAGTTTAACAGTTTGACAACGTGTCCCGACATTACATTTAATATACTTTCGAGTAAAATCACAGCAACAAAACTGACGAAACTTACATAATTGGAAAATTGCCCACCATTTTGAATTCCTGTCCCTAAAGAGCACTTCCCATAGGATTATATTTAGCATTCGAAGCACGATCCTCATGTTATTTGTATTGCAACCATTGCTGAGACGAGGGTCGACACCTCAGCAAGATTTGACACGCTTAGAAACAGGGGAGGTACCACTTCCACAGAATGAAGAAGAATGAGCGGAGATGCCATAAAGCAGGTATAGTTATCGGCACGAATCATCACGGCACGAGCATCGCGTCATAGCCGTCACTCGGGATTGGTTCTTTGCTAATAAATCACTTCTGCGCAGATGTAGGTCAGAGCTCAAGATTCGTGCCGATAACCATAGGTCAGGCGAAATCTTCTAGGTTAAATTCAGATCAGTTACGAGTGAACTAATGAGGCGTTTGGATACTTTGGGACATCTGTCAATGATTCTGGTATAACAAAAAATGGTCAGGTCCAACGAAGGCGTACAAGGGTGAAAACAGTAACGTTCCTCGTCCCCCGCTTAATTGCATTTTGGCGCGCTACTTTCTTAGGCTATTTTCCGTTATGGCACCTCCGCTAGTCATTTTATTCTCCATGAGCACTTCTATTTTATTGGCTTTTATTGCTCACTCAATGCCTAAGGTGTGGTGAGAAATAGCATCATCTGTTTTGAGAGTCTTTTGTTTTTGTGAGATATTTGGTGGTTAGGAGGTATATGAAATGTTTCGTATGCTTATTTGGGCATGCAAAGATACTCACAGCAACATACATGCATGCCCTGTTTAAGTAAAAAAATATATATTATTTAAATATGAAACCTACCTATATAGCTATGTATGTTTGTTTCTCTTTCACGATTTTATGAAACACCAATACCTTAGCTCATATATCAGAATAACGTACAGGCTATTTTCGGAAAGTAGTTCTTGTTAAAGGCATCGCTACTGAAACTACATGACTGCGTTTCAACATACTTATGTACCTTTTATTCGTGCTTCCAATAGCGGAAACAAAAAATCACTGAAAAGTCAATATGGAGAAGTAATTGATAAAAATCCAATGCATGCCAATTTATTCGTTTCCAACCCAATTATATTGATTCAATAGGCTCAAATGACTTCATACAAAAATAATTGTGTTTCCATGCAATTTTTGTCATATTCAATTGGATTTTTTTGCTACTCAGAGGAAGATAGTGGTACAATAACAATGCTATAAGCAACAATATTGTTATGTACTCACCTCTAATTCAAGTAATTGTAATATTCGCCTATTAAATATTTTATTCATTCAACAATCTAAGGATAGGATTTCAAATACTACTGCTGTGAGTAGGCCTCTTCTATTACATAAAAATTGTGAAGTTGTACAAGGCATTTTTATATTTCATAGATACTGTTCATAAATCCAGTTTTTTATTACATGATGGCCATTTTTCTTCGTCTCTCTTCTCGTTTTTCATAGCACTCTAGACACTTTCGATAAAGGGAACCTACACTATAAAAATATATTTTGTACATAATACTTACCTACTATGTTTTGTACTCGCTACTTCTCGAAAAGCGACGTTTTTAAAGCCTGGACTGGACCGCTGTTCTCACTCCATTCATTTCGCTTATAATTTTCTTAGAGGATAATTTAAATAAATTAATTAGATCAGCTTGGACTACCATACACGAAAGTGTTAATCACTACATACAATTAAAACCTCATTTTGTATCTGTCACAGCCAGAATTCTGTTTAAATAACACAACATTTAGCGGTAAATATACGGAGAAAGGAACGACGAGCGGACATGACAAAACACAGGTAGGTCAGGCGCTACCTTCTAGGTCAATTACGTACCAAAAGGTGAGCGTGACCAAAACAATCAGTTACGAGGCCTTTAAGTGCCTTGATACATCTGTCAACTACTTTTCATTTTATAGAAAACGGGCGAGTTCCAAAGAAGGCTTAGCCAGTAAGGTTCGGCCCCTGCACACCCGCATTTTGTCACGCTACTTTCTTAGAAGATTTTGATTTTGTTGCCCGAGTAACTGGCTTGAGGAAGTCAGACAGGCAGTCCCTCCTTGTGGCATACTGGTACTCAGCTGCATCCGATGAGACTGGAAGCCAATCCCAACATAGTTGGGAAAAGGTTCGGGAGATGATGACTTTCTTAGGAAATTTTCCGTTTTGACATCTCCGCTCTTCATTTTCTTCTCTGTGCGCGAATATATTTAGTGGTCAATGTTAAAAGGCGGCTTTAATTTCAAATCGCTGGCTTCCACAATGGTCCTTGAAGAAAATTCCCGTGTATGTGGGTCAGAAAAATAATAGTAATATTATGCGCAGATTTCAAAGCGAGTGCGCGGCAATTTTGCTTTGATGTCAGTGGAAAGTTAAGTGTCGTTGAGTGGTATTGCGATATTAACTTTGTAATGTTGTGGTATTTTTTACTGTTTTACTTAAGCATTGTTTTTTTTTTATTTATGTTATTTCACAGAGGTATCTAAACATCTTATATGCTAAGCCCCACAAACCCGTTGCAATGGTTTATTGACTGTGGGGTCAACGAGTATCTGGAAATAAAATGGAAATTTATTTAATCATCTGTGTAGCTATTGCACTAGTTGTGGATGGGAAACTCTACTATAATTATAGTTCGGCCATTCAGAGAATGCGTTCCTGACACGTCGCGATTGAACTGACGACGTAACTTTGCAATGGCGTTGCAGTTACGATAAAAATATTTTTGCTGGTTGTTTACCGTTTTAACAATTGAGGAGCATTAAAACAACATTATTATATCAATAATCAATGAATGTAGTTACGTCGTCAGTTCAATCGCGACGTGTCAGGAACGCATTCTCTGAATGGCCGAACTATACTATAAAATATATTGAACGAGTTCGAATACAAGTCTTTTGAGTTCAATGAATTGTACAAAAAATAATCCCCATTCTATAGAGTAACTGAATCTGTGTGTTATGCAAACATAATTATGTGTATGATCCGTTTGATATGAATATTGGCACAGATACTAGTGAACCTTAAAGACAGAGAAATACTATTTTTATCCGGGTGATCTTAACAGTTCTCTATTAGGACACAAGAGAAACTGCGGGTGAAAACTTGCATAAGATAACAATAATTTATTTTGATGCGTAATAAACTAGTCATCATCCTCCGAGCCTTTTTCCCAATCATGTTAGGGTCGGCTTCCAGTCTAACCGGATTCAGCTGAGTACCAGTGCTTTACAAGAAGCGATTGCCTATCTGACCTCCTCAACCCAGTTACGCGGGCAACCCGATACCCCTTGGTTAGACTGGTGTCAGACTTACTGGCTTCTGACTACCCGTAACGACTGCCAAGGATGTTCAATGACAGCGTAATAAACTAGTAATAACAATATATCTGTTATATCAGTTTGCAACCACATTGTGTCTATTTGATCAGAAATGTTAAATGATATTATTTATTTCGCAGATAATATAGAACAAACAGTTATTGTAACCTGAATATTATTTACCTAAAGTCATAAATATATGTATGTGTTTACCTAAAGTGGATGAAATTATGTATCGTCCTAGACCTATATCTTACACTCTGCGCATTACTGGTGACCACAGGCTCTACTTTCAAAACACAATTTTTTGGATTCTTCATTTTATTTCGACATTTCGAGTAAAACTTTTACCGGATTGCCTGAAAGAGGGTTACATTTGTGAAGTGTCATATAAACTTCAATACGAATTCAAAAAGCAAGTAAGTACTTTTCCTACTATCTAGCTACCTACTTCCCATATTATTATCATTCGTGCAGATGCACCACCGCATGATTCGTAAACCCATTGCGTATTTAAATAAACGACGTAACTTCGGAACTAACATTGACTAGTAACCTTCCCAAGACGTTTTGGAATTGAACCGAGCCGCCATTCAAGTTGTAACCAACTCAGGTCCGAGTTCACCAACAACGTAAACGGCAGTTTTCTTAAAATGACTGTTTACTATGATTTTGTACGTTCATTTATCAAGATTCGGCCGTCATTGAAAATCTTTGGCATCTTTACTGGTAGTTAAAAGCCAGTAAGTCTGACAACCAGTCTTACCAAGGAGTACTAGGGTGCTCCCAACACACAAACATTTTCTAGCACCCATAGATTGTCCGGGTAACAGGGTTGAGGTCAGATTCGCAGTCACTCCTTGTAAAACACTGGTACTCAGCTGTATCCCGTTAGACTGGAAGCCGACCCAACATAGTTGGGAATAGGCTCGGAATATGATGATTATCAAAATCAATAGTCGTTTTAGTTAACACGGACGTTTAGGTTGTCGGTGAACTTGAGCCTCAATATGCTCGGTAGACCGGTACTCTAATATTAAGGAGTTAGAAAGCAAGCTGGGGTTAGTACCTAGGTACAGGGTTCTATTAATATACTAGGTGGCTGTTGCAGGGTTCAATCAGTTTTGTACTGTTATAGTACCATATTTATAGTATGGGAGCTCTTGTATGGTCCTCACCAAACTAATAAAATAGTGGCACTGTTTTATTAATTAACAGCTGTTCCCCGCGGTTTCGTTTGCTTTCTGAGGAAAGAGATACTTCTCGTAACTAGATAAACAATAACAATTAGGTTCAGTATTATTGGCATCATTATCGGACGGTCACCGAGTTATTTTTACGTAACACTTACACAGAATATTAGTAAGTATTTGTTAAAAAAATTCAAAGTTTATACAAGTGAAATTGTTTACGTATAAAAGCTTAACTTACACTTTTAAAAAGCGGACACTCTAATATACTTACCAATATTTAGAAGTTCAGATAAATTTCCTCACACCTATGTAACCACGAAGTAGTAAATATCCAATATCTATCATCTGTGATTAATTAACTACATAATGTGAAGATCACGATAAGTGTTCTTTATTAAGGCACGAACACAAGTTATTAGGGTTCCTATCACCTATTATGTAAATTCACTGGTAGATAATTACTTTTTATGGTCATTGGGTTCAGTTATATTTATTAGGACCGTAATTTACTTAGATTTATTTATATTTGACGGGGTATTTGACGTTATAATATTGAATTTAGTTACAATTAAAATAATTCAAATTATGTTTAATACTTTTCAGATTTCTTTATACACTGTGAGTTGTATCTCCTACGGGATACAGGTGAAATCGCGGTAGGAGGCTAGTCATGTTTATCACGAACTATTTCCTGCACTTTGACTGAAGTCCCGAAATAACTAACTAAAACTATGTAAAAAGTAGTTAACCTACGACCATTTTCAACGTACTAGTAACTTCTGAAAACAATATGACAAACAAGCACACATTTATGTTTGAAATATTAGTTATAATATAGTATATAATATAGTATATAAAAGTGTAAAAGTTCTCTACACGCCGTTATGTCAAACCCCCATTAATTCAATGGTTCACATAAATCAAAATAGGAAAACGTCTAAAACATTACATAACCAGACCACACGATATTAATCAGTTCACAAACTCTATAATCCTAAAATCCACCATACGACGATAGGATTAAGTCTCACACTCTGAATAGATTAGACTACACAAACACACACATAAATACTACTATAGTAGGTAGTTGTAAATACATTATGTCTGATTCATATACTTTAAGGTACTTAAATCAAAGACTTTTAATTTCAAATATTTTAGTTTTTAGCGAAAATGAAGATGGGAATTTAGTTTTGGAATTAAATTGATTCAAATAATAATTCGTTTCGAAATTACTGTAGATAGTGTCTAGAGCTGCTGAAAGTATAAAAAATATTATGATCATAAATTATTTATTGTACCTGTGTAAACGCCTCAGTTATATATAATGGAATCAGTTTGTAGAAAATATGAAGTTGTTTTATTGAATGTTATGCTAGGTTCCAATATTAATATTTAAACTATACATTAACATGTCCAAAGTATCTATTAAAATCTCGGCCGTGTCGTTTATACGGACAATCAACGTTGCCTGTTGCGTCGTAGCACCGTAGCACCGTAGCACCGCTACGCTTCGTAGCCAGTTATCTTGCGCGCCTCAGCCTTTCCGCTCGCGTATCACTCCGCGTCGCTCACTCAACTAACCCACTTTCTATTCGTCAGTTTCAACAGTGAATAATTTCAAACTTCACATTCCATTTTCAAATGGATATAGAGTTTTTGTTTTTTTACACAGTGGCCAGTGTTCAATTATGAATGTTCTTGGAGTTAGTTTTTATCGGTAAGTTCTAATTTTGAAATATTAAAAGTACATTTGTTTGATCAGGCCATTGATAAATGAGTTCTATTTTTAATATACAGAGTGTTCTGAATTATTAATTGGAGTTTCTTGCCATTAAGAAAAATTACTGTAAATGTTGTTTTTTATTTTTTAAGTTTTGATTGGTGAAACCACAAAAGAGTCATTAGGGATATCCCTGAAGTTTTAAGTTAAACTCTGACGGAGCTGTCTGAAGCAGCTACCAAATGGGTTTTTGGTCTCTTGGGGGAAAGTATACGAACAAAGTCTCGGTGAGAACTACAATTGTCGTAACAAACGAGATGATAATATCTAAACTTTTGTAACTTTGTTACGTCGTTTTTGGCCGCTTATGATTTAAGATATTCTGTTTCCTTACGTACATATTTCTACTTTAGTACTTTATGTACAGTATTATGTAAGTAGCATTTACCTACTCCGAAAAATCATTTGCTCGTAAAGAAACATTCTTCGTTACTTTTATTAGACTAAATTACCTCATTATAATTAATACTTAAGATTTTCTCTTCAATTAACCTTACATTTCATTTCCATATAAAATTATTGCAACTCATATTTACCTTCAATCTTAAAACTGAATAAATTGAACTACAAAAACTTCAGGAAAAAGAATCAAATCACAATAAAAAAAAAAAATATTTTTAAATCAAAACATTCTACACAAACGCATAGCACTATTATAAGTATTCACAAAGAGCCTGAAATTCATGCCTTTGTCTTTGCCTTCGAGTACAAATGAGTTTTTATTGTACGTTTTAATTAATAACATACAAAGGAATCGTCGAACGCAGCCGTTCTAAGAACACAAGTTTTTTTTAACTTAATTTTATAAGTACTTCAACTTAGATATTGGATTGTTAATTACCGACTGAATCTCGGCTGTAATTTGTAAATCGAATATATTTTTTTGACTCCCGGAAAACTTACTAGGTTGATCAGGCTCTTAATCAGTATTTAAGTATGTGGCAATGCGCACATTATTGCAACGATCAGATATCGTCTGCCTAAAAGGTACAATTACCCTCAAAATCAACAGTAAAATTTGAAAATTGAAATTCTGCCATTAGCAGTTCGATAGTCGCTCTTTGAAGATAAGTACTAGAAAAACCAACGGGCCTATGTTAAAGAACACTGGATATTGGAGGTCATACAGATTGTCTTACCTTGCTGGATACTGGAAGACATGTAGGCATTTTCTTGTACTGAAACCCTCTGTAACCAGTCAATATGTTTTAAATAAAAAAAAATGTTTAGGCTTAGATAACATTTAATACCTTTATAATTCTAAAATATATCACACTGCTACCTATCCCCTTAAAAATAACCGTGGTTTTGTATTGTTATTTTGTAACATTTTTATATTCATCACGGCATCGAGTGGACTTAAAGCTAAGCTTTCTTTTTCTCGTGTAAAACCGCTCCATCATTTTCGGTTTACGTTGACAGAATATCTAAGCAACATTGGAATGCATTTGTTTTCTTCGTGTCGCTATATATTATTGCTTAGACATACGTACCATAGTGTCTCATAAGTTTATTTGTAAAGCGTCAGGAAGAGTTAGTATTCATCATTACCAGTCGTGGTTGCTTAGTAGTTAAAAGCACCGGTCTCTGAAGTACGAATGTGCAGTTTCAGTTTCTAGATCAGACAAATGCCAAAGTAACTTTCCTAAGATATGGGTACGCCCTGCACTGGGACAAGAAAACATATTCCTGAATATCCTACGAATAATGAGATCAAACTTATAGTAGTTCAACTGTAAGACGGAACGTATTCAGGAATGGATAGGTCACATTTTTATACTGCTTTTTAGTGGGGCGAGTAGATACGACCTTTCTAATAGTATAAAGGCGACTTAAGTTTTCACGCAAGAATAGCTAAATCGATTGAAATGAAAAGCATGGAGATTGGTAGTACTCTGGAGCTGGAGAAAAGTATTTTTTTATCCAGGTACGGGACATGGTTCCCACCAGAGATATGTATATGCAATCTAATTTTCCATGACCCTAATATGTATCAGCCCTCTTCTTCGTGATACACAGTTCTATATTTCTTCTAGTACAATTGATGGCCACGTCGGTTTCCTCACAAATGATTCTCTGTAACATTCTTTGTGGAATTGTTGATGAAATAAATTGCATTTTGTGGCTCGCCTTGAACGTTTGATCACGGGAGTCAAGGTCGATCAGTATGGTAGTATTGTTTTAGAATGATGTTTGGGAATGCCGAAGATTCTATGTTGCTTTTTTTTCTGCAGAGACTATTTTTAAATTACTAAAAAATTGCTTCTTGTGCAGTCGATAAAAAGGGCTATAAAATAAAATCCTTTCTTTCCCTTTTCTGATATTTCAGTACAGGGTTTAAAAAGTCAATGTAATAGGCAAGAATAACTGTCTACATACCTAAAAGTAATTTCAAATGTTACCAAAATAGTACCTATGTGTCAGTCTAAATATAGATCTGAAATGAGGTACTACCTTAAGACTCTGTTTCTGTTTTGTTAAAAGTTTTAATAAATAACTTCTTGGAAGAACATACGAACATACATTAGTCTTTCTCAAATACAGTCACTGACTGATAACCAATACGCAATTACTAGGTACACAATATCATACCTAAACCAACAATTAACAAATATAATATTCAAAATCCAGTATTCATATTCTACAAACTGAACTCAGCACATCTTACTTTGAAGTCGCCCGCATACAATAGACTTAACACATACTCTACGAAATCCGGATATGAGTTTGAAGACACTTCAATAGGCTCAAGTTCTCAAAGAAAAGGCTTTATGTCATTATGTTCGAAACAATGGAGGCTGTATGCGTTTGATCGGAAACTGGTGAACCTGTTTGGTGATCGTGACCTTTGTGGTACTCCTCAAATTAGGTGGTTGTGAAAGTTTTGATGATGGAAACTAATTTTGGGTTTGAATTTTTTTTTTTTTTTTCAATAGACACACGTCTTTTTGAAGTGATACAGATTAATGTAAAGCCAGATTTAAATCACTGCCAAAATGATTCTTGCAATGTGCATTTGAAAAACTAAGTTTTACGGATAATCCAACTACAAATAGAAATCGAAAGTAAGGAGAAGCAATTGTTTAATGTGTGTTTTAAGCTATAATGACCGGCGTATGCAAATGGCGGATATACAAATATTGAAAATAGTATTTATCCATGCAGAGATTGATTGCATAAACATGTATGTTTCACTTTCTTTTATTAATCAATATCATAAACAAAATATGCATGTTCAAAGCGAATATTCGATGACGAAGAGATGAAAACTGAAGAAAAAATAGAACTATCAGACACCATCTTCTTTTTCTCGATTTTCTCTTCAATATTTTTCTATCTTTACAAATATACTCTTTAAAACGATAGAGTAAAGTTATCAAAAACACTGTAGACCCAACTTAAACACTGGTACATGGTCTGTCTAGGCGACATGGGGAAGATGTCTACACTCACATGATGAATAGCATCGCACACAGCAATGCAATGCTATAATGCTGTTGGATGATTTGTGTGTATGTGTGTGTGAGTGTGTGTAGTGGTGGTGAGATTCTTTTAAAAAGGTTCAAAGCTACTTGGTAATACCATCAGTTAGATAATGCACTTTGGGAGATTCATTATGCAATGATGTGCCTTGATAAATAAAAAAAAAATACTAAACAAAGTTTTATACTGTGTTTTTTAACCTCAAAAAAAGCTTGTAAAAAAGGCTTTGGTAAGGAGTTAATAATAAAAGAGATAGGTAGTTAGTAATAACAAACTAAATACGTCTTGCTTCTAAAAAAACTATTTTAATGAATTGATCCACCAAGATTTCGAGTGAATTTTTACAAATTCTATTACAACATTGTTACATTTAAATGGATTCCATTATAAACGCTAGTTTGATTGCAAATGCATAACAAATGAAGTAAACATGACTAAGCAGAATATACTAAACAATGAAACTGCAACCTGTTACATTGACTTATGTAAATTAGTCTATGTTTCAGCTGATTTCAGTAATGCATTAAAATTATTTAAACAAGAAGTTAACGAGTATAAATTATAATATTAGGTACTGAATCACTTTATTATTTACAGCAAAAATACAACTTTATAAAAAATAAAAATAAAAGAGATATTTACACTAAAACTAAAATTAAATAACCGTATCAAAATCTGATATGCTTGGTGTTAAAGGTAAACCAAACAGAGGAAGCACCTCTTTTTACAAGCTTTTATTTAACTTGCAATGTATGTGTGTTTGTGTGTTCATGTGGAATTTCAAAACTCAATTTTTACTATATATACTGCATGGTGATGTTATTAGTCATCAAATTACAAATAATCATTGACATATCTTTGTTGACAATCGACAGATTTTTATGAAGGAAAAACTTTGATTTCACCTCTGCATAATTTGATTAGAGACTTTTGATAAATTTGCTACGAATTCAGAAATCCTCATTGAAAATCAGTTGTCGGATAAATAATTAAGTATTAAAATTCTAAACACTCCTTCGACGTACGGTGAAAACCGCTAGTTTTGCATAAAACCCAAACAAAATCAAGATTTTTTTTTTTCACCCAACGACCAATTTACCAGTAAAAGAGCTTTTTTTTTTATTTGTGTCAACATGTATGTAACTTCGTTTTTTAAAAAAACTCTAATTTATGGAATCTTTTTTTTATTTTTAAATAGTGTATAGATTGAAATTAACGAAAATTAAGTTGGAACGCCAAAAATATAGCTAGAATAATAAATATCTGAATACATAATGGAAAAAGCTATGTGATCACTTCCAGAATGTGACTCTATTGAGTATGATATTAACAAAAAACTACTCAAAATATTATTAATATTTTTATTACTAATTAAAGAAAGCAATCTTGTCAAAAGGAAAAAACACAAAACACGACAATTCTTTGAACGTTTTATAACAAAAGTCAAAGTTCAATTTCAATTATGTGACTTTTGATGCACATCGGATATTAATTTTTAAAATATTAAGCTATAATAAAAATATATTTCTGCAGTGATCCCTAGTTATGAATCAAAATTAAATTCCTGTCCATCGAGCGAAAACAGAACAAAACAGTATTTTATAAAGAATTTTAAATATTTTTTTGTTTAAAATAAAAAACAGGGACAGTCACACCACTGAACGCCTGAAAGGGATAAAGCTTCATCTACATGGACGCTATTATTATAATTATATCATATTCCAGATCAACATTTAATAATAATCAAGAAATACTATATAATCAGTGTGTGTGATTATACACACTGATTATATAGTAGTCGTGGTGGCCTAGTGGGTAAAGAACCAACCTTTCGAGTATGAGGGTGTGGGTTCGATTCCAGGGTCAGGCAAGTACCAATGCAACTTTTCTAAGTTTGTATGTACTTTCTAAGTATACTTAGACACCAATGGCTGATAAAAAGGTGAAGGAAAACATCTTGAGGAAACCTGGACTATAAAAAGTCTGAAATCACCAACCCGCATTGAGCAAGCGTGGTGATTAATGCTCAATCCTTCTCCATGTGAGAGGAGGCCTGTGCCCAGCAGTGGGACGATAAAAAGGCTGTAACAACTATATAATACTATATCTTTTTAATAATGGAACAAATAATAACAAAAAAATATTGTACCTCGTTTACATAAAGATTGTAAACATGAATAAAATAAAATTGATCTCCACAGAAAACTATTATTCTGAATTTCTGAAACAACATCACTGTTTTCCATGTAAACTTAACTTTATAGGATCAATCGTGTTGTGACTTTGAGCTCAGCCCGTATGTGACCATAGATTTGGTCACAAAACGGAAGTCACATGTTCATACTTGCCGATTAAAAAAAAATATAAAAAAATATTTGTGGTTCTTTTCCATTTGATGTCATTTTAAACAGTAACGTAAAGTAAAACGCAGTAGTATGTTTAAGTAGTGCCTGTTTCAAAGTATTAGGACCCAAAAATGTTGGCTTAAAGTACTATAAAATGCGGTCACAATACTGAATGTTCAGGGTGGATCAAAATTTCATCATCGTAATTTTATACTTTTTTTTATGTAAATAAGCCAGAATATTACAAATGAATTGATGAATATTATTAAATGATGACAAATGATGACATTTAGAAACTAAACCCCTTAAAAAAAGTATATCGTCCGTAGAAAAGTCGCTAAATATTCTTGATCCAATCATACAAATTCAGCTGGGGACAAGCAAAACAAGCCTACTCCTGTTTATTTAAATGCTGTTAAAACAAAATAATGAATAATTAGAACAGAAACTAATATAATAAATTAAAATTAAATGTATAACAACAAACACATTGTTGGTTATAGAAAGTTTATTGTAATTCGAATAGAGACATGGTAATTAGTTACATAGGTAGTTCACAATCACACATCGTACGTAACTAGATAGCCACGGTCGCGAGAGTTAACACATCGTGAGAAATACATGGCGTCGTGCGCCGGACTGGCGACTCAGCGAGCGTCCCCGCTCGTGAGAGTAGGCCCTCGCTCCCCGCACCCCTCTGCCGGCCGGCCACGTATTGGTCGGCTCGGTGATCACGCGATGGCCATATATGGCCATGGACTCGACCACGAAAGGTAGGCGCGCGTTACACACTCCCCCTTTAGACCAGGGAGGGTCCCCCGACTGGTCGAACAACAGTAACGCGAGGCTCTAAGTTACATCACAAGGTAAGTAACATTATAAGTTAAACATTGCAAGGTAAGCAAGCCTATATAGCCTATAAGGTAAATAACAATACAGTAGACTTAAAAGGTAAACAATACAAGATATGTAAACTTGAAAGGTAACCAATACAAGGTAGGTAAACTTATAAGGTAAACAACCCAAGGTAAGTAAACTTATAAGAAAAACAACACAAGGTAAGTAAACTTATAAGGAAAACAACACAAGGTAAGTAAACTTATAAGGAAAACAACACAAGGTATGTAAACTTATAAGGAAAAACAACACAAGGTAAGTAACAACTCAGCTGAACAACCACCTAAGGTAAGTAATATAGTTAGGTAACACCCTTCCGCGGTCTACCCCTACCACGCTTAGGCACCATCGGCTCAGGACACTCACCTTCCCTCGCATGATATGGGCGTAAGTCAGACACATGGTACTTACCAAAAACTTCCCCCGTCTTACTATGAGCTAGGAGGTAAGTGGTAGGACTCACCTTTTTAGATATAACGTAGGGTCCGTCCCGTTTCGGAATGAACTTGGACGTGATACCCTTAGCAGTGCTGCTGAGGACATGAGTCTTCATCAACACCAAGTCACCCTCAAGAAACTTTACAGGCGAAGACCGAGTTTTATCAGCGTATGCTTTACGTACATCCTGATGACGTTCGAGGTTCTCCTTGGCTGTCGAGATGGTATCCGCGAGTTTCCGCAGGTAAGGTGTGATTTGTGGTACAAAGTTTTCAGTTTCGACCACAGTTCTCAGGTCAGCTTGAACTGTCAGAGGAGACCGCAGCTCACGACCGAAGGTAAGATAAGCAGGGGTGTGCTCGGTAGACCGGGTAACGGAACTATTAAAAGCAAACCGTACAAAAGGTAATACCTCGGGCCAATTCTGGTGACGACCTTCCACCAAGATGGCGAGCTGAGCCTTGAGGTCTCGGTTCTTCCTCTCAACTGGATTAGCTTCAGGGTGGTAGAGAGGCACAAGGCTTTGCTTTATACCTAAGACAAACATAGCCTTCTGCATAACATCTGCTACGAACTGCACTCCGTTGTCTGAGATAATACGCCTAGGAAGACCAAACCTCATAAAGACTTCATTAACCAAAGTTTTGGCACATGTCTCCGCTGTAGCTTCAGTAAGAGCGAAAACCTCCACCCATTTACTAGTGGTATCCTCCACTATCAGGATCCATCTCTCACCTTGAGGACCTTTAGGCAACGGACCGAAGAGGTCGGTTGCAACAGTTTCAAACCTCTGAGCTGGAACTGGAGTTTGTAGCAGACCAGCAGGCTTGACATTCGACGGCTTGAATCGTTGACATTCGACACACGTCTTCAAATAGTCAGTAACAAACCTTCTCATCCCGGGGAAATAGAACCTTTGCGAGATACGATGTAAAGTCCTATCAATTCCACCATGAGCGGCGGTGGGCGAGTCATGGCACTCGAACATGACTGTGCTCCGCAGGCTCTCCGGGACAACAAGCTGAGGCTCCTCCGAATCAGTATCCGGGACGTACCGATACAAAACACCTTGATTCAATAGGTAACCTCGCTCGGACCAACGAGTAACAGAAAGGTCATCCTTACCTTCCAAGTCCAGGATGATCTTGGCGACTTCAACATCTGCTAACTGCGCCTCCCGAGTTGAGGTGGCATCCCAGCGTGGAACATCCACGACAACTGGGCAGATGTCACACTCAGATGCAGAACCATCTTCCAACACGGGGCGGCTAAGCGTGTCGGCAATAACATTAACTTTACCTGGTGCATACTCGACACGTAGATCAAAAGCTTGTAGCTTCATGGCCCAGCGAACTAACCTTCCACTAGGTGACTTGAGAGAAAAGAGCCACTTCAGGGGTTGGTGATCAGACATCACGTGGACCTGATGACCATCAATGTAACCGCGGAACCGTTCCACAGCCCAGACAACGGCGAGAGCCTCTCTCTCCGTAGTAGAATAATTCTGCTCGGCTGGCGTGAGCAGACGGCTGGCATACTCGATCGGATGTTCTTGATGCGGTGACTCCCCCTGGAGTAAGGCAGCGCCTAAGGCATAATTACTGGCATCGGTTCGCAATATGAATGGCCTCGTGTAGTCAGCTTGCACTAGTATAGGTGCCGTAGTTAACAACTTCTTAAGAGTATCAAAAGCCTTACCTTGCTCTAGACTCCATTGCCACGCCTGTGATTTCTTAGTGAGGCGGGTTAGCGGCTCGGCCACCTTCGCAAACTCTGGTATGAACTTACGGAACCAGGAGCATGTTTGAAGGAAGGTGCGCAGCTGTTGGAGGCAGGTAGGTTCTCTCATACTAAGTACAGCATGTACCTTGTCTTCATCCGGTGATATACCTTCCTGGGAGATCACGTGACCTAAGTACCTAACCTTTTCTCTGGCGAATACACACTTGTCTCGATTCGCACGGAGCTTAAACACTCGGAGACGGTCAAATACTGCACGGAGATCTGAAAGGTGACGAGTATAGGACTCTGATATCACTAGGATGTCATCTAAATATGTCAGTACGGTGACGTCATTAAGTGACGACCCCGCACGGAACCGGTCAATAAGCCTCTGGAACGTAGCCGGTGCATTCTTGAGTCCAAAGGGCATACGTAAGAATCGGTACGTACCAAACGGCGTGACAAACGCGGTTTTATCCTTATCCTTGACCTTGCATTGCCAATAGCCACTCCGAAGGTCACAGGTGCTCATCACACAACCTCTCTTAGTGGACTGCAGCAGCTCATCAATACGCGGCATAGGATACGCGTCTGTCTTAGTGACAGCGTTGAGTCTCCTGTAATCTACACAAAACCTATACCCACCGTTAGACTTCGGTACCAAAACCGTAGGTGCGGACCAGGCAGACTCGCACTCCTCGATGACACCTTCTGCGAGCATCTTGTCCAGTTCTATTCGCATGACCTCCTTCTTCGCCGGCGTGACCCTGTATGGAGGCACGGCGATAGGAGGATGGTCACCGGTGTCGATGTGATGCTCGGCAAATGGCGTTGGTTCCCCCACCTGATCAAAAATATCAGAATACTCACCCAATAAATTTTCAAGGTCAGAACGCTGATCCAAGGTCAATAATGTGCCCTCATCCTCCCGCAGCAGGTTGACCGAAGCACATTCCACCGCCTCGCGTGAACTCTCTGTGAGCAGGGGGTGAATGACCTGAGGCCGATCAGCTGTGAACCACGTCATATTACTAAAATTTAAAACAATCTTAGACTGCCTAATAAAATCTATTCCCAAAAGGGTTTCGTTATTACATGCATCGGGGAACACAATAAATTCAATAGGTATACACAGTGACATGCATTTTACATTCACACATGTAAACAAAACGGTACTATTTCTAATAGTACCATCAGCCAGTTTCACCGACATGGTTTTTGAAACAAATGTATTACCCAATCGTAAAAGTAAGGCATACAGGGTCGAACCCGCGATACTACGTCGGGCCGCGGTATCAATAAGCGCTGAGCCACTGTGCCCTAAAATTTCAATATTTAAAATCGGTCGGCCTTGGCGGATAATAATATTATTCTTACTCTCACAGCTTACATTATAACACTCACTGAGTACCGTGTTAAGTGAGTAGAAAACATTTTGTTGTGGTTGTGAAACTGAGTTATTAACATCAACATTACAAGTTGAAACATTTTTACACGACGGACAATTTGATCTAACAAACCCTTTCTCGCCACAACCATAACAGAATAAGTCTTTAGAGTCTCTTTTTGGGCAAGACTCACGCGTATGACCACGACACTTACAATACACGCAAAACGACTTTTTGTTTACACTATCACTCGCGGCACTAACACTCGGCGAAGTATTACGCTGGAGCTGCGACGACGACGGCTGTGCCCCCGCGCCGCTGGACAGCGCTGGCGGCTTCGACGCGCCCTTCCCCGCCGAATACGGCGTCTGCATCGGAGCGGCCGCGTGCTGAGCCCGCAAGCCGGCCGCGCTGGGTCGTGCTGGCGCTGCTCGTGCGAGCTGTGACTGCGTGTTATTGTTACTCGAACTTGACGACGTTGTCATCTCTTTTTCGGAGAGCGAATCTTCGACGGCTCTCGACTTTTCGATTAATTGATCGAGGTCCTCAATAGACTCGCGCGTTACGCGTTTACGAATGCGTTTGTTTAACAAACCGTAAACTATGTCGAGCTTGATTCGTTCGTCTAGACTGTAAGGTAACCTGCTCATATGTGCGCGGAGACGACCGACGAACACCTCCGTCCGTTCTTCACTTTGTTCCGCGGCGAACATATCCCGGAATACCTTATGTGGCGGACGAGGAACACCAAACATCGCCCGCAGCTTGGCAAGGGCGTCATCCCACGACGTAAGCGATGCCTTGACGCCGCGGAACCACACAGCTGCCTCGCCATGTAGAAGCATCGGGAGACCACGGAGTGCCAGGTCATCGGAGACAGATGCACACTCTTTGTAGATTTCCACGGAGTCGATAAACGCTTCTACGACTTCTGGATCTCTGCTATGCCCGTCGAAGCGTGCCGTACACTTGGACATGTTGCCGGTCTTGCATGTCGACGAGGGCGTCGGTGAGGGTCGCGCTGATCCTATCGCGTGCGATGCCATGAGGGATTCGACGAGCTGCCGGTTCGCTTCCGCCTGAGATTTCGCGAAGGCGGCAAGGAACGAGGCCAACTGGTCCCCAGACATGAGCGTTGGCGACGGTCTCGGTGCTTCTTCATCCGAGCTGGATTGCGCGTCCTCCACATTAGCGTCGGTACGTACTTTGCGTGGCGGCATTTTCAGCGACGCAGGTATAAACGCGAACACTAATGTCCTAAGTCGATCGGCAAAGAACCGGTTTAAACTGGCTAGCGGATTCACGGCCACTAGTTGGAAGCGCCACTTATAACAACAAACACATTGTTGGTTATAGAAAGTTTATTGTAATTCGAATAGAGACATGGTAATTAGTTACATAGGTAGTTCACAATCACACATCGTACGTAACTAGATAGCCACGGTCGCGAGAGTTAACACATCGTGAGAAATACATGGCGTCGTGCGCCGGACTGGCGACTCAGCGAGCGTCCCCGCTCGTGAGAGTAGGCCCTCGCTCCCCGCACCCCTCTGCCGGCCGGCCACGTATTGGTCGGCTCGGTGATCACGCGATGGCCATATATGGCCATGGACTCGACCACGAAAGGTAGGCGCGCGTTACAAATGTATTTTCTTTGGTCCAGTATCTTTAAAAACTCAAATAGTTAATGGGTTTAAGAATGAAATTAGGTTAAATCCGGGGGACAAGCAAAAAACGCACTTTACACAAATAAAAAAAATAAAAAACTCAAAAGCATTTCCAGATATCGACCGATTTTTATGTGCTTACAATAAAAAAAGATAGATTAAAAAATCATTTATTTACGCGGCAACTTTAGCCACTAGTATTGTACCGAACGTAGTTTCAACGATATTAGAGTACCCGCATACTACAGTCGAAACAGTCGGCCGACAGTATTTTTTAAGGAAAATCTTGTTTCCAATCAGAGTTTTTAGGCATTCTGATACCGGCTAAACACCTGAACTTAGTAATGTGCTTACTACCAATCATCTTTATACTAACTTCATCATCCTCCGAGCCTTTTTCCCAAACTATGTTGGGGTCGGCTTCCAGTCTAACCGGATTCAGCTGAGTACCAGTGCTTTACAAGAAGCGACTGCCTATCTGACCTCCTCAACCCAGTTTTTAATTTTTGAAAAAAAAAAAAAATCTAGTTAGTGAAAGAGTAAATTTTTCTTTGAGCATGTATTTTTTTAGACTTCAAAAACCACCAGTCTGTTCAAAAACCACTTATTATCTTATCAAATAGAATTTTCTATTAATTATTTTATTTACCTATTTTATTTAGCCATCGAGGTTGTGAAATCTAGGAATTAAGTAGAAAAGGTATAGAATTACCAATTTCGTGGATTTCCTGTAAAATGAAAGCCAAATTTAAACCAAACTTTATCACTAATTATTACATATTATTTTCGAGTAAACCACAACCCCACTCAATATTGCAACAAAATTACCCATACACACACCCAACGTAGTCCACCGTAAATAAAGGGACGTACACACGAGCACAACTTGATGTAATATCCGTTCAGTGATATCTCATCAGATTGTCGTGTAGTTCGTCTGATAGTACCGTCAGCGACAGTAACGTCACGCGCAAATAGGTCGTAATGCCGCGTCTATCTCGCTTGCCTGTTGCAAGTCTGGCGAATCAGGTTTTTGGTTAAGCTAAATATGAAGAATTTGAGTTATGTATGACTTGTAGTTACACGTAAATTGATTATTTCTGAACTAACATCAACCCCCATAATGTATCTACCTTCTGTACTGGTAAGACATGAATGGACCCTTGGAAATTTATATAATATCCATTCCGCGGTGCTCATCAGACTGTCGTGCAGTTCGTCTGATAGTGACGTCACTCGCAAATAGGTTGTAATGCCGCGTCTATCTCGCTTGGCTGTTGCAAGTCTGTGGATAAAATGGTGGGTCGGATTTGAGGTTAAGCTGAATTATGAAGACATGATGGCGAATGTAAGTTTTCTTGTTCGCTTCCTGGAGATGGCAAAATTCTTCCCTGAAAATGCAATTAAAGTACTATGCTGAAAATACAATTAATATACTATATATTTGATCATTTCAGAAGGATATAAATAAAAATATGACACTGAAGATTGGCTTGGTAATTATGTTGTTCTCAAAATCTAAAATGCAGTATAATATGCATGCCCATTAGTAAATCTGTATTTAATTATTTTCAAATTTTTTATTTTTGTTTTAAAAATAAAACAAACCAGTCATATATTCTTTAGCCGCCATCGAAACCAACCATCCATTTGACCAAAATCTGAAACAACCAAAACGTCTTACAATATTAATATTGACACTATATGAGCGTTTATAAAGGATATCTCATAAAATATTTTGTGAAACTGCCAGCCGAAGGGCCGAACATGACATAGTGGGACATGTTTCAGATTTAGTGAACGCTCAGCTGTTTTCATGAACCCTTATTTATCAATGCCTTTCGCTATTGTATTTGGATTTTTTATCGATATTTTATATTAAAGTCTGCTAAGCCCTATGATTTTGGTTACAGCTGTAACTGGGAATTGGGAACCACTGCTTCACATCTCTAGCCAACTTTCATCTTTGTCTGTTCTTGACTGTCAGTTGAACATCTTTGGCAGTCGTTACGGGTAGTCAGAAGCCAGTAAGTCTGACAACCAGTCTTACCAAGAGGTATTGACTTGCCCGGTAAGGGGTTGAGAAGGTCAGATCTGCAGTCGCTCCCTGTGTGTAAAACACTAGTACTCAGCTGTATTCAATTAGACTGGAAGCTGACCCTAACATAGTAGGGAAATGTTTGTTATAAGTATTTCAAATACGAATTCACTAAAATAAGATCTCAAATAATTTTTAAGTTTAGTGTACTTTTTAAATTTCAGAGAACAATTCCTATTTTTAAATTGCCAAAATCAAATTGGGCATTATAAATTGGCAATGTCTGTATTTGGACGGAGACCAAGCATCGCCACAAATGACCGCTTCTACACTGGCTTCCCAATAAATATTCACTACGTTTTCACGTTGATGTGGCTGAAATGATTAAGATAATTTTTTTGCACAGACATATTTATGCGATACAACTTTTTATCGAAGGATATGGACGAAGTCGTGGGCGAAAACTATAAAGTTTAACTTCTGCAAATAGCTCAATCTATTAAAAAAAACTTTTTATAAAACTATCTTTACTACTCATGTCTCTACATAACTGTAAAATAACTTAACTGAATAAAATAAACCAAGAGTTGAACTTCATAGTTACAGTTAACGCTCAGTTCTGAAGTACCCTACTTAGTTTCAAGTAGTTTTTCAGTGCTGAAACTTGCTAACCTGAAATAATTATCAGTATTCCGACGTTAATAAAGTTATGCTTTGGTGAAGATTTTCATTCTCGATTTTGTTTCAGAAGCTTTTTAAATAGTTCTGATGGAATAAAAAGTAGCTTATTGCCTGGGACTTCGTGTTTCATAAGGGACATCCTATCATCATCCTCTGAGCCTTTTCCCAACTATGTTCAGGTCGGCTTCCAGTCTAGCCGGTTGTAGCTGAGCACAAGTATTTTTCAATGAGCGACTGCCTCATCTGACCTACTAAACCCAGGGCAACCTATATAGGCAATAAGGGACATCCTATATAGTTATATATAAAAAAGTTTGTTGTTACGGGTATGCAGAAGCCAGAAAGCCTGACAACCAGTCTTACTAAGGTAGAAGGTTGCCCGGTACCTACAGTGAACTCCACAATCCAGTGATTAAGTTGAGGAGGTCAGATAGGCAGTCGCTCCATGTATAATGGTACTCAGACAAAGACTGGAAGCTGACTCTAACTAGAAATAGTTAGAAAAGGCGAAGCAGATAATGAGTAGTACATAGAGTACAGTATAAAACACATTTAAATGACAGCCATAGTTAAAAGTTAAAAGCTCGAAAGCACCGCCACTCTCCACTTAGAACTTAATGTCACTAAAGTTCTATAAAGAAAAGAGTTAACCATTCGTTTCACCTACGAAGGTATTTTTAAAACTTTTGTCCATAAGAAAAACGAGGGGGAAATACTTGTTTAAATATAGCAGCCAGTATTAAAAGGTCCATAAACAGCCAATCATGAAAATAAAGACAAAACAACAAAAAATCATGAGCGTGTCAACAAAGAACCGACCATTCTTTAGAAAACCGATCTTCTACAATCCTAACTACTGTATAAATAAAGTTCCACCTCACATATTCATAGATACAGTTTCTCTATCCAAGTGGGCTCTAAAATATAATTACCACGAGCAACATTCGCACGGACCTACGTGCACGTGAAGCTAACTACCAACTTATTCCATTAAGCTTGTAACTGCCGTATAGCAGAAGTTACTGGGCCCAAGTCGTGGGAGGTGTAGCTACGTAGCTATTGAATGAATAGCCAATCAGGTGAGTGTATATTGGATGAGTTTATTGAGATTTGTGTATTGGGTGTTTTAAGGTTGTTTATAGACATATAGCTTAAAAAAAAACATCTGATTAGTTTCCAAACTAGGATGAGGTCGGACCCAGTCTAACAGGATATATTATGAGAACCAGTGTTTTATATGGAGCGACTGCCTATCTGACCTTCACAACCCAGTTACCCGGGCAACCTGATACCCGTTATTAAGACGGGGTGCCAGACTTTTTGGCTTCTGACTACCTGTGACGACATCAAAAGATGATCAAATGACAGCCGAGACCCACCAGTTTAGCGTGCTCTTCATGACAAGATGGTCACTCGTAGATGGATCGACCGCATCAAGCGTCGCTTACTTTTATGATCGACCAACACAGCTCCACAGCTCCGACTCAGCTTTTCCTATACATAGCATAAAAGAAAAAGAGTCAAAATAAGCATGATTCTGAAAAAGAAATATGTGGTGACAATCTGCTCAAAAATTATGCAAAATAATAAAAAAATGCACAAAGCTGCTGTATAATGCAAACTCGAACACTTTCTGAAATCTGAATTTTAAACATTTTTAAAGTGGCTTTTCAGTAGTTTTAAATTTTTATGAGCCATTCCACAAACAGATTAAATGCTCTGGTATTCAGTGGAGCTTGCACTTTTTGTTTAAAAACTATGATATAAAGTTGTCAATTAGATTAATTTTAATGTTTATTAAAATTATGATATAGGTAATAATAACTATTTATTTATTTATTTATTTCTCTTTACAGAGTTACCTTAAAAACTAGACACAGTTGCTTATATAACGTAACAATATGACACTCTGCTGCCTATGGTAAATAAAGGGACAGGATAACTTACACATTCCGTAGGTAATCATTTACTACAGAATTTCTAACACCAAGGATATAGCCATCTTGATTTCAATACCGAATCCTGAAACACCGATAACTTGAAGTCTAGATTATCTAAGTTGTAACTTAACGGACTCGATTCACTGAATGAAACATAATCTAGATAAATGAGGTTGTATTTGCGGTAATAGACTAGAATTCTTCAGGCCATTTTAAGGTAGTGCAAGATCGAAGGCTCGAATTTTTCACCAGGTTTAAAAGCAAGCACAAAAGCACGAATTTTCTTGTGATTTTACCTACCTATGCTTTTTGTATTAGTAGTTCTTTGTGATTTTGTAATGATAAAGAAATCATTAACTAACTTTTGGTTTTGGTCTCAAAATGTGACTGTGTGTATTGGATTACGATATGGTTTCTTGATGCTGATCCGATGCTGAAGAAAAGAGTGGGTCTCTTGAATTACAACAAGTTAATCCCTCATGTACTTCAGATTACTAAAATTGAAAACAGTTCAGTAGTTTTGGCTTAAAAAACGAACTGAAAAATATTAGTAAGGAGTTTAAATTAACATTCGAATGCACTGCTTGTTTGTGTCATTATTGTTAATTCAATTCCTAAGAAATTAGTTTAAACGTTATTCTTTTGTTTTAGAAGTAAAGAAATGTATCTACTACGTTTGTTTACGCTTCGTTCGTGTTCGGATCTTATTACTGAGATCGCTTTCCTTGCTGATCGTTCAACTAATTGTTCTTGTAAGCAATTGTATGTGGAGTTCTTTTCTTTTTTGTAGTTTCTTTGGTAAATTAGTTCACTCTGAAATGAAGGTAATTATCAAACGGTTTTTGAAAATGACTTACATTTAATAGCCTGTTTCTCTGTTCAGAGATACATATGTTTTTTATTTGTTTAGGTTTTTATTTATTTATTTAAACTTTATTATCAGGCATCAATGGCTCATCGATAATACCTAATGGTGTCTACACACCAAAGCCGCTGATGCCGGCGGCACAGCCCGGCGGCCCAAGCCGCCGGCCGTATTTTGTTCAATCATGCCGCATGATTGTACAAAATACGGCCGGCGGGTTGGGCCGCCGGGCTGTGCCGCCGGCATCTGCGGCTTTGGTGTGTAGACACCTTTAGACTAACATAGGTATATAAGTTCTATATAGAATATGTATAGTACTATATAGAAGTAGTATTATAAAGTAACTCGCGCATATCTATCTATTGTAAGTAAAAGAACAGAAAAATAGAATACATTTTAAAATCAGCATAACTTAGCACAGCATAATTTTTACCAAGCTAAATTATTTTTAATTTTTTCCAACTCTACACAAAATAATTTCATAAACATTTCAACCAAAACAAAATGAAAACAATAAACATAGACAATCTCAAACTACCGCCATTAATAACGCCAAAACCAATTCCATTGTGTTGCCAGCGAAGTCAATGATTTAGTTCGAAATGCGAATTAATTAGACAGTGTTGCCACGTGTTAAATATGATTTCATGCTCAAACGGGTATGCGAACCCCAGTCATGGTTTTGAGCTAAATATAGACAACCCCTATCTTCCTGTAGATTTTATGTGTGTTTTGCGTTGTATGGATGAACAGCAGAAAAGAGGTTTGATGTTTTTTAAAAGGCTTTGTTTGAAGGTCGATCAAAAGGCAGAACGTAATTTGTTGGTTTAAAAAAGGAGTCATGTCAATCATTTCATACTATCATAGCACTCAGAAACAAATGACTATTCTATTTTGTCACTTTTATAAAATTGATCATTTCACAAAATGTCCTGAGTATGTTAAAACTACATATTAAGAGTCTTATTATCAGTCTCTAAAATGACATTTTGACGACAATCCCCGAAAAATCGACTGTATTTAGTTCAAAAATTATGATCAAACATGACGTCATTTCTAAAAAATATTTGACATGAAACTAGCCACGCCTTGAATAATTTTCATATTCTATGTGTACACAACCAAAGGATTTAGTTATACTACAACCAATTCAAATTCCACTATCTCATTGTTTCCCACTGTAACTCAGTTTAAACCACAAAAGCAGTTACTTTCAAATCTGCGTGGCAGACTGTACAGTGCTCAATACAGTTTCATTACAAGCCTGCACCTGTCACCAACAAGTTTTGCGTTTTACGTCAAACATAAATTGGACTTGTCTACGTATCTTTGTTTTCCAGTAAGCCATCCGTTTTTTATTTGGTAGCTATAAACTGGTAATGTTTGGTATTGACTTTTTGTGGCTTTTGTGTGAGTTTGCTTCTTCTGGTGAATATGTTATTCTTTGGTTTATTTTGTTCTTCATTAAATCTAACAGTTCACAAATCATTTTTTTTACAGGCTTGCAACACTATATTGCACTATTTTATTACCAATACATTTAATTTCAGCATTATTTCAAACTCATATTTGTGTATGTCACAAGTTAATCCATACTAATATTTGAAATCATTTGCTTGTTACCACTGTTCATAGTTATATTTATCGAGGTAGGCTATAGGGCACTTTTACATGAAGTCTCCAAGGGTTTGGGTAAACCACTTGCAAAAGCTAGTTAAGAAGATTTTCACAGTAAATACTTTTAACACACAAACTCATGTTTTTCAGCGTTACATTCTTCATAAATATTTATGAAAAAGCTTCTATGACAAAGGCTATTTCACTCCTGATCTCACGTTATTATTTAAATGTATGCATGAGCCAATGAGAATTTTTAATTTATGTATAACTGACTTCATCGGTCTTTCGCACAATAGCCAATTTTAGTAACAAAGCACGCTTTCTGATCGAAAGGTGCACTTTACTGTTCATTCCTCGTCATGAATTGATCTCTTCTGCATAGTTTTCTGTAGTCTTTTAGGGCTTTACCTTGGTCAAACTTGAATAGATGATAATGGCTTGAAGATGATGGAGTGGTTGTTAGAAATAATACTATAAAAAAGTTGAAAGAGGTAGTTAAATAATCTAGTAGTTATTAAAATTATACATTTTGTACACCCAACAAAGTTTTATTGTATGTTGGTAATTTCATTTCGTTGTAAATCGTGTTTGAATTTGTGACGAAAACGTATCATACTCACCTGCTTTACAAAATATTTCATACTTTATCATTATACCTCTATATTTTCCAGTGTCTTTGCTGTACCTTCAAATTAATCTACAGTTGAATTATCTCCATTTAGAGAGTCATCCTTATCATCATTATTATTTGAAACATTCATCATTTACTTTAAAAATATCTACTTAAATCCACAGACCAATTAATTTCAGCTCACATTCATTTCTCTGGGTATCAAGCTGCGATTTCTCATCAAATTTACCAGATTTTTTAATTTTCTTTCACCTCTATCCATTATTATCAGTTAAATTGTTGAATCTTCAAATTAAATCTTAATCTTTTATTATCCTGCAGCCTTTTCAACAGAAAGGTGAAACAATAGAAAACTTTTTAACAATACCAAATCGCCTCTATTCATAACAGGTTGGAAGAACTTCTTTTATAAAACAAAAGGTAACTAAGTATATTTTATAGTAGTATAAAAAGCTATAATTATGTAGGCACAAGGAAGAGTTTTAAGTTTTCATTTAGGGGCTATAAATAAAAAAAATCAGTTTCAGTTACTAAATCAACAAGCTGAAAAAAAATACTAGTCGGTGACCTTGAGTCTTACAAAATCAACAAAAGATTCCCAACCTTCTAGTATTTCAGGTAAATTCTACTAAAGACCGTAATTACTTAATTAAATTAAATTGATTCTTCGCCCAAAATTCGTAAAGTTTCCGAATTAACATTTCACATTAAGGTTTAACATTTCAACTTACTTCGGCGGTTCTTTTTTAAATCAATGTACTTAATGTAATTTTTGTGAGTGCTTCCTTCCATTTGGTTAAAAGTAAAAAATCTTTAGTATCAGTATTTTTTTTTGTATTTGTATTTCTACGCGAGTTTTTGTTATTAATATAAGTTTTGTACACTAATTAATGCGTTTTGTCAGACTGAATCATAGATATAATTGCCACTAGGTACAAACTTGCCTTACCTTATAAATTAAGTTCTCCTCTTCATAATATTCTAATAAGGCATAATATATCCAAGTAAAACTAGATAGAAATCGAATAATTGAAAATTGAGGAGTTCGTGGCTCAGTAACAGCTGCACTGATCAATCCATTATTTAAAGATTTAGCAACACTTTGTGTGACCGGTCCATGAATGGGTGACCAGCCATGTAATGAATTGTTTTGTGTATCGAAAGGTACATCAAACTGGTGGGTCCCGGCTGTCATTTGAACATCTTCGTCGGTCGTTATGGGTAGTCTGAAGAGAGTAAGCCTGACAACGAGTCTTACCTAGGGGTATTGGGTTGCTTGGGTAATTGTGTTAGGGAAGTCCAATAGGCAGTCGCTCCTCGTTAAAAACTGGTAGGTACTCAGCTGCATCTGATTAGATTGGAAGCCGGCCCCATCATAATTGGCAAAAGGTTAAGATGATTAATTAAATAATTCGACAATTATATTTAAATACTCAAACAGTTACCTATATTTTAACCAGCCATATGCTACATTAATGCAATCGAACCTCCTTGGATCACGTTCGCAACGATGATGAAAACCGCGCCGAAATCCACTCGATATGTATCGGGATTAATCTTATATTAATTAGGTGTATGTGAAATTAATATGACCTATTTACGGCGTAGGCTGTTGTGATGATAATAATTATCTTATTATATGTAAGTAGGCGCAGGCTTACTGCATACTAAATACAGTTAGAATTTTGATAAGCTGCTGAACATATGAATTTGGACGACCGAAGGTGAGTAGGTAGTGTGGCAGGCGATATAACTTGAAATAATTTAATTTATGAGGTGATGTGTAACTTTAAGTAACTTTGAAAATCCATCTGGCTATATTTGACGGAGTTATTGACAAGCAAACATAACCCCCGGTTAATAAACTGACGCAATTAGGAATCCGCCAAAAGAAAAACTGGAAACAATTTCATTTCAGAGATTACCCGTTTCATATAAAATCCCTTCATACAAATAAATGTACCTACTTTTATTGAACCTACAGAGTTTATCCAAGAATCTTTATACCCAAATCGTCATATTAAAATCAATTTTGCCCGATATAGGTCAGCCACATTGATACTCCGCTGAACGCTTACAAATGTCTAAGTTATCCCAAACGATGCACTTACTGACGTCGGCTTATATTCCACAACATTCTAGATATTAGATTAAGCTTACGCGCATATTGCAAACTAAACAATCGACCGACTGTTGGCCCAGCGATTAGAAAATTGTCTTTTTGTAGAAATTCCTGAATTGAATCAAAGTTTTAAGTCGGTTGAATACCGGACAAATACCAGATCGTTGTTACATGTGTACCTTCATTCATCTTCATACTGATTTATGAGCCCAAACCAACTATCGGTCGACTAAAAGTTTGTAGTGTGCGCTTACTCTAATCTTTAGAGGTTTAGAAAATGCAATTTCGAACAATTTATTTTGCTAGGCAAGTGCTACGAAAGCCAAACGTGACTGAGAGAATACAATTGAAAGAATGGAATTTGGAATTGAAAAGTTTGGAATGAGGTGCGATTTTTGCATTTCTATTTACCTATCCTTTAATTTTATCTTTTTAGGTGGTTGTTACTTACGTTAAGGTGTGTCCTGATGTAAAATAGCACTCTGTGACTGACAGTATTCTTTAACTATCTTTGAGGTCCTTTCGACGTACGTTTCAGTGGCTTTGACATTTGCAATCGTGGTCGCGTATCTTTAAAAAATATATAATTTAACATTAAAAGATCCATTGTTTAGAACTATACCGAAAAGCCGTTGTTTTTATTTATTTTTTACAACTGGACGATAAATAACATTACCATTTTCAAACAAAGCTTTAAAACCATTCAAAGGCTAAACCATAACTTCTCTAAACTCTCAACCATTAATCACCAACAAAAATTGTGAGACCGTAATTGGAACTTCAATATTAAATTCCGTTTTACGGAATTCACAGCTCTACTGTCCTCTCCTATTGTCAATAATTTATCCAAGAATCTCTAAGGGATAATTAATATTTCAGAATCATTGCCATTTCACAGATTTTTCGTTCAGGTAGCTTCATTAGGTAAGTTTAATGAAGCTGGGTTTTAATGATTTATTTTCACTTGATGTTTCTCATGGTTCCACTCGCGTTTCGAGGGTACGGTTGTCTACATCATAAAGAAAGTAGGCTATGTATTATCTTGTGTTATAAATTTTCTGTGTAGGTATCGTTCAATTATGTCAGTCTTTTGGCGTGAAAGCGGTACAGATAGACAAATATTAGACTACTTTAGCAAATACATACATAATACTCAATTTTATAAATCGGTAAATTATGTTTCTTTGCTTCAACACGTTTATAACGGGAGCTATTGGTCCGATTACAAAAAAAAAGTATTTTAGTGTTCGAAGGCCTATTTACTGAGGAAGGTTACGAGTATTTTTTTTTTTTTTAAGTTCTTTTTCGAAGGTTCCAGATTACTTTTTTCCGGGTTCGTTGATGCAGGTGAAGTCGCAGTCGGAAGCTAGTTTATAATATTAGTAAGGATTTACTAATGAGGCCAAGCTGTCAGACACTCGTGCAGTTGAATGAGACTATTCTTCGCTATCTAGACTCCTGTTCGCGTAGATAGTTGTGAATACTTTGATTTTCTATTGTATTGGCAAGTCAGGTATTGTAGCATTTGCTTTTTTGCTCTATTTTCACCTTTTTCTTGTACAGTAGGTACTTTATTAGAGTTAATTAGTACTACTCGTGTATCTTCTTAGTTTTTGCAAAGCAATTTTGTAGTCTTTTTAATTTTACTCAATAGCGGTGTGCATTTCTCGAACACAAAGTAAGCTTGATAGAAAACAAAGTATTACAATAAGTCTGTAATTTATTTGGTCGTAGTTGCCTTTTATGCTTTTGCACTTTTGTAATAACTGCAGGCATTTTTATTGCATTCTCTATTCGATGTTTATCTTTGTGGAGCTTCTGGCATCATTTCGTTTTATTTACCTCAAAAAAAATCCTTATTCCCGAGGTTAGAAGCTGTAGCATTACCAATGCTTCATCTCACCAGATGCAGTACTAGTATGTTATATGGATTGATGTCCTGTATATGTCTTCCACAAGTTTTCAATAACACGACAATCCTCGATAAAAATGTTTGTGACAATTTCTAAAATTTGATGACAGATTCCTATTATGGTAAATATCAATATATTTACAGTGTCGATAGCTAATTTTATGCAAGCATTTAAAAATAAGGGCATTTCCAAAATGCCAAAATTTTTATTGCTCATAATTGTTTTACAAAACATAGCTTATGATCTAGATTTTCAAAATATTTACCTCCATAAAGGTCAATTACCTAAAATATTCTCATAAAATCCATCGGGGCGCATATAATAGTTAATGCAGAGCTACCAGATGACCTTCAGAACCCTTTTATTTCGACATGCTTCGCTCGGGTACACATTTTACTGCGTAGGGTAAAACAATATATGGGGTGTAGCGTTATTAGGCGGTATTTTTAGGTCAGGTAACAACGGTGTGTAAATTTTACATCGGATTTGAGATAATGTTCCATTAAATTTTGTGTGTATGTATTGAAGATAGGTTTGCTATACTTGTTAGCAAAGAAGTGTGAGGGATATGGTCTTATGTTTGCTATAGTGCCGACCTGATGACCTAGTGAATTCTATTATAATCAAGGAGTCGAGACCGATTGTCGGCTTCACATACTTCATGCTAAACTTTGTGAAGGTGACTTTTTAAATATAAAATAAAACCTTAGCAAGATAGTTTCATATGTAGTTAGGTAATAAATAAAGTAGATACATGCATCAGTTTAACAGAATCATTTAGAGAGACTTAGAAGCTCAATCAATTGAAATATAATTCTAGAATATTCCACCAATAATTCAAGTACCTAAGTACAAACTGTATCGGACACGGCTTATCTACAGCTTAACGTAGGTAAATATATTAGAAGCGATGCGTACATAAATATCTGAGGCTGCCGTCTGGTTCACTGGGTAGCCTACTCGAATGGAAATAGACTATCTCAAGAACTATCGCTAGATATATTGTTATGTAGGTCGTGGGGTAACTTCCGATGTGGCATGTTTGCGTGTGTATATTATGTTTTGTTTAATAGTCCGATATTGTGGTAGACTGGCTGTTCTTGCGGGTCCACTCGCGTTACGAGTGAACTAATCTGCGTACCTGATAATATTACCAATGCGAAAGTAACCCTGTTGGACCATCTTTCTATCCAGGTGATGAAAGTACGTCGCTGTTGATGCTGGTGAAACAGCTAGTAGAAACTATTCTATACAAATATAATAAAGCTCAAAATGCTCCAATTTATTTGAAAAATTCTTTCACTGTTGAGAAGGTGAAGGGGAAATCTTCGAGTAGTACTCCACAGGATAGTTCTCACAGTAGACAGGTAAAATGCAGGGAAGAGATAGTCATTAATATGTACCTAATAGCATTGTAGTTGGTAATAATACATGCATCAAACAACACGATTATTCATATTCGAACAAACATCAAATCGATACCTATATTGCGAAACATTAACACTATATCGATACCTATTTACTTCACAAGGAAGGGGGCGCAATACAAATACCGATAACAAAAGAAGGTTAAACATGTTTATACAAGTTACCACTTTTAGAACGTATGACGCGAATATATTAGGCCAGTCAATTTACCACATGAAAGAAGAAGAAATATTGGTTTTGTTTATGTAGGGAAAATTGTTTTGTTATATACTTCTTTTATATTTTGTTTTCGACTGCATGGACAAGTAGAAAATTATGACAAACCTCGCATAAAATTCAGCAACTACAACTTTTAACTGCAAACATTTTTGTAGGTAATACTCACAAGCAAAATACCGAGCAACCACCCATAAAATTCAAAATAAAACGTCCAGATATCGCAAACATTTCTACCTGCATTTACACTCGAATGATCAACCTCAAGCGTTTCCTTCACAGATGAAATAAAGCCGTGATCGCATGGACGACGCCGCCGTTCCGGGCCGTCACGGCGGCCGGACGACAACCGTTCCCCGTTTGGCACTTTCCTTATCTAAAACGGTGAGATTTGTATAGAACGACAGTGAGCGAGGTACATAATAGCTTTTCAATACATGCAGACTATGTTGTGTTCGCGCCTTTATTTTGCATGTCAAGGGTGCGAATAGGTGAACTTGTTTTGTAATCTTTGAAAAAGAAGTTTCGAAACAGTATTTATATATATATATTTTTTTTTATATAAAATGTAAATTAAGTATCTTTCTTTATTTTTTTGTAAAATATAAAGATAACGTAATTATACAATAAAGCTTATTTTTTAATTATTAAGAAGTCGGAAAATTCTTTATTCAAATGTTTTTTTTCTCTTGTGGCTCAAATACCAGAGAGATTTTGGAAACAAAAATACTGTAAAATGAAATCAGTCACGAAAATTGTAGGCTACGTTTTAACGATACATATTTATAATTATTAACTCTGTGGTGTGTGTGGTCTTTTTGTGGTCAACAAAATTCATCATAAATTGAATTTTTTCAATTACATAATATTATTTTTCACAATTTTGTAACATTTTAAAGAAAAAGCACTATATCTATAGACTAATGCCCATTTTCACCAACAATCTCTTAATCTTAGTGCCACTTAGAATAAGGGCTCTCCCAATTTTGACATAAATAACTATGGGTAAGGGATACCTAAACTTTGGTGAAAACGAAATTCTTATTAAGTGTTCCGTAAATGCTCTTAGGGGATCCCTTAATTTAGGTATTTGTTGGTGAAAATGGGCATAAGTGTTTTATGTGAAAAATAAGAATCCTAAAATGCTCTAACAAAAATTAATTCACAGCACCGCATCATCTCAAATTTCACGTACAGTTTTGTTACAGACGCGCTGAGGTCCGGTAGCGGATCCACAACTCAGACAATAATACCAGCCTTCAACCAGGATGAATTCTACGGAGACCAGCCTCGATGTGAACCGGTCCACGCCTATTTACACCATTGGTACCAGTTTCATAACGCAATGGTATGTATGTCCTGATGATTTGTGACCTATATCGGGTGGTCCAAAAGATGAATTCAAACCACAGAATCTAGGTTCCTTGTTCCCAAGGGCACGCAAATATATTCTATGTATTTTCCGTGTGTTTTGGATTTCCAGTTATTGGCCTTTATTGTGATTTTCAAAGATTTCTGGCTGAGTGACTTGAAACACATGGGGTGTCTTCCTGTGCCCTTAGACATGAAGAATCTAGATTTTATGGATTGACGTCAACTTTAGGTACACTGCATGTGTCGATTTTAGTAGATTGGTACTCGATTTTAAGACACCTGGTACCTATTATCTCCGACGCAATAAAAATAAATGAATTCCCAATAAAAATAAATGAAGCCTCAATTAATTGAAAATGAAATTTAAATACTACATAATAAAGTTTTAATTCGAATAACAACAGTTCGCTGTTTAGTCACGTGCAACATTCAGGATAGCCGAAAGGCCCGGGACCTGATCGAAGCGTGCTCATGAAATCTTCACGCGGCTGGCAGTACACGTGCCAAATTGTACCTAAACAATAATAAGCAATTTATTTTCTTTACGAAGAAAACAAAAGAATGTAAATTAAATTCTGTGAGGAATGTTATTAATATTTTTTGTAGCTCAAATGTTTTGGTTACTGGCGATAACATCCAAGGGCGGATCCAGCTTCGGCGCCAGGGGGGGGTCACACAGTCGTGGTCAAGTCACAAAAAATATTATATTGTAGCGTATACTTCTTTTAATATTAAACGTAGTAGTATAAATACAATAAGCGCGATAGTAGCGAGCTCGAAATTTTTCGAATGTTGAGAAAAGTGTTTTCATGTAGAAAATGGCCCGAGCACAGTGAGCGCAATTTCTCGTATATATACTAAACACATGTGCCAAACAAAAAAGCGCGAGCGAAGCGAGCGCGAAAATTTTTGTTCAGGTCGAGGACTAAGGTTAAAAAAGTGTTTTTATGTAGAAAATGGTCCGAGCTGAGCGAACGCGATTTCTTGGACATAATCAGAGACGCGAAATTGAAAAAAGCGCGAGCGAAGCGAGCGCGAAAATTTTTTTTCATTTCGAGAACTAAAAGTAGATGAAAACGCTTTCTTGCTGTATAACAAATATACAGCACAAATACAAGAAAGCGCGAGAATTTTTTCAGGACTAAACGTTTGAAAAGTATTGTGTACGCAGAAAAGGCCGCGTACGTTTTTTATTGCAGCAACAGTAAAACATTTTCTGTGAAAACTTCAATTGTCTTACTATTAGTAAGGGTTCATGAGATCAGGGCTGTCTCTAGCTCATGTAGCGCCTGGGTGCAATCATCACCCAAGCGCCACCTATGTATCTATTGAAAGATTTTGAGTAGTACATACTGATCGAAGTACTTTACAAGGAATATAAATAAGTAGGTAAAGGACTTAAAAAAATGTTTCCAAATCATTGTAGGCTCAAACTGTTGGCCAGATTTAAGTTATGAAAGTCGAGACTGGACAACGTAATTGTAAAAATTAGCGCGAGCGAAGCGAGCGCGCAAATTTTTTAATTTTGGGACACAAAAAGTTAAAGTAACAAGCAGTCGGAAGCGCAAACTGTTTTGTTTTTGAGGACTCCGTTAATATTTTTTTTTTTTGCTATATTTGACTTATGAAGTTATCGAGGCAAAGCATATATAATATTGCGCGAGCGAAGCGAGCGCGAAATTTTTTGAGCCTACGACACAAAAGTACCTGATTAAGCACACTGTAAAGCAACAATAGTCGCGAGCGCAGCGAGCGCGACTTTTTTAAATTATTTGTTTGAAGACTCACAAATCAGACTGGGAATTACGTACAAATAAAAAGGAACCGTGATTAGAGCGAGTGCCATTTGTGTTCGTTGATTCGGTGCGTCAATAAAAATAATAAACAATCAGAAATACAGTACAGACATAGTCATTTACTCGCGAGCGTAGCGAGCTAGAATTTTTTCGAAAGCGAAGGCGACTTTTTTGTCAGTATCATGATACAATGTGGAACTTCCTTATCGAACGGGTGTAATTTCTTCGAAATTTCCTGGTGGTGGGGCGTCCCGCGGCGCCCCTGAGATCGAGGCGCCCGGGTTATTCGCACACCCTGCACCATAGGTTAAGACGGCCCTGCATGAGATACAGCATGTTATGTAGACAACCCGGACAGCAGATTCTTAGTAACACGGTCCTGTTTCCTCCTTTTGGGTAGGTACGGATAAAGAGTAAATAAAGAATAGAGAGTGAGCGTTGCGAGCACGAATTCTTCAGCAAAACTACTCTACCTGTAACTATGTAGGTATCTACCTATTCACTCGGAATAAAAATTATCTTATACTTATAACAAAAACATAAAACATCGTGTTTAACCATTTCAATTATTGGTCCTCTTAGGTCCTGAACCTGGCCCAGGGGGGGGTCATGACCTTGTGACCTACCCCCTGGATCCGCCGTTGATAACATCACACCTCAACTTCAAAGAAAAAAAATACCTATACCAAATATTTAAAGACGGCAGATGAAAATGTATAGAACAAAAATATTGGGATAGGGGCAGGAGGATGATGAACGAAATAATTCCAATTTGTTATCTGATTTTATAACTATGTTTATTTATTTTGCAAAAAAATATATCAAAATATGTATAGAAGTAAAGGTTTTAGGTACATAATACTTAACATAAATATTAAAGCAACTAGCCATAAAAATAAAACTTGCTTACTCCCATAAAAACTAGTAAGCATTCCTTCTATAGCCCGTTAGAGAGTCTCAGAATACTTGATTTTACGACCTCCAGCGGGTGTGTTGCACTAAATTCTGCTTAATATGAATTAAATAGTAGTATAGTGGGTCTTGAAGAAGTAGATATACTTCTTACATGTCACCATTTTGTATTCATGTAAATTAGTTTGTTACATTGTTTGGTGCACTGTTCTTAAGTTTTGTTGGATTTATGTTTCATTTACTTATGTACTAAACCGGCTTTTTTCACACACTTTCACACATAATTATAAGACCTAAAATTGGTGTCAATATGATGTCACTGAAGAAATAATCTTATATGAAATCTCCTCTGTTGGGTGGATTATAACTGGATTTGTTTGCGGAATTTCTCAACACCACTATCTGAGCTGCCAAATATTTCGCTTTTGATCGATGTTATTACAGCCATGAAAACGACATAATATTATTTTTTGTTATACCACATTACATAACATCTAAAACGAATAATTAGCTTTACAAAACAGCTCATTAATATTATATGTTTATCCAAATAAAATCTGATTTGTTTACCAAACCAGCACTTAAAATACTCTAATCGGCCCACGTTGTAGCTCAACGTGCTGGGCATCACGCAACCATCCACGAGGCAGGTGAAACAAACCCTCAGCAACTCTTTACAAAGGTCGACAGCTTTTGACCCAAAAATTATACAGATTCAGATAAAAAAACCCGAGTTTATTTCAGAAACAGGAACGCGGAAAAATAATAAAGGAAAAAGAAACACAACGCAATTATTTTTGAGCACCTTTCCAGTTGATTTAGAAACATCTGAAAGTTGAAATTAATATAAAAATAAAAATAAAGAAATTCTTTACTTCATAGATAAAACCAGACAGTACTTTTGTTTTTCGTTCTGAAATCACGGTATAATCTCTAGAGCTTAATGGACTTTTACTGAAAAACTGTAAAAGAACTAGGTACTGAAAAGATTCGAGCAAATAATATGCACGTTTGTGAGTCTTTGTGGTAGACAAATGGAATGCTTTTGATGCTTATTTGGAACTAAGCAGCAGACAGAAATATTTTATCTCTGAGTATGAGAAGGGTTTCAATTCTTTCTAATATTTGTTATTTATAAATGTTATAGTAAGTAACTCCGTCTATCTATTGAACCGATTTGAATGTACATACAGATATGCTGTGACAGGAATACTACCCTCAGCATGTCGGTAGATCCGGGAAAACCTAGAATATCTACTATATTTTATCCCACATTTATACAAAAAAAAACCTTATGACTAAGGTCCTTTCCTGTGACCCACCAATATATGAGCCACACTTCCACAAGTCCTTAAAAAGACATCTTTATTATCCTCAGAACCACATTTTTATGGGCACCCTAACGCGCATAAAAATGACTAGGGTAACAATGTCTTGTGGGTAAATTATAGACCCTTTGAAGAGGTTTCTCAGCTTTATTACCGAGGTTTGTTGCCAAAAGCTGATGATTCTACAATTTTATAGAACGTAAGACATTTATCCGGGCGACAATATTACTCGATTTGTGGAGATTGCGTTTTCTTGATTGCAGTACTTCATTGCTTCTATTTTTAGGAATGTTTGCTATGGGATTCCTCAAGGGCGTGTGCTGGGGCCTTTGTTATTTTTCTTTATGTAACGAGTTTCGATTTGAGGACCATGTTATTAGTTCGTCAAAATCAGTGCGTTTATGTAAGTATTTTGTCCTACATACAGGCACGTTATTTGTTATCATTTGTCTAGTCTAATATAGAAAGTTGCTCCTTTAAATATTTACCCTACTACCTCCTGCCTCATAAAATATCAATAAGACACGAAACTTTTCAACCTATTGTGTATTCAATTGCTCACCAAAAAACTGTTTTCACGTTTATTTATTTACATTTTCGCGAAATTGGTTTACGCGCTGATTGATAAAAACATTTAACAGAAGAGACAGAAAACTTTTTTACAAAAACACGTGAATTGATTGAACACTGTTTCATTGAATTTTGTTCTTTTGGAAATATAATTGAGTAATTTTATGGTATTTTATTTAGTAACGGGACTGATGTTCGCCATATATTTAACACTGTTGGCGCAATGGTCATCATGCTGGACTGTCGAACTGAGTTCGATTCCTGGTTCGGGCGACATTTGACTGTATGATGAGCGTGCTTGTTGGTTCTGGTCTGGGTGTTAAAGCATTTTATCAGTTCTACTAGCCACCATACCCATAACACAAGCTAATCAATAGCGTACCATGAGTCTAATCGACCCTACGTAACAGGTCTCCCGATACATTCCCTCAAATTCTTCAACAAAACTACTTAATCCAACTTTGTCCCCAGGAAACTCCAGAAGATGAGACAGAGGACTTGCCTCACCCCCAGTGGGGGGTACCAGGAGTGCCACGGAGAGTACCTGATAGCCAACGGCACCAACTACACAGATATATACTACTTTAACAACACCTTTGAAAACCTTCTCACTGTTAATGGTGGTTTGGTGAGTATCTTCTGCTGTATTTTGTTTTGAGGCACATTATATTTTGTTTCTGTCTATTATGGTATTTTCTTTTAATTTTTCTTTCAACTTCATAGCTATTCAATTTTGCACATTATGTAAGTGTGCTTTTTTCATGATACATCTACATGACATTACCTACTTCTTTTCTTTAGAAATAAAAAAAGTAACTTCAGAAGTCGGTGGTAAAATAAACACAGCAATTACCTTTGGACACAGACCGTTAGAGCGATGCCTAACTTTTTTTTTAGATTGTTTTGGCCATTTCTAACATACCTATTTTCCACGAACCATTCATAATCATCTTTGAACCCCAATTTTTTGAACCACGAACCATTTCATCATCTGCATAGCTTTTTCCCAACTATGTTGGGCTCGGCGTTCAGTCTAACCGGATGCAGCTGAGTGTGTGTTTTACAAGGATTGACTGCCCTCTGACCTCCTCAACCCAGTTACCCGGACAACCCCTAGTTAAGACTGGCCTCTGACTGCCTAATGACAGACAGGACTTACAGTTTATCTTGTAATAATAATTATTAACCGTTCTTGTATAAAACTGAAGGAATATTACAGGTACCGAAGTGGGTTGCACAAGTATTTTAGTGATATGAAACTAGTGCAAGCCACTAATGATCGAAGTTTGTTGTTTCGTTACCAACTTCATACTACGAGTATAAATATGTAGGTATAACGCTTACCTGAGATTTTTAGGGTACCGTATCGAAATTAGGTCAAAAATTATGTTTCTACCAAAGGCTAAGAAAATATTGATGGCGTTGACATATACTAATATTAGTAAAAAGGAAACATTTTTTGTTTGTTTGTTTGTACCCTAAAGGCTCCGAAATAACTGAATTGATTTGAAAATATCTTTAACTTTTGGAAAGCACCCATCTTCCTGAATAACATAGACTAAATTTTATTCCGACACTGGCATAGTTCCCACCGCGGGAAAACGGCAAATATTTGAATATAAACTAAGATAAAAGAATAATTGAGCCCACGCACATTTATGGTCATCAGTATTGCTTTTTATTTCAATCTAATTTTTAAAACGCTTTATTCGTCCAAGCTCAATTCTAAGAAGTAATCAAATGCACTCCAAGAACCAACCAATCAATAGAACCAAATCGATTTCCATTCATCGTTGACCTCTAAAACTCTAATTTAACAATAGTAAACACTTAAACGATGTTATACGGAACACTCAAACAAGTGAGTGACAATTTAATATCAATTAGCCTGCATTCAATCACGCCTCTATTGCAGGTAGACTGAAACACCCTGTCTTTGTAATTTGTACCTTAGTACCTTAGTAACAAGGTTGGAAATGGCTGAAATTATTCTAATGGACCTAAATGAAACACCGCTGCAAAATTCTTTCGCAGAACATTTTTAAAGCACATTTTTTTATTAGCATGCCTTACTGGTAGTAGGGATATTATTTTGTTTGGTGAATTAAAGTTTGACCTAGCTTTTTAAACCTACACAAATTCTGGAGAGATTTGGCCTTTAAATAGGAATGATTGACTCATTCATGAATGACCTTCTTACCCCAATGAAAGTGCATTAATAAACCGTAAATTACAAGAAAACTGCCTCGTAGGTCTAGTGGGCGCAAGCGCGGCTGCTGTGCTCGAGGTCTCTGGTTCGATTCCCGGGTCGGGCCGAAATCGCTTTGTGGGTTGCATCGGAAAGCACGTAAATGTCGGTCCTGCGCCTGATCTCTTTCCGGTCGTGTCGGATTCCCGTCCCATCGGGTTATGAGAATGAAGGAATAGGGAGTGCATCTGTGTCTGCAAACTAATATTGGACTCACGATTTTCTTTAAAAAAAACAACCATATCGCCAACTATCAGCCGACTGTTTGTTCTATAGGATAGCTGAAGCTAAAGGCTAGCTTTTCAATGATGAATCGCTGAATATAGAGTTTAACTGTACTACTATTTAGCTAATAAACCCCATCAAAAATCCATTCTGTAATCTGTTCCCCGCAAAATTAATTTAAACTTCTAAAGTTACCAAAGATATACGAGTAAGTTTGACGATTCTTTCATATTATCGCTGGCTTCTTTAGATAAAGAAGGATTAGCTGCTACCAATCTTCTGGCCTATTCAGTAACTTTAATTGCACCAATATTGGCGCTTCTAGATAAGAACTGTTAATGAATGAGGTTCTTTATTGTGTTTTATTGAATGGGACAAACAATGGACTTTCGTACCATGGGATAGAAGATTCAGGATTGTGATGGCGGATTGCTGATTTTAGTTGATCCTTTTTTTTGGGTAAAAGTTTTGGAGATAAAGTCTGTTTGTGGCTTTGGGGTAATGAAAAACGTTGTCTGTGTATATGGAATGTAATTACATTCAACAGTTCTCTTTGATAGAGACCTTGCTATATTTTTGTGCAATTATTGCTATGTATCCCTGAATTTACGTCAGCCATGTGACGTAAGTTTATCATGAAAAAATCGTCACTATGTTTATTTCAACCGTGTTAAGCTTATGCTTCGCTCGTGTCCCGTGGGAACTTCTCGGCGCACCCGGATAAAAAGTAGCATGTAGCCTCCTTCTACAAAAAATTGGGTAAATAACACTGAAAGACTAGAGTGATTTACACGTTCAATCAAACGAACTATTCAGCCTTGTAATATTATAATTCCCAGATTACATTCACATGTGAATACATGCGTTACAAAACAGCATAATCATTCAACAATCCAACGGAGTTAAAAAGAACCTTGAAAGAGAGGTCTTCTATTTCTGCTTACCCCTTTTAAAATAGGAGGGGTAATAGAGGTGCGACTGTGTTTAACGATGCAGACACTTAATCGATTGTATTTTATCGACATCGGTATTGTGTCACGGCCGTAGGAATGTTTGCGTGTGTTGTGTGTATTTTGTGTTGTTAATACTGTGTACTTTTGTGTAGATGGTCTATTTGTAGATTGTCTATGTGTAAGTTTTTTTTGCGAGGTATCGAAGGCGATGGTTATCTATTCTTTCTTTCAAAACTTTTGAAATATGTAAATAACAATAAAATTATTTGTTAAACAGCATTTGAATCGAAAGAATATACAGAGTTTAAAAAGCATAAAAAATTACCATGTTTAAAATATTTTTTACATATTTGAATTCCAAACGTCATCGTGCCATCGACTTCAAATATATTATTCAGAAAACTACATTGATCAAAATCATTATGAGCTCAGACATCGCTAAACGCTTAGTTACAAGTATTTATAAACAAGAAGACGAGATGAAATTCTCCGAACAAGTAGTCGTTTGTAATAAGGAGCTCAATACTAATTAAATAAATTGAATGAAAACACTACCCGTTGATCAGCACATTTAATTTAATCTGTCATTATTTTTTTTTACTTACTTCTAAAAACACTGAAAGTAAAACTTTAAAATTCACTCAAAAAGTCGATGTTTTGAACTTTATTTTGCCGCCGACTTCTAGAATCAAATTTTCAAAAATTGACGCAGTCACCTCGAACATACATAGGTACTTAAGAATAAACATACACCCAGACATGCAAAACTGAGAACGTCCTCCTTTTTTAGATGTCTCTTAAAAAACTTATTATAATTCTCGTATGCAACATATATTTTTTTCTTACATACATACTACTACCGTCGTCATTCACCTTCACATACATATCAAGATATTTACACAATCCATCCATCATTCAACTAGTACTATATAAACGTCATAGTTTGTATGTTTGTTACTCAATCACGATATACGGATTTCGGGTGACACGGATGTGGATCAAGGTGGATGATTTTTATCCCGGTGTATGGATCCAATTTCAGACGCAGACGAAGTTGCAAGCTTCTTATGTGTTTATTACGGTATTACTGCTGACTGTTTTCCGCGGTTTTACCTGCATCCCGGGAGAATAGAGTCAAAGTCAAATCATTTATTGAAAGTAGCTTCTTTAGATTAGCAGCTTTTCTCGTAATCGAGTAAAAAAGTCCTTTCTTGAAAAATGTCCAAGCTCTAAACCATGTGAATACCAAACATGAAAAGAGTTCTGTAGGTTAGGTGCGAAAGCATTAAAGATAGACTAGAGTATTTTCGCATTTGATCACTATCCCATATTGCTCGGAATAACCGATCTAAAAGTCCTCCAGTGCGAAAAAGCGGTTTTAACCCGTTGTAGGTCGGAGCGCAGATATACGCGAGACATAATAGCATTGTTTTATAATTAGCGACATACAAAAGGTTAATCATCCCATTTTCAAAACATTCCTAACACATTATCAAACGACAAAAAAATACAAACTTTTAACCAACCTTTTTTCTGTACAGCAACCTGTTCTCCCGCCATTCCCTCTATGGTTGGCGGCCATCTTTGCCACGTGCCTCGTGCTTGTCATCCTGCTGACTGTCAGCGGCAACGTCCTGGTGCTACTAGCCTTCTTGGTCGATAGGACTATACGACAGCCTAGCAACTACTTCATCGCGTCTCTCGCGGCCACTGATCTGTTGATTGGTAAGATTTTTTATTATTATTCTTTTTATTGTACACAAAAATACATTTTGGCACACTAAAAACAGAGTGATTATGCACAACGGCGAGCTTTACCATAGACATATTATTTTATTTAGTTTGGAGATAATCTTCACAGCTCATTAAATATATATGTGTATGCAAAATAAGAAAAACGTGTTAAAGAACAGAATATAATAAAGTATATGGTGATAGGATTTAATGTGATTAGGATGTGTCGTAACGTCCGATATAGTCGTAAATGTGCAAAAATACAAACAATATTAAATACTTAAATAATGAATATTCCAGAATTATTGAGCTAAATTACTATTTTAAAATTATAAAATCTCTTGTCTAATCTATTTTAAAATATAAAAAAAGCCTTCATATACTACTAGTTGCTTTATATAGTACTTTTGCTACTTATAAATTGCTTTTTAACCCATTATGTTCAAAGTGGCAAAGCCATTATTAAGCTAACTACTGCGACACATTTACTACAACCTTATTTCTCAAAGCCTTACATTATTATAGGTCTGAGAAGACTGCATTATCCCTCTATTCATAAAAGTCAGGATAAAAGTATCCGCACACTTCAATCTTTTAGTCGGCCGATACTTTGTTTGGGCTGATAAATCAGTATGAAGATGCACGGTTTTACGCGCATTGCAAAGATCAAGTATTTAGCCGGTATCAGACCAAGATAGAAAACTTTGACTGGAATCAAGATTTTCTTTAGAAAAAAAATCTGCCAACTGTGAGCCGACTTTTTAGTCTGCAGTGTGTACTCTAAGGAAAGAATTAGATCCGCATATCAAGTTTCTACTTCGAGTACTTCTCAGTTATTCATAAGAGCTTCAAGTTTATCTTGAAGTTATGGTTCTTTGAATGCAATTCTCTAGTATTGAGTTTGCGTTTGGAATTGTATTTACATACGAGTAAGTCGTTATTTGTTTGGATAAGATATTGGTAGCAAAAAAAATTAAAATTATTTTGTGAGAATACAAACTGATTAAGAAACTCGATTCTGACTAACAGTTTATTTTTGTCGGTTCGATACCTTCCGGGTACCTGATTGTTGTAACATGCTCACTATCTTTCATCTCCATACTGATTATTACTGATTTATGAGCCCGAGCAAACTATAGGCCGACCAAAAGTTTACAATGTGCGGTACCTATAAACATTCTTCTTACCATTTAGTCAGGTAAACTTTTTGAAACTGAAACATTCAAACATGAAATGAAATAAATATAGCTGGGTCATATTCAAAAAAATTGTATATTAAAACGTCCAACAGAGTTATTCTTTTTTAAAGACTAGCTACTAGCTAATTACTCTTAAAACAGAATAAACATTTATTTCAGCATTATGAAAAACAAAAATAACGCCCCATAATCCTCAATGAATGATTAATTTTAAAAGAAAACTACAACGTAGAACATTTGTTTTCATATAAGCAATGCGTGTCCACATTCTTGGCGCGACATTTAGAAAACATTTTATTATTCAATATTAGTATTTTAACTGACAAATAATTGATTTCTTAGCAGAGCATTGTGGAACCTGAAGGAATTTGCTAAAATTATCATGAAATATAACACGCAGAATTCAGGAATAATTAATTAAAGCAAGTCTTGATTTCACTTCATTTCTGTTATTCCTGTCTGTTACATTAGTAATTTTAATATTTTTGTAGTAGTTATCAAAATTATTTTACCTAAAACATTAGCAACTGAACTGTCAAAAGAATCGACGAATCAAAAATGTTCGGTAATTTTGAGAAGCGCAACAAGCACGAAATATTGTGGTGCAGTGATTATTCGACAATTAAAAGTTACTTATTACTGTGAGACTTTTAAAGTATCGGCAAGTACTTTTACTGTTTTATAACTCAGCTTAGAATAAATGTATATTGACACTATCACTGTACTATACAAGTTTCGTATAAAGTAAGAATTAGCATTGAAAAAGAGATTTTTTTAGATTAGACACAAGCAATTTATTCATATCGGTTATCATATCAATTACTTTTTTCTGTGACGTAACAGATATGAACGGTTAAGGTTTGTTCACAGTGTACGTACCGAGATAAAAACGTATTTAATCAAACCTACCACTTTTCTTTTTATTTTATAATTTTATAAAGGTATCTTTACGAAAAGTCGACATGAACAGAGTAAATAAAAATCAATCCACTAATAAAATATAAAACTCGAAAATGTTTTCTATCGATATACATTTTTACAATCGATATTTGCAGGTAACATCATGTATTATAATGGGATAAGTTTGGGATAGTTACCTACCTACGAATGGCTTTAGTTCGGGTATAAGAATTGCTGTGGGGTTTGTTTTAGAATATTTAATATTTATGTATTAAGGTTTTCTTTTCTTCACAGGCAATATGCCACTAACACCAGGTGGACGACAGCGAAATTATAGAGAACAATTCGAATACTACTATCTACTTATTTTCTTTTAAAAGTACGTCGTTATATACTGACCCTAATAATTCGTCTCTGTTACTTTTCCGTTATAACAATATAGCTTTCCTATCTGTTTCATATCTGTGTTTTACAATTTTTTTGAAAACGACCCAGCTGCAACAGAGATACAAAATTAAAAGGAAAAGTTTTAAAACCCGCTAAATAGACCGGCCGCGAAAATAGACTAACTCATAATAAAGAAACGCTGTCTGTTTTGAAACTAATTTAAATGGAACATTTATTTGATTTATTATTTTCTGTTTACGCTCAGAAACTTCTAACTGAAACATTGTTTTCAGCTTTTGGTAAATTAATTCTGACTAAAAGGGGTAATTCCGAACCTAGATGCTTGACCCTCGACATTTTAGTGTGTTCTGATAAATGACGAAAGTATTAAGTAGAAAATGATTTTCCTTTGTCTTCAGGTACTCTGTCGCTTCCATTCTACACGGACTACGTTTTGAAAGGCTACTGGCATTTAGGGCCCCTACTGTGCGACCTTTGGCTGTCAGTCGACTACACTGTATGTCTCGTCTCACAATACACAGTCCTCCTAATAACTGTAGATAGATTCTGCAGCGTGAAAATCGCGGCGAGGTATAGAGCCTGGCGAACGAAAAATAGAGTCATATGGATGGTAACCGTAACATGGATCATACCAGCTTTACTATTCTTTACGACAATATTCGGATGGGAACATTTTGTCGGGTACCGAGACTTACAAGAGGGCGAATGTGCCGTACAGTTTCTGAAGGACCCGATATTTAATACAGCTTTAATAATAGGCTATTATTGGACGACGCTGTTTGTTTTGATTGTACTTTATGCTGGGATTTTTAAGACAGCGTATGATATGCAGAAGAAAAGTGAAGCGAAGCAAAGGAAAATGCAGTCGATGGTTGCTTTGAGTGCCGGTGTAATGACGGGAATGGCTGGTCGGGCAGCCGGAATGGCAGCTTTGTCAAAAGCGACTATTTCCAGTGAAGATCAAATGAAAGTGTCAGAGTCTATGCGAAAAGATTCCACTTCAAAAGGATCGCTAGCTGCTCCATTGCTTAATCTTGGTGGATCAAGTGACTCGAATTCTAGTCAAAAGTCTTCAGCACACAAAAGTAGTGCTACTGCAACTGGAACTTCAACTACAGCAGAATCTGATGATAAGAAGGAGGATCAGGTAGAAGCAGAAAGGTCAAGCAGTCCAGCATTTGACTCAGACGAAGAAAGTACTACTCAAACAAATGTAAAGAAACGGCCGTCAGTAGCAAACTTAGTGATGCAAACAGGTGCTATACAACTGTTAAATAATATGCGTTTAAATGGCGGAATGATGATCAAAACTGATTTAAAACAGTCACCAGTATTGAAGCATGAAACTGATAAGCCAAAGACATCATTATCACAAATATCAGAGAAGAGTTTGCTGGACACCGATAACCCTGATACATCCCAGAGTACTGACAATATACCTGTACCAAATGTGCCACTGTCTACCGCTAGTCTTATGTCTCCCCTATCATCTGGTATAACAACACCGTCCGAACAAAGAGAGGTATCAACAACTATTGCTCAAAGAATTATTCCACCCCCATCTGAATTTAGATGTAGTCCTCCAGTTTCCGAAAGTCCGCCATCTCATTCAGAATCATCACGCACTAGGACAGTTAGGCTTGTCAAAGGTGACGGTACGTCGTACGATATGCTCGTGGGTATGGATGGTGCTGACTTGAGGTATATGGATGAGAGCTCTGTCAACGTACCGTCACCTACATACGAGAGTCCTCCTTCTTCCGTAACATTCCCAACTGCGACTGAACCATCATCACCACCAACATTAAATTCAGGTAACGAAACTAACAAGTCTTTATTGCAGGCAGCTTTAATACGAGCGACCGCCGAGGCTCAAGTAACACAGCCGAAAACGAATTTCTCCCCACCCCCTCCAATTAAAGTGAATACCGAGGTGAGTTTAAGTACAGGGGAGCGCTCCAAGCCTGTTATTACTCTAGTATCGTCGTCTTCCAATAACAATGAGCCCCAGCCTCCCAAGCCGGCTGAGGCGAAAACGTCGCCATTGAAACTAAATCCCGCAATAAGTCCAGCGGTCGAGAATAGTGATGTATCAAGTACTGTTGTAACTGGGTCAGGCCGCGGCGACTCTAAGAAAGAGTTCGTAAAAAACATAGGAAAAAAATTAAAAGTTAAACGTTCAAAGCGGGACGGCCTGTTTCCGAGCATCGGCCGGCAGAAATCCAAATCAGAGAACAGAGCTAGGAAAGCTTTTAGAACTATTTCATTTATATTGGGTGCGTTCGTTGTTTGTTGGACTCCGTACCACATATTGGCTTTAGTGGAGGGTTTCTGTACGGATCCGCCGTGTATCAATAAGCATTTGTACATGTTCTCGTACTTTCTGTGCTATGCGAACAGTCCGATCAATCCGTTTTGCTACGCGTTGGCTAACCAGCAGTTCAAGAAGACTTTCACGAGACTCCTCCGGGGGGACTTCCATATCACCTAGTCCATGTATATCGGTCATCGTAATGCGTAAACACGACAGCCGACCGAGTGTCTCATGACATAATGTTCTACGCACAATTTTCATTGAAAACATGATAAGACAATACCAATATTAATGACTTTGTTGAAAGCTTTCAATGTATAGACAAGAAATCGTGTAGAATACTTGTATCTAATGTATAGCGATTTCAGCTTTATAAAAGCAAATCTTTAATATGTAAATAGTGTTAGGTGTATTTTTAATTGAATTTCTTTGATCGTTCAGAACTGACAATAAATTGTTAGATCGTGTATATAAAGGTGAATTAAAGTCTCTTCATATTAATAATAATTAATGTTATATTTAATGACGATAATATGTTAGTATAGGTAAATAGAGATTGCTTCAAGTAATGTCGAAGACATTGTGGTAAATTAAATGTTTGTAGATTTATATTATAAAGTAAAAATAATTGTTTAATTATAAGTTAAAATTATAAACCACGATAGTATTGTGTGCGACAATGAGTTGGTAATTTAGGTTAATGTTAGATTTTTAATAAATTGTATTATTATGATTAAATAGGATTATTTGGGAAAATAATTTAGTGACACTGGGAAATAAAATTAGCGAGTCAAATAATAAGTTTATTTTATGATGAAACTCACTCATGGTCACATACTTAATGATTACGCTGCAAAGCTTTCAGCCTTGAGCCCAGCTAAAGTTTTCTAGCGTTTGAAATAGTCAATTAAAATAATATTTGTATAGAAATATCACAAATGCGGGCCTAAACCGTTTAGGTATTAACTAGTTTTCCAAGTTACCGTAATATTCCGTAAAAAATCTGATATAAAGCGGTTAAATGCAGTTTTTTTTTCTTTTTTTTTTAATGAAAATGCTTAAGTTTTTGTGTCTTATAAAAATAAGTATAGTAAACATAGGTAAGATAGTAAAAATTGTTACTCCCGCATAGGTAAGTATTCCGATTATTTTTGACTGATAATTTTTGATACTCACTGTACATACATATCAGAGTTTCAAACAAAAACTACCAATCGAAACTGAAGCATTTTGAAATAGATTATTTTATAGTTACCCGTGTTATTATGAATGTATAGTCGCTTTAAATAATCTGTAATTTATTACATCGTTTAGTATTCCATAAGTTATTGCAAAATAAAATGAAAGACAAAAGTGAAATAAATTAGTTGATATAATTATAAAAAAAAGAAAAATAGCATTATTATAGCCAGTACAAGCAATCCGTTATCAAATGCATTTATAGAAATAAAATAAATAAAATTGTAAACGTGTAAAATCATGACCCAATAATACTTATAAACCTAGCGAATGTATTTAATTGTAGAAAAATAACAATAATCATTTTTTTACTGCTCGTGTCAGAAAAAGTATTCTTTACCTCATTTTTGCCTATGATCGTAAAATAAGTTTTATTTTAGGCGAGTAAATTATTATTATTTTTTAATTCTTGTTTATTTTATAAAAAAATACTTTATTATTACTTATTTTCAAATTATATAATTTTTATTTTAAAGTTTTATAGGTATGATTTAAAATTGTCTTCTTCTTAAAAAACTTAAAAAAAAATCACTTGTAGCCAATTTATATTCTAGTCAAAATATGTAAATAATAATGAAGTTCTATTTAAAATGATCATGGGCATATGTTTCGTAATATTATAATGATAATAAATAGTGTTTTTGCCTTAGAACAGTGTCAATAACTACTATATAAAATTGTACATATGCTTTGTATACTGTCTGTTCATTTTATGTCGAAAAATGAAAATTATAATGAATAAAAATAGTAATTTCATGGGAATCTTTGATTTTATTGCCTTCAGTTAAACCACATTATATTCAAAATTTTTATTATTACACCACATTATTTTTTTTTATGGAATAAAAATATGCAAAAACTTTAACATTTATGATGTACCATTTTTTTTGGACTTTGATACATGCTATGTGACTTTCAGACACACATTGAAAAAATTCCAATCTTATTCAATGCCAGAGCAACTGAAAATTTTGAACATGATTTCACACAACGATTCACATTAGCGATTAAAAACCAAGCAAATTAAAACCCAAAAAATAAAGCAACAATTTAAACCCAAAAATGCAGTAACAAATAACTTAATCCATCTAGACACAGTTCCAACACAAAAGTTAAGTAGGCGAATAAAATGAAACTCTATTGTCGGCAGCTCAGTCGAAAATCCCCTTTTATCGCTTTAAACGTGTACAACGCACTCTCAGCATCAGAGCATCGATGTGATCGAAATTGCAGACTATCCCCTATAGGATTAGGGATTTGGTATTTGGGAAGCCTGGGAAAATTTGTACCGTATAGTATGAAGCTTAGATAAATTTTCAAGTGAAGGTGATTTTGCCTGTGTAAAATAATATATTATGAAGTCGTGGTGGCCTAGTGGGTAAAGAACCAACCTCTCGGATATGAGGGTGTGGGTTCGATTCCAGGTCAGGCAAAGCAGCTTTTCTAGTTTTATGTATATCTTGGTCACCAATGTCTAAAAAAAAGGTAAAGGAAATTTTTTTGAGGAAACCTAGACTATCAAGTCTGAAATCACCAACTTGCATTGAGCAATCGTGGTGATCAACGCTCAATACTTCTCCGTGTGAGACATGGCCTGTGCCCAGCAGTGGGGCGATATAAAGGCTGCAACAAAATAATATGAAATAACGGCATAACTATAAAAATAATGAAACGAAGAAACATGCTGCGCCGACCCCAAATAGAATTGAGATAAGGGCAGTCGGATAATTGTACCTGCGTAAACCTATATAAAAATATACATATGTACCTATATAAAGATTGTAAAGATCAACAAAAAAACAAGCAAAAATAATAATAATTAACTCTCAAAAAACTTGCCCTTGATAAACCGGCACAATACCCTAAGAAATACCAAAAAAGAAATCAAGGCTCATCAGATAATGACTAACCTCGATCCAATTACAAAACAACTGAGTAAGTAATCAGTGAAAACAAATGAAAGAAAACACAAATTAAATTGGTATAATTTGTCTCTAGAGGTGTAGTGTCGTGACTACTTTTCCACTAAAGACAAAAATAAAGGCAGTCTCTAAGGTCAATTTCTGTTTGAATGGTGAATGAAATACTTATTTATTAGTTGACGAATATAGTCGGAGTTTGATTGACGATTATTATCTTAAATAGCTCGTATTTGGAATTAGCGATGTTTTAGTAAAATACTATAAAACTGCTTTAGTTAAGTTAACATGCGGTAAGTAATTCTTGTGCGGCCCTTAATTTATAGCTGCCATCTGTTATCTTCTTCAGCATTAGTTTCAATTGTACCCCGTCATTTATAATTTCCATGCCATGAAAAAGTAGTCTACGTTGAGTCTTCTTTAAACTTCAACACGTTATAATCAAGATTCTAGTCAACAATTGAAATTAGCAGTCGATACCACAACAACATTTTTTCACGCATACATTTTAGGTATTGCATCTAAAAAATGTGAAAAATTTTCAAATATAACAACGGACTCAGTAACTAATAAAGCAGACATTCCACAAAACAACACAGAAACGAAATACCTAACTGAATAGAAATGCGTACAAAACAATTGAATCAAATACAACGCTGCATAAACGCTGTTTTCTACTTTCAAAAACGCACATAAATGCCGAATAAAATTCCATTTTGTCCACGTAAATATCATTAGAATTTGTTGAGATAATATTCCAGATTTGTCCAGGTAAAAAATCATTAAGTTTTGTTCAAAATATTTTGTAAAGGTTTGCGGGAAAATGAGAACAGACCTACATCGTTAGTCTGTGGATCGTTTAGAAGCCCATATAAAACAGGCCGAGATAGGCGTCATAACGCTACCACAATAGTGTTGACGGTAACGTGCGTGGGACAAGTAAGGAGCGACGTGTTAGTTAAATAAAAATTTAATATTATAAAGATATATTTTATCAATATATTATATTAACATTTCACTTTACCGTGGATAAAGCGATGTGGAGGAGTAAAACATGGTAAGTTGACCCCACCACCATGTGGGAAATACTTATATGTAGTAGGAAAAGAAGAAGAGCGTCTCACTTTTTCCCATCTGTAATGGCTTCGTCTTCAAGTCTCTACGGAACCAGGTGAGTATCCTACCTCTCTGACCTCCTATAATAGATCCGAAACATACAGCAACAGATTAAACTACTTTGCTAAAAATATACCCAACAGTCTCTCTGTAAGGAGCTTTGTAGAACCATAACAGAATCCCGCTATCCGCTTATAACTTAACCAGTAATAGCTGTCAACTCGAACAATACAAGAAGAAGGTATTATAAATGACTGGCTTGCTTCAATTTGTTCTGAGGTATTGTATTGTCAACGCCACAGTTAAGCAATATTCTGTGTATTTAATTTAATTTTAACACCTCGTTATCAGCAAACAGAGAGAATAAACTCTTTTGTCTATCGTTGACCTAGTTTGAAGATATTAACGACCTATTTTGCCGGCCCTAATAGCTTCACTAGGGATGGCAAAATATGTGTGGTTGAAGCTATTGTGAAGTATTTTTTGCAGCTAACAGATTTTTTCATTCAGAACTAAAATGTTTTATTCTTTTCTCGACGGATTCTTAAATCTTCTTTGAAACAGTTTTGCAGTTTTATTCCGGAGGTTTCTTTTCGTCAGGAACTTATTTTTTTCACTGTCGCATCGTAAAAAGTTTTCAAAGAATCGAAAGCTTTCGGTTTAGTACTTAGAACGTTTGAATTCAATGAATATATTGTAGTCAGGCTCATCAACTGCCTAGTCGATCTTTTCCTAAACTATATTTGAGTCGGTCGCCAGGATTATAAAAACTCTTGCAATCCATAACAACTGCCAAAGACTTTCAACTGACAGCCAGAAATCTATATTAAAACGAGTAATAATACTTAACTTATTGCCTCTTCACTGTTAATAATATTTGTTTTCCATCAAGTCAGCTGGTAGTGAAATAAGGGCCTAAATTATGTATATTAAACAAAATATGTTACTCAAACCAAGTATTTTAGAGGTAGGATAGTACAGAGTTTTAGAATCCTAAAAAGGTCCTACAGAATAAACAAACGACTAAGATTTCCGACCACACAATTCTAGAACGTTCCATCTACCTAAACCTAGGGCCACACTCTATAGCTATTGGACAAAGCTTCGTGTAAGACCAGCTTAACCGAGGTGAGATACACACCACTACATACATGCATACATACATACAAGATTATAAAACGCATACATGTATAAACGGTTCAACGGTAATGTATGCGTATGAATTGAATGTGTTGTTTGTGTATTACATATTTTATTGGACTTGCTTAAGCATTGGCAAGCAAGGAATTGGAAAATATGGAAAACGTTCGAGTATCCCCAGCATACTCATCCATCTAAAAATGTTTTAAGTAAAACAGTAGATGCTCTTTGTCATTTTACGTTAAATGAATTCATATTGATATAATGTTTTTGTTCTAGCACTAGGTTTTCTTTGTTTGGTCGGTATACTAATAGGTATAAGGATAATCATGAAGTCTGGAAAAATTGAAGACGCAGAAAAAGCTTACTTATAAAAACTTTTAAAGGTAACGTTAAGACCCAAAAAGAATTTAGATAACGTTTTTTTTTCCTTCTTCGTATTTCGATCCTCTTGAATCGTTCCCACCGAACGATTCATTAAATCTGTAGGTACTATGTTACCGTTCAGCTAAATTAGCGTCAATGCCACTTAACCATCAAATCACGCTGACCAATTTGCTCAATTACGCGATATCAGGGCAAATACCGCTGCAGTGATTCAAGCGATAAAGCGCTGCAGAATACTGCTGTAAGTACTTACAATTGGTTGACTGAGATCACCAGTACAACTGGAGATTAATTTACCCAGATTCTGAAAGGAGAGATAAAATGTAAATTTAAAAAGATTTCAGTTGGTCAATCAATCTTCCCTGATTTACATTGTAAGCTTATATTTTAATTTTTCAATACTCTGATATTCCAATTGCAAAATAAGTAGGTAAATAGGGTTTTTACTGCGTATTACTTATACGGTACATCCAAGGTAAACCAACGTCTTGATGCGTGCGATTGCGAAAGACATCAGGAAAGTGAGAGAAACGTAATGGGACGCTATTACGAGGGCAAGCGGGCGTCAAAAATTTTATGAAAACATTCCCGCCACAAACAGTACTCAGAGTACTTTATTCAACAAGGATGTATCGACCAATGAAAGTGAGTATGAGAAGGGTCGAGAGCAGAATAAAATAAATGAAATTGCAAATGCTTATTTACATACATTTTTGTCCAATCACTTCCTGCTGAACGTCTTTGACAACCTCTAGGACGCATAATGTACTTTCTTAATATTATAATCTTATATTTAAAGACTTTATATGAACGAGGACTTTAAATCCCCTAAATATTTAGCATGACATAAATCCCCCATCTCTCCCAAACAACGGACCTATGAATCCAACCCATCATAGCACAGATTCTAAGATGGCACCGCCCAAACAATGCCACATTGTCACAGCTGATGTATGTTTTGCAATTGTTACGATAAGGGGACACCTTGGTCCCAAACGTACAGCATTGTGGCCAGTGAACAGAGCGGAGTAAATTATATGGCACGCACTATTGTTCGTGAAATGAACATGTGACTGTGTTCTACAGATGAATGGGTAGTAGGGTAAGTTGGAACTGTTTGGTTTTAAGGTCAAGGTAAACCGAAAATGGGTGTGCCATCATGTCAAAATCAAAGGTTTTTATTTAATATAGGTCTTTGTAGATTCTTATGAATCATAACACTAGTTGCCCGGTTCCAAAGAGTTGGTCTCATGGAGAAGAACCGGCAAGAAAGTCTAGGTAAAGAACATCATAAATCTGGAGTTTGTTTGGAGATTCTGAACCTATTTGTACACTCTTTCAGTGTTAGAATAGTGCATGAAATATCCTAATACAAAGCCTAGTCTTTATTCAGGTGTCTTCGGAAATGCTCCCAAGAGATAGGTGGAACCGCAAGCAAATGCTAGTATGTTCTTTTATAAGCACTTCCCATTTTCAGACTTCTGTTTCTTTACTTTGAAACATGTGGCTTCCAGTCAGCTATGAACATACCACCATTGATCAAGAAACAATTTCTTGTGTTGAAAAGTTAATTAAACTTATATGACTGTTTGCTAATGAGATGCAAATGTAAGTATCTACTTCAAAATTGTAATATTAATATATGAAAATGTTGTTCAACTATTTATGAGCATTAAAAGAGGACCAAAAACAACCAAACCGATTTTCTTTTTATCTTGCGAGAAAATTGTACCTACATATACAGGAATGAATTTTAAGCAGTGCGCAAAAAAAAAACTGGTGGTCCAGAATCGTTAACAGAACATATCTGCATCACCAGTAAAAATTATATATATAATTATATATTTTTGTTTAAAATCAAGTGTTTTTAAAATCAGTAAAATATGGATACCAACTATTCTTACGCGCGCCGAGCGGAGCTCGTGTCAGTAAACCGGTTTCGCGTTGCCGCCGTGCATACTATGACGACTGTGACCGTACTATCGGTTACAAAATAAACATCTTTCGATATCAATAACTTTTCTTTTTTGTACTAAAAGACTACAAAATAAAAATATACGTATCTATAAAACTTATTTAACTATAAGTTGACAAAGTTTGCGCACTGGATAAAATTCATTCCTGTATTTTTTGGTTGAGCCCTGAATGTAATTTTTGCAAAATGCAAGAATAGTTTTGTTTACGTAAATTATAAGTTTACGTATTTTTTACTGCATGGCCAATTCCAAATTAAAAGCAGTAACATTTTTGCAGTACACCTATAATATTAGCAGCTGTTTTTATACAACTAATGCCGGGAGCTAGACTGCACCACGGTAATCGAGGCTCGTTCGATACAACTACCATTTTCTCACACCAACCGTACACGCCAAATTAAACTTTAAACTCTCAAGCATAAAGTCTTATTCAAACGCAAAACATTCTCCAATAACTTTGCCCGATATAAGTCAACAAACTTACAGCTGCAGTTCTGCCACGCGATTGGAAACCTTAAGACTGTGAAGAAGAGTTGTATACCCCCGCAATATGATGGCGTGATATCATGTGCCGTCGTTGCAATTAGTGCATCGTCGTCCCCATTCTGTTATTGTAAGTGGACGCTTCAGCATCATGGCATCCTTATAATTTATGCAGGCTCGTATAGGCTTTTCATTTCGATATCAATTATAATACCGCCTGCAGAATGCGGGTGATTAGAAATTCATTGCGTGGTTATGACACCGATTAGACTTTGAAAGGGTCTTTTTGCTTTTGAAATATAATTTAAACCGTTTAAGGTATTTGTATACGGTGAGATCACTAGAAAGATCGAGATGTATATAGAAGAAACAGGGAGCCCTTAATCAAGAATTAGGGCAGTCGTCATCTGCCAAGCTTTCTCAAAATATGTTGGAGTCAGCTTTTAATCAAACCGACTGCCAGTCTGACCTTCTCAAGCCAGTTATTCGCCCAACAGGATGCCTTTTAGCAAGACCGGTTTTCAGACTTTCTAGCTTCTGACTATCTGCAACGGCTGCCAAAGATTTTCAAATGTTTACTTACTACTTCTAAAGAACAGAAATTCTATTCATGCATGTGTAAAAAATAAATCAAAATCATTTTCAAAATCGTGCATAAAATGATTTATTGAGCAATTATAACTTATTAAACAACCTCATATCTAATAGCCTGTCATATATTATTAAATTTTCAGTTAAATGGCTCATAAAATTTAATTATACTCTGACGTATTAATTTGATGTCCGTACTAATTAGTTTTGGGATATTGTGGTTCATTATAGTTCGGCCATTCAGAGAATGCGTTCCTGACACGTCGCGATTGAACTGACGACGTAACTACATTCATTGATTATTGATATAATAATGTTGTTTTAATGCTCCTCAATTGTTAAAACGGTAAACAACCAGCAAAAATATTTTTATCGTAACTGCAACGCCATTGCAAAGTTACGTCGTCAGTTCAATCGCGACGTGTCAGGAACGCATTCTCTGAATGGCCGAACTATAATATCAGTTGGGCGAAGTGCTAAACTTTTCTATTATATGCCACTTCATAGTAAGTGACATAATACTATTTTTAATACGTCTGTCAATTTATTGATTTGTTTCTTCTTATGATTTAAGGTTTGATTCCCTCCTCTTAACCTCCCAGTTGTTCGAAAGAGTCACTGTGGCCTTGGTACGTTAAGGGCTCCAGAAGGAACATGGTGGGTTTTAGTTAGTAAAGAGTCTGATACACCATCACACAACGCCCACAGCATGGAGATCATTGGATGATATCCCACAAAAAGGTGGATTCCCTGTTAAAATATCTCCTAAATTATCCCCATCCAAAAACTGATCATGACAAGCGCTTAGTAAAATACTAAGACTGTAAGAAAATCTTGGAATCTTAATTTGACCCACTTCCCGGTCTTCGATAAGGATGAAATTTTGCACACGCTCTTAGTTCTGATGACAATACATGATACGTGCTTTTTTAAACTAATTATGAACTAAGACTTTTCATTTTTTCCCCTATACTTACTCCATAAAACGCGATAGTATATTTCTCCCATGTAGTCCGTAGTATAAGTACGTCACTATGATTCGACAATCAATCATAACCAGGAATCTCAAGAGATTTCATTTTAGACGAATCCCAAGACACAGACATTCGTTTGTTTTTTTTCAAGTTTGTTTCTGTGACTCATTGATAAACTTGTTGGAAGTTACCAAAGTTAGACGAACTATTTGGAACTAAGTACACCAGCAACATAAACATCAGTTGTCTTAAAACAACTATTAACGATAACTAGCTTTTTTAAAATGTGAATTAGTAGATTTCTAATACTCCTTACCTATAATACTACACACGTACCAGTAGGCATATAAACAGTATACCAGTATGTATGTACCCGTGCGATTTAATAATCAACCATGAATTGTTTATAAAAAATCTACTCATAAAAGTCCGACCTTTATAAAATAATAAAATATCAACACTTAAAAAGTTATTTCAACAGGCCACCAATGAAACCCCACCAACCGAACTCTATACAAACATTAAATTAATACTAAAGGGTTATTACCGCAGGATACTAAAACATCAATTAAATCAAAATGTAGTAAAAGCCACGGAACCGCACATAATCGCGTGATCAACATGTGAACGGTTTTCATGACCGCACGGAACTCTGCAAGCATATAATAACACTAGTCATATTTCCCGGTTTTACGTCGTTTTTTGTTTTTTTTTCGACTGATTTCGTATCGCTCTGTTTAATTTTTTTTGTTTACCTTTCGCGGGTGTTGAGTTACCCTCTAATTTAAGCTTTGGCCTCCCGAATTATTGTTAGGGTGCGTCCACATCTGGCGAATGCGCCGCGAATGCGCAGCACGCGAGCCGATCGCGAGCTGTCCGCGAGTTGCGCGCGTGCATTTTTGTTCGTGCGCCGCGCGACGTCTGCCATCTTCGATAGTACTGAGCCAATATACGGAACTGTAAGGGCGAGAACTGATTGCGCGCAGATCGCGCGCCGCTCGCGTGCTGCGCATTCGCGGCGCATTCGCCAGATGTGGACGCACCCTTATTATTTCTTCTCTTTCATACATATAGATGTCATCTGATTTCTTTCATATAGATATGTAGGTACATCTAGTAATTTCTAGTGATCACAACCAGTTTAACCAAGTCTTGTTCAGGTAACCGGGTTGAGAAGGCCAGATATGCAGTCGCTTCTTGTAAACCACTGGTTCGTTATTGTATATCGGTTTGTCTGGACGCCAACTCCGCATAGTTGGGGAGAGGCTAAGCAGATGAAGAACTATTTTATGCACCTAACCACCCTTTCTTATCCAAGGTTTAAGCTACGTTCATACCTAACAAGAACTCAAGTTTCTTCATCTTCAAAAGTATGCTTTATCCTCTCCTATACAGACAGACCACCAATCTAATATTAGCACAGCTACAGACGGGGAGCCGCTCCTTGCAACCGGACATCGATTATGGTAATACCACCATTAAGTTGCAAATATTCTACGTGTTCAATTTATAACTTTCGCCCCTGATGGCGATGACAATCGCTTAGTTTGTTTTGCTGAGATTGGCTTGCAGAAAGTTTTAGAAATTCATTTTTGTTAGTGCTGAATAAATATCAGGTGGTAAGATGGAAGTTAGTTAAGAGCAAAGATTGGACAGTGTCTGGACTACAATAAAGTCTTACTGATATTATAAATGCGAAAGTAACTCAGTCTGTTTGTCGCGCTTCCGTTCCAAAACAACAGTACCGATTTCTATTAAATTAGTACTCCAATAATCTAGAACCTTAGAAAGAATATAGAGTCTATATAAAAATTAACATTGTCTCATTTTTTACCAGTTTCAAGAAAGAGGTTCTCCCGGGACGTGGCTAAAGCTTGCATCTATAATATTGGTGAGCATTTGGAAACATAGTCATTTGATCTTATGTATCATTAAGTATTTCAAGAAGAAATCTTTAGCAATTGAATAGAAATCTAAGCAACATCAAACCAAAGTTCTTCATTGTTTCAACTTCAAGTGACCGTATGTTAAGGTTCACACTTGGCCGAAGTGTTTCATCCCGGCCATCGAATTGTTGGCTCGGGCCCAACAATCTAATAACGCTTGTTGCTTCTAGGCAACATGTTCCAAGAATATTTTATGTTGGAAAAATTGCTTCTTTCATTTCCTTATTTTTCTCGCCCGTTTTTTGTTTATTATTCTTTTTTTTTTTCAATGCAAATATTGTATGTATATTTGTTTAAATTAAATAATGATTTATAGAATATGCTTTCCGCATATTTCATAGATTTAATTAACTGAATTCTGGTTTGCATAACTTCAATTATTTTCAACGAAGAAAATACCACGTATAAAATGAAACAAATGAAGCTCAAATTCCTCTTATTTAATAGCGATTTCAATCATACCTTTCTAAATATAATTTTAAATTCGAACGACTGTTAATGCAATTTGTAATACGAACTCGTTTTAGAGTAGTTTCCATAATTTAATTTAAATATCGAATTAAAAAAAAAAAACAAAAGCTACAGTTCATCCAAACTAATATTATAAATGCGAAAGTAACTCTGTCTGTCTGTCTGTCTGTCTGTCTTTCTGTCTGTCTGTCTTTTCTTCACGCCTAAACTACTGAACCGATTTGTGTGAAATTTGGTACAGACATAGTTTGAAACTTGAGAAAGGACATAGGATAGTTTTTATTACAAAAAATAAAAATAAAAAATAAAATTTATTACGGACATACAGTGCCATCTATTGGTCAAATGTCGAGCTGTTCCTATGCTCCGTAGATAGATGGCGTTAATTGCGCAATGGTGTCATTACACGAAACATTCATAATCTGTAAAGCCTAAAATAATAGAAAATTTGCCAATGGGAGAAACAGTCTTTTTTCCTTTTGAACTGAAATGACAAATCAGTAGAATGATGGGAAAATAAGGGAAAAATAACATTTTCGCCTTTTTCGATCGACAATAACGGCTTTAATGCCCTAAGTGAGTATACATCTCTTAAATTGAAACGCAGAGCTCATTCTGTTGATTTTTGAAGAGTTCCCTGGGATATCTTCCACATTTCAGACTGATCAAATTTATATGGGACCACACTGACACTTTACTCTTTCAAACACAAAAGAATTTCTCAAATCGGTCTATAACTGATATGCCTTAATATACATAAAAAATACGGTCAAATTGAGAACCTCCTCCTTTTTTTGCAGTGGGTTAAAAACTTTCTACTCAAAGTAAATTTACGGACGAAGTCGCGGGCAAAACTACCCATGCTAAAAATGCGATAATAACTCTGTCTATCTGTCTTTCCGTCACGCCTAAACTACTGAACCGATTTGGATGAAATTTGGTACAGACATAGTTTGGAACTCGAGAAAGGACATAGGATAGTTTTTAGTCCAAAAATCCTGCGGGAGCGGGAACTTCTCAAAAATCCCGCGAGATCGGGAACTATGTGGGTAAAACCAAAAATCTGCCGGAAGTTACTATTCCACGCGAACGAAGTCGCGGGCAAAAGCTAGTTTTCTATAAGTTTTTATTCAGTGATGCATTTGTATTATACTTGTTCTCGAAATGAAAGAAAAACAGATAATATCCGGCGTTGGCTTTCAGGAAATTAGTTTCTTTACGTTTAAAGAGAAACCGCCGTATAATAGGACTGTGGAGTAAATTAAAAAATATAGTTTTGTGTGAAATAAGAAGGCTTTTTACTGTACCAACGTGTTTTAATTTGTGTCAGTGTGTTTTGGGCTCTTATTTTGTGAAATTCTTATTTTGAATTTGCAAATGAGTTTTTTCGGGGCCAAACATGGTATTTGAACATAAAAGTGGATTGATATAGAGTTATAGAGGAAGGGGATGACCAAAGGAGCGATGAATGGATTACACGAAAGACGATATGACCTGGAATTTTACTTTAAAATTGAATAGACTTTAGAATAAGCTAGGAACACTAATCCAACAGAAACAAGTTTTCCTATTACAAGGATGATACAATTAATGTGCTTACAAATATACTAGAACTAGAATATGAATAACGATAGATTCGGAAAATGCATTATTTGATAGTGGACCGCCCGAACTAGGTTTAATTTAAACCTGTGTTTCAGGTCATCACTTACAATCCAGTTTCATTATGGCAGAAAGTTTTAGTTAAAACGAAAATATATTCTATTACAATAAATAACTACACAACTAAGCTTAGCATACAATAGTATACATAATATAACTATATCTATGGAATAATACAAAAATAAACATTATCAAGTAGAACAAACTAAATATTATGTCAAAATTTCTAGAAGTTGTTCTGTGTCTGTGTAATTCAGTGTCACTAAGTATTTTGACAACATCTTACTACATTTTTTATACCTTAAACTATAGAAACTCAGTACTTTGTTAAGCCTGTTATATAGAAGAGGTCCTAAAAACACGTAAAAACGCTTAGTAAAGGCATGTCTGATTTGAGGCTTTATGCAAACTAAGTCCTTCCTTCTCTTGTCCGAAGGCAGAGGGTCAAAAGGTAGTGCAGTATGCTGGTGTAGCACTATGTTTAAAATAAATAATTGCCGCACTGTAAGCACATCGCATGCTGTGTAGAGTTGGTGCGTAGGAAATCGAAAAGGGCGGAAGGTAGCAACCTTAAGAATTGCTCTTTGAGCACGTTCTTATGGGAGTAAAATTGTTTTAGCTGCACCGCCCCAAGAAGTTATGCAGTATGTAAGAATAGATTGACACAAAGCTAAATAAACCTGTTTTATTACTTTGTAGTCGGCTATATTACGTAAATTTTTAAATACATATATTAATTTACGTACTCTCGTACATAGCAACTCGATATGTTTACGGAAATTTAGATTTGAGTCAATCGTAACACCTAGATATTTTACTTGGTCAGCTTTGGCTAAAGTGGGGCAAGAGCATGCATTGTCAGCATACGTGCAGTTAATATGTGCGTGAATGTTTACGTTACTGAGTGGTATGTTATTGTTTCTAATTGTAAATAAAACGTAATTGGTTTTATCTGCGTTTAATGTTAGGAGGTGATTCTGGATGATGCATATGCATGCCTAGAACTGGCCTTGGCAGTCAGAATATCATCAATTTTGACCAACACCAAAAGTCCTTCACCCTCGAGCCTTTTCTGTCTCAATGATGACCGTTCCCATCTAGTGGCAAACCTGAATTATTTGAAAGCCACTCCATTTTCATTTCAACCCCAAATACACAAAAGTATAAAACGCACTATGTTTTATTAAAACACTCCATTTTTCGCCGAACTGGCCGCTATGAAAAATGGATACCTCAAAAAAGGTATCCGAAATTCAAAACCGTTCTATTAGAAAGCATCCAACCGAAAAGTTAGATTTTTGAACACTTCTTACCAAAGAATAACAACTAAAACAAGTGAGTTTAATTTATATTAATATTAATAAGCATAAACTAGCCTTGCAGAAAAAAGTCGTGGTGGCCTAGTGGGTAAAGAACCAACCTCTCGAGTGAGGGTGTGGGTTCGATTCCAGTTCAGGCAAGTACCAATGCAACTTTTCTCAGTTTGTATGTAATTTCTAAGTAATCTTAGACACCAATGGCTGATAAAAAGGTGAAGAAAAACGTCTTGAGGAAACCTGGACTATAAAGTCTGAAATCACCAACCCGCATTGAGCAAGCGTGGTGATTATTGCTCAATCCTTCTCCGTCTGAGAGGAGGCCTGAGCCCAGCAGTGGGACGATAAAATGGCTGTAACAGTATAAACTAGCCTTATACATTTCTTTTATAATATTTAGCACTATCATCTTCACTCTCAATATCAAAACCAAACATTAAAACTAAAAGCTCTCATGAAAAACAGCTGTAAAAATAATAGCTGCTCTTAACATTCCCGCCACGTATTTCAAGAAAAGGCTAGTTTTATTACAAGATCCAAAGCATTATCTAAATGACGAACATAAAGATACTTTCACCAAACATTTCTATGTACTTCAAGACGTTGAATAAATATTCAGCAATTACTTAAGTACAGCGCAATAAGAATTCAATGCTTAAGCAACGAGCAACGAGATCGGTGAGCAACAAGCAAGCAACAAGAGCAATAGTTGGAAATAATGCTCGAGTTGTTGCAAGCAATGAATTAAATCCACAACGCGGGTATGAAATGAAACGGGCTGTTGTCGGTTAGGATACGGTATCTAAATTAAAGTGAGAGATATTTGTACTGTATTTTTTAGTTATCACTGAGAATGAACATGAAAATATTAGTGAGAAACTGTTTGTAATTTGTCTAGGAAAATCTTAAGTATTATTGATATTAAGAATTAACATCAAACGAAAACAAGTTAAATAAAAAATGAATATGTTATTCTAATAAAAAGTACTTTAATTATACTAACGGCTAACCTGTTAAAAATTATAATACCTACTAGTCTATATTTGCATTATGAGCAGATAGCCGATGGGGCCGAAAAATGCTGGAGTGGAGACAACGGACTAGCAAGCGCAGCGTAGGACGTCTACCAACAAGGTGGACAGACGACCTTATAAAGGTCGCCGGAAGACGCTGGATGCAGGTCGTCTCCAACAGGTATCTGTGGAGACTGGAGATCTAAGGGGGAGGCCTATATTCAGCAGTGGACGTCCTATGGCTGAGATGATGATGATAATGATATTTGCATTCTCACACATCTGGATTATAATTTAAAAAAGTTCCTGTCCCAAAACAACTTTCACTCAATTCACCCATCAGTAATAATCTATAATTAATTTAAGTCACATACCAAGTTGTGATTCTGAACAGTAGAACGTTTCCCAGAGTAGGCACTCCGGGACTGCCACTAGAAATGTGGACTTTTTGCAAAGAGGCTTCTTCCTGATTAAATAGTACCTAATGTTTATATTTTGTATCGTCACTGGCTGTGTATTTAATGGGTATATCTGTCAAATACTTTCTACGTGTGCTGTTAACGTTCTTAATTTGTGTGCATGTCTCAGGATTTTTTCATATTTATAATAAAGAGGAAATATTGTTTTGTTTGTTTATACCCTTAAGGCTCCGAAATTATTGAATCGGTTTGAAAAATCCTGTCACTGTTGGAAAGCTACACTATTTGTTTTTTCCAGTAAGGGCGGTAGTGCCCACGAGATGCGGGGGAAACGTCGAGAAAACTCTTCGAACACTCGTCGAGAAAAATCTTTAAATAAAATTTTCTTTTTATGTAGCTTCAAAGACTAAAACCAAAAAGCCTTTAGCATCTAAACTAAATAAAGGGAAAAACTACGATAAAAGTAACCAAAATATTGTCTGACAATGCCCACAGTTGACACTATGACCATCTATTCCACAATACAAAACTACCGAACAGCGAGCGTCCGCCATTTTGTATTTTATCACAGTCTTTTGTTTGTCAGGCATCATTCATCCGAACTCATTAGTGGAATGTTAAAGCGTTTTGTTCGCAATCCGCGTCATAGACTACGATATTGTGTAGCTTTTCTCATTTCTCATGCCTTCGAGGAGTGTTTAAGATTTTGTGTTTTGATATTGGTAAGAAAACATTTTTAGTAAAAACATTGTCACTCGTGAACTTCTCTACGCAGGCAGTAGTCCTTTCTTGTCTAATCTAAAACATACATATCTTGAGTAAAGGGTAGTGAGTTAGGTGGTAGCGTAACTTAGAATGCTTGATTTCTAGGTTTTTAAATTAAGAAGTCTTATATTAAAAACAATACTTATGTGCATGCCTTATTGTGCTGAAACATAACCTTATAACATTGTGGTACAGTAGACTGCACGTCAGTGGTAACTGTCATGCACCTTAGCTCAATAATAATAAGTACGATTTTCCTATCAAACTGTTACCACTGACCTGAAGTTGACTGTACTTCACGTCATAAGATTTTTTTTTAAATCACAGATTACATTTTATTTGTTAGTGCTACATCTAGGTAATTTCCTAAAATTGTCCCAACACAAGCCAACTATTCCCTATTTACTCGTATTCAGGGTAATACACACCATTTCACAGAGCCAGTACACATGTAAATAATACGGGCGGTTATATCTGGTTATATCTAGTTATATCTAACTCGGTATCGTATAATATGGCTCATTGAACTCAATTCTAATGATCTGGTTACAACCGTTGCTATGTTATTATCTGCCTTTAAATGTTGTGTTCGTATTTTGGCATTTATTTGTGTGAGGGATGATTTTGATATTGGATTTTTAAAGGGCTAGGGCACGACTAAGGAATTTGCTGAATGCCCTCATCTCAGAAAATATGGTACCGATTTGAAAAAAATTGTTACAGCTTTACTTATAAAAATCTCTAATCAACTTCTAAGCATCATTTTAACTAATTACTACTTAAAACCACAATTTAGTAGGTAGTGATTAAATGTTATATAGTTAAAACATGCTCAAGCAATGTTTATAAGTAAGTAAGAATTTTCTTAAACAGCCCTTAAGTATTACTTATTATTTAATTCACGTTTATAAGTAAGGCTGCAAGTGTTTATTTACTGACGAAAGCTATAGGCTTACTTTTTATTCTGATGCGGGAAGTAGCCTCCTTGAGACTCAGGTCCCGATAACAGCAAGTGTAACAAAAATATGTTAAAAAAATCGTTCTGTAAGTAATATATAAGACTTCATCAAAGATTGAAAGGCTTTTGTCTCTATAAAACCTTTATATTACTTAACTAATTATAAGATATTAAAATTACATCTCCACTTTACGATATAACAAATATTCCTCATTAATTTTATACTCAGGTGCCACCTAATAAAACCTCATTACCATCTTATTTGGTAGTAATTAGTTTTCTTGTGTTTATATTTAGGCGGATCACACACTACCACACGTTAAGTTTGAAAGCGAATGAAGCACTTGTCAAGTCGTTGTAAAACCTACTGTTTACGACATCCCTAAATGAAAGTGTCAATTATTTCAACGTAAGGAATCCTTAATTGACAGTGACATGCGGTTGACCCGTGGTTTCCGTGAAGTGTAGATATAAATACGTTGCATTATATATGTTTTATTTACTAACTCTTACTCAAGTGACAATTTATATTTTAGAACTTCCGCCAGCGATTTCACATAATTCCTAGAGGCTACTTCCACTGCACCCACAGCGATAGTGAATCATTGATGCTATAACGTAAAAAGACGCTACTCATATCTTAAATATAACTGAGAGATATCAGCAGAAGGAAGGTTTAATAGGCAATACTGGTACTCTGCTACACCCGCTTGGAATGGAATCCGACCCCATCATAGTTGGAAAAAGATTAGACAGATTAACTTTTACTTCGTATGAAGTATAATGTGAACCCAGACCCGTGTCAGCGGCGCGCGTTTTTCCACGCGCTCCTCAAAGAGATTTCGGCAACCCCAGCGGGGCCCACTAGGGCCAAGGCGTGCCGGGGGTTCGAAAGAGTTACCGTGGCCTGGTACATAAAAGGCCAACGACGGAACACGACGGTTTTTAGTCAGTAAGAGTCTGACACTCCCTCACCGCTGCTGACACATCGGGAGGGGTGATTTGATGATTTTTGACGTATTTAAAAAAGAAAAAACCTTATAAAGGTAGTGTGTTACCACCTTATGTTGTAGCTACTTTATTTCGTGAAAGTCAAAGGTATTGATTATGAAAGTTCGCGTGCTGTTTCGGCCCGATAAGTTCGCGTGTGAAACGGGACAGGCTTTTGTTGTACATGGCGGCTGAAACGCTGAAAAACTGTTGTAGAAAGTGTTAGAAAAGACTATTCTTCCCTTTAGTATTGAATATTTTTCAAATATCCAGGTTTCATCTTAACCAGTGAATATATAGGTGCATAGTCGTACGCACATTACAATGATCAGGTATAAAATCTACAATATCATCGTAGTAAAAGACGTTTACACACTACGCCAAGCGGCAGCGTTTATTTTCAAATAAACTAACTACATTTGATGGGAATATGCGAGACAAAGGTGAGTGTTAATCTCTGTAGAAGATCCAATCCAATGCTATGAACGCCATAGCAGTTTTATACCATCATTTGAATTTTTTCACTCACATTGTTTTGAACACTTCTTCAATTTAAACACTATTCCAATTTTAAAACCCATTCCTATATCATAACCTGTAACGATTACACTACATTCAGAACCGTGTCGAAACCGTGTCGAAAACGACACGCTTGGAGCTCTCAACGGACAGTTATTGTTCACCGTGAATGAGAGTGTCCACTACGGAGCAACAATTCATTTTCGAGTCGAAACAAAAGGTTCGCTGAGCTAGCGTACGCCGAGTGCTTTGTAAATACATAACGCGTTTGAATTTCTCTGTTGGTAGGTAGATTTGGATATACAGTGTGACAGTAAAATTTTGGGGTTTGTTTTGTAAGAAGTATTGGACTTCCTTTGTATAACGGATCATTCTGTCCATCATCATCTTCCGAGCCTTTTCCCAACTATGTTGAGGTCGGCTTCTGAATCATTCTGTCCATATACCTAGTAATTTTTATTATTCGCTAATATGGAGTATGAAACTAGATTTTAAGTATAACATGCAAAAAACACATATGATGTTTTTAAAGGTTAACAAAACAAACAGTTTTTATGATGCCAATCTTTTCAATACGCAACTTTTTGAATGTTTGACGCGATAATACTTCATCTTCGTCTATTTTCTTTCTCTCTCTTTAATCTTCTGTCTTACAAAATCTTGTAATTGTAACGTGAAGTAAAATTAACTTTCTAAACGCCAACATACTAACAGCCTTAATGTCCCACCGATAAAAACAGCTAAACACAAAGTAAAATATTTTCGTAACAAATTAAAAGGTAGTATAATCTTGATTTAATTAGAAAATGCGGTTTGTGAAGCGTGAACACGGGTCATTCGATTCAATGTTATTGCGAAGAATAGTTGGATAGCATGACGGCATTTATGAAGAAATTATCGAGGTCACGGATTGAAATATACCTACAGATATTTAGGGCTGATTACACTGAGAAAATAAATAGAGTACCTACCTAAGTTTAAGGCTAAACTCAGTTTACAAATTTTTAATTTGAGTCACAGTACAAAAACTAGATTTTTAATAAAGTTCAGGTACTGGCCGTACTTTGTTCGCATCAATTTTTTAATGTGGTCACATCACTGGAAGCCGACCCCAACATAGTTGGGAAAAAGGCTCGGAGGATGACGATGGATGATGATCACTTCATACTAATTACACTAATATTATAAAAGCGATAGTTTATGAGCATGTGAGTGTGTATGTTTGTTACTCCTTCACGCACAAATTTTGATAAAACTTACCAATTATACAGCTTAAGTAAGCATCAGAATAGCATATAGGCAACTTTTTGTCCGCGTGCGTGATGTAGTTCCCTCAGCAAGCGAGCGACACCACTGGCGAAAGCTCGCTGTTTAATAATTGTGCGATCAGCCTCAATCCGAAACTTTTATAAATAATACAAGAGATTGATGCACGAGCTTTCAATCATATCATTGCATGAAGAGGTATACCTAGGTAGGTAGTTTGGCATGAAATTACGACTCAATCACGTCCGATTTATATGAAGAAGAAATGGTTAGTTTTGCTTAGATGTAATGCAATAAGGTACTTATAGATATCAATGTGCTGTGTATTTAAAAACAAGTCACAACAAACTATGGACAATCAAATCAAGTTATATTGACATCGAACAATGTAAAATTTGTAGAAACACTATGCAATAAAAGCCACTAAGATGGATCACACACTACCAAATATCGTGCAACATACAATTATTATAATAATATAGAAAATTATTAAGGTAAAGTTAAATTTTTGAATGTACCTGATTTTGTTACAATAAACAGATCACTACTTGATTTTTCAAAGGAGACAGTCCTTTGAAAATTATCAGGTAGGTGTCATTAAACTAGCACTGTGTCTTCATCTGCGTATTAACACGAACTTCACTTGCTCAAATAAAAATTGCCTCTAGTGGTTGCCGATATGGGCTATCCTACACTGAAAGAATTCATATTCATTTATTTGCATTCCATAATGCGTGTTACAGGTGATAAACAAGGCTTAAAGCTTCAGTACAATAAATGGACCCTGTTAGGACACAGCAACATACATATCTAGTTACAAAAGAAACGGTAAGTAATACATTTTAAGAACCAATAAATTTTACAATAAAAGAAAATTAATAATAAAATATAATTATAGGAAACATTTAGAGCAAAGTAAGATACATAATTTTATTCACATAAAGTTAGATACATAATTCATCAAATCAGAGTCCAGTAGTTCCTCAGATAAAGGCGTTTAAGCCAACAAACAAACTCTTCAGTTTTATAACATTAGTGTTGATAAAAACTGACGAATTTTTACTCATTATAACTCATCCCTTAAAAACTCTTGCCATTCCCAACTCTTTCAACCCAACTGCCGTCGTGAGTTCCGCTCTCGAATGCCGCCATAACTCAATATACGGCCTATCATCAAAAGGCACCGTCTTAAAATTGACTTTGCCACCGCAACAGGAATCGAATAACTTGAGACAAGCGTTCGCGAGTAAATGAGATTTATTCTGGAACATTCTAACACGGTAAAGTAACGGTAAATATTTATCCAATATTTTCCTTGATGGCAATAGACTAAAGAAAATTTTGTCACGCTTTTTTGTGTTTTTAAAAGTCATTTTTTAATACAGGTGTTAGTTTTTATGCGAGTAGTCTTTGATCGCATTTTTTTTATGTAGGTCGGAACTTTGAAGTTTTCGTAAATTAACTGCTTTCGAAATAGATGCCTTAATGCTTATTCTTGATATGATACATTCCAAAGTTTGTTACGCTGTCACTCTAACACCCGCTGTTGAATCGTTTGACGTTTGGCATAGGCTATAGATTTGATCCGGATGCGGGATGTAGTCGAGATCGACATTTAGTAACAAATGAACCCAATACCTGATAACCTGAGTATGTGGTCTAAACTACTTTCTGACAAATATTTTTTCTTTCTAAATAAATAAATAAAAACCGATACTATTATTGGCATAGGTAGGTATTAACAGAAAGTCTGACACCAGTCTAACCTTGGGGTTCGGGTTGCCCGGGTAACTGGGTTGAGGAGGACAGATAGGCAGTCGTTCCTTGTAAAACACTGATACTGTGCGATGCTGAAGCCAGTAAGAGGATGAGAAAAGTCTCGGGAGATGATGATGATCAACAAAAACTTCAAACATTTAGTAATAAGGATGTATTATATAACTCAAACACGATTACTTTTAAGGTACGTAAACATCGTAACCTCTATTCTTATCGTACCTAATAATGTCGTATGAGACAATCCCACGGAGTAAGGAAAGATGAGCGGAGATGCCATTATGTAGGTCAAATGCGTTCGGTAGGCATGACTAAAGCGATCAGTTACGAGTGAACAAACGAGGCATTTGGGTTCTTTCAGACATCTCTCAACATTTCTTGATATTACAAAGAATTATCGGGTCCAAAGAAGGGGTCCCTCGTCCCCCGCACACCCGCATTATGGCGCGCTGCTCACTTAGGAGGTTTTCCGTTATGGCACCTCCGCTAGTCATTTTGTTCTCCATGGATGACCCTTATCGCATTTAAGTGAAGGTTGCTTGTAACATTTTCACTCAGTGTCAATGTTGCCGAAAATTGCCATGATATGCTTAATAGAATGTCTGGTATAAAAATCGGAGTTTTTCACGTTAGGGATTAGATAAGTATTGAATATATTTTTGTTGATTTGAGTGTGGTTTAAGATGTTTAAAGACAGGATTTGAATGTTTTGTCTTGACATCTAATATTTACAAACTGTTTATCAGTATTTTACAAGATGATAAGTTTGGACTTTGAGTTCATCGACCGATAAAATACAGTAGAATGTAGAGAAGCTTTATCGTTTACAGTAAACCTTATTTCAGAGACAACTGACTACAGACAGATCAATGAATATTATGATGTTTTAGATTTGCGCTCAAGATTGCCATATTTTAATAATGCTGAATAATTTTCACAACAATAGAAATCGGAAAAAAAGAGTAAGCATACCTATCCAAGCTATCAAATCAAATAACTTCATCTTTAAATAAGTAGCAGTTTATTTCTAATAGCTGTGGATTACCTCAACTACCGCGTTCTCCGTTATCACAAACTGACAAATACCCTAACATTACAGTACCTAAGAAAAAAGGTTTCAAACCCATCAAAAACGCCTTGGTTTTAGTTTAATGGCCAGTCGTTTATAGAAGAAAGACGTATAGTTTCTTAGCTATTTAGACGGATTAAATAAATTACTGGCTACAAGGAAAGTTTGAGAGAAACCGAACTTGGGTAAGACAATTAAGAGATTGATTTGGACTCCTTCGGTCGTGTCAGAACCAATGATTCTCAATATAAATTGACATGTTAAAGTGACTTTAACTGACTTCCCAAAAAGGAGGAGGTTTTCAATTCGTCGGGATCTATTTTTATTTTGTATGTATGTTCACCGTATATATAGATCGTGGTGGCCTAGTGGGTAAAGAACTAACCTCTCGAGTATGAGGGTGTGGGTTCGATTCCAGGTCAGGCAAGTACCAATGCAACTTTTCTAAGTTTGTATGTACTTTCTAAGTATATCTTGGACACCAATGGCTTATAAAAAGGTGAAGGAAAACATCTCGAGGAAACCTGGACTATTAAGTCTGAAATCACCAACCCGCATTGAGCAAGCGTGGTGATTAACGCTCAATCTTTCTCCGTGTGAGAGGAGGCCTGTGCCCAGCAGTGGGACGATAAAAAGGCTGTACTTAACAGTATGTATGTTCACCGAGACGTACGTGTTATGATTAACAGTTACTTTGTTCTCCTTTACAGCGCTTTTACACTAGAGATTTTCCGCGCGGTATCCCTCGTATCGTGCGGTTTGTACGGGTGATGATCGGAACATGTCATGCGACAAAACTCGCCAGTGTAATAGCGCTTTTACTCCTAATAAACGAGGTCGTCACATTGAAAAACTATTCAATGACATGAACTCACGACCTAACGAATTTGGACTTTTATGTCATATCTATGGACCCGATCTTTAAGCATTATTTTGTCCAGTGATTCAGAAAATTTGTTCTGAGGAACTTTTGCGACGTAGCATAAAATATTTTAATCGAAAATAATCGAGCCGGTTCTCTAGCTAAGAGCTACAATTTTAGGTGAACTTTAGAGGTTAAAGAACAGTTTATGAAGATTATTTTGTAAATTAGAAATAATAATAAATGTTTAGGTTAATGTGGAAACATCAGGTGCAATGTTCTCTTCAATATAAATACTTAATTATCGAAAACTTGACAAGAATTTGCTGGGCCTATGTGGTCTGGATTTGGGATTCGAAAGAGTGACCACGGCCCTAGTATACAAAGTACTCCAGACGGAACATAGAGACTTTCAGTCTGTAAAAGACTGACTGTATTTCAGTTATGTTATCAAAAATAATGTAAGCGCGGAACGGTTGCAGTGTTTTTCATGAAATACACTCCATATTCTTTACTCACAACTTTCAGTAGGTATTTAAAAAGCTGAAACTAAGTGTAACAAAAAATCTAGAATTCTCACTAAAAAACCTATATCCGAACTCAACACCCGAAAGCGTCGAAACACAAACTGACAGACGGACAGACATTACCTTTCCTCTTAAATATCCAAGCGAAAAAACCGATTTTATTAGGGACACCTAAAAATAGCATCGTGTATTATGCAAAAGAGCGAGTGATTGGGTCACTGGGCTCCTTATAAATAGTGGGGTTTATCTTCAGTAAGTGAGGCCGATTTTTGCTTAGTTATTGATGGAGGTCTAAGAAATCGACGGATAAAGGGATAAACATTGCATGTTATTTTGGTATAAACTTTGAAGTATTACGTGGCTTGGATATTGACATTTGTGTAAGAAAAGTAGAAACTATCTACATTTCAATTTTGTTGTTTTTGCCTGAACTCTGTTAGTTAAGTCTTGCAAAAAAGAAATCTTAAATTGTAGGTACCTTCTTATTTATAAACTAATACCACTTAGTTAATGTACGCATAAAAATCTCTACTTTACTAATGACATGACCAAAAAACTACGAATCAATAATACTCAAAAAAATATAACACATTTATAACAAAACTCTTGTATAATATATTTCCCACTAAAACGAATATGATAAACGAATATGATAAGTGATGAATACGTCATACAAGACGTACAAGACAGTAAAGTGAGTATAACTTAAATAAAATTATATACCTCTAAAGTTACACTACTACCCTACAAGAGTAGCAAGCTCATCGATTTCAAAATATCTCCTATCTCCCGACCTAGAAATTAAATCAAGTATGTCTAAGTTTACTACGAAACTACTAGAATTCTATTTTAGTATCGACTATGGATTCTATATCTTTATATTGTTGGCTATTCTACGGGCTTATAACATATTCTTTACACCAATTTGAAAAATGATGGTTATAACTTCGAATGTGGCAGTTCTGATAATGGATTGCCGAATAGATGAAAACTATATAAATATACTTAATTTGTTTGGACATTAAATTTTGTTGGTCTAACTGGATACAACTAAGTCCTGGTGTTTTACATGAAGCGACTGCTTATTTGACCTCCTCACCTCAGTTACTCGGGCAACTCGATATCCTGTACCTAATACTGGTAGTCAGACTACCTTTAACGACAGGTAAAGATGTTTGAATGACAGTCGGAATCCATCAATTTAACGTGCCTTCCGAAACAAGAAGGAGAATGGGTCACCCGTCCATAGATCGACCACGCCAAGCGTCGCTTAACGTTAAGATCGATCGATTCATGCTGTTATTTACTTAGCTACTAAAAAAAAAGTCGTGGTGGCCTAGTGGGTAAAGGACCAGCCTCATTCGAGGGTTCGATCCCAGGTCAGGCAAGTACCAATGCAACTTTTCTAAGTTTGCATGTACTTTTTAAGTGTGTATTTTGGATGGAACGTTAAACTGTAGGTCCCGGCTGTCATTGAACATCCTTGGCAGTCGTTACGGGTAGTCAGAAGCCGTCTATCACCAGTCTAACCAAGGGGTATCGGGTTGCCCGGGTAACTGGGTTGAGGAGGTCAGATCAGGCAGGACTTCTTGTAAAGCACTGGTACTCAGCTGAATCCGGAAGCCGACCCCAACATGGTTGGGAAAAGACTCGGAGGATGAGGATGATGATTTACTTAGCTACTAGTTCCTCTAACTACTACTAGTAACTCTTAAACCAATGAAACATAACTTACCAAACATTTCGAAATCCTAACATAACGGTGTAGGCAGTCATCTTGAAGTTTAATTTCATATCAGTTATGTGAAATATTCTCAGGTAAGTAGCTCGGCCTTTGTGGCCAGGATCAAAGGATACGACGGGTGGGCGAGGATTAATACGAACGTATTCAATAGTGACACGGATAAAGGAAGCTAGATCTGACCTGGGAGTTGCTGTGAATTTTTGTATTACTTGCTGTGTCAAAATACGCATTTTTAATTGTCGAAATAATAAGTATACCGGCCAAGTGCGAATCGGAATCGCATGAAGGGTTCCGTACTATTATTTAGAAAATGAGCGAAAAAATCACGTTTGTTTTATGAGAGCCCCCTAAAATATTTATTTTATTCTAGTTTTCAGTATTTGTTGTTATAGCGGCAAAAGAAAACATCATCTGTGAAAAATTCAACTCTCTAACTATCACGGTTCATGAAATACAGCCTGGTGACAGACGGACGGACGGACAGAGGAGCGAAAACAATAGGGTCCCGATTTACCCATTGGGTACGGAACCCTAAAACTCTAAAAGATTAGGAATCCCTACGTTTAGACTTTTAAAGAAATGTGGCAAATGAAGAAACTTAAAAACATGAAACGACTTAAACGTCGAAGTATCATTTTACCTTTTGCATTGGTTAAAATGTCTAAACCGATTACAAGATCAACTTTATCATAATTCCTCCTTGATAGTTTAAAATGCTGCCTAGAATTATCAAGAAGAAAAAAGAAAAAAACTAATTTGGGGATTTAAATAAAGCTCGGTCAAAAACCTTTTTTGTTTTAGGCATCACTACATTGCCCAGACGACAACAACGTACAAGGTGCAAACTGCTAAATGGTTCGAACTACGCACGCTGCAGCATAGTAATCTACACGTCGAACCCCATCGCCTAGTATGATTTTTTTCTTAAAATGTCACTTATTATAGATTTTAAAATGACGTATACAGTGCGATCTGAGTCAATAATCTGTAAACTAACACGAACACCATGCTAAGTGCCACATTGCACTGTACGCGATGTTTGCCATCTCACTCACTCGCGCGCACGGAGCGCAATGTGCCACATCGAACTCAGTTCGCCGTAGGTCGGCTAGGCAACGGTTGTGGTGGCGCTTCGACCGTTGCATAAAAATATTACCTTGTTATTACGTTACTTTCGCCTCAATTTTAAGCTTTAAGTAAGATTTTTGTTGGATGTCATTCTGTCTACCAATTTATCGCAAATATAAGTTTGTTTATAATGACGGAGAAACGTGCGAGATGGTTGGAATCGTTAAAATCAGGGGCAAAAAGATCGGGTCCTGACTGCACCGAAACAGAGATAAATAAACCGGCCACAATAAATGGAGGTATGTAATATTTATTTCCATTTTCTTTATATTTTTTTGTTTATATGTTTAAAAAGGTATAAAATGTTCTATGTGACACATAGAACCACATACGTGTGAATAGTTATTTAATAAAACTACGTACACAGTACTATCTACCACTTAGAACTGTATACACGTGAACTGTTTTTTAAAAGAACTGTGTATACGGGACTATCTAACACTTAGAACTGTTTACGTTACTATCATAGCTGTAGTTAACAAAGTACATAAACCTATGTGCCACTTAGAATTGTTTACGTAATTTATTCAGTCACTTGGAACCATTTACCTTTTTGAATTTATTTTAACGACACTTTTAAAATAGTAATATCCCGTCGCTTTAAGTGCTAATTTAAATATAATATTGCTATGATGCTATGCTATGTGTACCTAATACAATAACTATGACAGATTAAGGTTTTATACGGGCAGTTTTGTTAATCTGGTTGCGGCTAATCCTTCTTTTATTCCTTGTTTACTTTGCATAACTTATATACAATTACGTACGTACGGTCAGCTGCAGAGAAATGGACCCTCCCTGAAGTACAAATATGTATGCAGCTATCTGCATAGGAGGATCCTTTTCTCTGCAGCTGAGTGTACCTACCCATATGCGCACTTTGTTAACCGCTTTGTACTATGTTGCTTTTAATATGCATGGTATTTGACTTTCAGAGTCACCGCTAAGGATGGACAATGCGACATACGAAGAATTATACAGAACACTGTCAACTGCTTTTGATGAACCCGAAGATACGCATTCCCCTAATACAAGCAAATCTAGTCAACCTGAGAATCAAATCTCCATCCCATGTTTCGTTGACGATTCTGATTGTTATGATGAAGCTGAAAGTGTGTCTGTAAGTATGAACGAGTTGCAGAGCAGTGAACATATAGAGTGCTGTATTAGTGAGACTGAAAATATTGACCCAAACTCTGAAAATGCAGCCTATACATTACACCCATTGCCATCCCTGTTAAAAAATACAGTTTCAGACAGGAACGACAACCAAAACATTGATTGCATGAATACTAATCATTTTGAAAATATTAGAGATCCTTCGTTGAATGTCACTGCACCACCATCATCGGTTTTATTTAGTGAAATTACATACTCACCCCAGTCACTGAATGCATTATCATATAATAATAGTCCGTTGCCCCATGTCTTTCCTGATCTTAACAGTCCAATCAATTCCATAATTACAAACCCAATAAGCAGGCCCGGAAGTTGTGTAAACTTTAATAAGACACCAATGCCTTCCGATTCAAGTGACACTGAAACTGATTATTTTAGAAATAAAGTGTTAAAGAGAAAATTCTCCATAAAAAATTTCATTAAAAGAAAAGAAAAAACGTTAGGCCATCTCAAACACAAGCGACTTCGTTTGGATTCATCATCTTTGGAATCTTTAAACGAGACTGCGTTGAGTGATGAGTCAACCCATGTACACGAAAAAAAGTCACGCAAGGGTGTTAAAAAAACTAATCCTGGAAAAAAAAGAAGCAAAAATGATAAAGCTTGGATAGATAACGTTCGAAAAGTGAGATGCAATTTAGGTGAAGCTTACGCGTCAAGGGATGGCACGTTGAGACAAGCAAAGGTAATGAAATCTCCTTGCAAATGTAATCTCAAATGCTACGAAAAATGCCCTGAGTTGCTAAGGAAAAAACTATTTGCTAAATACTGGTCTTTAGGGGAACACGTTATGCAATGGAATTTTATTGCAAAATATGTAAAAAAAATTGATAAACAGCGGCACACTACTAGTCCCTCCACATCTTCCAGACGTTCTTTTACGTACCAATATACTATGCCTGTTGGAAGTTCCGTAATCAAAGTATGTCAGGTTATGCTTTTGAACACTTTAGGTATCAGCAAAAAGATGGTTTATACATCGTTAGAAAAAGACCAAAGCGAATCAAAAATCATAGATAATAGAGGCAGGCATGGCAAACATAAAACTGTGATAACTGATGCAATGATTGAGAACGTGATTCGTCATGTGAATTCATTTAAACCCGTTGATTCACATTTGATCAGAAAAGATTCTTCGCGAAAATATCTTGATCCTGACTTAAGTTTCACAAAAATGTTTCAATTGTATAGAGAGTGGTGTGTCGAAAAACAAATCACTAAGCGTGATACAGCAAAGTCAGTCAGACAATACCGCGGTATAACAAACACTCACATGAATATTGGATCTTTTATTCCAAAAAAAGACCAGTGTGATATATGTCACACATATAAAAATCAACGAAAACCATCTGAGAAGGAAACATCTGATTATGAAAACCATCTAAAAGAGAAAAGAATTGCTCGCGACCTCAAAGCCTCAGAGAAGACAGAATCTAGGAACAATTCACATGTTCAAGCTGTGACGTTCGACTTTCAAAAAGTTTTAAGTTGTCCATTTGGGGAAATCAGCATCTTTTATTATAAAAGAAAATTAGCCGTATACAACTTCACACTTTTTGAAATGGGTTCAAAAACTGGTAAATGCTACATGTGGCATGAAGCTACTGCTAAACGAGGTTCAAATGAAGTAGCTAGTTGCCTATACGAATACATTAATGAACAAGTTCAGAATAATGACGTGACTGACTTTAGATTTTGGTCTGACAATTGTACAGGCCAAAACCGGAATCGCATCGTGTTTTTCATGTATTTACACGTAGCCAAAAAGCTTAAGATCAAAATCAGTCACAAATTTATGGAGGTAGGTCATACCCAAAATGAGGGTGACTCTGTTCATGCTAACATTGAACGATCTGCCAAACGAAAACTTATTTACACTCCCAACGAATGGTATACCCTAGTGCGTTGGAGCAAAACTAATGAGCCGTCATATGAAGTATACGAGTTACAGCAAAATGAAGTATATGATTTCAAAGCACATTTAGACACAAAGGAATGGAGTAAAAACACAGAGAATGAAAAAATATCCTGGACAGATATTAAAGAAATATTTGTAGATTACACATCAGATGGACATGACCATACTGAAGATATAATATATTATAAAAACCGTTTGAGCCAAGAGAGATACAAGATTTTGAATTGTGGTATCCAAAATTGTACGCGGGTCACACGGAATACACAATCCGCATCAATAACATGTGAAGAGGTGTTAGTTCCAGCTTATAATAAACCATTACCTTTGCCTGCATTAAAGGTCCGAGATCTTCAATATCTATGCAATAAAGGTTTAATTCCACAAAGACATCATAACTTTTTCAACTCATTTGATAAAAAAACTGATAATTCATCTGATTCTGCTGAAGATTAATCAATGTGATATATCGAGGTTCCTAAGTCAGAGCTGTAATTGACTCTTAACTGTAAGATTATTATTTCGATTATTTTTATCTATTCTTAAAAGATAAGTTTATATGATGGGTATGCCCTTTTGATTGTTATATACTTCTAAAGAATATTATCTTCATTTTGCTTTGTAAACAGTTTTTTTTTAGTTGCGTTTTCGATTTTCAGACTTTTTATGTTTTAGTAAATATTTGTTTAAGTACATAATAATTTTAGATAATTTAGTCAGAAAGACTGATAATATAATTCATGTGATTTTAAAATGAATATTAATCAATGTGATAAATTAAAGTGCAAATTAGTATTAGTCATGATTGAAGTTCCTAAGTCAGAGCTTTTCTTAACACTGCTTACAACTGTTTTTTCTTTTTTTTTGTGTATCTCTTTTGTAATGATATACCATCGCTTGTATAATTATACTCTCTAGCTTGTTGAATTATCTCTTATCCTTAGAAGAATATGATTAATTAATAAAAAACACAGTTATCATTAGATTGAAACATTGTTCTTTTTTTTCATTTTAATGTTATTTATGCGATACTTCTTTGAGTAAATAGGTACCTACGTAAGTTTGTAAGAAAGACTGTTAACTCATGTGATGTAGAAGATTAATCAATGTGATATTAACATATAAGGTAAAAAAGTAAAAACAATATGTAAAGGTGCTCCTTTTTGCTCTCTGATTCCGTCATTAAGACTGAGTTTTAGTAAAACGTTTGTGAAATACATAATTAAGTACATTTTTTTAAATATATAACACATAAATTATACGTTTTCTTTTATTTAGTACTTCCTACATGATTATTAAGTTAAAGCTAATAAAACGAATACGGTTCTATCTACAAAATGTGTCAAATTTCTAATATTATATATTTTTACACAATCATAATGCAACTATCAATTAAATTAAAAATGGTGCGTTATTACAAAATAAAAATTAATCAAAATAATTGATTTAAATTCGATGACTTAACTCACACATAGAATCTTTTACAGTAAGTTGAACATTATTTTTACTCAGTATAATATTCTAAGTCCCAGATAGACCTATATACGTAGAATTTATAGAAAAAAATGACCAAGTATAATGTTCTAAGTACCAGATAGAACTGCATACGTGCTTCTTAAAGAAAATTGTAACCAAGTATAATATTCTAACTGGTAGATAGAACCGTATACCCAACAATGAGCAAACACTTATACCTTAATCAGTGGTCTATCTGCATTTTCTCGAAAACTACAATTAAATTAAGTTATATGAAAATAAAAAAATCTATAAAATATAATTATAGCCATGTTTGCCAAATTCTAGCTTATTATCTTTAATACGAAAAAAGTTATAAGGATTCTACCTTTGTTATGCTCTACTGTAAAGTTGACATTTTTCAATTAGAACCATATACGTTGTTGTCGTCGTATGTGTACCTACCTACTACACCTACCGATTTAATGTTTAGAACATCCAGCATGTTTAGTTCAGTAATCTTATACGACACACAATCTACGGAGATCGGATTATGACACTTAAATAGGGGTCCTTTGAACAGCACAGCTGTTTCTCTATCACGATTGATATTACGGGTTTTTATGATAACCTGATTATATTTCTGATTCTTGCTGATATTTTCCTTATCGTTTTAGCTTTTTTGTACATTTCTGGGACTTTCTTTCGATAGTTTATGTCGCAATTTGCAGGTTAATGTGAACTTAATACTTTTGCTAACGTACTGTTCTCTTCAGATTTTTTTTGCCCCTTATGTCTCAATTTGAATATTTGACTATTGTGAAATTACTACATAGTTGCCAACTTTTAGAGAACTCAGTAGTCCCTGTAAACAAGAAGTCGTTCTATGTTATGTTATGATATGCTTTATGTTATAACAATTTAGTTATATCCAGTTACCTTGGAAGTCGACCCCTCGACATCATAGTTGGTCAAAAGCTAGGTAGAAGATGATGATAGTTGAGAATTGAGATAATTTATTTGCAGTCTACGTACACATAGATCCTATAAAAGGCAATATTTCTGATACATATTCGGAAAATAACTTACATGATACGGCTGTCAGTTTCAACGTGACATATGACGTCACGAGCCACGTAGTGTTCTGACCTCATTACGGATGTGTGCGAATAGGCCGAACAGTCTTCGTGCCTCGTTTGTGTTTCGAATTCTGTTCCGAATGACACGTACAGACAAGCAAGGTCTGTATGTAGTTTGTACGTATGTTGTACTCTTATATACGTACTTATATCAAGTAGATATAGGTACTTAATTTTGGACGTGTCGCTGAAGTTTTGGAAGTCAAAATGCTGTGTAGGTACTATTTAAAGTATTTCTTTTAGGACTATGGTTAAGACGAGATTCTAATGTAGCATGTGGCACTGTGATACTCACAAATGTTTCTTCTAGTCTTCTCGTTATAGAAAACAGTTTAATACACGGCATGCAAAAAAAGTTATGTCCGCGAAATTGTAACCTCTATGCACATCAAAAGTTCGCGACGAATTAATGAGCGTGAACTTTATTATCTTAACAGTTTTATATCATAGGAAATCAGACTACCACGAGTGTGTGTAGTTTGTGTATTTTATCTAAGATTTTTCAGTATATTTTGCCTTAAAGAGTTACAAGCATAATAAACACGGTGTAATCTTTTAAAACGGTCCCTTATAACGTTGTAACCTACAAGATATTCTGCCACTACATTACATTACCTAGTCTACCAACCAAGCTCTTCATCTGCAAGCTAAACCAAGCATGTAGCTTCATAAATTGCACATTTCGGACGGGACGATTTAATTAATTTATATACGTAAGCTGAGTTTACGAAGTTGCAAGTGAGCGGTCTAGCTCGGGTCATTAATCCACGCCTTTGAGCTTCAAGTTTCTTACACTATTGGATTGAAGACTGTAAATTGTTAAAGTTTAAAGTTGTAACAAAGATTTTGTGATGACCGGGCGGTGTGGTAGACGTTGGGGTAGATCTACGTTTTCTTTTTTTAGCGTTCGAGGGAAGTATCTTCTCGCGCGTGAGTAAAAAGCAGCCTATACAGTAGTATTAACGTGAAAGAGTAACAAACATACTCACATACCTAAATCCACACAACCTTACAAAGTTTCGCATCCAGATCAAGAATTCAGCTAACCTCAAGTATATTTATCCAGTTCCTAAACTCTACGGTTCAAACCAAAAAGCATTTTAAACTAATAAATCACAAAATCCTAACTTTATAATAGGAATTTATAAGAACATCATACAAAAAAGCATCAAAACTACGCGAAAATTCACTAACAATTGCAAATCACATTGTACTTTTTTCGCGTACAATCGCGAACAAAATAGACATTGTTACGATAAAGTGCTAACGTACTGCTGGCTGTTCCCAGTCTATATTTACATAATTCAATTTTTGTTTTATGTATAGTAACAGTTGAATTTATTGGATTTTTGTCGGTTAAAGGCTTGACGGATTGACTGTACACGTATTTAGCTCTGTTTGGTGGCTGTTCTTTTGAGTGTTGGCATTTAACAACCTCTTTTTAGGATTCCGTACCCAAAGGGTAAAACGGGACCCACGAAATAAGGTCCCGTTGTTTTCGCTCCTCTGTTCGTCCGTCCGTCCGTCTGTCACCAGGCTGTATCTCACCGTGATAGTTAGAGAGTTGAAATTTTCACAGATGATGTATTTGTTCAGTATTTGTTGCTATAACAACAAATACTGAAAACTAGAATAAAATAAATATTTTGGGAGGCTCCCAAACAAATACAACAAACGTGATTTTTTTGCTCATTTTCTAAATAATATTCGTGCGCGATTCCGACTCGCACTTGGCCGGTTTTTTTGTGTAAATCCCCTCCTGCTGTGAGTGCGGCGTGAGAATCAGACTCTTACTGAATAAAACCCACTGTAACTAACCCGCAGGCCCAGTAGGCTTCGGCCCTAGGGGCCCCGCTGGGTATGCTGACTGTCATTAAGAAAAGCATCACTCCCTCAATTATCAATGTGAGGGTTACATTTCAGGTCAGACAAGTCAAAATATTGAAGAAACCTGAACTTTAAAGTCTGAAATCGTCATCTCCCATTGAGTAAGGTCACTTTACAAAGACAGTCTGTTTACCTCAAGTACTTAAGTGTTATTAATTTTAACTGACCAAGTGACCAATATAATAATGCAACCACAGCATAATGTCCATATTATGTCCCCAGCCCCATATACCTCACAATAACAAATAACCTGATAAAGGCCTTAACAAAGTTAAGCAAGCACTAGCAACAAAATTTGTTTGCCTCACATTGCTCGGTTAGACCGTACATTATTCTATTAGAGGCTCCACCACACGTAATGGATACAGAGGAAGCGGCTAAACTATCTCGCTCATAACAAACTGTGTTTTGAGTTTGCGGGCTTTCAGGGTTTTCTACCTATGTGCCCTTTTTAAAGTAAAATTAGTCAGGTATTTGTAGGTGTAATTGTTTTATGAAAAATCATCAGATGGCTTGCTCAAATACAGAGATAGTAACAGTAATAAAGTATGTAGCATAGGAATCGAGATATTTATGAATAACCGTTTTTTTACCTCCGAAAATGAGATCTTATGAGACTAAAGACTTCGGTACCTTATTATCTTTCATCCTAGGATTCAACGCAAATATTATAAAATTGTGAAGGTCGCGGTTTAGGTGCAACTTTCAGATAAACTTCTCAGGTATTTTAAAAATGTATTTTTAAAGTTATATTTTGCCCTTTCTCGAAAACATCAGCGGTTCACCTCATGTCTCAACTGATTGGTTGTCACAACTGACCATAGATATTAAACTACCGCACATGTGTCACTATACCAGAGACAAAGCTGAACCGTCTCATGTTTCTGTAATAACATGGTCATTTATACCCGCCAAACATGATAGACCAACTTTACTATGTAGGGGAAATATAGCTACCTAGGTAGAATAGGTTACTTGTCGTGATATGGGCATGTAATGAGGAGGGATGATACGCACGCAACAAAGTGTGTGCTAAGTATGAATGTAGATGGCTGGAGAGGAAGAGGAAGACCTAAGAAAAGATGGATGGATTGCCTGAAAGATGATATGAATAGGAAGAGAGTGAGTGTCAGTATGACGAGTGACAGGGGAAAATGGATGAAAATTACATATTGCGCCGACCCCAAGCAAAATTTGAGAACAGAGTAGGAGAAAGAAGAAGTAGAATAGGTTACTTGTGCAGATACAAGAGTATGGAAGGAGAAAACATGCTGCGCCGACCCCAAATAGGATTAGGATAAAGGCAGGAGGATGATGATCGATGATGACCGATGATGAATAGGATGAAAGCATTCAAATGAAAATGCAGTTACTGTTCATAAAATCATCAGCCTTTTTAGTGTTCCACTGTAGGGCACAGGCCTATTCTTATATCGAGAAGGAATTGGAAACTGCAGCACTAGATCATATCAACATTTTGCTTTTGTTTAAACCTAATATAAATTGAGTGTAGTATATAGAGTGTAATATATAGAGTGAGGTATATAGGTATTTTTTGATCATTTAATCTTTCAATGCATATTGTAGCCAAAAAGCCAAACCTTCTATCGTTTTCACAAGATTGATTTTCGACCTTTAAATAAAATAGTCTTGCGTAACTTCATGATCCATCGAAACATCGAAACTGTTGTCTAATTTCAGAAGTTACCAAAAACTATACACCGTGACTTTTTAGTCGTCTTACAACGGCAACCCACTTCATGTATCCAATGACTAGTAAACGTTCATATAAAAAAAATAATATGAGATTTGAATAATTTAAAAATAAAAATAATTCATTATTATGATGCATGACGTAGATTATAAGAACACTCTGTTGTGAGCGCTGCCCGAATCTTGTATCAATGGAGCGCGGCGCGTTGGGAAGGTACCTACTTTCTACCGTTTGATACGTAAACATTTTTTTTTCGTTATTTTTCTTTGCACCTATTATCTTAATTAAGTAAGGCTATAAAATTAATAATCGTGTCTAGTGGTATTTTATGTCTGGACCACCTTTGCAGGACGACTAAAAAGTCACGGTGTATATTTTTATAAAACCCAAATATATCATCCAATATAGGTAATATGCCTACGAGTAAGAATGCAATTTCCACCTAACTAGAATCGTGGTCTTAGGCTGTTCACACACCGCTTACGCTCAATTGAAAAACGTGACGATGAATAATAAGCTGTGTGTTCTAACGTTTATATTGTAAACAACGTGTGATCCGCTCGTGTGTGCATGACCTAATAATCGAGGAGTTTAGATGTACGTACTTGTTGATTGTGGTAGTCTCTCACAACTATAAGAAAGCTAGTATTTTGTTCAGTAGAAGTTTTTTATTAATTTATGTTTACTTTTAACAAGGCTTTTTGGTGAGCCCCTTAGTTATATGATGTTATATCGAAATAATGAAAATATGAAGTTTGTATGTGCATAAAATTGAACAGATTTTATTGTACTTATTTATTATATTATAATGTTTTCACACACGGTCAGTTAGCCCCATGGTAAGTTATGAGTGCTAACACAACTGATAAACTACAGATAGCTACTACTCTTTACGAAGTTAAAAAGTGCTTTCACTTACCTAAACTAGAAGCAAACACTTTAGAGAAAAAAAAATAGAAGCTACTCTAAAAACTGGCCTATCTTTGTTATATATTGAGGAACATCATCAGCCTATCGCAGTCCACTGCTGGACATAGGCCTCTCCAAGTGCACGCCACTGAGATCTATTTTCGGCTTCTCGCATCCAGCTCCTGCCAGCCGTCTTGCGCAAGTCATCACTCCACCGTGCCTGAGGACGTCCTACACTACGTTTGCCGAGGCGTGGTCTCCACTCTAGAACTCGTTTACCCCAACGGTTATCGGTTCTTCGGCTAATATGGCCAGCCCACTGCCACTTCAGCTTGCTGATTCGGTAGGCTATGTCGATGACCTTGGTTCTCTGACGGATTACCTCATTTCTGATGCGATCCCTTAGAGAAACGCCGAGCATAGCTCTTTCCATAGCCCGCTGAGCGACTTTAAACTTGTGGACCAGCCGTACCGTCAGTGTCCACGTTTCGGCTCCGTAAGTCATGACAGGTAGGACGCACTGATTGAAGACTTTTGTCTTTAGGTACTGTGGGATCGACGATGTTAGGACTCGACGTAGCTTCCCAAATGCAGCCCAACCCAACTGAATTCTCCTATTCACCTCGTCCTCAAAGTTGTTTCTACCTAACTGCAATGTCTGCCCGAGGTATACATATTTCCGAACAACTTCGAGAACGGCGCCGTGTATCGCAATCGGTTCCGGTAGAACATGTTCATTGAACATGACCTTGGTTTTGTCCAAGTTCATCCGTAGGCCGATGCGTAGAGAAGATTCAGCCAGGTCGTTCAGCATCTGTTGTAGGTCCTGCAGCGTTTCCGCCGTTCTGTATAATCTGCCGCACTGTGTGGATGTGGTCTATGGTGCCGTATCCGCTCCGAAACCCAGCCTGCTCCGGTGGTTGGAATTCGTCGAGTCTTCGCGCAAGAAGGTTCGTGATCACTCTTGAGAACAGCTTATATACGTGGCTTAGGAGGGAAATGGGTCGATAGTTCTTCAACTGGGTTTTGTCTCCCTTTTTGAAGAACAGGACGACAACACTCCTACTCCACGCCTCTGGAGTTCTCCCTTCAAACAGGACGGCATTAAAAAGCTTCTGGAGCTCCCCCAGTACGGGCTTACCTCCTGCTTTTAAAAGCTCTGTTGTAATGCCATCCTCGCCAGGGGCTTTTCCATTTTTGAGCTGTCTCAGAGCGATCTCGATTTCGCCACTGCTGACTTCTGGCAGGTCTTCGGTGAAATGGCGTGTTAATGTGGCTCTAGAATCCTCATTTCCGGGATCAGGTCGAGATGCATGCGATGCGTATAACCGGCCATAGAAATTTTCCACTTCCGAAAGGACGGCCGGCACCGAAGAAACGACTTCTCCACTTGTTGTGGTCAGCTTCGTCAAGTGGCTTCTTCCAAGAGATTGTACGAACACCTTTGACCCCCGATTCAGCTCAATTGCTCTTTCAATGTCCAGAGTATTGGAGCACCGGAGGTCGCGTCGTACGTGCTTGTATCAACAAGCTCTTGGTTTAGAGCCCTCTGAGCTGACGAAGTGACAGGCGGGTTTTCACGTCGTTTCTTCATAAGCCCTAATGTCTCTTCCGAAAGCTTTGATTTCTTGCCCTTACGCTGCATGTTACAGAATCTCAAACCTTTCTCCCTGAGGATCCGAACCACATATTCGTGGTTCTGGTTCACGTCTGTTGTGGTTTCCACGGCGGCAAATCGGTTTTCCAAATTTGACTGGAACGTTTCAGATCCTGTCATGGTTTGGAGCAGTGTTGGTCGGAGCCTGGCCTTCATCAGACGGAAACGTTCGGCCTTGAAGTTGATATTCAGAGAGCCTCAGACAAGTCGGTGATCGCTCCCGGTATTAAACCTATTGATCACGGAGACGTCTCTGAATATGTGCTTTTTGTTCGTCATGATGAAGTCAATCTCATTTTTTGTCATAGTGTCGGGGCTTTGCCACGTCCACTTCCTTTGGGGCTGCTTTTTGAAAAAGGAGTTCATCAAAAACAGCCCCTCGCGTTCGAGGAAGTTGACGAGCATTTGCCCCCTATGATTCCTGCTTCCAAATCCATGGGATCCTACTGCCGATTCGCCGCAAATCTGTACTCCCACTTTAGTGTTAAAGTCCCCCATGACAACGGTGTAATGGGTCTTTGTAGTGAAGTGGAGGGCCCTTGATATATCATCAAACATATCCTCCACTTCATCGTCTGAATGTGTCGAAGTCGGTGCGTACTTGCACTACCTTGAGGCTATACCTGTCGGTGAGCTTTATGATAAGGTACGCTACCCTGTTCGACACACTAGACACCTCCACAACGTTATCAGCTAGGGACTTATTAACCAGAAACCCAACGCCACCTTGGGATTGTTGGTCTCCCTCTCGGAAGTACATTAGGTGACCTGATTCGAGGGTTATGGTGTCCTCCCCCTGTCTTCGAACTTCACATAACCCTAATATGTGCCACCTAATCTTCCCAAGTTCCACCTCGAGTTGCGCCAGATGCGAGTCAAGCCGTAGCGTGCGGCCGTTGTACGTCGCCAGAGTCAGTTTAGTTTGGTGGCCTCCCGTAACCCGGAGATTCTTCGCACCCCCTGTCCCGCCGTAACCACGGTCGCCACCGTGACCGGGAATAGCGGGACTGCCGGGAACTAGGGGCCGTGGCTTTATGGTTCTGCACATTGAGGAATTTAGCCTACTGCTATCACGCTGGCCAGACGGGTTGATAGAGGGTTTTTTTCGAGTTTTCCTTCTCTCGTACGGTGTTCGGTGCATTTTTTTCTCCATTAGTCGACTTCTACGACACCCACTGGAAGGAGGGGCAGCGACATGTGCATTCTTAAGCTACACGGCATCTGTAGTTAATAATAACAAATGATGGGCCAAAAGTCGGAAATCATAATAACATAAAAACTAAATCCATAACGTTTATCGTCCCAGCTATGACCTACATAAGCCTAATAAATTTTATCTCGTCCCGCGTGAAGCATTTAATGAAAAATCGATAGTACTGTCGCGAACACCCGGGTTCATAATTACTGTCTTAGCTGCTAGACTTGCTTAGTGATACTGCAGTAGATATTATGTGCACAAATGTACTTAAGGGTACATCTACACGGCGGGCGCATGTAAGGAGCAAGTTAACATGCGCAAGTAACAAGCAAGCACTCCACCGAGCACGCGGCGGTGTAGGCAATCATTACGGGTAGTAAGAAACCAGTAAGTCTGCCAAACAATCTTACCTAGGGGTATTGGGTTGCCCGGGTAACTGGATTGAGGAGACCAAATAGGCAGTGGCTCCATGTAAAACACTGGTACCTAGCTGCATCGAGTTAGACTGGAAGCCGAACCCAACATACTTGGGAAAAGGCCAGAAAGGTGCCTGGCTAGTATGACACGATGCAACTTGATAATGTTTAAGTAAATGTTTGATAGAGTCAGAGTATATATTATGTACCTAACACATGAATAATGAACATGTTAGGTACTGATGAATGACTTAATCCAAAAGGAAATTTTTACATGAACTCTGTCATGAATCCTGAGGGTAATGCCGTAAGGAAGTGGGTAGAACGGCGATGAACTGTATCTGTTGTATCGTTGTTGTATCCAACAAATGATACTTAAATGCATTTACTTAGTATTTTATGAAAATTTACAAATCAATCAGCCAAACTAACCTTCGGAAGTAATAAAAAAAAATTAAACCTTGTCTTAACGCGAGTCAATGTTTTTTATCTTCACTGAAAAAACAAAAGTTTGTTGAAACTTTTCCTTATTGGAAAGTTTTCAAGTTTATATCAATTTTAATCATGCAACAGACGGAATACGGAACTCTTTTCTAGGCAAAACATTCCGTCTTCATGAGAAAGCAAAAGTTCACGAAGAACATTAAAATGTAGCATCAGCGACTGACATAAGAAACATGTAATGTGCCATTTTACAACTCCAATCTTATAAAACAGGTTTACTGTTCCTGTTTATGATCAACCCTTTTTTATGGCATAATAAAATCGTTATACATTTTCTTTTTTCTAACATTCTTTGAAGTTTCTACTCGTATGTAGGGAAACAACACTTTATTAGACTACTAGCGACCCGCCCCGGCTTCGCACGGGATAACAGTATTTCCCCACTATTTAATGGATGTTATTATACATATAAACCTTACTCTTTACCAGATAGTCACGGTGGCCTAGTGGGCAAAGAACCAACCTCTCGAGTATGAGGGCGCGGGTTCGATTCCAGGTCAGGCAAGTACCAATGCAACGTTTCTAAGTTTGTATGTACTTTCTAAGTATATCTTAGACACCAATGACTGTGTTTCGGATGGCACGTTAAACTGTAGGTCCCGGCTGTCATTGAACGTCCTTGGCAGTCGTTACGGGTAGTCAGAAGCCAGTAAGTCTGACACCAGTCTAACCAAGGGGTATCGGGTTGCCCGGGTAACTGGGTTGAGGAGGTCAGATAGGCAGTCGCTTCTTGTAAAGCACTGGTACTCAGCTGAATCAGGTTAGACTGGAAGCCGACCCCAACATAGTTGGGAAAAGGCTCGGAGGATGATGAAACCTTACTCTTTAATCACTCTATCTATTAAAGAAAACGCATGGAAATCGGTTGCGTAGTTTTGAAAATTTAAGCTTACAAAGGGGCAGAAAAAGCGACTTCGTTTTATACTATGTAGTGATTTTTAATTCGATTTCTATAAGAAAAGACAATACACAACAATATTGAAAAAAAACAAAAAAAAATCTAACAGCGCTTTCACACAGTCGGATTTTCCGCTACGTTTTTCCGGGCGGTACGGTCGGTTTACAAAAAACAATTGACCACTACCGGTTTAATCAATGACACGTGAAACCGTACGATCGTTTTCTTGTAACTGGGAACGTATAAAAACCGTGCGACAAATCCCCGGGGCCAGCAAGAGCAAAGAGTTTAGAAAGCTGCACTGTTTCATAATATCCAACTAAAACAATATCTATACATATAATAAATCTGTAGAAAAGTAATTTTTGTACATTGAAGAAATTGACAAAAAAAATAGCCAGCATTTTAAAGGATAACTAACAGAACCCATTTCCATCATTTCCATCATTTTTGTCTGTTTGTCTGTTTATCTGTTTGTCTGTTTGTCTGTTTATCTGTTTGTTTGTTCGCGATTCACGTAAAATCTACGAATTAAATGCAGACAATGCTTATATACAAAAATTCTACGTAACTTGGGGTATTACTTAGTTTTTGTTTCATCGTAATCGATTCACTCTATCAAAAGATATGATTAATTTTGTGAATTCAAGATGTAAAATATTACGACACGCAATCTATTTGTCAAAACTGTACATTTGAATGTTGTACTTATATTAGTTGATCGGCCTATTATTAATCTTTACACAGAAAATCACACCTTTATAAGTAACTTCGGAAGAAAAAAAAATATGAAAATTTTGTTTAGCCAAGGTTAAAGTAGCTCCATCTGTGGTAAATAAAATACATCATCAATTTGTCAAAGGAGCGAGGTGGTAAATGACAATATTACCATACATTCTTTATAGAGGATTATTATTTCAACAGATGGAGTTGTGTATTTTCCGTAATTCACCATATTTTAACACGAAGTGTAATTTTTCGATAGACATTTCAATAGTGTTTGTCAGTTTGCCGTGCCACATCAAAATCCAACTATAATTATTACCTTGATGAAAGGAAAATTAATAGTTCTCGGCCAAATTTAAAACGGTGCCATCTAAATTATTTTTTGAACATTATGTCAAAAATGATGACTTTAGTGGAACAATTAATTATCATTAATTATAATTTCTTCCCGTTCGCATGGGAGGGCTTGGCGTCCGCAAAATTTCAAGTATTAGCCTACCGGCCTTTATATCCTCCGTCCATGGTACTGAGCAATTGACCAGGAAAATTCTTCCTATCACACTGGCCAATTGCGAGGTACCATGTCTGACTGAGGCTGTAGAGGCTTGGAAAATCACCTGCCCGAATACTGATCCACCCGTCAACCCGTCCTCCCAGAGACAGTGGGATGAGCCGCTCTGCAGAGTTATACGGAATAATCTGCTAAATACGTCAATTTCTTCTGCAGAGCGAGCGCGCCTTCTGGCTGTGGGCGAATGGGAGTCGGGTCTATGGCTTCTGGCACTTCCGTCGTCAAACATAGGCACATTGTTTGACGACACCACTTTCCGGCTTGCTGTTTGCTTGCGTTTGGGTGCTCCGTGCTGCTCTCCTCACCGCTGCCACTGTGGCGAAGCTGTCAGCAGCCTTGGACACCACGGCTTGTCGTGCAGCCGCAGCGCGGGACGATTTGCACGGCATGCGAATATCAATGACATAATCCGTCGCGCTCTTGTTGCCGTAGGCGTTCCAGCCATATTAGAACCCAGTGGTCTGGCACGCGACGATGGCAAGAGACCAGACGGTATGTCGTTGTTCCCGTGGAAGATGGGTAGGTCTTTAGTATGGGACGCGACTTGTGTCGATACTCTTGCACCATCTCACCTTCCTAGCTCGGCGCGATGTGCTGGTTCCGCTGCTGCGGCTGCAGAGAACCTCAAACGGCGCAAATATAGCACCCTGGTTGGTAACTATACCTTTGAGCCGTTTGGGGTTGAAACCCTCGGGCCGTGGGGTCCAAGTGCTCATCTGCTTTTTAAAGATCTGGCAAAGCGACTTGCTAACACTTCAAGTGACCCAAAGGCTGGTTTTTATTTTGGTCAAAAATTAAGCATTGCCATCCAACGTGGCAATGCTGCCAGCCTCTTGGGTACACTCCCGGTGGGCAGCGATGAGGAGTTTTTTGATGCCATTTTTTAGTTGTATATATGTATAAATAAGGCTTTTTTTTACGTCATGTAAATATGTACATAAACTGAACCCAACAATAAAATTATAAATGTTAAAAAAAAAAAAAAAAAAAAATAAAAAAAAAAAAAAAAAAAAAAAAATATCATTTAAAGTTACAGATGGAGTTCATATCAGGATTTTTTCATAAACATAGTTTAGCTTATCTTCCACTAATGTGGTGGCCTTAAAACAAATTACTTTGAGTGAGTAGTATTAAGTAGACCTTAATTATTTTTTCTGATGCAAAATATGTAAACTTAATCCTAGAAGAAATGAGGATCTATCTCTCGCAAGCGCTGCTAAGCGTGAGGTAGGTAATGTAGGATTCTGTAGCTTTAAAAACAAGCCCAGATACAAAGTGCAGAAAAGAAATGGGAACTCTCTCTATTTAATACCATACACACGTAAAATGCTTTATGCGTCTGAAAACGTACAAATTACGCGCCGCATACCAGAGACATGCTTACTTTCAACTTCTGATCGCAAATACACTGTTCACGATTACGAACAGTCTCAGTAAGAACCGAGCCAAGTCTAAAAAAACACCTTTTATATAAAACTACGTTTGATGTCATTTAATCACAAAGACAGAATTGTTCTCTGTTGCAAATCCTATCCACCTATATCCTATCCTAATCCAGAATGCATTGCAGGTGTGCATTGCACAAAAACCAATGGTATCCTATTCGAGAAGTCAAAAGAGTTGACCTGCCAACGTCAGCTTCTGCGCTAAGCAAGTGTTCTTAATAGTACCATCAGAATTACATTCATCGTTGAATGAGGTGAATAAATTTTCAGAAACCACAATAAGAGTAGGAGCCAAAGCGTATGATCGCTTCATAGAGCTCTGATTGGCCCCAGGTGACCAAGTCAGGTCTGATTTGTTCGTTCATCAGATCTTTGAAAGTGTTTCGATGGATACTTACTGTCGTCCTGTTTACGTGTGACACAAAATATGGGATATAAACGTCCTCCGCAAGAGCGAAATTTTCCCGGTGTGCGGTAGTGACGCACAGTATACAACACTTATGTTTCTTTTGATTTGCTGGCTCCACCAAGAAATGACAAATTGCGAGCGTACATTTTGAAAATCTTGGCAAAACTGCAGGTTTCAAGTACGAACACATGAAGTGGACTCTCGCAGATACGTACATTTTGCCTATTCGTGAACTAATGCAAACATTTCGGTGGAGTCCCGGCTTAGGCCTCCCCCACATTAGGCGTGCGCGATCCTCGGGCGTGTGAGTAGCGCGGGCGCCGCGCGTGCGTCGCGAGCGCGTTGCGTGAGCGTCGCGTTTTGCTGCCCTGCGGCATTTGCAGCGCACTCGCGGCGCGCACGCGCCGCTCTCCTTGACGTTTAACTACTAAGGCGTTTAGCGGGCCGCGGGGATAGCGGGCGAAGAGGTAAGAACGCAACTCGAGCGCCGCGTGCTCGCCGCGAGCGCGTCGCTTGCACTCTTCACACATGCCGCAGGGCAGCAAAACGCGACGTTCACGCAGCGCGCTCGCGACGCCCGCGCTACTCACACGCCCGAGGATCGCGCACGCCTAATGTGGGGTCAGCCTTACCATGGTGAGTAAGTGAAACTATCCTACCCTATGCGCCTGCTGATGATGATGACTCATTTTATCATCCATCCAGCTATTCCCCAACTATGTTAATGTTGGCTTCCAGTCACCGAATCTGTTTGAGTACCAATATTTTGCTTGGAGCGACTACCTATCTACAATCCAGTCAACTACACAAGACGATATCCTTGGTAAGACTGACAGACTTTCTGGCTTCTGATTAGTCGCAGCAGCTGCAGAAAATGTACAAATGACAGCTTTGTCAGACTCAAAGCATGTAGACATAGATTATAGCTGTTTCCTGTGAAAATTACTTACGCACCATACGTAATAATTTTCCAAATTGGCTGAACAACGTCACAAACTTTACTTCTTTTGTTTAGATAAATGGTCACATCCACAACACAACCTTGATCATTGAATCTATGCGACTGCTAAGTGCTAATCCTAATTATACTGTCACGTGAAAGAATGCACCTACGGGATAAGTAGTATTTTGACGATTCTATATTGCCCACGCAGACGAAGTTGCGGGCAACAGCTAGTATTCTAATAAAATAAATATCTCAATTCTGCAACACTGGAACTAAAAAACGCTAAAGTCGCGATTTCACGCTGACTTCGATAAGTTCTTCTCCTTTTTTTTAGCGTTTATCCTGTCTTGTGACGGGGTCTGCTTTTCGTATCTTTTTCTTACATTTCGCTCTATCCTGGACATCTTCCTCTTCAGCTATAAAAAAAAAACAAAACAAAATAACGACGCCAACGTTACAAAAGTTCTTGAAGTTGAACAACGAGTAAGCTGTGCTTACTCCGATACTAGTTGTTACAAACTACAAAGATAAATAACGTGGTTGCAATTTCAAACCGAGTTTCTTGATAGTTGGAGAATCAAGTGATTTTGTTGACGGTGCAGCTTTGATTGAAATAAAACTGTTTTATGAATGTTTGTAGCTTTATCGTATGCATTATTAAGATTTTGACCTAGTGAATATCTATACTTCTATACTAATATTATAAAGAGGAAAACTTTGTTTGTTTGTTTGTAATGGATAAACTCAAAAACTACTGGACCGATTTTAAATATTCTTTCACCATTAGAAAGCTTTATTATCTGCGAGTAACATAGGCTATATTTTATCCCGGTACGGGCAGTAGCTCCCACGGGACGCGGCTGAAACCGCGGGAAAACGGCTAGTTATATATAAAGAGGAAACATTTTTTGACTGTTTGTACCCTAACGGCTTCGTAACTACTGGACCTATTTGAAAAATTAGTTCACTGTTGGAAAGCTACACTCTTCCCGAGGAACTTACAAATATTCTATCCCGGTACAGGCAGTAATTCCCACGGACTGCGTGGAAATGGCTAATGAAAGTGGCTAGTTTGAAATAATGTTTTGTCTTAAAATTTAAAGATATCTGTCCGTTTGTCAATTTTTCATGCCAAAACTATAAAACCGATATAAATGAAAGGTACATACAAAAACAGTCTAAAGCCTAAAAACGGATATCAGGTACTTTTTGGCGGAAGTATTTCTTCTGAGGCTTAAGCAAAATCGCGGCTAACAGTTACCATCCAATAATATTCATCAAAAAAGGAAAATTCTTTTGACACATAATATACTTTGACAATCATCTCACTTTTCATGGAAAAGATTTTCCATAAAATAATCTCTAATAAGGCGAGGGAACTTCGTGACTCTGCATTCTTTCTCGTAATTTGAGTACAGGTGATTATAATCTTGTGTTTACGAGAATACCGAGACTCGGGTGATAAATCATTTGCAGTAACGGGAGACATTTTTAACAGGCTTCAAAGGAAATATACCTATTGTATTTTAATACATTTTAGTCCTATCTCAAATCAGGTGGTTACAGATTTAGCTATGATGTTAAGGATGCACATAACCATAGATACCTGTGGGTACTTTCTGTGTCTTTACTAATGTTATACTTAAAGCTGAGGAGTTTTATTTTTATTTACTGAACGCTTTAATCTCAGAAAGTACAGAACCGATTAAAAAAATTACAGGAACGGCCCTATCGAGTAAGGCTATAAGTTTTTTTTTTATCTGAGTATGCGTAGTATTTTCCAAAGCACGCGGCTCAAACCGCCAGCGAATATGATTTCCCCTTACATCAACGTAAAAGCTACCGATTTTTGTGCAGATAATAGCTGTCAGTGTTCAAGGGAAAATACCTTTATTTTTAGGTGCTGACTGACAGACACTGCACCAAAAAACGGTCAGTTTCATATACATATTTTTATAGCATTTAAACACAACAAGAAAAATGTATCTATGGAAAAAAACCATAAAGAAGTTACAGTGCTGTATCTATAAAGAAAGCAGTTGCCTATATCTCATAACTTATGTAAACACAACATGAAAGTATACGGTCTGAGAGCCTTGACTACATAACGTTTTATAAGGTGTGTCTACAAAAAAGGTTTAATAAAATCTTATGGGCTATAAAGGAAAATATTTATAGGGAGGCGTGAAGGCACTCAAAATACTACAAATCTACCTGATAGTCCTAGTGGTCTAATGGGTAAAGAACCAACCTCTCAAGTATGAGTTTGTGTTCGACTCCGGGTCAGGCAAATATAGTTATCGGCACGAATCTTGACCTCTGACCTTCACCTGCGCAGAAGTAATTTATTGGGTCCCTTATGTGGTATGAAGTGAGGCGCGGGGGCGGGCTAAAGCGGTGATTGGCCCGCAGTGCATCGCGTCATAGCCGTCACTCGGGATTGGTTCTTTGCTAATAAATCACTTCTGCGCAGATGTAGGTCAGAGCTCAAGATTTGTGCCGATAACTATACCAATGCACCTTTTCTAAGTGTGTATATACTTTCTATGTATATATAGGTCACCAAATTCTGTTTATCGGAGAGCACGTTAAACTGTAGGTCTAGGCTGTCATTCAACATTTTCTGCAGTCGTTACCGATAGCCAGAAGCCAAAAATATTGACAAACAATATTACCAAAAGATATTGGGTTACCCGGGTAACTGGGCTGACAAGGTCAGATAGGCAGTCGCTCCTTGTAAAGCACTGGTACTCTGCTGCATCCGGTTCGACTGGGAGCCGACCCCAACATAGATGAGAAAAGACAAGGAAGATGATGATAACTTACATTTTGAAGAACAGTCTTAACCTATCAGTTATTTGTGAGAACTATATATAATCAGGGGCGATATTCTGTTTACAATGGGTGATCTCTAAAACTGCTAAGCTAATTCTTTTTAAGTATTTATGAATCATAAAGCATGCATACTTGAATCAAATAACTAACCATTGATGATTATATGAGAATAATCCTACTAATATCATTAATGTATGGAACTTCAATGGAAGTTTGTGAGAATGTATGAATGTGTTTGTAATTCTTTCACGCAAAAACGGCTGGACCGATTTGGTTGAAATTTAATGTGTAGATAGGTGACACCCTTTATTAACACACCACGTGGGCGAAGCCGCGAGCAGAAGCTAGTTATATTTCCATTTAGAAAAAATAAATTTTATGTTATTTATATTACTTATTCGCTCCATGTAAAAAAGTCTTTCTCAGAAGCAGCATAGATAACAGTTTCATAATAGAAATTAAAAGGTTTAGAATTAACATAAACAAACATGCAAGAATTCGATTTGGGAATTACCTTTTTACTATAAAATGATAAACTTTTATAGGTACCAACAATGTGATATCACATTTAAATCTTTAAGTTTTTTTTATATATTAGATATAATGCGAGAGTAACTCTGTTTGTCTGTCCTGCTTGCACGCCAAAACCACTGAACCGGTTTCAATGTTTGGTAAGAAGATAGTCTAGTCTAGAGCTTGAGAAAGGACATAATCAACATTTTTAGGGACTCCTTCCCTCGGTAAGCGGGTGGAGTGGTGGGGAACAATAGTCACAAATAATTTAAAAAAAAATCAAAGAAAATATTTGTTTTCAGTCCTGTTGTCAACATAAAAACCCTTTTGAAAATAAACATTAGTAATTCGTGGAGTTTTCATTATGTTAAATTATAACGTAACGTCCGCGTCCCTACGATTTGCAAGCTACAATGATTTGAGTATGCCTATGTAAAACCGACTTTATTAACAGATAATAGGTTAATTTTTGTCTGGTCTGGTGCACTTTGTTGTGCTACCCTATCGCGAGTAGGTATGTGGTACACTTTGTGCGCAGTTTTGTGGCCAACCTTATTCTCTTGTAAATATATATTTTTTTAAATGTAGGAAAAACCGGCCAAGTGCGAGTCGAAATCTCGCACGAAGGGTTCCGTACCATAATTTAGAAAATGAGCAAAAAAATCACGTTTGTTGTATGGGGCTCCCCCCAATATATTTATTTCATTCTAGTTTTCAGTATTTGTTGTTATAGCGGCAACAGAAATACATCATCAGTGAAAATTTCAGCCCTCTAACTATCACGGTTCATGAGATACAGCCAGGTGACAGATGGACGGACGGACGGACGGACAGAGGAGAAAAAACAATTGGGTCCCGTTTTACCCTTTGGGTACGGAACCCTAAAATAGCATAACATTTTATCCTTAATTCCACTTTTTTCACAATTGGAGACCACCTGAGTACATCGGCGATGCGACACTCAATCTCGATATACCTACCCGGTCAAAGGCGCAGAGGCAGGCCGAAACTGCGGTGGTTGAGTGTCGTAAAGAAAGATATGAAAATCTGCGAACTCGAAGAGGAAGATGTCCTGGATAGAGCGAAGTGGAAGAAGATGGGATAAAGTTAACGTTTATCCCATCACGTTAAGAAGAAGAAGAAGGAAACCTACAAAAAAACATCGTATTTGGGTCATTAACCATTCGGGTCGGCTTCCAGTTTATCCAGAAGCAGCTGAGGACCACTGTTTGACATAGAATTTTGACATCCCATAAATATTAAATACCTTTACTTCAGCGCTTTTTATACCCCATTTTTTTGTAATAATTCTCCAGTTATAATTTCTAACGCTTTATAAAAGTTTTTCCCCGTGTTGAAAATTACAAACACACACATTGACTAATAACGTTATTGTCACCGAAGCAAACCTCTTAAAAATACTCGCAACAATTTGCGCTAATACTAAACCGATATCTAATTCTCATTCCATTAAAGCATCTCTCGCTTAAGTAGCTATCAGAGTGCGTTTACACTGTCATATCGTGCCGGGAAAATGACGTGGCGTCTGTTAAGTTCAGGGTACGATTTAACGGGACTGCGGGATTGTTCGAAAGAGTTACAGCGGTCTTAGTACACGAAGGGCTTAAAAAGGAACATGACGGGTTTTAATCACTAAGAGTCTGATTCCCCATAAATAAAGCGTACCTATAGTTTAAAAAAACACACACAAGAAAGCTATGTCAGCTCTGAATGCTCTAGTCTGTTAAATATTTGGTTCTTAAAACAGATTGATTGTAGATCAGCAGCACCCGTTCATGAATCAGACATCACCCCGTTTTGTAGTTATTGTAGATCTCTGGTATGAACGAAGATTTTTCAAACGATTACTTCCAACATTTACAAACAGACTAGCAGTATTGGTTGCAACGTTCTTGTTATCAAACCATAACATACAATTAGTGTTTGTATTTACGCATATTTGTAAAGACGATCAGTATTCTATGAGGTGGTCGACACTGGCAGAAGTGCAGTGCAGTGCTGTAGCAGCCGCGAGTAGCGTCGTGCTAACTATACCTCACAGGAGTACCTGGAGGGCTCGGAACACGGTTCACGACTCACCATTACAATGCACTGGTACGTTTTTGTTGAACCTTACTATTAAAATAATAGGCATGGTGAATGTAAACTTTTATCTTAAAAAAATAGAAACTGACTTCACAAAATTCATTATCAGATCCTGGACCTGATGACAATGGGGCCATTTGGAACCCCCAAGCAATAATGAATTATTCCAATCGGTTGCGCGAACAATTCGTTTAAAAGTGCTTATTGACGCATTTCAGTTTTTGAGCCCAACACTATAATCTTCACTTCACTAATATTATAAAGAGGAAAACTTTGTTTGTTTGTTTGGTTGTAACGGATAAACTCAAAAACTACTGGACCGATTTTAAATATTCTTTCACTATTAGAAAGCTATATTATCTGCGAGTAACAAAGGCTATATTTTATCCCGGTGCGGGCAGTAGCGGGACCACGGGAAACCGCGGGAAAACGGCTAGTATATTATATTAACACAGAGAGTCGTAACTCGTATAGTTATCGGCACGAATCTTGAGCTCTGACCTACATCTGCGCAGAAGTAATTTATTGGGTCCCTTTTGTGGTATGAAGTGAGGCGCGGGGGCGGCCAAAGCAGTGATTGACCCGCAGTGCATCGCGTCATAGCCGTCACTCGGGATTGGTTCTTTGTTAATAAATCACTTCTGCGCAGATGTAGGTCAGAGCTCAAGATTCGTGCCGATATAATGGTGAAAAGTGTTAATTAATATTAAACAATATGCCGAAACACAAAGTAACTGTAAAGGTTTTTAAACAATCGGGACATAATCCGTCGCGCTCCTGTCGGCATTCTAGCCATATCGACACCAGAAGTATCAATTAATGTAAGGGACAAAACACGTATTTTCAGGAGAGCCAAAAAACGATTTTATTTTTTTAAATCTCTCTATAACTTTTAACTGGTGCTTCCTATTTTAATTGTGTCTAGGACAAAGTTTCTTAGAATTTCTTCTTCTTTCATGCTATAAAGTTAATATTTTGGAATACCCAGCGGTTTAAAATATAGCATGTCCCTTACATTAAAAAAATATTTTTAGTTGTGCCTTACGTTACCAATATTTTATGTGTAAACCGTCAAGCATAGCGTAAGCAGCAAAACAAATAGAAAATTATACGAAATTCTACTGTAAAGAACTTTTATAGTATTGCAGTTTGATGTAACTATAGATTATCTACTAAAATTATGGTATTTTGATACTTTGGAAATAGGTTCTTTGCATGATTAATGAGCTTAGCTATCACAAATTTAAATGAAATTTAGGGATACAAAAATAAAACGATTTCTTGTTAAAATATTTTTATTATTTTCGACTTTTATGTCTGCGTAATTATTATAAATTCAACACACTAATCAGTCAATTTAAAAAAATATAATTATGTATTTGACTCCATGATCTCTTATGATTGAACAAAGCTAAGGCCTTAATTAACAGTTGTACAAACTATGTACTTTTAATATTTACGTTTCATTGGTTTTATAATAAAAAAAGAAAAACTATTTTCTCAAACTTAATCAACAGTCTTATTTATTGAGTAATTGAATGAATGTACTGGAAACGAAAGACGATGAAAAAATATGAATTGACTGAAGAAAAAAATGAATAAAATAATATAAAACATGAACACTAATATATATATATTATTACAAGAATAAATATATAATAATTAGGAATGGGCAGACAGATTAGACAGAAAGTCGTGGTGGCCTAGTGGGTAAAGGACCAACCTCAAGTATGAGGGCGCGGGTTCGATCCCAGGTCAGGCAAGTACCAATGCAACTTTTCTAAGTTTGTATGTACTTTCTAAGTATATCTTAGACACCAATGACTGTGTTTCGGATGGCACGTTAAACTGTAGGTCCCGGCTGTCATTGAACATCCTTGGCAGTCGTTACGGGTAGTCAGAAGCCAGTAAGTCTGACACCAGTCTAACCAAGGGGTATCGGGTTGCCCGGGTAACTGGGTTGAGGAGTCTTGTAAAGCACTGGTACTCAGCTGAATCCGGTTAGACTGGAAGCCGACCCCAACATAGTTGGGAAAAAGGCTCGGAGGATGATGGGCAGACAGATTATGATGATAACTATTAGTAAATTAAACTTTTTTAATGGTGAAATCGGAAGGGTTGAAATAACTTTTTCTATTTGGTATTTTATCTAGTTATCGTCATCAGCTGTCTTCACATCTTCATCGTCGTCAGTTTCAATGAGGGTATCTTTAACTGACGATTTAGTCGGCAGGTTCAAATATTCAACATGAAATCTTTTTGGTATTATGCCCGTGTCGCACAATTTGAACTGCGCACGAACACGTGCGAATAGGACGGTGCGTCGCGTCGCTGTCTTACCCCTCTCCCGATACACCCGCAACGTCTTACGCTAGTCGCGCGCGCCAGAGTTATAACCATTTAGAAAATCAAATTAATGTAAGTACTCGGTATTTTAGCAATAATCTCTTAGACAAATAAAGTAAAGCAAATGCGAATTTGATTTCTAGTTATTACGTAATCGGCATATTGTAGTAATGAGCTTAAAATAAAGATAGTTTTGTGAGATAATAATGTAAGAGAATAATTTAGATAAAACAATAATCTTGAATTAAAGTAAGGGACATGTTATTTAAATCGACTGATTTGAGGTTTAAGGTAAGGGTGTAAATTATTTAATACTATGACTTACTTTATTTTTCAGAGAAAAAAATATATAAATGTCTGTTACATCAATTTTTCTGTCATAAATCGTTTTACGCAGGCCAAAAATTTTTACTGTAAGGGCTCTTTTTTTAACGATAGATTTTTTTTAATAATACCAATCGATAGAGCGTAAAATTCTGGATCCAATGATATATATAACTTATTTTCGTCAAAATGTCCCTTACGTTAATTGATACTTCTGGTATCGATATTAGAACCCAGCGGTTCGGCTCGCGACGATGGCAAAAGACCGGCAGGAGATGTTGCCCCCCCCCTCCCCTATGGTGGGCAGGAGCCGCTTGAAGGTAGCACCTGCCTGCTCCAGTTTGGGGCTCAAAACGTCCTACTTCATCGCCTGCTCGACGCCGATATGAGAATTGTTCCTTCAATGTTTTGTGAAGTCGGTTTTAATTATGTTTTTAATATCTTTTTCAGTAGGTATTATAAATGTTAATAGAAATATAATTAACCCTCATAATAAATTTTTTTCAGGCTGAAAATTACCTTAAAAATAGCAATCATAATGTCATTGTTTAAACGACATGCTTTCGATTATGTAAGCTTGAACTACATGGATTATAATGAATTTGAACAGGATTTATATTTCGACAGGATGGTTGCCTTGGTGCTACATGTACCTTATTTTAATAACGAGACTTTAAATAGAGAATTTAGTGCAGTTGTCGTCGTAGGTGGAATGATAACCTCTGATCGAATTCTCGCGCCGTACAACCCATTTCGAATCTTAATACATAATAAAACTATGATGGCTAAGATGAAAGCTCATTTATTAACAGGACGGCCAGATATGAGCCATTACTATACCGAAGAATACGAGATCGCATGTGGACGTCAAATCATTCCTGATGAAGAAACAACGATGCTCCATTGTCACGGGAAGAACGGCTTCAACTGCCCAACGCATGACTTGATGGTGCTCAGAATAGTTGGAAATATTACATTCACCACGATGCCAACTTTAACATATTCCCAAACAGTAGACAGAGACACTAAACCGGGGGTTTATCGCACTGAGATAGCGGGACCTAACGACACTCTGAGTGACTATTTTAAGTTGGGCTCTGTGGGGTTTGTCAACACCACACATATAACATCATATTGTAGCGTATACAGCATTCAGTATCAACCTGAACAACACGCTTTGGTGGACTGTGAAACATGGTTGCCACGAGATTGGGGTCACTTCATATGCGTATCGAATTTAGGAGATTTCCCAGCGTTGGGATCAGGCGCTTGGTTAGTTTCTGATGACAAAGTATTTGGAATCGGCGGTTTTGCATTTTTTAGAGGCAAGGAAGGAATTTTTGTATTCACAGACGTGAGACCGTATTATAACCTCATAATGAATACCTGCACATATGAAGATTCACGACAAGAACCTCCAACGGAATTTTTGCGAAACCGTGAAGAGTACGTAAAAAAGCGAGACTATAGAAGATATTTATAGAAGCAGAAGAAGATGATAATCATGTAAAATTGAGGACACCCCTCGGAAATCACAGGCACAAATTGAGTAAAAACTTATTTAGCACAAACAAAAAGGCACAAAGATAAATACTAAATAGGAAAGAATTAAAGCAATGGTCATCACTGAGGTCGGAATTAGGTAGAGTTATTCATGTACTTATACTGATTTTATACGTCCAAAGAATAAAGTGGATATGCCTCAAACCCCGAGATTAATTTTAAAAAGCAGAAAATATCCCGTGATTTTTTAAATAAAAAGTTATTTACTTTTACGACTATCAATAATTTGTATTGTGAATTAATGATAAAAAACTTTTTACAAAAAAATAAAACCGACTCCCAAAAACACTGAAAAGCAAAAAAAAACTTTTCTTAGGTGCATCGGCCTAGAAGTCAGTGTCTAATGGATGTAACTAAGTTTATTTCGCCACCGACTTCTAGGCCGATGCACCTAAGAAAAGTTTTTTTTTGCTTTTCAGTGTTTTTGGGAGTCGGTTTTATTTTTTTGTAAAAAGTTTTTTTATTTTTAGCTTTTCAGTGACAAGCATAGTTGTCACTATCCGTATGTCATATCCGCAGTGGAAAGTTCTCATCAATACGAACAATATAAGCCCAAACACGAGGTAGTTTACATATTCAATTGTCAAGTTCCCTCGACCTTCGCTGGTCTCCGTCATCAGGTCAGCTTCAAACCCTCACTGTTGCATAGTGTTATCAGACATACGCCTTAGTGTCAAGTGTTTTACCCTACGTATGCCTACAATTTTCGAAAGTTGCCCTCGATTTCTCAGGGTTTCCATCATCAGATCCTGACCTGGTGACTATGGGACCACCTGGGAGGTAAACCCAATCAAACAAAAAAAAAATTTTGCAAATCGGTTCAGGCGTCTCCGAGTAATCGGTGAACATACATAAAAAATAATAAAAAAAAAAAGATCCCGACGAATTGAGAACCTCCTCCTTTTTGGGAAGTCGGTTAAAAATGAATAAAAATTAAGACTATCAATAATTTGCATTGTGAATCAATGTGAACTAATAAGAATTGTATTTTAAATATTTGTATTTTAAATGATTTATTTGTCTATCTCTGACGTTCTTATTAATTAATTCCGATCTCTCAGATGTAATGACTGATTGAGAATTATTATTATCTTTATCTATAGCTACCTATATATTTTTGTAACTCGAGAACGGGCTAACCTATCCAAACCAAATAAAAGCAGCATGCGTAATATGTAGGCTTCGTTTTGACTGTTTAGTGGATGGTTTATGTAAACGTTGTTTATTTATCACAATTTTGACAACAGAATGGTGGATTTTATACGTAGCACGTACTTTTACTACACTAAACTTGTACTTAGATAAATACATTAATTATTATGAAAATAAATTACGTATGTACATAATTTATTACCGTTGTTTTTTTTTCATTAAATGCATTAATTTCATGAAAGATTGTTTATAGCGAATCTCTACAAGACTAATTCACCTATCGTTTTCATAATGAACAGGTAACATAATGGCAGTAAAAGTCCGCTAGTGTAAAGGCGCTCTAATATGGTCAATTTTACAATTGGCATAAAGACGTTGATATGACTGGTAGACCATAGATAGCGCCTACGTCAAAAGTACTGTTTTGTATTTAACTGACAACTTACTAATTTTATTTCTGCAAGGCGGAAAAACTCATTTTTGTTATATCTTTTTATCCACGAAATCGATGTGGTCCAAAATTTAATTCGGGAGGGTAGCAATTAGGTAGCAACTCTGGGTGGAAAAAAATCAATACTTTTCTTCACACTAGGAAACCTCTAGATGCTGAATATCTTGAAAACCACGAGAGTAGCAATTGATTGGGTAGCTGGAAGCAATTAGGTAGCAATTCTCTATATACGTATTTCTAGAGGATCGGTGAGGTGTGACAGCGATCCTGACGTTAACGCCTATTCTACCTTCTCAATTCAATTCCCTGGGCAACTCGACACCCCTCGATAAGACGTTTGGGTAGAGGATTCGGCTTCTGACTACTTTTCCCGACTGTTGAATATATACTAATGACTTAGGCTGATTTTATTTTGGCCCTAAATTATCATACTATACATGGCATACTATTTGTGTGCTTCCAGTCTATGGAAGCACACAAATAGTATGATACGTGGGACAACGGGAATGCGCCTTCACTAGTAACGAGTACAGGTACGTCTACGTACGGTCTCACGTCTAGTAATGCGATTGCATAGCACTATGCGTCTGATAAGCTCGCCTGATCGCTCTGTAATACACTTTGTTACTATTACAGCTTATTTATAAAAGTGGCTGTTATTTCTCTTTTGCAGATTAACTGAATGTATATCGCTAATTATAAAACAATAGAAAATCAATTGTGTACAGTTTTTCGCAGGATTCCGGTTTCTCCAACTCACTCAAATCGAAACAGACACTAAAGCATACCTTCACCCACTTCATACAAAGTTTTTAGAGAAATACCCAGATATGCAAGTCAGCAGATAAAGAATAGGAGACCAACGTAGAACCATAGTCCAAAAGAAACTTTTACCACAAGATACAATAGATCAAATTTATGAAGAAGTCCGAACAGAATTACAGATTGCTCACACACAAACCCAACAACACTATACACAAAATAACAGAACAGCTGCAGTTATTACAGAAGCGGGACAACGCATGAAATGGTCCAACGAGTATAATGAAGCAATTATTAGGATATATTATGCCGTAACTGAACTAGAAACCAATAAAACAGCTTACAGAAAATATTTACATGAACAATTCATTTTATACCCCGAATTATCCCATATAACTGAGCAAAGAGTATCAGATCAAATGAGAGCAATTATAAATAACAAATATATTAGCAACAGCAGATTAACAAAAATAAAAACACAAGTAGCTGAACAATTAAACAACCCGACCCATCAAACAGAGAATGAAATCTTTATTTGTAAACATAGATTTAAAAAGGTGGTTCAATGTCATAATAATATAAACCCATCTATGTCTTGCATTGAAGCGTACAAATACGTGCATTTTATGCCATCATTATTAATTTTGAAATTTATAATTTGAAATCATTATTAATTTGAAAGCTATATTGAACAATTTAATATTCTACCTCAACACGACACACAATTCGATGATCACAACCATATACCAAACGCACATCTCGCAAACACACAAACACCTATCACATCAATAAACATTCATATGTCAGACAGATTTATAACTACACAAAATAATAAAGAAGCTCTTTCAATCTTCACTACAGAAGACGTTTCTTCATTAAACCAAACACAGATCTCAGAGCCTATTACTTATCAGTCCAATTTTAATGATGCACCAGAAACAAATATTGAATTAGAAGAGACTTTTAAACAAGCACAACAATTTTTCATCGACACTCACCCTACTAATAGACCATACATACATTCCAAAACAAAAGTCATCCAGGAAGTTTGCAGCTATTGTCTATACTTCTATACTTATATTATAAAGAGGAAAACTTTGTTTGTTTGTTTGGTTGTAATGAATAGGCTTAAAAACTACTTGACAGTTTTTAAAAATTCTTTCACCATTCGAAAGTTACATTATCCACGAGTAACATAGGCTATATTTTTAACCCCCGACGCAAAAACGACGGGGTGTTATAAGTTTGACGTGTCTGTGTGTGTGTGTGTGTGTGTGTGTGTGTGTGTATGTGGCATCGTAGCTCCCAAACGGATGATCCGATTGTAATGCGGTTTTTTTTGTTTGAAAGGAATGTCATTCGGGAGTGTTCTTAGCTATGTTTGGTGGAAATCGGTTCAGGTCTTCAAGGTCATCAGCTCGTTTGTTAGGTGTGATAGGAATGTTACACGCTCAGTTTAGTTGCAAGCATATGTGGGGTCTGAAATTTGAAATACTAATGTCTTCTGGAACCACTGAGCTGGTCTGCTGTTAGGACACGAAGATAGGAGATGTAACCCTGAACTGCCGTTTAGTAAACCCATCGAGTTTGGGCTCGTTGAATTTGTCTTGACGAGTTCTCTTCATGTTTCTGATTGACGAGAACCTGATGCTGGAAATGGGATGTGGCGGATGAAACCCTGGAATGCCGGAATGAAACGGATAAACCGATTTATATTTTTGCTGAAAATCTAGAATGACCAAAGGTTAATCTTTGTTGTCTGTGCAATTCTCCCAGAGCTGGTTTGTCATGAGGATTGTTAAACAGCTTCTTTTGGCCGAGATCGCATATAGCGACCCCATCTTAAAATAAAAGAAATTAAATGAAAGAAGGAAAAATTAAGGAGCTCCTTCAAAAAGCATGAAATAAAATTAAATTATAAATTTAAAAAAACCCCCGACCCAAAAAAAAAGCACGCAATTATTATGACAAAAGGTTAAAAACGCTAAACCCTATAAAAATCAAAAAATAACTTTTAACACTACGTAAGTACCAACTAAAGCATGTCAGACTAAACTAAATTTTGACGTGTCGGGGGACCGCTTTTTACCTTTAAAAATACTTACATAAATCAAATGATACCTACCTAATTACAACATTCGTATAAAAAAAAACACGTATCTAAACAAAATTGTATAAAAAGTTATAAGAAGTATATGTAATGTAGTAGTATACAAGCTGTTGATTTGCATTTGTGCCATAGTTCAGGAGGAGGACATACAATACGTATATAATCGATTGGAATTACAATAGATGGGAAATAACTAAAATGCACTGCTTTTTTTGTCATTGTAATGTCGTGGTATTTCAGAAGTAATCCAATTTTATGAATGAAATTTATGAGTGATCGTTGCGTATGCTTTGTGTTTGCGTTTAAGTGAGGGCGCAGCGCGGTTTTAAGGCCATTAACACACGCGCCAAGTTTAAATAAGGCTAGATGACATTTACGGAATTCCGAAAAAAAATTAAAGAAAAAAAATTACGTACCAATTTTTTTATTGATTTGGGTCGAGAATCATTAGCATAATTACCTCCTTGAATATGGCACGGATGCAAATCAACAGCTTGTATAATTACTTCTAACGTTAGGCTAATAAATTAGAGCGGTCCCCCGACACGACAAAATTTAGTTTAGTCTGACATGCTTTAGTTGGTACTTACGTAGTGTTAAAAGTTATTTTTTGATTTTTATAGGGTTTAGCGTTTTTAACCTTTTGTCATAATAATTGCGTGCTTTTTTTTTGGGTCGGGGGTTTTTTTTAATTTATAATTTAATTTTTATCCCGGTACGGGCAGTAGTTACCACGGGACGCGGGTGAAACCGCGGGAAAACGGCTAGTTAATTATATAAATACACAAATTTTACCCAAATATGTAAATTTAGATAAAGATTTTAACAGCTTGCAGACTATTATTTATTGTGCAGCATGGACGGCAGCTAAATGTAATGGTGCAAAAATATCTAATATTACACAAAACCCCTATCGAACAAAGACACACAGAAAACCAAAATGGCAGATTAGGTTAGAAAAGAAAATTACAAACCTAAGAGCAAATAAAGGGAAGCTGACACAGTTTATAAGAGGTAATAGAAGTCGGAAAATACTGACAGCAGTAGAATCCATAAAATCAAAAAACCAGCTACACGCACAACATGAACACTCTAACACACAAATCGAACACTTCCTAGACACACTTAAACAAAAATTGAATGCCGCGTCAAGTAGACTCAGAAGATATCTTACATGCAAAAAACGTAAAGTACAGAATGCGACATTTAGAAATAACGAAAAAATATTTTACAGAAGCCTCGCAACCTATATCACTGATACAAATGCAAACACTAGAAGCACCATCTGCTGAAGATGTGCGAGAATTTTGGGCAAATATTTGGGAGAACCCGGTCAGTCATAATAACCAAGCAGAATGGATTGCCGAAATTTCATCATTAGAGGTTCCAGAAATGGAATTTGATTTTATACCAATAGACACATTCATAGACATCATAAAACGAACACACAACTGGAAATCACCAGGCACAGACAACATCCACAACTATTGGTATAAGAATTTCACTAGCATATACAATCATTTAAACAAATTCATCCAATCACCACACTTACTTCCCACATACATAACACGAGGAATCACTTATATGATTCCCAAGGATACATGCGATCCACTAAACCCAGCCAAATACCGACCCATTACTTGCTTACAAACCCTGTATAAAATCTTAACTGCCTGCGTAAGTGAAGTTATTTACACACATTTAACTAAAAACAATATTCTATCAGAACAGCAAAAGGGGTGTCGAAAGAACAGTCAAGGGTGTAAGGAACAACCCACCATTGACGCGATTACCATGAATAGTGTGGTCAAAAATAAAACTGACATACAAACGATGTTATATGTTTGGTTGTTATATGTTTTAAATCTATATAAAATACACCCTACATTAGTAGAATTCCTAAAAAATTCCATGCAAAATTGGCAAACTGTTCTTTAAATAAATCAAGCCTCGACAGCTATCACTACGGATCCCATATGCATAAAGCGAGGTATTTTTCAAGGAGACGCTCTAAGTCCACTCTGGTTCTGCCTGGCATTGAATCCCCTTTCACATCTATTAGATAAGTCGTACGCAGGTTACACTTTAAACAACAACATCACACATCACACAACACACACTATCACACCTAATGTACATGGATCATCCTCCTCCTCCGAGCCTTTTTCCCAAACTATGTTGGGGTCGGCTTCCAGTCCAACCGGATGTAGCTGAGTACCAGTGCTTTACAAGGAGCGACTGCCCTATCTGACCCCCTCAACCCAGTTACCCGGGCAACCCGATACCCCTTGGTTAGACTGGTGTCAGACTTACTGGCTTCTGACTACCCGTAACGACTGCCAAGGATGTTCAATGACAGCCGGGACCTAAAGTTTAACGTGCCATCCGATACACAGTCTTTGGTGTCTAAGATACTTAGAAAGTACATACAAACTTAGAAAAGTTGCATTGGTACTTGCCTGACCTGGAATCGAACCCGCGCCCTCATACTCGAGAGGTTGGTTCTTTGCCCACTAGGCCACCACGACTTATCGACGTACATAATGTACATGGATGATATAAAGTTATACACATCAGAACAATGACTATTATTATCTAGCAGACATAACAAATATTTTCTACAGATATTTGCATGCATTGCATGAGTTGATAAATGCAAAATATTATCGGTGTCAAAAGGGAAAATTCAAAACAACAGCTATACACTTGAGTCAGGTGAAACAGTTGAACCAATGGACGAACATAGTATATACAAATACCTTGGATTCAAACACTCTAGGCAGATTCTACTCAAGAAAACTAAACAGGAACTGATGAAGAAATTTACACACCGCTTAAATCTAATTTAAAAAACAAACCTAAATTCTAGAAATACAATTAAAGCCCTCAGTATATTTTCATTACATTGTTATCGGCAGGTGCCATAGTTCCCGTAGTTTCCCCATTCCTAGTCCACTAGCATCCCATCACCATAGCCCAAGTAGTTTTCATCTATAGTTAGCAATAGTTTAGCACAGAACCGGGGATTGTCCTTGGGTAAATTTCTTTTTTTCACTTTTGGGATAATCGTCGGTTTTGTGTCACCATTTCATTAAAGTTGTCTCAAAAGGGCTCCAGCGTGTTGGCTTCGGCCCCAAGTTCGCCTCCCAAAAATCCGGGACTCTGTAGTCCCGAGGTCTGGAAGAGACATACATTTGTAATTTAATAAATTTATTTAACGAGACCAAAAGATAATAACATGTTTACACAATTGCTTATAAGCTACTTATATAAAGAATATCCCACCAAAAACATTAAATGTAAAAGAAAGCCAAGCCTCTACGCCACTCTTCCACCGTAAAAAGTTTTGAGATCGCATAGAAGCCAAGTCCTGTTCAACTTTATTTGTAACTAGCTTTTGCCCGCGGCTTCGCTCCCGTCAACTGACTTCTCTACTTTACCCTATTTTTTTTCCATAAGAACCTTCTCCTGACAATAACAAACACAACAAAAAAAGAATTAGCCAAATTGGACCAGGCGTTGTTGAGTTATGCGCTTACCAACACATTTTGCGATTCATTTTTATATTATAGATAGATAATAAGTCAATATTTTGTGACTATATCAATAGTTTTGTTAGTAATCTGTGGTTTTGTTCACATTACAATAATATTGACTTGGCCATGAGCACAAGTTAAAAGCGCGTAAAAACACTTTTTTTAATAAACTAAAAACTTTTCGAAATCGTCGAATTTTCGAATCGAATATATTTTAGAATCAAAAAGGTTTTTTTCAGAGATAGATGGCACTATCACATGAAATTATTTGATATTTTTAAAGTACTACTTATGGTACTAAGCTATGTAACGAAACCATAGCGCGATTTAGACCAGCACAACGACATCTATCGAGCGAGCATGGAGTATTTATCGCACTGCATTTAATATGAAAGATTTTAACATTATTCATTTCATTTAAACCTAGCTTTTTTATCCATATGTATGTATACTTTATACATAATAACAATATAACACACTATGTAACAATAAAACAAAACGTAACATTTTGTACCTACATAAATAAATAACAAAGTCATCAATGCAGTCAAAATTTATACACAATGTTCTTGAAAAACCGCAAATATAAATTTGTATCCTATTTTTTATTAAGTTTTAAGGTTTTTATAATTTTTCCTTTATATGTAGCTAATAACCTATCTTGGTGCCAAATTTGAAGGTTCTAAGTTTGCTAGCTTAGATTTTTGATGATCGGTCAGTGAGTCAGTGAGTGACAAAATGGTGTAACTTTGATCGCTCATAACTCGTTAACTATTTATTCAAATGTCTTGTAATTTTGAGACTGAGCTTGCTCTAATACTTAGAGAAAACCGAAACGCTTCGAGACAGGATGGTACGGCCGTGTCCGCTTTGCTCGAGTCTTGGCTGGGGCACTGCCGTGCCCTCAGATTTTACAAACAGACTAGCAGTATTGGTTGCAACATTCTTGTTATCAAACCATAGCATACAATTAGTGTTTGTATTTACGCATATTTGTAAAGAAGATCAGTATTCTATGAGGTGGTCGACACTGACAGAAGTGCAGTGCAGTACTGTAGCAGCCGCGAGTAGCGTCGTGCTGACTGTACCTCACAGGAATACCTGGAAGGCTCGGAACACGGTTCACGACTCACCATTACAATGCACTGGTACGTTTTTGTTGAACCTTACTATTATAATAATAGGCATGGTGAATGTAAACTTTTATCTGAAAAAAAATAGAAACTGACTTCACAAAATTCATTATCAGATCCTGGACCTGATGACAATGGGGCCAGTTGGAACCCCCAACCAAAAATGAATTATTCCAAGCGGTTGCGCGAACAAGTCGTTTAAAAATGCTTATTGAAGCATTTCAGTTTTTGAGCCCAACACTATAATGTTTATTAATATTAAAAAATATGCCCAAAAACAAAGTAGCTGTAAAGGTTTTTAAACAATCGGGACATAATCCGTCGCGCTCCTGTCGGCATTCCAGCCATATTAGAACCGCCGATATGAGAATCCCTCTCATCGTAAATGTTTTACTGTTGTGGGCTGAACTTTAAAATAAAAAAATACTATTAAAAAGCAGTTCATGCAATCCAAAGTTACTCCCGAAATTCTGTCCTGCTTTCGTTCTACTTTCGTGTTGTATTTTGTCCCTTTCAATGTTTTGTGAAGTCGGTTTTAATTATGTTTTTAATATCTTTGTCAGTATTATAACTTTTAATAGAAATACAATTAACTTTCATAATACAATTGTTTCAGGCTGAAAATTACCTTCAAAATAGCAATCATAATGTTATTGTTTAAACGACATGCTTTTCAACCTGCCGCGCTACGCTACATGGATTATAGTGAAACGTTCCAGGATTTATATTTCGACAGGATGGTTGCCTTGGTGCTAGATGTACCTTATTATAAAAACAATAGTTTGAACGAATTTAATACAAATGTTGTCGTAGGTGGAATGATAACCTCTGATCGGATTCTCGCGCCGTACAACCCATTTCGATTCTTTATACATAACAAAACTATGTTGGCGAAGATTACAGCTCATTTATTCTTAGGACGGGATTATGGAAATTACTATGTCGATGTATACAAGATCGCATGTGGACGTCAAATCATTCCTGATGAAGAAAAAACGATGCTCCATTGTCACGGGAAGAACGGCTTCGACTGCCCAGCGCATGACTTGATGGTGCTCAGAATAGTTGGAAATATTACATTCACCACGATGCCAACTTTAACATATTCCCAAGTAATAGACAGAGACCTTAAAGTTGGGGTTTATCGCACTGAGATAGCGGGACCTAATGACACTCTGAGTGACTATTTTAAGTTTGGCTCTATAGGGTATTTCAACATGACACATATACAATACTATGCTTTTGTAACATCAGTTCAGTATCAACCTGAACAATACGCTTTGGTGGACTGTGAAACATGGTTGCCTCGTGATTGGGGACACTTCATATGCGTATCGAATTTAGAAGATTACCCAGCGTTGGGATCAGGCGCTTGGTTAGTTTCTGATGACAAAGTATTTGGAATCGGCGGTTTTGCATTTTTTAGAGGCAAGGAAGGAATTTTTGTGTTCACAGACGTGAGACCGTATTATAACCTCATAATGAATACCTGCACATATGAAGATTCACGACAAGAACCTCCAACGGAATTTTTGCGTAACCATGAAGAGTACGTACAAAAAGCGAGACTATAGAAGATATTTATAGAAGCAGAAGAAGATGATAACCATGTAAAATTGAGGACACCCCTCGGAAATCACAGGCACAAATTGAGTAAAAACTTATTTAGCACAAAGATAAATACTAAATAGGAAAGAATTAAAGCAATGGTCATCACTGAGGTCGGAATTAGGTAGAGTTATTCATGTACTTACACTGATTTTATACGTCGAAAATTAAGACTATCAATAATTTGCATTGTGAATTAATGCGAACTAATAAGAATTGTATTTTAAATATTTACCTACAAAAATATAAAATACAAATGTATTTTAAATGTTTTATTTGTCTATCTCTGACGTTTTTATTATTATTTAGTTGTAAGGGGGTCAGTCGCCTCGAGGGGGGGTCAGTCGCCTCGAGGTAAGCCAGGATTCGTCAACCTGGTCTATCTCTGACGTTTTTATTATTATTTAGTTGTAATATTATTATCCACTCGGGATTGTCCATTAGAAATCCCGGGGGGGGTCCATATTTCTGCACTCTTCCTGATCTGTTTAGGGTCGGCGCAATATGTCTTACGCTTCCATTCGACTAGTATCTATTTATCATCTAAGTTTTTAAAATATTTTCAATAAACCTAAAAAACAAAGAACAGAAAATAATCTTATACATAAATACAGCTTAAAACTAATAAATCGCATAAAAAAAATTGGTCTTCATCGCTGTCACTCGGCGATGTACCCCAAAAGGTTGGCAGCATTGCTACGTTGGATGGTAATGCTCAACCATAAAGCCAGCATCCGAAGGCTGGCAGGCGCTTGCATACGTCCTTGCAAGAAGGTGAGCGCTCAGACCCCACGGCCCGAGAGCTTCAACCCCAAACGGCTCAAAGAAATACATAGTTGCCGATAAGGCTTATATTGGGGCCGTTTGAGGTTGAAAATAAACAGATGCCAAAATTACCGAAAAAATACTTCGTTCTAAGCACATCAAAGTTCGTGTTTGATGAAATAGAAGATTCAACAACTATCTTGTATAGTTTCATCAGTAAACACTAACTTAACTCAAAAATAGTTGATGAGAAACTTCGAAATACTTAAACTTTATCCGTCTTACCACAAAAACTTTTAAACGTCAGTTTAAGCCTTGTCTAAAAAAATGTCAAATTATGACGTTGACATATGGTTCATTTTGCAGCCACAAAATTTTTAGACAACTGTAAACCAGGCGTTAAAGTTTTTGTAGTAAGGCCATTCGAGTTTTTAAGTTTACGTTTTGGAAGAAAATCTCCGAAATTAGTTTAAATAGTCGCGTCAAAGGATTCTAAGTAAAGTTAAACTTTTTATTTAAAGGCTTTGAGAAATTCTTCAGAGACTTTTGACCCGACGAACTCCAGTTAGTAGTCTAGGCAGCCGCTATAATTGCTGTTTGTACCCACAAGTTATTGAAATAACAACATTTAAAGACTAGTTGCCATAATTGTGAATACAGTATATATTTTTTCTATTGAACATACATATTTCAGTAATAAGTTTCTACTAAGAAACTCTGCCTGAAAAACTACTAAAACTATTTACATGAGAAGAAGACTGGTAGTTTATGTTCAGAGCATGCCGAGCAATGCCGACCTCAGCGTTCTTAAAATGACGTGTAAAAGTGATGTAATGTCCAACTTGCAAAATAAACGATTTCTTTCATTTCAGCACGAGAAGGGACATAGGCTATTTTTATCGGGGCTTTTATTCAGGACACCAGTGGTAAATAAACCACACGGGCTTGTTCATTGTTTAGCTGCAATACAAATACAAACAGCCCATGGATTCGAGATCTTTTTATGTCAATGCTTGGTTCGTGTATAAACAGACGATAGTCAGTAACTATGTACCTTCCTTCGATGAGGCTTAAACGATGTTAGAAAACTACCATTTGTTAGCAAAAGTAACAACGAAAAGTACCAGGTATTAAAGAGTGCGTTTTACAGTCCTTTTGTAATATTATACCTATACAGGATAATTTTTGAGACCCTCGTACTCGCTGCACGTGCAATTGGTGGTTGCCGGCTGGCTTTCAAGACGTTCCTTGAAACATTACACCGCTATGAACATTACATTTCCTTATCAATAACTGTTTTTTTTCGTGCTAAAACATCAAAGTAAAAGTATATGTATCCTTAAAACTTGTTTTAACTATAAGTGGTAAAAGTTTTCGCACTTTTTAAAAAAAATCCAGTATACATATAAAGTATACCCAAAAAATTCGTCTATCTGTTTTTATCAAAAGCTAAGCCCGAGTCGTGAGAAAAAACAAATAATAAACTCCCTGAATTAATACCCAATGAAGTGTTCTTACTGTCGTAATCAAAGTATTGCTGAAGTATCTCAAGGGATATTTTCATTTTAGGAAGATTTACGTTTCGATGATTTGAGATTAATATTTTCAAACATTGTTTTGGTATAGGCGGAAAGTTGGTTAGGGTGAGAGGTAAAATGGCAGCTCTGTTAACACAAGGTTTGGGTAAGCCTGTTCCTAATCCTCGTTGAATTAAAAAGAAAATGCCAAAAACAACATCCTTACTCAGTATTATAAATGTGAAAGTAACTCTGTATTTTAGTCAGGCCAAATGACTGAACCAATTCAAATAAATGAAACATAAATATTTTAGACCCCGTAGAGGACATTGCTAGACGTGAGTGAAAATAGTCAGTAGGTATAAAATATGCCCTTAACTATTGCAAAATAAATAAATATCAATAAAGACTAGACTCGTAATATACTTATCTGACAGACACTTATCCCATGACCAATAAACTTGGCCTCCAGGGTCCACTAGCGCGACGATTAAGACAGGTCTTAATTAGAAGGGACACATTGATTTGTTAATTACTCGGATTCACTAAAGCAAATGTTGTGGTAATAAAACCAATTATTCTCAAACGAATCGGTTCTTGTTTAGAAACTATCAACTCTTGCCGAGGCTGCGGGATTCTTCGAAATAGATACCAGGGTCCTGGTATATAAAAGGCTTAAAAAGAACATGGAGGGTTTTACTCTGTAGAAGTCTAACACTACCTCCCGCTGCTTCTAAAGCGGGATGGGTTTCCAAAAAAAGGGAACTAACTTTAATATTCCAGAGTCCTACCTCAAAATAAAACCATTATATTTAAAAAAATATATAAAAGGCAAGGCGGACTGCGACAGACATTTCTATACGACATCAAAATTAATGTTGAAATAAAAATAAGCTTATAAAAATTCAATTAACCGTATCAACATTGAAAGGCTAAACCTTCAAAACTTACAATACTTTGTTTGGCCTAGAATTTAATAAAAAGAAAATGCTAAGGCCAGCCTTTATTGTGGTTTCAAAGCTACACAATACAAATATTGGTGCCATTCACTTTTGTGGAGCAAATTCAATATGGAGGGTAACGTAAACAATTTTTATTTGAAGTAGCCTTCAAAGATATCATGCTGCTGACTAATCTTAAAGGATTGACCGTATTTCTTTTGATTTTCATAAGCTTATGTAATAAATAGTTCACCTTCACTAAATATCGTACAATCAAATATTTTCTTTGCCTGTCGATAACTTGTGAGTTTGAAACAGAAATATTTCAACTGTCGGTCATCCACTCACATGGTCAGTTTGAATAATATCATTCCTAGGTGCTTTCATTTTAAGTACATTGAATTTATGTTACCTCCCGTATTCTAATTCCCACTGAACATTACAGCACCCATTACTGGCTACATTCAACAATAAAACTGAATCTACTGTACACAGCCAGCGACGAACGCGCATCGGGACATAGCGTCCACGTTTCAATCTGCCTGCCTAATTGAGATTGCTTTCCGCATATCAATTTGATTTAGAGGCCATCTACCTGCCAATGAGGGACTTTGGGCTCCTGCCAAACCGATTTTGTGTAATATCTCTTTATGGTAGGAAGCTACTGAGATTATTTTGTTTTTAAATTTTGGTAGTTCATGCGATCAATTTAAGGGACAAACTTTTAGTTGGATGAGTTTCTTGGCTCATAAATCAGTGTGGAGAGGAATGGTAGCCCGCACATCATAAGGATCAGGTAATCAGCTGGTACCAGATTAACTAAAAAGCTTGATTGGATAAAAATTAAATAAACTATTAACTAACTATCGGGCGATAGTTTAGTCTGCTCTGTTCGAAGTTCTTAAGCTCTGCTGATACAGTTCATTAGTTCACGTTGTGAATTTATACAGATTGTTTTGATCTAATTAATTATAAGAAAGGTCGATGAACTAGAAGAAAAACATCTTGGCTGCCTTATTAGAGTTTTTGCGGAAGTTTATCTCTCAGGATAAATCTCTGGTAAACAATAAATACAAGCTGTTGATTTGCATCCGCGTCTTTCAGGAGGTTGACATACGTAAATAATCAATTGAAGGTTTGGTTTCTGGGAAATAGCTGATATGTGCTGCTTTTTATGTTCTTGTAATTGAGCGTTTGTGTGAGAGCGCAGTGCGGTTGTAAGGCTAGTAACACACCCGCCGAGTCTTAATACGGCTGGCCTGATTCACATAAAAAATCATCACTACTGATTCACATAAAAAATCATCATCATCCTCCTGCCCTTATCCCAATTTTATTTGGGGTCGGCGCAGCATGTTTTCTTCTTCCATACTCTTCTATCTGCCGTCATCTCACAAGTAACATTCTTTCTTACCATATCTACTTTCACACAATCTATCCATCGTTTCTTTGGTCTTCCTCTTCCACTATATCCGTCCACGTTCATACTCATCACCTTCCTCACAACATGACTCTCATTCCTCCGCATCACAACCCCTAACCACGACAGCCGGTTTCCACGCAGTTTTTCTGATACCAACGCTACTTTCAAACTTCCTCTTATATACTCATACACATAAAAAATAAATAAAAAAATTACGTACCAATTTTATTGTTGATTTGGGTCAAGAATCATTAGCATAACTATGTCCCTCAACTTGACACGAATGCAAAACAACAGCTGTATTTATTGTATTTAGTGTAATCTACAAAAAAAAAAAAACAAATATTGCCACCAAAATTCATCGAAACATCACAACCAGCAACAGCCTATATTAGGACCAAAATGATGGGATACAAAGACCCGGTGACATTTCGCAAAGTTCACCGCGTTTGGCTTGACGACGCCCTTGAGTTTCTCATTATTATTCTATCAATCAATACTTATGTATAAGGTTGATGACGAGCATTTCCTTATAAATAAAGCAAACTCGTACTATTAGGGTGTGTCTACACGGTGCATCTAGCTGGAGCAAGTTAACATGCGCAAGTGACAAGAGCTTGCGAGTATTTTGCTTTGGTACATGTGCAAGTCGCTGGACCAGGCACGTTTTTATAATGCATGTAACCTGCGCATGTGCCTCGACATGAGCAAGCTACTTGCACCGTGTAGATGTACCCTTATTGTTACTTTATTATGATATTGACTTCGTAGAGGATCCAGTCTTGATGTTTGATGCTCACTTGTTTTTGTCTGCCTCAAAATTCGAGGTATCTGTCAGGATTTGTGTACTTGATTGGTTAATAGCTATACCTACCGTCCCATCGAGCTATGAGAGTGAAGGAATAGTGAGTGCACCTGCCTCAATATTTCATTCGTCTAAAATAATCCTCCTTAAGACTAAAAATAGATACTTTTCTGCAAACATTTTTCTTCATGAAAATCTTTTTTGCATGAATTTTCTTTGAGACCCTGAAATATGAACACCTGTATTTTGAAGCGAACTTTATTTACGTTTCGATTTTCGTGACCTTAATAAGGTCGTTCTAACAAAGGGTGTATTGTATCGAATTCCAAGTCGCTGAACATTGGTTAATGATACAAATAGTGACGATGAACTGAACTAATGATGGCTAAGCGTTTCCACGAAATCTGATCATGCGCCTTTTTAATGAAAGTTATTTTTCTAGTTTATAACTCAATTAAACTTTTTAAATGGTAATTTCATTTCATACAGTAGTAATCATTTATATCTTAAATTATCACCTTTTAGTACAAATGTAAGTTTTCTAAATATTAAAAAATAGTATCATGATTTTGTCCCTAAGGACCAAATCCCACAAACGCTGACCATCTAAGCTCCAAAGTCCCGGTATCACAAAACTACAAACCACAACCCCAATGTTCAATGAAAAGTAATCCGTTTGTAAGTTTAAGCCTGCGGCTCTACAGAGCGGAGCGGAGAGGAGACGTGTGGGGATCGACCAATCATATTACATGAAATCCACATCTCGTCTCCGCTCCGCTTCTATGCCGATTGAAATAGTCAAGCGCTCCGCTCGTCTCCGCCTCGGTGGGAATCACGTACCTCTTTTCACAGCTCTGCTCCTCTCAGCTCCTCTCGTCTCCGCCTCAGTGGAGCCTAGGGCTGCGGCTCCACTGAGGCGGAGACGCGCGAAGAGGAGAGGAGACGTGTGGGGATCGACCAATCACATTACAAAAGACGAGATGTGGATTTCATGTAATGTGATTGGTCGATCCCCACACGTCTCCTCTCCGCTCCGCACGTCTCCGCCTCGGTGGAGCCGCAGCCTTATCCTACCGCCGTGTAACCACACGCGGCAAGTTCACCGCTGTTAAACCGAACTTTAAACCTAATAGTCTCCCCGTACACTCGATTAACCGCTACAGTTAAGTAAAACTTAGTTAATGGACTTACCCTGACTGGTGGTTCATTATGACATTGTTTTAATAGTATGGAAAAGGAAACCTTTTGCTAACAATAATATTCAATTAGTATATTGAATATAAAAAACAATATGTATGTACATTAGTTGCATGGACAAATTGGAAAAGGTAAGTATTAGAAGCCTGTAATAAGGTAGTTAAGGTGTAGCAAAAGACTAGGTACGCCGTAGCTTACGCATAGCAAAGGATCAAATCGTTCAAATTAAAGTTTGTGGACAAATAAAAGTGCTGATGTTACTAGCTCTTAAAAACCACCTCAAAGCCATATTACCTACTTACCTTAACTTTTTACTTGCTAAAATCAAAACTAGGTATTTGCTCATTCAAATATATTAGTTACTAGCTGTTGCCCGCAACTTCGTCTGCGTGGGCAATATAGAATCGTCAAAATACTACTTATCCCGTAGGTGCATTCTTTCACGTGACAGTATAATTAGGATTAGCACTTAGCAGTCGCATAGATTCATTGATCAAGGTTGTGTTGTGGATGTGACCATTTATCTAAACAAAAGAAGTAAAGTTTGTGACGTTGTTCAGCCAATTTGGAAAATTATTACGTATATGGTGCGTAAGTTATTTTCACAGGAAACAGCTATAATCAAATAAATATATGTCTACATGCTTTGAGTCTGACAAAGCTGTCATTTGTACATTTTCTGCAGCTGCTGCGACTAATCAGAAGCCAGAAAGTCTGTCAGTCTTACCATGGATATCGTCTTGTGTAGTTGACTGGATTAAAGATAGGTAGATAGGTAGTCGCTCCAAGCAAAATATTGGTACTCAAACAGATTCGGTGACTGGAAGCCAACACCAACATAGTTGGGGAATAGCTGGATGGATGATAAAATGAGTCATCATCATCAGCAGGCGCATAGGGTAGGATAGCTTCACTTACTCATGGTAAGGCTGACCACACATTAGGCGTGCGCGATCTTCGGGCGTGTGAGTAGCGCGGACGTCGCGAGCGCGCTGCGTGAACGTCGCGTTTTGCTGCCCTGCGGCATGTGTGAAGAGTGCAAGCGACGCGCTCGAGTTGCGTTCTTACCCCTTCGCCTGCTATCCCCGCCGCCCGCTAAACGCCTTAGCAGTTAAACGTCAAGGAGAGCAGCGCGTGCGCGCCGCGAGCGCGCTGCAAATGCCGCAGGGCAGCAAAACGCGACGCTCACGCAACGCGCTCGCGACGCTCACGCAACGCGCTCGCGACGCACGCGCGGCGCCCGCGCTACTCACACGCCCGAGGATCGCGCACGCCTAATGTGGGGGAGGCCTTAAGCCGGGACTCCACCGAAATGTTTGCATTAGTTCACGAATAGGCAAAATGTACGTATCTGTGAGAGTCCACTTCATGTGTTCGTACTTGAAACCTGTAGTTTTGCCAAGATTTTCAGAATGTACGCTCGCAATTTGTAATTTCTTGGTGGAGCCAGCAAATCAAAAGAAACATAAGTGTTGTATACTGTGCGTCACTACCGCACACCGGGAAAATTTCGCTCTAGCGGAGGACGTTTATATACCATATTTTGTGTCACACGTAAACAGGACGACAGTAAGTATCCACCGAAACACTTTCAAAGATCTGATGAACGAACAAATCAGACCTGACTTGGTCACCTGGGGCCAATCAGAGCTCTATGAAGCGATAATACGCTTTGGCTCCTACTGTTGTTGTGGTTTCTGAAAATTTATTCACCTCATTCAACGATGAATGTAATTCTGATGGTACTATTAAGAACACTTGCTTAGCGCAGAAGCTGACGTTGGCAGGTCAACTCTTTTGACTTCTCGAATAGGATACCATTGGTTTTTGTGCAATGCACACCTGCAATGCATTCTGGATTAGGATAGGATATAGGTGGATAGGATTTGCAACAGAGAACAATTCTGTCTTTGTGATTAAATGACATCAAACGTAGTTTTATATAAAAGGTGTTTTTTAGGGTTTTTAGACTTGGCTCGGGTCTTACTGAGACTGTTCGTAATCGTGAACAGTGTATTTGCGATCAGAAGTTGAAAGTAAGCATGTCTCTGGTATGCGGCGCGTAATTTGTACGTTTTCAGACGCATAAAGCATTTTACGTGTGTATGGTATTAAATAGAGAGAGCTCCCATTTCTTATCTGCACTTTGTATCTGGGCTTGTTTTTAAAGCTACAGAATCCTACATTACCTTCCTCACGCTTAGCAGCGCTTGCGAGAGATAGATCCTCATTTCTTCTAGGATTAAGTTTATATATTTTGCACCAGAAAAAATAATTAAGGTCTACTTAATACTACTCACTCAAAGTAATTTGTTTTAAGGCCACCACATTAGTGGAAGATAAGCTAAACTATGTTTATGAAAAAATCCTGATATGAACTCCATCTGTAACTTTAAATGATAATTAATTGTTCCACTAAAGTCATTATTTTTGACATAATGTTCAAAAAATAATTTAGATGGCACCGTTTTAAATTTGGCTGAGAACTATTAATTTTCTTTTCATCAAGGTAATAATTATAGTTGAATTTTGATGTGGCACGGCAAACTGACAAACACTATTGAAATGTCTATCGAAAAATTACACTACGTGTTAAAATATGGTGAAATACGGAAAATACACAACTCCATCTGTTGAAATAATAGTCCTCTATAAAGAATGTATGGTAATATTGTCATTTACCACCTCGCTCCTTTGACAAATTTGATGTATTTTATTTACCACAGATTTAGCACAGATGGAGCTACTTTAACCTTGGCTAAACAAAATTTTCATATTTTTTTTTCTTCCGAAGTTACTTATAAAGGTGTGATTTTCTGTGTAAAGATTAATAATAGGCCGATCAACTAATATAAGTACAACATTCAAATGTACAGTTTTGACAAATAGATTGCGTGTCGTAATATTTTACATCTTGAATTCACAAAATTAATCATATCTTTTGATAGAGTGAATCGATTTCGATGAAACAAAAACTAAGTAATACCCCAAGTTACGTAGAATTTTTGTATATAAGCATTGTCTGCATTTAATTCGTAGATTTTACGTGAATCCCGAACAAACAAACAGATAAACAGACAAACAGACAAACAGACAAACAGACAAAAATGACAAAAATGATGGAAATGGGCTCTGTTAGTTATCCTTTAACATGCTGGCTATTTTTTTTGTCAATTTCTTCAATGTACAAAAATTACTTTTCTACAGATTTATTATATGTATAGATTAATCCGTACAGAAACTGAGTGTGAGATTTTTATTCTTAGAAATCACTGAATCATTTAATAGAACGTATCGTGTGTCATGGATCATTGATTGCGTGAATGTTTAGCGGAAAGATTGAGAAAAGCCTTGTACTTAAAGCGGCTATAAATATTTTAGCACTCGGTTCCACCGCAATTCCATCCCCATTTTAAAATTTGAAGAAAAATGTCAGCTTTGTAAATGAGTAAGCTATTTTGATAATTTTTCAAACTTTCATTCATCAAAAGTTGAAAACTCAGTCAAATAAGTAGTCGGTAACTAGTATGCACACAAAAGTCTACAAAACTCAGATTTGATCAAAGCTCAACACTTTTACCCTCACCATTCAATTTTAACGAAACCCGAAATCGATATTCAGTATTCCGAGAATATTTGTTCACTGGATAATAAAATTACCGTTGGCGAAAATGAACCTCGATCCTTCGCCAATCTGGGTATTTGTGTGTATCTGGGAGTGCCCATAAAAGTGTCCACTTTACGAGTCACTCAATAAGACGGTGTCAATACAACGTATTTGTTTAGGCTCCCAATAAATCTGCGTATGTTTGGGAATTTACAAGTGCGTGATATTCTTGATACTTGAGAAGTGCTGATTTGTGTTAGGAGTTTTTCTTCTAAAAAGCAGCCAAAAAAACACAACCAAATTGGTTCGTCCGTTTCAGAGCTACGGAGCCACAGATGGACACTCATTGTGGTTAAACTTAAAAGTACCCCTATTTTTTGCATTTCGCTTTGAAAGTGTGCCTGTTTATGTAAAATGTATCCAAAGTACAAAACATTGTAGCTGCATGTTTTTCTGGCTTTGTAGAAATTCGGCTGACATCCTCAAAAATTAATTCTCTAGAAAGGTAACTTTGGCAAATGCTGCTATTTTTTATCGCTATCACATTCCTACTCAATCGCAAACAACTGGAAAACTAATTGGATTTTTGGCACGCAATGTTTGTACACTTTTAGTTTAACGCACAATACTTTTTGTACAGATGGGGATTCAACTGTTCAAACGAGACACATTTTTATTTAACATGTTATGTGAGAAGCCGAAAATAGATCTCAGTGGCGTGCACTTGGAGAGGCCTATGTCCAGCAGTGGACTGCGATAGGCTGATGATGATGATGATGATATAATGTCTTGTATATGTACACTTATTAAAACCCACACAAATTATCTAAATCCCCTACTAAAAATCTAAAATATTCAACAGCCACTCAAACCATGCCATTACCTACAAGTAATATCAAAAACCCTTTATAAATTCAAATGTTGAATCAGTAGCCATGATTGCATATTCGCACGACAGCTATAAGCATTTTCACACGTACGGAACCCTTATCTAACCCCTGTAGTCATAAAATGTACTAGGAGTTCACGACGTACGAGAGGTTATCGCATCGTAATACGACAGACATGCTTTGAGTTAGGATGTTTATCTTACGACGTACATTTTCTGAGTGAGTTTCATTTTGGCTTAGGTTCACATTTTTAGTTACCTAATGCAAATTATGAGTTTTGAATTATAATAATGTCGGGACACCTTTTCACACACGGTCGGTTAGCCCCATGGTAAGTTATTAATTAACTTGTGTTATGGGTGCTAACACAACTGATAAATTACATATAGCTACATATATACATATTTATAAATACATATTGTAACACCCAGACCACGGCTAACAAGCATGCTCATCACACAAATGTCGACCGAGCCGGGAATCGAACCCGGGACCTCAGGTTCGGCAGTCCGGCATGGTGACCATTGCGCCATCGAGGTCGTCAATTTGTGTTTAGCTAGTTTTTGAAGTCGCTGTAAAATAATTTAATGCAGCAACAGACATTTATGGGTAATTTTAGCAAAACAAAATTAAACTCTTTGTGTGGTTTAGTGGATACGAACAGCTTTTCTGTGTGCTGAGGATATAAAAAATTATAAAGTTTCTTTGACCGACAACTCATTAAAAATCCACCGGATCTAAGGACCAAAATTAGCTACCAAACAAGTTTGACACAGATTACCCATAATTTCGCAAACAGGATGTCTAACTTTGATAGTCCTTTGACGGAAATTAAGTGTTATCATCGAACCGTGTTGGGCAGATTTTATCCCTTTAGAACTTCGATTGACAATATTTACACTTGGAAGCATGAAATTGAAGTCAAGAAAATCATACCAAAAGACGACTATTTTTGTGGGTTTCCCATCATCAATTCATTATTAAACTAGCTTCCACCAGCAGTTTTACCAGAGCCCCGCAGTAACTCCGTAAATGGGCTAGCTATAATAACACTGTAATATTTATTTCAAATAGGATAACTTATTCTTGATTTAAGAAAACAATCTCTTCAGTTTTAGGTATAATAAAATGTAAATGAATTAAACCAGCTTTTTTTGTTGTTGCTGTCAGTTTGCGTAAGACTGACAATTGAACACAGAACCCCGTTGCTAAGCGAACTTGCACCAAGCGTAACAACTCCCATAAAAGGAGACCACTTAAAGCTGACCCGGTTTTAATGCACCCCAGTGTATGTAATCAAGGAAAGTTTCAGATGACCTTGTAATGGATGAGGCCTGAGAAATGTGTGAAGTTTGTTATAAGTAAAGACAGAATCGAGATTAATTTTCTGACTTCACAGAACTTAATCAAAGGACGAAAACCGCGATTCCAATCTGTTCAGATATTAAGCGAAAAGTTGTGAACAGTCTGTTAAGAATTCTTCAATAACGATATAGCTATAGATTACTGTTTTAAGGCAAAGACAGAAATTACAAAACGAAAATTTGTCTTAGGGAAGAGAGTATCACACTTTCTCATCACCTATCACCCCCAGTTCTTTCTAAATCCCTCATATCAACCAGGACTACGGTAACTCTTTCGAACATCCCTGCAACTTCGGTAAACAGCGACCTTAAGTAGCCCGAAGTGTTTTCTGACTACTATTTGACAAGCACGTGGGACCGTACGGCCAACATCGACCTATCGGACCGCGCGCCCTGAATAGAAGAATCATCGCTCACTCATATAAACAACTAGCCGCTTTCCCGCGGTTTCACCCGAGTCCTGTGGGAACTACTGCCGTAAAAGTGCAGGTTTCCAACAGTGAAATAATTTTTCATACTGGTTCCATAGTTTCGGAGCCTTAAGGTGAGTATAGACTACAACATTTTCTGGAGCATTTCTGTGTAATGTAACGTTCGTGCGAATGCTCGTCGTTATGTTACGGGTAAATGCTCACAGTGAGCGAGTCTTTCGTCCCTCTCCTTCCGCGTCACCCCGCAACCGCGCATCGCCCGCACTTGGCTCGACGAAATGTTACACCAATATGCTCGTTGGTTTGTAACAAACAGGCGAGCGTGCTCGACGTTTTGTTCGTAAAAGGATGATACACTAGAACATCTCAAAGAGCGGCTCGTTGTTCTGTTACATGTAAATGTTGTAGTCTATACTCACCTTTTAAGGTACAAACAAACGAAAAAAATTTTTCTCTTGATACTTCCCATTAACATACATTACTCTCACCAAAATCACATCATTTTTCTCACTACAAAAGATAAAACTTGTCTATCCCATAAACATAACAAAGTCACAGTTAAAGTAACAACAAGTTAAAGAAACAGTATAGTTAGTTAAGTAAGTCGCAGTATGTAATATCAAGTTTAACTAAGCTGTAAGTGAGAGTTCAACGTGTGTCGCTAACTTGACGCATGATTATATAACTTGTACGAGATAGTTTACTTTATACTTGTTTGTGATGTTTCATGTTTTTCTTGTGTAAGTTTCAAAAAATATTTTATTATTTTACTTGCATGATCTATGAAAATAAGCGGTTTTCCTCGATTGGCCACGCGAGTGCCATGTAAGCTACTTCCAGTACAAGGATAAAAACTGGAATGCGAAAGTAAAGTTAATGGTTGTATTGTTATATTAAAATACTGTTACTGTTACAGCCTTTTTTTTATTGTTCCACTGCTGGGGCACAAGCAAGCTCTCACACGGAGAAGGATTGAGCATTAATCACCACGCTTGCTCAATGCGGGTTGGAGATTTCAGGCTATAGTCCAGGTTTCCTCAAGATGTTTTCCTTCACTTTATTATCAGCCATTTGTGTCTAAGATTATTTAGAAAGTACGTCAAATGGCCTAGTGGGTAAAGAACCAACCTCTCGAGTATGAGGGTGTGGGTTCGATTCCAGGTCAGGCAAGTACCAAAGCAACTTTTCTAAGTTTGTATATTAAAATAATATTTGATTTTTTTCTACAAACAGCGGTTTGCTTTATCAAACGTTAAATCCAAGTCAAGTTTATAAACCTTCTTGATAGACTGGCAAAAATAGTTTAAAAGTTAGTTGATAAATATGCGGATAGAGATACCTCATTAATTTGTCTAACCTTCCCTTATAAATTTAATATTCCCAAGAAATAAATACTTATCATAGACGAAACCTCTCTAAATTATGTAAATAAAGGCAATAAAAGTGATTCACTAACTTTAAGTGTTCTAATTTCAAAGAAACATTCAATGTCATCGATCGTTTTCTCTAGAACTACTTCACAGGTTTCAAGAACAATACAAGGGTTAGGCCGATGTCACATAGAAAGCGATACATAAACTGGCAAATAAATCAACGTCTTTCTAACTCTCTTCTAACTAATCTTTTCCCAAAATATGTTACAAGTCGGTCCCCATTCTTCACTTCACAGTTCAGAGTCTTGCATCAAGTGACTGCTCATCTGAACATTTTTTTAACGACGTCAAAAATCATCAAATGATCCTTCCCGCTGTGGGTTAGCAGCGGTGAGGGAGTGTCAGACTCTTACTGACTAAAAACCATCGTGTTCCGTCGTAGGCCTTTTATGTACCAGGGCCGCGGTAACTCTTTCGAATAATCCCGCAGCCCCGACAGTGCTCATCTGACCTCCGATCCAATTACGTAGGCAACTTAAATAAAAATATAATTATTCTCATATAATCATCAATAGTTAGTTATTTGATTCAAGTATGTATGCTTTATGATTCATAAATACTTTTAAAAAAGAATTAGTTTAGCAGTTTTAGAGATCACCCATTGTAAACAGTATATCGCCCCTGATTATATATAGTTCTCACAACTATTTGTTAGGTTAAGACTGTTCTTCAAAATGTAAGTTATCATCATCTTCCTTGTCTATTCTCATCTATGTTGGGGTCGGCTTCCTGTTGAACCGGATGCAGTAGAGCACCAGTGTTTTACAAGGACCGACTGCCTATCTGACCTTGTCAGCCCAGTTACCCTGGTAACCCAATATGCTTTGGTAATATTGTTTGTCAATATTTTTGGCTTCTGGCTATCCGTAACGTCTTAAAAAGGACAGTGCCTTCCGAAATACCGAGGATCTCATCCTGACTGATAGTCACCCATCCACGGGCCGACTGCGCCAAGCGTTGCTTAACCTTATGATCAATCGATCGCGCGGCTTTGACTTAGTCACAAGCTGTTTGGGTCCTCCGTGTGGGAAGTAATCGTAGATCGCTAATTGAAAACTAAAGAACATACGTTATGGGTTTTATAGTTAAAGAAATGTGCTTCACAATAATCCCCACTTATAATTTTATAAATGCAAAAGTAACTCTGTCTATCTGTTACGCTTTCACGTCCAAACCACTGAACTGATTTTAATAAAATTTGATACTGAGACAGAATTGACCTTGAGAAACAATATAGGATAGTTTTTATCCCGAATTTTTTTAAAGTTCTCTTGGAAACGCTATACAATCGAACTCGCTGCGGGCGTAAGCTAGTGCCTAATGTACAGTATTATTATATATAGGTATAATCGAATAAAACAAGAGTTCCTTGACAAAGACACGTATATAAGAATTATTATGACAAAGATGTATTCATCTTCCAATTGTTGTAACAGTACTCACAAATTCAACGTGCGCAATAAAACATAATTAACTTCACGAAACTGAAAAGACATTTCAAGTTCCACAATACAGCCTTAATCTTGGTTTATAACTTAAATCAAATTGTATCATTATAGTAAGCTCAACTCAGTCGTGCGCGCGGCCCTATGTGTGGGTAACCCTTGTACATATACAGTGACTTTGTGTGCGTGACAAGAGGTACAGTCGGGTACAAATACAGTTATTTAGGGGTTGTATACGGCTGTTTAAAGTACAGTTATTACGTAATTTAGTTTATTTATTTATAATGATTCTGTATCGCTACTTGAAAAATCAAATGATGAATTTTCGGATTCGCTACTTTCACCAATGTTAATTATAAATTCTGACTCCATGTCAAAATGTCTATAGTATTCTTCTTTTTTCTTTTGTACATGTCGACAAGTATTACCCAACATCCCTTCATCAATTTGACTTAAACGTTCATTTATGAGTTTCATTATTTCCGTCTTATTTTGGTCGACATTATGCAAAGCAATATAATTTTTTAAAATTCCCCACACATTTTGTTTCCATTATTATACTAAATTATAGGTCTTTTACATTCTTAGTCCACACATTTATTTATTGTCCGCGTACCCCGAGCTAGAAAATATGTAAGGAGTATTTAATTCATCTTAGATATTTCACTTCATTTATATCTTAGATACTGTCAATGTCAATTTGAAAAGCCGTATGAGAAAATAATGATAAACTGTAAAATGTAATAATAAAAAGCTTTGAATGTTGTTTCATTTTTTTGAAACGCTACCTGACTCCTTAAAACATTTTCTCCGTGAAGAACTAGACATTTTCGTAAACGACTGTACCCATAACAAAAAGCGATGAGAACACGTCATGCTTGGACGACGTCACTGTCACACGAATGAAAGTTGTATATTTACAAGCCGACGCACACATACCGCCGCGGACAAGTGCCACAGGACCGCACAGTGACTTAGTGCATAAGTGAAGTGCTACTAACATAGTTTTAAGTTTTTATTTACTAACAATTTTGTATATCATATTATGTATGCTAGTTTTAAGGTATTTATCTATGGGCCTTTGATGCCTGAGAATAAAGATGAGTTGATTTGATTTGATTTGATTTGATTTGATAGGGCCGCGCGCAAATCTGAGTTGAACTATCTATACCTACATGTAAATATGTTTGTATAATTATAAATTTTTAAAGGAAAATAATAATTTGTCATCTTTCCTAACTAATATTACAAATGTGAAAGTATAGTTATCAGCACGAATCTTGAGCTCTGACCTACATCTGCGCAGAAGTGATTTATTAGCAAAGAACCATTCCTGAGTGACGGCTATGACGCGATGCACTGCGGGCCAATCACCGCTTTAGCCCGCCCCCGCGCCTCACTTCATACCACAAAAGGGACCCAATAAATTAGTTCTGCGCAGGTGAAGGTCAGAGCTCAAGATTCGTGCCGATAACTATAACTCTGTCTGTCTGTCTTTTCTTCACGCCTAAACTACTGAACCGATTTGTGTGAAATTTGGTACAGACATAGTTTGGAACTTGAGAAAGGACATAGGATAGTTTTTATTACAAAAAATATAACAATAAAAATACAATTTATTTCGGACATATAGCGCCATCCATTGGTCAAACCAAAAATGTGCCGGAAATCACTATTCCACGCGAACGAGGTCGCGGGCAAAAGCTAGTACTACATAGTAAAGAGGGTTTTTTTTATATATTCCCTTGTCTGTTTGCTTGAACAATATGAGGCTCCGAAACTGCTGAATTCTGAATTCAAAAATTATTTCACTCTTGGAAAGTTATACTCTTCCCGAGTAACATAGAGTGTGTTTTATCTTGCGCAGTAGATTCCACGGGATGCAAATGAAACCGCAAGAAAATCCTAAGTCTTTTCATAAACGTCTGTGTACCCCGTGTTTCATACAAATAAAAGAATCTTATTCTTAAACTTTTTTTAGTTAATAAAAAGCAGAGCCTCATGTTATGTGTGACTTAACCCGATAGTCATTAAGCAATCAAGCTTTCGTATCAATAGTAATTTCATTGAATTAAACGCAGACAGTAAATTATAGCTTTGCTTTAGGATTGATTTTTATTTTCCAATTCATGTAAAAAAACATTCATTCTTCAATTTCTATGCCCTACGCCCTAATCACATCACCATTTATCTTCAGTCATTATTTTACTAATCACTACTAATATTATAAATGCAAAAGTAACTCTTATCTGTCTGTCTGTTACGCTTTCGCGTCTAAAACACTCAACTGATTTTAATAAAATTTCGTACAGGGTGGATTGACCTTGAGAAAGCATAGGATAGTTTTTATCCCGGACTTTTGAAGAATTCTCTTGGAAACGCGATATAACCGAACTCTATGCGGGCGAAGCTGCGAGCGGAAGCTAGTCAGACATAATTTCAATAGAATGAAGAAGTAATATTACCATTGAAACACTACTATTAACCTGCAATTTTTGTCAAAGCACCTAATTTGCGGTCTAGAAACTTGTCCGAGAGCTAAACGGCCTAATATCTGCCAAAAACCAACCGCCATTTACTTCTACTACTACTTCAAAACACGTCAACCTTGGACTCAAACCTGCTGATCCTTTCAAACATCGTTTTGTCAATCTTTATCGACAAAAAAATTCAAGGGTCAACCATAATCGTAACATCGACATCGAGCATCGTCTAACACGAAAACGAGGTACATGACAACATTGTCAAAACTTATCGTGTTCCTCAGAAAGAGTAGTACACTACAGACTTTTAGTCGGCCGATAGTTTGGTTGGGCGTTTCATAAGCACGGAGATGTGCGTAACGATTTAAGTGTCGGGTCGGTACAAGATCGACTACTTTGACTGAATTCACGATTTAGGCTGGCTATACAAAGGATTAGCGCGGCGATCCAACGAGGTAATGCTGCCAGCCTCTTGGGCACGCTCCTAGTCGACAGCGAGGGGGACGGATTATTGTGACGCTTATTTTTTAGTGGCATTTTTTTAGTTTTGCTTTTTTTTCTAGAATTATTTTTAATTTTAACTGTAAATGTCAGTAACAAAATAAGACATCATTCACGATCTTCTAAAAAAAAAACCATAGGCACATCGGGCCAACTTTCGGCCGACTGTTAAGTCTACAGTATGAGTACTCTAAATGATAATCGATATAGTATCGAGCAAACTTCAGTATCGCATGACGAGGAAACGACACAAGGTCACATCGAAGAACCTTTGTTACGTGGGCTGATGCAGTGTCTGAATTTTTGAAGAGAATACCCTCAACCCGAATCGAATTACCGCCTGCCATGAACAACACTATGGTATAATTATCAGCCTTTTATTGACACACTGTTGTTTTTGAAAAACACGGTAAATTAAAGTCTCTGCACACAGCGGGCGCGGCGCGGCGGGACGGGACGGTGACGCGACATAATGTACTAGATCGTCGCGTCGCGTCGCGTCGAGCGGGACGGCTCTGTGTGGCGTGGTCCGTAATATCTAGTACGTTACAACTGCTCAGTGTGGCGTCGCCGTCCCGTCCCGCCGCGCCGCGCCCGCTGTGTGCAGAGACCTTTAGTGGATCCCGGCTGTCATTGGAACATCTTTGTCATCATCCTTAGTCATTTCCTTCAGTACTTTTTCTGTTACTTTTTTGTGCGAATAAATGGTACCTATTTCTTTCTTTAGATACTCAAACCCGACATTCTATCAACCGCTCTTAGTTAGGGGTATCAAGTTGCTCATGGTTGGCCAGATAGGCGGTCGCTCTATGAAAAACATTGGTACTCAGCTGCATTTACTTAGACTTAAAGCCAACCTTAACATAGTTGGGAAAAGGCTAGGCAAATGATTATTGTCCTACTACAGGACTCTCTTCTAAGGAAGAGACACGGAAAGAAACGACAAGGAAGAGATTTCTTAAGATTGTGATTCCTTAATTCTAGTCGTACAATTTCCCACTTACACGGTTATTCTTGACTAGCTTCTGCCCGCGACTTCGTACTCGGATCCTGTCCCTTATGCCAGCGACTACGGGGTCAGCAAAACCAAAGATCTGAATAGTCGCAATAGACGTGAACATAGGGATAAAAGTAGTGATTCTAATAAGTCCGCATTTAAGTTGTGTGTGGCAAAAATATTACGTAAAAAAAACATTAAATAGATGACAAAGTCGTGGTGACTTAGTGGAATTAGTGGTGGTTTAGTGGGTAGAGAACCAATCTCTTAAGCATGAGCGTGCGTCTTTGATTCCAGGTCTGGCAAGTGCCTGCCAATGCAACTTTTCTAAGTTCGTATGTACTTTCTACGTATATTTTGGATACCAATGACCGTTATTTGGAGGGGATGTTAAACTGTAGGTTCCGACTGTCATTGAACATTCCATTCTTGGCAGTCGTTATGGGTAGTCAGAAACCAGTAAGTCTTACCAAGGGGTGTTGGGTTGAGTGGGTAACCGGGTTGTGGAGGTCAGATAGGCAGTCGCTCCTTGTAAAACACTGGTACTCAGTTGCATCGTGACTGGAAGTCGACCCTAACATAATTGGGACAAAGGCTCTTGAGATAATAACGACAATAATAATGAGATATAGGCACCGCAGGGCATCTGAGGCTGATGACGGGGAGTAGCGACCCCGCGGGGCTATATATACTGAGTTCTCCAGGGAGTGTATACTGTCCCCCATCTCCGGCCGGTCGGAGTGAACCATGACGGGGGTAGGTCTCACGCCTCTGGCTTGGCTTGGCCGTCCAGAGTGGAGTCGCTAGAGCAGGATTAGTAGCCTTGCTCGGAGGGTAGGTGCCTCATGGTAAGCACAGGGAGTGCGTAATCTGCGTTTAAAGTCCGCCGAGGTATCCTCACCCTTCAGCCGCTCATGTCCCTGTTGCCCTCTTGTTGCTATTCAGTGACTGGTTCCCGGGGGCCCAGTAAGTGAGGTGGCGAGTCTCCACCTGCCGTTTTTACATGTACCTAATACATTGTCATCCACTAACATCCCATCACAATAGCCCAAGTAGTTTTCCTCCATAGCTAGCAATAGTTTAGCACAGAACCGGGGATTGTCTTTTTTTTTTAACGTCCACCGGGGATTGTCCTTGGATTCATTTCTATAGTGTATAAAGGGATAATCGTCGGTTTTGTGTCACCATTTCATTAAAGTTGTCTAAAAAGGACTTCAGTGTGTTGGCTTCGGCCCCACGTTTGCCTCCCAAAAATTCGGAACTCTGTAGTCCCGAGGTCTAGAAGAGACATACAAAATAATAATGAGATATAACGCAACAAAGTTAGAGAGCGGGGGCTCGTGACGCCACGTCTAGGTATTTAAAATTTGTACTTAGCAGTGACTTAACACGAAATTCAAGCGTTGTTGTATCTTCGTTATTATTTGTTTGTGTGAGAGAGAAAAGAAAAATGCGTCAATAGAGAGTGCTTCAGATTGAACCACTTTTACTAAAACGTCATATCTTCATATGCTTCATATAGTCTAGCAGGGCTCCTGGAGTTCCACATCAGGTGTTTACATCTTCAATTTTTATAAGACAACAGAGAGTGCTTATCAGATTGAACAACTTTTGCTAAAACGTCATACCTCTACAAGGTGTTGATTTGCATTTGTGCCATAGTTCAGGAGGAGGACATACAATACGTAAATAATCGAATGGAATTACAGTAGATGGGAAATAACTAATATGCACTGCTTTTTTGTCATTGTAATGTCGTAGTATTTCAGAAGTAATCCAATTTTATGAATGAAATTTACGAATGAACATTGCGTATGCTTTGTGTTTGCGTTTGTGTGAGGGCGCAGCACGATTTTAAGGCCAGTAACATACGCGCCAATTTTAAATAAGGCTAGATAACATTTACGGAATTCGGAAAAAAAATTAAAGAAAAAAAATTACGTACCAATTTTTTTATTGATTTGTGTCGAGAATCATTAGCATAATTACCTCCTTGAATATGGCACGGATGCAAATCAACAGCTTGTATATGCTATAGTCTAGCTGGGCCCCTGGAGTTCCACATCAGATGTTTTAGATCTTCAATTTGTATAAGTCAATAGAAAGTGCTTATCAAATTGAACAACTTTTGCTAAAACGTCATACCTGTATATGGTACAGAGAAGCTGGGCTCTTGGGGTTCCACATCAGGTGTTCCAGATCTTAAAATTTATTATCTCAGCTGAAAATGCTCATCAAATGAAACAATTTTTGCCACGGCACCATATTTGTATCTCTTATAGTTTTATTGGTCTGTTGGAGTTCTGCATCAGGTCTTCAAGTTTCGAAGATAAATTATAGCCTATATGCTGACCAGGCTTAATACTGATACAACAAAGAAAAAATCATTGAAATCCGTTCAGTAGTTCGGAAGATTAGCGTGTACAAACAAACAGACATACAGACAGAATGTTTTTTTTGGATTTGTGCTCCATTACTGTTTCTAAACCCCACCCAATTATTATTTATTTAATATATTCAATGTACAGACACAGTTTTTTTACAGATTTATTATAGGTATAGATTAAATTGTAATTAAAAGATGCTTAAAACAACCTGACACTTTATTGCCAAATAATATTGTAGTCACGGATGTGTTAAGCACTGGAAAGGCAATCCCCAATTCTGATATAATTTATGACCTGACAAAAAGACTTGGGAAGTTTGCAAAAGTCAAAATCCTTCATAAGATTTTATTTAAAATAATTACTATGGCTGTCTCTCAATAGCTTCAGTTCGCAGTGGACTATTTTCCGCACATAGACAAAGAGTAGCCTATAAGTTATTAATTGCTAAGTTTCATTATAATCTATTCAGTGGTTTTTGCGTGAATAGTTTTCTCATTTTTATTATATTAGTACGACGGTTTCATTATTTCGTATCCTGTCAGTTATACTTCCGAAATAAAACTTGATGAAACACGTGTACCTATAATTTGGGAGTAGACGAAGATCATAAAACGTTTTACTGCTTAAACATTATATCTATGGACTTGTTTTAGGGTTTTGGTTCCTTAGAAATTGCTACAAGTAAGTATTTCAAGTGTTCTCTATATTTAAGTAAACACTAGCCGATTTTCCGCGGTTTTTCATGCGTCCCGTGGGTACTACTACCCATACCGAGATAAAATATAGCCTATGTTACTCGGAAAGATTGTAGCTTTCCAACGGTGAAAAGATTTTTGAAATCATTTCAGTAGTTTCGGAATCTTAGGATAAAAAAAAACTTTTCCTCTTTGTTAAATTCGTATAATTACATTCATGCATTCCACTTCAAAGTTCGCAGTACCGAGACTAACTACGCATACAAGCATGCAATATAAAGTTATCTGGGCTTATATCATAAAACATAACGTTTTGTTATAATATTTTATAGCTGTTTCACACCATTTTACCTGCGCCTCGAGGGAACTGCTTCTCGTATCAAGATAAAATAAATAGCTATCAGACTCAACAATAGGTAACTTGGCTTCCTATTGATAAAAGAATTTTCAAAATCGGTTCGATAAATGCAGAGATTACGTCTTACAAAGTCAACATACAGATTACGGATTTTACAATCTTTACTTCTTTAAAATTTTGTGTAGAATATAATATGTTAAACGTACGTACGTACGTACGTAACCTTCTCAGAAATAGCTAGAGAAGTATTTTAAATAATCGTACATTTTTTTAAAGATGTCTATGGAGTTGCTTGCCGGATCTTCTCCATGAGACCAACTCTTTGAAACCGTACAACTAGTTTGACATGAGAGCTTTCGTAAGCCTTTTTGATATAAACAATTTTGGACTTTGACTATGTAGTTTTTTTTTTTCAATTAGTAGCTTTATATTTACATAATATTTACATTAATTTTAAAAATTAAAAATAAACTTATATATACAACTTAAAACTAATACATTGCATCAAAAAATTGCTCCTCATCGCTGTCACTGGGTAATGTACCCAGAAGGCTGGCAGCATTGCCACGTTGGATGGCAATGCTGCGCGACCTCTGTGCGAAATAAAAGCCAGCCCTTGGGTCACGAGAAGTGTCAACAAGGCGCTTAGAAATTTCCTTCGCAAGCGCGTGAGCACTCGGACCCCACGGCCCGAGAGTTTCAACCCCAAACGGCTCAATCAACTTTGTAGTTTTATCAAATCTGACTAAAGTTATAAACATCACTAAATAGGTACCTCACCCATAACCTCAAAGTACCATTGAAAACATATAGACATAGTTCGTAGGTCTGCATAGCTCAAAGTCTGTTATACTAATCCTTTCAACTATTAACGGTATTGAATTACAATATCTACTAATTTGAACTATTATTGCCAATAGGTACCAGAACTAGGCAATTAGTTTACGAAGCCGCTTGATTGACTCCATTGTGAACTGGTTCAATTATCAAGAAGAATGGAAACCCATCTTTCAGAACTATTACATTTATAACTAGCTGTTTTACCGCGGTTTCACTCGCGTCCCGTAGGAACTACTACCCGTACCGGGATAAAATATAGCCTATGTTACTCGAGATTTAAATTAGTGTAGCTACTAAAAGTGAAAGAATTTTTCAAATCGATTTAGTAGTTTTATAGCCTTCAGGGTATAAACAAGCAAACAAACAAAACAAGTGAAGTACATTAGTACCCATAGATTAAATTTTAAGGAGTCTAAATGCAAATTACATTTCTAAGGAAATCCTGAGTAACTGTATATTTTGACTTAAAGGTAGATAAACTTTGTGCTGAAATAATATCGATTTGGAAAATATAGAGATGGGAGGAATTCGATACTAAGATATCGGGTGTAAAAAGACTCTTAAAGGTGGCGTCGTCACGTATTTTGGATAGAACGGAATAATAGGCACATTATAATGATGATTTTCTTTAAGGTATTATGATTTTTTGGGTCATTATCGAGAGTGACTGTTAATGGGATAGAAAAGGACGTAGTCAGCATTTTTTCCCGTTTTTTTAAAAAGTCGTTAAGTTTATTTTAAAAACTTGTTCCCCTGTTACATTTTACACTCAATAAAAATTTGTCCATGTCTGTCCCTTTAAACCAGTTTAGAAGTTTTCTCCTAAAAGCGTGACAGTCAGCCAGACAGTAACTTTCGCATTTATACCATCAGCAGGGATATATTATTTCAAGTGCCATACAAACCACTCAAAGCTGTTCACATATCTTTCCAAAGAGAACGTACGCTATAATTATTCCAAGCTGTTCATTATTCGGAAAGAAGAGTAGATAATGAATCATCTCGGCGCGACATTATACCAACTGGTGGGCTTTTCAAAAGACGCGGTAGTGAAAAGGGGTTGCTTACAATATTATATTTGCTGTGTATGTTTCTTGCTTGTGTTTTTGTGTAGTTCAAAGGAGTTTTAGGTAGGTAATTGGTGTAACTAAAATTAGTGGTGGTAACTTTTGCGTACGATATCCGTAGGTACCACGGTGCTTTGCAATAATTTGAAACTATATAATTTGTTCAGCTAGTTTTGAAGCTGACTGCACCACTGTTAATGTTTGTGTTATTATAATGGTTTTTTGACACTAAATAAAAATGATTTTGTTGGTGTAAAGGACGTGGCACATTACAGCAGCACGGCAACAGCACGGCTCCACACCAGCATTTAAGTTGTCATTCAATTTAGAGCATTAAATCGTGTATATTATAATATATTTCGTAATGTCAATATGAAAAAGCCAACGGCGAGCAGTCAGCGTGCTTGCCGCTTCCACACAACTCGACTCGCCGCCCGCGTGCTGCAAGCGAGCGGTCCTCATGCGTACAGCGCGCCGACGGCGTGCTAATTGCGCGCCGACTCCGAGCCGGCAGCGAAACAATGTCATTACGTCGTGTTCAATCATAACATCAATCATAATCGTCTTAAAATAATATTGAGTTTGCGGTGACAGCAAGCTTACACCCCGCGGCCGGCGCGCGGCCGGCGCGCCGACGGCGAGCGGACAGCGCGTGGTTGGCGCGCTGGCAGCTAGCCGTAGTCTTAATTCGAGGCGACGCCGTGCTGCAGCCGTGCTGTTGCGGTGCTGCTATAATGTGCCACAAGCTTAACTTTCAATGATTTTAATGTTCGCTAGATCAATAAGTGTAGGTTCTGGTTTGAGCATAATTGGTAGTCAATACTTTTTAAATTATCCAACATACTTAAATTATTTTATTACGCTGTAAGTTAAGTTGTCCTGAAGTCCCACATAAAGAGATCGCTTTTAGCGATAAGACCGCCGAAGATAAACCGTCTTACCACAAAAACTTTTTAACGTCAGTTTAAGACTTGTCTAAAAAAATGTCAAATTTTGACGTTGACACATGGTTCATTTTGGAGCCACATTTTTTTTAGATAAGTGTAAAACAGTTGCTAAAGTTTTTGTAGTAAGGCCAAAAGAATCTAAAAATTGGTGTACCTAATAGAGTATATCTACCTATCTCTTAAAAAGTCCAAAAACCTAAAAGAAATCACCAATTAAACTCACTATAATAAAGCCTTTATATTTTGATGAAAACGTTCAGTTTTTTCTGTTCCAAATCAATGGAAAATGATAGTCGGAAGTTTGGCAGCATGTGGTGTGCACAAAAACTTGGCTGCCGAAATTCACGGTGGCATAGCGGGAACTGACGCGATACGTTTTTGGTTTTGATTTTATTTTTTAAGGCAGTTACAGCTTGTGTTTTTCACCAAACTAAGGTGGGGTATAGGTATTGAATATGTTAAAAATATGCGTGAAATCTTAATTCAAATAAAAGTACTAGGTACCTTTAAATAAATACGAAATTAAAGAAGGAAAAAAACGGTTATAACTTTTAAACTAAAGTAGCTGAACTTAAGCATTTGGATTGTTTTAATTTTCTCTTTGCCTTGACAAATTGTGAGTGTGAATATACATGGCCACTACTTATAAATACAATGTCCAATAATATGTATGTACCTCTATTTACACACACAGTCTAACCAAGGGGTATCGAGATCCCCGGGTAACTGGGTTGAGAAGGTCAGATAGGCAGTCGCTTCTTGTAAAGCACTGGTACTCAGCTGAATCCGGTTAGACTGGAAGCCGACCCCAACGTAGTTGGGAAAAGGCTCGGAGGATGACCTCCATTTACACACACAAGTTTAGCTCACCCGCATTCCTAGAATAATGTACCTACGTCTGTTACCGGCCAACAAAAGACCTTTTTTCTAGTTTCATCAATCAAAATATAATGTTGTCACAACACTAACTTTCACAAAGTTATTTACAAAGAAACAGTGGAACTGACCAGAAACATGTCATCTATTCATAACTTTGATTTATTACTTTTGTAATTGAATTTACCTTTTATGCACGATTAAGTAAAAGTGTGCCTTTTGTTATAAAAGACTTGCCGTTTTCTCGTGGTTTCACTAGCATTACGTGAGAATACTGCCCACACCGGAGAACAATATAGTCGGGAAGAGTCGAGCTTTCCAACAGTGAAAGAATTTTTCAATAGTTTCGAAGCCTTTAGAATACAAATATAATCAAAAAAATGTCTCCTTCTTATTATATTTTGATTGTAGACTATAGTCCTCTCTTGTTTTAATCGTATAACAAACATAATGACCAATTCAAAAAACTAGAGTTTCCTAATTCATTTATGACTTTTTAATGCCCAACGCAAAAATTACAGGACGCTATATCTAAGAACCAGCCGCCAGCGGTTTCCCCCTTAACAACTTCGCGCAGCCGGATAAAAGTAGCAACAAAGTACCTATCATCGTTTGCGTAGCCTCAATGCACCACAAAGCAATTATAGTATCGAACTACATGTATACTATGTGTATTAAATCAACTAGCTATCAATTAAGTTGTCCAACAGCGATCTAATTGAAGTTGTGATCATGGAATCTATGTAATTTCTCGCCTGTTAGTTCTAAGTAATGTTATGCTTCGGTTATTATTTGAACTATTCTAGAGCCACGGCGCACTGATGACTAAACCGTCGGTCAATAAATGGTGCAATGGTTGGTCGACAGTTTATTAGGTTATCGTGAATCCGTTCAAATTTTTATTCGTAATGATACCGGCTGGATGTGCGGTCTAACATTCATCACAATACTGATCTCTGAGCCCAACCAAACTATTGGCCTACTAAACTTTGCAGCGTGGTCTTGATGTATCCAATGATTCGAGTTCTTATTTATTGCATACTAGCTTCTGCCCGCGACTTCGTACGCGGATAAAGTCCCTTATGCCAGCGACTACGGGGTCAGCAAAATCAAAGATCTGAACCGTCTGATATTGAATTTTAAGGGCCCGTTGACTTGAAAACAACGGAATACGCATAGCCATTAGAAACGTTCCATATATTTAATTTTTGTACTTCAACGGCAAAAGCACAGCAGACTAAACTAAACGCTGAGAACTGAACCGCAAAAGATGTGACCATAGGAATAAAAGTAGTGATTCTAATTAGTCCGCATTTAAGTTGTGTGTGGCAAAAATATTACACTTATTAATACGTTAAAAAACATTAAATGTTACTGAGATAACAAAGTCGTGATGACTTAGTGTAAGTCGTGGTGGTTTAGTGGGTAGAGAACCAATCTCTCAAGTATGAGCGTACGTCTTTGATTCCAGGTCTGGCAAGTACCTGCCAATGCAACTTTTCTAAGTTCGTATGTAGTTTCTACGTATAAACTGTAGGTTCCGGCTGTCATTGAACATTCTTGGCAGTCGTTATGGGTAGTCAGATGCCAGTAAGTCTGACCAGTTTTACCAAGGGGTATTGGGTTGAGCGGGTAACTGGGTTGTGGAGCTCAGATAGGCAGTCGCTCCTTGTAAAACACTGGTACTCAGTTGCATCGTGACTGGAAGTCGACTCTAACATAATTGGGACAAAGGCTCTTGAGATAATAACGACAATAATAATGAGATATAAGCACCGCAGGATATCTGAGGCTGATGACGGGGAGTAGCGACCCCGGTGGGCTATATATTCTGAGTTCTCCAGGGAGAGTATACTGACCCCCATCTCCGGCCGGTCGGAGTGAACCATGACGGGGGTAGGTCTCACGCCTCTGGCTTGGCTTGGCCGTCCAGAGTAGAGTCGCTAGAGCAGGGTAAGTAGCCCTGCTCGGAGGATAGGTGCCTCGTGGTAAGTGACCCACAGGGAGCGCGTAATCTGCGTTTAAAATCCGCCGAGGTATCCTCACACTTCAGCCGCTCATATCCCAAGTAGTTTTCATCAACAGTTAGCAACAGAACCGGGGATTGACTTTTTTTTAACGACGTCCACCGGGGATTGTCCTCGGGTTCATTTCTATAGTGTATAAAGGAATAATCGTCGGTTTTGTTTCACCATTTCATTAAAGTTGTCTCAAAAGGGCTTCAGAGTGTTAGGCTTCGGCCCCACGTTTGCCTCCCAAAAATTCGGAACTCTGTAGTCCCGAGGTCTGGAAGAGACATACAAAATAATGATGAGATATAACGCAACAAAGTCGGAGAGTGGGGGCTCGTGACGCCACGTCTAGGTATGTAAAATTTGTACTAAGCAGTGACTTAACACGAAATTCAAGTTATATCTTTGTTTTTATTTGTTTGTGAGAAGGAGAAAAGAAAAAATACGTGTCCATTATTTTAGGATTATCTAAAAGACGGACTAATTACTTTTTTTGATTCACCATACCTATTTCATAACATTCATTTCTATACATTTCAAGTGTAGTATTGCTCTTGAAGTTCCACATCAGGTGTTCCAGATCTTCGATGTATATACGTCAATAGAGAGTGCTTATCAGGTTGAACCACTTTTGCTAAAACGTCATATCTTTATATGCTATTGTCTAGCTGGGCTCCTGGAGTTCCACATCAGGTGTTTTAGATCTTCAATTTGTATAAGTCAATAGAAAGTGCTTATCAAATTGAACAACTTTTGCTAAAACGTCATACCTGTATATGGTACAGAGAAGCTGGGCTCTTGGGGTTCCACATCAGGTGTTCCAGATCTTAAAATTTATTATCTCAGCTGAAAATGCTCATCATATGAAACAATTTTTGTCATGGCATCATTTTTGTATCTCTTATAGTTTTGTTGGTCTGTTGGTGTTCTGCATCAGGTCTTCAAGTTTCGAAGATAAATTATAGCCTATATGTTGACCAGGCTTAATACTGATACAACACAGAAAAAATCATTGAAATCCGTTCAGTAGTTCCGAAGATTAGCGTGTACAAACAAACAGACATACAGACAGAATTTTTTTTTTTGATTCGTGCTCCATTACTGTTTCTAAACCCCACCCAATTATTATTTTTTAAATATATTCAATGTACAGACACAGTTTTTTTACAGATTTATTATATGTATAGATTATTGTCGAAATTATTTTGTGCAACTTAAAAACATTACACCTTTACTGGTAGATGTTGTAATCTTTTGAAAAGTAAACAGATTTCAGATTCAGACCACTATTTCCAGAAATCTTCATTCCAGTCGAACAAAATGCTGTCATTTAAGTATATAGTTTTGTGAAATAAATTAGTCAATATACTATGAAATTAAGCTTACCTTTACATACCTTTTAGTCTTTTATGAATATTCACGCCTACTTAAAGGGCACCTAAAATGAATCTATTTAAAAGGGTACACTTAACGGCTACCTCACCCGAATAGATATGAAAAGCGCCAGATTATTGCCCTTTGGTTGCGATAAAATTAACAGAGACAGCTGATTCTAACCTCTGTATTGATGGTGATAAAGTCTAGTTTTCTCTGAATGTTTTTGCCAGTATTTGATTTAAACGGTTATGACAGTTTTATGTAAATGTTAAGGTTTTTTGTGATGTTGCCGGGTTGATGCGGTTCTATAAAAGTGCTCTACAGAGGCGAATATGCATGGAAATTGGATATTATTGAGGGGCGAATAGTCACTTCAGCGCTATGAAGTATTTTTTTGTAAATATTATATACTAGGTATATTGTTGAAACAGAATGTTTGAATACGTTATAACGTGCAAGAACTGTTTTATATTTACTAAAGGATATTGTGTAAGACCGGTGTTTAAAAAAAATCTCGTGTAATAACTTGCCGTGTAATAACCACTCCGAAGTTGTAATATAAAGAAAATAAAGATACATCACCTAATACTACCTACCACATTACATCTAATACGCACTTGTTTTTGATAAAAAGTTTATGTCTAGAATATAAGTTAGCAATAAGCCCTCACATTTTTGCAACGCCTGCAAAAGGCCGTTAAGCTGAACCTAAACCTATATTTAAGATCTGTACAACCTTAACATGCAAATAAATATTTTGAGTTTGAGTTTGAAAAAAAAAAAGTTGCCTGTACTGCGCAAACATGAAGCATACCTTGGCTGACCTCAGAACGGCAAAGTTAAGTTTCTTTACTACGATGGTATAATAAAATAGTTTTTGTTGTACTTCTACATGATACAACAAACTCAAGAAAAGAACATGAAACTATCATTTAGTATGTTTATCATTCTCGCAATAAACCTATAGATAGAAAATTTTCTCCTATTCTATATATTCCTTGACCTCTTTCTACCTTCTTAGATGCTATTCAAGAAAAGTCTATGATTTAAAGCATGCTTCCTCAAAAGTGCAGTTTGTCGGTTCCGGGACGATAGGATTTTAGACGACGCTTTTATGAAGGTTGAAAACTATTCAGTGTTCGAAAAGAGGTTAATATTTTTATACGGATAATAAAGTTACAGAGAAATATTTGTACATAACTTTGAAATATATTATTACTTAAGTAAAAGTTTAAATTATTCATTAAGAAAAGAACTTTAAAGTCGTTAAGTTAAATTATGACGATCATAGGCTGTAACTATCTTTCTAATACCAACCATCAAGTACTACTAACCATCTAAAAAACAATACCGAAGCGATCCCTGTAAACACAATGCTATACAATCCATGCAAACTCCTCGAGTCTGACAAAGATTGATGCTGCCTTCGTAAACGGATCCCGGCAAACAGCAAAAAAGTTAAACAGCCATGAATAAATGTTTACTTGCGAGTTTTCCAATGCATATTTTCATTAAGATTTATTAGGCTTATGGTAGAAATTATGATTTTCCTTGTTGGCAACACAAACGGTGGGACGACGCGGGCGAAACTCGATAACAGATTAAAAAGTTTTGAATATCGAGTTGTTTTTGTTTAATGCAAGATTCAGGCTCAATTATTATTTATCTCATCGATACAAGAATCTACTTACATTGAAAAAATATGTTTGCGTCTTTTGTTTACCTATTGGACAGTACTCGCTGGAGAAATTACTGGCATTACTGCAATCTCCGTTGAAGTCCCCGTTGAAACCAAGTAACCCTCAGTATGATTGGAAAAGACAAACTTACCTGGGAACAGGGAAGTGGACGGGAAAGAATCTGCCAACGACGGGACTCTCGATGCCGGCCGGCCAGCAGGACACTTCCTCCGCACTCGCTTTCTTTAATGTCTTTCCACGAGTCAGGGTTATACAGGCACTAACGGTCAGCACTTCTAGCAAGGGTTTTTCATAGATTTTTAATCGCACGACGAACTGCGGGCGATACCAATATTTTAACCATAGATGTATTATATACAACTATGATTTTAAGAGACAGCAGAGAAAAAAAACAAAAGCGAAACCCGTCATGGCAGGAAGAATAAAAAAGAAAAAAAATGACGATTGACCAAGAAGTCTATACACCTTTAATTTATAAAATTTAAATTGTGTTTTTTTTTTTTTTTTTTTTTTTTTTTTTTTTAAATATTCAATTATCTATAATTTAATTTGACGGCTAATTAGTTACTAATAAATATATATACAACATACTAACTAACTTATTACCTAATATATACACTTACTATAAATAAAAATATTTAAAAAATTGCATCAAAAAACTCCTCCTCATCGCTGCCCACCGGGAGTGTACCCAAGAGGCTGGCAGCATTGCCACGTTGGATGGCAATGCTTACTTTTTGGCCAAAATAAAAACCAGCCCTTGGGTCACCTGAAGTGTCAGCAAGTCGCTTAGCGATATCCTTATATAGGAGATGAGCACTTGGACCCCACGGCCCGAGGGTTTCAACCCCAAACGGCTCAAAGGTATAGTTACCCACCAGGGTACTATATTTGCGCCGTTTGAGGTCCTCTGCAGCCGCAGCAGCGGAACCAGCACATCGCGCCGAGCTAGGAAGGTGATTGCTGTAGTAAAATTGCCATCAAATGTCCCGTTTCAACTTTTGAACATGTTCAATTAATGATTTCACGTACAATTCCAAAATCACAAAATTTCACGAAACAAATGCGAGCTTAATTTAATCAATCCCAAATCGAGTCACGATATAAGCACTTGTCAATTTACCGACAGTCATAGACATGGGCGCCGCCCCAGAATTTTGCGGCGGCGGCGCGCTGATGAATTTTACACAGCGGCGGCGTGACGCCGGCGGCGTGGATGATATACATGTTAATAGATTTGCAATTCCTTTCGATTCTAATAAAATTATTCTTGCTGTCATCCTTATAGTCATTGCCATTTCCCTCCAACACTCATACTCCTTTCATTCATATCTCCCATTTCAATCATCTAATCTACCACCGCATTTCTAAATTGCTCCGCCAAATCGGCCCTTTCCAACCTGTGCCATTTTATGTTTGGAGGTAACTTTTCTTTGCCCTTTATTGACTTTATTGTAAACGCCACTTCCATAACAAGGGGTCTGTGTTGCGAGACTACACTTTCACCCGGTATAACCTTACAATCTTTTATGTTCTTCAAATTACTGCGTCTAACCAAAAAGTAATAAATTTGTGTGGCACGTGGACCGCTTTTATAGGTGATCCTGTGCTCCGAGTTCTTCTGGAACCACGTGTTGACCACTGCCAGATCAAACGCAGTAGCCGGTAGCAACAGGGCTTCACCCTGTCGACATATAGCTTACATAAGGTGTTCGTTGACCTTGAAAAGGCATATGACTGGGTACCTCGTGAGGTTTTGTGGTGGGCCCTTAAGGAGAAAGGTATGCCAGGCTCGAATCAACTGCACATACTTCATGTGCAGTTGATTCGAGCGATGTACGGCAGATGCAGTACACAAGTCCGGTCTACAGCCGGCACTACCGCCAGTTTCAGTGTAGGGGTTGGCTTACATCAGGGGTCGGCGCTCAGTCCTTACCTCTTCCTGTTGTTAATGGACGCCTTTACAGCGGACATACAGGAGGAGGTTTCCTGGTGTATGCTTTTCGCCAATGATTGTTCTGGTGGGGGAGAGTGGGCCAGAGGTCCAGAGCAGATTGGAGGCATGGCGGCTAAGACTGAAGACGGTAGATTTAAAGGTCAGCAAGAGCAAAACCGAGTACCTACATTGCGATTTTGGCGGTATATCAAGACCCATGACCATAACCCTAGCCGGCATGCCCCTACCAGTCTGCTCCGACTTCCGGTACCTTGGTTCACTCGTCCAAAGTGACGATGAGGTGGACAGGGATGTTACGCATCAGATCAATTCTGGATGGATGCAGTGGCGACAGGTAACTAGCACTATTTGTGACCCACCGGATGCCCCTCAAACTGAAGGGCAAAATTTACAAATCCGTAATAAGACCTGTCGTCCTGTATGGATCAGAGTGTTGGGCATTGAAAAAGAAGGATGAGAATAGAGTGCATGTAGCGAAGATGAGAATGTTGAGACGGAGGTGTGGGTTTAACAGAATGGACAAAGTCAGGAATGAGTATATCAGAGGAAGCCTTGAAGAGTTTGTCGTGGTATGGGCATGTGATGAGACGGTGTGAAACGCATGTCACAAAGAGTGTGCTAAGTAGACCGAGGAAAAGATGGATTGATTGATGACTGAAAGAGGACGTGAAGCAGAAGGGAGTGGATGTAAGTATGTCTGACAGAGAGGAATGGAAGAAAAAGACATGTTGCACCGACTCCAAATGACTTGGGAACAGGGCAGGAAGATGATGATGACTCGGAGTACTTGTAGCGGATATACACAGCAGAGCCCTTGCAAATGTAGACAGCCATGGAAATTCTGTCTTCTTCTCATTCCAAAATGATGGAAGGTCCGCATTTTGGAAATGGGTCGATCCCCAATAGCAGAAGCAAGATATTGCCAACATTCTTGATCTAATGGATCATCTTCGATTCCATGACCAACAGCACTATGTTTTTTGGATAGTTTACTCAAAATTGATGAAAACTACTGATATTTAAAGAAACTGAAGTGTCCATTTCGTTCAGATAGGCAGTCGCTCCTTGTAAAGCACTGGTACTCAGCTGAATCCGGTTAGACTAGAAACCGACCCCAACATGGTTGGGAAAAAGGCTCGGAGGAAGAAGAGTATTGCCTAAATAATTGCGAACAAAATGGCACGTCTTAACCTAACTCACGCCGCGCAGCTTATGTCGGCGGCGGCGGCGGCGCGCGGGCGTGTCGCGGCGTGGCGACGCCGGCGCGGCGCCCATGTCTACAGTCACTAGAACGCGTATGAAACTAACAAAAAAATACACATGTTCGATTCCCGGGTCGGGCCGAAATCGCTTTGTGGGTTTTTCTAAAACTTTCACAAAGCAGCCCGGAGCCTGAAAATTGGTGATTGATTCACCCGTACATCGGAGAGCACATAAATGTCGGTCCTGCGCCTGATCTCTCTCTCTGTGTCGAATTGTCGTCTCATCTGGTTATGAGAGTGAAGGAATAGGGAGTGCACCTGTGTCAAAAAACTTTAAATGAGAATTAACAGCCGCCGTGGCCGAAATCGGCCGTGGACGCCATTATTGTTATTATACATTTTATATTCGGTAGTCTGTTGATTTCTGACACTTACGCAAATATTAGACATTTAAATAAATCTATTTTTACGGATTTCTGCTCATGACCATGGATGATGTAAAGGATCCGAAACGTCGGGATTAAATAATATTATACTATAACCGCGATAAAAACCGTAAAAGTAGTTTTATCTAAATTTCGGTAATCTTAAATGAAATAAATAGGATTCAAGACATGGTTTAAGATTAAATTTTTAATAGATTAAAAATAATTTAGGATTAAAATCTTATTTTTAACTAGCTTCCGCCAGCGGCTTCGCCCGCGTGGTGTGTTGATAAAAAGTAGCCTATGTGTTAATCCAGGGTATCACCTATCTACATACCAAATTTCAATCAAATCGGTCCAGCCGTTTTTGCGTGATTGAATAACAAACATACATCCATACATTCTCACAAACTTTCACATTTATAATATACAGTAGGAAGTAGGAAGTAGGATTTAAAGCGAATTTTCGACGTCTGTAGCTCTGACAAGCTGTCAACTGCACGAAACATTCAGTCGATCTATATCAGTTCATTCATCCATATTAGTAAATCTCTTTCAGTCTCTGGGGATTATAGTTCGGCCATTCAGAGAATGCGTTCCTGACACGTCGCGATTGAACTGACGACGTAACTTTGCAATGGCGTTGCAGTTACGATAAAAATATTTTTGCTGGTTGTTTACCGTTTTAACAATTGAGGAGCATTAAAACAACATTATTATATCAATAATCAATGAATATTATTACGTCGTCAGTTCAATCGCGACGTGTCAGGAACGCATTCTCTGAATGGCCGAACTATAATGCTGAATACACGTGGTCTTAGATTTTGTTATGAAAAGGTTTCTTTCACGACCGTAAATAATACGAACTTGATATCTTTCCATTCGATCTGTAATTACATTTCTGTTTTGGGTTCGCTGTCTCGTATTACGTTTATAATGACATACTCTATTAAAGAAATAATGGTACCGATACTGTATTTCACTACTTCTTAAAAGAGTACCTACTTTACTAAAAAATACAGCATTGACCTATAACTAAATTCTTCAAAATATGATCAACCCCAATTGCACTAACAATAAAAAAATAGTTTCAGTAGAAAAATGGATCTAGTAAAAAAATTAAAGAATTTTTTGCTTGACCGATAGATCGATATTATAAGATTCTATTACTCTAGCTAAAACTTACAAATGGCTACTTATGGTAATTTTTCATTCTTTAGAAAGAAAATATTTCTCCCAAAAATAATTCACCGAACTTTTAAAACATTTTCATCAAGCCTCCTCTTTATTATCACAGGTTTACCGACTTCCACATTCACATAAACGCAGACTGTGACTCCAGCATTTCATGTTACTCTTATGAAAAAAACTTCCTCTCCCGACTTACAAAAGGATGTGTTTTATGACTGGTGTACCGAGTCTGTCTGGAACATTAAGTACCTACGTACATACATATACGTAGATATACGTACGCATGGAGAAATGACTAGCAGATATATCATAACGCAAAATCTCCTAAGAAAGTTGCGCGCCAAAATGCAAGTGTTCGGGGAACGAAAAACGTTAATAGCTCCGCCCTTCCACGCAATGGAATCCGCCCATTATTCTCAAAATAAATTCTCCAAACAATCAAGACCAATCTTTGATAGACTGATCTTGATTTGACAAGGAACCCGAACATCTCGTTAGTTCTAGGAACTGATCATGCATATCGTAGGCTGCTTGACCTACAAGAAAACGCCTGACCTTCCTTATTGAATCTCCGCTACCTTTCCTTCCTCCGTGTACCTACGTTACGTACTACGTAGTTAGGTTAGGTTAGGTACTTTTTTGGTAGAATATGTTATTGTCTGCGTAAACGCGGGATTCTGCGGATGTGCGGCACTGTGACGCATACAAGTGTTTCATCTAGTCTACTCACTGTAACAAACAGTAACAAATTGCGTGCGAACATTACTAAAATGTCCGCGAAATTGCAAACTTTGTCCGTGAACACATGGTTGTAGTGGCCACGCGTCGACGTGAAAAGTTTTCGTAATAATTTTGGAGGAATCTCACCATAAGGCTACGTCGCACTTTTTATAGGACAGTACAGCCGATTTTTTGTACGCCTTTCATACTAGGATTTTTTCACCAACTTTTTGTACAATGTGTTGCGTTGCACTATTGCCCATTGTTTTTTTTTTTTCTAAAATCTTTCACAGATTTTTAGATATGGGCAGACAGCCTAATATTTGTTTTCTTGTAGCAAACGTTTAGGCAGAAAAAGGAGCCCCCACACACTAAATAAACTGTCAGCCGACTACATGAAGCCACAGATTCTTTGTAGGAAACTTTTTTTAACTTTTATAACGACATAGATTTCATAAGCCCTTCTAATCCGGTACTTCGTTGATAAAATGTTTACAAAATATAATTCGGCTACGCAACAAGAATATCTTAAGAACTTTTTGTCTAAGTTCGAGAGTTCGTGCATGAGTTTCTAAGAGATTTCGTCAGTATCGCAACGTATCGTATAAAGTTTTTTGTTTTATTTTTGCATTCCTATCAGTGAGTGGATGAAAACTTTTTGATTCAGTTATGTAATAACAAAGGACTGTTATAAACATAAGTTGTTTTTCTTCACACCAATATTATAAGTTTGTGTAGTTGTGTGTGTTTTTTGCTTCAAGGGTTGCAATCATTTTGATAATACTCAGCGGTAATACAGCTAAAGGCTACTTTTATCAGGATATGGGGCATAAAATAGCCTAAAGCCATCCTCTATGAATGCCTCAATAAAACTATCTTACACTGGAATCTATATTTATTTAAAGCGAACCAGTACTTTCTGAGATAAAAGCGCTAAAACAAATAATTCAGCTTAGCAGTAGAGTCCTATAAAATCAGGTATTATCGCAATACTGCACAATCTAGATACAGGAGCAGCCGTGTAATAAATACAGCTAAACTATTCAGCTAATACAATAGTTACGACGTGCCGCTAAACCCGATTAATGGTCGGATATAACATAATATAAATGAACCTGTAATCATGTGGAAACAGGTAGATAAATGACTTATAGGTACTGATGTTTATTATATTGGTGCATATCATGGTCTATCGATCACGAGGTTAAGCGTAGTTAGTCCTACCGTTACATATATGGTGGATGGCGTTCCATCCATGTAGGAGATGATGGTGTTCCATCCATGTAGGTAATAATCGGCGTTTCGGAAGGCACATTTAATTGTGGGTGTATTTTAACATCTTTGACAGAGACCCAGACAGTTTCACAACCAATCTTACCAAGGGATATAGGGTTGCCCAGGCAATTGGGTTGAGGATGGCAGATAGGTAGTCGCTCCTTTTAGAACCAGATATTCAGCTTTATCTGGTTAAACTGGAAGCCAATCAGTAGGGTACAGGATAGGCAGATAGTAAGTGGTTACCTCGGGGAGCGGATGAAACCTCGGTTATTGGCTAATAGGGATATTCATAATAGGACAACGTCATTTGTGCAGATCCTATTTCATTCATTTTGTTTAAATGAGGACCATGCCAAAATGATAATCGGAAACATTTTGTGAACATCCAAATATGTTGGAATATACGCATCATGTATGTATAATACCTCCTTTACAAATATCCAAGTTTATACTTCTTCAATCATTCGTCAAACATTGAATCATTCAATGTTCACTTCAATCGTACATTCTTTCATTCGAAATATAACAGTCGTCCAGGATACATGTGTTTGCTTTGTCTCACCTGCACCCATATCCAACAAAATATTATCTAGATTGCATTATTCATGAAATGGCATCAATACGTCAAAGCAATCGTTCCAATTCAATCAATTTTATGTTCTGTCACTATGATGGATTATCGAAACAGAAGATGTATTGAGTCACTTTTGTTTTATGCATGCTAGGGCAATTTTAGAGAATGGGAGTGAACACGAGGGCCCGCGTTTTTTCTCAACAAGCTCGTCTCCTTTCCGTCCTCTTTTTAAGAACTATGTTGGGGTTAGGTTCCAGTCTAACTGAGTACCAGTGTTTTACAAGGAGACTGCCTATCTGACTTCCTCATCCCAGTTACCCAGGCAACACAATACCCCTCGATAAAATGATTCGTCTATTACACCTACATTATTTGGTTTTCACGACAGAAAATAAATTGATGCCTCAGATTTAAACGTAGGAAAGTTTTCATGAAGAACGTAGGTACCATTAACAACAAGTAAGTAACATTTTACTCTCTAAAATATGCATAATACTCGCTTTCAAATTGAGAGTTTTTATTCTTTCTTTTATCTCCTCAAGTTTAAGTTAGTACTTTTTACATGACAACCATTATAATCAAATAATCTGATCACCAATCAATATAATACATAATAGGAGTACTAAAACCCACAAAAAGACCTCGGATAGCCAGTCAGTTTCGACAGCGGATATCGGACGAGCGCTACAAATATTTGCTGACTGCCGTCCCCTTTTAATTGGCAAACATACCACCCGCATTTGCCTTTATTGAGTTTTGGGATATAAAAATGTGAGCCGAGGAAAATAATCGCTAGACCCATCGCCTATTGGTTGTTAGGTAATCTTATTTTGAATGGCATTCTAAAGTCAGAAGAATTAAGGTTAGCTTTAAAGCCACACGAGAGAAAGCTCATTCTATCTCTACCTATTTTAGAGAAAATTAGATTCGAGAAAAAATGTTAGAGAATTATTTTTGGATCCTCTAATTATTTTCTCTGTAGATAGAGTAAAAACGCTGGATTCTTTCGAACTAAAAGTGGTTTCTAGGCCATCTCCTTCAGTCAACCAATATCAAGCAATGTTGGCGTTGGTTGGCATATGCAGTGGCGGATTTACAAAGGACAATGCCAGGGTCTGGGCTCATAGTTTGCCCAGCAATGGGAGTAGTTCCAGGGTGTTCCTTAGTGCACTCTGAACACGTAATGCAAATATTTTTGAAATCGCTCCCTGGGGTCCCGAGGAAAACCGGTTCAAATATTCTCCATGAAGAGTCACTTTACGAGGCCTGAGCCATTTGCCCAGTAGTAGGAGTGGTTGGAATAGATTCTTTACTTCACTCTTAACACGAAATTAAAATATTTTTGAAATCGGTCTCAAGGGTCCCGAGAAAAACCGGTTCAAATGTTCTCCTTAGATAGTCACTTAACAAAGTCTTTGGCATTTGCCCAGTAGTGGGAGTGGTCAAAATAGGTTCTTTACTTCACTCTTAACATGAAATCCAAATATTTTTGAAATCGGTCCCTGGGGTCGTGAGAAAAACCGGTTCTAATATTCCACATGAACAGTCGCTTTACAAAGCCTGTGTCATTTGCCCAGTAGTGGGAGTGATTGAAATAGGTTCCTTACTTCACTTTTAACATGAAATTAAAATATTTTTAAAATTGGTCCCAGGGGTCCCGAGAAAAACCGGTTGAAATGTTCTCCTTAGATAGTCACTTAACAAAGTCTTTGGCATTTGCCCAGTAGTGGGAGTGGTCAAAATAGGTTCTTTACTTCAGTCTTAACATGAAATCCAAATATTTTTGAAATCGGTCCCTGGGGTCGTGAGAAAAACCGGTTCTAATATTCCACATGAACAGTCGCTTTACAAAGCCTGCGTCATTTGCCCAGTAGTGGGAGTGATTGAAATAGGTTCCTTACTTCACTTTTAACATGAAATTAAAATATTTTTAAAATCGGTCCCAGGGGTCCCGAGAAAAACCGGTTGAAATGTTCTCCTTAGATAGTCACTTAACAAAGTCTTTGGCATTTGCCCAGTAGTGGGAGTGGTCAAAATAGGTTCTTTACTTCAGTCTTAACATGAAATCCAAATATTTTTGAAATCGGTCCCTGGGGTCGTGAGAAAAACCGGTTCTAATATTCCACATGAACAGTCGCTTTACAAAGCCTGCGTCATTTGCCCAGTAGTGGGAGTGATTGAAATAGGTTCCTTACTTCACTTTTAACATGAAATTAAAATATTTTTAAAATCGGTCCCAGGGGTCCCGAGAAAAACCGGTTGAAATGTTCTCCTTAGATAGTCACTTAACAAAGTCTTTGGCATTTGCCCAGTAGTAGGAGTGGTCAAAGTACGTTCTTTACTCTTACACTCTTAACATGAAATTAAAATATTTTTGAAATCGGTCCCTGGGGTCCGGGTGAAAAACCGTTTCTAATATTCCACATGAACAGTCGTTTTACAAAGCCTGTGCCATTTGCCCAGTAGTGGGAGTGATTGAAATAGGTTTTTTACTTCACTCTTAACAAGAAATCAAAATATTTTTGAAATCGGACCCAGGGGTCCCGAGGAAAACTGGTTTAAATGTTCCACATGAACAGTCTGTTTACAAAGCCTATGGCATTTGGCCAGTAGTGGGAGTGGTCAAAATAGGTTCTTTACTTCACTCTTAACAAGAAATCAAAATATTTTTGAAATCGGTCCCAGGGGTCCCGAGAAATTAATCTGATAAGACTTTTCTGAAAAATAAGTCTTACTCATATGTATATAGTCAATCTGAATGCTCAGGATCTCGCTGTCAGGATCCAGTACTGGAAAATGTTGGAATGGGTTATTTTTTTTTACTGTAATTTTCAGATAAATTCTAAAAGCGTTGGATTCTAATAAGAACTGACAATGATTTTCTGAAAAAAAGGCAATTACCGCAATATTTTTGAATTTACGGTTTAAATCTACAAGGCGCCTGCGCTAAGAGCTATCTTCTAGAAAAATCTTATCAAGACGAATAAAATAAGCTCAAACATGAGGTAGTTAGTAGATACGTTGAGGAGTTCCCTCGTCTCTCTGTCGTCTCCATTGTCAGGTCAGATCTTAACCTCCACTGTTTTGTGGTGTCTGAGACATATACCCGAATGACAAGGTTTTACTCGATATATGTCTACAATTTTCGAGAGTCGCTCCCGATTTTTTTAGAGATTCCATCACCAGACCCTGGGCCGGATGACAAAGGAAGTAAGCCCTTTCAAACAATAAAATAATTGTTGAAATCGGTTGGTAAGCGAGGGAGTTATGCACGTACAAACGTAAAAAGAATACAAATGAATTAAGAACCTCCTCCATTTTTGGAAGTCGGTTAAAAAAAAGTTGTCGTGTACAATCCCTCGTATTTGTCAATGAATATAATTCATTTCAATTAAGGTAATAAAAGTGGAATAGTTAAGAGTTCGTAAGCTTATTTTATGTAATATTGAATAAGAGTCAAACCATTTTTTCTCAAGACTCCCAGGATAGATTTCAAAATGCTTTGGTCTGGGACCTAATATAAGCCTATGGAACATAATACACTATGCAGTTACTGTGGGCAACACTTGAGCCCAACTTCCATACAAAGAATAGCATTGTCCTTTGCCGCTAGTAGGCCATTCAATTTTTGCCGCCCCTAATGATTGTGAACTTAATGATATTTCTGTCAGTTAATATGTAGATTATTTTTGCAACCCGCTATGTAACGAAGAGTTTAATGTAGACCTAACAAGTTTATTTGACAGCGACTTTAAAGCGTAAAACCTCTGTAACTTTTAAACGGATCAATTGATTTTCATGAAACATATAATTGTTAAGTTTGGGAACAGTAAAGTACCAAAACGAGTTTAAAAAACTGGCGTAAAATTAAAAAGTCGCGAGCGCAGCGAGCGCGAAATTTTTTAGTTTTGGGACACAAAAGTAGGTACCCAAACAAGTATGAAAAAAAAACCACTGCAAAGAGAAGAAGCCACGAGCGTAGCAAGCGCGAAATTTGTGATTTTTGGGACGCAATGATACCTAAAGAAATTAGAAAAAAGTAACTGTCAAGTGAAAGGCGAAATTGTTGAGTCTTGGAACACAAAAATACTCAAACAAGTTAAAAAAAACCAATGTAAAGTGAAAAAGCTGCGAGCGCAGCGAGCGCGAAATTTTTTGAGTTTTGGGACACAAAAGCGAAATTATTTGGGACACAAAAGTCCTCCACCTCCTAAACAACTTAGAAATCGTCAGCGTAGAGCGTCAGTTGTTTTTGCTACTTCGGTGCTTTAACTTTGGACTCAAAGAGCGCAGAATAAACCAGAAATGATGAAGAAACCGCGAGCGAAGCGAGCCGATTTTTCAATTTATCACATAAACCTTAGTATATACTACAGTGCGTTTATTAATCGTTTATTTATATATGGATTGTGTACTCGTATAATTATTTAAAAAAATCTGTAAAAAAATAGCAAAATTTGCCGCCCCTCTAAATCTGCCGCCCTAGGCACTGGCCTACTTGGCCTATTGGTAAATCCGCCACTGGGCATATGGAGTTGCATTCTAAAAAAGAAGAATGAACTGACAAGTGATAATTATATTGTCTATATTTCAAGTAAAGTGAATCCACCTGTACAATATTGTGGGAATGTGTTGGCTGCAGAAAGCATATGTACCTACAAGTGACCCAAGTAGCACAAAACTGTTGCTTAAGAGCTTTAGAGCCAATCCGATTATTACCAAAGGTGCCAAGATCAAGCGCCAGAGCGTGCTCTACAGACAGTGGCGGATTTACCAATAGGCCAAGTAGGCCAGTGCCTAGGGCGGCAGATTTAGAGGGGCGGCAAATTTTGCTATTTTTTTACAGATTTTTTTAAATAATTATACGAGTAAAGATAAAGATAAAGATAAAGATAAAGATTCATTTATTGCATAACTGTGTACATATTGATGTTCATTAAATACAATAAATTAGATCAACAGTTTATCCAAGTCGGACATGCAATATTAAAATAAAGTAGAGAAAAAAAAAGAAAAAAAGATAAAAAGATTCACTGACAATACAAAAGTGACACTTCTAAATTACTTTTCCAAAATATTCATTTAAATTATAAAAAACATTATCAATTAAAAATTTCTTTAACTTTGCTTTAAACATATTTCCATTTAATTGCTTAATTGCTGATGGCAGTTTGTTGTATACACGAATAGCAGTAATATATGTACTTTTATAATAAATCATATTGTTTATACAAGGCAAATTAATATTATACTTATATTGTGTACGAACATTTTTAATGGAGTCACTTTTAAAATTAAAATATTGCATATTATTTTTAACAAACAAACACAGTTCCAGTATATAGATTCCAGTCAGTGTTAGGAAACCCTTTGTCTTAAATGTATCTCTTAAAGATTCAGTACTATACATGTTATATATTGTCTTTATACATTTTTTTTGGAGAATGAAAGTAGATTGTACATTTGTCGAGTTCCCCCAGTAAATAATACCATACGTTAAAATGGGATAAACATGTCCATAGTAGGCATTTCTAGTGATGTCCACATTTGTAGTTTCTGACAAGATGGATAATGCATAACAAGCACTAGATATTTTTTTATTTATTTTCGCGATATGCTCTTTCCAATTCAAATGTTGATCTATCGTCACACCAAGAAAATTAATATGATTTACTTCTTCAATAGTTCTGTTGGCCACGTTTACATTTAGTTTCATAGGTTTACTCTTGTAATTTCTTAGTTGGACTAATTTGGTTTTTGAGAGATTTACACACAACAAGTACACAATCCATATATAAATAAACGATTAATAAACGCACTGTAGTATATACTAAGGTTTATGTGATAAATTGAAAAATCGGCTCGCTTCGCTCGCGGTTTCTTCATCATTTCTGGTTTATTCTGCGCTCTTTGAGTCCAAAGTTAAAGCACCGAAGTAGCAAAAACAACTGACGCTCTACGCTGACGATTTCTAAGTTGTTTAGGAGGTGGAGGACTTTTGTGTCCCAAATAATTTCGCTTTTGTGTCCCAAAACTCAAAAAATTTCGCGCTCGCTGCGCTCGCAGCTTTTTCACTTTACATTGGTTTTTTTTAACTTGTTTGAGTATTTTTGTGTTCCAAGACTCAACAATTTCGCCTTTCACTTGACAGTTACTTTTTTCTAATTTCTTTAGGTATCATTGCGTCCCAAAAATCACAAATTTCGCGCTTGCTACGCTCGTGGCTTCTTCTCTTTGCAGTGGTTTTTTTTTCATACTTGTTTGGGTACCTACTTTTGTGTCCCAAAACTAAAAAATTTCGCGCTCGCTGCGCTCGCGACTTTTTAATTTTACGCCAGTTTTTTAAACTCGTTTTGGTACTTTACTGTTCCCAAACTTAACAATTATATGTTTCATGAAAATCAATTGATCCGTTTAAAAGTTACAGAGGTTTTACGCTTTAAAGTCGCTGTCAAATAAACTTGTTAGGTCTACATTAAACTCTTCGTTACATAGCGGGTTGCAAAAATAATCTACATATTAACTGACAGAAATATCATTAAGTTCACAATCATTAGGGGCGGCAAAAATTGAATGGCCTACTAGCGGCAAATTTGTAAATCCGCCACTGTCTACAGACCTTATGCAGCAGCTTTGCAGCCAAAGGGGCACAACTTTTTGCAGTCTATAGTTCCATTAGAACTTCATAGTAGAGGCATAAAAGCGATACAGGAGCGGCAACTAATAATTAACACCATACTAAAGCATGATTGAATGAATGACAAATTTAGCCGAATGAAGAAAACTTCACTGATCGTTCACCTTGTCTCTCATTTATAAAATATATTTGTTGTTCCTGAGTCAGACATTACTGAATACAAATAAATATTAAGTGAAGGTAAGTGTTTTTGAGCTATATTTTGTATTATATGGTAAGTAGCTACAAACGCAGATCAGTTTATCGTGAATATAGTTGATATTGTTGATGTATTTTTAACGCGCCTCAATAATTACCTCAGAATATCGTAAAATATATAAATTATTATTACATAAATATTTTTGTATCACATACCTACACGATATTGAAATTACATACTGGACTACATTCGTTTTTAGTAAGTTGCTTGTTCGATATTTAGATATATTTTACTACAAATGCGATAAAAACCTATAAATTTATCGACTACTAATAAATAATTATCTTGTAAACATGGCGTCCATTGAAAGTAGCTTTAAGTTGCAACTTCCACCTTAAAAACTCCTCTCTGCGCGTCATAGCGCTAAGCTTCACTCTTCTGAAGGTCCAAGTAATATCTGTACCTCTATTGCAGTTCAAGTCTGCACTGTGATACTGCAGATATCCAACCACACTATTAATGGCTACTTGTTTAGAGATCCGTAGAAGTCGTTGAAAACTCTATAATACGATGATATATTATTGTTAATTGTTTAACACTTAAGAACCATATGTTACCTTGTTTTCAGAGTACCGTTCAAAATAATTCAAACTTTTAATGCACAACAAAATAAACAAGAACTTTGCATCTGTCCATCTAAATGAAAAAAACGGAGTGTTTCACTATACTTGAGAGTAAATAAATGGAGCTACTGATTTTTTTTTTTATATTCTTAAATAAATACATATTTTTTGTTATAAGTTTTTTATTACTTCAAAACAAACATTATTTTTCCTCTGTAACTGATTCGTTATCAGTAATTGAGAAAACAAAATCTACGGGACCCTTGCTTGTGTTTATGAATAAAATAACAGAATGTATCCAAATGAGCAGGCAATGTCTATTAACCTCCTGCATTAAGGTTCCCCAATAGAATGGGGAACCTTAATGTGGCTATAAGTAGAACAGAGGATCAAATTCCTACTTAAGTCTGCACAAAAGAACAAATCACTTCTGCAATGGAACCTTTAGTGGCAGAAAAGTGATAAATATATCTTTTATACAGTTCCGTTAAAAAGTCTACAATTAAGACTCTAATTGTAGACTTTTAGAACTGCATAAAGATGCAGTTCTAACGCGTACATCAGCGGCAACAGAAACTCTTTAGCAGCTTTAACCTTTAACATAATTGTTTGAACTCTCTTTTAAAGATGTAGGCTGCAAATGGGTTGTAGAATGATCTCTTGTAAAACCTAGAGTGCCATTTGGTTCAGTTTCTGCTGCCTTAAGTGATATTTACAGCTATGAGCAGATACGGAAGCAATAGTAGAACTTAGAGTTACTTTCGGAACCCCTAAAGCACTACTGTACAGCTAACAGTTGCAAAATAGGCTGCTATTTCCACTAGTGTGCTAGTTGGGGATTCTTAGAACGTTCGTGCCAAGTCACACTTGACGCATTGCAATTTTCACATAGCTATAATTTTATTGTCTTTGAATATAACACTTGAGACTAAGCATCAGGCTTATGAGCAAGACCAGAATAGTGACAGTGTGATGCGGTAAAAGGAGAACGGTTACTATTTTTTTTCTTGTTTACTTTGTAAAAAGTTATCTTGCCTAATTATTTCCCCTTACTTTTTTTATTAAAATTAGCATTATTATCGTTATTTTAATAAAAGTAAAAAAAAAAAACCTGAAACTAAAAGGTATCAAAAACTTCGTCTCCGTCTTCTCTAATGAATTCGTTAAAATTCGATTAAATGCACTTAAAATTACAAAACGAGTGACTGACCCGCCATCGACTCTTTAAGCAGGTTAAACCAATTTCACAATAATAAAATAACGGATTAAAAACAATAAACTCCACTTCAATAAATACTGAACCAAAATCGCGATCGCATTAACTGTCAGTTGGCCGCAAATGATCGAATTGACTGCATTTACTGAACACCAGTTGGTAACCGCAAAACATTTAACATACAACATTTGATTTGCACTCTATTTTGTTAGCAATAAGGTTGAAAATAGAGTGGTGGTGGAAATCAAAGTTGGTGTGAGTTCGTTGATAATTAGGTTGGTAACAATATTCAATTAGGATGCAACAGTCTCGCTCGTGTGTAGTAGGCTGTCTATGTTGGTTAAATATTCAGGTTAAACCTTTTTTGAAACATACGCTGACTCCACAAAATATAAAAAACAATTTTGGTTCAATAGTTTTACAAAATGATCTTATTATAGGGAAATATTAAAACTAAGTATCAAAATATTCATCCGCATCGCTGTCAGCTGGGATCGTGCCCAAAAGGCTGGCTGCATTGCCACGCTGGATGGCAATGCATATCCTTTGACCGAAGTATAGGCCAGCCCTTTGGTCACGAGTGGACTCCACTAATCGCTTGCTAATTTCTCGAAAGAGTCTGTGGGCACTTGGGCCCCATGGTCCCAGGGTTTCAACCACGGAGGACAAAAAATTCTCCTCCGTGGTTTCAACCCCAAACGGCTCAAAAATGCAATTGCCGGTGAGGTTTACATATTTGTGCCGCTTGAGGTTTTCCGCGGCTGCAGCAGCTTTTAGAGGTTTTGTATAATTGTGGTTGCTTTTTTATTGCATTTTATTTACAGTTAATTAATTACATATTTCTAAAACTGTACATACCAGTAGTAAAAAGGTATATGTATGTACCTACATGTTGTGTTTTTATCGAAGAAATAACTGGGGGCTTTGTAAGTTGTTTTTTCATCAGAAAATTGAAATAGAAGAAGAAATATATAAACCAATTAATAAATATCTAGGAAATATATTTACCCACCATTCAGAGATATTACATAGCTCTGAAAGTTTCTGGTTCCATTAAAATATCGTTCACACCACAACACGTTCAGCCGAACGTACAAACATAAAATTTTATTTATGAGAACTATAAAAAGTGCATGAAAATATTTTTGCATAAAAATTTCCATAAAAAGGGTAATGTTTTTGTCTGGTTCGTTCATAAACTATTCTGATTGATCTATCGGTATGAAGTGTGTGGTTAAGCGTGATTGCTTTTGTTTCATTATTTTTTCATTGTTTTATTCTTGTTTCGATAAAAAAAACTTTCGAATCCCACAAAAGCAAGAAACATGTCAAAAACAAAATGTCTGAGTATTTAAAATTAAAAATACAACGTATTTTTAATGACACTGACCATTTTCAAATAAAAAAGTAACTATGACCTCTTTAAAAAGTTAAAACCAGTGTATCCCAAACTCGTCTCCTTGATGAGTATCAAAAAAAAGATTGCATCCATTTAGTCTCTAAATCCCAAGATGACACGTAGGATTACTTAAAACTAAATACTCAAACTTTAACACGGGAAAACTGACCTAAATCCGTTCCACTAAAGTTTTAATTCCTTTAATCTGAACCTAAATTGTGGGTGGTTCGCTTCGGATATAGAGCACGACCAACTTAACTTGATACTTGTATGCCCATACTTTTACTCGTTAATAGGACATTGGTGGTTGTTTGGGAAAGTTGTGGGGGTCAAATTACGCTGGTGGTGTGACCATGTGTGTTTCGACGCATTACAATAGGAAACCACAAAATGTTCTGACAAAACAGGCTTCATTTTGTCCGTTTAGACGTCGAGCTTTTGTTGACGTTTAGGTAATTCGGGTAATTTAATCCGTTTTATTTTGTTGACTTGCTTATGAAAGCTTGGTTTGCTATCTGTGTGTCTGTTGTGTTCTGCGGTTACACCACTGAATATTTGATATGCAGATAGGTAATTGAAACTTGTGAACGATAATCATATTAGCACAAAGTGAAGTATCCATTCAAAACAGAGGTTGGGGTCGGCTTCCAGTGTAACCGCATGCAGCTGAGTACCAGTGTTTTTGTGTTTATAAAAGAACTGAAAAGTCATACTAATAACCGTTTTACATACCCTGAAATCAGGAAAACAAATAAACTTAAGTGTGCTTTAAAGTCTGTCCTTTCGAAAGCCGGTAGAACCTCGAAGTCGTAAAGAGAAGTCGTAAGAACCTAGTTTTACGACTCACAGAAGAATCCGTTTCCGACAGATGTCAGTCTGTACTTTCGACAAATAAATGTATGGTTCATCGATTCTATTCTGAATAATAGAATGTTTCTAGCGAAGCAAGACTTCGCGAGAAAATGTAGATTCTTGTACGTGATATTTGACTTAAAAGGAGGAGGAATAACAATTATTTATTTTGTTGGCCAAAAGTGTTTTAAAGTTTTGTCACTTGCATGTTTGTGTGTGTGTGGGCTAATTTGCATGTCATTATATTATGACTGATTACCGAACACACTGAAATTTTGTAACACCTTATGAACCTACTGTATTCATGTGATATTTTTCATTTTTACAAAAAAATTATGTGATTAACTGTGATCGACATAGATTAAATGTGTTTAAATAGTTTATATCGAGGCAACTGAATCACTTTTTTATGATCATGATGAAATAACACAAACCAGAAAACCTAGTGACGGTGGTCAAAATTGTCACCGCTCAAATTATCACAACTGACAATCGCCTAAAGTTATTTAAAATGATGAAATAATAAAGTCACTTTGAAGCATCATAATCAAAGTGGAGACAATCTTAATAAGTTTCGAGTGCTGCGAGCGATTTCATGGCTCGCTGAAAGCCTTTTCGTTACATTAATCTCGCCAACGACTGAAATTTGGATAAAACGGACCGCTGAAGTCCCAGTTTTCAGTAGCGATGAATATTCCACTCATTTTCGACTTGTACAGTAATTTAATTTGAACTTTTTAGCTCGGAATTGTCTCGTTGCATGTTTAAAGACTTTGTTTAACAATGGAGCGGGTTCTATTTACGTTTTTGGGTGCAACTAACATTTTGTTTTTTGTGGAATACGAAATTAGTTTGGGTTGCATTTTGAGGGAGTTTTTTCCGCAACCGGATAATATAAAGCCTTTATTATGTTGTTCTGGTGAATAAGCTATATTTTTATCATTGTTTTCATCAACATCCACGTTAGATTTAGGTACGTTTAGGTTTAGATACGAGTAACTAGCGTCCACAGTTATGACATATCGGTGTGATTTTATTTAGGAAATTTCGAACCATCGATATCCATCTCTATGAAAATGTCTTCCATAGGAAGAAAATCCTAACTACAGATTTAATAAATACAAAGGCAGTTGGAGTTTCTTTGGCTATTTAACAATTAATGCCATCTTAAGCTACAACTCACATTAGTTACATTATACATTTGTCAACATGTCGAATATTCGCCATATTGTATTGTATTGTGCAAGCCATTCGTTTGATGCAAAACTGTAGCCGCCTACATATTGTTGCATAATAATGCTTGTGACTTTTACTTGACTGTTGTGGTCCCTTTTATAAGATTAAGCGGAATGATAACCGGATTGACGGGTTTTTAAAGCGAAATGAACTCTCGGCTGATAGTTGGTGATTGGTGACAGTTTTTTTAAGGTGATAGTGGATCGTATTAAAGTTGTTGATGGGTTTGATTTTGAGTTTGAGTTGTTTTGTGCCACCATTTAACGTCAAGAACGAACAAACTATCGGCCGACTAAAAGTACGCACCATTTTTAAGCAGATAGCCATATTCTGCGTTTTGTGTCAAATGAAGGCATCATATGAATCTGGTAAAAAATTGAAATTTCTCGTTTCGTTATAATATACTAGTCGTTTTCCCGCGGTTTCACCCGCGTCCCGTGGGAGCTACTGCCCGCACCGGGATAATAAAATACAGCCCATGTTACTCGCAGATAATATAGCTTTCTAATGGTATAAGAATATTTAAAATCTGTCCAGTAGTTTTTGAGTTTATCCATTACAACCAAACAAACAAACAAAGTTTTCCTCTTTATAATATTAGTGTAGATATCGAGCAATGTTCGTGATGTTTTTAAACTGTGACGACCTCGATGGCGCAATGATCATCATGCCGGACCGCCGAACCTGAGGTCCCGGGTTCGATTCCCGGTTCGGTCGATATTTGTGTGATGAGCATGCTTGTTGGCCGTGGTCTGGGTGTTATGATATGTATTTATAAATATGTATATATGTAGCTATATGTAGTTTATCAGTTGTGTTAGCACCCATAACACAAGTTAATAAATAACTTACCATGGGGCTAACCGACCGTGTGTGAAAAGGTGTCCCGACATTATTACTGTCCACCGCCATTACTTAAAACTTAGACCGAACTTAAGCTTAACTTTAATACTATTGTGGTACACACTGCGGCGGCCACAGCAGCCGAGTTGAGCTGCAAATATTTTCATCAAATTCTTATTGTGCCCCTAATTTATATTCCGCCCAGTGTAATATTGTTGAAATATTTTATTTACATTTGTGGTTTTGCCCGCATAGGGAACTTTCTACACTCTGGTAAAAAGTAGCCTTACTTACTGTTTGTTAACTGTCTGCCGGTGAAAGTCTCGTCAAAATTAGTCCTGCCGATTCATAAATTAGCCAGTAAACAGACAAAAACACAAAACCTGAAATCATAGTGTTTCGGTATATGGATACTGCTTGAAATTAAAAGCTGTTATTCTTTAATTTTATTTATATATGGCGTCCACGGCCGATTTCGGCCACGGCGGCTGTTCTCATTTAAGGAGATCAGCCAGCTGCGCAGGACATATTATAGTGCACGAGCATTTGCGCAGACACAGGTGCACTCACTATTTAATTCCTTAACTCTCATAGCCCGATGGGACGGTAATCCGACACGACCGGAGAGAGATCAGGCGCAGGACCGACATTTACGTGCTCTCCGATGCACGGGTGTATCAATCACCAGCTTCCAGGCTCCGGGCTGCTTTGTGAAAGTCTTCTAAAACCCACAAAGCGATTTCGGCCCGACTCGGGAATCGAACCCGAGACCTCGTGCTCAGCAGCCGCACTTGCGACAGCTAGACCAACGAGGCAGTTTTTATAAGTGTAGCATAATAAGTGTGAATCAATGTGAAAATTGGTAAAAAAATATATATATTCAATATTTAACCTATTTTAAAATGAACTAAGTAAACTTAAAATAAACACTTACTAAGATGGCGTAGTGTCCTGACCTATATCCGCCACTAGCCCTTCCAGCTTTATCAATATTAATATTAATCGCTGTTCTTTGAACTGAATAGGAAGCTGCTAACGAAAGAAATAATAATTTCGTTTCGATATTGCACTGAGAATATTGTTAGCTTTCTAGATATTTAATATACCTATTGCTCGTACTTGCCTACTTTATATTAAAGAATTATAGTAAGGGCTGATTTTTCAGTCATCAGTCAAACTTCTATCTGAGGAATAAATATGGCGCTTTGACGTATTTTCTATACAAAATCTGTCAAAACGTCAACCATATTCGTCAGATAACAGTTATCTGGCGATTGAAAAATCAGCCCTAAGTAGGTTAAGAAAAAGAAATAGCCTAACTTCCAAAGCATAGGAATTCTAAAATTGCAACCATACATTAGAAGTTGGTAACCTGAAGTCAAGGGTACAGGCCTTCTAGAGTCGTTTATGTAGTTCCATTTCCGAATTTCAGAGTTTTTTAAGAAAATTTTCCATTAATAGAATATACTGTCATCCTCATAAGGGTTTATACGTTATGCCACAGCATAATCGCTCTGACGTTTGATTTATGCGGACACTCTAATCAAAAATACAATAGCAGAAATAACAAACAAATATACCTGAATGTAAATAACCTTTCGGAACAATTGTCACAAGTATCATTGCTGTAATATTTTATACTTACCTTTTATGTTTCGCTAACCCAATAAGATTTGTGGTTCGCAACTCGACGCTTTGATTTCAGCGCAGTTAGGGTTGTCATGTAAAAAAAAAGTGGGAACAGAAAAATATAAGAAAATAGTTGTGTTTATCGTCTTTACAGCCGAAAGACGTGCACTGCTAGACAAAGGCCTCCCCCAATGTTCACCACTAGCTCGGTCTTTCTGAAGACCCGCATCCATTGCTTCCCGGTGACCTTGGTCAGATCGGCTTTCCATCTAGTGGCAGGCCTGCCGTCACTGAGTATTCCGGATTGTAGTCGCTACTCCACAACTTTTCTGCCCCTTCAGCCATCTTTGCCACGAGCTATGTACCCTGCCCATTGCTGCTTCAACTTTGCAATCAAATCAATCTAACTTTATTATAAATTACTCCAACAATACTCCAACCACACATTCTTCCCAATTCCCCGTTCACGGTTTTCATAAACATTTATCGATAAAAAACCCACTCAAATATTTCATGGGCCTTAATAAAAATTCTTCAACACGACATTCGATTACTTCCCATCATCCTCAACATGTTATTAACTTCCTTCAACATTTCTCATTTAATTAGCTATTGACAACCCTATCGACTGAAGGGGTGATAAACCTGACTTTGTAACGTCGACACGCAACGAGTTTGGGGTTGTCTCCAAACAATGTCAGCATATTTATTCCTCCCTACAATGTTGTGGCTGGCAGTTTTACAATAACCACCTACTCATATAAAATGATGTACTGAATATTTACGATTCGTTGTTTGATTCTATGTAGTTTCAGAGTTAGCTAACAGCCAATCAGAAGGCTAAACAATGCTGGGCGAGATTCATTCGTATATGGGTAATAATTTAAGACACATCAACTTAAACACCAATTCCCAGCTGTATCCAATTAGACTAGAAGCTGACCCCAAGTTGGGAAAATAAATGACGATACGTGGATAAGTATTCCGATTATTCAAGCTGTTTCATGCAGCGCAGACCCTTTTCCTAGAAACTTTATTAAAAACCTTACTTCTTTCATAAATCGTCTTTCGTTCTATAAATCTTTTCCATGTCAACTTTTTTATATTGTCACCGAAAATATGTCCTCACTAAAAGTCATCGACGTAAAAGCTAACCCTAAAACATGGAATAAACAAGTAATAACCGCTTCATATCCTATGTTTGCTGGCAAGGCGATGTCCTTATCGAGTCGGAAGCCGTCAAGACCTCCAATCAACAGGTTGATTGGCTGTTAAGTGGCAGCTATTGGCTGTAGCCTCGTAATTACTGCCTGATGTGTGCGAGAAAAGAAATCTTAAGTGTTTTGTTGTAAGAGAAGATAGATCATTGTAGGAATAGGTAGAAAGTTGTTGTGTTGATAAGTTGTGAAATGTTTATGTCTTGGGACTTTAAATAGAGGTGAAGTAAGGCTGATAAGTAAAGCTGAGAAATTAGTATAGTTAAGATTTGAAAAGACAAAATTGGGCTTACCTGTTTTGATTTTAATAAAAAAAATTCTACAGCAAATACTTTTAGAAATTCCTATAACTAACCGGTTTTTAAGAAAAAAATGCGTCTTTTGTAGATACCTTTACAACGAACAAATATTTGACCTTTATTAATGTCTGAGCAGGATATTTGCAAAAATATCATTTTCGTGAACTTAAAATGCCTGGATTGTAATTATGACCCTTTTAACCAAGATATTTGGCCCTGTCATTAAAGCCTAACTTCCCCTAACATTCCTACCTTGAATACTACAAAAACAACATTAGAAGGAAATCACGTAAAAGCTATAAAACAGCTTGCAATCCAACAAATAGATGGAGCGCAGTAAACAATTTGCAACAAACCAATGCATGCGGACTGCAATGCATCTCGCAGTCAATGTGCACTTGTCCGTACTTATGTGGCAGTGGATTCTGTGCACGTGGATATGAACGTATAATTTTAATTTTATGATAGTCGATGTTGTATTGTCACTTTATTCTGCATTGGTTCAAATTAAAGGAACTGAATCCATTTGTATAGCACAGTGGTTCTTAACCGGTGGTCCGCGGACCACTGGTGGTCCCTGGAGGCATTCCAAGTGATCCGCGAAGCTTCGCGACGTTGCTATACGTTATCTAACTTTATTTTTATTGACTTATAATTGCGAGGTGGGGTTTTTGCATGCACGTATATTGGCTGTGTCGTACCTAGTCCCCCCATTCATGAAAATGTATGTTTGGGCTACATTTTACGTAATTTTGGTTTTGAGTCTTAAATAAAAAATTATTAAAATTTCTCGCTCGCTTCGCTCGCGTATTCAGAAACGATATAATGGCCCTTATTTTAGCATTTGTCAACAAACAAAACGTTAAGTACGTTTGGGCTAAATTTTACGTAATTTTTGTTTTAAGTCCGATAAAAATTTCAAGCTCGCTTCGCTCGCGTATTCAAAAACGATATGCCCTTATTTTTGCATCTGTCAACAAACAAAAAGTTAAGTACGTTTGGGCTAAATTTTACGTAATATTTGGTTTAAGTCCGATAAAAGTTTCGCGCTCGCTTCGCTCGCGCATTTCGAAACTACATAGGCACGTTTTTCTTTATTTGCATTTGCTTACCTACACAACTGCCGACATGCGTTTAGCAGAGTGCTAATTTAGGTAAACCGATGAGGTGGTCCCCGGCAAGACAAACTTTAGTTAAAGTGGTCCCTCATGACTAAAAGGTTAAGAACCACTGGTATAGCAAAAAGCACTTCAAAAACAGATTATCTGCTTTCGGGTAGTTTGGTAGGCGTTACGGAACCTACCGAAAAGATGTTCAAGTGACAGCCTGGGTCTACTAAATTTTAACGTGCCTAGTAGCAACCAATCTCACCAAGGGGTTTCGAGTTGCCTGGGTAACTGAGACTGAGGAAGCAGTCACTCCATTTAAAAAACTGGTACTCAGCTGCGTCCTGTTAAACTAAAAGTCGACCCCAATATAATTAAGGAAGGAAAAGATTAGCCAGATAATAGCGTAAGTAATAATCAATTATTTTATACAAGTACAAGTAGCGATTAGTTCATATTTCATACCTCATTCAGTAAGTGCTGACACAAAACCATGAAACATAATTACATACTATACCAGTCCGTATCCATCGGTACATAATCTAAGCCATGAACGATTCGTTTCTGAGTAGATCGTGTATGCACGCAGCGAATATTGAGTGGATTCCCATGTTCCCTATATCGGTGTGTTATGAATATTTAAAAGGCGCTTTTTTATTTTTATATCGGTAAATAGGTCTTTCGAAAACGGGGAAAGGATGGCGAAATATATTTTAGCTGTTATTGGTTGCGTTTGTATTTATATTTCATCGCTCTTTTTCGTTAAAGGTATAATAATTTCATGCTTGAACAGTTTTAGTTACTTTTTTGTAAGAAGAAAAATGAAGTAAATATCTGGAAATTAATGCCGTCTAAGATATTTTTATTTGTAGACTTCATTTTGAAAATCTGGATTTCTTCTCTTAGTTCTGATATAGCCTAGAACGTTGTTACGTGTCAAGCAGAACTTTAGCTTTATCGAACCCCTAAGAAAATATAGCGCGATAATGCAAAGATGACACTCCACGACCGAAATAGCCCAACTTCAGTCAACCTGGTGTCCATTTGATAACCTAAATAAACCTTTATTCACAACATACATTTTAAAATCTCAAACGAAACCAACTTCAGTGACACCGAACCAAGGAACTTTGAGCTCTATTGCCAAAGTAGTAAGGGTGTTTTTGAATGTTGGTTCATGTGAATGTTTTTTGTCTTTGAAGCGGCGGCGGAGAGATTGCATTTTGTTCATACACCGCTCATCTAGGAGTTGACAGGGCAAAGCTTAGAGTGGTTCGACGCAAGACATAGGCGGATATCGGCTATTTCCTACTAAAACGCAGACTGGGACTCGGTAAACAATGTGGGGATAAAATTGATGTTTGATTCCTCGAAAGACCTTTATGGGAGTATTTGTTACATAAGTAACTCATTCCTTCCGTTTTCGTTTTCCGAAACAATTTGCAAAGCTACTGAATGGATGACGAGTGAAACAGCGCTATATATTTACCTATCGAAATGTGTCGCGTGTAAAAAACTGATCGGAAAATTCGCTGACTTAAAAGTGCTGATAATTTAACTTTTTAACTAAATGGTCTACGCATGATGTGGATTCCTATAAGTGAGGAAACACATGGCACGGCTGTTTTTTGTATATTTTTATGTGTGTGTGTTCATGTTGGTTTCTCAATGTAGATACAAAATAATTGCATGACCCAATTATTTGTTTCCATCCTACATAGCTTTGGGTATCCAGTAAAATAATTTCGTTCGAATCTCCGACAAAATTCGAAAGTGATTTTTCTCGCCCTAAAACAATATTTCATCGTCCCGTAAAGGTTCACAGCGAGACCCTTAATAATTTGATGTGAACAAATGTTCAGAATAACACAAATTGTGAACTGTATTAATATTGGAATTTACTTATTTTCATTTGGGAGTTTGCACTTGTATTGCCACTTACATTGAACAATTACATGCAAGCATTGGGTAGAAAATATTTTTTGACCACTACATCGATATTTCCGAAAGTGTTGATCTGGGTTTTGGGTTTCTTCAAGTAAGCAGAAGCAACTAATTGTTGTCCTCAAACGCCATCAATCCAAAACACGAGCTTCGACTGAAAAATCTCACTATCATTGTTCTTAACCTAAAATTGAAAACTCAGAATTAATATTTCTTACAAACTTATTCAAGATCAAATACCGATAAAACTACTGAGAACTTTATCATGGAAAATTAAAAGTGGCCAAAAATCTTCCTTATCATTTCATCATCTTAAAAACTTTACAGAGACACTACTACTACTGATTTCGTCACTACACCTTAACCCTTCCCCGCTAGCAGTTCTTCCCTTCGACCTGTAACCCCTTTCCCGGTGAGCAGCACGTGGGATCACATGAATACGAAAGGAGGCCCTTCATTCAGCAGCCGAGAAGAGGCTCGTTACGCATCTCCGGCTCAAATGGAAACTTTTATCGAGCTAATCCCGCAGGACCTGACGGAATTTAAAAGGACTGTTATGGTTGTTGTGGGTCTCTTTTGGGGGGCTATTGGTGGTATTGATAGTTTATGATTTACCATATACGCCTATGGACAAAGGAATACAAGGAGCATTTTAAAGCTATCTAAGAACCGGTTACAATTGGAAACGCCCGGTTCACGTGCCGTACTCAGGCACGGGGGTGTAACATCACCAACTTTTTTTAAATTTATTTATTTACAAGGCACACCAACAACTTATTTACAATTACTTTCGCATATATAGTTTAATGATGGTTAGTCCTGTGTAAATAAGTTAGTTACAGGTGTGCACAACGCTCACAGAGAATAGCGTGATCGGCTGTAAAAAACTTAAATGCTAATAAAACTTCTAGACTCCAAACTACTTTGATCCGAAAACCCAGGAATCAAACCTGAGGGTCCGGTGAATAGCAATCTCGGTTACGACCACTATTAGAACAGCGGTACATATAGACCAACAGTAATACATTTTCATTCACAGTACATACATTAAACGCAATCATATCTTTTACCAACGAGCTCATCATTGAGTTTACAAACCTTCATTCAAATAAAGATGACTATATCAAGAGATATATTTCATTCAAAGCTAACTTTCATTCACCCTCAAAGCTACCCAGTTGAAACGCTAGTGGTTTTCTAAAAGGTGAGTACAAAAGAAAATGTTACATATTTCACGTATTTGCCTCAATGAGCACACATAAATATGGCGGAGAATATTTTTAACAAACAAGAATTGAAATGTTCACGTATTCATGTCGTTTTCAAATGTTTGTAAATCGGAATGCATTTGAAAGCATTTGCGTGTTTTCTTTTTATTTGCATAAGCTATTAAAAGCTCATCAATTTCTATTAGTTTTTGATTTTAGGGCATTCTTTCTAACTGTACTTCATACTGTTTATAACAAGGTCAATAAACACGAGCGAAAGTATTATCATTTCATTGTTTATCTTTTGAAAATTAATAAAGTTCGCTTCAAAAGATATTTCTTAAATTACGCAAGACAATGTCAATAGGAAATGCCAATAATATCAAAATTCAACAACCAAAATCCGATATAAACTCAAAACGATTCGAATTCAACAATTTTGATGATTGTTGACCATCTCAGAACCTTTGACGACTTTATTTTTCTTCTTCGTACATTTTAACCTTTACGAAGTCATCAGTAGTCAACTTCGTTCCTCGTCACAGCGTAAAACGTCCACTGCTGGACAAAGGCCTCTCTCATGCTGGTAAGATTTATCCATATTCACCGCGCAGTGTGGTATATTTTATTCGAAGATGCTGCCAAATTCAGTGTGGCAAAATAAAACCAGAAGGAAAATTCTCACCATCTAACCTCCATTAGCAAAATCCTATTCAATAAACCGTTTAAAGTCGAGAATAACAAACACATAGCCAATAATCCAGCCCCCTAATGAGATTCCAGTCCAGATTCAAGAGCCATTAGCTCCCTTAATTGACTCTCAGGGTAATAGCGACCTGCACCTGCCCGCAATTTAGTGTTGCCAGGAAAAATAACAAAATTTCCAACATTCGTCATAAAAATGAATTGTACTACGTAATGAAGTTTGTTGGAGTTTTACAAGTTAGGAGTTTAATTTGAAGGAGGTTGGTATGGGATTTTATTAAGGTTAGGTATAAAGTGTGGCTTAAGATAACCCAAGAAGATTTTTTTTATTGTTTAAGCGGTATCTCTTAAACGTGCAAGTTTTTCTATAAGAAGAAAAATGTAAGATCAATTTCTTAGAGCCAAGTTTACAGGTGATCTCCGGGGAATGTAGTACGATAAAACGTTTTATAGCTTCGGAAGAGCAATTGCTTTCAAATAAAAAATCGGTTAAACCTCGGGTTTTCAACTCTTGTAGATTCTATTGAAATCTCAACTTTTACTTAAGCAAATGCGATGTACAGAACATTTTCACTTTTCAATTTTAGGCAGACTTAAAGGAAGTCTTAAATGATTGCCAAAATGAGGGTTTATTATCTTTCAAAATTATCTCAACTGTATCAACGATCAAGCGAAAGATGAAAATACCAACATCAAGGTCATTGACCTTTAAGATAACCAGTAATCGAAATGTAGACTAACAAATGAATGTCTGCGGCAATCAAACACAGAACAGACCACATCACTCGTCAACGATATTAAAGTAAAATATCAGCTTACAAAACAAAAGCACAACGCAAATACTTAACTAAATAAATAAAGCAGCTAATCTGCTGAAGCGGCGGTTAACCTAATATGTTAAATGAACTGACTCTCATTTTGAAAGCGCTTTGTAAAATCGCTGTAAACGCTGTAATGGGTACACACGAACGAATGAGTTGGGTAACCTTTTTCCCTTTGAACCTCTTTTTTATTGAGGCATTCGACCTTCTTGGGAATATTTCTTCTGGCTGGAAAGAATGTGCGACAAATAGTTTCTCATTTTTTACGTTAGGGTGCGTCCACATCTGGCGAATGTGCAGCTCGCGAGCCGTTTGCGACCTGCCCGCGAGCTGCGCGCGTGCATTTTTGTTCGTGCGCCGCTTCTGCGCCGCCCGCGCGCAGTTCGCGCGCGACCTAAGCGCCGTACGCGATCAGCGCGCAGGCGGCGCGCGACGTCTGACATCTTCGATAGTACTGAGCCAGTATACGGAACTGTAAGGGCGAGAACAGTGCGCGCAGATCGCACGCCGCTCGCGCACTCTATACGAGTCTTGCATGAGTTGCGCTAAAGAGGCACACCAAACTATTGCAGTGACTGCACGCGCGCAGCTCGCAGACGGCTCGCAATCGGCTCGCGTGCTGCGCATTCGCGGCACATTCGCCAGATGTGGACGCACCCTTACAAAGAAGTTTGTATGGTAAATGTCGTATTTATTCAAATGTTTTTTTTTTAGGGTAACTGTTGTGCAAACATGTACGTAAGACTATAACTTATAAGTATAGTCAACCATATGCGACATAAAAAAATATAGGATCGATTCGGACATAGCTATATTGATTCATCCAGACTTACAGAAATTTTATCAAATATGCTTTTATTTACTTATTTCCTTACCTCGTTGGATCGCCATACTAATCCAACGAGGTAAAACTGCCAGCATCTTAGGCAAGCTCTCAGTCGACAGCGATGGGGACGATTTTTTTATGCTTTCTAGTTTTAGGTTTTACTTGTATAGTTTTAACTTTTACTGTAAATACTTACTTGTTCTTCGGTAAATATTTATGTAAATAAATTATTTTTCAAGTTTACTTACCTACCTCTTTCTCTGACTACAAAATATGCCCTAGATTTACAGCGATAATACCACAACCAAATGAAAATATTCCTAAGCACCATCCACAGCAGAAACCACAGCAAAATTTATTACCCCAATTCAGTTTAATTAACTTTCCTTAACAGCCAATTTAACTTCGTCTCCAGTTGTATACAGTTGAAGTCTGTATGACTCATAACTAATTTACATTGGCCAGACGTAGCCCATTTGACAACGTTAAGAAGGACCATTTGTCATCAAATACGGTGCTAGCGGAATATTAAAGACTGTTAATTATTTTACTTTTGCATATTAAAATGTGAATTGTTTATTAAAGGTTTGGGGGTGGACCCTTTTTTATTTTTTGTAGGATTACTTTAGGAATGAACTCAGACCTCAGCTCAGTGAAGTTTGTGTTAAATAATCAAGTTAAATACATTTTCTTTGTCACATGTACAAGAGATAAACTTGTTCAAAGACTAAATATGCAAATTAAATTATGTTTATGATGCTATTTGCGAAATATTATCGTCTCAGCACATCAGAAAAATCATCGTCATTACTAAAAGAAGACCATTTAGTTTTTTTCAATATTTTAGCGGAATAGTCTTTATCCTCGAACATTTACTTATCTAGACACACGGCAGTGTGTCCGCCAAGTTCGAGCAAAAAAAAGCGACACACCGGCCGTGGGTTATATTACACGAACCATTTCGGGCCAAATTCGACCCCCCTATAACTCAAAATCTATTTTATTTACGCATATCAAATTTCTAGTATCTGTTGAAACCCCCTCACTTATCTAAAATACAAAATTTCATTAATATACCTATTGTAGGTCTTGAGATATTGACGTCAGAAAATCGCTATTTTTACTATACACTCACTGACTGACTGACTGATTCACTGATTCACTGACTCACTCATCAAAAACCTAGACCACTTCCAATGGTCGTATTGACTTGAAATTTGGCATGGAGGTAGGTCTTTATGTCAAGGTAAAGGGAAAAATCAGAAAATGGCCAAGTGTGAGTCGGTTTCAAAATAATGAAGGTGTAAAATACTCAGTGTAAATTTATACCCCTAAGGAACTAAAACGAACTAAATTTATCTATATTTATATAATATATCTTCGAATGGTCGTACCGATCTAAAATTCGTTACAAAGGTTTGTATTTAGTCAAAGTAAAGAAAAAATCTGAAAACGGCCAAGTGTGAGTCACTTTCGAAAATAACGAATGTGTAACTTTGATCCAAGAACATAATATATGATAACATGTCGTGTCAGTCAGTTGGTAAATCTAGTCCATTTAGTTGATCTAGTTCATTTCTTTGTAAGAAGCATAGTGCATATTCAAAAATCTGAAAGATAGTATACATGAGACATTTCCTTAACTAACTTAATAATAAGAAAAAAATAAAATAAACAACCTTACAAAAATAAATGAAATCCCACCCAAAACAAAAATGTGAAAGACTGCCAAGTTCGATAATATGGGAATGCTTCGCCTATAAAAGAAGTGACATCTGAATAAGTACCAAGTTCCATACACATACCTCAGTTAAAAATAGTTACTTTTTAATGATGTTACTTGGCAAGTTTTAATATAAAATTAAATACTTGATTCATTGCGTTTAGTAGGTTTATAACAAGGTGTGTGAAAACTTGCCAAGTAACATCACTAAAAAGTAACTATTGTTAACTGAGGTATGTGTATGGAACTTGGTACTTATTCAGATCTCACTTCTTTTATAGGCGAAGCATTCCCATATTATCGAACTTGGCAGTCTTTCACATTTTTGTTTTGGGTGGGTCATCATCTCCCGATCTTTTTTCTAACTATATTGGGGTCGGCTACCAGTCTAACCGGATGCAGCAGAGTACCATTGTTTTATAAGACCGACTACCTATCTGACCTCCTCAACCCACTTACCAGGTCAACCCAATACACCTAGGTAAGACCGGTGTCCGACCTACTGGCTTCTAACTACCCGTAACGACTGCCAAGCATCTTCAATGACAGCCGGGACCTACAGTTTAACATGTCCTCCGAAATACAGTCATTGGTGTCTAAGATATACATACAAACTTAGAAAAGTTGCATTGGTACTTGAGAGGTTAGTCCTTTACCCACTACGCCACCACGACTTTTCCTACAGCCGGGTCCTACAGTTTAACGTGTCCTCCGAAACACGGTCATTGGTGTCTAAGATATACTTAGAATGTACATACAAACTTAGAAAAGTTGCATTGGTACTTGCCTGACCTAGAATCTAACCCACGCACTCATACTTAAGAGGTTGGTCCTTCACCCACTAGGCCACCACGACTTTTCCTACAGTCGGGTCCTACAGTTTAACGTGTCCTTCGAAACAGAGACACATTTACATATATTCTAGTAGTATTGTAACAGTATGTCGTTGAAACGGTGATTGGTACATGTGGAGCAATCTACCTGGCTATTCCGCCAGCCAGTCCTCACTAAATTGTAAGTAAGATTGAAAGCCTCGAGTGGTTAATGGTCGGCGCCTACACGTTGTTACATACATGTGTTAGAGTATAAATGTTATAGAGCGCTTAGTTGCGGTTGGATTGGTAGCTAAAAATTGTCATGAAGAGCGTAGGTAAGCTTAACTAGAACTTAACTAAAGGAGATTCGTTTTGGTATTAAAATCTAAGTAAGTAATGTTTATCCAGCAATTTGTCAACTTAGCGATCAATTACAAATAATGCAAGTGTGTTTCCTTTAAAGTCAATTAAAAAATATATACTTCCTCATTCAATTCCATTTGTTTATCTATTTTCCTATACCTTTACTACTAATCCGCTCGACTCACTTAGTTGCTATGTATACTATTCAGAGATCAAATAAAACATAATTGCATAATTCATAACTAATTGTTTATTTTACAGCAAATCTGCGGGTAGGTTTACCATCTTCTAGATCCGATTTCAAAATATTTCCTCAAGATCTATCTAATGCTTTGTTACATTCATACTCCAGAACCCCTGCACCCTCTTCGATACAGTCGACAACGTATTGTGTGGTTACTCCGAGTATCTATTGTTAGGCCCACGACAGGTGTCTGCCTACTGGAATCAATAATCAGATGTAACTCAATATTCTATTCAAATTGAATGCTGTACGTTGTAATATATATACTTAGGTGTAAGTAGGTAGTAATGAGAGGGAATGGGTTGAATGATTTTGGAAGAGGAAGGCCAAAAAGATGATTTTAGAAAAGTTACCATGGTCGTGAAAACCCAAAGGACAATTGAAGTGGCAGTGTTTGAATTGGTAACTTGACACTACTATTGGGAGCTGTCTATTGTAAATTCCTGACGTTCAAAAAGTGCTGTCTTGCAGCCAAGTTTGAATAAACGAATTTTGATTTTGACACAGGAGAACAGACTGACCCATAAGCATAAAGTGGTTCATTTACAAAACAAAAGTACGACGTAAACGAATCCTAAAAACAAATGCCAAACACGACAAAAATAAAAATAAATTCAAAATTTAAAATAAGAACTTGGACCAAAATGTCACTGGCCGCAGAAAAAGGCAAAGGCCCAGTAGCCATTTTGCACGTCAGTGTCATGGCGTCACCGTGATGTGTGACGTCACAACCAGCAGCCTTTGTCATGCAAATGGCGTCAATCGGGCGCTCACTCCTTCACAGTAAATTGGCAGTGTCGGGCGACCGCGCGTAGGCAATTGTTTGTCAATTGATATAAGTGTAACAAACATCAAAAACAAATGCCAAACACCACAAAGATGTAAATAAACACAAAGTTTTAAAATAAGAATCCCACAAAAAGCCTGGCCGAAAATGTCACTGGCCGCAGAAAAAGGCAAAGGCCCAGTGGCCATTTTGCACGTCAGTATCATGGCGTCACCGTGATGTGTGACGTCACAACCAGCCAGTCTTTGTCATGCAAATGGGCGTCAATCGGGCGCTCACTACAGTAAATTGGCAGTGTCGGGCGACCGCGCGTAGGCAATTGTTTGTCAATCGGAATGAAACTGATTGAGTTAGCTCGCCGTGTTGGTCATTGCTGTGGGAGTAGAGGGTTAATAAGTTAGTTGGTTAAGTCTCATGTTAATTTAAATGAGATAATTATGAAAAAAAAACTAAGACACCCTTTAAAAATAAAATCAGACGGCCAGTATTATATAGTAAAACACGATTTGACGACAGATTTAAAACCAATTGCATTGTAAATCAATGCAGCATATCGGGTGTGTCGTTCATAATCACATTAAATTCTATCACATGTACTTCATGATATTCTATAGCGAATTGTAAAAAAAAACAACATAATCCATTCAGTGGTTTAGCCACAGGACTCATTTTTCGTTTTCATAATTTACAACATCATGTGTAAAGCAGAGATAAAGTTAGGAGTATCGAATGTTTTGATCAGTTGACAGCTGTCAGTTTTCAAGGGAGAATTTCAGCTGTTTGTAATGACTGACTTCTATATGGTGTTCTAATTTTCGCACATTTTTATTCTATTTACTTTGTTTGAAAAATGCATTTTTTTATTTTTACGTATTTTTCTTTTTTCTTTGTGTTAATCGACATATATCAACCAGTACATTAACGCATTTCATTTAATGTGATTATGAACGACACACCCGATATACTAAGCCGACCCGATATACATAGGTACATTCCTATTCAATACTTTAGTACTTATTTATTTTTCTATTTATTTCCTTTATTAATTTATGTATTGTTCATTACGTATGGACCAGTTTTCATCAAGTAATATTCAACCAAATCAGTTGAACTGTTTAAGGGCTACGGTACCACTTTACCTTTTTGACGGTTTATATAAGGTGCTTTAATATTACCTGCCAGGACTTGAATGGGAGGTAGTATTGCGTTTATAGATTACAATAGTGAAGAAATTTCGTTCCCCGGAACAGTCAATTTAATTTGCGATATTAAACAAGTTAAATTAACATTAGCTCTACTCTGCATAACGTGGTTCACAAATTACGCGCGTAGTGTCGTTCGTCAATGAAAACAACTGCTATCTCTTTCTATCTGTTCTGCACGAGTGGCAACGCGCAACACTACTGGATGGTTTTAAACTAATAAATTAAGTCAAAATACGTTTTTTTTGGTATGAAAAAAAATATGACAAATAATCAATTATTTATCTTTACTATTGTAATCTATAAACGCAATACAACCCCCCATTCAAGTCCTGGCAGGTAATATTAAAGCACCTTATATATTCGTCACTTGCCTTGAGTTATCCTCATTTTCTTGTATAATTTATTCTTCAAATAAATACAGTTGTTGACAATCAAGATATTTTTCATCTTTAAAATCTAGGTCAGTTTTAAGTCCGGCACGTGTACGAGATATTGTTCCCTTTTCTCTATTAATAGTGTACAATGCAGGTCTAGACTGAAACACTCACACAATGGTTACATTTCCACGTTCAATACAATCGAGGCACGTTGATACTATAGTCGGGGTTTGGTGAAATAACTATCAAAATAATATTTATATAGTAACAGATTAAGCATCTGAATTTTGTATTATATAGCTGAATGTTACTTTTGCTAGAAAGTGCTAACCTCAGGAATTACTGGGTCTGATTTACCAAACTACTTTTTTAATAGCTTTGGGCTACTTTTTATTCAAGTGCATAAAGAAGCTTCCATGAGCCGCTGACGATACCGAGGGCAGAAGATTCATTAAACAACTGGAAATCATTAAACTTTAATTTAAAAACATTTTATTATTTTAGTGCATACTAATATTACAAATACGGAAGAAACCCTGGACGTAGGCTACTTTTTATCTAGCTGCGGGATAATACCCTCGGGACGCGAGTGAAACCGCGAAATCACACCAACACACACTTCCCTTTCAGCTTCAGCTCAATAAACTCACTCGAAAACAGCAACAAAATAAACACTGTAAGTACGTTAATCTTAGCCTCCCTTAATTAATTTCCACAATGAAAATTATTAGCTTGTTAACGAGGGCGAATCATTAAGGGTTGTCAAACGGGCCGACATTGCTGAACACCGTACTTTTCGCTACGGTAATGACGACTGCAGAACAATTGGGAAATCAGCATAATTGTGATGGACTTACAATCTTGTTTATTAGCGTTATTTAATTTGGACTTTTTACATTATTATTTATATCAAAATAAAAAGGTTTATTTAATCATTCAACATTCTGAGTATATTTGTATAATTTTCATCATTATCATGTCAGAGGTTGGTCTTTTACCTAATAGGTCACCACGACTTCAATAGTATAGTTTCTTGATTACGGTTTCGTACTAAAATGGCTTAACCAATAAAGATAAAATTCAGCATAAAGATAGGTGATACCCTTTAGACGGATATAGGCTGCCTACTTTTTATCCGAATGCAGGATGAAGTCGATTTTTATTATAACGACCCAAAATTCCTTTTGATAATATCAATCGATCCCTTTAAGAAAAACAGGAACAAACCTTTAGTATCACACTAAACAATACAAAATACCTTTGCTTACATTTAAACCCATTGCAGTACATTAAAATTATAACTTAAGCACATTTCCTTCAATTATGCGGCACTCAATGAGAATTACAGTGTGTTTACCACGTCCCGACGTCATTTACATAACGATTGCCGACAAAGCCTGGTGCTGAAAATACCTGTAATAACCGATAATTGCTTGAGTTTTGGGTGGCTTACCGGTATTTTATCTTTGTCGTACTGGTATCAATTAATTTTGTTAGTGATTTAGGGTTATATAAAATTGAAAGAATAAACAAATCGAACCCGACCGGTCGTTCCTCAGATTAGCTTCAAACAAACAACTCAAATTCACTTGGTTTTGTCGAATATGACTGCATGGCATGGAGATATTATGTAATGCTTGTAAAAATGGGCATTTTACGCCTGTACGATTTGCTGGCGGCTTGCAAATCTTAAATTACAAATTAACAGAAAAGGACTCTTCAGCTTTATAAAATTTGTAGGTATAGATTGTTCGAAATGTGTGAATCATACTCAATAGGCTTCTATTTAACTATAAATTTAACACTGACAACTAAAAGACTATTTCAATTACAATAATTTATCTACCTAACATAGAACCGTCCCAAACTTAGAACACAACCAAATGTTTTCCAAACCAGCCATTTTTACCTACACAAAAAATAACATTGTTTCGTGAAAGCTTCAAAGTCGTATAATTTGACCTGTAACATTAAAACCCGAGCAAGCTAATCATATTATTGTGTGCCTAAAATTACCCCTAATGTTCCGAAGCCAAGGTTGAAAACAAAATGTTGCTGATTTGACAGTCAACTAGGTAATTGCGAAGATTATTTAAAACACATTAGCTTTTTAATTGGTGATTAACGCTTGGTGTAATGTGTTGTTATTTTATTCATGTGTTGGTAAAGGTGTATTTATGTCAAACGAGGGAATGCTCATTTCATCCCGGTAATAGCAAGTAATTTTTATGTAATTGCAGAGAAAAATACTTTTATAAAAAGTGGAAAGAAAAGTTATTTTGGTAAATGCTCTAGACTCTAGAAGCAACCTTTTGACATGACTTCTAAAGCGATTTATTTAACAGTATTGCTTTTCAGTGTTGTTAGAAATCGTTTTTTTTTTTTACAAAAAAAAAAAATTTTTAGCTTTCCAGAGTCATGTCCAAAATGGTCAACATTTATATACTTCATACCTGCAATGGTTATCATTACCTATAGTTATCGGCACGAACCTTGAGCTCTGACCTTCACCTGCGCAGAAGTCATTTATTGGGTCCCTTTTGTGGTATGAAGTGAGGCGCGGGGGCGGGCTAAAGCGGTGATTGGCCCGCAGTGCATCGCGTCATAGCCGTCACTCGGGATTGGTTCTTTGCTAATAAATCACTTCTGCGCAGATGTAGGTCAGAGTTCAAGATTCGTGCCGATAACTATACATGAGGGGATTGTCAACATACACATACACATAGAGACATAAATGTACGGAAGAAGACATGTGCTGACTCTAAATAAAGGGACAAGTGCAGGAAGATGATGATTATGATGTTAAAAAAAAGCAAAAAGTGAATGTTATAAAAATAATATAGTTAGTGGGTACATCTATATATAGTATGATCATTGGACAAGCAAGTTAATTCACCTGTGACTGAATAACATAATACAGCTATTAGTGATTAGCCGGGATTACAGGCCAAGCTAATTATCTCTAAGACTGATTTTGATGCTATCTAATTTATGTGTCAGAAACAACGATTAAAACATATGTTTAGCATTTGGACTGCACAATTATGATTAACTCGCTGTTCTTATCGAGTCTCGAGGGTACTACTTCTCGCACTTGGATAAAAAGTAGCCTCAGTCCTATCTCTGGCTCCAGATTACCCGTGCACAAATTTCATACGTATCGGTGCAGCGCTTGGCGTAAAAGCGCGGCAGACAAAGTTAACGGTCCTTGACATTACAAAAATAATCCCCTTTAAAGTTTTAAAGCCTTTAAAGTTTATGTTCGCAATATATTCTTACCCCCTACTTTAAAATTCCCTTCTTCCCACATTTCTCTAACAAAACCTTTCACACATGTTCTCCAATACAACAAACAAACAACACAAACCGTATGAAATAGAATTTATCGTTCGTCCGGCGTTTCTGCCGTCCAAACGTCCGTCGCCGTGAAAAATGTTCAAACGCGAATCGTAATGAAAACGGAACGGGACAATTAAATTCCAATCATGCGGACGAACGATATGCGACTCTGTGACATAATCGTTGTTTTGTGACGAATTTGTCGCGATTCGTGACGAAATTGTTGTACTTCGAACTTGTATCGAATTTGTAAGTAATTGTTGAGAAACGGAAAGAATGAATAAAACTCATTATTGTCTTTAAAGTTCTATTTTTATTTGAGAACGTCTATGTAACATTTTTTAGGTATGCCATTGATATAAAAAGCGAACCAAAAATTGTACCATCTATTTATCCAGTGTTGTTTACATATTTAAAAATAAGTAAGAAAGATGTAACCAAACTCACAAATACATTTATAATATTAAAAATGTTTACCAACGCAAATCGTAATGAAAGCGGGACGGACCAATTAAATTCCAATCATGAAACTGAAACGACATGCGATTCAGTTCGTGTATTAAATCTGAATATTAAAGCCTGTAGGTATTTTGCAAGTTATCAAATATTTATGCACTCATTAAGGTTATGCTTGAGTGCTGAATTGAATCTCTTAATAGTATTTTTAGTGTCAACATTATTTTAATTCATGTTCGATCAATGTGTGAATCATTATGTCACAACTTCTTCTATTAACTGTAATTTCAAACAACGTTTAATTTGACTAAAGTATACTATCGGTAACATATCGTCGGTATTTTCAACTTGAATTTATTTGAAAAACAGTTACTACAGTTCTAGTTTTTAGGTACTACTTAATAACTTACCACATCGAAACTACCAAAATCCAACTTTAAAAAAAACTCGAAACAAACCAACCTCAAGTTAATACTTTTTCACATAAACTTAGACTTACATCGTCATAAATAAAGCTATCGGAATCGATATGAACCGTGCTCAGCGCAAGTTAAATGAGTTGAAACTCACTAGCGAGTTGTGGTCGCCCGCAGCGTGCCTACCAATTGATTCTGAGCTTGCCAATTTTCACTTTTCATTTAGATTTACAGTCAGAATTTCAAGTTTGTTGGCGTTCATGGATTAGGTAAAGCAATAGGTTTTTGGTTGAAGTTAGGCACGCTTCCAGTGGGCAGCGAAGATGAAGATTTTTTTGGAACCATCTTATTTTTATTTATGTATATTAGAAGTTAACCTATGAGGTAAATAGGCAGACCATTATAAGTAAGAACTCTAGATAAGCTGTTTTTCTGCGTTTAAAGGGAATCTCGTGACGCCACCCGGATAAAATATGTAGCCTTCATCCTATTCGACCGAAATTAGTTTTCATTTTAGAAGTAAAAACTTTATTTTTCATTTACCCGTACCTACTGCATTTAAATAAATTTCCTAATAGCATGTAGCAATATAATTTACGTGTCAAACAAAAACACAAAGCTATAAATATTTCTACCAGTATTTACAGCTCCAATACTTATCGTACCTTGAGCATTCACATTCGTATTATAAGCCAATAAATGGTCACGAATAACAATATGGACACGTAACGATATAATAGCATGGGAAATTGGCCCATTTCCCTATTCCGGACCGCAATATTTATTTCCTTAAACACCTTTTGACATGAAAGGAAATTGAATCATGTGGATTTATGACAGGAGCGTTTGTTTCGGTTTGAGGGCCTTGATAAGTGGACCTTTTCTTGACCACAACTGGACAAAGGTCTCTGTCATGCTCGTCGACAGTTCTCGGTCCTTTTTTACCTGCCTACTTTTGAAGAATATTGGCGTATGTAAAAGTTACCATAAAAACGTTTAAAATGGTGTACCAGAAAAGTGAAGAATATGCAAATTCTATAAGGTTTGAAGTGATCGCATACATTCTGAGGATTTGATGTTTTCTATCCATATTTTCACTCGATCCTTCTACTGTTTCATTGGTTTTCCCCATAGTCGTAGGACATCTCAATAAATATAGCAGAAAATTTCCATAGGAAAATGAGTAAATTAAGTAGGTATTTATTATTGAGATTTCTTATTTATCTATTTATTTTTAAAATGACAAAAAATCTTTTACCATTTTTATGTGGTCGTCAAATCGAGTGCAGTGTAATAAATTCATTATCAGCCGGATTTAATACTAAAATCTTTAATTTCATACAGAAATAGCACCTTCCATTAATAATTCTTATGTCGTAGACATACAAACAAACGCTCAAAACATCCATAATCGTATAAAAATCGCAATCGTCGGCCGCCGCAAGCCACCGTAGCGTAAGGCCTGATCCGCATTTGCGCAATTACCTTCAGGGTAGCGAGGTGTACGTACGCGAACCAAAATAACGCGAACCTGCCCTACATACTGGCTGGCGTTTGTTGTGCCTCCAAGTTATAAGCGGCAGGCTATAAAAAGAAAACTCCTTAAAACCTCCCTAAAAAGTTAAGTCCTAATGAAATAATTTGACGCATAAATGACTTTACCACGTTGTTTAAGAAGCCAGACAAAATAAATAAAAATCACAAATATTCACTGCTGAGTGAAAATGAGATATGTAATGGATAGTCAGAAAGTCTGCCACCCAGTCTTACAAAGGAGTATCGGTTTGAGGAAGTTAAGTGAGCAGTCGCTCCATGTAAAGCACTGGTATTCAGCAGCATCCAGTTACACTGGAAGCCAACCCCAACATCGTTTGAGATAAGGCTAGACAAATGATATTAAACAAAAGCATCCCTAAAGTTTGACCAACGTTCAAACGAGCAACAAGTTTAAATTACAACCTAGCCAAAAATATGTTTCAGTTTCCCCGTTTAGAGCTGATTACTTATACCACACACCAAAAAAGGCAGTGTGCGCCGGTAGCGTAGGTGACCCATCTACATCGATTAAGCTATACGTAACCCGTGACATTGTTTAGCGCTCGCTTTAAAAGCAGTTCCGTAGTACGCGCTAAACGCTTACACTATTCAATTACTAGCCTAGCAGGGGATAAAGTAGGCTTTATAGTTTATAGGGAATAGAGGAGCTGGTGTAATTTTCATATGAGCGGATAAATGTCTTCCGATAGTAACAGGTCTTTTATAGGTAATAGTCTATCGATAAAACGGGTTGCACTTTAAGTATGCCTTCTATACATACTTGTAAGTCATTTTGTATGAGAGAAGAATAGTGACTCCTTGGAAAAAAAGTGATAGGCACTGCGAGTTCAGCTTATATATAGATATAGAAGCTATAGCTTCCATTTCATATACATAAAAAAGTAACGTGTTTTGTGTGTTTGATTAACAGTCAATCAATCAAAGGTCATTTATTCAAAGTAGGCTGAAAATCTGCACTTTTTGAACGTCTTTACTACAGACATTAGGTACAACAGTCATTATATCACATTAACACCATGTGTTCAAGAAGATACTTAAGAACAATTGTCGCCCGGCCCAAAAATCTTATTAGAATGCCCCTAACCTTCCATGAACAATTTAACACCTGACCTTATTACTTTCATCTTAAGACTTAAGTACAGCGTTTTATTTCTCTCACTTCTTGTACATTTTGTAAAAAACTCAGCAGTCGTTGGGTACTTTATTTCCCGTTCTACAAACGGTCGACGTTTTTCATTGGAAGCGGAAACTGTTACCTGGAGCCTCGGCCGGTTTATAAAGATTTCTGTTTTACGCCTCAAGTCCCTGTTTATCCCTTTATTAAGTTGTCCAGAGTCTGCAGTGGTTTATTATGGATCGTTTGTTAGAAAAGTGCTGTGCTTATCTACTAATATCTATGCTGTAATCATCATATTTTGTTGAATGCACTAATCTCAGGAACTACTGGTCTGAATAAAATGAAATAAATTTATTAAAAACATAGTTCAGCATGTACAAATACAAATAGCTCAGTTGTAATAGCAGTAAATAAGTCTTAAAAATAAAAATCATAGGAGTTGAAAATTTGTCAAAAAAATTCAATGTTAGATAGCTCATTGATCGAAGGCTACAACTAGCTAGGCTAGGTTGGCTAGTTTTTTCCGGGTGTGTGAACTAGTTCCCACGGTATGTAATTTGGCAGAAGCTAGTTAGAGATATAAGATAAACGGCAGGTCAGATCTCTAGTTACAAATTTTTACTATCTGGTTATTAAAAAAACATTTCTTGATTCATATGTCATCGCTCACTGCTACATACACATGCACAGTTTTTATTAATACGCGAATTTAATTTATGCGACGAATTCAAAAAATAACCAAAGCCAAAATAAATATCTTAATCCATATTAATGTTTCAATCCACTCGAGTTCTCGAAACACATGACTCGATTCCACCAACTCGAACAATCGTAATCCAGATCTATCTATTTCGATTTACGAGAAATTGAATGAGGCTTTTTAATCTTATCATTTCGGCAGGGGTTTAAAAGATTATAGATACCATTTTTCTGAATTTACTCTTTATCGACCTATAATTTGATCCCTTGGTGATTGATTATGTCTTCCCATTTACTCTCGCAACTACTTATGTGTCTAGAATCGCAAATATCTCACTTTTCTCACTCAAGTTCCTGAATATTAGTGTAAGTACAGTGAGATTCTACGGGTAAAACTGCACGCTCAAAATAAAAGATAAATCAAGAATAAATTGAAAAAAATGTATGAAGTATTTATTTCGTTTATTTTGACTATTGTAAAGGCACTATATTAACCAATTTCAAGAGGACAAATCATCAAATCATTTAAGACCAAAAAAAGACCATACAATAAACAGCCCAGCTTTATATCATCCACCAATAAACCAAATACCTCCGAAAAAAAAATCCAAAAAACGAAAACAGACAAGCGGAAAAAATACGTATCATATTTTTCATTAAAAACCGTAGCTAAAGCGGCCTATTCACGAGCCTGGACGACAATAATCGCGACAATAGTGTCGTATTGTGCTTGGTACCGAGTTTCTGACAATGCTGACTTGCGTTGTGGCGGCCATGTTTTTTTTTGCAATGCTGAGTGATGCGATTGTTCAAGCGTTTTTAGTGAGAGTGTGCTTAAAATAGGAATGGTATAGCGTTGTTGGTATTTTTTTTTTCGTGGTTTGAATGGAGAGCTTTTTTTGAAATGTGATCTATTTCTATAGAAATGGTCTCCATCGAAAGAGAAACTTACCTAATGTTATATTTCCTAGTTTAGGTGTAGGTACAATTCTTTTATATTCTATCCTGCCCTGTTGTAAAAAGTAGTAGTGTTATCATCAACATGTTTCTGCTATGTGAAAATTGTATTTTTTTATATCTGTTATATTAGTATCATATTTATTTAAGTTAAATAATTGCCATGACTGCACTTTTGCTCCTATTTTTTGCTAAATCTTACTAGATCCACTTAAAAAGATCGTAAATAATCTTATCGTTTTCCAATACATTTAATTCCATAATACAATCATTCGCTTTCTACCATAAAACTTAGAACTACATATAAACGCTTCAAGACCTATAAACCAATCAATCTTTATTTCCTGCTCTATTTGCCCACAAGTGGTATTCGTTTATTATTTTTGCCCAACTAATCGGAATCTAGCCCGACCTATATTCCACTCTTCATCTGTAGATCTAAAATTAATTAACGCGTTTAAGACGTAGAGTAAAAACATGCATTGTTTTTTCAGTTAGTCAAGATTGCTTCTTTAAAATTTTCTTTGCTGTTCCCGCTTTTCAAGGCTAGTTTAAAAGGTTTTCAATATACTGTGTAATTTATATACTGTATAATTAATGACTGTTTTCACTATGAACTTTTTTTAAACACCATCTAATCATTTAAAATGGGCTAGACGTTTTAACAGTAAAATTGGATCAAATAAAGTAACTTGCATTATCATCATCATCAGATGTATTCTCTTCTCCACAAGACTCTTCTCATACAAAGATGGAATGAGGGTTAATCACCTGGCTTGCTCAAGGCGAAATTAAGATTTCATAATTTAGTCCAAGTTTCCTCAAAATGTTTTCCTAAACCACACTTAGTTGAGAGGCAGACATTATATGCCCTGTTGACGTAGTGGATGCAAATAATTTATTAAGAATATGTAGATTGTAGATATTTTAATGAAAAGTAAAATCCTCTGCGTTAGATGACTGTAAATAAAAGCGGTAAACAAATAACTAAACAAATTATACAAACACCATACATATAAAATATTGTAAATAAAATAGCGACACTCGATTGGCAATGTTGCGAAGGATATGAGATGAACATTCTGATCGAGCGGAAATCCAATAAAAGTATGAGGGAGCGACATCGACTTGTCAATTCAAATTTATGGGGAAATGCGTTTGATGGTTGTTTAACGTGTATGTTATGTTATTTGGATGCTTTATAACTTTTGTAGCAAAAAAATTTAATCATCGAAGATTTAACTGGGCAAAAAAATGAATAATACGCAACAGTTTTTTTTTCAATGTTGATTAGCTTTTTTTATGTATTACTATTCTACTTGTTTACCAAAGAAATAATTTCTTGCACTCGGATGAAAAATAATCTATGTCACTAATCCAAAGTGCTTCAGCATCCACCTAATTTCCCAACAATTTCAGGGTGAAGAAGTTACATGAGGAAGTTAATTTGTAATGTGAATTATTAATAACTGTCATAATAATGTTCTTTATAGTAGGTATAGAAATATTATTCTTGGCCATAAATTAAAATTGTAAAGGAGAAATTACAAAATAATATTGTCTAACTGATTTTTCTACTCTGTGTCAAAGCGGAACAGTGAACGACCAATTAAGAATTGATTTGGAATGCTGACGACTTAAACTTCACTTTATGTCGTTTGTTTTATCACGAATCAACCACCAAGATAATACCAAGTTCATAATAAACCTAGCTGCCGCACTCGGTTTCACCGGTGATGCTAGGAACCACTTCCCGTACCAAGGATGAAAAGGACCAGAAGAAACATTTCTAGCGGAATCTGGTCCTAAAAAAGCATTAAAAAATGGTAAGCAGTTTATCTATCTATATCTATACATATAATAAAATGATAGGAAAGACAAAACTGTATGTACATTGAATATTTTTTTAAAAGAATACTAGGGGGGTGATCCATAATCGATTCTGAACCCAAATATGTAGTTTTTAAAATTTTTGTCTGTATGTCTGTTTGTCTGTATGTTTGTCCCGGATAAACTCAAAAAGTACTGCATGGATTTAAATCAAATTTTGCATGACTATTACCTGGGGGCCGGTTCAACACATAGGCTATATATTATCACGCTATCACCTACGGGGGATGAGCAATGAACGATTAAATGCACGAGAATGCAGACGAAGTCGCGGGCAACAGCTAGTGTGTATATAATTTACTAGCCATTTTCCCGCGGTTTCACCCGCGTCCCGTGGGAGCTACTGCCCGCACCGGGCTTGATGCAATGATTTGACTTTGACTTTTGACGGTCCAGTAGTTTTTGAGTTTATCCATTACAACCAAACAAACAAAGTCTTCCTCTTTATACCTAATATTAGTATAGATTATTTATTTAGTTAATTTATGATAACTGTCCTATATACCTTCTGCAATAATAAATACCAGTAAAAAGTAAAATATAAATTGAATGTTCCCGAATATCGATATGCTCTCGATATATTGTACTATCACTGTACCTTATCCACTGCCCCGCGATATATCATGGCCGAACAATAAATCCGTCTTTACAAAACATTAATTTTTCTTATCGCAACACCGATACTGTTGGAGGCTTAGACCATGTGACCAACTGGTGCAGCCATTGCTGTACCTTAATCTCTGCGTCAGGTTTATGCTTAATGTTGTCGTGTGTCTCTCCTAATAGACAGACATGTGTTGCTGAGGAGTTTGTTGTACCAAGTCTTCGCAGTAAAAACCCATAGGAAGTGGTGAATGGTGTGCGTTTTTGGCTTTCCTCAATCTTTTGTTAAGTTAATTTTGGCTCTTAAAAATGCGGTTTTGCAGTTTTATCTATAGTTTGAATAAATGAGTTTCAGTCTATGCGTCGTCCCTTGTGATAAAATTGGTAGACTTTTTCGCCTAGAGATTTGTATGTCCGGTTGATTTAATGCTCCGAGTATGGAGGTAATTGAGGCTGCATGATATATCGGTACTTGGTCTTATTCGCGCCGACTTTTAAAGTCGAAAGCTTCGTAGCGTAAAGCAAGCTGCAACGGTATGTTCTTTGCGGTAGAAATATTTGGAGATATTATATTGGTTACGAATGGTTTAAGATATAAGATTGGCTCGAGCTCTTCATTAGTAATCGTATGTTTTTTATATGTAAAAAAGTTAAAAAGTGCCAAAAAATCGGTTAAAAAATTAAAGAAGTAAACCAAATACTTCAGTCTGATTTTTCCACCACTGTTCCTATGTCGTGTGTCTCTTTTCAATTGCCAGTTAAAGGTTAAAAAAATGCGTTTCTCAATATTTATAGCTACTCAATTACATAATCATATTGTTGGAGCTAAGCACTGTTCACATCCCTGATCATTAAACCTCCGGAACCCCATGCATTATCGCAACACACATTCTACATTTTAAAACCATAAACCTGTCCTAACAAAAATGGATTTAAAATGACACCTAATAGGATTCAGTACATGTACCTAAAAACGTCATGTGCCGAATTAAAACGTCCCAACATTCGGTCGTGATTAAGCACAGGTGTACAGTATGCAGTACATGTTCTCTTAATGGAAAAAGTCGATACATCAATTTATTGGCTGAAACCATGGAGAACCAAATGACTAGCGGAGATGTCATAACGCAATATCTCCTAAGAAAGTAGCGCGCCAAAATGCGGGTGTGCGGGGGACGAGGAACGTCACTAGCTCCGCCCTTACATGCCTTCTATGGAACCTGTCTATTATTTTCAAAATAAAATCACCGATCAATCAAGATCAATCTTTGAAAAATTGGTTTTATTTCGACAAGGAACAAGAATGCCTCGTTAGTTCTACTAACTGATCACGCTTACCGCACGTTGCATTGATCTAGAAGAGGGCGCCAGACCTACCTGCCTAATGGCATCTCCGCTATCTTTCCTTCCTCCGTGGCTGAAATTGAAGTTAATAAATGGCGTACTTGTATGGAAAGGCAAGACTTTTTAAATTAAACAAGGTAAGGTATTAATCTATGACACTGTAAAAACCTTTTGGTTTCCAGTTTCCTTTGCAACTTTTTTGAAGATTTTTCTACTGGCTAAGTGAAAAAGGGCACTTAAGATTGAGTTTTTTTATGTCCTGGACTCTCTAATTTTTAGTTTTGAATAGCATTTTATAAAGCTTACCCAGTCGTCAACTATCGATGCGATATTTAGTTATAAATGTTCAATGATAATAGAGCTTTCCATTAGATTGCATTGGTCTAGTGACCGCAAAAATACCATCAGAAATATAAATTACAATTTTTTGTGACCCTGAACCTTGGCCTTGAACTCAACATCCACAAACATAAAAAAAAGAAAAAAACATGAATTTCTAAGAAAAAGTTTGGCATACATAAATCTATTAACGAAGCATGCCAGTCACATAATTCAATCTTATGTGTATGAGAGAAATGTTACCTTGTGATACAAATGTGCTCATTTCGTAACGTGGTGCCTTTGAGACGGATTATCGAAACCTGGGGAGTGTTATTATCTACGTATATGTGTTGGATTATTATGTGAAGAGAATGTCTGCTGTCCTTTTTTGGGAATACGAAGGAGTGTGAGATTTGGTATTGTCCAAGATGATCATTATATGGGCACAGGCCTCCACTCACACAGAGAAAGATTAAGCGTTATTCACCACGCTTATTTAATGCAGATTGCTGATTTCTGACATTATAGTCCAGGTTTCCTCGCGATGTTTTCGTTCACATTTAATGTGTCATTAGTGTACAAGGTATGCTTTGAAAGCTGCATTAGTACTTGCCTGAAGTGGAATCGAACCCACACTCATATTTAAAAGGTTGGTTCTTTACGAGTTAACTTGCTTAAAACTCCACATTTACAGAAACACTTCCTCACGCCACCATGTTATATATACACACAGGTATCTAAAGTAACAGAATTTCATTAAGACTATGAAATTCTTTCAAGCACCGTCTTAATGAGATCGCAGCGATGTCACGCAGGGGTCAATGACACTTGGTGTCTTATTAATTTTTGTAATCACCTGACACCGGTGCGTTTTAGTAGCTAAGATGTAATTGTACGACTACTGTTATTGTTCTATTTTTGTCCAAATAACTCGCATGGAGATCCTTCTCCTTGTGAGAGGAGGCCTGAGCCCAGCAGTGGGACGATAAAAAGACTATAACAGTAACTCGCATGGAGGACGCGTGGTGATTAACGCTCAATCCTCTCTGTGAGAGAGTAGGCCTGTGCCCAGCAGAGGGACTATATAAGAGGCTTATGATGATGATGAGGATTCTATTTTTGATGGAATGCATATCAAAGAATGTCTTACGTTAGTTACTGCTAGATAAGTTTGCCAATCCAAAATGCACAAAATAAAAACTATAGCTACCGTCAGATAACCAAATAATTTTGTCACTCTGAGGTCATCCTTCAAGTTTCTACAAACACATGCAAAACATCTGTATAATTTTTTGTAGTTAGACCATAGAAGTTTTTATGGTATCTATGTCTGCGATATGAAAACCCGTTTTTCACAAAACTACTTATAGTGACAGACTAGCTGACATACCTACATACTATAAGCACTCCACTGTGAAAAATACCTATACATCATCCATTCAAATTAAAAATGGCTGAATAATTACAAAAAGAAAGGCCCTTATCATCAATGAAACACACTCGTGCTCTTCAATTAAAATAATTAAAACCGTTAATTGCATCATTCAAATAATTGACCATTTATCACCAGTGCGTGCAATTAATGCTTAATGCTGATTTGTAAATTATTGGAATTCTGAAAAAAAATGTATCATCAACGAAAAAATACTCCTGTGGCTAAACCACTGAATGGATTAGGTTATTGTTTTTACAATTCGCCATAGAATATCATAAAGTATATGCGATAGGATTTAATGTGATTGTGAACGACACACCCGATATAGATAGTATACAGGATGGGTTCATGTATTTATCTAAACTAAGACGGTTTTAAATACACTTAAGACAATCCTTCAAAGTCAATTCATACATATGAATTTAGTTTCATACTTTAAAAGATCTAAAGAAAGTATTGCAGACGTCTAAAACCTCATAAAATTACACAAGTATTTTCTCAAAACTTTGCTCGAAAATTCAACACAAAATCAAAATGCAAACATTAATTTAGCAGTACTGCCAACATAAATCAAGTTCCACATTTAAAATATTCTTTAAGCAAAACATTCGTTGCGTCAGAAAAAAACAATTTTCATAATTTCACCAAAGGCATTAGAGTAAAATTGAAAATGTGGTGTACAAGGAATTATGGACTTGATTAGCTACGGCGTAGTACGGCGTAGCGTCGTAGGCTGCTACGCCGGGTGCTACGATTAAAAGAAAATCCTTCTCTCTCTTGGTAATGGAACGAGGTTTTTTATTTAGTATTAAAAGGAGTATTTTATGATAGGTCATGTTTCTCCTGGAGAAGTAATTTGCTTTCTACTTGATAAGAAAGCTTGCTAAAGGCAACTCATAAAACGAAGTTTTTTTTCATAAGCTGCTGAAAATTAATAAAGTTAATGTTTTTATTTCAATAAACACAAATAAATCTCCTATATAATCAGCAATAGTTACGAAAGACATAGGCCAAAACTTTTACCATAACCCACATCGAAATTTTGAAAAAAAAATGTCTTTCTTTCCCAAAAAACAGCTTTGAATCCAATGTTCGTTCAAAATATTCTAAACCACATTGAGTTATTACAATATTACAGCTAGAACTATTACTAATACTCTCGGTAAGCTGTTAATCTGAGCTAAGCTGACTGTGCTTGAACTAGTTAAGCGTTAAACCATCTCGTTCTAGTTCAGTCATAATGTTTAGATGGTGTAATTAGGATGTTGAAATTCTGTTAAATGTATGGATACCGGTTATTGTGCAGTTAAGTTTAACCTTATATCACAAATGTATTGAAAAGTGAGAGAGGTGTAAGGTATAGATCAACGTTCCTGACTCACTTTTTTATTGTTTAAAAAAAGGGATAGTGTTACTCAAGTAAAAGGAATGTCTCAGTGTTTCTTAAAACGACAGCTGCCAATTACACTAATAACTACAAGTCTAGACTTCACCGTAGCAAAGTGGTGTGGAGAAGTTTTTAAACAATTCCACTCTGTTTTACACATGATTTTGTAAATTATGAAAACGAAAAATGACTCCTGTGGCTAAACCACTGAATGGATTACGTATTTTTTTTACAATTCGCCATAGAATATCATAAAGTATGTGTGATAGGAGTTAATGTGATTGGGTACGACACACCCGATATAAAGTACTATATTTTTTTTAACAATTGTGAATCTCTTATTTTCTCTAGGACGGTTAATGAAACTACAACAATATTATAAACCTCTTTACTTCTACACAGTATTCTCTCCAGCCGGCTGGTCAGGGTCTGGTTTCTGGCACGCCTGAGCCCCACATCTGTTGGGACAGCACTTCAGAGCTCGGGGGCAGTCGGAGTCGCTGGTACAAGTGTGGGTGCATACCCAGGGTCCACGGGGATATTCTGGGCAGAGGCCGGGTTTTACTGGAATAATTGGATAAGGATATGAGTAAGTAATATTTCTAGTAAATAAGAGTGAGATCCTTACTAAGTGTGTCTTATTGTACGGCTGTTGCGTTTCAAGATGAAATAAGAGAAGTTATTAAGATGGTATTTCGTATGGATATAGACATAATGCTAATAAAGAATTGAGTATTGAATCTTGTTAAGGTTCCGATGTTATAGAATCTTGAAGGAATTGGAATACAATTTCTTCAAGACTGAGGTCCATCCATCCAGTGGTCTAAACCCATATTTCCAAATCTACTATAGCACACTGGTGGTTTCTTCTCTTTAGAATATTCCTTAGAAAAAACTATATTTTGGGTTTTTTTTTTTTTCATTTCTCATATTAATTTATTTATAAAGTTATTTCTATATGTAAAAAGTCATCAATACAAACCTAAATCAACAAAATGCCTCTCAGTCATAGCATCGACGCACATGGCGCCCCCACAAGCCGTGGGACAGCACAGCTGCTTGTCATTCGCGCACGGCTGCTCGGGCCCGCATGCTGCATCGCACAGATCTACTGGGAGCGTTGGAGGACACGAACCAGCGGTGCTTGAGTAGCCCACCAGGGAAAATACTGGAAAAACAAAAGAAGAATGTTTTGAACAGTTGAAACAAAATAAACAGCATAAAAGATAATACAAAATGAAATAGTTTAATTTAGGAAAAACTATTCTTATGAGAAGAGGGCTCTTCGTGATTGGTAATCAGATATTGAAATGCTGACTAGACTGTCAGTCTTTGGATATGTGTATTTATGAATTTAAATTTTACAATATTAAAAATATACTATACTATCAGAACTATAATTTCCTATCCCTATCTAATCTTCAAAATACAAGTAGAAGAAAAATATCTTCTTCTAGGACCAAATTATGGAAGTTTAAAATATACTTAAACTGTGGAAAAAAGTACTAAAATTAGGTACGTAACTTATGCTAGTATTACTTCATTAACTTACTACTACTCCCAAAATCCAAGTTCATCACAAACATAAATCACAATGAATTCCCAATAAACAATTTATAAGATCTCCCGATTTGAATTTCATAAGTTTTGATTTTATCTCCGCTGTAATGTTCAGCTCTGCAAAGCCTGGCCTTCTAATAAATTATTAATGGCTTGCTTGTAAACCTGCTTGCTATTCACGATTGCTCAGTCAACAATCTTGGAGGTAAACAAAACATTGACTTAAATCTTTTGAGTTGCAGGGACATGACTTAGGAAATTGAGTTTTAGTAAGCTTTGCAATCATGTGTAAAGCAAGTATTTTAGTTGTATGCCTGAATTTAGAGTATGAACAGCCTTACTTATAAAAATCATCTTCTAAACATCATTTTTACTAATTACTACTTAAAGCCTTAATTAAGTAGTGATTAAATATTTGGGTTCATTATTTAAGAAATGTTTAAGCAACGTTTATAAGTAAGAATATTTTTTAAACAGCCCTTATTTATTACTGAGTATTTAATTCACGCTTTTTTTTTGCCAGAATATAGGTACATTATAATATTGGTCGATTCGTTATTTATTAAAACAATCAGCTATGATGGCACAAGATGCTATTCATTTGTCAATTAAAAGAGTTTAATGTATCTGGCACAGCAAAAGAGTTACTAACCTTTCCTCCTTCTAACTTTGTTCCAATTTTATTCTCCATATTCCAACTCAATTCCAAGATTTTATACGTTTTGTTTACATGAAACAAATCTATTAACCCGGAACACAAGCATTGTTTTTATGATTAAGATGTGATGAATCATGTTTGTTCCAATTATTTCTAGTAACACTTGCAGATTTGCTTACAAGGCAACATTTTTGCCACGTCAGGAATAAGCTATATTTTATTACGTATATATGTTTATAAGCAAATACAAACGAAAGGATTGCACTGCCTACTTTGATTAAGGCTATGTATGTAAATTGCCACCACATTATTTTACAAACTAAAACACAAATGAAGCTATATACGGAACTAAAACCACGTAAACTTAATTACCTTTGAAGTTACAACTAACTACATTTCTCTGCGAAGTATATAAAAATCTTTCGATTTATCTTACGTATAATCATCATCACTAACCACTGAATAAATTCAATAATATAAATGAATAAATCCAATAATAAATAAATAATCTCACCAATAAATAAGACACAGTAAGACATTGTACACACGCGATACACAGACGTTTGTGATTGTCACTTGTTGTGATTATCTACAGCCAGTGACACAAATAATATGTGTGGCATACGGGCCTGAAGGATGTAAAATATAACAGCTGGATGGCAAAGTATAAGAACGTAATTTTATTATTTTACGAAATAAATAAATCAACATCATATTAGCCAGTTGCCACCCACCGCTGAAAGTACGCCACCAGGAAACGCCAAGCATCCCGGAATATGTACATACAGGACATTGAAACAATACGTCATGCAACTAATTAGTTACCAATTTCTGCCAGCGGAATCGTCCGTGTCACGTAGGGACTACACCGTGCACGTGGAAAAGGGTAACCTTTAGCCTTCATAGATAAATGCGCGGATTACAAATAAAACCATTTCTCGAATTGACCGCCAGGGAGGGGCAGACTTTTACTAACTAAAACCCAGCTTTGTTATTTAGCCGAATGTATCAGTGATTGTAATCGCCAGTTGGTATATATTTAGCGAGCAATTCTCTAGTTTTGTTGCTCTTCTTACATGTCTGAGTATCACTCCTACTAATGTCAAAGTGATATCTCTGCGTATTCGAATTAAATATGTATTTTATAAGTAAGAACACATCGATTTCTCAGAAATAAAATAAACATTCGCTGTAAATAAGGAAAAACACATTTTATTTTTTGACATTGAATCTATTTTTATGTATTTGAAGCTTAGTAAAGTAAAACAATCGATAGTTCGAGTAACAAATCGATATATAAAACGTAAACTCATCATTCTTATATTCGTAATCTGATTTGTAAAGTTTTAGACTAAAACTTTGAAAACAGAGAATTACAAGGTAAGATGTCATTTCCGGGAATAAAATAAATAAACATAAATTCATTGAATCAACATTTCTCATCTTCGTCCAACTTTGATAGGACAACAAAAGTAAACACTTTAAGCTATCTGTCTAGTCTTCCAACCCCCGATTATCCTTCTTTTGTCTTTAATCAATTTGCCGCTTGTGATGTTAAGAAGAGCATTGCATCCATCACTTCTGATGCTGTTGGAAGTGACTGTGTCAGCCGTAAAATGATCCTCCCTATCCTGGACGAAATCCTTCCCGTCGTCTGTCACATCCTTAATTATTCCATATTTAGTGGTGTCTTTCCAGATGCTTGGAAAGAGGCCCAAATTACCCCCTTACCAAAGAAACCCAATCCCACATCCTTTTCCGAGTATCGCCCTATATCCATATTACCATTCCTATCCAAAGTCCTGGAACGTCTTATTCATAACCAGTTAAGTTCATTCCTATCCAAGAATAGACTTCTTAATCCTTTCCAATCCGGTTTTCGTCCTGGTCATAGTACTGTAACAGCCTTGGTCAATATTACGGATGACATCAGACTTGGCATGGAAAATGGGAAATTAACGGTACTGGCGCTGCTGGACTTCAGTAATGCCTTTAATACCGTTGATTTCGATATTTTGCTCGGTATACTTAGCTCTCTTAACATATCTCCAACGGCCGTTGATTGGTTTCATAGTTACCTGTACGGGCGCCGGCAACGTATTCGCATTGAAGATAAATACTCTTCGTGGTGCGAAACGAGTGCTGGTGTGCCGCAGGGTGGCGTTTTATCTCCATTACTCTTCTCTATTTTTATTAATTCCATCTCAAATAAACTGCTTTCTTCCTACCACTTGTACGCAGATGATCTTCAAATTTATTCGCAAGCCCAGTTGGGGGAACTATCCGAAGCTATCGAAAAAATTAATAAAGACCTTTCCCAAATAGCTGAGTGGAGCAGGTTCTACGGGCTTCAAATCAACCCGTTAAAAACTCAGCTGATTGTCATCGGCAGCTCTCGGATGGTTTCTAAAATTGATTGGTTTGAACTCCCTCAAGTCATGTATGACGGTGTCCAAATTCCCTTTAGCACTAAGGTTAAGAACTTGGGTGTATACTTTGATAGCCGAATGTCCTGGGAGCCGCAGATTCAGGAAACCAGTCGACGGTTATTTGCATCTGCAGGATCCTTAAGACGGCTGCGAAATTTCTTACCCATTGCCACAAAAATTGCGCTTGCACAGTCTCTTCTTCTTCCTATTCTTGACTATGCTGACGCCAGCTATCTTGATCTCAGAGAGGACCAGCTAAATAAACTTGAGCGCCTTCAGAATGTTTGTATAAGTTTCATATTTGGATTACGCAAATATGATCATGTGTCAGAATTTCGTGTTAAGCTCAAGTGGCTTCCAATAAGACTTCGTCGGAACGCTCACATACTCTCCTTGCTATATAGTATTCTTTTTCACCCTACTTCCCCTTCTTATCTTAAGAGTCGTTTTGAGTTTGTTTGTGATACGCATTCAAGATCACTCAGGTCATCAGAAAACCTAAAACTTAAGATGCCAGTGCATTCCACATCATTTTATGATAAATCGTTTGTTGTACAGGCTACTCGTCTGTGGAATGCACTGCCAGTGGCAATAAGGCGAGCGCAGTCGATTGCAGTATTTAAAAAAATGGTCAAGGATCACTACTTGGCTCATTGACTACTATCGCTGTATTGTTATTCTTTTATCTTTACTCTTCTATCTTTACTTTCCGTTTATTGACTATTATTTATTTTTATTTATTTTTTTTTTTTTTATTCTTTCTTTTTGTTTATATCTTTGGTATTTGTCAATTATATATAACCTATATGTATGTACACCCCAAACTGCCCGTTTTTCACTGTATTCTACAGATAAACTCCATCCAAAGGTTGTCTGGAAGAAATTGCTATTTAGCAATAAGACCGCCGATTGTACTGTGTTTTTGTATGTTGTGATGTCCTGTGTTGTGTCTTGGTGTACAATAAAGAATAATCTAATCTAATCTAATCTATATTTCTCAACATATTGTAAAAGAGCGAGATCTTTACCAATCTTTCAAAGCTGAAGAATTTGTTTGTTTGTTCTTATTCGTTTTCTTGAACGTACTAAAATCGGGAACTGATAAACTGAATGAAAAAATATTTCAGTATCTATCACTGAAATAACTATTTATCAAGAAAGGAAATAGGCTACTTTTTACTTGGGTGCACTAAGCAGTTCCCACGGGATCAAGCAAAGGTAAGCCGAAGACATAAATACAGACAGCTTTAAACTATTTACATCGTCACATATGAACATTCCAACTCCTATAGGTAATCTCCCAGTATCGGTCTTCAAAGGTAATATACTGCTTCTGAAGATAATGTTGTATTTGCATGCAGCGGACCATACCCCCTCCCCCCACTTCATACCCCCTCTACACATCCAAACATGCACAAACTTGAAGCAATGAGCATCCAAACTTTCATAACTCTATGCCCAAATTTCATATCTCTGTGTACTCTTGAAGACTTCCACCGCAATCAAATATGAACTTTAGCTCGTTGTGGTAAGGTTGAAATTAGAGTAGTAGAGGGCTCCCTGATTAAACTTAAGTCTAGTACACATAAAGATGTTCGTATCATAGTGATTTCAATTTCGTTCCTTTAAAATGTATTCTGTGCACGTTCTGAACTGTATAGATTCTAAAATTTGGGGAAATAACTTAGTTTGCTAACTGGATTTTGGAATAGAGTAGGTAAGAATTTTAGCGTGGTACGTAAATGTAGTTTCTTCCGTGATCGGGAGAAGTCGCTTGACCTAACAGGGTTATTTGGTATTGTAAATGATATGCTTAAACCAAAATCAAAATTTATTAAATAGTATCCCCCAATACATCGCCCCCGCCCATGCCTATAACTATAGCCTTTATTCTAACATGCAAGCTTCTTCAAACTGTAAAGTTTCTTCAAAATTCATCCTGTAGTTGCTACGTCAATCCATACCCACATCCATACCAACATCATCATCTCAACCATAGGACGTCCACTGCTGAACATAGGCCTCCCCCTTTGATCTCCACAGATACCTGTTGGAAGCGACCTGCATCCAGCGTCTTCCGGCGACCTTTATAAGGTCGTCTGTCCACCTCGTTGGTGGACGTCCTACGCTGCGCTTGCTAGTCCGTGGTCTCCACTCCAGCACTTTTCGTACTGGATACTAGATACCAACATACGCATTTATAATATTAGTAGGATTTCTTTGACTTACAATTAACTTAGCTATAACATGAAGATCTATTATTTCAGGATTCTTTCTGAACAATAAGGCTTGTCTCATGAAGCCTTAGAACCTGATCATGTTTGATGTTGATCCGTCACTCGCCCTCACAGCTGCTCATTAACTAAAATGTCCTTACAAAGACCCGACAGTGTTAATAACTAGAGTGTGTATGAAACAGCGAACAGTTCAGACTTTTACACGTATGATGAATCTGAGATTACTGGTTATTACACATTAGACAGTAAAGGATAAAAAATATACTTTTTTGCAGATGTGTGTCATTAATTTGTCTATCCTTATAGATGTCCTTATAGATTCTAGCTGAATTTCTAATCATCTCATATCGCTCTAAGTACCGCCAGAAAGATTTCGATAAATGTCGAATCGACATACGAAAAGCAATTATTTTTTCATTCAAGATATAATTACAAGTTTGACTGGCAGGTCACGTACCTAATAAATGCTTAAGAGTGGATCAAGATGACTTATTTTAAACAAAACACAGCGACATTCAATTTTTCTTCTGCAATACTACGAATCCAAAAAGTCTTAACTGTGCGCTTACTCTTACAGACCTTATTAAAGAGGTTATCTCACAAACCCGCGATACATGCTTCAATACCAGGAATCGCTCAGATGTTTGGAGCCAATGATTATGTTATCAGTCATCTGTATTATCAATAGAAGGTCATTGGTGAAGAGTTCGATGATTTGCGTAATATTTATATCTAAAATAGATTTTGTCAAGGTCTTTAAACTTGTTAGATCACCGATTCACAACACGAGATAGGTATGTATTTCTCATCAAAATGTTGTATTTGACAAATGATTAAATAGATCTCAGTAGCATACCGTTTTAAAAGTTTTACTATGCTACCACGAGATGGCGTTAGTAGACGTATAGAAGAATATAAAAACTTGAAATTATTCCGATATCAAATGTCAAGATTGACTGTTTTAAGCGATATAATTGTAGCTTTGATCGCAATATCTAAATTACATAAGATTATATTAAATAAGATCACTTTTGAACTTGCTTATTAGAAATTCCCCAAACGCCACCGTTGAAATTTCTGCACGAGCCTAATCTTGAAGTTCAAACCAAAGCAAGTAAACACCTCAGGTCTATAATGAGCTACTTGAAGAGCTCAATAAGCTTCGTCTATTGTTAGGCCTTTCAATATCCCTTAACCGTAAATAAAGAGCTTCACGTACAAACAGCCACGAGAGGGTTGAGGTGAAGTTAAGTTAGTATTGTGTTTAAGAGAGAATTAGATTAAGTTTAAAAAGTACATCAGCATTTTTTTACTATCTCACTTCAGGGCACTGGCCTCTTCTCATACAGACAAGGATCGAGCATTAGTCACCATGTTGTACAGTATATACTTGTACTATGTAAAACATACTTAGAAAGTACATAATATACCTCTGTTACCTTCGTCCTTGCCTAGCTTGGAATCGATCCCGCAACTATACGGTAAAAATGCAGCTCACAAAATATTCAAAATAGGTTACCTACGCATTATTATTTTGCAGCGAAGTACTCTAAAATGTAATCTTAAACCTGCCTAAATGATCAAATTCTCTTATCAAAAGAGAAATCGTGGTAAACCACTATTATAAAATAAAAGGGGTATTTAAAATCGTTTTCCATTCACCAACAGATCCTTCTACCTGAAGCTTTGATAAATGTCTTTGAAAACAACTTCGGCCTTTATTCATAGTGTTCAGTTTGACGGAAATAATTAAATTAATACTGCCCTAGTTTGAACTAAAAATAGGAAATATAAAACCATTCGTTTGTGTCCACGACTTTGGGTTGGTGTCCGCAATTTTTAATTGATTATCAGTTGTTTAATGAATAGGTTTCAGGCCGCTGTTATGTGCTTTTAAAATATTCTAGACTCTTGAATACAGGTCTTGTTAGGTTCACCTAAGACATATCGCTCGAGGCTGCGAGATTATTCAAAAGATTTAACGCGGCATTGGTATACAAAAAGATGAACGGATTTTGACGAAAAAAAAAACAGAAATAGGTATAAAAAAATGTTAAACTTTTTATGTAAACTAGTTGAAAATAACTTTTCTTAAAATTATACCAAAATAGTTGCATTCAACATACCGACTTCTCAACTGGATGTCGTATTGGAAATTTAAAGAGAACCCGACCAGTTAAACTTAGTTACAGTTCAGTTCGTCGATCAAGTACTCTCTTGAAAACTTCTAAGAATATAGTCGAACGCTTTTTTCAGTAGCTGGAGAATTTTACCGCGGATTCCCGGTTTATTCCCTAGATATTCTTTGAGAATCTTAAGAGCTTCTTTTGAGAATTTGACTTTGAATTCCATAGGTCAGGACTTTTTAGTACTAGTTTGAGATAGTGAATGCCAAATTTGCAACATGGTATTAGGCTACCCTGAGATCTATAAACATTTACTTTTGACAATGAAAATGAGTAATAGTAGTAATAAGTTTAGTTTTTTGTATAAACATCAATGTTTAGAATAAACAGCAATGTAGCGAGTTCCCACCAAAATTGTTCGCGCTTTCAGCAAATTAATAAATTGTGATACAATGTGCATCATAGTGGATCTTGCCATCATCTCGCCTTGGAAATCACTTATTTTTCTGGCAGAAACTTTGTATGGTATTAAGTTTCTCATACATTTTTTTATTTATTTAGTACACTATGGAGAACTTACAGCTAAACAAAAACTAAACAATAAAAGGAAGTCATAGTCGACAGAGAGCCAATTAAAAGTCCTCGCTTATAATAACAGCCTAGCAATAACGTGATCACACATCAGTGCAACGTTTTTAGAGATAATAATATATAAAAAAAACAATAGCATTTTTAAACACAAAGAGAAAAAAAGAATGAGTAGGTAGATCTAAATTTCAAAATAATAAACTAAATCTGGGATACTAAACTACTTGAAGAACTTAAGGCTCAACGACCTTCTGGCTGCATGCCGCCACACTTATTGAGAAAGGATCCAAATCATGCTGCTTGCAAATCATATTGAAGTGCCTGCTCGCACGCACAACATAACTGTTTTGCCTATAATTCGTGTATGAGTGGGGTACATATATGGGAGGATTAAAACGTAATACTCTACTCGGCACGTTGAATTTACTATTTTTTAATTGATTTTACTATACAATGTCGTCATATTTAGGATACTACAAAAAGAATTACCAAATAAAACACCAAAAAAACCTACACAATAAACCAATATATTAATTTACAGCACAAACAAATCACTTGTGGATAAATTTGTCATCCTTAACCTCGCTACTGGCTAGATAGTTGTCGAGCCACGCTTCGATCACGGGCAGGTTCTCCGCAGACCACTTGGCTTCCTCCCTGATGTTCCTCATGGACTTCTCGATGATGTGCTCAGCGGAACCGAACTGGCCTTGATGCGTGACGTACAGTTGGGAGACAAGTTCGAGACCTTCTTCGGTCGTGAACTGTGATGTGGCTGACGTGATTAAGTTGTCCCAGAGGTTGGTTCTGCTTGAGTACCTGTGGATGGAATGTTGAAGTTATTGGATCGTCTTGACGGAACGATATTCCAACTGTTCTAGAAGCTAAGGTTACATTTTTAAATTAACTCGTTGTACCCGAAATTGGAGAGAAAAAGTTATTTCCTAATAATGCTACAAGAACAACGTGTAACAGGCTTAGCTAATATTTTAGTCACAACCGTTGATTATATTATAGGAAAAGGTAATTAATTGCAAAAAAAAAGCAAAATTGACCAAAACGGTTACCATATTAAGAGTAGGTACTATTTTTGCACAATTTGGATCCCTAGTATCCTATACACATCCAAATTCACAAAGAAAGGCAACAATTTTACCGAAAGAGCTACCTAAAAGTCCCTAAATTCCAACTCAAAGAAGCCTTTAACCCACTCAAAAACTAAAACTCAATAGCCATCCGAACTAAGATAACAAGCTCAGGAACTTCCAAAGTTCGCGAACCTAGCTAAATTATCCAGACAAGACTAGATAGGGTTAGACACAAATGAGGAAAATTGGCGGCTGTGGTGCATAGCCATTAGGTAGCTCCACCTGCAGTGCTCAACCCTTTGAGTGATGCAAACGCGATTACCGCGGGAGATCACGGTGGATGGAACGAGGTGGTACAAACACAAAGAGTTAGAGATTCGAGGTTATTATTTTAATGTAGCTTGGTTGGTTGTTGTTTATTTTGAGAGGTTTCATGTTGTGTAACTTAATTGAGTGAGCATTGTGAGCGTGTTTTGTTTCTCTAAATATTACGTGGATATTCGGATCTGATATACGCCCGGTTTCTATTTAATAAACGAGGAACGATTCGTTTTACTTTTGACGTGTATTGTATGAGGCTCATGTCAAAAAACTACTATCCGACAATAGTCTTCAGTAATAGAATATTTAGGCTTCCTATCTGTTACGACATAGCAAGGCCTTTGATTTTTTGAAGTGACATGTCTTAAAAGATTTCAGTTTGTAAAGACGTTTTCCTTAAAAGAACTCTTCACGTTTCTACGTCATAATACGTAGACTCCGATAGCAACCGGTGCTCAGACCAAGTTCATAAAGAAGTCAATGAGACAAATAACTGACAACCTTTGCGGATCAGTGTCAATGACTTTGAAATCTTCCACACAATGAATGATACTATTCTTTTCTAAGGTCATTCATGTATTCCATTGCATCATAGAAAATGTAATTAGTTTAAGAACTCACTGCAAACTTTTAGTCGGACGAAATGTTATTTAAGATCATTAATTAGTATGGAAATGAATGGTAATGCGCACATTACAATTTAACAATCAGGTATCCGGCCCCTATATTAAAACCACCATTAGAACTCCCACCAACAATGACGAAAAAATCTCAAAGAAAACAAAAAAAAATACGTATATATCACAAAACTCACCTCTCCTTCAAGACATCCCAGTTATTACTCACGAAGTTGAACAGAGTGGTATACCCTGCTGCCGACCCCGACAGCATACTGAAGATCAAGAAGGCATCAGTTTCCGTGAAGTTCACATTCCCTTCCAACAGCGTCATGTTCAGAAGCCTGTTGATCTTGGCTTCGGATTCAGGGCATCCAGCCAAGGTCTTGAGGAGGTAGGTCCTCTCACTCTGCTTCCTCGAGGGGGGGAAGTTGATGACTCGTTGGAGGCCGAACTCCCATTCCTTCATGGTGCCCCATTTGAAGACTGGGCAGATGTACTGGTTTGATAGGCTGGTGAAGAAAAACAATTGTTAGGTAAGTTGGTAAGTTCCTTACGTTAAATTATTGTTTAAATTAAAATACTTGAATTTTAAAAGATTGTACTAGACATTTTAATAAAACCACTTTTATGGATTTTATCGCGGTTATCTTAATATGATTTAATCCCGACGTTTCGGGTCCTTTACATCAAAAATCACCAGATTGTGATAGAGTTTAAAGGGTTGTTTATAATATCTTAAGTTAGTATTTTTGCTGCAAATAAGAGGCATTTACATTATTCTTATATTTTTCTTAAATAATCCTGTAAATAGGCCTGTATATAATTTTGTTGCCAAATAAACTAACACTACATTTGAAGCGTTGAATGATGAGACCTTTTAAAAATACACACAACACCTTTACCACAACATCATTTTATCATCAATTTCCATTATCAATACACCCATAATACACTTCTCAAATTATGAACCAAAGACATACAAGATCAGCAAACAAATGACAATAGTGTAAAGGAGAAGCCATTTCGTGGCTCACTGGGCACAAAGATGAATGAGAGTCTTACACGAACATGTTAATATGTTCTGTCCACTATTGTAGATAATGTACATGTGTGTGTGTATGGAGGCTGTAATATAGTGACGGTGTGTGCTTACGACTTTTGTAATACAGTGGCTAACGTTATAAAGAGTTGACATTATTAAATGGTACCTATAGTTATCGGCACGGATAATGAGCTCTCGGCGGAAGAGTGGGGATCGCTTTGCGCACTATAAACCAATAAATCACTTCTGCGCAGGTGAAGGTCAGGGCTCAATATCCTTGCCGATGATTATATCTAATAGATAATTTTGTGGATTACTAAAGATATTATGATGATTTTATGATTCCCGCAGTTCCATCCACGTCGCTTGGAAAAACATCCCGCATCCGGAGAAAAATAGCCTACGACATTTACAAATAAAGTAGCTTTACCAATGAATGTAAAGTATTTTGCTTTTATTTCTGATTTCGATCTAAAAGCTACTGAAAATTAACTCAGGTAAAATACCTAAGTTGTATATGAATATTTACCCAAAATAGTTATTAATTAACAAATAATCGTTTGTTCATTTACCTAGATATTCTACAGCTAAGTATGCAAGTGCAAATCAATCTTGTAAAAATGTTTGTACCTACATAGTTAAATGTAATTTGACAACCAGTCGTAAATCTCTTTTGCCATTTTTCATTCCAGCATCATCTAGATTTCATATTTAAAATCCACGCACGTTTTCTGATAGAAGCTAATGGTTTTACAAAAATCAACTCTATGCTGAACATTATAAGAGCTATTTTAATAATTACGGTTTAAAATCATATGTATCAACTGTGGAGATGTAAGTCGTTAAATAATACAAAAATAGACTCTATGTTTGAAATTATAAGAGCGATTTTACTAATTACGGTTTAAAACCATATGTGTTAACGTTGGAGATGTAGGTAGTTAATTAATTATTGGTTTCTGTGGACTCCCTGAAGACCAATTACATAATTTACCATATCCCGCTTCTATTTAATTTAAATAACGTTATTTATTGCGTTCACTTTTATTTAATACCGTACTTTTCCTATAATTTATGTAATTATTTGATATCTTTATAGGATTCGTACAAATAAATATGGACATATTTTTTCAAGTTACTTCATAATTGCATGTTTATTAAGTTGAAGAGTTTGTTTGTTTGCTTGAAAGCTTTTCCTATCTGTTTGAAATATTATTTCTGTGTTAGATATCCCATTTATCGAAGTGTAATTAATGGCTACTTTTTTTATCCAGTTGCGCGAATTAATTTACACGGGACACGAACAAAACCACTTGCGGAAGTTAGAAAATTCTATTTTGCATTCAAAGACCCCTCAATAGACGGAAGACCTGAACTTTTACTTACATACATACAGTCATAGGTGGATTAAAACAAAAGAAATGAACACACCACACCACTCCTAAAAGTACCTAATAGTGCTTAACTATGAACCAAGCTATACTCACGGGTTCCCTTCATCAGGGTTCTTGGCTTGCATCCACTTGGAGTACTGTTCCTGCGCGTCTCTGATACAAGGCTTGTACCCAGCTTGGCAGAGGAAGGTCTTGGTCAAAGACCTGAGGTGTTTGCGCCAGGGCTCCTCATCTTCCTTCTCGTCTTTTGCTAACTCCTCGTATAAAGGACTGAGGAGTACTCTTACGTAGGCCTGTAGAGAATTAAGAATTATAAGGGGATGGAGACATGTTTATCCTGCAACCTAGAATCGGCACTGAAAAATATTTTTGTTTATACCGCAAAGGCTCCAAAACTACTGAACTGATGTGAAAAATTCTTTCAATGTCAGTAAGCTAAGCTTTTACTATTTTAGAGTAAAATTGGCCTTCCTTTATCTGGTTACAGAAATAAGTTTCCCTGGGATACGTGTGAAATAATTACTTAGAAGATAATAACATTATGTGCAGGGAAATATAAGTTCGGTAAGAAAAATAATAATTTTAAATGTAGCACCTATATTGTGTCATATTTTGACGAAGGCCATGATTTAGAACCTGCGAAACTCTACTCAACCCTTTTTGTAGGTTTCCTCACGAGTAAAGGATTATTTAGGTTAGACCTATAATAAATTACACATGTTGTATATCGTAATCCTAGGAATAATAATAAATCAATCTCACTAGTCCGATTCTAATCTTCACAAGTACTCGTACCAAAACCTTTAAGAAATTGACAATGACCACATCAAACTAGAAAAGTGAAAATTGAAAGTAATACCATCGTTTAGTTACGTTAAATGTCGTTAGTTAACTGTAATGCCTGATAGGGTCAAAAACGACCCACATGTATCATCCACTATTTTCTCAAAGTAACAATCCATTTATATGACATTACCATAACTTTACTACAAAACCATCTATGAGATCTCACCTGAAACTTTCCATGGAGACATTGACATATATGTCTTCCCAAATGATCAATCATTGTGAACACAGGATCCCAAACTAGATGGTGTCTCTCATTCTTCAAGAACAGTGTCATATTGAAGGCAGTGACAAAGGACAGTTCACCAGCATACGCGAGGTTCCATGCATCATGGAGAAGCTTGGCCCTGGTCAGTTCTGGTATCATCGTCCTCTTGTCGCTTTGTAAGAAGTTTGAGAGGAGGTTCCAGTTATCTTGGTCGTAGTTTACTGGGTAGGGCGCTGAGAAAAACAAATGAAGGTCGGTTTTTATGCTGGTGTTGTCCTGAGTACCTCTCTGTGTCAACCTAAATTGCTGGTTTTGTAAATCTTATTGGTTTTTGAATAATCTTTAAAAAAGTTATGAAGATACACTCGATTTTTCATATCCTTCATGCATTGTTTAAGGTTAACGAATATTCAAGATTATCATCCAAGTTCAAAATTAAAAAAATAAGCTCTAGTGATATGTAAAATAACGGATCCTTCACATAGCGACAAACTTTTCATATGAAAACATTAAAACTGTATACATTAATTCTCGTTAGGCACACAATCACGTGGGACTCGTTTAACTTTTAAACTACTATAAAGAGTTAAGTTTAATACTCTGGAGTCATTTAAAAGTTATAATTTGTATGCTAATCTGAAACAAAACCGCTGAAACCTCAACACTTTAATTAAGCCATGTGTCAAGCATGAAAAAGCGAAATATTTGCGAAGACCACAAAGAAGTCATCTATGTATACAAATAAAAACAAATGACAAACAAAATTTCCAAAGATTAATTTAAGCAGACTCGTCTATCTCAAATTATTAGGCATTTTAATATTCATAACGCATTGGACCGTCCTCTCTGAGGCCAGAGGTGCAATTAACTCCTGTAGAAAGTCAAGATTACAATACAGAATTGCTAATAATAAGCTCGGCCGTTTCTCTATTCCTTTTTGGACAAAGAAATATATTAAGTCAGTGCCTACTAAAGTTTCTGTCATTTGTATTCTGTTTCATAATGAAATGGAAGATTGCTCCTATTGTTCAACAATGAGAGCTATCCTTGGATTTTGGGTATGAATAAATATCATCTGAGTAAGTGCTTAATATTCTATTATTTAAAGAGGCAGAAATATCAACATAATATGTTACTAAAGAAAGTGCAGCTATGGCTAGTTCTAGCCGGATAAAACTAGATGTAGCCGGCCACATGCGGCTAAACTTAAAAGTATCTTCTACTAGTTACCTCTCTAGTACTAAAAATAATCTTATTTATTTATCAGATATATTTTTTATTTCTTTTGTTAAGCATTTTGGCTTCGTTATGAGATTCTAACTCGCCTTTTCCAACTAATTCTGTCTGATTCGATATTGAATCAGTTCTAGTTTTAGCTGGTGTTAAATTAAGAGTAGATCCAGCCCTCATAAATGATTATAGGAGGTATATAAGAAAAGACATAAGAAACTACATAAAGGAGTACATAAGGAAGCATGTAAGACTACATAGGGGATTACATGGTACCCTTTGCATTCAATTTATTCTAATTATTTACTAAAATATCTGAAAGTTCAATCAAGTAAATCTAGTTTAAAAAATAATCATAATCTAGCCACTTACCAATCTCCTCAGGGTTAACAATAATAAACTTGTCTTTATTCGGTACTGAACCTATCGTCAGTTCTGATCTATCCTTCATCCATGCAGCTGGGGTGGTATCCTTCAGATCCAAGGTTGACTCTTGTGTCATGACAACAGGTAACCACCACGACATCTTAGCAGCTTCGGGAACGTCGTGGGGTCTTTCACGGAGGTAAACTTTCTGTGGGAATGAAATAATTTGATTACGTATTTCTAACTTTTTTTTTCAAGAATCGTTATCAAACAATTATACAGGGTTACTTGTAAGTAAACCGCATCCTTTCATGAGGTGATAGTATAGGTCAATACGGACAAATTTGACCATGGGATACACTGGGCAAAAGTTAACCCGTTTCAAGATAATCGAAATTTCAAGATCTTTTCTTAAAAAGTCGTCTACACGTCGTCGTACCTACACGTATAAATTTGTATTATTAGTTAAAAGTATCGTTTTTGTAGATTTTGTGTGTTTCGGATAGAAGATGAATTACTTCATAATAACAAACCATAAAACTGTACAAATCACAGAGCAAATTATAGCGAACAGCAATTACTTTTCTAGTACCTAGCTATTTTCTCAAAAATATTACTCTTCATTTTTTTGTGCAGAATACTCAAAAAACATCTTCATTTATCTAGCTATCCAAAAAGGCACAAAACGCACAAAAAACCGCAAAAACGAGACTTTTTAACTAATAATAAAAATTTATACGTGTACCTAGATGACTTTTTAAGAAAAGATCTTGAAATTCGATTATCTTGAAACGGGTTAACTTTTGCCCAGTGTATGCCATGGTTTGTCCATATTGACCTATACTATCACCTCATGAAAGGATGCGGACTACTTACAAGTAACCCTGTATACACCTACTAACTAAAATGAAATTAATTTAAATAATGATAGTAATTAAAAATGGCAACTCCTCATTTGCTTGTTTTAAAAAACTTTTAACTTGCTTTTAAGAAAACCTATGTATGCGGAAACTGAATTAACATGAATTGAATAAATGCTCAATAAGCATAAATATTGTTTTCATTCATTTAATCATCTGGTATTGACGAAATTCGTATGAAACATTTTGTAGACAAGCTTAAACCGCTACCACTAACGCCATCTACCTACGTTTGTAAGATCTATTAAGGCAGCACGAGCTTGGAACATTCACGTTCTTTATGTTATAGCCACGGGGGACAGAAAGGTAAATTATAAAGAAGTCTCTGGTAGCCTATCAAGAACTTATCTAACAGATAACTTTGAATTACACATCTGGCAGAAATTATAAGCAGCTTCTATCTGGCAAATTGCCTTAATTATCAGATAACTGAATGACACTTTATCGGTAGCCAGTGAAACCAGACCTGAACATTATAAAACCATGCAGACATTTTTATGTATGTATTTATCTTACCTGTGTAACAACAGCAGTATTGTCTTTATAGTTTCTAGTAACATTGAGTAGAGGCAGTCTATCCTTCTCTATCCAGCTCTTAGCAACAGTCTTAATGTCAACCCCTTCTGGAATCTTCTTCTCGTCTTGTGCCGCTTTGTTTAAGGCGTTCCAGATGTCATCGCCGGAGAAAGTCTTGAATTTGCTGTGGTAAATATGAAAATTATTTGGCTTTTGAGTTTGGTAGACATCTGTCTTACCTTACATTAGATGATTTTTGTTGAGAAATGCTCATGTTTTGTTTTCATTATTATGCATAGAAAATATAATATATTTTGACCAACAATATAATATAAACCTTCGATGAAGGAAAACAAACTTTTTTTAAATCCAAAACTTCCAATACGGGAAAGTAAACATTTCATTTGAAACTTTCAAAGTTATCGTTAAACCGACCAATTACGTAAACTACTCTCAACCATTTGCAATTAATTACCTATCATTTTTTATGTTCCTAAGCAGTTCCTTGCCTCAACCTTCTCACGCCTCAAAAATCATCTAAAGTTTAAACAAACTTACCGTGACTCCAAGAACATCCTCAGGCCATTCTTGAAGGTCTCCTCTCCTAAGGTATAGTTAAACATGCGGAATAGCAGCTCGATCTTGGTGCAAGCCGTCTCCTGCTTCATGCCCGTGATGCGGGAGTGAGGGTAACGCTAGGACCGTGAGCTAACACTTGCCTTCCACTCCGTAGGGAAACAGTTGCTTATCTCAACCTTTCATGATTAAAAGTCTTCTTAAGTTAAGATGAACCTACCGTGACTCCAAGAACATCCTCAGGCCATTCTTGAAAGTCTCCTCTCCTAATGTATAGTTGAACATGCGGAATAGAAGCTCGATCTTGGTGCAAGCCGTTTCCTGCTTCATCCCCGTGATGCGGGAGTGAGGGTAACGCTTGCTGAACTCGTAGTATAAGGAGTATAGCACCGTGAGTGGCCATTTGCCTTCCATTTCTGATCCGTTGTTTATCTGTATGTAATTATTTGGGGTGAGACTTTTTGACAGATTGAAGGAAGCCTATTGCTATACTGTTATCGATTCTATTTAAGAACTGCTTAGTACTAGAATAACAAAGAAGATCAAAGAGTTATCTGACGTGTGTGTACTCTGTTTATTTTAATTTGCTGATCTTTGATGTCTTAAAAAATAACTTGCAAAATAGCACATAAACTTTATTAATCACATGGAAGATCTCGCCAAAAACTTATCAAAGTTGCAGAACATAGTATTGATATTAAGGGGATAGGGATATAAGATATACCTTAAAAGCAGTAGCAGCAGCGATATACCCAACAAGGGCCTTGTTGAGATGAGCGTCAGTCCACCAAGCAGGGGTGGTGAGAGCACCCAGCCACTGGTATGACAACTCCTGAGCTAGCTGGATGTAGCCACGGCTGCTAAGATCACTCTCCCTATTGACAAACGATATTAATTTAACATGGTGAAGAGAGTATTGAAAGAAAATATTTTTTCAAATTATTTGTATGGTTGAAGGTGCAAAATTATTAAAACAAAAAAAAATGCTAAGGATCCAAATAATTATATGACTTCAAGTAGGACTTTAACTATAAGTTATTGGCCACGAATCTCGGGCTATGAAGGAAAAAATGAATTTAGACAATGGCCTTGGATTCCGTTTTGTTTTCAACCAAGGAAGTTCTAAAACTCGATATCATCATTTATCAGGTCTGCATTTGTTGGAAAATACAGGTGAAGGTTTATTACAATGCCACGGAAATCATCATTGAAATTAGTGACGGCTTACGATAAACGCATGCATTACGAACTCATTATGGGAAACCATGAAACCATGTTAGTATTTCAATGATAAGCCGTTGTATTTACTTTTTTCTACCATATTCTGAAATGAAAAATTCAAAATAACTGCGTATCTTATTTCGTCTTATTTCACAATTGTAGGAACTAACAGAAAAAGCCTGTTCTATACTGATTTTATCCGTCTGCACCAGAAGGAGGGTGTGGCTGGCAAGTCTATTTTCATACACTTCTTTGTTAAGACTTCCACTTTAATTTAGGTCATAACTTCGTTAGTAGTAAATAGTTTAAAGGTCGGATTAACACACGTACCTGAACACGATAAGTCCCCAGTTATCAGCAGGCTTGACTCCTTGGTAGTTGGGCAGCGCGACGATATCCAACCTCTTCAGAGGCAGTGGAACTTTCCAGAAAGCAGCCAGCTCTTTGAACACTCGCACCACCTTCTCGTTGATACCGGCTAAAGCTTCTAGGTATTCTGGACGACCCCATACGCGGATTTCTGGATAAAAATAGTCGCTTACTTATTATTTTCAAAAAAATATTACGTAGAGTGTACAAATGATCTAGAGTTTATATTTTATGAATGAGTAATTTAACAGTTCCAGATGTTTTCACTAAGATATCAATTTTAATCATCGATGATGACACGAACATTGTAAGAAGTACTTAAGTCCTTATAAATTCTAAACAACTACTATTTGTAGCGCAGATAATTCCACGAAAAGAAAACAGCATTTTTTTACAAAGCATAACTTACCAATATCATTGCCAGCATCATCTTTGACTTGTGTTGATTCACCTAACTGCTTCAAGTTAGCTATCACCAGTCCGAGTGTGAATGTAGACATCGGTGGGGTTCTCTCGAAGTGGTCACATACTGCATCTGGTTCATCCGGACTAAAAGCAAACATACTTAGCATCATTGCGTAATGAAAGAAAAAAAATAGGGTTGTTTATTTCTCTCATCATTTCATCAGCATGATACATGTTCATTACTTTAGTAACACAATAAAATATTTGCATCACATAAGTTAACAACACATAATAAAAAGATAAATTAAAACTAAGCTGAAAACTTTTCGGGGATCACGCCCATAACGCTGGCCGTATTGCCACGCTAGAAAGCAAATTCCATGACTTTTGAGATGTCTATTCTTAACTTGGAAAAAGCAAAGTTTATGCTTAAGATTGACCTTTGTTTGTTGCTAATATCTTAAATGATGTGCATAGTGTTACATCGTGATCTGATGACGCACGACAATATCTTCGTTACATAAAAACACAAAACAAAAGAATGATCGGCCCATGATTGTAAAGCTGATGAGATAATAAAAATATAGGTCGCGCCCCTAATCTCTCTCCAGTCGTGTTTTTCAGCAATTTAAAAGTCAAAGGTTTTTATTACATATTGACCTATCACAGGTTCTTACGACGTCAAATCTAGTTGCAGTTGTCCTAATAGGTTTAAAGAAATAGTACATGCGTTGGGGCTGATGCGATCATTGATTGTCCTGTGCATCAGCTTACCTACTTTCCCCTTGTACCTGAGATTTGTCCTGGAGATAAATTAATAGTAAACCTATTAAAGAGTTCCACTTACATGTTTTCAGTTTTTGCAACAGGCACGTTGCTAAGGGCGATCATATCCCTGGGTCGGACCACACTAAGTTCAAACGGAGTCTTGTACCCAGGCTCGTCGAAACAGGGGAACATGCGACGAGCGTTGTTTGGACGAAGTTGGGTTGCTGCTACGATCCTGAATCATTCAAATAATAGTGAAGGTCTCTAAGGTCTAAATCTGATAGATTAAGGGCTGATGATCAAAATTCAAGGTAGTAGGTCATTATAAATGTATTAGGTCATTTTATAATTTTACCTTTCAACCTCCTGCTCAGTCACATAGCTAGTCTTGAAGAATGCTTCAGTACTTGTGGTCTCTAGATTACCCTTAAAGCTGAACTTCAAGACACCGGTTGAACCCTTTGTGACCGTCCTTTCCAGAGACAGGGTCGCAATAGGCTTCTTAGGGTCCATTGATAATCTATTTACTGTAATTCTCTTATCCTCCTTGCTGCAAATATAAAATCAGTCTTATAAATTAATTATTACATTAACAAAAGATGCATTATAAATCGGAATAATCTAGATTAATAGCTAAAAATAAACAGCATTAGATGTTAAAGTGGCGGATCTAAAAAACTTGAGCATATCTAATATTTACAACAAAAAAAATTGAGAATGCTTGCAACATCATATACTTTATTTTCAATTAATTAAGTAAATTAAAATGAATAAATTAGATCTCCATTTCAACCAAAAACATACATCCACATCAGCATCTACTTACGCATCACCAGGAAAATGAGCTCTAACTTCATGCTCCAAGATCTCAATTTCTTGTGCACAATGCACGCTGACTTCATTGCCATCCTTCAACCACGTCACATTGATGGCCACGTGGCCTTTGAAGAGACCATCTTCGAGGTAAGGTTCTAGATCTAGACGGTACCCTGTAGGCTCTACCACTTTGTCTAGACGGGTCTCCATTGATAAGCCATGGGCATTGTTTAAGTCAATACTGCGGGCTTTGATTATGTGGACTGGGACCTGTAGATCGAAAGCTAGGCTTAGAATTTTTGCTGAAATGTTTCTCGCGTGCGTGAGTGCCTTTCTTCTGATTTTTTTATTAACGGTACTGCTTATTAACGTCTCTACTGAATCAAATCGCGAAAATCCAGATAACTTTGTTTATTTATTTTATCGCTAATGCCTCAACCAAACTATAACACTGTAATTACAGAGCGAGATTTGCGTTTGTTCAGACTCTATGTATTCAAAATTAACATTACCCTCCCCTTTATCCTTTCATAGCCGTTTGACGCACGATCATAAAGAAAATGCTCTTTTTGCAGTTAGTATGCTCGTACGCATCAAAATTCAAAGAATTTCCGTATTATTTCCCATACTATAGTCACAAATACTAATTCTGTATACTTTGTAATTGTCACTTCTGATGATTTCACTCTAATAAGTATACGTAGGTAAAATGAATTGACCTCATATTAATAAACCAATATTTGACATAACACCTCGTCATTAAACCCAAGGAGGTAAATAACATTTTGAGGATAAAATTAGTTTGTTTCTCGGTGAAATCATTGTATAGAAATATCAGCTATTGTTATGTTAATTCTTGTGGAATGAAATCCATCCGTACTTTGACCCGATCCGGGAATTCCAGCTAGGTAACTTTAGGCTAGTTTACCACCAGCGGTTTCCCTCGCATCCCGTACGAACTTCTTCATGCATGCATAAAAGAAGCCTATAAACCTTCCTTGATAAATGGGTTTTCTAATACTGAAGGTTTTTTTTTCCAAATCGACCCAGTAGTTCCTGAGATTAGCGCGTTCATGCAAACAAAAAACAAAAAAAGTCTTCAGCTTATAATATTAGTACCTACAGATGGATTCATAAAACCTATACCTGCTTAGCATCTCGAATCCTGCAGTTAAGATACTCCAAGGTAATGTAAACAAAATATGGTAAACATTTACAATGCGTGGGCCTGGGTTATCGCCAAAGTATACAATACATGCAACTTGCTAAATACACCCAAATTATTATTTATTGCACTTTGATCAAAGGGGAATTTACCCGTAAGGTGACTCATATTTGGCTTTACTTTTAGAAACTTTTCGTGAAATATTCCTGTTATAAATGTACATAATCCTATTTTAAAGTTCAGGACAAACATTTAATTCGCCTCGTGATCCTTGAACAAACTTTCTAGGTAATTTTTCAGATAAGTTAGTGATAGTGAACTCAAAAGGCCCTGTCTGCTGCGGCGATTTCATTTCTTCGGAATTACTCTTTAGCTTCCGCCATTTCTACTTAATAAATAGCTTCCTCCTTCCTTCTGTGATAAATTCGGCTTTTTTGTATACTTGGGCCCATTTATCACCGACAACATAAACGTCCGTTACCAGTTTGGTTTTTTTGAACATTATTTACCTAAAGCAAACAGTTGTTTCAAGAAAACTGACGTTTTATGTTGCCGATAAACTTAAGCCTTTATTTTTCTATGCAAAAAACGAAGAGCCTCATAAAAAACAAATGCAATCGTTCCAAAATCAAAACGATAGCATACCACAATGACGTGAGTATCAGACGAGAGCAAAGCGCATTAATTTGTGCTGATTAAATAGCAGTTGTTACCGATTCAGCAAATATTAGCTAGTGGCTAGTGGCTAGTTAATTAGCCACAATGAGCTGCTAATATTGGCTGATATGGGGGCAATGCTTTTTGATGCCAAAGGCAATTTTTGGGCTGTGTTTGAAATTGAGATGAACAGTAGGTTTTTGTTTTATTGTTACACTTTGTAGTGTGCGTCTTGTTAATTATAAAGCTTAATATGATAGAATATAGTAGTCGAACATCCGAGTGAGTTTCATTTACACGACTCCATACCTTACAGTGCGACACTGCCAGGATTACAAAAAAGCTAGGCAGATGATGATGTTACACTTTTTACAGAAATGACGGAACTGATCCATGTGCAACTTTACATAGAAGATAGCTTGACTTATAAGCAAAAGCAAAGACCTCTAGAACTACTATATCAAAATGAAGCATTTAAAATGCCGTCATTTCTTTATCGCTGAACTAATGCGCCAGATATGAAGCCTTGAATAGATTTATAACACTAGAACAGTGGACAATAAATAACCAGACATTCTGTGCAGATACGTTAAAGGATGACGTACACAGAATGTCAATATTTGCACAAAATTTGACCAATGACACGCCTGAAATTCTTTAATAATGACAAATTGTGCAGGCAACATTTGATGATTTTACACTTATAAAGTAATCTGGTCTCTTTTCTAATGAAAATCAAAATTCCAGGACTTAAATCCGTTAAACAATCTTCATCAGCCTTTTTATCGTCCCACTGCTGGGCACAGGCCTACTCTCACACGGAGAATGATTGAGCGTGAAATAATAGATAACGATAATAGTGTTTTATAACAGAGGGTTTCAAGCACAACTGGGTTCAAAAGTTTTTAAGATTGTGGGCAACCGAACTAGGTACTTCTCATAGGATTGTACGTCTCATAGTAAGAGGTGTGTCCCGAGTTGATATGAACTGACAGGAGCAATAGGGTACCTACCTTGTCCGGTGGCATGGAGTTCGCGACTCGTAGGCAAAGACATACTAACATCAGTTGGGTGAACATCGCTGTCTTCGCTTCTTCTTACTTTGTTAATCTAGAAAGCAAGAAAGATGTAAGTATTTCGATGTCCCTTTGATTCAAGGTCAATCACGTACAATGTAGGTTTGGCAAACATCAATGACTACCCAAGAGCATGGTGCATTGATCTTCATTTGTTATGCTGAAAGCAATGTATTAAAATGTTCTAGAATATTATTCGTGTTGGCGCACATATTTTATTATTGGGAACCCATGCTTTAGCATTAAGTTTGATTTGAGCATATAAGAATAAGTGGACATCCATGATACTATATAGGTTCATCAGTTGCAAAAGAAAGATTGGAAAGTATATTTATTCTGATCAAAATTCTCAGCAGACTCAATGCCTGCTTTGTCTATCTGCAAAGAATTGTTCTCTTGTACGTAAACATTATTGTATTCTAAAACATTGTATTGTTAATCAAAACGTGGGAAAAGAAAGTATAGCCACCTTCTTATATCAAGAATTTAAGAACGACGAACCTTTTAAATACTTTGATACATTCTAAATTATAGCCATGTTCATCATAGCACGGTCTAGAAAATTCTTTAACTACGTAGAAGATGTCTCTTTTATATCCATATCGCACGAATTCCAGTCACAAACACGGGTCACGTTTGCAACAAAAGACCCTTAGCGGTCACGTGTAACCAAACATCCAGACTAGAGGACATAAGAATACAAATAAATAAAAGAGGTTACTAGATTATAATACTAACCTACTTACAAGGACACTCGAAGACAGCAAAAAAAATAAAAAATTGGGAAGCTTTAAAAAAAAGAAGAGTTGTCAAAATTTGAATTTAGAATTTAGATTAAAAAAATAAAAGTAATAAAAAGGTTAGTGTTGTAAAGAGGTTGCACTTACGTGTTGGGTTCTACTCGTGCAGATTGCCACTGTGATGTTCCAGCTTCGGTCCCCCTCAATTGTCAGCAGGATATGGCTCATTTGCACTGACTACTCAACTGTTGTGAACCTCTTACATCTAATATTGCTAATGTTATTTACGCGTCACATTGTACCGACAATTTGTTTTCAATGCTCCTATCACGCATTATTCGTGAGGAAGAGTTATGAAGAATGCGGGAAGGACGAAGTATTGTGATGTGCTAATTCGGTACTCCTCTGGATGTAGGCGGAGGAAACGGAGGTAGCTGGTAATAGATTTGTTTCCCACGGTTGTGGACGTTTTCTGATGACGTTGAGCTAATGATGACGTCTAACGAAGGGCTCATTTTGCTGAAAGAAGGTCTTCAGTTCATTCAGTGTCTTTCTTTTACCAAATTCTAATAATTTTACTATATGATTGATAAATAAATATACCCACCTACAAGCTGTTGATTTGCATCCGTGCCATAGTCAAGAACGTAATTATGCTAATGATTCGCGACCCAAATCAACAAAAAAATTGGTATGTAATAATTTTTGTTTTTTTTTTTCAGTATTCCGAAAACTGTCATCTAGCCGTATTTAAACTTGGCGCGTGTGGTACTGGCCTTAAAACCGTGCTGCGCACTCACACAAACGCAAACACAAAGAATACGCAACGATTATTCATAAATTTCATTCATAAAATTGGATTACTTCTGAAATACGACGACATTACAATGACAAAAAAAGCAGTGCATATTAGCTATTTCCCGTCTACTGTTATTCCAATCGATTATTTACGTATTGTATGTCCTCCTCCTGAAGTATGACACAAATGCAAATCAACACCTTGTATAACGAATAAAATAAGATTTTCACCTGCGTCCTGAGAGACTTAGTGTCCGGTCCCGGATAAAAAGTAACCTGTCTTTTCTCAGACTCTAAGATTCATTTTAATGATTTCTGTAGTTTTTGGAGAAAAAGTGCGAAAGACAATTAAATTGACTTTATCATTTATTATATAAGGAAGGATGAATTTCGGTGTTTGTATTTACAATAGACAATCCAAATAGGATTGTGCCAGAACCAGTTAATTAAGACAAGAATAAACAATATTCATTTGGCAAAACAAAAAATAATAACGATTGTGAATCCCACGTAAATTGCGCTTCACATATAAATAAATAAATAATATTGGCGTCATTCGTTTTTTTAACTAGACCCCTAATGGTAGGTTTCTGAGTCAACAGTTTCTCTATTTATTTTCCGCTAGCCCTAGATACAATTTTTAATGTATCGCCCGCGTCCCATGGAACCTACTGCACGTACTTAGACAAAGTGTAGCCTATGTTACTCGGGAAGAGCGTATATAGCTTTCCAACAGAGCGGAAGAATTTTTCAAATCGCTTCAGTAGTTACGAAGCCTTCATGGATCAAACAATCAAACAAAATAATTATTCCCGTCATTATATTAGGAATATATTTGACTCGATATTAGAGGTATAATTGTTAGCAACACCTAGCAAAAAGGTGTGTCAACGTTTGAACAACAAAACCATGCATTAAAATCCAAGATAATGACTTTATACCCCACTCTAATCTCCTGAACATAAAGTGTCATAATTTTATCTTTACTAAGGAAGGATGTGACATCTTCAAAGGTGATCGTTAGTATGAAATTTCAGCCGTTATCAGTACTTACAGTACTTAGCAGTTAATGTGATAAAAATTGCGTGTCTGCCCTTGAAATAAAATTGTGTGGAGAATTAACTCGAAACGTACTCGAATGAGTTAAGGCTTTAACTGTGTTATGTAAGAAAATGTGAAGTTTTTTTATGTATTATATTAATACTAGCTGTATCTAATTTCTGCACTCAGATAAAAAGTACGTGTACGTGTATACGTGTATACGTGTGGTTAATTGCATTTAAGTAAATTTTCGATTTAAGAAAATTCGATTTCTCATTAATTGGGCTATTTAGCACTGAAAAAAATATCCAAATTGGACTAATAGTTCCTAAGATTCGCACGTTCGAAGAAATAAACGAACTCATCAACTTTATTGAATTAGTTAAGATTTATCACATGAGAGAAGTCGTGTTGACAAATCACATGCGAACTTCAATTCGTTCATGGTGCGAGTTACAACTCATCACGTCGAGACATTCCTCAAGGAAGAGTTTTGGCTGATGGGTGTCGCCTTTCGGAGGTTCCGAGGCAGGCTACACAACACCTCGCAGCGTGACACGACGCCGACGCTTCGTGTACATTAGTTTTTAAGTTATTTATATATTATATATTAGTGTATTATAATTTAATGTTATTATATTTAAGTATTGTATTTTCTCTGGGCCTCAGATGCCTGATGCAAATAAATAAATAGATAACCAAAATTAACATTCCAGACATGATTTCGCAATACAATTTTCGACGTCCTTTCCTTGCTAATTAACTTGCAGCCTCGGTAATAGCAATCCATATCGAGATGATCATTGAAAGCGCATCAGTCACAAGTGATTGAGCTCGCTTCAACTGCCAATGTTACGGTCGCTGATAACAATGGCAGCTCTGTGAATATATTAGCAGGACTTGCGATTTCCTTATTTATGTCATTGAACATCCTTGGCAGCCGTTGCGGGCGGTTAGTAAGCCTGACAACCAGTAGGTATACGAACGTGTATTGGGTCTCCCGGGTTGAGGAAGTCAGACAGTCAGTTCTTACTATTACTGTTACAGCCTTTTTATCGTCCCACTGCTGGGCCCAGGCCTCCTCTCACATGGAGAAGGATTGACCATTAATCACCACGCCACGCTTGCTCAATGCGGGTTGGTGATTTCAGACTACAGTCCAGGTTTCCTCAAGATGTTTTCCTTCACCTTTTTTATCAGCCATTGGTGTCCAAGATATACTTAGAAAGTACATTCCAACTTAGAAAAGTTGCATTGGTACTTGCCTGTCCTGGAACCCACACCCACTTACTCGAGAGGGTGGTTCTTTACCTACTAGGCCACCACGACTTTTATTTTTGCAGGCAGTTGCTCCATGTAAAACACTGGTACTTAGCTGCATCTGGTCAAAATGGAAGCCGACTTGCGATTTCCTTCAAGAAAATCCAGGTACGAGCACTGGACGCGAGTGAAACCGCAAGCGAAATCTAGTCCTCACAATACGAGTATTTTCCATGGTCATTAAGAGCCGCAATCAGCACCATCATAACAGGCACGCACATATGCTATGATTGACGAGGAAAATAATAGTTAAAACATATTATATGAATGACTACTAGGAAATGCAATGACAATTGTAGGTATGTTTTATGAAAGGGTAAAGATCAAAGACGAGAGTTCATGTCTCGTGTTTGTAGTTTATTAATGAAACTGGCTGTTTCCCGCAGTTTCATTCAATACCCTTGGGGACACACTTCGGGAATCGGGTATCAAACATGATGGAGAGAGGCCATAAGGTTAGGCGAAAGCTATAGCAATAAATAGAAGAAAAAAATATAATAATCATTGACACAACACAAGGCTAGCACAATTCGTACAAAAACAATAGACGGTTGTGTCAAATAGGTTCAATGCAGCACTACGCAAAACAGTTAATGCCTGACGCTGGTTTTCAACTAGACCTAGGAAGGCCGAACATTATTTGGTTAAGAAAGAAATCCGTGCTTGATTGTTACTGACCCAATGCATAACTGCAAGCTAATAAGCTCGTATTTCACAAAATTTTCATTTAAATTGGCGGGGCCTTCCCAAATGAATCAAAATTAAACAGTAAAACGTTTCCATTTAATTTTTATTACCCACAAGTCACGTTATTAACATTCATTGAAACCGCATCAAATTAAATTGTAATCAAGAACGACTTTACCCACAGCTGATTTACGAGGAATTTAATATTTGTCTATGTGTGAATCATTTTGCGAACAATCATTATTATCAATTATGAATTTAAATTACTTTATTGTCTTGTGAATTTTGTAGGCGTTAAAGTATTAAGAAACTTGATAATTTTACTTATTATATTTTGAAAGATATTAACGAAGACTGAGCAAGCATAGTGATTAACGCTATTCAAATAGAGGCACTTTCAATTGCCCCGGTAATTGGTCCCGGCTGTCATCTGAAGAGCTGTGACAGTCCTCAAGGGTGGTCAGAAGCCAGAAAATTTGGCAACCAGTCTTACCAAGAGGTATTGGCTTGCCCGAATAACTGGGTTGAGAAGATCGGACAGGCGTTGTTCCATGTAAAACATTGATACTCATAACTCAGCTGCATCCAGTTAGACAGGACACCGAGCCCAATATTTCTTTAAAAAATTACCCTTGTTAATTATTTCTTTCCTGTTGGTTTTACGTGTATAAAATTCATAAATAAATAATTAGGAAGAGGTAGGCAGATAATACATACGGAATATCTCATCCAATTTCGTATTAGATACGCAAGACATCTGCAGGTGTTCCGCTAGTCTCTCAAAACAATAAGCCGAATAGACTGACGGTAATAGAAAACATATCACTGTTGTACACACAAAGCTATCGGAATTTTAAATATTATTACTACTAACTACTAACCTACAACAGTGTTTAAATTCTACGAGAAGTATGTGTTGTGTACTATGATAGCGCAAACTCGTTTCCCGGGACATTTTTGGTGGTAGAATTGTGGGTGTTGATTTCGTCTACTTTGATTCTTGTTGGTGTTCAAGTATTGTCATTTTCCTGTTAAGCCTTTTCCCGACTTAGTTGGAGTCGACTTATTTATCGCTATTTTTAAAAGACTTTGAAAAAAGGAGGCGGTTCTCAATTCTTCGAGATCTTTTATTTATTTAGGGCTTAGGCTGTAAACACAACATTTTTTTTCTAATACTTTATGTCATGGATCTCTGCAAAGTAACGCCTGACTCCATATTTTTTTATATATGTTCACCGATTACTCGAAAACGCCTAGAGCGACTTATAGAAATCATTTCTATAGTCTGGTACGTAAAGAAGTTCTCATGAGACGCGGATGAGGCGGCTGCCTGTAGTTAGCTAGTAGGTACATTTATATACACACTCGCTAGTCAATGAATCTGTAGACAGGAACTAGCTATATATTTGATGACGTCATGCTACTACCGTCTATTAGATTAGGACACAATGATTTCCTTGTTCATCGTACTAGTATGACGTAGATGAAAAACCTGGAGAACACATGTTGTGGGGTATTTCTTTTCATTTTCTGTTTATATTGATTTAAGGCTAGGAAATCTGGAAAAGGAATTTAATATCTCTTGAGTGTATAAAGCATAAACTTTCAGAAAAACTAATTCCCTTTAATCACGCTCATCGCTGCCATTTCAATATGTTGAATTTAATCTTTATAATCAGAAAAGATAGATAGATAGACAGATATAAACTTTATTATACAGCAATTAAATTTCAGAAGAAACTAGAATACAAATGGTCTTACTACAAAAAAGTTATACAGACGTTAGTCACGTGTTTAACGAAAATTCTCTACACAACATTTTCTAAGACACCTATCAATCGCCTGTTTAACTTTTTTTGTAATAGGACCAAAAAAGTTTAGGTGACACAATGGGCGGTCTTATCGCTAAGAGCGATTTCTTACAGACAAGTTTTTATGCGAAGAGATTATTTCATAACAAAACGCGCGAAGAAGTTGATGATTGAAAACATTAACAAGTTCTATTTTTAAATTCAGAGCCACGAAACGATTACTTTTTATTTTTATATTCAGCATCGATACCCAATGAAAAGATTCGTTTCTCTATGAAATACGAACTCAAGAATCTTTAAAAGGTGTTTATTAAACTTTTTTGTAACAATAATTCTGTAAATAACTCAATTATGCCTAAGGGAAGGTTCATATCGGATGGAACATCCGTCGCGTATCGGCGAAAAGGACAAATGTATAGAAAAACAGTTGACAGTTCACACTCAACCAATGATACGTTAGTGCGATCTTTGTACATTTACGATAACGCTCGACGTATTTTCAGTCTTCCCTAATGATTAATGAAATTCACAAAGTTATATTTAGAGCACGAAAATTAGGTGTAATTTAAACTTTTTCACAACTTTTCGTACCCCTTTTGTTTTTAATTACATAGGTACGCAGAACTTTGTTGAACGCAAAGATTTCTATTGAATTAGGGAGTTTTTGAAACATTATTTTTTTAACTTAATTGGTAACAAAATGTAATCTAAATAAGAATTTAAAGGATTTTTTATTTATAAAAAGTTCATACATTTTTTTAAATTTGTATATTCTTCACCTGAAAACTGCCAACGATGTAGGCAATGTCTAATCTCTTTTTTATTAAGCTCAATTTGTTTTAATTAGTTGAAGCAGTAAGTAGCATGTACACTCAGGAACCCTTCAACAAATTACACAATGTATATGTATGAAGATTAGCCAACTATGAAATCACAACATAAAGTAGATTTCACACATTGTGGCCCACGCGTACGCATACGCAAGTCTCGAGATTAATCGCGATAAACAATTATTAGGAAACGAATAATCAGAAACTACAAGCTGAGACGATGTTACTTCACCTAAACGTTATGATGAATTTGAAATCATTTAGAAAAAAATTCGTTAAATAACACTTGATGCTGGAAAAGCCTATAATATTAAAATGGGTTCTTAATTTTTCTGACAATGTGAGTCGCGGTGGCCTAGTCGGTAAAGAACCGACCTCTCAAGTATGAGTGTGAGTTCGATACCAGGTCAGGCAAGTTTTAAAGTTTATCTAAAATGAAAAAAGTATACCTACCTACAAGTACACAGCGAATATCCATCTGGTTCTCAAAACTTATATAAAACTCGGTCAGTCCGGTCCATTCAGCCATGTGTGTTTTGACCCCAAAAAACCAAGGCAAAGGCATCTTCACAGAAAGCCGGATTTATGAATCATAAAGAGAATGCATACAAGGCAAAGTCAAAGGAGGTTTTTGCTCTCAGAAAAGAACCATAAACTCCATGGAAAAATGACGTCACAGGTATTCGTCATCGTGTTACACTTTCTTAGAACGATAAGGAAATAGATTAAAATAAATATGTATGCGGTTTAATATCCCATAACATCAAACAAGGTGTTATGGTATTTCCCCGTCGCAATACCTGTCTGAAGACCAAATTCCAATGTTAGAATTAAAATTTATTATATGTCGTCGCTTCATTCTTCAGATACAGTTTACCAGGTAGTCCCTTTGACCTACTAGGCATTATTCGCACGTTGAGAGTATCGATTTTTAATCGAATACCCACATTTTTTTTTTTTTTTTTTTCTCAATATAGTGACGGTTGAATGTTCAAGTCATTCCTTTTTTCTGCGAGGCAGCGATCGCACGTATTTACAATACTAGTTCAAAAATTGTTCTTTCCGTGTGTATTATAACGATTAATATGCCTAAAAGGAAGCGTGAAGATAAGATTGAGCGTTATCAACGCAAAATCGACAAACTTAAAGCAAAGCGTAGAAGAGTTATTATAAATACTTCGTCAGACGACTCGGATAAAACAGGTTAGTAACCTAACTTCGTTATAATATATTAGTGCTTATCAGTGATCATAAAATATTATTCAAAGTTCACGCCTGGAGGTTGACCGTGTGTCATCACGAAGGCAAATCAATCCCTAGAGGTTAGCCGTGTGCTAACACGTGGGAGTTTCCTAATTTACACCCTAGAGGTTAACCGTGTGTTAACACGTGGGAATTTTAAGATATTATATAATACCCTAGAAGTTAACCGCGTGTTAACGCGTGGGTTATCAGAAACATATTTTAATATTTAAGTTTAAATCATCAAAATACCTACCTATTCAGGTTTTATGGTGGTGTCTGGAGGTGGATCGAGTATCCTCACGAAGACAATTCTTAAAACTTATTTTTCTATTATATAACAAATATTTCTCTTAAAAATAACATATTGTTATTTGCTTGCAGATAACGAAAATTTGCTCGAAACCGTTATAGACCCACAAGCTACGCCTGATGTATCAGTAACTAACCCAGATGGGAACAATATAGGAGAGGGTAGTGAAGAGCAGGCACCTGACCTGGACCCAGATATCTTATCCGCTCTAGGCGAAACAATCGAAGATATACCAATGTTAGGGCCAAAAATTCATGATAAATTGTCGAGCCTTTGGTTACCTATCCTTAAAAAAGGTATAAACAAGGAAACAAAGGAAAAGCTCCTTAAGGAGTACACAATTCCTGAAAATTGTACCCTATTACAGGCGCCGAAACTAAACCCAGAAATCTCGGCCGCAGTAACCGAGGCCGCACGATCTCGGGATAAAAGGGTAGAATCGGTACAGCAGCAACTAGGACAAGGTATAGTTGCTCTTAACAAAGGTCTAGAACTGCTTTTAGATGATGGAAAAGATCGGTTACAAGCCGTAAAATTCTTAAGTGACAGCTGCCGTTTACTTTGTGATCTACATCATCATGAAACCGAAGCAAGAAAACGGTTTATTACGCCAGGTCTTGACAAATCTTTCCTAAATATTATGCAAGACGTAGACCGTGACGAAATGCTTTTTGGCAATAAGCTTTCGGACAAAATAAAAGCTACCAAAGTTATTGAAAAGCACGGCTTGCAAATAAAAAAGCCTACCCCTCAACCAAAGACTCCGCCTACGTTACCTTCATACCAACCGTCGCGCCCACGCTATCAGGGAAACTGGACGGGCCCTCCTCGTTTCGCTCCGAACAGGGGGGGGAGGGGAGGGCAAAGGAAGACGACGGCACCCACGAATCGGAGAACCCAACCAGGCAGCTCTACACATCAGAAGCCACCTGCACAACCCAAGAAGCCGCGTGCAGCGGATCAGCAGTAGAGGTACATGCTGGTAGAATTCAGTATTTTTACAATTGCTGGTTACAAATTACCAAAAATCCTGAAATACTCAAATGGGTATCAGAAGGTTACTCCATACCTTTCTGCAGAACAGTGACACAGGTGTCTACCCCTCGTAACCTTCATACAAATAATGATAAGGTAGAAATATCACGTTCTATCAGTGACCTGTTAAGACTAGGTGCTATATCACCATGTTTGAGATCTAAAAATGATTTTATATCTAGTATTTTCTTAGCTCCTAAGCCCAATGGGACCAAAAGGTTCATCCTTAACCTCAAAAAATTAAACTCTTACATTTCTTCTCCTCACTTTAAAATGGAGGATCATAGAACAGCAGCTAGACTGGTGCCAAAAGGTGGTTTTATGGCAAACATTGATTTAAAAGAAGCCTATTTTTTATTGCCTATTTCAATAACACATCGTAAATATTTGCGCTTTATATTTGAAGGAAATTGTTTTGAGTTTAACGCTCTGCCTTATGGTTTATCTGCAGCCCCTAGAGTTTTCACTAAGCTAATGAAAGAAGTGGTAAACTATTTGCGGAGTAAGGGTCTCAGGTCTGTAATATATTTAGACGATATATTATGTATAGGGGATACCTATTCCGAGTGTCAATCAAATGTTACAAAAACAATCGAGTTGTTGAATTGCCTCGGATTTGTCATAAATTATGAAAAAAGCAATCTAGAACCACGACAAATTTGTAAATTTCTCGGCTTTATTTATAACACAATTGATATGTCATTAAGCTTACCAGCAGCTAAGCGAATTACTATCATAAAATTAGTTAAAAAATTTAGTTCCCTACCGCAATGTTCCATCAGAGAACTATCGCAATTCATTGGCGTGCTGACCGCAGCATGCCCAGCAGTAAAATACGGCTGGTTGTATACCAAATCCCTCGAGCGACAAAAATATTTAGCACTCCAAAAACATGGAGACTTCGAAGCTCGCATAAAACTATCCGATATCGTTTTACCCGATTTACTGTGGTGGGAACAAAATATAATGTCAACATGTAATGTTTTAAGATATGATAACAATTATTCCTTAGAAATATATACAGATGCCTCCCGAACTGGCGGGGGAGCATTTTGTAATGGCAAACGCGTGAATGGTGGGTGGAAAGATGATGAATTATCTTTTCATATTAATCACTTAGAATTATTGGCAGTCTTCTTAAGTTTAAAATGTTTTGCTAGCAAACATTGTAACTGCTCTATATTATTGCGTGTCGACAACACAACTGCTTTATGCTATATTAACCGAATGGGTGGTATTCGGTTCCCGCGTTTACATCAGTTGGCAAAAGATATTTGGCGGTGGTGTGAGAAGCGAAACATTTCCCTCCTTGCATCTTACATAAATACGCGTGAAAACGTGGAAGCTGATGCAGAATCACGTAAAATCAACGTAGACACAGAGTGGGAACTATCTAATTGGGCCTTCCAAAAGATAGTTCACACTCTGGGTGAACCAGAAATTGATCTTTTCGCATCTCGCACTAACACAAAATGCTGCCAATATATATCTTGGAAACCAGATCCTGATGCAATCACAGTCGACGCTTTCACTGTTAATTGGCATCCCTACTCCTTCTATGCATTCCCACCGTTTGCACTTATTCTAAAATGTTTGCGAAAAATAATAAACGATAATGCTACTGGCATTCTAGTTTTCCCCTATTGGCCAGGCCAAGCATGGTTCCCCTTACTCAAACGAATGATCATCTCAGATATTGTAATTTTTGAACCTAAAAAAGATATTTTACGTTCAAATTTCAGATCTCATCACCGGCTTCATCGCAGCCTTAAGCCTTTCCCTGGGGGCCGCGCTGCTCTCAGGGAAGCATTTACAAGATTAAATACACCGGAGGTAGCCCTGGATCTTATGTTAGCATCTATTTCCCACAATACCATGAAACAATATTCATCTACTTATAAATTATGGTGGTCTTTCTGTGAGAAAACCTCAATTGATAGTTTCGAAGCCCCCATATCATCAGTAATAGTATTCTTAGTTAATTTATTTAATGAAGGCGCATCCTACGGCGCCCTTAATAGTCACCGATCAGCCCTATCTTTACTCCTCGGGAATAATATAGGTTCTGATGAGCGTATCAAACGACTTTTAAAGGGCATGTATAAACAAAAGCCATCCCGTCCTAAATATGCTACTACTTGGGATCCCAAAAAGGTACTAGACCATATTTCCAGTTGGTATCCGAATCATCATCATCCTCCGAGCCTTTTTCCCAATCATGTTGGGGTCGGCTTCCAGTCTAACCGGATTCAGCTGAGTACCAGTGCTTTACAAGAAGCGACTGCCTATCTGACCTCCTCAACCCAGTTACCCGGGCAACCCGATACCCCTTGGTTAGACTGGTGTCAGACTTACTGGCTTCTGACTACCCGTAACGACTGCCAAGGATGTTCAATGACAGCCGGGACCTACAGTTTAACGTGCCATCCGAAAGTTGGTATCCGAATAATGAAATAAATTTAACTCAACTCACAAAAAAGTTAGCAATATTATTAGCTCTGTGTACTTCACAAAGAGTACAAACACTATCTGTTATTAAAATTTCCAACATCAATAAGACTCCTACTGGAATAAAGATTTTAATATCAGACATTATAAAAACCTCCGCAGCCAATCGAGAACAGCCTGTACTTTGGCTGCCTTATTTTTTAGATAATCCATGCATATGTCCAGCAACAACCCTTGAAGATTATCTTTCAGTTACAGCCGTATCTCGAACAGATGATAACGATAATCTATTCTTGAGCCATAAAAAACCGTTCAAAAAAGTTTCTTCTCAGACTATAAGTAGGTGGATAAAGCAGGTTCTTGCAGAGAGCGGCATTGACGTCACCATATTTAGTGCTCATAGCACTCGTCACGCCTCCACCTCGGCAGCGGCCTCTGCAGGAGAGAGATTGAGACCATAAGAAGGACAGCTGGCTGGTCTAGCTCGTCTTTGACATTCGCTAGGTTTTATAACCGTCCAGTGGTCGATTTAGATACATATGCAAGATCAGTATTTGCTGTTGATTAAATATTTATATAATGATTCACGCTAAATAATTAATCAAAATGTTGTATATTGATTTATCATAAGAAGTTTGAAATTATGTTTTTTGGTTATAAAATAAAAGTTTTCTTCTGTATATCTATGTTTTACTAACATAACTCTGAACATCTACCTGGTAAACTGTATCTGAAGAATGAAGCGACGACATATAATATAAGATCAAACGAACTTCTGGAAGTGAAGTTCGATCATTATTATATGAGTCGCTTCATTCGAAGATACAGGCTTCCCTCCCACCCATACCCTAGAATAAAACTTTTATTGTATTGTATTTATATTCTCTAAACAAGAATGACTTGAACATTCAACCGTCACTATATTGAGAAAAAAAAAAAAAAAAAAATGTGGGTATTCGATTAAAAATCGATACTCTCAACGTGCGAATAATGCCTAGTAGGTCAAAGGGACTACCTGGTAAACTGTATCTTCGAATGAAGCGACTCATATAATAATGATCGAACTTCACTTCCAGAAGTTCGTTTGATCTTATATAATCCATCATCCTCCGAGCCTTTTTCCCAATCATGTTGGGGTCGGCTTCCAGTCTAACCGGATTCAGCTGACTACCAGTGCTTTACAAGAAGCGACTGCCTATCTGACCTCCTCAACCCAGTGACCCGGGCAACCCGATACCCCTTGGTTAGACTGGTGTCAGACTTACTGGCTTCTGACTACCCGTAACGACTGCCAAGGATGTTCAATGACAGCCGGGACCTACAGTTTAACGTGCCATCCGAAACACAGCCAATGGTGTCTAAGATATACTTAGAAAGTACATACAGACTTAGAAAAGTTGCATTAAAATTTATAATCCGTCAATTTAAAAACAGAATCAAAATAACTAGTTCTAAAAATACAACGCTTTTCCTGAATTATAAGTTGTTATGCTAAATAGTTTTTTGTCTTACACACAAAACTACGATCCAAGGTCATACGTAACTGCTTTTCTTACCTTACTACTCATTGGCCAGCGAAATAAACTCGCGGTTGTATAAATACAAATTTATGTTGACACAGCTGTGGTAAGAAACAGAGGTGTGCTAGGGGCCAACCTAAAATGGTCGGCGAATACGTAAATTACGTTCACGGTAGGAGCGTGCATATCGCCATAGATTGGAGTCGCGCACACAGCTCGTAGTCGTTCCGTTTGAAATTCAAATTTCGAATTGTGATTTGTTTTTTTGATTCACTTTAGAGGATTCTATGTGACTTTGTTTTTTTTTTTTTGTTAGTTTGAATTTAAAAGTGGAAGTGTTTTTGAGAACCCATTTTGGATTGGTCTGTGGCGGTAAGTTTACAATAAATATTTTTTAACAACTTGAAATAATTAATATTTGTGAAATTGGCCACGTAAAACGTATTTAGTAACATTTATCATTTTGTGTGGACCTAAGTCCATCACTCCATTGTGATTTGGTATTCCACTTTTGTAAATTAAAATAGTTCCCACATATAAAAATTGCTAATTAACTCGGTGGTCGAATATATTAAAAATTAATTAGTGATCAGTGATTATAAATAAATTTAAAAATCACGTTTCTATTATACTTTTAAAAGGGTTGATTAACCTTTACACACTTTTGCACACACAGTTAAAAATACCCGTCTTATTTATATTTATAAAGAATGTGTTTACTTTATATTGGCTGAATGCAAAAGTGTTGTAATTTTCAACAGAGAAGTAAATTCAATTAGCAGGTTATCGCGATAAAAGTACCAACAGTTTTTGTATTTCATGACAAATATATATAACAAGATATACTTTTTTATTATTTACATCTACCCTACCTTCATAATATTAATATTTCCTTTTGTCTCATGTAAATATCTATGTAAATAAAAATATCAAACACCGTTAATGGTTTGTTTGTATTTATAGGTAATTAATAGACTTGATATCTGACTGAAAATCCAACAATCAACTGTTTACCTTTTCAGTGTAATAGATGATAAATGAACCTAGATAGGAATAGATTTCATTGATCAGTTGTTATGCAGATACTTCAAATAATTCTTTTAAGATGCGGATACATGAATAATTTGCTATTGCCTAGCCTACTTCCTAAAAAAACTACTATTGTTATCAAAATTGTTCAGTAGTTTTTACGTGATGGAGCAACATCATCAGTGGCCTTTTACATCTATGAAAGGTGATTTAAGCTGCATCCGTGTCCAGTTGCTTGGTTTTGGCACTTGCGCTGATGACTAACAAGGCCTATGCGAGAGCGACACCGCCGATCGCAACGTCCACAAACGAACTGTGTTCCTGGTGACGTTGGGGGTTGTGCCATTCGTTCGTGACGTAGATCACGTTTGTGGGAGAGCAGATCGATGGAGCAACAAACATACACAATTCTATCTACACCTCAATACATCGAACTTGTGTGATGTGATGAAAAGTACCAGAACACACAATTCCCGAAACGGATTCATAAACCACAATTATTTGTTTTGGTACATAAATATAATATAGCAAACGATAATTGAATGGAGTGTTATTATAATGGCTTTTTGATACTATTGATAATGAATGACATGTTGAAACTTACGTACATAATATATACAGTCAAACGGAGAACTTCCTTTTTTTGAAGTCGGTTAAAAATATTTCGCACAATGCACATGTTGTGTCCTCTATATAGTTTAGCGGCCATCTGTTTTAATTAGCCATTCAATTAATCTATTCATAGCAGTATTCAATCATCACTCCATTTAAAATGCAAAAACTGGTTAGTACACGATTAGCTGAAAAAGTGGGTTCAAGGTGAAGATTTTTGGTATTATCTCCAGTCTGGACCAAACATTTGCGGAATCAATAACAGACTTATTATATGTATAGCAAACAATAAGGACGCCAGGGTACTTGATGATGACATAGACTCAATAGTAGTCTCTGTCGCATAGTGAGACCAGACCTCTGAATAACATTATGAAGATGACCGTGCAACGTAAGATTAGTAAGTTAAGAATAATATATATTGGATCGTGTCGTACATTAATCGTGACGAATGGAGGCAGATGGGATAGACTAAAAACTAGAAAACTTATCTAAAATGAATTTGATGTTTGAAGAGACCTAGAATTAAAACTAGTCACATACTAAGAAGAAGGTATTGTCAATATCGATAAAGTCACATGAAAAGGATCCAAAACTTCATGAACACTAGCAAGCAATACAACAGCAATTAAGCGAAACAATGACCATGAATAAAACCATAAAACTAATTAAGTATCAATGAATTGTTACGTAAACTCATGGATAAGGAAAAAACAACATTAATGATCGGAATTACCTAAATAAGAACAAATAAATATTAACAATTTTCCATCTGGCAACATGACTTAACCACACAAGGAGGTCATCAGTCTACAATTAAGTAATTTGTACGAAAGTAGTAACACCTATGTAAAGTGATTTCGCAAATAATGGATGCAATAAAGAGTAATGGCCGGTTTCTTGCAGCAATGATTCTCCTTGCTGCTGTTGAACTGGTAAAACGTTCAGTCTGAGTAGATAAAGCAATAATAAAAATGTCTCGTGCAGTACGTTTACATACTATATATACAAGTTCAGATATACAAGTTCCCTATTTAGAGAGGATCAAAAATCTGATGGTTCATAAAGAAGGTGGTGACTTTCGAATTCTTCCTCAAACTATAATTTACCACAGTCACAAAATATATAGCAGCTGTTATTTCTAAATGATGAGCAAATACACTAATGGAAGGTCAGGGTTACATTAAATAAGAAAAAACAAGACAACTACTTACCAAGTGCATGATGCATCCCGTCAAATGTTAGAATGAGGGAAATAGATTATTGTGCTCAAGTAGGTGATATCATGAGCTACGTAATTGTGGTACATGCAGTGCTCAATGATTTAAGTGATAATGATAGCTTGGTTAATACTGGTTCCTTGAAAACTGACGGTAGCGTTCAAGATAATGATGAGTTGGTTGTGCCGTCGATTCCAGTTTAGTTGCACGGATTCAGAAAAAAATTAACATAAAGCTGATTGCCTAACCTTTACCCAACTCTATTGATGTCGTCCGATTGGATGCTGCTGGACCAGTATTTTACATGGCGCGACTGCCTATCTGATCTCCTCACCCCAGTTGACTGGGCAACCTAATACCTATTGGAAAGGCGTTTAAATTGTGTTCATCCAGCTGATTCATTACACATTAATTTAGATATCTCTGATTACTGGTTTACTCAAAATGCGGTAGTTCTACCTGCCCACACATTCCTTCTACTTCACAACAAAACTGATCAATTGCAATGCGGGTTCTCAAACAATTGAAAGTTGTTGTCAGTGCTCTAGTTGAATACATTGTTTGACATTCTATCTATCGATGCTATATAGTATGTTGTTTATTTTTTAATCATTTATGCATTTAGACAAGAATCAATATTTGTTTTACCCATATACATATTTTTTATGGGATTTTACCGGCTTTAATTTTGTCCCTAAAAATTGTCTTGTCTTTTTCAGTGTTTCCTATACCAGATTTGTTACAGATAAATGCTGGGTAAAATTATTAAAAAGAAAAGATACCATACTCCCCAGAAAGTTTCTCATATTCTCTAGAAAATTCCAGTTAACAAAATATCACCTTAAAACCAATTTTTCATAACAAACTTACCTCAAGCAGTGTTATCGCACCCGCATGCTCATTGGCCACGCCGATGCATTGGACATACTCCCTACTGCTGCTGTTATGCGTATTATATTGCTAACTTACGAAGGCAGTACCTAGTAAACCTTATTGCGTTTTACGAGCATCTCCGAAGCTAAAAATATTCCACACTGTGCCCACCAGCACGCATGCCCAGCGCGGTGAGTATGGGCAAATACCAGCTTGAGGAAGTCAAGTACGCAGATGAAAAAATCGATACAATACATGCGAATGCATGCGTCCAGCAGTGAAGTTTTAAGCTGTGACGGCGAAGACAACGAAAGTGATGACCAAAACTAGGATGAATGGATCGTGGGAAAGACGATGTGACTGGAAAGAATGTCACTTGTGAGATGACATCGAATAGTCAAGAAGAAGACATACTGTGCTGATAGAACAAATCCCTACAAAGAGTTAGGGCAGGTAGATGATGATAACTATAAAAAGGATGACCTAGTGAGAGTTGAGACTAATGACGGTGACTTTGAGATTGACAATTGTGTTGTTACTTGACTGAGCGATAGTTCCTTCATGGACGAAATTTTCTACTAAACAACTAAAGTATTTAACTCCAGGATCGCCACAATTAATTGTCGGTTATATTCCTAGGAAAGTAAACCACAAAAACGATGAGGTTTAATAAATATCACAACATACCTATAGGCATACATATTTGCTACATAAATCACTTACCAATAACTGTCGAATTGTTTTGTTTAACAACTCACATTATTCATAGGAAAAACCCATAAACACTGCCTACGTTTTATACCTACTGCACAATTTTCTACGTTTAGTTTCTCTGAAAATTGCAATAACATCTCGCTGGCATTTTCTAATTAAAATAACTAGAAGCTGACTATTTGGGAAAGGTTTTGTTAGCCTGGTAGGTCAAATATGTGTATTCATGATTGGATGTAAAAGCCATGCACATAATTTCATAGCTATGTACTTACATATAAGTTGGTATTCTATCTAGCATCAAAGCATATTTTATACCTGTGTGTGCTGGATAGAAGATATTACTATTATTACTACAAAAATATCATAATCAGCTGTGAAACTAAGCAGCCATTAAAAGGAAAAACCGTTTCAAACGAGTAGGTACATTTCCAAAAATGTCACAGTTAAGTTTACCAGTAAATAATCTTGTAAAACTGACCGTAGCTGCACGAATCGTCAAAGCGAGCCAAATGCAACGGATTGCAATGGTCCTTGTGCACAATGCCAATACGAATCGTAATTATTAGATATAATTACATTTCTCTGAATTATGCCAATTGCTAGATTATTGAGCTCATTTCGTGGTATAATGTCATTTGCAGTTGCTATGTCTGCTAGTCTCATCAACTCGCCGATGATGAGCTATCTGATGCGATACTGTTTTTTACCTCTATGGATGAGACAGATCGTCATCTGTCATAACATGTTCCTTTTTGATTCGGAAGGATTCGACATATTGCGAAACCTGACCATCTTGTTAGTTTCATCATTGGCAATTATTATGGGTAATCGGAAACAGATAGTCCGATGACCAGTGTTACCGAGGGTTTTTCAGCAGGCCAGGTAAAATACTGGTCTGTAGGTACTTAGCTTTAACCAGGATAAACATCTTTCAAGTTTTTACCACTTATTTCTCTGCCATCATACGCCGTCATATTACCTATTCAAGACCAGTGTTGTTTTTCCTAACTGGTTTTCATGTACAAAGGCTAATTTTCTTATTATAAGTAAAAGGATGATTAACGCTCAATCCTTCTCCGTGTGAGAGGAGGCCTGTGCCCAGCAGTGGGACGATAAAAAGGCAGTAACAGTAAAAGTAAAACGCTTAGTGACTTTGTATTTTTAATTCCAATTGAAGGACACATGGGTTCGGTATAACTTCCAAATGCAGATGCCACTGTATTTACCTCTAGTTCCCTTATATACAACTAAGTTGCTATAACAACTAATTTATATAGCTTATTGTATTTTAAATCAATAAGCTAATATCTATCTATCACTATTGGCAGTACATTGATAGCTTGGGAACAATTGATAACCAATTTACATCTAATTGCATTTCAATCAGTTGGTTTAAACAATACTGTTTCGAAGATTAGACTTCATAGGTATTCATGTTTATAATTTTCAGGTTTATCATGGTTGATGATTACCTATAGGTACAAGATAGATATACCTAGATAGATATACCTAGTTGATTATATTGATTTATGAAGGAAAGAGTTTGCCAGTAACTAGTAAATCACCTGAAAAAAAGTCGTGGTGGCCTAGTGGACAAAGAACCAACCTCTCGAGTATGAGGGCGCGGGTTCGATTCCAGGTCAGGCAAGTACCAATGCAACTTTTCTAAGTTTGTATGTACTTTCTAAATATCTTAGACACCAATGACTGTGTTTCGGATGGCACGTTAAACTGTAGGTCCCGGCTGTCATTAAACATCCTTGGCAGTCGTTACGGGTAGTCAGACGCCAGTAAGTCTGACACCAGTCTAACCAAGGGGTATCGGGTTGCCTGGGTAACTGGGTTGAGGAGGTCAGATAGGCAGTCGCTTCTTGTAAAGCACTGGTACTCAGCTGAATCCGGTTAGACTGGAAGCCGACCCCAACATAGTTTGGGAAATGGCTCGGAGGATGTAGTAAATCACCTGAATACGCACTTGCGCTAATATAAATGATTTTTAGGGTTCCGTACCCAAAGGGTAAAACGGAAACAAACGTGATTTTTGTCCATTTTATAAATAATGGTACGGAACCCTTCGTGCGCGAGTCCGACTCGCATTTGGCCGGTTTTTATTATTATTTATTTACTAATAACACAGAATATTTTGTAACTTCATAATTTTGGCCCGTGACGCAAAAACGTACTATTCACGTGTCAAGACAAACAAACGAAGGAAGCGATCACAAAAAATAATTTAAAAAAATTGCAATGCCAAATATAAACCACACAATAAGGAAACAGCAGTTTTTGAGATAGGCATACATATCTATACATTGACGGTTGTAACCGTCTATTCGCTGTCAGACCTGAAAATTTGCTACGCTCTGAAAATTTGCAAATGAAAGACTTAGTGAAGGATATAATAGGATAGTAAATACCAAATGATGTATTGTTTAATATTGAGCGTTATCTAACATGAATATGACAGGCGTGATTTGACATTAATTTGAATGTTTTTGTTAATAACCAGATGATCATGTTACTGGTGATAACGGCGGTTGGTGCTCTCGTTAATGTTTGAGTGGCTAAGTGGCAAATGGGAACAGTTTTCTTCCAATGTATTTCCAAAATTAGAGTTTGAAAAAGGTGCCAGTTATACATATATAGAATCTTAAGAAGCACTTACATCAGATATTTACTGCAATAGACTAGAGAAGACTTGGGTCTAGACTGAGAGATTTTGCCTTCGGATCATTGCTTTTTATACATTCGTCTTCGTTCTTATGTTTCAATTGTTAAGAAATACGGTATTGCTACTGCCACGTCCATTGTCATCAAGAATCAATAGCGAATAGCGAGAAGCTACAATCATTGACGAAACAAAGTGCCATTATTTCAAGGTAGTTTTTGACAAGGACGCTTTTAACGCTAATTATGGACCATTTAACTGTTGGTAAAGAAATCGTAGAAAGGTTTGGCTCGTAAAACTGACTTTCTTGGATTCACACGACACCTCGCGCGCCATGGTAGGTGATGGTGATAAACAAAAGCAAGTCGATCGACCGCGCGGTCATTATGTGTATATCTAAAATAATTAGGACAGCCTACGTGGAATTAAGTTCTCCATGATGTGCACAATAACTGCTAGGTACCACTGTTGTACAGAACAATAATCCGTAACGACAGTGCAAATAAATTATAGACACTCAAAGCCGGTAGGACCACATAGTGCATCAGTATCAGTAATTGCCTACCTGTAGCATATAAATGACAACTTACTGTTTATTAATAGCCGTTTAATAACGATGTGACCTGTTTTGAGGTCATCCATAACTGAGAAAATTGTTAGTTGGTTCTATATTTGGGCAGTCCCGTTACAAATGAAATTATTAAAAAAATAATTATTATAAAAACCACATAGGTGAGGTATTGACTCATAGGTATTTGTAAAATTACCTACTTCATACATTTAACGTTCTTCCGTGTTTTGTAAGGCATATTTGTGGGTCTTGATTGTTATTTCAAAATTTAAAATTCCAGCCAAAAAGTCTTACAAACAACCAAGAAACTGACTTGTGAGTGTCAGATAGGCAGTCACTCCATGACCTGTGTACAGTCAACTTCAGGTCAGTGGTCACAGTTTTATAGGAAAATCGTACTTATTACTATTGAGTTAAGGTGCATGACAGTTACCACTGTTGTGCAGTCTACCGTACCTGTAAACCTATTATAGGCATTTGGTTAAAATCCTAAACTGTTGGAATGTTTTGAAATCTGCCCACAGCTGTTCTACCTCGAATCTATATGAAGACAAAATTGTATCGTTGTTAAGCCAATTCATGTTTCACTCAATATCCTACAATCAGTCGTAACTGCAGAACACCAGAAGCATTTTTAAAACATTACTTTGTGGTGTGTAACCACCATGACGTGCAATATCTTTATGCAATCACCCTCATGGTTAAACCCACTGCACTTAGATAACTAACCCAACTGGAGACGCCATTTCTGTGCCTTCCTATCTGCCAAAGACCGTGATGTAGATACATGACCATGTGTGCTTTAGTTTTGTTTTTGTGCGTAACGACACTTGAAAATGCATGAGTGAGCTATTACCAATTTATTGCTGAGCATCGCAAGGATGTGTTCATGGCGGCTCCGGTTGGTTAAATGCTCTCAGCCACTGAACCACAGTAATTTCCTAATCATCAATTCGACACACTACCCACTATACTATTACAATCACGTGTCTTGATAATCAACTTCATAGCACGAATCACTGCCAATGATTCATTTTCATTTTAAACGGAAATTACATTATTTTTACTAAGAATTTTGTTGTTAGGAACTCCCAATGCTTAATTTTATATAAAGGTAACTTCACAGTTAGCAACTGATATGGTGATTATAATATTGTTTTAATAATAACATTTAACTAATATTAGAAAGAGTTTTTTGCTCCCAATAATTCGAAGGCCATCAGAGTGCGAATGGACTTAATTAAAATAAAAGCCGGGTAGATCCTACTTCATTGAGTAGATAGGTAGGTAGGTACCTACGTATAACTAACAGTATTGATTATACGAAAACATTAGCTACACCTTAGTTTCACAGACATCGTGCATTTTTCTATCAATACTCTAACAAGGAGTAGCTCCATGTAGCGTGCAAAATTGCGTTTTTTTTTTTAATCATTTAACTAATAAAGGCCTCGTATCGCCATTGTTTCAGAATGAATTAGCAACATGACCCTCTCGACGAGCCGGCAGCAGTTCCTGGCCTATGAATCCCAAACTCCAGAAGATATCCAATATGGAAGAAGAGGAGGAATATTCATATCCAACTGCATCTGTATCTCTTTCATCTTCTGTGCAGTTATTGCTGCAGTCATAGTGGGCGTCATTGTGCACTTCATCACGTTCTTCAAGGTAAATCCGAGCTTACTCACGTCACATTTTTTATGTTCGAATATACGAGTGTATAAAATCTCGCTCAAGCTGACGCTTATCTAATCTGCAACCAACTCCATGAGACGTTGCCCGATTTCAAGTTCAATTGTTATCTCGTAATAATATTCCTTATCAGTTTTAATTAAAAGCTACCGTCTTTAGTATGTTTTTTATCGAACTTTAATTCCGCAGTTACACGCTACTCCCTGCCTTTTGCAGATGGAAGCGGTTTAAAAATCGTAATACAAACTGCTTGGTCCCAAATAAACGAGACCTTTGCCAGTTGCACCCAGTTCTGAAAAATATAAAACGTCAAAAGTCAAAATGACAATCGATCATTGAGTGTCTGAGAGTGCGCGATATTCGTAGAATAATTTATTTTAAATAATAATTACCATTTATTTCAACGATAGTGCAAAAATGCGATAGTTTTAATAAATAATACTTGAACTCTTCAGTAAATACTGCATTTTATAACCTGTGATATTTTTATTTAACGTTCAAAATGTTTATGATAACAGTTATAGTTTTTATTATGTTTGAAGGAGTTTTTATAAATGGAAATCAGAATGTAAGTACAAATAATTGCATTTTCGTGAAGGAAAAGACCTGCTCTGCGGTTTTCTATAAGAATTTTTGTGTTTTCAAGGCTGAGGCAATGGAAAAAGCTTTTATCTTACAATATTTTTCTTCAGAGAAAAAGCATGATATCCTTTTTAGTTTGTTTAATTTATTTATTAAATTAATAATAGTACAATAGGTAACAGTCAAAACTTTGAGTGGCCAAAATCACGTTTCAACTGCCATTTAAACGAAGAAGCTACACTGAATTAAAGTTTAAATTTAAATATATTAAGTTCTAATAAACCAATTCACATGTAGCTTTATTTATCAAAATAAAAACTGCCTAAAATAAAGCTGCCTGGATAAGAAAGCTTGTATCTGTTCATTATTAAATTTTCACTTGCATAAAGTAATTATGAAAAACATGTGTTTTACAAGGTTTTCTACAATAGGTAACCAACAACAGTATTCAACAACTATTTTTAATAGCATTTCCAAATAAGTTATACAACTAATAGCAGAGACAATAATGGGCCATGCTTTCCCACCCACTTTCACTGTAATAAGAACACAACCTACCACTATATAATAATCGGCAACTAAACTTAATTCTTCTCTTTTGTTTCAGCTTTCACAAAAAACTGTAGACTTCTGGGATGAAACTGAACCGTTTGGTCTATCAAGTGCACCATCACCAGACCTCAGACTCCCTTCCTACGTAGTGCCAAGTTTCTACAGACTGAAACTAAAAGCTGAACTAGAAAACTCCACTTACTCCGGGGACGTATACATTACTATACGTGCCAGTCGGAGCACCAAAGAAATTATATTACATTCTAAGAACCTCAGTATTAGTAGCAATGCTAAGCTTACCGAACAAATCTATGAGAAAATTGAGACGTTACAGTCTCCGAAAGTCAAGAGGGATGTCGAGGCTGCGGTAACAGCTACTGAGAATGTTACTGCTTTCGATGTTCCTACGACTCCAGCTACTGTTGATCAGAATGCGACAGAGTCAACAGTGGCAGAAACAACAACGGTTGCCAGTAATGAGACTACTTTAAATATGGATACAACACAACCTCCGACTCCAGTTGATACCGAAATAACCCACAGTGCGGTACGGACCATAAAAATCCTGTCCATAATAGAAGGGACTGGTGATAGACTACTATTGTCTTTAGAGTCTGCTTTGAAAACTAATGTGGATTATATACTTCAGCTGTCTTTCGAATCGAAGATATCCAACTCTTTGACTGGATTTTACAAGAGTACATACATCAATGATAAACATGAGGAAAAGTAAGTAGTCTATTATGTGTTTTATGGCAGTATATGTTTGTGTTTATCCTTCAGGGAATTACCTACTGTTTTACTTAATTATCACCTTCATTAGCTCAACCAATGATGGATGTCCTTTACAAATATCAGTAACAAAGCTGAACTATATTTCAAAATGATCTATGACCACTGTCTTACCACATAATACTATACAACTTCTTTTATTATTTCATCAGTATCGGTAGTAATTTAATTTAGGTTGACAAGCCTCTTTCTTTTAAGTATTCTTATCTCTTAAAAAGCATTTATAGACCAAAGAAACTTGCTAGTCGTACATTATCACATAATAGAATATAAACAATGATATGCTTTTTAAAATATTACATAATTTAATTTAATATTTTTTAAATTAAGTTTGGTCTTCTTTCATAAAGTGCTGCAACTTCAGTGTCTATGTTGTAAAACTAAAATACCAATCAATGTAATTAGCAGCATCTACTGATCCATTTCATATCAGTCATTTCATCAGCTCTCTATTAAGGAATCCTCCCACAATGAGAGAAAACTATCATAACCTTGGGTAGCATCCATCTGCTGCCTTTTGTTTCTTTTAAACGTAAACGTAACGGGTCCAATATAAACTGATTTCTAAATTTCTTTCACTGCTGGGAAGCTACACCACTCTCCCCCTGGTAACATGGTTATGTATATCTTTTTCCGGGTACAGGATCGTTTCCAAGCGAACGGGGAACAACTAATACTTAATAAGACATCTTCCGACACTGATATGCAACCTTATCTTCCAGGAACTTAGGGGTCACACAATTCGAGCCGACTTCGGCGCGATCCGCGTTTCCTTGCTTCGACGAGCCGGCCTTCAAGGCTAACTTCGAAATCAGTATTGCACATCCCGAGACTGTTACCGCCTTGTCCAATATGAAGATTGTTGCTCAGGAACCTATGTGAGTAGAAAAGTTATTTAATTACGTATTTACAGAAAATCAAATTAGGCTTAATTTCACTTAAGCTAGATAATAACTAAGGCTCATTTTGGATCCATTCCAAAAAGTAGCTTCCTATGGAGAAGAAACTCCATCGTTAATAGGTATTGATAAATTGAGCTGAGTAAAATAAGTGTACACTCCTAACTATAATATACAAAGTATCTGATTGTATACTGATTGAGCTTTAATTTAGCAGCAACATATGAATGAGAAATTAGTACAATAAAATTGCTATAAATGTAAAAGCAATCTGAAGGTTGATGGTCGTAAAACTGTTTATTTTACGTTTTTCAGTAGTTAACTATAAAATTGATTGATTACACTTGAATGCGTGAATTGTTTTATTAATCGCAGATAGCACGTGCTTGTGTAACTTGTTATTGAAGTTTGTACTTACAAATTACTTTTACGAGTACAAATAATTACTATTATATACTTACTATTTATTTACAGCGTACAGGATCTTCTTTGGACATCTTTGGACTGCTTGCTTAAAATCGCTAAAAATGAAGTTTAATCGAATTTTATTTTATTTAAAAATACAACCAATCTTGTCATATAGAATGAGCAATTGATAATAAAAAGTATTGGTCGACATTGATCATCAGTTTCGATCATACAGTGTCGACGAAACCATTCTACCATCGATCCATGCTATGGTCGCCATTGGGCCCTACGATATACGATTGATACTCCGTTAAAACAGCAAGTCTTTAACTCCAACATTTTCTTCCACAGACCCGACCAACCCGGCTGGCAATGGACCCACTTTGACCGTTCAGTCAGCATGTCAACATACCTCGTCGCCTACGTTCTATCAGACTTTAAATCCTTAGAAACCAGTTACACGAGCAAAGACAACATTACTATTCCCATAAAAATATGGACGAGACCCGAATTGATAGGAAAGGCTAAATACGCTTCGACGATAACTCCGAAATTGTTGGCGTATTATGAAGAAGTTTTCGGCGTACCGTACGCGTTAGATAAAATGGACCTGATTGCTATACCTGACTTCTCGAGCGGCGCTATGGAGAATTGGGGGCTGGTTACTTTTAGGTAAGTCGTTTAAAATTTTGGTTTAGAGTATCAAGAATTATCGGGTTTTCCTGGTAGCTAAGTTAAGGAGATCTGATAGGTAGTAGCTTCTTCTGACCCACTGGTACTCAGCTGCATCCGGTGAGACTGAAAGCTGACTTTAGCGGAATCTAACATATTTTGTGACAAGGCTAGAAGGCAGATGACACGTTTATAATTTTTTTACAACCAAATAATTGCAAAGGTAGAAACTGATCTAACAAAAAGGTTTAATATGCTAGTTAAATAATTGAAACTGGGTATATTTCTTGCCAAACAAAATGGCGGCTTGCGATCGACTTTATTGCAACGAAATTGACTGTAGCACAAACTATACTCTAATTAAATAGCCAATATCGACTAAAATTACAGGTGTTAATTCTGACGTGTTTATGTCCGCAAAAACAAATGCATACTTGCCTCTACCAGCTGATTACCAGTCGTTACCTCATACAAGAACAGCTTCGGATCGTTACCCTTACTGATGACGCACTTTTTATATCTTTACTTGTATTTACCGGAATCCTTTGTCTGTTCGTTTTTATACTCGTAACTCTAATCTGAGAAAATGCTTGTGACCTTTGAAAAATAATTGTTTGACTAATCCAATTTTTGGTAAATGTTATAAGCCTCTAGCTTCCGCAAGTAGTTTTACCAGCAATCTATGGGAACGAGTAGTTCCCTCGATAAACATATAACAGTAGGTATCTGATCACTTTCCTCGATAAATGGCTTAAACCTTCCTTCGGAAGAATTTTTCAAATCTGTCCAGCAGTTGCTGAGTTTAACGTACGCGGTAGACATGCTCATCAGTTATATAAAGTAAAATAGTCTCATTCTGTCTTAGAAACCTTAAAAATATGTAAAGGATAAGTCATCAGGTAGCCACAGACTTTAAAACCGCAAAGCGTAACCAGTTTTGAAAATAAAAGGTTATGTCATACATGAAATATGAGGTTGTGAATGACGTAAATAATGACATAATAATATTGTTTACTTGTTCTACGAGACAAGCTTGGCTGGGTTCAATTAACTTTGACAGTTAACGTCATGCTTGCGGTTAATGTGTTCGGTTTATTATTATATATTTACACTACATTGTTCCTCTTTAAAATATTTTCCACTAACTGTTTCTCGAAGTTACTCTCGTTCGGCGAGAACTACTGCCGGCATCGGGATAAAAACAACCTATGTGCTTAGGTACTCAGATTAAGAAACTATCAGTGTATCAAATTTTATTTCAGTCGGTTCTTTAGTTACAACGTCAAAGCGTGACAGACAGAGAGTTACTTTCGCATTTATAATATCAGTAAGGATATTGGCAATGTTTGCGTTTTTAATCAAATTCAAGACAGATATTGATAAGTAATATGGTCAACTTATTTTTTTGGGCATTCTACATCTTGAACAAAGATCACTTTATACCCAGCACAAACCAGTTTTATGTAAAATAATATTTTCATACCCACTTCTATACGCGTAATATCGGTCTAATCGTAAGAATTTTAACGTGCCGTAGCGATAGGAAGGCGATTTCAACCGGCTTTTAGCGAGTTAGGTAGGTATATAATTTGAAATCCTCTTTATATGAACAAAAAGCGTAACAAATAGCATTAAAATAATAGCATCTTGCCTCTATCCTAATCTGCTTTAAACTTAAAGGCATCCATTTCCCGAGCCTTTTCCCAACTATGTTGGGGTCGGCTTCCAGTCTAACCGGATGCTCGATGATTGCTTTCAACTTGAAAGTATCTAGTTATAACTTTAGAGGACGAGTGAACAAATCACATTTTGATTTTATTGTATTACTACAAATAAATCAACATTTTTCTTTAGAAAAAATATGACGTAATAAAAAATCGCGACATGTGGTTAGATGCTCTTCTGTATTTTCTTCCTCTTTAAATTAAATTAAACTCCAGCTACAAAACAATAATCATCTGTCTAGGCAGACTGTTAACAAGGCTAGCCTTTTCTCCAGTCGTAACTATGTCAATGCTAATAGAAAAGTCTTATCAACAGAACTTATGTCCCATGACTCACTTTTAAGGCCGTTAACAACCACTTAGGGTAATTACACTTTACAAGTCGCTTATCGAAGGAAGAAGATAGTAAAGTTGTAACAAATAGCGTAAATACCTACTATTTTTAAATGGTTTTATGAATGACCTCGATTACTCATTAATTACCCTCGGAGGATGCGTCACAATGGTATATAGATTATTATAACGATGGTTTACATCTTCAAAGAAAGTATTTTGTCAGTTGTGCAAAATTTTTAAAAAATGCTCGGGTTTTGTTGTTTTTGTGGCATTGGTGAAATAAACTTAATCTTCTCCTGAATACATAGGTTTGTTGTTTATGGGAATATATAGGGGAGTACATGAGGGCAGTAATTGAGGTTGAGTAGTAAGAGGCTTGCCCTGGGTTGAGGAGGTCAGAAGGGCAGTCGCTCCCGGCTCCATGTAAAAGACTAGCACTTGGTACTGTATCTGATTAGACTAGAAGCCAACCCCAACATAGTTGGAATAAGTTCGACTGATGATGATGACAATATGATATTTTTTCTCAGAGAAACAACCCTTCTCTTCGACGAAGCGGAAAGCGTTCCCCGCGACAAACAGAACGTAGCCATCGACATAGCTCACGAGCTCGCCCACCAGTGGTTCGGCAACCTCGTCACCATGCGCTGGTGGACCGACCTCTGGCTCAACGAGGGCTTCGCGACCTACATCGAGTATGTAGGAGTAGACCATGTGAGTATATATTCATTTTAGGTAGGTACTTCTGCTTTCAGCGGGTCATTCTGGAGTCAAGGTAACTTAAAGGGCTCCGAAGTGAGACCGAAGAAGTGGGCAAAATATGGAAACCATGCCTGCGATTCGTTTTGTGATAGATGGGATGGTGTAAAGTACCTATGATATGATAGGTGTAATCATAGACTTCTACTTCCTCCTGCCCTGTTCCCAATTTTATTCGGGGTCGGCGCAATATGTCATTCTCTTCCATTTTCCCCTGTCACTCGTCATACTGACACTCACTCTATTCCTATTCATGTCATCCTTAAGGCAATCCACTCATTTTTTTTGGGTCTTCCTCTTCCTCTCCATTCATTTACATTCATACTTAGCACACACTTTGTTGCATGCGTATCATCCCTCTTCATTACATGATGGTATGGCACCATGACAATCTTCTACTTCTCATAGATCACTGAGACCCAAAAAAATGATTCTGACTGTAGACCCAAAAAAATAGAATCCGAAATACATAATTAAACAACACCTCCTATATTTCGTCTTCCAAACTCCTTAAACCTGGTAAACTTGAAATTCAGAGTTTAATTTCTAAATTATAGGTGGAACCAGAATGGAACATGTTCGAGTCGTTCTCACGCGACAAAATGGATCTCTTACGTTCTGACGCTTTGAAGAACACTTCTCCCGTATCGCGCAAAGTGGTGGATGCTTCGGAAATATCGCAGAAGTTCGACGAGATCTCCTATACTAAGGGAGCTAACTTGATTCGTATGCTGAACCACACGATATCGGAGGAGCTGTTCCATAAGGGATTGGTGATTTATTTGAATCTGTGGTGAGTGCCTTTTTCTGTAGTCTAGTCGAACTTGATGGCGACTTGCAACCAATTTCCGAGCTTGGCCGTCGGGGCCTGTGATGCATCGACGCCTTAAAAGGTTTGACGTGAATTTGTACGACATAATCTACCTATAATGATAACTTTCTGCATATAGCACTTAATTCGAAAGAGTTCTGTTTATTTGTCTTTATTATTCTTCATGTAGTTCTTCCTTAAAATGGTCTTGGAACACGAGTGAAACCGCGGGACACATCTGTTTCACTGTTTTTTATGTTTATTTTAATCTTTCCATTGATCCAAACATGCCATTAAATTATTCGTACTTATCATCTTCCAGGAAATACTCAAACGCGGAAGAGAACGACCTATGGGATGCAATGTCTCGAGCTACAATGTCAGACCCGACGCTAAAGGATCTGAGCGTGGTGCAGTTCATGAACTCGTGGACGCGGCAGGCGGGCTACCCCGTCGTTAACGTCAACAGGAACTACGACAACGGACATGTCGAGTTCGAACAGGTAAAGGAGAGGATTAATCGCAAAATTCCTTGACGTACTTTATCGTGGTCCTAGCTATTGAGGTTTCGCAAGAACCTGTAAAAACCTTTGACTTCGCGTGGGAAAATTGGACGCAGTATGGCAAAATACACTCGGTCAACTTTGCGGACCTCACTCCACTTTTCCTCGGATGCATAAACCGTCAGCATTGGAAAACTTTTCCACATTTGTATAGTTTTTGAAAATAGAGCATTTTATATCGTGGGGTCCTTGCAGTTCTTTTTTTTAGATTAATAGTTCGATTAGGTAAAGGGATCCATTACTAGGATTTTTGTTATTTGAACATATTTAGAGGCAGTTTAAAATACCCTAATATTTATTATATACCTTAAATTAATTTCTTTGCAGCGCCTCTTCACGTCAGCAACAGACCCGTACCAGAAGATGATAGACCAGCTGTGGCACATCCCCATCAGCTACACCGTAGTGGACTCTCCAGTAGACTCCTGGTCTACTAAGCCGAAGACCTGGCTCAAAGGACGCATCAGTACTGTTACTGTGCCTATCAATGATACTCAAGCGTTGTATGTCAATGTTGATGCTATTGGTGAGTTTAATTGTTTGACTAGCCTTTTCTTAAGCTGGAGTCGGGTTCGGGTGTAACCGAGTGCGGATGAGTATCAGTGTGCCACAAGAAGCTACTGCTTGTCTGACCTTAACCCAGTTACCCGAGAAACCTGATACCCCTTGGTAAGAACTGGTTGTGTGACGTGGTTCGACTGCCTAAGATGATCATCTTAGGCAGCCGAAATGACAGATGAAACCCACCACTTTAACTCGCGTCCCAAAAGACTGAGGAAGTTGATAAGATGGTCACCACTCCACGGACCGACCTCATGTTGCTTTGCCTTATGATCGATTGATCCGGCCGGCTGCAACTTAGCTGCAAGCTCTTCCTTTTATATTGTTTTTAATTTTAATTAATTATTGTTATTATGCAGTTTTTTTTTACATATGAGTTTTATTAATTTCCTAAAACTCTTCCAGGCTACTACAGAGTAAATTACGACAAGAAAAACTGGCAACTTTTAAGCGAGGCCCTCAAAGCTGGTCACGTGAAATCCCCCATTACAAAGTCACAGCTCATAGATGACGCCTTCAATCTCGCCAAAGTTTCCCAGTTAGACTATAGTTATGCACTCGGCTTGACAACCTGTGTTATAAATGGGGAAGACTCGAAAATGGTGTGGGATTTACTGTTGAATAATATGGCCTTCTTGAGACATAATATGAGGTCCACTTCGGGATATGTTTATTTCCAAGTGAGTATTTTTTAAGCTACTTACATATTTTTGTTTTGTTCATTTTAGTCTAGATCACAGATAAATGCTCCTGTTTTGCTAAATGAAAGTGACTTGAGGGATGAAATTATTATAGACTTTTTCGAAAGACAGCTCCTCAAGTCTATGAATGAATTATTAAAAACCGATACTTATTTAACAAAAACAATATTAATGTAATCTTCGTTTCTGTATACAACCTGTTTAGTCTTTTACTGAATATTCACAGAATGAATGAATATTCCATTCAAAAAATGCCATTATACTTTTTGCACATATTATGTCACTGTTTGATGAATATTCGAAATTGATGATGTTTTACATTTTTTCAACAATATATATATATATATTTTATGTATATATTTATAGCTTTCATTTACATAGATATTTACAATACATATTTACAATAAATATCAAAAACTATCCTAGTAAAACAAACAACTAAAAAGCGTCAAAAAATTCGTCCCCATCGCTGTCAACTGGGAGCGTACCCAAGAGGCTGGCAGCATTACCTCGTTGGATCGCCATGCTGGTTCTTTGTCCGAGGTAATAGCCAGCCTTCTGGTCACGCGAAGCGTCAACCAGCCGCCTAGAGAGATCTTTAAACAGAATGTGTCTTCGGACCCCACGACCCGAGGGTTTCAACCCCAAACGGTTCGAAAATATAGTTTCCGACAAGGCCACTATATTTCTGCCGCTTGAGGTTCTCCGCAGCCGCAGCGGCAGCAGCAGCACAGCACGCAGAACTTGGAAGGTGTGATGGCGCAAGAGTATCGACACAGGTTGCGTCCCATACTAAAGGCCTACCCATCTTCCAAGGGAATAACGACATGCCGTCTGGTCTCTTACCGTCGTCGGTGCCAAGCCGCTTGGTTCTAATACAGCTGGCACCCCGACGGCAACAAGAGCTCGACGTATAATGCCGCGCAATACGGCCCGCACTACGGCTGCACGACAGGCCGTGGTGTTCGAGGCTGGTGACAGCCGTATCACAGTGGCAGCGATGAGGGGAGCAGCACGGTGCTCCTATACGTAAACAAGTAGCGAGGCGGAAAGTTGTGTCGTCAAACATGGTGCCAATGTTTGACGACGGTAGTGCCTGAAGCCAAAGCCCCGACTCCCATCTACCCACAGCCAGTAGGCGCGCTCGCTCAGCAGGAGTAATTGCCGTTTCTATCAAACTATTCCGGGTTACTCTGCAGAGCGGCTCATCCCACTGTCTTTGGGAAGACGGGTTGCTGGGTAAATTTTCGTTCGGGCAAGTAATTTTCCATGCATCCATAGCCTCAGCTAAATACGGCACCTCGAAATCAGCCTGAATTGGAGTAAGAATATTCCTGGCTAATTTCTCAGTGCCGTGAACCGAGGATATGAATGCCGGTAAACTAATACTGGTAATTTTGCGGACGCCGAGACCTCCCATCCGGATGGGCAATGTGGTTTGTTGCCAGGCTCGGTCGTCCAGAGCCACATTGAGAATGGAGCTGAGGGTATGGCGGATAATTTTATCAATTGGGTCTAAAAGGTGGCTATGTTTAAAGAGATGAGAAGAACGGAGGTAATATGTAAATTTAGGACCAAAACAGCAGTGTCGAATAATTGTGATGGCCGAATGCATTGTAATTTTCTGTAGGCGTTCCGAAATATCGTTGAAATTATCAATTTTTTCCGAAATAAATGTAGAAAAAGATTGGTCTAGGATGGGAGCCCCAAGAAGGCGGAGAGACTGTTTATCTATGATTTTAATCTGTGGTGCTAATGATTTAAATTTGGATATTGTAATTTGTCTGTCAGTCGTGTCAGTAATAAACAATTCGCATTTTGTACAATTTAGTTCTAAACCAATGGAATGAAAGGACATTGTTCAATTTTGGCCTAAGAACCGATGTGAATATAAATTATACTATAATTTTTATTTATTTTTATATTGTTTGAAACATATTTTAGTATTCCACGGACACTTCAAATAAATAAATTCCAAATAAAAAGTAGGGTCACAATTATTGATGCCTTATAAAATGTTTCCGTCAGCCAGTGCTGCCAGTTTCGGAAGTTTTCGGGATTTCGGTAAATACGGATCGAATTGAGAACCTACTTTCCGAAGTCGGTTATTAAAATTAGTTGGTAACACTTTATTCATTTAAATACCTAAACTGACTAGCTAGAAAAAAGCTAGTATTCTGTATAATGTTTTAAGATGGTTTTGAGCGAATCGCGAATTTCTAGCTTGGCATTCGAGTAGGATTATAGTTTTCGTAATTGGCAACACTGGTGTACTTCAGTCAGTTTGCTAGAAGTCAGTTTGATTGGTTTGATTGCTTTGCGACTATCGTTTCTTTTGTGATTTTCTATGCGTTTCATGGTTTTATTCTAACAACTTTGGCTTGATTACGGACTCCGATTAGATTGCGTACTTGGTAGACTCGGCTTTGTGTAAAGAACTGGATTTTACTAGCATTTTCGGATATTGCTCTGTCTGTGATCGAATTTAGTTATATTATAATTACAACAATGGATGCAGAATATAGTATATTGTATAAATTGTGGATCTGCTGGAGGTTCTTTGGTATTAGAAAACGAAGATATACTTCGTTGCATACAACAATGGACTGTTCCCCGTATGGTAAGTGGTCTACGAAAGTGTTTTTCTAATTTTGATAAGAATGTTACTACCTACTTATGTTTTCATAAGCACACAATTTCTCGGTTTTCAAATCAATTGCCACAATTGCAAGTTACTTGATATTTACTAATGATTTTTTGTATTTATTATTACAGGTTGAAGCTCATGACCTTATATGTACGACGTGTTGGTCTGAAGCAGTCGAGCATAATAAGATGCAATGCACTGTTGGACGCAATTGTGTACTTTGTAAGAAGCTCCTACCATCAGGCATACTGTTGCAATTGTATCGTTGGGCGTAGAACAGTGGGCTGTTGTGCCCACATAATGACTATTATCTGGTATTTAAGCTGGGCGAGATACCAAAGCTCAGTTCTTAGATATATTATTGAGAAATATTGATGATTAAAAACCTTTAATTGAATATAAATATTGTTTTTATTGCACATCCTCGAAAACCTCTTTCATTGTTATTGGTAAACCTTACTTTAACTGTTAAATTATTTTGTGTGGTAATGACATTTTTAGTATGGTCTGTGCCTTCTTGGTAATAGACCGCGGGTTCGATTCCCGCCTTATGGCATGTAGATAGCTAGGTAACTGTCTAATATAAAAGTAGTAACAATCATTTAAATAAATAATTCTCCATCGTAATAATATCGATATTTTATGAATTGTGGTGAAAGGAACTCTTCCATTTTGGAAACTTATGCGTTTTATCACAAATCCAAAGTGGATTCACTATATATTAAGAAACGTAACGTTGAAAGCAAAAGCGTTTAGGTAGTTGTTTTTCATAAAAATTCTAAGCATTTATGAAAACTAGTCACACGCCCCGTCTTCGCACGGTGGCAATGTAAAACCTTGGTGTAAACCTTCCTCTTGACCTACTCTATCTATTAAAAAAAATCGCACCCAAATCCATTGCGTAGTTTTAAAGATCTAAAGCATTCAAAGGGACAGACAGAAAATGCAACTTTATAAAATGATCATTGTCAAAGAATTATCTTAAACTTGACTATTTACTATCTCTTTTCCTAGTATCTAGTAGAGTAGTCTTTTCCTAGATCTAGAAGAGAACATATAGAGCTGTACATAGTATTGTTGATTTTTTGTATAGTGTAGTTTGATAATACTACTCTGATATTTCACGCAAGCTTGGTTATTTTTTATTTATAACCTCAAAATATTAACTTTTTTCGTAATTATTTTAGTTTCCTGAAGTGTCCGTTCGTGAAAACTTATTTCATAGGATTCCATATAATTTTAAGAGTTTATAGAAGTCACTTTCCATTCGAACGGTTCTTAGGCAGAACATGTATGGAGCCGGAACAATGTCCTTTATGTTTTAAATTAATGAAATCCTGAAATACGGTCTCTACATCGCCTCCCAGGGTCCCATCATCTAGATACCAAACGTTGAATTTGGAATTTAGCAATGATCGGGTGAATGGCTAGGCTGAAAATTACTGGCCCGAGGGGATCACCTTGTTGGCATCCGACTGCAGATTCCAATAGGTTGTCCTTATACAGTAATTTTGATGGGTGCCTGTAACATTGATAGAGAAAACTATAAATTTTGGGTACTTCTTTTTGTGCTTCAGCCAACAGGGTGTCCCGGTTTACGGAATTGAAAGCATTTTTGATGTCAACCTTCAGGATGACCTCTCCTTTGCCACAATTTAGGTAGGCCGACAAAGCGTGTACGGCAGCCTCGCAGCCCCCTTTGGAACGGTATCCCAACTGTAGGGGCTGAAATTTGTTCGAAAGTTCCTCACAAAAAAAAAAAAAATTTGCAACCGATTTTGGCTGCTATACGACGATATGTTGTTCCCACAGCAATGGGACGAATGGGGGCTACCGTTTTTTGTTTCACCAGATGGCGCAACTGTAGCGTGAGGTCTAAAACTATGGCAATCAAAGTTCGTATTATGAGCGCTAAAACTTATATCTACATTATATGATTATATTAGATCATATGTAATACAATAGAACTATAGTGTGAACGTATTGGCGATGCCACAGTGTTGCGCAGTGCCGTTTTGCTCGAAAAAGAAATGCGAACATAAGTTTCCGAAAGATTAAAGAGTGTCAAAGCAGTGACATTTATAGAACCCTGATCTGTATTTGCCATAATTAATCTAAAGTATTTTTAAATATTCATAATTTTAATTTAATTAGAAATATAAACCCTCGCGCGTAAACAAACAGTGGCATTTGACGTTTCGAAGACCTCACGCTACACAAGCGCCTCTAGCGGCGATTTCATACGCGGTAGCCCTCATTCCGCCGTCCTTTTTCTTAAGGGCGCACAGATTAGCGCCATATAAGACGTCGAGGACAGTATCGTGCACACTGCCGGAGAGCATCACATTGGTTAAGGCTGTAAGCTCCTTAAGAAGCTCCGCACCGGCGTCCCCGGCGCCCAAGCTCGTTAAATCTTTAAGATGTTGCGGGGTCAGGCCGTCGAGGCCACCGGCGGATCCGCTTCGGAAAGAATTTACAGCCTCAACCACTTGTCGACCTGTAACTGTGAGGGTGTTTGTATCAGGAAGGGGAGGGTCGGGAAAGGAAAGACCATCAGCGGGGGCCGGTTGTTTGCTCTCCAGGGCTCTAAGAGTATCCGGAGAGCATGGCGCCACAACATCACTACTGAAGAGTATTCTGGCTGCACCTCTGATATCATCTTCGCCTAACTTTGTTTCAATTAAATTGCTTATACCCCTTGGGGAGGTAAAACATTGTGCCGGTAATTTAGAGTCAAAATTTTGAGTCGAAATATTACAATTTTCTTTTACTTTTGATGTCAAAGATTTTTTGCTAGCTAAATTTTTTTGGATGTGGAGAATTCTGTAGGGGAAGGTGAGTAACAGTTCCCAGGCACGTGGCGAGTTCTCCCGTGCTGCGAGGCGCATGCACTGCGCTAAGGATTGCGCTACTAATGGCCTCGCACCACGGGGGACCCGCTTTAAAATGGGAACAGAGTTTTTTAATTTGGAAAGCTTTTGCCAAATGGGAACATTATTAGGTACTGTGTGTAACTGTGGGCCGGGTTGGGGGGTGTTAACATTTGGAGGTACTAAAAACTTTGGGGTCTGTCTATTTTTCCAATGTGGATATTCAGACCCCGCTTACCTTTAAAGTACCGTACCTGGGTACAGTGCGGGCATCGCTCCGAAATACCTAGCGATGCAGAAGGTTGACTGGCACTTCTCGCCGCATCGCTACTGTTCATTTCACTTACAATTAACAATACAAATATAAATACAAAAAATAAATATATACACAACACAGTCTATCAAAAACACTGAATGACAGACGTCACTGGGGTGGCACTCAGAAGCGCAGCGCCGCGCGCCGCCGTCACCGCAGCGCCCTGTCAGCGCAGCCTCCGGCCATGGCAACCGTTGCCGGAGAGACCGCTGCAGGGCGACGCGTCACGTCACCATGTCACCAAATTGCTTCAATCGTAATTGAGTCGGGATTGGATCTCAGTCGAAGGAAAATTAGGAAAATCGGGCCCCTGTTGCTTCCGAGTTAACTTCTGTGTTGCTTGTCCCTAGAGTCAGGAAGAATCTTTATTGCGTTTGTTTTATTTACTCAGTTCTGCTTGAATTTCTGCGATTTTTTTTTATTTTTCAACTGATAAATGCTTCGTTTATTTGCTGTTACTGGTAAATAAAATATGTTTTGCAATATTGCAATAAAGTATTTCGTTTCGATTCGTTGTTAGCTGACAATATTATTTAAAATAAAAATTATATATCGATAGGGAGACACTAATCTTTATTTTTATTGATGGGGAGGCCTTTGCCCAGCAGTGGGACATTACAGGCTAATAATAATAATAAAAATGTTTCTTCCAGGATTACATGCGAATAATCCTAGCTAAGCAGCTAGAGCGAGTGAACTACGGGCTGAGCAAGCCGAAGGACGACAACGAGGCGTTCCTCATCGAGAACCTCGTGATGTGGGAGTGCTACGTGGAGGCGCCGCGCTGCCTCGCGTGGGCGCGGGAACAGTTCCGCAACTGGACCGCGCAGCACGATGTTAATAATAACCCGTAAGTATAAAACACTTAGCTGGAATAGGCTCTTTTTTCAGGGTTTTGAACCCAAAGGGTGTCATTTTCACAGATTGTTTTTTAACATATTTATTTCTGGTGCTACAATAACAACAAATAAAGTTAAATAAAGGTGGACTCACTTAGCCAGTTCTTTTTAATGTGTTTCATAAAATTAAACTATTTGAATAAATAACTAGAAGGGTTGACCCATCAGAGGTTAAGTTACCCAAAGCACGCTCTATACAATGGATGGGTCACTATTTAAGTCACAATGTGCCTATGCTGACATTGTACATTTTGGACCGATAATTGACATTAGACCTTATAATAATAATAAATCATTTATTTCAGGCCTTTACACCCATATAAATTACAAACAATACAAATTAATTAAACTTATCGTGATAAAAATCAATAATCAATCATAATTAATCTCAATAGGTTACATTTCAATACTTAAATTTTACACAACATTTCTTAAAATAATATTTCTACATTATTCAGCAGATGAACCATATGAAATAACCATTATGAAAGTCAAATGTGTTAATTGCATATCAGTTTTATCCGGTTCTGCCGGTTGTTTTCTATAGAATTTTGAGAACTTTTACTATGTACTTAGCTAGTTATTTACCATTTTAATTATGTTTTTTTTTTCTATCCAGCATCCCGTCATACCTCCGTTCTCTAGTATACAACATGGCGCTGCGTCACGGCGGCCGCGCGGAGTTCGACTTCCTGTGGGACGTGTTCGTGAACTCCACCGACCCTAACGTCAAGAGTCTGGTCATCAACAACCTGCCCAGCACTAGGGAGGAGTCGCTTATTACTATGTGAGTATTTAATTTATTTATAGGTACATATCGACTGCAAGCAAGCAATACCTCCTATCTGACATTTTTGTTTCAAAAAACCAAAAAACTTGTATCTACCATAAACTACCTTTAGATTCAAAATAAAAACAAAAAACTTTATTAATCAATACTATGCTTAGAAAAAGAAAACTTGGATTTTCAGTATCTCATTATACCTTCCTCGGAATAAGGATTTTATTAAGTTTTATTGTTCCCCTTTAAAATCCACCCGGAGTCAGATAGGAGGTATTGCTTGCTTGCAGTCGATATGTAAGATTGCAAAATAGTTTAGAAATAGGTATGAGTGAATACGAGTGAGAAGATGTGTAAATAAGAGAGGAAGGATGGGAACCAATGAAGTGAGTACTTCGTGTGAAGTTTTGAAAATAAAAGACTAAATTAGTGGAACTGCATTTTCTTCACCGTCTCAACTCTGCATGTCGTTATAATGATGACATATGTAATGCGTGATAAGAAATTATATGTCGGCTAAGTCGTAACGCGAAATATATGACTCAAATGCATGCCGTCGTGGGTCTATCTTATGTCTATGCTATATTAATGCTAAATAATGTGTTTGAAGAAATACTTCTCGAGATACAGCGCGTCAAGTAATACAGAAATGAATGTTACATAAACTCGTAAAATAATAAAAGCATTTTAACTATAGAAAAACTATCCCCATCTTCTTTGAAATCAAGAAATCTCAACATTAATTTTGTCAAAATCGAACTCCCTAATGTTCTTCTTTCCAGGCTTCTAGAAAAATCCTTAACCGAGATACCAAAGCAATACGCAGTGGCAGCGTGGAGCGTAGAGCCTCCCCTGGGCAGTCGGCTGGCGCAGGACTTCTTAGTGAAGAACTTCGACCGCGTGTATAATAAGTTCACTCAGATGGACGCATTCACGTTCCCGGCGGTGCTGAGCGGCGCTTTCGGGTTTATTTCCACTGAAGAGGAACTTAGCAAGGTGAGTTTCTTTTTAGGTAATCTTCTAGAAGGTTGTAGAACATTCTAGAATATGTAGTAGTATGTATGGAATGTAATATCTTTTGTGAGGTTCGCATTTTGGTCCTTTGAGTTTATCTTCACGGAGGAAAGGCACAGCAAAGGCATTTTTATCAAGATTTATTTATGTATTTGTATTATATTAGGATAACCCATGTGGTTTGATTCTATAAAAATCTCGAAACAATAAGGCCAGCAGCATGAATTAAAACTTCTTTTATTCATCACCATGCCAAACAAATATTTCTAAAAATATTCTAACTAATGTAACCTCTCAAAACCAATATTATTAACCAAAACCAATAACATATTATTTTCTTTCCCAGCTAAAATCCTTCGCCCTGAAACACAAAGAACAGTTGATGCCGATGTCACAAACTCTTCAGAAGCTAGTGGATACCGCTACATTCCGCATCGACTGGATCAGGAAGCATTCTGCCGGCATCAGCCGCTGGTTCAAGGACTATGTCTCAGGTAAATACATAGTGTGTCTAAGTAGAAAAAGTCCCGAATTCGCTCCTCCCTTCTCTTGAGAGGGGGAAATAGATGATAATATAACTATCTCTGTCTCACGAAGTATGGACCAAATGAAACAGCCGTATGTCAATAGTTCTGTATAGTTCTGTCTGGAGTTCTGTCTGCTAAAAATAATCAGGTTCACATCGGCATGTCAATAGTTCTGTCTGGAAGTCAAAACGTGGTAAAAAAAAGAGGTTCATTTCAGAACTTTTGACTCGTTGGCTCCTAGCTAGATAAGCAAGCGTAGCATAGAATAGTCCTCATCCACGATTGTACAATTCGTTTTGCTTTTTCATTTTTCCAGTTGAATTTTTTTATTTTCAAATAATATTTATTTACTATCGCATTTCGTAGAGCCTTTATGTTCAACAAAAACTATATTATTACTTCAAGAGTAGTGTACTGCACCTGCTCTTGGATCTATTTTTGTAATAAGTGCTTTAATGTAATTAATGTTTAATTTTAAGTGTGTGGAGTAGTTTAGATTAAGTATCTGTAAAATTGTCAATACACTATTGCATTAGGTTCTCCTGTAATAATAGTTGTATTTTGTGATAAATAAATAAATTAATTCATTTTACTAACTTACTAATCTTTGAATTCCAGGTAAACTACCAATATCGCAGCAAAGTACAGTTCCTCCAACCTCGCTACCTGCTGACGTGAGCAGCGCCGCGGCCGGCGTGACGTCACCGCCCGCGCCGGTGCCTACTACTGCCGCTCCACCAGCGTAATACATTATAATATAAATTAATTATATTTATTTACTTATACAAGCTATTGACTTACATCCGTGTCAAATTCTTATGCTAATGATTCTCGACCCAAATCAAAAATAAAATGGGTAGGGTTTTTTTTAAACTTACAGAAATTCGTCAGTGTAACCCAGCCGTATTTAATATATAAACTAATAAACAACAAATACTGCGCTCTCACACATAGCATACGCAACGATCGTTCATAACAAAAATAAATTCTGAAATACTATTAACCAAAAAAAGAAGCACATATCAGCTATTTTCCGCATACCATACTTACAATTGATTATTAACGTATTTTATGTCAACCTCCTCAAATTTGACCCGGATGCAAATCAACAGCTTACATGTTCTCGAACGTTCCTGAGACGTACATTTATAGTGAAGAGCTATAAAAAACTTTATCGACATTGAAATGGCATCTAAAATCAATTAACCCAACTGACACGTATAGTCGATTTGATTATATTATTATCTTCATGTGATAATTAATTTTGGATATTATTTCAATGATAATAAAGTCGATATTGTATCGATACGCTTTACTATATCTGTGGACAGCCCTATAGTTTTGAAGAGCGTCAGTACTAGAATTCGTTTTGTTACACCAATTTCGACTTTATTTACACATGATAGAGTTGATTTCTAATACTTCAGAGGGTTTTGAACTATTGACCCAAAGTCGTTAAGATCTGTATAATATAAAAATATTATTTATCGAACCTCGATATATGGCAGCTAATATATCTAAGTTTTTTTTTTCTGATTTTCAAATTGGAAAATGTAAATGATCTAAAAATATAAAGCCTAAAATAATTGTAATTTAAGTAGTTTTTATTTAGCAGTATACATTGCGATATTTATACCTAAGCCGCGAACTAGTCGCCCGAAATAGAAAATTACTTTTAATTTAAAAAAAAACTATATATTTTAATGAGTATATAATTTATTCTAAATTCAATTACCGTAAAATGAAACCTAAAGTGTGCCATTTCTATAAATGAGTTCATATTTTTGCGGTAATTTAGATCTAGAAAACCTTATATCTTTCGAAACTTGATATTAACTTTTACATAATATACAAAAATAAAAATCGTCACGTGAGACAAAATTATTACAGTATGGTGAAAAATAACACTTAACTTTGTCAAACAAATTCACATACTGTCAATATATTTCAATTATTTTGTAATAGGGACAGTATGCTCGAGATTTGAAGACAACACTATTTTATATTTAAAATATATCAACTCGATAAAAACCACGAATATCGATTCTTTTTATTTCTTAAACGATGTTTTTTTTAAGATTTCTATTATTATGTCTATTTTTTGTTTACGTATTTATAACTTAAGATATTATTTATTAGAAATTATAACTTTTAAAAAGTGTGTATTTTCATAATAGGTATTTGCCAAATTAGAGTGTAGTATGTAAAGCTAAGCTAGCTAGTTCTTAATATTTGGCAAAATAATATGTACTTATTATAATATGTTTTATAAATTAAAGCTTATAATAATTTTAACTTTTATCGAAAATTATAGTTTTAAAGCAAACATCACATTTTAGTTTTAGTACAATCAATTAAAATAAACACTGTTTGTTACACATCATATTATTTACATTCTACCAAAAATTGCCGTTCTTCAATTGTTTTATATATATTAAAAAATAAAAAATACGCACAAGAGTCGATGTAAAGATTGTAGAATATAAATAAAATAAAATTCTATCGATAAATGCACTGCACAACACTATGTATTAAAGGCCTGCTTCCCACCAACGTTTTACTTTGTGTTCAGTTTTAAGTGTTATCTTACTACGGATTCCAATAATCGACCCATCAGTGGTTTTTCGATAAGAGATAACTTGTATGAAGCTAGTGTCAATATTTCAATCTCTTATCGAAAAATGGATGGATCAGTTATTGGAGTCCGCAGTTACTATCTCATAATGTGGCTATGAAATGTATAATACGAATTAGTCATTGTCGTGTCATAAGCTTAACCATAGAGCAATTTATTTACCAATAAATAAACTATAAATAATTTTATGTATGCTAAAAATATTTTAAAAGTTACCAAACTTAAAAAATGTAATGGCAAATATAGTTTTAATTAAAAAATTAAGGAGAATAGATAGTGTCAAAAAATCTGTGGTGATTACATAAAATATTATCATATTATCGACAAAAGAAAACAAGAAAACATTATATACAAAAAGAACATGAAAAATGTAAAATATTGCTGTGACCTAAAAGGCAGACAGTTTACTTTGATACTAAGAAAAAAATAAATATATAATTACCGTTAACCTATACATTCCTTATTCATATTTATTAAGTGCAGTTGGCAACACAGTTGACATAAAAACCTATTTTATTCAACCTATTTACACTTTCTAGAATAAAAACTATTTTAATGTGTGCTAAATAATTTTTATACCCAAAATTCTTGAGAAAAGAGTTAATTCTGTTGCCAACTGAAGTTATTTTTATTCATATTTAATTTGTTCCTATTTATTATTTAATAAACTTCTCGAATTTAGATAAACTTTTTTGTTAAAATGTATTTGTCTAAAGTTTTATTTGTAAGTGTTTGCATGTGGAAGCTTCGTGTTGAATAAATAATTTAATTATTAGAATTTGTTTTAATTATCTCCATTGAAAGTTACGAGTATTGATATGGAAAACAGAACCGTTTAAATAAGAAAAAAACTATACTTACAAGTTTTTTATAAGTACTTATTGTCAGCGGTAACTGAAGTTCGTTTTTATTAACGAGGTAGAATCAGTTAATCAGTAGTTATTTGTCTTTACGTGACAAATCCCTTGAACACCCAAGAGAGCGTTATGAAATTTTCCCGGATAGTCAAATTTTCCGACTGACAGTTCAAACTACAATTTTAAGTTAGCCGCTAGATGGCGTAAAAGTAATTCCATATCTTTCCCTAATCCACCATGTATTTGAATCAAATTCTATGGACCCATAAGATCAAAACTAATGTTGATTTATTCTAAGTTGAAATTAATTGCTATTATCAAGCAGAAGACGTTTTTGTACTTGCCCGTACTAAGAAGTAAATACATACCTCCTACACCGCTACGGGCATAATTGTAATGCCCAACATCGACAACAAACATTAGCCGTTAAAATACTTCAATAAGAATAACCAAATCTTATCTATACGATATATTTATACAAATATATATAAAAATATAACCCTCGATAGAGTCTCGATGCGTCGCCACGTCACTACCCCATCGTTCACTATGGCAGCCCCGAGGCAGCGCGAAAATCGATAATCTGCTTGTAAACAAGCCTAACCAAATGTAGGACAAACACTCATAGTACAATTTTCATATTCCGCAATTATTGTTTCAAGTTACCTTTTGATTTAACCACTCTTCGTTTATTTGTGAGTGTTAAATTAGTTAGCAAACATGGATACAGCGAATGTTGGGTATTCTTATCATTTACCGACTGGTGGCTGGAATTATAAGATCCGCAACACATTGTCACAATTCAGTGATTTGTTCAGCGAATTTAATAAATATATCGCGCCGGCATATCATCATGATCGCTGTGAAAGGTATGTATATTATGTTTTTTTTTTTTGCATGTTTTTGAAAGAACTGCGCAGTACAATATTTACGGAAATCTGATTTATGACCTTACACAGCAGTTTCCTGATAGCATGGGGAGTCGTTAATTATTTTTTGGACATTATATTTAATCTACATTCAGAAATCGTTCTATATTATTTTTGAAAATAGAAGCTAAGAAGAAAATAAATAACTTGTATTTTTTTTTTCAGATCTGTTCAAATGAGGATTTATTCAATGCACAAAGGGGAGTTTGTGATGGTATTTATTGCGTTTTTCGCTTGTTTCGGCTTAGGCGTATTTATAGGATTGGCAGGTAACAAACTATTAATTTATTATAGTTAATTCATAACAATACTTAGAAGACCCCTACTAAAGGAGTAATCTTTAGATTTACCAGCTTAGACACTTACTCTTCGACCAATGATCGTACTTATCGCTTGTAAGAATATTTTCCAATTAAATAAACAACATGAATTTTGAACCAGTTCAAATTGCGTAGCGTACGAAACATAAAAAATAATAAAGTTCATTCTAGAACAGCTACATTTACTTCGCGTTGCTTTAATCTACGTAACTATTACCAGAATGGAGTCACGTAGAATTCAATACGGCCATTCAATGGACCACTGGCGATAAGTGATGTTAAATCTGCACCAGCTACTTTTCTCTGTATACCTACGGCTTAAGCGAAAATATCTAAACATTCTAGGCCCCTCACCCACTATGACGACTTCCATCCCCGCATCATCAGTGCTGACGAACGCGAGCAGCATCTACCAGGGCCCCTTCCACCTGCACAGCAAGGCGCTCGGCCTGCGCGCGCAGCAGCTGTGGCTCATGGCTGAGATACTCACTAACAACGACGATGGTACGATGATAAAAACTAGCAGTTTGGTTTGTAGATGTAATTTTAATTTTTACGTCTGGCAATAATCGGCGCAGGGTAAAAATTGCAGTGCACGGTTCCAAAAAAAAACGCTTTTTTGAATCTGGGGCAGTTTTTATACTCAATAATCTATCGGTTATTGTCTAAATGTATGTAGAAAACGGTGTCTCCATGTCAGTCCATGTTTCTTGCCTTTCTAGTTAGTAACTACCTAATATTTTACCTCACGTGATGGGAACAAGTTCTGCTTATCACTGTTACAGATAAAAATACCTCCAAAATCTGTTCAGATATGTCTTACTTGACTCCTATACCTATATGTTTGCTTTCATGGAACTAATGTGTGATTATTTTTGCAGAAGAGATATTCGACAAAAGCTTCCAAGTTAGTATTTCTATAGAAGGCGTGTTAGCAGACCATACAACGGAAGATATTCTGTCTGAAGCAGACGCTCCCAATAGGTAAGTTAAAACATGTTTAGGTAATGAAAGCTATACGTAACTTTGTAGGATCCTTTACGATCTCTATCGGAAAGAAAGGATTAAGTAAGGTCTACTCGCTCTAACAAACAGAAACAAATTACGTCAGAACATTTCTAAAATTTCCGCGAAACTGCAACCATTGTGTGTGAACACATGTTAGCAACGGATCACACCGAGGAGCAAATTTTCAAAACAATATTGATTTCGCCTTAGTTCTTGAATGTCCCGTACTGCTATATATTGCTGAAGTTCTAGAGGCCCCTAGTCTCCCGACACTTCGTAGGGCGTATTCGATCCTGAATGATCTTTAGATTGCTAGACTTCTACGTCTAGGCTCCTAGTCTCCCGACCCTTACTAATCTAGAAATTCAAAGACCAAACATTTCTACAGCTCTAAATCTTCCTGGTGTAAAACTGAACCCTTTCTTTCACGAACTCTTCCAGGACCCAACACCTAAAGTGCAAGAAGCGAGTATGCGACGAGGTGATGATACTCCACATCCTATGGCTGGACTACACACATTACGTGTTCAACGTCAACTTCTTCGGGCTCAAGGAGTTCCACCACAGATACTTTATTAGAGACATCATTTTCTATGTGAGTATCTTGAGACAGTAAGATGGACGATAATAGCTGGTTGGGAATTTATTTTGAGACATTATGGTAAGTACGGTTTTTTGCTGTGGGATATGTGAATGAGTTATCGCAGGCCTGGCACATAAAGGGTGGTCCCAAATAAAATAATATGGTTAAGTGACCATTGAGGAGACCTTTTTATGCTTAAATAAAGGCTCCTGGGCCTACTGAATTTCACGTGAAACATTAAATAAAAAAATGGATTAAGGAAACTATTTTTTTTTTCCAGTTCAAAACTTACAACCCAGCATTTACGCAGATGGAGACTTGGTTTCGATTTATATTTGTGATGACGTCTTTCTTTATGACCGTAAGTTTTAGCAAAACCTAGTTCTTATACATATATTATGTAGATAAGCCAATTCTTCGATAAAAGGAGTTATGGAATATTAACGCCATTTTTGGTAAAGATTTTCTAAAATCCTTATGTTCCTACTTAATTTAAATACATCGATGCATATGTATCATAGATAAGCACTGGTACTCAGCTGAATCCGGTTAGACTGGAAGCCGACCCCAACATAGTTGGGAAAAGGCTCGGAAGATGATATGTATCATAGATCATTTGCGAGTACCAGTTGAAGACCCTTAAGGCACCAATCTGGCATTAATCCAGACAAAATACTGCGTAGTTCCTGGTGGCAAAACCCAGAAAAACTACGCGATTGAAGTACAAAATACAGTCGAGAACATCGTACTTTTGTCATACAGATATTTTAAAAACATCCTTTTGTTTAATTCAATTGTTTTCAGTTCTGGTTTGCCTACATGATGCGGAAATACCCTATGACGGACTGGTCGATAGAACAGAGATGGATTTATATTTTGTTGCCGTTATTGCTTACTTTTAATGGTGAGTACCTTTTGACATATTAACAGGTACCTATCTGGTTTTAGGATCAGGTACTTTCATTTCACACACCCACGTAAAGTGACCTTTTGTGCAACCGTACTTACGAGTTTCCGGTCATTTTCAATTCTATTTGAAAAATAATCGTCATAAGGATCGATAATAACAGATATCTGCAAAATCATTATTTTCAAAAAACTTTGAGAACTCTTTTAATTTCGTCTGATGCTTTATACCCCACACGCTGATGTGAGCATCTACATCCAACTCTCAAAGTAAACAATGGCTTGTATTCAAAGCGTTCCAAATTTAAAATTCCTACCAACCCCACACAATACCCTGGAGAATGCTACTCAAGTACTACGCTCACACAACTTTAGACCTTATCTCTTTAAAAAGAAGGAACTCTTTCAAATGCAGTCCAAAACGTTCGACATTTAAATAGTATTCAGGGACGTGTGCGATTACCCCGGACCGGTTTGAGTCACTCCCGCGCGCCGCCCAGCGGTGACGCGAACTCTCTACTCTATGCTATGACGATACAAAACTTGAGTCACTCGATATTGTGACTGTACGTAGGACTGAACTATAGATATGTATGAAGTCAGCCTTCACTTATCTACCCACATGTACCTACGCAGTATCGATGGAGGTTTTAACTTTTCTTTTAAGTCTTGCCAATGGGGTCTATTAATCGTCCAGATACTCTCAGAGTTTGGTTTGTGAGCAATTTAAACTGCAGACAATTGATCTCAGCCTTGAAATCTCGGAAATAAGAGATCCTTAAGTGTATGGGTTCTTAATATATGTAAACCTCATTCTTGCATACAAATCTTAAGTAAAAGATCTAGGCAGCTAGAAACAGCTTAGACAAGACAACTTTGGATTAGTTAACCTGCAACAAAGTTGCCTCGTTAACTACAGCAGTAGGGACATATCTAGTTGCAAAAACAGTGTGACGGCAAGGCGTTGAGTTTCACCATAGCAAGGTGCAAAGAAAGTTGCGAAATGCATGGAGAAACTGCCAGCAGTTTCTCGTAGGTGGTTATACTAATAGAATAGAGGCGTTTTTCCGAGAATCTTTATGTAATCGGCAGATAGGTAAAATAAAATAAAAGAGGGTGCGTAAAATAGGAAAATATAGGTTCCTTGCGCGCCGCCTGCGTCTCTAAAATACTTATTCGTAGGGCTTAGCTGGGTTCGGGCTAGCTAAGCTAATGTCGATGAATCAGTTGGTAAGAAAAATATGACATTACATACATTCATATACTACATACTTATACATTGACTCATAAAAAATAATCAGTGTTATACTTACCCATAGGCCTTTCATTGCGTGGAGTAAGTAGTCCCCACGAGAGGCTAGTGAAACCGCAGCCAGAAGCTTGTACCATAATGATACGTTGTGTTACCTATTAGCCTGTATCTAGGCCTGGATCAATCAATCATCTATTAAACATATTGGTAGGACTACATAGGTACACCTCAATCAATCGATGTAGGTGTAAATCTACCTAGATTGATTGTTCCAAATCCCCAATGACCCATTTACAATTCTGAACACGTAGAACACTATTGTGAACTACATAACATCTACCAATTCTATTTAATTAATCGTGTATTATTATTTCAGATCCTATTTACCCGTTAAGATTTTTTCCGGGGGCCATCATGGCGCCTCTGATCGGAAATTTCTTCCAAACTATATTCCTTGGAGCTGTTATGATATCGTGGCTTGTGCAGTATCACGGACTTAGACAGGTACGTACGACAGACCCATCTTCTATCAAGTGAGCTGCATGTCTAATCACCTAACAAGCCCTAGTGTCAGAGTATTCTCAAATCTGCCTAACCGCCTCTGACGTGAAGACCCTTAATGAATACTTTCCCTGTCCAAACGGTACCCCTTGTGTACCAAACTCAGGCCAGGACGACTCCCGAGCTTTATAAGCAATTATTTAAATGCCCCAAAACAGGGAAAAGAGGTTTAATCATCATAATTCTTAAAAGCAACCCTGAGCTAGTGAGAATTTGACACCTTAGCTTGCCTAAGAAGTGAGAAGAAATGACGCCCTCCACTACCGCATATACGCATTGAATAGTGTAGGTACATAAATGGATAGTGGGGTCCGTTATTTCCTCTTGGACGATTTCCATCTTTCTCCCATCACCTATTTAGGAGAACAAAGCTGTTTTACTTTTTTTTAATCTTTCAGAATGACAGAGGCATTGTCTCCTTCTACTTATTTAAATACGTGGTGGTGATAATGTGTGGGATCCCAGCCATCGTGCTCGGGAACTGGCAGAAGTTCAACAGTTATTTGGACCCCACCTTCAACTATATGATGGACCCAGATTATCCAGTAAGTATTCTCTTTTACTAAAGTCTCAACACTTTTAAGTTTTATCTTTCGACTGGCAACATTTATGTGATAGACGTTAACTTGAAATATGGATGCCTGTAAACTCTAGCTAGAGTTTGATCTAAACTAGAAACGCCTACTTGGATGTATTAAGGATTTTTTCCGGGATAGTCTGTTATAATGATCAATGCTGCTGATTTACAACTTTTCACTTAGGTATCTAAAATACTCCATCTACGGTCAGCATGCAGAGCTAAAAATACCATCATATTGGTTATACACGGTTGGGTGGGTGGGTAGAAGTTTGACGAGTTCTTGTTAAAAGCGGAAAATAACAGATAACTGACAAAACTTTTCCTAAAATTAATCACGACACTTATTAGTGTCAGAGTTGACGTCATCTTCTCTATAATAATGACGTCATGACGTCAATTAGCGTTTCCGCCAAGATGGCCACTGCCATTAATAGAATAAAATAAAATTTAACTTTACAACCACGGCTTTAGGTTTACTAACACTACTGTGTTAGTGTGACGTTGAGTACCTACTCAAAACTTTTAGGTACCACGAAGATGAACATTAGTTCATTAATGAATTTTGACACATTTTAACCCTATAAGGATGATTATGAACTTCTAGGAGACCTCGGATACTATGCTTTTAGTTTACCCCTTTTTAAATAAAAATAAACCTATTGTTAAGTTCTGTTTTATCAATTCCAGCTGGTGAAACTATGGTTCTTCTGTGCAATCACGATATACTTCTTATACTTACTTATATTGATAATTAAGGCGTATAGTGATTTGAGGAATATGCCTTTCTTTGGTAAGTTTAATTAACTCTCATTAAGATAACGATAACATGTCTAACGACTTAGTTTGTTTTACCTATTTGTCCACGATGGGCCACTCACACTAACGGCCTTTTCGAATATTCTGCCTATGTAAATAACTGATATTTAAAATTTAAAAGAGATATAATTTTTTCATTAGCCCCTTACAAAATATCCCGATAAAGTGCGCTTCTCAACCTATGTATTTGTACCAACTTTTTTTTTCAAAACAGTAAAATTACCTTTATTTTCTTGCAGATATCCGACTCCGCTGCTTATCCATAGTAGTGGGTACGGTAACGTCCATTATTACAATCCTAGCGCTCCAGGGCTGGGGCCCGGCCGCCCTGCAGGACCACTGGGCCTGCCAGCCCAAGGTACACTTCGACACGTCAGCACCATTCATGGCCCTGTACGGGCTGTTCAACTTTTACATATACATACTGGCCTATTTGTTCTCGCCCGGTGGGGGAAATATCCATGGTAAGTGGGGAGTTCAATATTTTTAGAGTTTATTGGAAGTGATTTTTAACGTTTAAAATGAGTTGGGGTTACAGTTCAACATTTTAATGGGTATCTAAAAATTTTACTTATCACTACCCTTGTCCTCTATCATGCCGTAATGTTCTAACATAGTCAAGAAAACGCCGCGTTAGAATTCTCATCATCAGCTAAATTCAAATTGTTTCTTCCAGAAACGGCCATAACCAAAGACAACCCCGCCTTCTCTATGATCAACGATTCAGATGAAGAGGTTATCTATGGATCAGACGAAGAAAGCCGACGTCCACTGAACTCCCACCATAGGATTACTACTGATGAAGATTTATAGATAATTAACTATAACTTAAAATAATATTTTCCGTAAATGTCATTTTTTTCTTGTTATAAAATTCTAAAACTAATTAGACCAGACTTGTTTTATTTTTATTTCAACCTACGCTGATGTAGCTAACTACCATGAAGTCACAACAGTGACTACTTACTAAACATAAAACTAGTACGTTTACTTTTACATAGTACTTTTAAAACATAAAACTTACACTACTGTTAAGAATTGTCAGATGTACTAACGATGTTTCGTCTAACACAGTGCTGAATAGGGCAACCGCTGGGTCCGTAGCAAGATTTAGCGGGATGCCCAAAATAGTTGTTCTTGCTAGGTGGAACAGCTAAAAAGGCCAATCCCGCTGGGTGGGCCCCCTCAATCTATGTCCTGGGTGCGAGGTAATTGCGCTTAACTAGAAATTAGTGCTTGCCTAGCACAATATTACGAAGTTCCAAACAGTTTCTGGGTGGGTCAACTTTGGGACTCGTTGATTTGGGACTAGATTAGAAAAATTCTAGGTTTATCTAGAAACTACACAATACTACCTCTTCTCACTCAACTTCTTACATACTTTTTCATAATAAATATCAGGTTTACAGATAGCTATCGTATTCATTCTAAAAACGTCAATGGTAGGCATTAGTACTACGTATTATAGTTCGGCCATTCAGAGAATGCGTTCCTGACACGTCGCGATTGAACTGACGACGTAACTTTGCAATGGCGTTGCAGTTACGATAAAAATATTTTTGCTGGTTGTTTACCGTTTTAACAATTGAGGAGCATTAAAACAACATTATTATATCAATAATCAATGAATGTTATTACGTCGTCAGTTCAATCGCGACGTGTCAGGAACGCATTCTCTGAATGGCCGAACTATAGTAGCCCCTATCTAGACAATAACGATAAGTTTTACCAGCTGCGACGTAGGCAGAGATACTACGCTAGTGTTTTCTGATGAAACAGAAAACTTACCTACACGAATATTATGTAAAAATAAACAAAACAATAACAAATTGTGATTTATTCATTCAGTCAACGTCAAATCACGTTGAATATAATATTAGTCATGGAGGCAACAGAGGCAGGCATTGCGAACTGCAGCGGGGTCAATGACCCGAGTTCCTGGCCATAACGTAGCCAGCGTAGTGTTACTAAGAATTATGTTACCAAGTAATCTTGGAAGCTTGCAATATTTATGTCAGTTGCTTGCTACGCTAGCAAATAATTTTGTAAACAGCAATTATGATGGCTAACATCATTATTGAAAAAACGTAGAAATAGCACGAATGCTACACTGCTTCTGGTCTTACTTTCTCAACTTGAACCTCAAATTACCTACTTTTATGGTCAGCTTTACCACATCCGGAATAATATCAATTCAAAATTATTATCGACCCACTAATAAGCACAAACCAAATGAAGGCCCACTGTGAATTTCTATCCAGGACTGTTCAGATACCTAGAGGTCTACGGAGCCAATGGAAAGCAATCAATCTCATTTTTTACCCGTAAATTGGGCCACTCTACGACATTGCTCAGTCCTCATTATCTTATCGACAAACCATGTATAAAATGTAGTTTTCGCCTCCTCTGGCCTCCCTTGCAAAGTTTATCTCCACATGTCTCAGGGAAACTGCTTTCAGAATCAAGGCATGGCCGCGGTATTGTCTAGTTTTACTTATATCGGTCAAACGATCAGTTAGATGCTTACGCCACATATGGCCGGGGTGTCTTATGTCCTAGTTACCGGAGCTGCCATGCGCGAATTAAGTATCTCCAATCTAGACTTCTAGAGTAGTACGTACCTATGCTCTTGCTTTGTAGGTACTTACACACCTCGGTGGAGCTCTTTAAAGAAATGAATGCAAAATGAGCGTAGACGAAGGAAGAAACGATGATGTGACTTTGAAAGATGAGAATGTAGGGGAAAGTGGTATAAGATGGGGTCGTGGGTTAAGATGGGGATTGCGAAAAAAAGAATGTTCCAAACATGCTTTGAAATTACTACTAACGTCATCTAATGGCCTTTTGAGTAAATTATTCAGTGCCGCAAGTGTCATGGCAGAAAGTACGTGCATTGAGATTTCGTAAGTAATTTATTGATTTTGACGCTTTTAAGCTAATATTTCGATTAAGTGATCTACGTGACTGTGTGAAATATGTGACAATAAGACGGACGAAGTATTTTTTTCGTAAAGCTGACATATTATGCCAATTTATGAGCAATGTTTCAATCGATTAGCTCTGGTTTTCTAATCTCAAAAAAATAAAGTTTGGTAAATTGTCGTTTGGGGCATGATGGGGTACAAACTGCTATACTTACGGAATCTCCATATAAAGCTGAACTAGAAGAAAGACAAAGACGTAAGAAACCGAAAACACAAAATAAGAAGACACAAAAGAAACTCAATAAAAAACTAAAAAGCCACCCAAAAAAAAAATGATGAATCTGAGAGTGACACTGAGGATACTGAATGTTAATACTGTCAGGGTTTGTATTCTCAATCTACTGAAGGATGGATCACTCTTGTCAGTTGTGTGGAAGATGGGCGCATTGTCCATGTGCAGGAGTTGAAGACGACGATGAGGCGGTACATATTTGTCCAAATTGTGGCGACAGTGATTGATTTAATGTACCCCACAATCATACCCCATCTTGCCCCATTGACGAGGGCAAGATGGGGCAAAACACAGTTTTGAAAAAAAAAAAAATTCATATGAAGATTTAAATTTTTGAGTTATTGTTGATTAGAATATAAGAGTAATAAGACTGATTGTTTCTTAATTAAATTTTCTATGTTGTATAATAATTTTTTGTTTGTATTTCAGCAACTTTTCCTTAAAGGCCCCATCTTATACCACTTTCCCCTACGTATAGCCTGCAATGAAGAATAGAAGAGAATCTTGCACTTACACCACATATAATTTGGACAAACTGAATAGGACTATTTGATGAGGGTCTGGACACTCCCAAAACTGAGCAAATAGGTAATACAGTACCTACTTTCCTAAAAAAATTGCAACTACGCCATATTTTGTTGCGACAACACGCATATCCCCAGGTGACTCAAACCATCCCAGAATTTTACGACGCAATATGGTCCATTTTGCGTCATAATTTTGTAATAAATACATGTTATTCCAAATTATCAGAAGTAACAGACAGAAAAATGAAACAACTGCATAAAGGTCGCCCACTTTGGCCAAGACCAAGGCATAATGGCAGAGAAATGATATTGAAAAAATACAAAATTCCTATTTGTAAACAACATTCTGTAACGACCATTAATGATATATTTGTCCTTGACCGATATAAATTGCCCTACGGTGATAAAATTTGCCCCTGACTGATATACCTATGATATACTACCTAGATCGATAATTCTGAAAGGGGCACATTGAATAAGAAAACTACATTAAGCTACATACATAAGTTGCTCTATATCGACAGCTGTTCTCAATTTCGAAGCTTAACAAATATTTCGACTTTAGGAACTTGCTCAGAACTGTCATTCCCAAATTGTTATACATACATCGTAAACTTCCCTTTCCATACAATAGACTCTAGGTTGTGGAGTGGCTCAAAAGATGAAAAGAGGGTTCAGTTATCTGGCATTTTGAGTGAAGCAGGTGCTCTCGGGCATTGTTGCTTCAGGCGTTATCTGACACCTTAGCATGAAGCCTGTCTATGACTACCCTTGTCGAGAGGACTGGGCATGGGACATTTAAGTTGTGGCATATAACTTATTAATATCCAAATGCAGTTCGAAGCTGATATCACCTGCGCCCCTGCGGAGGAGTACACTCTTTCGTAAAGGACACCAGAAATAAAAACGAAGATTTTAAATCTTCTGGAACGTTCAGTCCAGGCCTAAACTGCTATATAAGGACAACAGAGATCATACAAAGGAATACGTGATTTTCCATTCGAAAGTATATTCTACGTTTAAAACCCGAACAGTAGGCAGCAGCTTGTTACAGTCACGTGTGCATTATTCTGTCACATGGCATTTATGGCAGCACGTGTTTCACGCGCAATAATGGGCAGACTTCGTCTTAAAAGCTCCTTAATTGACCACATCGAAAATATCTAACAGAGTAGAAATATTTATGTAATGGTTGAACGCACATTGATAAGGTATCTGTAGCGTATGTACGAGAATTTACGATTGCCATGCAGCCCACGGACGTTCCCCCACAATTGAAAAATACCATGTTGATGACATCGCAACATACAATGCAAATTCAGCTATTGCACATTGTTTTTATGTCGCAGTCATCTGGTTGAAGCTGCTATTTGATTGAACGACTTGCGCCGTCATTGAATGACTACATTCAATTGAATCACTGGGCCGAATGTTGATTGAACAAGCGTCACTCAACGTCCAGATAGTTTGCAGATTGAAACATAGCCCTTTGAACAGAGCGGACATGAAATCAGTCAGGTGATTTTTACGTAAGGCAAACATTCGTTTGATTACAGAACTTCGACAAAGTTCGATTTCATTAAATTATACAAATTTTCGTAGCTAACACATTTGCAAAAATTGGAATTGGTAGGTATCATAATTAGAAAATCGTTTTCTGTAAAAGATCATCAAAATTACTGAATTAACAAAAGATAAACAGAAATTTCGCATATGCCAAGCGCAATAATACAAAATCAACAAAAAGAGGTAGGTACAAGCCTTGCTCAGCAAAAAGAAGAAAAAGACTAATGTAATCTCGATTATACCTCTGCACACAATGGATCGGATTGCAACACCCTTTCAACAAGCGTTGCTCAACTCATAGTGAAGAATTCCATATAAACAGTTGATAGTCCATCCATCAGTGAAGTGTCAAGCAGGGGTCAACCCATAAACGAACAATAATGCTTTATTCCTAACAGCACGGCAATCTGCGCTGTGGAACGACTAAAAGGCCACTTGAGACCAATGCAAAAATGACGCGCCAATTACTGAGCATTTCTCGATCCACATACAAGAACATTTTAAAGACCATACTAACAAAAATATCGAGTGCATTTCATGAATTCTTATCGCTTTTCTCAGTATACTTCTCGTTAAACCCTTTCGTATATATAAACCACTCTCGAATGACATTCTGCTCAGAATAAATGTAATTCGAGAACCTACAGCTAAATATAATACCAACTCCTAAGAGGAAATAGTCCGTCAACAATGATAATATTCATATTAACGAGTAATTAAAGGTAAACATTAAAACTGGGGCTAACCATTAGTAGAAACATTAGTCCCTCAGCATAGTTTTGAAAACTCAATAATCCTCAACAAAAGCATGGCCCTTCAAAATGGCGCCATTTATGTCAGAGTATTTACTGTATGCGAAATTTTTGCACAAGCATTCGGCAAGCGTGTTTAACTTAATGAGATGCAGTATTATTTAAAAATATTCCTTTATTTATTTTCGCAGTACATTATATAATATTCTATCACGTCACTTGTTTACAAGGATGTTATCCCAAGCAATACGATCCGCCATTTTGTAAGAGCGTGGGTTACAAAATGGCGAACTACCAAGGTTTCCAAACATGGACATGAAATGAAACCTTAATCTTGACATTAAAATTTTAATCATGAAGGAATAATAAATAATAATTAGCAATGTACCTAATGATAAATATTAAATACAAGAAATTCAATCTATGGATATAGTCTGTAAATTGTTGAGAGGATGCGTATGCGCAATGAGTATGACGGGATGCGGCTGCAGCACGGCGGCGGGCAGAGGGCGCTGTCGGGCACCGCAGGGCTCGGCCGGCAGCGCCTGCGGCGTGGCCGCCGTGCGCCGCAGCACGGCGCCGCCGCGGATCACGCACGTCACTCCCGCACGAGGGTCACAATTCTCGTTTACACTAGGAGTCTCATCGTCTGAACACAAGTCAATAACCTCACAATCATTGTCCAAGCGCTTCAATGGGTCCATCGTCTCAGAATCTGCTGGCTGATCACAATCAAGTCCATCCACAAATACAATGTCTTTATCTTCTATGCACTGTTGTTTACTTTCTCTTTCTTTCCTCAAATTATCCAGGTACTCCTGTATTCTCTTTTCTGACATTCTATCTATATTGACGGTGATTGGTTTACACTTGAGAAGCAGCAATTGTGCTTTAATGTCGAGTACCTTTTTATTTCTTTGATAAGGAAAAACATAATTTCTGTTCCAGTAGCTCAGAGGCCGTCTGTACCTCACAGGGAACTGCTGGTTTTTTATTTTAACATTATAATTTTTACTAAAAGGAGTTGTGGTGCAGCAAAATCTTTCAATTCGCTCTCTGGAAAAACTCAAATCCCTCTGGGAATTTGTTTTGGCATTCCGCATGTAGGCAAGGGAGGAAAATGGATATGGTGGGCCCCGGTCAATGCTGGCAGCATTTCTAGGATTCTTTGGCTTTGTGCCATCATCAGGATCAGATTTCACGGGTTCCTCAAACTTTTGACCCAACGGGTGAAGTTTTAAAGCCGAGAGAAACTCAGGCAGACCGCCACTGATAGTACTTGATGGGATGTTTTCATTGTTGCATAGCCTCTCATGTGCTCTCAGAATATCCAAGTTGTCAAAGTGGCTGTCACAGTTATCACACAGGTATATGTCAGTAGATTTAATTTGTGTGTCTTCAGTGCTCTTGGGAGTATTTTTATGGTAATGTAGATTCTCATTTCTGAATGTAACTAAAAGTCTACCGTTGGGCCGGTAGTACAGGGATGTAGTGTGGTCTCGGTTGTCGACATACCTGAGCCGATTGCGAGGATACCTCGCGAGCTGCGCCGAAAACACCAGCAGGAATGCACTCTTGTGGAACTCGTAACATTTCTTCACTAAGTTCTTCAACCTCGTCTCCCAGTCCTTGGGCACCTCGGCGGGCCTCACAAAAGGGTGCGAAAACATGACATCCTTTGGCCACCAGGGTGGCTGGCGGATATCTTTCGCAGTATCATGTCCCCAGGAACATGTCACCATGAATGTTATGAACTTCTCCAGCTCAGCGGTCTTGATCAGCGACAACGCTGTCGGGTTGCCGTTAGCAAAAAGAAGCGGCAAGTTGGCGATCATGATTCCCGCTGACGCTTATGGTCATCGAAACCTGAGGGAGGCCAGCGCTTGCGATGTCAAACAGCGCAGGTTCACAATAACGGTTAATGCGCTACAGTCCATTTTAGCGGCGCTAATCGGGAACATTTATCACTCATAAGGATCGTCACAAATGCAGAAATACTTTACGCACTCTTACAAAACACAAATTGTAGCTTTATTCACAAAATTGTTCAGAGCGAGAGCGCTAACTAAAAAGAGAAAGATCCATAGATAGAGCCACCACAGACTTCATAAATCTTTGTTTCGACAAAATGTACTGCACTTTTGAACGTAAAGCGAGACGAGAAGCGGCGCAAAACGATAAATTGTTATTAAAAAAAAAACTCTTGTTTCTACTTTAGCGCCTATTTCTTTCCAAGTTATCCTCCATTTTGTATTTTTTAGATCGTTTCATTGGTGCTACTTTGGAACTTATGCTCTACTGACCAATCACAATTCGTAAATATTGTTGAACATTTTGAGGGACGTTGTTTATTTTTATTTTTTGTAGGACGATTTTCTATATATTAAAATGCCATTATAAATATACCTAATGAGATGGAGTTTTTATTAGGTACAGCTTTTATTAAGAATGGTATGGAAAGGAAACAGTAGATAACAGAACACTACAACACTACACACTATGGATACAAACTTAGACGACTTATCCTTTAAAAATGTAAACACTACATAGTTTGAAGAGTTATAGAACCTTATTTAGCATACAAATCTTACCAAGTATTATACAAAATTAAATCAATTTTTATATTTTTCAGCATATCGATAATCGAATTGTCTATCGGGTATTGGAGTGGGTACAGCTCTACAGAGCCCTCCCTGCTCCCTCCCTGGCCCTCTCACCAACGCTTGCTCATTGGCCATTGAACCAAGTGCCACTTTGATTTTGAGTTGTCAATTCAAAGTTGTCAAATATTTATCTGCTGTTGTTATCACATTGATAAACCAAGAAAATACAATGAAATAAAATAGATCCAGTTCATTTAGATTATTGCTGTGAAAATTGCAAAGCCTCTTTTATTTGGTTTAAATAATTATGTGTTCCCGGAACTGATTTAAAACGAAAAATGGTCAGTTATATTAGCAAGTTATAATATACATCGAAGAAAAAACAAATATAATTAGTTAAATGTTTGTATTGTTTACTGTTCACAGGAACACAATAGTGCCGATAGTTCTCCTAATTCGCCTTCAAAGAAATTTCCTGAAATCACCGATTATTTGTAAGTAAAATACAGCCTCCTTGGAAGAAAACCTGAATGTTGTTATTTTTCTTTGTTCAAGGCTTCTGCTGTGAATAATACTGGTTTTAAGGCCGACGGTTATTATTTACTGTGGTACTACATAACTATACTACTTAATATTCAAAAGAAACTTAAATATAAGTGGTTTGCAATAAATTAGGCATTCTTTTTTTAGTGTTCTGATGATAATCCCTAGTAGTGTATGTAAAAATAAGCTTTTTATTATTATTATAAAAAATATATGGATAATTATAGCAAATCTTAAAATCTATTTTTAAAGGTGTCTTCAATTCATTCACGCAGCAGTATTTTAAATGTGTAGTTGGAGGCATCTCTTGTTCAATCTAGTACAAGCAAAATCACAATAATAATACTTTATATCAGTATTTGGACAGCAACACCCAGGATCCAATCAACTAGCTCTCATGGTGTCATAAAACTTAATTCTATTTATTAAAAAAAAACAGAATGTCGGCTTCCTAAACATTTCTTATTTATTCAGGTATAACATATTGAACTCATGCATTTGTCACTAGGTTGGACCTACCAGCATGGAGTGTAGACAGCCTGAAAGCTATAGCCATTCAGCAGAGGCTGCCGCGCCCACGGAGCCTAGCCTGGGCCATACTGCTGAATGCCTTACCTCCACCTAACATGGATATTGTATCCAGGTAACAAGTTATAATTTAATTAGTGACCCCCTGCAGTCACTGACAACAACCATATTGAAATAGTTTGGACTTTGAATAGGATCACATAGCAGATAACTGATGCCGGAATATCATATTTCATACTGTCATATGGTTTGCAACAAAATCAATCAATTATAAAAGACTAGTCAATTAAACATTTTTGTCTCTTTGCAATTAGCCATATTACATACATAGGATTAAATAATATTTTTATAGATAAAGATATAAACTAAAGCATTTAATAAAAGTCGAGTTGGCTCTTATTCTGAGAATTATTCTGATGACATTACTTTGTTAATAATAAATTGACTCATCGGCTCTTTAACTTTGCCTTATACTTTTGCTTTTTTTATGTACAAGTTATTTTATTTCGTTATTCTGTCAGTACCAGAGAAAATTGTTGTCCTACATCCTACTTTTCTTGACATTTCATCAAATGTCCATCCTCCTACTGTGGGAGGCGTGTGTGTGAAGCGTGAGGCAATGTCAGTCTCTTACTGACTAAAACCCACCATGTTCCTTCTTAAGCCCTTTATGTCCCATGGCCGCAGTAACCCATTCGAACACTCCCGCAGCCCCCATAGTTATCCTGCATCTTGTCATTTTTGTTTTAATTACTTCTTTAAGAAACATCTGTATTGTTTTTGTTGTTTCAGTTTGAAAGCTCATAGGAATTTCTATGATGACTTGAGTGTGAAGCTGTCAATGGACCCAAGAGCTGTGATAGGAGACGATCCACTCTCACAGGATGATGAGGTATGTAGTCTATACAAAATATTTAAAAAGAGCTGGCCAAGTGCGAGTTGGACTCGCGACCAAGGGGTCCATAGCGATATCTAAAACTAAGTTTTTTTCCGCGGTTTCACCCGCGTCTCTTGGGAACTGTTGCCCGTACAAGTTAAAATGTAGCGTGTGTTACTCGCGAAGAGTGTACATACCTTTCCAACATTGATAGAATTTTTCAAATCAAATCAGTAGTTTCGAAGCCTTTAGCGTACAAACAAACAAACAAAAGCTAGTTCCTCTTTATTATATTATTATAGAAAAGAGCAAGAAAAAAAAGGGAACAAATATAATGACCACCATAAAATGCTTTGATACCCTAAGTTTTGCAACCAGAAATATCTACTGAACACCAGAAAAATAAAGTCTAAAAATGTAATAGTACCAGCTATTTTAGTCACGACTTCACTTTAAATTGTATTCGACCACCAAATTTAGTAAATGATCACCAACTCTTGACGACCAAATTAATGTATTATTTTTGCCTAAATAAGTCACTGTGATTGCCATGAAATGTAGGCTTATTACTAAATAAAGTATTATGATGCCATATTAAGTTATGTGTCCGGCTTGCAATGCATGCGTGAGTGTCAGTATGACGAGTGACAGGGGAAAATGGAAGAAAATGACATAGGGTAGGGTGTATGAACCGCGTGTAAAGTATGAACCATAGTACCTACCGGCCATACCTAACGTTGCTAGCTCGCGCAAAAATTATGTCGAGACTCCCTTGCCACGTCATGAAGTTTGGTCTATTCGCCGTGGGTCTGTCGCGATATACTCACACGTGAGCCGCGTCTTAGTCTTCTACTCAAGCAAAAACGACAAAAAAAGGTGAGTTTCTTTTTGTTGTTACTTTAATAATCTAACTCTTACTTAAATATGTGTGAATTGTATGTGTAATGTAGATCATTAGGCTTGTCTGAGACTATTTTTTGGAATTAATTCTCAACGGTTTTTGTATAAAACATGACCTAACATTTCCTAAGAGGGGGTGGGTACGCTGCGAGCCATTTATCCTGGGTAAGCAATGAACCACGGTTCATGGTGTATTGTGTACCACATTTTAGTGCTTTCTATGATATATGAACAGGTGGGAAGTATTATTAGACAGTTAACCTCTAAGTGTTAATGTGAGTACCTATCATTAATTACCATTATTCGTCTATTTCAGCATGGAGGAAAGCACGTAAAAAGGGTATCACACCGCGGAAGCTACACAAAGAGGTATAGAAAAAACACTTGTCAGGATTAAGCATTCGAAAAGCAGCAAAAACTGCAACCTTCTCTATCCAATATTGCGAGAGACGAAGTGCTTGTGCGAAGATATGTCACAAACAAAGTACAGGAACAATCCGTCTTGTAGACAAGAGCCCCATTATGATGCAAGTAAATTTTTTACTGCCCAACATGAAGACAGCATAAAGAAATGTTGATTGTTACAATTTGTTATTTGGACAATAAAAATACATAAGTCTGAATGTGATAAAAACACGTCGACTTTATCAGTGGCGTAGCGTGGGTGTCTGCCGCCCGGGGCAGTTGTCGATTTTGCCGCCCCTTCCCGTGTATTTTTTTTAAGAAGTGTTACTGGCCGTTTGTCATTTTTAACCGACTTCAAAAAAAGGGTTTTTTTTTGTATCGACGTTAAAAATCATCAAATGACCCTTCCCGCTGTGGGTTAGCAGCGGTGAGGGAGTGTCAGACTCTTACTGACTAAAAACCGTCGTGTTCCGTCGAAGGCCTTTTATGTTCCAGAGCCGCGGTAACTCTTTCGAACAAACCGCAGGCCCGGCAGAAGGGGGAGGTTCTCAAGTAGACTTTTCTTTTATATCTTTGTTACTTGATTTCTTGAAGGTTTTTAAATTCTTTTAGGTACGCAGGCTAGCGAAGTAGGTACCTATAAGTATATATGAAATTGAAATAATTTAAAAAGCGGGGCTACTTTCAACTGTTTAACAAATTAATTTAATTTACTGGACTAACACTTAAATTAGTTTCCATGGAAGCGTGAAATTTGCCTTGTATCTAGGTAGGTATTGCTTATAGCATTCAAGTTTATCTAAACCAGCGGTTCTTAACCTTTTAGTCATGAGGGACCACCTCATCGGTTTAGCTAAATTAGCACTCTGCTAAACGCATGTCCGCAGTTGTGTAGGTAAGCAAATGCAAATAAAGATAAACTTGGCTATGTAGTTGCCAAATGCGCGAGCGAAGCGAGCGCGAAATTTTTTCAGACTTAAACCAAATATTACGTAAAATTTAGCCCAAACGTACTTAACTTTTTGTTTGTTGACAGATGCAAAAATAAGGGCATATCGTTTTTAAATACGCGAGCGAAGCGAGCGCGAAATTTGTATCGTACTTAAAACAAAAATTACGTAAAATTTAGCCCAAACGTACTTAACGTTTTGTTTGTTGACAAATGCAAAAATAAGGGCCATAAAATATAGTTTCTGAATACGTGAGCGAAGCGAGCGCGAAATTTTTATCGGACTTAAACCAAATATTACGTAAAATTTAGCCCAAACGTACTTAACTTTTTGTTTGTTGACAAATGTAAAATTAAGCGTTTACAGTTTCTGAATACGCGAGCGAATCGAGCGCGAAATTTTAATTATTTTTTATTTAAGACTCAAAACCAAAATTACGTAAAATGTGTCACGTGTGTTTTAAGTACCAAATTTTAACAATTATTAATTTTAAGTTTCAACTTTCTTGTTTAATGTTTTGTTATTGTTAGACAGTTTTATGTAGCGGCGCAGATACTAGTTGCGAACATTTTTTTTTTAATTGGGTAAATTTTGCCGCCCCCTAAAAGCTGTCGCCCGGGGAATTTGCCCCCCCTGCCCCCCCCACGCTACGCCACTGGACTTTATAATGCTAAGAGCATTTTAATTCATATAAATATACAAGTATAAAATGTTTTTTCTTTTTTTCCGGAAAGAGTTTGTGCGTAACTTTTAAGATGTTCATAATTATTGTTAAAAATTAAGTTTTAAGGCTGATTTGTTGGTTCTTATATGTATGTATAACCCGAAACTTAATAATTATAAAAAGTTATAAATAGTGTATTTATTTTTCTTTAAAACAAATGATAATTTTTTTTTTATATCACCGTGATTCATTGTGTACCACATGGTTCATTTAATACCACCCCCCCGGTTCTTTGTGTACCCCTAGGAGTACGCTATGAACCATTTCTCATGTTAAAAAAAAACATGTATAAATCAGGCAACAGCAAATGTTTTCCACTTATTTCAACACAATTTGGCAGCTTATTAAATAACCTATCATTTGAGACAAAAATATTTTCTTAGACTGTAAAAACGAGCGCGCTAGAGATCTCCAAACTTTTGGTGGTTCAATGGCTACCACCCTACCCTATTGCGCCGACGCCAAGTAAAATTGGGAACAGGGCAGGAGAAAGAAGAAGAAGAATGTGTTTCTCAATACACTCTTATCGCACTGTTTAGAGGCATGCAATAGACAATTTTCCACGCTAGTGCAGGAAAAGGGTCCCCAAAATGTTATTACATTTATTTTATCAGGCCGAACTTATTTTTTTGGAGTCAGTTTACTTAAACAGGATAGCAAGATGTAAAAACTTTTTTGATGATCATTTACTACTTTTGGTGATCATTTACTACTTTTGGGATAACAATGATTTTTTTGGACTCATTTTGCTTAAATAGGATAGCAGAATTTAAAAACTTTGGTTATAATCTTACTTTAAAATGGTGGTTTAATTTTGGTGATCATTTACTATTTTTGGCTTACGCATGATTTATTTTGGAGTAATTTCACTTAAATAGGATAGCAAAGTGTTAAAACTTTGGTGATAGTTTTACATTAAAATGCGGGTTTCATTTTGGTGATCATTTACTATTTTTGTCTGCTGTTTGTTACTATATCTGGTGATCAGTTAAACATAAGCCGAAAAAAAATCTTGTTTGTTGTACAAGAGTAGCAGTCTGCCGTAAAACTACATTTAATGTTTTTTCTAATACATAAGTTTCACATACAGCTGCAAGGGCAAGGTTAATGAATGTGCAACATTTTTCTAAACAATATAACATAAAAGAATGTGAGAAATTAAACAAAGAAATATTACAAATAATATTCTTAAGACAACTGGAAAATTAAAACAAATATAACTTCACCTTGTTGATTTGAATAAGTTAATAACCTGCTTGAAGGTTGTGTTACGGTATCGAATTTAGTCTACAATAACTTGTTTGGACGCGACCTATTAATTCTGCCGAATATGAACATTTGGCTACATCTATGTAGGTATAATTATGCATACTACATTCACATAAGTTTCAAGGACAGAGAAATATTCCTGGTGAATCTGTATAAAGTTATCATAAATTGTATTATTATCACATTTCACACTAATATTATAAAGACGAATGTTTGTGTTCTTTCGTTTCTTCTTTAGTGTAGAAGGCTAAATGGATTTTGATGAAACTTGCCGTAATGATAGCTTCATCAGAAAAAATAGGGAAGCCTTTTTATCCCGGCGCGGGAAGAAGTTGCCTCACTCTTCTCTTCTTTTTGTTTCTTTTTTGTATTTTTGTCGAGAAGTTGCCTCACTATGCCAAAAAAAATTACATCAGCCTTTGTGTTTTGTTTCAGAGCGTATGGAAACAGCATTTCTGTGATAACGAGCTGAAAACGCTCATACTTCAGGATGTCGTCAGGACATTTCCTGAGGAGCAGTATTTTAGAGAGAAAGATGTGCAGGACCTTATGGTAAGACCCCTGGGTATATGTAACATAAGCGCAAGTGCCAAAACAGATGCTAAAAGGTCATCGATCTTACTTGGAGTTTTCTTAAAATTTTAGCGGTTTAAAAGACCCCAAGCTTAATTAAAATTAATTTCAATATTCCCATATTCTCCAGTCCTCGACTTGGTTAATTCTCCTGATGTTATTTTCTAATGAATATTTTCCATTTTGCAATAAATAGATAAAGGAAACATTTCTTTTTATAACCACAGGTGCGTATCCTATTCTTCTGGGCGCGTTCCCACGCTAACGTGGGGTACAGGCAGGGCATGCACGAGATCCTAGCGCCCGTGTTGTTCGAACTGCATCTCGATAGGAAATATGCACCTGATGATTTAGGGTAAGTGGTTTTATGCACTCCTAGTTTTCTCTCGATTGTTTCTCGCTATTTTAACCACGTCCTGGGGGAACTTCTTCGAGCATCCGGATAAAGTATAGGCTATTTCACTGTCACCCGAGGATAATGTAGCTTCCTTATAGTAAAATAATTTTTCGGCTAAATGGTTCCTGAGATGAGTACTTTCAAGTAAATAAACTCTTCAGCATTGAAATATAGTTTAACTATAAATATATGTTTTTGTATAAATAGCTTATGTATTGAAAACAGCTATTGGCTACTTTTTATCTGTCTCCGAGAAATAGTTCCCGTGAGACACGTGTTAAATGGTTGGCGGAAGCCATTTTATAATGTTAGGATCATTTCTTAATTCAGTTTCTTTTTTTTTTTTCAGAGACAAGTTAAAGTATATATTGAAAGAAGACTGTTTAGAACATGATAGCTAGTAAGTATTGTACATCTAGTTCATTTTAAATTTAGCGCATTTTCTATCAGCGATTGCGCAAAAAATACATTTTACATTAAACAGAGGACCTAAAATGTTTGTGTATTTTCAGCATGCTTTTCAGTGCAATAATGAAAGGCTTAGAAAGATTCTATACGACGGGTGATATTGTACCTACGTCTTGTGGTAGACTACCCACATCCAAAATGTCTCACGTGAGTATAAATGCGCTAATATGTAAAAGGAAAAATATACCTACTAAATAAAACAAACAATAAGGAATTTTCAGTTGCGATTGTACAAGGAAAAAATATAAATCGTACTCCTGCAGTTCCTAGAAAATGTTGGCTACCGTTTTACAATAATTGTATTTTGCTTTGTCTTCAAATTGGGCAACTTCAGATTCTGCGCTAAGTTTTGCGCAAACTTCTCTCTTACGTTTTAACCATCGATGCAAAAAAGAGTATTATCCATTTGACCGCTCTGTATCTGTGTCTGTGGCACTTGTAGCTCTTAAAAGAATGAACTGATTTGTATGCGGTTTTTTTTCAAAGTACCTATGTATTTTTATTGTTTCAGAACCCTAATGAAGTGATAAGATATTTAGACAAAGTGAGGGAGGAGTTTTTAGTGCCTCTGGACCTCGAACTATCTTTACATTTAGTTGAATGCAATATATCTATGGAACTGTTTGGGATGTAAGTGTACTGATAAATATACTAACTTTCTTTGATTTCTCGCAGTATCTAGAAAATGTTAAATATTGACAACAGAAGCATCTATTAATGACCCTAAGAATTATTATTCAAGAAGAATTTATTTCAAAGAGCACAAGACCAAAATTAACCAAACTGTTAATCAGAAGAATAGGAAAAATACTTAAGAACTGGTCTAAAATATGCAAACCTACATTACATTTTTATTTTTATCCTCAATGTGATTTTACTTCGCTCTTTTTTTCTATCATAATTTTTTCCCTATAACAGTCGGTGGTTAAGACTACTATTTGGTCGCGAGTTCCCTCGGTCAGAGATCCCTAACCTATGGGGCTTTCTATTCGCCGACGGACCGATGTTCCCGAACTTACATTACGTTATCGTCGCCATGTTGGTCTCTATGCGGAATACATGTAAGTCTTTATGTTCTTATTATTGAAAATGAAAATATTATTTTTGTGTTCAATGTAATTTATGATTGACCCAATACTTTGCCTTGCGGTACCCCCGTTCTATGTATGACCCGAGAAAGATGTGCACGTACAATTTTTACTTTTTTATTGTCTATGTACAGGATAGGATTACTTTTAAAGCATAATCATGAATTCTGAAGCTTTTTAATGTAGTTTATAAGTAACAAATATTGTCTGAACGTGATGCACTCAATCAAATGCTTTAGAGGTGTCCTAGTCAGTACATATAATTCAAAACGGGCAACTGCTTGCTGTGCAATTATTTTTATTTTATATATTTCACTAAACTATAAATGCCTGTTCAAATACAAGTGGCATGTAAGAATCAGGAAAGTTGCCGGCAACGTATGCTATATTTTTTTGACTAATGAATTATGCTTTTTCCGCCCTTTTCTATACGGGGACAAATAGACCTCTAATATGCAACCAATGTTCGTAAACAGTATTAGACCCAGACCCTGGCGTGATACTGTCAGCGCTGATGCGTCCGTCGTGCCTGTGCGTGGGCTACGTGTGTGCACTCGCCCTGCACCTGCGGGCGCCGCTAGAGTTCCCGCGCCCGCCCGTCAGGCAGGAGAATACTAATCACAAGTTAGTGTCTATATCTAGTTTTAGACCCAGACCCATATTTATTGACTGTGCAGCTAAAAGATGAGATCGATTAGCCTCAGACTCGGATATACAATACACATCTCTATTTACAAAAGTACTCATTATTAATCTATTTTCAGCAACAACACGGAATCCCAAACCCTAAAACCTTGGAGCAGCATCGAACACATAAACACGGACGGCGACTCCGGGTCGGAGGGCGTCGCGGAGGGGGCCGACGTGGCGCGAGAGCTCGCCGCACTCGCACTGCTGCGCGCGCAGCTCCCACGCGCCGCCGCCGCACTCGCACGTGCCCTGCCGCGCCCGCCGCCGCACGTGCAGCAGCCGCTGCAGCAGATACTGCAGGTACATACATACACAGCTCCCACGCGCCGCCGCCGCACTCGCACGTGCCCTGCCGCGCCCGCCGCCGCACGTGCAGCAGCCGCTGCAGCAGATACTGCAGGTACATACATACACAGCTCCCACGCGCCGCCGCCGCACTCGCACGTGCCCTGCCGCGCCCGCCGCCGCACGTGCAGCAGCCGCTGCAGCAGATACTGCAGGTACATACATACACAGCTCCCACGCGCCGCCGCCGCACTCGCACGTGCCCTGCCGCGCCCGCCGCCGCACGTGCAGCAGCCGCTGCAGCAGATACTGCAGGTACATACATACACAGCTCCCACGCGCCGCCGCCGCACTCGCACGTGCCCTGCCGCGCCCGCCGCCGCACGTGCAGCAGCCGCTGCAGCAGATACTGCAGGTACATACATACACAGCTCCCACGCGCCGCCGCCGCACTCGCACGTGCCCTGCCGCGCCCGCCGCCGCACGTGCAGCAGCCGCTGCAGCAGATACTGCAGGTACATACATACACAGCTCCCACGCGCCGCCGCCGCACTCGCACGTGCCCTGCCGCGCCCGCCGCCGCACGTGCAGCAGCCGCTGCAGCAGATACTGCAGGTACATACATACACAGCTCCCACGCGCCGCCGCCGCACTCGCACGTGCCCTGCCGCGCCCGCCGCCGCACGTGCAGCAGCCGCTGCAGCAGATACTGCAGGTACATACATACACAGCTCCCACGCGCCGCCGCCGCACTCGCACGTGCCCTGCCGCGCCCGCCGCCGCACGTGCAGCAGCCGCTGCAGCAGATACTGCAGGTACATACATACACAGCTCCCACGCGCCGCCGCCGCACTCGCACGTGCCCTGCCGCGCCCGCCGCCGCACGTGCAGCAGCCGCTGCAGCAGATACTGCAGGTACATACATACACAGCTCCCACGCGCCGCCGCCGCACTCGCACGTGCCCTGCCGCGCCCGCCGCCGCACGTGCAGCAGCCGCTGCAGCAGATACTGCAGGTACATACATACACAGCTCCCACGCGCCGCCGCCGCACTCGCACGTGCCCTGCCGCGCCCGCCGCCGCACGTGCAGCAGCCGCTGCAGCAGATACTGCAGGTACATACATACACAGCTCCCACGCGCCGCCGCCGCACTCGCACGTGCCCTGCCGCGCCCGCCGCCGCACGTGCAGCAGCCGCTGCAGCAGATACTGCAGGTACATACATACACAGCTCCCACGCGCCGCCGCCGCACTCGCACGTGCCCTGCCGCGCCCGCCGCCGCACGTGCAGCAGCCGCTGCAGCAGATACTGCAGGTACATACATACACAGCTCCCACGCGCCGCCGCCGCACTCGCACGTGCCCTGCCGCGCCCGCCGCCGCACGTGCAGCAGCCGCTGCAGCAGATACTGCAGGTACATACATACACAGCTCCCACGCGCCGCCGCCGCACTCGCACGTGCCCTGCCGCGCCCGCCGCCGCACGTGCAGCAGCCGCTGCAGCAGATACTGCAGGTACATACATACACAGCTCCCACGCGCCGCCGCCGCACTCGCACGTGCCCTGCCGCGCCCGCCGCCGCACGTGCAGCAGCCGCTGCAGCAGATACTGCAGGTACATACATACACAGCTCCCACGCGCCGCCGCCGCACTCGCACGTGCCCTGCCGCGCCCGCCGCCGCACGTGCAGCAGCCGCTGCAGCAGATACTGCAGGTACATACATACACAGCTCCCACGCGCCGCCGCCGCACTCGCACGTGCCCTGCCGCGCCCGCCGCCGCACGTGCAGCAGCCGCTGCAGCAGATACTGCAGGTACATACATACACAGCTCCCACGCGCCGCCGCCGCACTCGCACGTGCCCTGCCGCGCCCGCCGCCGCACGTGCAGCAGCCGCTGCAGCAGATACTGCAGGTACATACATACACAGCTCCCACGCGCCGCCGCCGCACTCGCACGTGCCCTGCCGCGCCCGCCGCCGCACGTGCAGCAGCCGCTGCAGCAGATACTGCAGGTACATACATACACAGCTCCCACGCGCCGCCGCCGCACTCGCACGTGCCCTGCCGCGCCCGCCGCCGCACGTGCAGCAGCCGCTGCAGCAGATACTGCAGGTACATACATACACAGCTCCCACGCGCCGCCGCCGCACTCGCACGTGCCCTGCCGCGCCCGCCGCCGCACGTGCAGCAGCCGCTGCAGCAGATACTGCAGGTACATACATACACAGCTCCCACGCGCCGCCGCCGCACTCGCACGTGCCCTGCCGCGCCCGCCGCCGCACGTGCAGCAGCCGCTGCAGCAGATACTGCAGGTACATACATACACAGCTCCCACGCGCCGCCGCCGCACTCGCACGTGCCCTGCCGCGCCCGCCGCCGCACGTGCAGCAGCCGCTGCAGCAGATACTGCAGGTACATACATACACAGCTCCCACGCGCCGCCGCCGCACTCGCACGTGCCCTGCCGCGCCCGCCGCCGCACGTGCAGCAGCCGCTGCAGCAGATACTGCAGGTACATACATACACAGCTCCCACGCGCCGCCGCCGCACTCGCACGTGCCCTGCCGCGCCCGCCGCCGCACGTGCAGCAGCCGCTGCAGCAGATACTGCAGGTACATACATACACAGCTCCCACGCGCCGCCGCCGCACTCGCACGTGCCCTGCCGCGCCCGCCGCCGCACGTGCAGCAGCCGCTGCAGCAGATACTGCAGGTACATACATACACAGCTCCCACGCGCCGCCGCCGCACTCGCACGTGCCCTGCCGCGCCCGCCGCCGCACGTGCAGCAGCCGCTGCAGCAGATACTGCAGGTACATACATAGCTAGAAAATCTTGGCCAACATTTTGTTTTTTTTGACGTGGCAACTTACTCATACTACGGGCTGCATGCACGATGCAGATGACGTTGTTGTCCGTTAGGCTCATTGTCGCGTTGCGCAAACGAGAGCGCGGCACGAACGAGAGAGAGGCATGATTGGCTCGATTAATTTCCACTCCTTCTGTGAATTATGCTACTGTAATGTTTGACGTTGTCACGTCAAACTGGCATCTGTAAACCGACTTTATAGACAACCAATATTTTACATTAATAGCATGTGATGTCAATACCGAACAATACTTCAAAGATGGGACAGTTTTCTTTACATATTTCCTCCATTACACACCCAATCATCCTCAAAAAAAAAAATATTATAAAAAAATATATTAAGACAACATTTATAACTCAACAGCTAGCAGCCCTTCTACAATGCCGCAACCACGCCTTAATAGACGTCGAAACCGCTCTCGAAGCAGCTGAAGGTCAACAAACCACTGAAAAGATCGGCCGCCGGCAACTAGTCCCCGTCGCCATGATTACGAAGCAAGGACAACAGAAACAGGTAATAAAACCTCTAAACAAAGTAAAGGAGGTCCCACTCAAAGTGTTCCACCAAGGAGAATGTGTTGCCAGTGATCTACCCTTCTTGGATCCTTTAAGATTGAGGACAGAGTGACTAAGGACAAAACTTATGTTGTACAGCTATTATCATTGATTTTAAGGTCTTTTTAATATAATAGTTTTGATTTTAAGTCATTCTCATTGTTGGTTTATGAATGGATTTTTAACAAAGTACATTTTCATTTAACAACAAAATTGTTCTAAGTTTTGCTCATTAAAATGGTTTCTTTGCCACTAAGATTTCTCTGACATCGAAAAAGGGTGTCTCGAATTTGTCTTGTCAGCTAATTAGTTTCGAATTTTACTTTTTTATATTGTGTTATAAATTCTTAAAGTTTATGAATACGTATTTCTTTTATAAAGTTTAAATTTTCATAGAAAATTTAGTTTTAATTAGATTTTTAGACTAGTCAGGTCACAAAATAGTAGTAAGTCTAAGCTTTGGCGAAAATAATATTTAAGGTCTAAGATATAATTGTTATAAAAAGCTGCGTATCATGCATTTAATTTTACACTCGTTTGTCTACCAATGTGATTATAGTAGATTTAAGAAAATATCTTATTAATACTCTGTGGATATGCAAATGTTTATATGGATCTGTGGTTCAGGGAAAAATGGTGTGACCAATTAAATATTAATTGGGTTTGTGTAAAAAAGGTCTTGCTTATCTTAAAAATGTGCAATGATTTGTCAAAATTTACGGTAGCTAACTAAATATTAAGTGGAAGACATTATTTTGATTAATTTATGTTTTTTTTTTGTATTACCTGAGGATAAAAAAAAAACTGCATAGGTATGCAAGAATTTTCTACTTTTGGACATGCTCACTATATTTACGCATATTACGAGATTTTTTATTCCAAAATTAAATATAGCTCTTTGTAAGTAAAGCCGCAATTTCTAAATTTTAACAACATATTACATTTTGTATTGCTGTTTAATCAAATATCAGTTTAAAAGTTATCATATACTAACGAAATATATATAACATTAATATGAATGTAAGGTGAGCAGTATTTGTATAATCCAGTATTTAAACAGTTTCTTACAATTTTATCGCTGTTACAGTTTAAATCACTAAATCACTCTGGACTGCCATAGTTTTCATATTCGTTTATAAACAAAAAAAAATGTTCTTTCTAAAAATAAGTTCAAATGTAAGTTATTATATAAAAGCTACATCAAAGTGTTTGATATACCTATCTTCGTCCGTGCTTCTTTATTTAATAAGTATAACTATTAAATAAAAATGAAAATACAATTGTTAATAGACATTGAATTGTATGTTGTTTATTTTATTTTTTAGTGATTTTTTCAATCAATTAATTTAAAAGAATACTGTTCTGTCTTTGTTTCTAATACTAGTTGGCTGGTTTATGTGAAGTAAAACAAATATTTTATTATTTACGAAACTAAAATTTATGGATATTAGGAAAAGAAGTTTTAAGATATTAATGTTACAACTTTTAAAATCTGCTTTGTAATATAAAACTTGTATGTTATTTTAAAGATGATACTTATACTCAGTGTAAATACTTTAATTATTTTTATATTGAGCCAAGTTTCGGCAGTCGTTTCATATATTACATACAAGTAGCGCATTGTTACATATTAATATGTTTATTATCTTGTAAAAAGTTTCTAGTTATGTGGGCCACGCTATTATGAGGGATTTTGATCTATACCTCATTTTTACTCTAGATTTTTGGTCTTCAAAAATCTGTAATAATTATTCAATACAGTTTTTCAAGAAGTTTATGCTTAAGTCTTGGTTCAATGTATCAGTAGATTTAATTAATGTGATAGATAGATAATTGCTTCATTTAAAAAATGTTTGAACAAACATATTGGCTGTTATGCAAGTGATTTTCGTACAATGGAACGTAGTGGTAGTAGTTAAGTGTATATTTTGCTGTTTAGATGTAAGCCAAAGAACAAGATAATATGTATGAGCCTTTGGAATTTATGAAAAATGAATAAAATATATTTTTTCGTCATACTTCTTTTATTTTTTCGTCCTCATGGCCACAACAAAGTCTTTGACTGATTTAATGCCATCGTCGTCGATAGAGACTGCGGTATCAACCAGTTAAAATATTTTTTTCCATAGAAATAGCGTTTATCTATCACCGTATGCCGTAGCATCGTGGTTCTATATCCTCCTCGTCAATAACGATTATAACGAATAGAATGCATGAAATGAATTTCATCATGTCACTGTCAAGTGTCAAGAAACTTAATGTCAACAAACGTGCCATGTAATTGTCAAAACAGAATCAAGGAAAGCGAATTAATTTGTGGAAATAAACAAAACAAACTAACGCTAAAGTGGTGTCGTTTTAGCTAGTTCCATTATCCAATATTTTTAAAAAGGTGCCTTTATAATGGCCGAAACGAAGGAGAAAGAGGAAAATCCTCTAGATATTGACGGAAGTAACTTCAACCCAGATATGTATTTAGATTGCTTGTTAAAATGTGCTACGTTGAAGCAAGTCATGGATAAGGAAGCTGAGGTAGTTACCCAGAGCCAGTTCCTTCAGTCAGAGATGCAGACCTTAGTATATGAGAACTATAACAAGTTTATATCTGCGACGGAAACCGTGCGCAAAATGAGAACCGATTTCAAGATAATGCAGGAAGAAATGAACAAATTAAGCGAAAATATGAACAAAATCACTTCTTTTAGCGCTCAGATATCTGAATCTTTGAGAGAAAGTGGAAACAATGTTAGCAGACTGTGTGGAACGAGGCAATTATTAGATAAACTCCAGTTCTTATTCCTGCTGCCTTCTCAGCTTAATAAAGCCATTGAAGATGGCAGATATGCTGATGCGGTTCATGATTACACTCACGCCCAAAGAGTACTGCAAAAGTATGGTAACCAGCCATCTTTCCAGAGCATTCAGACTGAATGTTCAGAAATAATATATGGGCTGAAGAAAACTCTGCGTGAGAGACTGCTTAGTCCAGATACATCAGCATCTGAATTAGCTGAAAGTGTGGGCTTGTTGAGGCAATTACAAGAAACTGACTCCTCTCTCCAGGATATATTCCTTAGCTGCTCTGAAAGCCGGCTCGACCAGCACTTACAAGCTCTGAGTGCTATGGTAGAAAGCACTGATATACTAGAATGGGTTGAAAAATGCAACAACACCCTTCTAGCTGACCTGGGTATTATCATATCATGCTACCATGAAATGTTCCAAGACAGAGAGAGTACTAACATTCCAGACTTTGCTGACAAAATCATGTTACAAGTATTCAATTTATTTGAAGAGGTTGTGAAGAGACCAGACAATATTGGCACTGAAATATTAATCAGGGGACTTGACAAGTTCTTCAGGAAACTGCAAGCTATGACTGAGATCATTGCAAGTGACACCATGTCTAACAAAGCTATTGATGTGGTCATACAGTGCATCAACCACAAAGCTACAATACAATACAATTCTATCCAGTCTCAATTCAAAGACAGTTTGACAAAAGTGAGACAATCTTTGGCAAGCAAGGGCACAGATACTACAGATTTAAAAGATATACTGAACTCTTTACAGGTATACTTGATGCAGAAAGTTCAAGCTTCACTATTAGATCTGATGGCATTCCTACAAAACAATCTCTCATTTGGTCTCAAACCTTGGTGCGCTAAGGCTGTAGCTGAAACATGCTGGAAAGTCATTTCAGAGACCATGGTCAACCTATCAGACATGGTTAAAAAGATGGCTTGTACACAAACATCAAACAACAACATTCCCTTTGAATTATTATTAATTTTAGCTAAATTATGTTTAGAAATGCAAGAGAGTGGTGTTTCTACATTACACACTCATTTACTGAAGTTGTTAGAAGAATCAGCTCCTGGTATAACAGTTGAGAATAAGGATACAAACAGCGCTATGGTGCACCTGTCTACAGCTGCTCAGGCCGCTTTGGATGCTGAAGTGGTATTTATTGGACAGACAGCAGCACAGATGTTGAGGGTATCGGTGTTGGCTCGAGACTGGTTGAGGGCACCTGAACCTCGCGGACCGCGGGCTGTGTGCCGCAGAGTGGTCGAGACTTTAGCAAGTGCAGACAGCGCGGCGTCGCAACTATTCCCGACTAGCATCAAACCTTCGAGCGATTCCAGTCGACGCACGATTTGGTCGCGCGCGCCGTCATCGTTCTCACCTCTGAACAGAATATTCTCGGAACGAATTGAAGTGTTCAGCCCAGCTGGAGCAGACAGGGCCGCGTTATCTAATGGAGCTTTGAAGGTAGCTCTGAAGGCCTTGGTGGAGTGCGTCAGACTGCGTACTTTCGGCAAACACGGCTTGCAACAGTTGCAAGTAGATGTGCACTTTCTTCAACAAAGGTTGTCCTGTATGGGCAACGACGAACGGTTGCTGAACGCACTGTTAGAAGACGCGCTTGCGTCTGCGCAACTGAGATGCGTAGACCCACAGCTGATGGAACCTAGCATTGTAGATATTATTTGCGAAAGAGGATAAAAACATCGAATTATTATTTAAATATCTCTATTTAGCAAATAAATATATTTATGGATGAAATGTCTGGATGTAAAAATAAAGAAACAATACTAAATTTTAGACAATTTATTTATAACCCATTAATCAAAATTGCATCATCATATTAAAAATAATGATATCATCTACATATATAAAATTTTATGTTAAATGCTTCTAAAACATAAATCTCACAATACGGACTACTCTTTTATATTTTAGCAATTAATTACATTTTACACTGTTAGTCACGAGAGTGGAATAAACATTATTTAAAATTAAAAACAACATAATATATTATTACCATTAGAAACGAGAGAAATTGATATATTTTGGTCCTAGTTCACTATAAATTTGGGGAGTATCATTGTATGACTACTCATAGACTAACAAGACACGACGCATTGGTCAGAATTTTGGATAAATCTTCGACACGGGCTAACATCGAGCAATTAACTTCAACTTTGATATATTTGATGACTATTGCAACTATCACGTCAACATTACACCACGTTTGTATTAACATCAACGATTGAATTGATTTATGCTTAATGTATATGGTAAAATAGAATAATTGCTAATATTTCAACAACTTGGTAATGTGCTGTGGGTTTTTCGAGTAATTTACATTTCATAGTTGGTGGTACACCATAAGGCTGCAATCACGATACAAAATAGAAACTATTCGAAATATTCCCAAGAATGCACGAATGTTCTGGCAACCTTCATATAAAACAGCAAGTATTGGAACTACTCTCGAAGTGTTAAAATATCCGAATCAAGGTGTGCTGTTACATAAATTCAGTAATAATGTTAGAAAAATCTGGTCAATCAAATTCCTCTAATCCCTTACAATAATGATGAAAACATACTACGAAGCACTAAATAACCCAAACTCCGCAATCGGGAAGCGCAATAATTCTTATTATAAGCATTTGTATGTATATTACAATTCCTTCCAAATCAATATATAAAACATTTTCAATAATAAGCTCATTTAGAATCCACCAAACATTACTTATTAACTTCATTAAGAACTCTGTTAATCTAATATAATTTTACAACAAAAGTTTGCACCTTCTCGCAATATTTCTGCTTATCATTTCGAAATCAAGAATAGTAGAATGGCAAACATTTACAGTTTAACTGAAAGTTACAGCGTGCTAACCGATAATGCCAACGAAAATGATTATCCCTAATCTTAATAAAAACATAAATATTTACTCTTATACATACATAATATCTAAACTCTAGAACAAATTGACAAAATATACTTATTATTTAAGTTCTCATTTACATATAGACAAGATCAACGCCTAACTAACCGACTCACGATAAAAATATTGTTTGTTGACGTATCGTTCCATCAAACGTGTAAAAATATTTTTATTTAACAATGGTCCGTTTGTTACGATTGTGAGCCTTGTGATGCGTGATATTATCTAAACAGTACTAGCGTCCCCTCACTAACGACGTCCCGAATTCTAGGGGAACTACTTCAGTCCAACTTCGTAACGCGAACCAATCTCTATAATTAAAACATTTATTTATTTTTTTGCATTATTTTCCTCATTTTCTCTGGTACAGGGACACCTCGATGTGCGGGCGTTCTTCTCGGTTTGACGCTGGATTTGGCCTCAGACTTTTCAGGTTTGGGTTTCTTGGCGTCGGCTGGCGGTTTCGGGTCTTTGTCGAGAGATTTTCTCGTCGGTTTTGGTTCGGGTTTGTTCGGTTTGGCGGAGGTGCTGCTGTCGCTCCTGGCGCTGGACTTGCGCGAGGCCTGCTTGTGGTCGTGGGGCGGCGGGTGCGGGTCGGGCGGCGGGTGCGGGTCGGGCGGCGGGTCGCGGCGGCGGCGCAGGCGCGGCGGCGTGTGCGCGAGGGAGGTGTGCCGCGCCAGCAGGGCGGCGCTGCTGAACAGCTGCCCGCAGTCGCAGCGGTGCTCCACTTCTAACGTTCCTGGAACGGAAAATGTACTAATAAGTACCGATAACTTATACTGATAAGGATAACTTCGAGGAAACTGAAAGCTAATTTTGTAATTTCCATTTTTTTTTTTCTAGAGACACAGTGAATAAACATTTATGTACTGTGATGTATGATGTTTTTTTTTTCCTAATTACAATTAGGAATCCCCGAAGGAAATTCCAGATCAAGTTTTATGTTACCAATATGTCGATATTGCTACTACAAGTTAGGAAATAAATTTGTTTCAAAATTACAAAATAAATACAACTTACTTCTCTTGATCTGCTTGACGGGCGACGGTTTGTGCCTGGCGGTGACAGCTTTGCCCAAAGATTTCCTCTTGGCAATGCCGCTCAAAGACTTTCTCTTATCAGCTAACGATTTCTTTTGAGTTTTCTTTTCTACATCTTTAGGTGTGCGCTCTTGTGCGGGTTTCGTTGATTTTTCAGGAATGGTTTTTGGGAACGAGTATTTTACAGTTTCGCTATCGTCAGAGTCAGTTGAAGGCACTGGTTCTAACTTAGGCGCTTTGGCTACATGTTTGACGGTAACCGGGTTGGCTTCCACAACTTTGGGTTTGAGGCGCAGTATTTTGGGCGGGTGCTGTAATGACGTCCTTCTCTTGACTAGGTCCTTGGAGTTCGGCCGTTCTATTTGTAAGGAGCTGCGCTTGTTGGCTCTCACTTTCATGAAGACCTTTTCTTCGGCCGTGTCTTCGACTTTGAAGTTCGGGTTGAGCATGTACCGGACTTCGTCGTCATCGCTCGATTCTACTGCTGGTTTAGATTCCTGGTGCACTGGTGCCGCCGTAGTTTTCAAACGCTTGCTAGCACTGGCTGCCGATTTTTCCTTAAGGATTTTCTTTTTGGGCGTTTCGTGGACTTTAGTTTCCTTAACTTCAACCTTTTTAATCTTTTCTGGTACTTCTGGTTCTTCAGATTCTACTTTGATATCTTTTGTTTCTTCAAATTCTCTCTTTGTAGGAACCACTGGTGGCTCGCTGGATTTTGTTTCTACTTTTTGTGGAACGGTCTCTATTTCTTTTTCTTTCTCTTGAATAACTTCGACCGGCTTCTGTTCAACCGGCGTGGGTGTTTCTTTAGGCTGTTCCACCTTTTCGACTATCACCAGTTCACTGTCTTCATCTTTTACCTCTTCAATGTCTGGTTTTGGAGAATCGACATCGTCAAGTTTTTCTTCAATTTTAGGAGACTCACTTGTCTCTTCAACTGATTCAACTACCTCAGATTCTTCCGCTGGTTTACTCTGCTTTGACTGCCTTTTCTTTCTTTGACAGATAATCGTGTGTTTGTTCAGCGAATGTTCATTCGGGAACACCATGTAACAAAGTGAACACTCGTGTATTATATCTCTAGTGGACAGCGAGCTCTTGACACTCTTGTCATCAGATTTTTCTGAACTTGTTTCAACATGTTGCTCTTTGTGTTCAATTAAGTGATGTAGCTTTCTGAACGATTTTTTGCAAACCTCGCATTGGTGCAAAGTAATGGGTTTTTCCTTCTCCACGTGGTTTTGTTTCTCAACCACAGGCGTGATTTTCTGTCTGTTGATTCCGTCGTGTGTTTCTCTGTGCTCCACTAAATGGTGCAGTTTCCTGAATGATTTATCACATGGTTCACAGCGGAACCCTGCACCGGCATCTTCGCTGGCTTTAGCATTAGCCGGTTCCTTTTCAATCTTAGTATCGGACTGTTCTGAGGAACTTTTTCTTAGAGATCTCGCAGGCGCAGAGCTTGGGTTATGAATAATCCGATGCTGAACTAAATGATGAAGCTTCCTAAACTCTTTCTTGCAAACTTCACAGCTGTATACAGATTTGTTTGCAACCGGAGCTTCTTTTTCCACTTTCTTTGGCTCATCTTTCTTGTGCTGTAATTTGTGACTGACCAAATAAGATAGTTGCCTAAATGTTTTGCCACAGAATTCACAAACCAAATCATTGCTGCTGTGAAAGATTTTGGCTCTAGGTTTTCTGGACTCGTGAACCTTTCTTTCATCAATTTCTTTATCTTTCTTTTCAGGCTTTTCTTTAGCCGGTGGCGTATCTTCAATGACGATCACATCGTCAATATCATTAGGTTTAGACACAGAATCTTTGGATTTTCGCTTCTTGGGAGTTTCTTTTCTGACAACGAGTGGTTTATCGTCATCAATATCCATATCATCGGATTGACTACCTTGCGACTTGGAATCTGACTCTTGAGATGGTCTCATTCTCCTAGGACTTCTCTTGTCCGAGCCAGAACGACTAGGCGAAGGACCGGTGCAATGTTTAACATGTTTGAACACTACGTTTTCTGTTCTAAATAATTTGTTGCAAATAGGACACACGATATTTTCATTAATTTTCCCCATCGTCCAGTTTTCTTTGATAATTTCATCATCACTATCATCATCGTCCGTCGTTGTCACTACATCACGTTTGGGAACTTCGGCATCTATTAACCGTGGTTTCTTTTGGGGGCTTGGCACTTTATTTTTATCAACTGCTCCTTCAGGTAGAGGATATTTTCGCGGACGGCCTCTTCCCCTTTTAACTGGAGTACTTTGTTGACTATCCGGATTTGGAGAGTCAATAATATTCAAGTTTTCTGAGTGTTCAAGTAATTCAGCAGCTTTGACTAAATTGTCAATAGCTGAAACAGCATTTTTGTGCACAACACCATTATCATTACGGTTTATAGTCTCTTTGAGAGGATTTTTGATAACATCTGTTGTGTTTTGGAATTTATCATCTGCAGCATTGGAGCCGAGGAGATAATGTTTCTTTCGCATTGGGTATTTGACTTTGTTATCCGTTTTATCTTCTTCAGTTTTCCTTTTCTTTTTGGGTGACACTTCAAGTCCTAGATCTCTTGGTTCAATCAGTTCCAGTTCTGGTTCATCAACTGGAGTCAACACTTGTTTCCTCTGATGCTTAGTTTTGGTTTTAACTTCTTCCTGAGACTTTGCATCATCAGTTGTATCAAGCACGTCAGATTCCAAAGAATCAAGAGTACTAACAGTTATATCGTCGGGTTCCGTGACTATTTTCTTGGCAGGGGAAAGTTGTTGACCTTGAATGTTTAATTGATTTGGAACAAACTCCATATTGTCCATAAATACTACTTTTACTGGTTTATCTTCTATTATTGTAATGGGGCATTCCTTTTGGCGCTTTGCAGATAAAGCTGATTGATATGCCTTTTGTAACTTAGACTGATTTCTGTTAGAAGAATCTTCGGTAGCTGCACCTACTTTGTTTGTAGCATGTTCTTTTGGCGGTTGAATACTTTGCCTCACATTTTGATATTTATATGGCATCTTAGCCTTGGGATCAGCACGAGCGATGTCATTTCTAGAGTAACTCTTAGGATAAGGATCTTTCTCTACAACTGTTTTGATAACATTGTGTGGTTCCTTATTATCGAAGTTCACAGTGAGACGATTCTCGTATGTTATGGAATTTCGTCTTGCGAATTTATCGAAATCTTTTTCAGTGATAATCGATTCTTTTTTAGCAGCATCGGCTTTGGCTTTATCTGTGCTTACACGAGATATCGTGACTTTATCCTTAGGTAATAGTTTAGCTGCTACAACTTTCTTATTCACATTAATATCTCCCGTTATAGGCTCATGCTCTATTATTTCTTCTTCAGAGTCCACTTCTATCACACTATCCTTTGCAATCTTTTGCTGGACTTTATTTGAAAATGGTAGGAGATTCGGTATTTTGGTAGTTTTATTCGGGACCACCGGCTTCTCTTTTTCAGCTTTAGTAAATACTTTAGGTTTGGGTTCGGCGATAGGCACAACAGGTAATTCATGTGGAGGTCTTTCGATAAACGGAATACCATGTAATTCGTTCATTTTCATTTCTATCTCATCGAGCGTGGCTCGGTCCGTAGGCTCGTAATTCAAAGGATATTTGACATTTTGATTGGCATTAGGGTCCTTGGCCGAACTCTGGTCTGGTTCTTCTTGAATAGCTTTGGGAGGTGCAACTTTTCTGTGTATCATGTCTTCAATCGTTTTATCAATCAAATCCTGATAATTCACTTCCGTGCGTTGTTGAGCGGGATCTTTTTTCACATTAGCAACATTTGCAGCTTGAGATGTTTCATCGTGCTCGTTATTTGTGACTTCTTGTTTAACGGGGGCTTTTTCAGCCATAGCTTCAGATGTTTCTTTAACTTTCTCAACTTTAACAGTTTTGCTTTCTTGATTAGTCTCTTTATTTTGATTTAGGCTGACTTTGCTAAATGCAGGTTCATTTTTAGCAACTTTATTTGCTTCCTGAGTTTTTGCTAAGGCTGCTGCACTGCTCGACTGTCTTTGACTGTCAATTTTCTGCAAAACATCTCTTCTATTAAGATCATTAGAATTCTTCAGCTGATTTGTACTTGTAGAGGGAACAGCTGGTGTGACAGGGGTTGTATTTCTATTCTTAATTTTATCCAAAAACTCTTTTCTGTTAGTAGCTGTCCATTTACCGAAAGGTACAGCCTTCTTGCTTCCACCTGGTTTAGGTTCTTCTCCGTTTGAATCGTCCCTGTTATCTTCGGTTTCATTCTTATTGTCACTGCTTTGCGAAGGAACATTGTCCGTTGATGTACTACTGACGTCTTGTGTGCCTGAGCAACTGGGTTGAACATCTTCGTCTTTTGGCACTCTATTAACTTTAATATCCTTGGAGCTCTTGGCTGGTTCAGTTGTATCTTTAGGCTTAATCTTTACTTCATGTTTTTCTTCCTTCTTAGTGACTGATAAAGGTTTTGATTCGGGGATGGGTTGTGCCGACTTTTGTGGGATATGTTTTTGTTCTTTCACATCCTTGCTAGACACCTTTGCAACAGTAACATTACTTTTTCCAGCAATTTCCATTTTGACATTGGTGCTACTGTCTACTACCATTGGTACTACAGTAAGCTGAGATTCAACAATTGTGATAGGTTGTTTCAATTCCCTGCTTTCTTTTTTGGGGGATTTTTCTAGAACATTATTTTCTTTCTTATTTTCTACCTTGTCTGTTTTAGGAGCTGCAGAAGTCACAATAGGTCTCTTGACAAGTCTAATTTCAGGAACAAGTATAGGTCGCTCGTGAATTTTGAGTGAACTTGTTGCTGTCAGTTTTGGTAATTCTTTTATGGGTATATGCGAATGTGGAATTTCCTTTTCTAGTACAATATCTTCTTTGACTCTCTCTACTTCTTTGACTGAAGTACTAGGCTTTTCAATTGATTCAACCTTCTTTTCAGAGTTTGTAGGTTTGGGATCAGCAGAGTTTGTAGGTTTGGAATCAGCAGGTTTAGTAATAGCTTTCATTACCGAAGATGTATTGCTAGTTGGTTTCATTTCACCTTTTTTCGATTCTTTAGTCGTATCTGGCTTAGCCACAGGTATTTTTGACACATTATTTTTAACGGTTTCGCTCGCAGTAGGTGTATCATCCTTTTCAAGTTTTTCTGTAGAACTATCAGCCGTGACTGCCGATGTGGAATCAGCTTCAATATTCTCGGCACCCTTCTTATTATTGTCTTGAACATTCCTGTGTTGTTTATCTTCTGCCCCGTTCTTAGCTGTCACATCTATTTCTAATTTCTCAGTTTCATTATTAACAACATCTTCAGCTTGTTTATCACTTTTTTCGTTTACTGATGTTGATTCTTCAACTTTTGTTTCATCTATTTCACTATCGTCGATGATAACAATTTCATCGTTTTCTTGGTCTGTTATATCGTATATAATTTCTTCAACTTTGGTCTCATCTTGACTATCACCATGAGTATTGTCCTTAGCTATTATATCCTTATCTTTTGTATCACTTATTTCAACAATTTTAACATCATCATTAACTATTTGAATAGGCTCAGAAATCTTAACTTCTTCTTGACTTACTTCAATAACTTCAACTATCTTTAATTGATTATCACTATCGCTTTCAATAACTTCTTCAATCGTTTCTTCAACTTTATCAACAGTATTTTCAACTGTATCTAATATCTTAATTTCATCTACATTTACTATATTCTCACTATTATCTTGTTTCTTCACTTCATCAACTTCCATTGGTACATCCCCCTTTAATATATCTTTCTCCTTATTTAAATCTGTTACTGTTGAATTAGCAGCTTTCTCTGGTTTATCATCAACTTTTCCTACCTTTTCAACTACATTTTCATCAGATTTGTCAGTTACTTTGTCTGGGTTTTCAATTATATTTTCTACAGATTTTTCAGTAACTTTCTCTGGTTTTTCAATTATATTCGCTTTTGGTTTTTCAGTAACTATCTCTGGCTTTTCAACTGCATTTTCTATAGATTCCTCAGTAACTATCTCTGGCTTTTGAATTATATTTCCTTCAGATTTGTCAGTAACTTTCTCTGTCTTTTCAATTAAATTTTCTTCAGATTTGTCAGTAACTGCACTACTCTTTTGATTCGCAACTTCTTTATTACTTGACTCCGATGGTTTAGGTTCAATATTTTCAGTATTCTTTACATCTACGGTTTTTTTATTTATTTCTTCAGCTACAGTAACATTTTCAATTGATTCATCAATGACAAGATCTGTATCAATATTTTCTACCTCAGTGACTTTACTGTCATCTTCTTCTTTGTTTTTGGTAGGTGTTTCCGATGTTCTTTGTTTACTACTATCAGTATGTACTTCTATTGTTTTCTTAACATTATCAGAATGTCTACTAGGGTGAAGTTGTTGGTCAACCATAGTTTTAGTTAGTGGTATTCTTTCTTTATTTGGAGTTGAATGGTATGTCATGGGTGTAAAACTTCCTATAACTGGAGATTTGCGCGATTCACTAAATTTCATCATTTTCCCATTTATATTTACTTCAGATTTTGCATCAGGTGATGTTTCTTTATTACCATCAAGTTCAACTTCGGTAGTTGTTAAAATTGGTTCTTTTCTTGGTATTTTATTTTTTCTTTCAGCAACTTTGTTGCAGGCAGACTCACTTATAACTTTATTGATATCATTTATAGGCACATGTGATGATATCTTCTTATCTGCCATCTTCCCTTCTTTTGCAGGCTGGAAAATGATAAATGTTTATACATCAATTGGTTTATTGCAAACAAATATTTACTATAAGAAACCGTGTTCACAAAAAATCCTTACCACTTCTTTTGGTACTTCTATCTCTATTTCTTCATAAACTTCTAAATTACCTTCAGCGTTTTCACTGAAAACACACAATAAGAAATGATTTCTCTACTCCACAACATGTTATTATATTAGTCAAGACAATCATTAAGTAAAAGATTAGTATCAAGGAGCACTTGTGACGTAAGTGACATTCTGAAATCATCATTAGATTTAGGGCTTAACAAGTGTGTTTGACAGAGCTGTTGCCTGATCTTGTAAAAATTATTATAAGTAGATATTTTGAGACAGAGATCTGTGTAAAGGAGTGAACAACAAAATAATTTAATAATTCTAGATTTTTCGCCAAGATGGGTTATGCTGTTTATAAATAAATTGTGTGAGCTAAAAATTATCTTCCTAGTTATCCTGGATAGGAAAGTTATCCTGGTCAAATTAGTTTTTAATAGCTGTCATATTTTTATTAAGAAAAAATAACTTCGGCGTAGTTACAAAATTTTGTGGATAAAAAACTGAGCATTTGCAATCCAGTGTGCAATATGAAATTATAATTTCATGTACAGCTTGCATACAATGAATAATAATTACTATTTTAACACCCAAGCTACATATCTTACAGCTATATAAAGAACCCAGTGATTTTATTAGTGTTTAATTTATTAAGATTATGATTACACCTGCTTGATTTTAAAATATTTAACTGCATTATAAATAAGATAGCCAAGTGATTAACTGTTATTTGCACTAATTATTAAAACTCATTGTTTGTATGGGATTTCTTCACAAATTCAAAATAAAACCTAAATGGATAATGCGATATTAATAGGCATACCACACACTAATTACTTAATGAGATGAAAGCAATCCATTGATAATTATTTTTTAAAGTAAATTACTATTTATCTAAATAGATTGTTTAGATCAGTGGTTCTTAACCTTTTAGTCATGAGGGACTATTTGACCAAAAGTTTGTCTTGCCGGGGACCACCCCACTGGTTTGCCTAAATTGAGGGTTCTTTGATAAAGAATACAAGCACACTTTATAATTAGCACTCATTTCTTTATTATTTTGCAAAAAACTAAAAGCTACAGATTTTAATTTAATGAGATTTTGTGACTGCAATCTCTTTACTAATTTCTGAATTCTTGGTTCAGCACTACTCAAAGCTAAACGCATGTCGGCAGTGGCATCCAACAAATTTCTATGCTTGTTTTTAACAATCTGAAGCGTCGAAAACCCACGGACGTATTTGTAGCTTTTACAAATGCGCGAGCGTAGCGAGCGCGAAATTCTTTTCCGACTCATACGGACATAAAATGTAGCCCAAACGTACTTAACTTTTTGTTTGTTGACAAATGCAAAAACGAAGGTACACAGTTTCTGAATACGCGAGCGAAGCAAGTGGGAAATTTTAATTATTTTGTAAGACTCAAAACCAAAATTACGTAAAATGTAGCCCAAACATATTTTTTTTTCAGTTGAACAAGTAAGATGGATTCATGGATATATATGTAAGATGGATATCAACCCCGCGACCACTTGGAATGCCTCTAGGGACTACCAGTGGTCCGCGGACCACCGGTTAAGAACCACTCGTTTAGATAAATCAATCTGATTCAGATAGAAAATTATGATCCAAGTTATAGTTCGGCCATTCAGAGAATGCGTTCCTGACACGTCGCGATTGAACTGACGACGTAATAACATTCATTGATTATTGATATAATAATGTTGTTTTAATGCTCCTCAATTGTTAAAACGGTAAACAACCAGCAAAAATATTTTTATCGTAACTGCAACGCCATTGCAAAGTTACGTCGTCAGTTCAATCGCGACGTGTCAGGAACGCATTCTCTGAATGGCCGAACTATAGTTTATGTTTCCCTTAATGAAAATAAGATATGACTAGTATTTTTATAAATAAGAAACTTGAGAATGAATATAACTGTAGCTTATCAAGAGAATTGAAATACAAATAAATAAATAATTTTCTAATATTAGATATCAAAACAAAGCAATACTTCTATCTTATATGGAAGTATTAATTACTACTGGCCTTAAAACTTGTATATAATGAAGTAAATAATTTTCACAGCAGAATTACATTACCAAAAATCAATTGAACATTCTCTTATCTGTGACCTATTTCTATAAGGTAAGTAGGTATTTTGATAGAGGGAAATACTACTGTTTAGCACCATATATCTCTATGAACTTGTTATAGACTTCTTGCTTTATGAAAAGTGAGGTGACTTGTAAGAGCTTTAAGGTTTAATTTTAGATCTAATGAGGTCAAATTATGTTGATGTTTCAGTTACACCATGGTTTCATTTATAGAAGATTTGAATGGATGGGGTCTACTCTTATTCTTATAGGATTCTACTAAATATTGCAAAATGTTAATAGACAATATTATGACAATAGTTTGTTTTGTAGGTAAAGTTTCAAGCACAAATCATTGTTTACATGTGCTTTGTTTACATCTTTTTGTTATGTGTAGTTAAATAAAATCTAATTAGAGACAACTCACCGCACTTTCAGGAATTTGAAGCTAGTCTGCTGCTGATCATCATCAATAATCTGAACAGCGGCCAGCTCTTCCTGTCCTTCCTTCCTATACAAGTACAGTCCATTACCAATATCTATAGCATCTACGTTTTTACCATCAATTTGTAGCACCACTTCTGTATCTTTACTAGCTATGTCCGTCTCCTCATTTATCAATGTAGGTTCTAACAAATTCTCCTCAGACTTAAACTCCATTCCCTCCGTATCCTTCAGCTCAGAATTAGACTTATCATCAACATCAACATTGTCATCAATCACTAGCTCATCGCCATCATAAGAATTGTCATTATCATCAAATATGTCAACACCTCCAGACAAAATGTTTGCTGCTTCAATCTGTTTACCTATTTTGTAGCTATCTAGAATATCACTCTTTTTACCAATAGGCGATAGATTGGATATCAGGTCGTCCGTGTTCGTCATGGTCCCTTCGGAGTCAGTGGTGGTGCTTGCCAGCGACACATCTTTTATAGAAGAAATGTCGAATGTTGAGTCAACAGAGTCAACTTCTGACAGAGAAAAGTACTTGGAGGAGCTCTCGTTGGCGGTCATGAAGCCCTCGCTCGGCGGGGACGTGGTGTCGAGCGTGGAGTCCCGCGAGCCCCCCGCTTCTCCCCGCAAGTGGCTCAACCTATCCATTTGCACACTTCATCTGCTGCGACAACAGGAAAACGACAATTTAGTAACAATGCACGTTTATAATCACAGCGCGAATACACTCTACCGATTATAAGAAAGCTAATGAAAACATTTGAAGGTTGGTCGATTAATTAGCACCTAGGTCAATAGCAAAGAACAGTGAAACTTTTAGAACAAACGTTAATGATACTGTGACACTTTCGATAAAAAAATAATAAATCACATCGTACCAAGTTATTATTTTATGATATAGCTGTCAGATTAAACTTTTGAATACAATTTTTGTATTAAATTATTTGTAGAAGTTATAATAACAATTTTATTACAATTTTGTTAAAATAACACAACACATCAAAAGATTAAAGATGGACGCCAAATAGCGATGTTGCCGTTATTTTGCATGTCATTATGTTGATAAAAAATTGCAAAATAAATATCTTTCACGATTTACAACATATTTTCCGAATTTAATTATATGCAAATTATTCAGTATTGTTATTAGCTTTGGGAAATGTAGTTATCATTCTCTAATATGCTTTATAAATGTCTCTATTTTATGTATTCATCTAGTATTTTTTTAGTCTGGCAACTATTTACACCGTAATGGATGCTACTGATAATGCAAAACCTACCTATCGCTTGGCAATGTCAATGACCCGTGCGATGTGGCTACGAAAGTAATTATTATCTTTAAACTCGTATTGGCGCGTAAATTGTGATTTAAATATTAAATCATACATAAATAAATTGTTTTAAACGCTTTGAATCTTATCATCTAGTTATTACTTCAGTAATTTGCAATGTTTCGTGGAAGTTAAACTTCCCGCCAAATTATCTTATCAAAATATTTTTACGTATGGCTCGGGAAATATTTCTAAATTTTTTGAGCAAAAAACTAAAGCTCTTATATTCTACTCTCATTAAACATAATAAGCATAATAAAACATAATAAGCGTCCTATAAACACTTAACTAAGCGGTTGTGGCGGCAAGATTGAATATAGAATGATGCGTGGATTCATCTGAAAGTAAGATATTCTTTTGAAACAATGTAACGATATAGATTTAATTTCCTTTTATATTTATTTTATCATTCCTATTTCATAACATATATCTTTCATAAATCTTTAACATGCGTTGTAAACATTTATGTGTAAACATCATTTATTCTCATGTCAGTAACTGTCAAAGTCAAACCAATCAAACATCAAACGAAAAGGAACGTTATTTTCGAAAGCTGCTACTCTGTGGCTGCTTGCGTTTATTTGTTCATAATTTTTATTTTTCTTTCTACAGATTAAGAGTTTATTCAGAAAAGTGTTATAATGGCGCCCCGAGAAACACCAAAACCGACGACTAAAGTGCAGCGTAATGTGAAGGACTTGCCAGCCAAAGGCAGAGCGTCACCGGTTGGGGCGATTAAAAAAACCGTTTTGGTCAAGAAGACCGTGGATAAAACTCCCCTTAAAAGTAAGTAAATGCATTCTCTTTTGGTTGTCTTTATCTTGATTTGTCTGCAAGCGTACCTAGGTTATATTTATATTTTTACTTTTAATTATTTAGAAGCAGTGCTGGGAGGAACGGTTACTTTATGTATTGGCGAATTCGTCATCTTGTGGTGTTTTCTATTTGCAAGAGTAGATAATCTAAGTAACATAAAAATAAGTACTAGGGGTTTTTTTCTGTTGTACTGAGAGGTAAAGATAATAAAGAATGTTATGGACATGATCACTTTATGTTTAGAATAGTTAGGTATGGTCTTCAGCTTCCTATGTACAGTCAACTTCAGGTCAGTGGTAACAGTTATAGGAAAATCGTACTTATTATTATTGAGTTAAGGTGCATGACAGTTACCACTGATGTGCTGTCTACTGTACTCCTTTAGTGTGAAACAGGCTCTCCAATTCTTAATCATCCACCTTACCTTTTTTACTTGTAGCTCCGAAGATAAAATACTTACCTCCTTTGTATATTAATAAGAGTTCTCAAATTATTTCCAGTAAATAAACTGAACGTGGAACCAAGGACAACAAGGCAACGGACCAGTACAGTTCCGAATGCAGCTTCGCCAAAACCCAAAGAAAATAGATCAGTTCCTGTACCAAGCAGTGTGACTAAAAGTGGTAAGAAGAAACCTTCATGGAAGCGACGCCCTTTGCCTGCTCACTCTGGTGTGCCAATACCAGAGAAGATGAAAAAAATAATGGAGAAACAATTTTTGGATTCGGAATTCGCATTATAATTTGAATTTGGAATCATTTATACTGGCTGGTTTAAGTTTTACCTAAAATGGTGGGCTGATTTTTTAATATGATTGTTTGATTCATTACTGACTTACAGCCAGTTTCTTCATCAAAAGTTAAAGCCAAAGTAAAAGTCAAAGTAATGTCGAAAGTTAAAGTAACGGTCAAATTCAATTTTTCTATTAGTTTTGCTGTAACTTTAGCCTTGATAAAACGTATTTGACCGTTACTTTTACTTTAGACATTACTTTAACTTTAACTTTTGATGAAGAAACTGGCCGTTAAGCATGAAGGTTCTTTTTGATTTTTGTATTGAGATATTCAAGGAGAATAAGTAGGTGTACTTATAAAAATATTATGACCAATTTCTATAGTGTAAGTATGCATTATAGAGGTTGTTAAATGCAGTTCTGAATTAAAAACAGGTCATGTTGCCATAAACTTAAAATTAGGATCTAAAAGTTTTCCACTAAAATAGTATAGAATAGTAAAATAGTATTCTATCTTTTATTAAAGAGTGAATTTACTATTTATAGCTGAATTTAATAGTTTCTTTTTAATAATGTATCATTATTAAATCAGAGACAAGACTTCTTAGTTGATACTTTACATACATACTATGATTTAGATATAGTCTGTACACTGCCAAAATTAGAAAATAAGCTGGAACAAATTAATAACTGTAATTGCAAAAATTCTTCTTTCTTCTAGTGTTATATCTTTATCTATCCTTTTTATCATATGTGTTAGGGCGCTTTCACATTAGCCTCGCGACAGCAGCGTTGCAGCTGCGATTTTTTGACTTGTTAAACAAAACGACATAACTTTTCGGCTAATATAAAAGCGCCCTTATTGGATAATATTTTCGCAATTTCATGCGCCATCATTGGATGACTTCCCTATGTTGGGTTTGGAAAAGCATGTAAAACAAATGTTTATATTGACTACCCATTTTTCGATTATACAAGGTTTTCCAAGTGGTTTCCTGTAAACACAAGTGTAAAAAACTGTGTAGTAACTAATATTGACATGTTCAATATTTTAATTTGTTTATGTATGACATTATCCCACTGAATAGTTGCTAAAATTTGGTACCTGTTGACTCTAAAGCTGATCTTCCACTAGCATGTAAACTAAATTATGGAATCCGCACATATTTTCACACTAGCTCGTGCCAGCGGTTTCACTTGCATCCCGTGGGAACCTCGGCACGAACCCGGATAAAAAGTAGCCTATAGCCTTCCTCGATAAATGGGCTATCTAATACTGAAATAATTTTTCAAATCGGACCAGTAGTTCCTGAGATTAGCGCGTTCAAACAAACAACTTCAGCTTTATAATATTAGTATAGATATTTTTTAAACTGCTGTAGATAAATAAATGATTTAATGTTACAGTTCGATTTGAGGGTACTGTTTTATCGCTCGATTTGTAATTGATCGTATGATGCGCCCTTAGCTTAAAGATTTAAGCAAGCATTGCTTTTTTGGTAATTTTTCTAAAAGACGCCATGTTATGTTAGGGTAATTTGCGGTGGAAGATTGGCTTTAGGATATATTTTTAGATATTATTAGTTCTTACTTTATAGATAGTCTTGTATTCTTATTTCTATTATAAGAATTTTATGATAATAAAAATGATGTATATCATTTTCAAGTATATAATTTACTAGCGACCCGTCCTTTTTCGTGAAAAGCATGGTGGTTCTTCGAGAAAAATAAAGTTTACTGCCATCCCATCAGCCAACATCAGCTCTCAAGAAAGTCCATAAATTATTTGCACAGTACTGGGAATTAAATTTAGGACCCACAGTCACACAACCAATAGTACCTTCCCAGTGATGCCGTGCCTAAGGCCCGGTTTCACTGTTTAACGATAAAGTGTCAGTAATGCTATCAGGGGCCCGATTCTCCTAATTTTACTTAAGCAACATACGATTTACTTTCAACTCGGTTCGACAGATCCAATCCCAACTCGATTACGATTGAAGCGTATGTGGCATTCCGCTATTTTTTATTTGAAATAAACGTTTTTATCCTTTTCTGTCATTCAATAATGAATCATTAGGTCTGCAAATGATTAACGATTGCAATATGATTGTAGAGAAAACTACCGTATAGACCAAAACCACCAAAATAGCAGACCAATCGCACACCAATCAATGCACTGCTATTGCGATCATATTACGATTCGATTTCTATTCGATTTTGACATTATTAACTTAGGAGAATCGGGCCCCTGCTAGGCTGCTTAAAACTTCTGCCATATATTTCTATCAGATTGTGTGTAAAACCAAACGTATAGTATATCGTATATGTACGTACAGGAATGAATTTTATCCAGTGCGCAAACTTTGTCAACTTATAGTTAAATAAGTTTTATAGATACGTATATTTTTATTTTGTAGTCTTTTAGTACAAATAAGAAAAGTTATTGATATCTAAAGATGTTTATTTTGTAACCGATAGTACGGCCACAGTCGTCATAGTATGCACGGCGGCAACGCGAAACCGGTTTACTGACGGAGCTCCGCTCGGCGCGCGTAAGAATAGTTGGTATCCATATTTTGCTGATTTTAGGGCGGACAAAAGAATGAAAAAATTTATTTTACTGATGATGCAGATATGTTCTGTTTACGATTCTGGACCACCAGTTTTTTTTTTGCGCACTGCTTAAAATTCATTCCTGTATAGTCCTGATAGGCTATCAGAGACGTGTCAGTTTTGTTTGTTTATGGCACCTACATTTTTTCATCGAGCAGAAAATTCACTGCACGTGCAGTGTGCAGTGTCACATCCCATTACACATTTTTATTAATGTGTTGTTTGTTATACCTGATTGAATGTTTATCTTGGTACAATGGACTTTAATATCCGGTATCCGGACATTTGAGTAAAGCCTTTACCCCTATTCTCGGATCTGCATGTATTTAAAATGGGTCGGTAACAAGAATATTTACATCTCTTCATCCGAAGAACTTACAAGCCTCAGATCAACCTTATTAGTCTTTCCTAAATAGTCTTAATGCACCACAAAAATTGTGGGTATTCTCTAAAGACAATCAGATAGTTCCATAAGCTGGTACTTTAGTGGTCAATAACGGTTTCACCCTCGTTCTAAGACAACTAGGTACCTACTTCCTGTACCCAGATAAAAAAAAGTCTGCACAGAGCGTGTCTAGAGACATCCAAATAACGTGGCCTGATAGGTAGGTAATAATTTTCAAAATCGGTTCAGTGTATTCAGGCATTATTGACCTTAAATAACAGCAAATAAGGACTGTTCTTAGCTTAATTAAATTCTAAACAATAAATAAATCGGTGTATTTTGACGTCATCCGTCTAGCTGTCGGCAATAAATCGAGTGTAGGTGATTGATTATCTCCCCATAAACACGGCAACTGCTTGTCGTATATATGTTAGACAATAGCTTCATCTAAAACTAATAAAACTTAAGGGGATGCCTAATTTTTGAGTGCATTATAATAGCAGTTTATTAAGGAGCTCTTGGCACCGGTCGATAGATCATTAAGTTAAGCAATAGGTACCTACTTACTTGGCGCAGTCAGTTGGTGGATTGGTGACTATCTGGAAATCTTTAGCAGGCGTTACGGAAGTCACAAATTCTTACCAACGGTCAGATAGGCAGTCACCCCACGTAAATCCCTGGTACTCAGCTGCATCTGGTTAAACTGGAAGCCGACCCCAAAATCGTTGAGAGAAGGCTAGGCTAGGCCGATGGCCGATAATTATACCGAAATACCTAGGCTACGGGAAATAGTCAGCTATTTGTATGAAAATGCAATATGCTTTGATTAACTATAAAATAAAATGGAGCTTTCCAGAACACTTGCTATGTTTTCAATGTTTTAACGCATTTTCATTGAGCAGTTGTTCTTGAGACAAATAGCTACAGAAATCTCTTCTTTATGATTGGCCATTGATTCCAACTTACCCTTAGATTAATCTGGAACAATGTTCTCCTCTCGAAACGGGATAATTCTTTTGCATTTTTAGATGAATCCATTTTCTGATATTGCCTATTTTGCGAAAGACACTACATTCGACAAGTGGGTGATTGTATTGTCATTATTGTGATAGCATTAATGAGATCAATGACTAAGTTTGACAATTAACCATATTCTTATCACACAGGGTACCTGCCTACCTTCATACAATTGGGACGATTTTCCGTAGTTGGTATAATGATGATACTGTCTGTAGGTAGGTACCTGGGAGGGCACGTAAAGTGGCATCCCACAATTGGCGACTTTGCTGTTGCAGTAGGTATACCTGTCGGTGTCTACAATTTATTTTAGTTTGAAAACCTGCACTTCACTCGATAAGAAGATGCGTTATGGGATCGTAGGTAATCCAAATGCAACTAAGTAGGTACTTGAGCAAAGTAACATAGGGATAAAGGTCCCTTATCAATTAAATAAAATTAGGTACCTAATGGTTTAAGTAATTTCATTAACCTCTACATTACCCTTCCAAACAAGGGGTCATTACGGCGCCAAAATATCCCTAATCGGTCATCGATCAATATCGCATATTCGCCTTAACAAAAAAGAGCTTACAAATGCACACCGCGAACATTTTATTCAAAATTCGTCTGGCGCCTGGACGTGCAGGCCATCCTAATAGATGTTTTAATGATTTTGGCTAGTTTATTACACAGTACAGGTAATAGATTATTCCTAGGTATTGCTAAGCTGGCTGGCTTCTAGATGTCTCGGTGGCTTCGGTTAGCAACACAACTTTAATAAGTTATTAATATCCATAGTATTTTGGTACTCCCTTTACCTACCTATCTGATATTGTTGCAAAGTTTCCAAATACTTAAGTATCTATGACCTTAATTTGTTATCGCTATAAGAAACTTACCTACCGAAACTTCGACTTCTGAAATTAAAAAGGTCGGCCTCATCTTGCAGAGATGATCTATGAGAACTTTGTTTCTTTCCAAGAGAATATTTACCTATATACAAAGCTAAGTAGGTTTATCGTGTAGCTTCGACCTACTTACATTTAGTCCGAGTACAAAGCCAGAAATGCTCATAAGTAGGTACCTACCTACACTGCCTTGGGGATTTTGAGCGATGTGCCCAGCAGGAATCATCTCGCGTTCACCCTGCAACTGCGACCCTTGGACTTTATCTGAAGTAGGTACCTTATTTTGTATATATCATTTCCAGAAACAAACTAGACCGATTACAAAAAAAATATGTAGGCTGGGGTGGTAGCCATTGAATCACCAAAAGTTTGGAGATCTCTAGCACGCTCGTTTTTACAGTCTAAGAAAATATTTTTATCTCAAATGATAGGTTATTTAATAAGCTGCCAAATAGTGTTGAAATAAGTGGAAAACGTTTGCTGTTGCTTAATTTATACATGTTTTTTTAAAACATGAGAAATGGTTCATAGCGTACTCCTAGGGGTACACAAAGAACCGGGGGGTGGTATTAAATGAACCATGTGGTACACAATGAATCACGGGAAAAATATAAAAAAACATTATTAAGTATTTGTTTTAAAGAAACATAAATACACTATTTATAACTTTTTATAATTATCTTTATTTTACCTATCAGATGAGAGCTCCGAAACTAGGTACTTACCTATGTAAATACTTTGTCTCTGAAAACTTATACCTATCTGTTACATTTGAAAACGAAGAATTTCATTTGAACGTTTATATCTGTAAGTATGTATGTGATTGCAGTTACAGAAAATTATGTCATGTTTTTATCACATTTCAAAATAGAAAACATATTGCACTCGACCTTGGTAACTTGAGAGCCATTGAATGAACACTTTGTTTAACTGAAATAGTTTAGACAATCTTAAGTAGTTTAGTCTGGGAATCGTTCGCTTCTAAAATATCATTGATTCATAATATAATGTATTAGCCAATTTCCCGCAGTTTCACCGCCACGATCCGCGGTAACTACCTAATGTCCGCACTTAGATAAATTGTAGCCTACTAGCTTCTGCCAGCGGTTTCACCCGCATCCCGTGGGAACCTCTGCACGAACCCGGATAAAAAGTAGCCTTCCTCGATAAATGGGCTATCTAACACCGAAAGAATTTTTCAAATCGGACCAGTAGTTCCTGAGATTAGCGCGTTCAAACAAACAAACAAACTTTTCAGCTTTATAATATTAGTATAGATTACTCGAGAAGAGTGCAGCTTTCAAAACGGTGAAAAAAAAATTTAATCGGTTTAGTAGTTTCGGAGCTTTTAGGGTACAAACAAACAATATTTCCTCTTTATTATAGTTTTGTTAAGCAAGTAAAATAAAAGCTATAGGCAGGTAGGACCTGTTAGAAAGGTGAACCTCGAATCTCTTTGATCGAACCCTAAAGATACTTGTCTATAGCAAATCTACAAGGTTCAATAATTTAACTTGTTACCCTTAGGTAGGTAGGTATACCTAGAGCAGACTATTTGTTACTATTTAATTAAAAAAAAAATACTATCTCTTTTGCCACTTCTTAATTAGCATAGGTACCTTTCCATTAAAGACCCTGGTCCAAAACTAATCTTATAATTTTGTTAAGTCTGAGTTGCTCGTTAGTTAGTTACCTGTGAAAGTATTGGCCCTCGAGATTATGTCGAAATTAAAGGAATAGGTGGAACACTACACACTACGGTGGAACAACGGACAACACAAGACGCAACGCTACCTTTTTTGTGGCAAATCATCAGGGGCCCGATTCTCCTAAGTTAATAATGTCAAAATCGAGTAGAAATCGAATCGCAATATGATCGCAATAGCAGTTTTAACCATATCGGTCATTCTGCTACTAATAAAAGACCAATCGTATTCGATTGACATTTGATTGGTGTGCGATTGGTCTGCTATTTTGGTGATTTTGGTCCATACGGTAGTTTGCTGTACAATCATTTTGCAATCGTAAATCATTTGCAGACAAAATGATTCATTATTGAATGACAGAAAAGGATTAAAATGTTTATTTCAAAGAAAAAATAGCGGAATGCCACATACGCTTCAATCGTAATCGAGTCGGGATCGGATCTCAGTCGAATCGAGTCGAACGTGAATCGTATGACGCTTAAGTAAAATTAGGAGAATCGGGGCCCAGGTTACTACTTACCTACTCCCTCTGTAGGTGCAATGGGAGAGTATCAGACTTTTACTGAGTAAAATTCCTTTGTTTCTTTTGTGTACGAATGGCGCTACTAGATCTTTGAGGAAAACCGACTGTTATGGAGAACTTAATTAATTGCACTTCAAGAGATTGATGATTGCTATGCAAAACAGAACCATTAAGCCTAATTTAGAATTGAAGTGCTTGTTTCAATCTGATTTATGAAACTACGCAACACTTTCAAGATTGATAATCTGACAGATTACCTACCGCAATTCGCATGCCGCTTTTAAAATAGACAAACAATTGACTAATTTATCCTATTATGTCATATAGAGTTTTTTATAGCGAACCACGCCCACTGATAAAGATCTATGCGCCATGCGCCATTTTGGCTGCGTTTACACCGAATAGGAACCAATTGGTATTCGGTCCACGTTTAGAGGTGCCATTAACAATTAAGTTAAGCAGAGAGCATGATTTATAGGCGGCGAGACTCCGCCTGTCCGGTGTGATAGACGCCGATTCTATTCGACGGACGATGAATATTTATTTGAATTTAGAAGTAGTTTAAGGGAGAAGTTTAATGCAGTTTTTTATTTTGATCAAACAGTTTATTCATTCTCCAGTTAGTGCATAATTGGTAGATTGGTAGATTGGTAGAAGCGCTCTTCGTCCTCTCCTCTAAAAACTAACTTTGCTGTGCCCGACAGGGTCCATAATTGTTTCTTTTAATTTTACCCACCAGCCTGTACACATTATGGAATGCAATAAAGTCATTGAGTATTGAGTATTGAGTATTAAGTTATAAGATAAAAGATTGCATTTGAATGAATGAATATGAAGGGGATAGAACACGCCACTTAGAGATTTTTATGATGGTTTTGGTACCTAATTAAAAAATTCAATATTCCTATATGGATAGAAGTAGGAATTAATTAATATACTTACTGCAAAACGTTAAGTCTGTAGTAGTATTTAAATACCCAACTTTGTGCACCTGTCGTCGCTTCACAAATTAGGTAAGTACCTATCGTGAATTCGCTACAGACTTAACTTGCGCCACACACTAATCAACGTATTTAACATCATTGTATGAAGATTACTACGCGCATTGTTTTAAACACTGTTTAATAGCTATAATACTACCTTCATGGTTCGATCTTATCAGGTAAATCATTGTGCACATATAAATATGTTGCAAATACTTAAAAAATGTCAGTAGCAAAAAGCTGTTTGCTTTGTAACGACTTACATTAAAAGTGTCAATGCATTCATAACTTTGGCATCATAGACGAAAATAGCGTACTTAACGGTGGATTTCTTTAAGGTATCTATTGATTTGATATAGAGAGATTGAATTCTGACCTTAGCTCGATATAAATCGTGTCTCATTTATAATCACAAAAAAAATAACGGATATAGGTATAGGTTATGAAAATAGGTACGCCATATGAGTCTTCATTATTATCTTTTAGCCTTTATCCCAATTTTATCGGTTTCATCTTTCTCTTAGTATAGGTACCTACTAGAGCTCTCGCTCGTCCTCTATCTACCGTCATCGTACGTACCTACCTAAGTAACATTTTTTCCTACTATATCGTCGGTCACATAATCCATCCATCTCCTCTTTCTCAGTCGCTTCTTCTAAAGTATATCCATCATGTTACTGTCACAGCCTTTTTATCGTCCCACTGCTGGGCTCAGGCCTCCCTCTCACGCGGAGAAGGATTGAACATTAATCACCACTGTTGCTCAATGGTGATTTCAGACTATATAGTCCAGGTTTCCTCAAGATGTCCCTTTCACCTTGATGACCTTTTCATCCACCCATCATGTGGATGTACTTAAAACACAAAACAAAAAAGTTATGACTAGATAGATAGATAAACATATCTATAAGATGGAAGTAAAAAATATTTACCCAAGTATACAGCGACATAGCCACCTACTGCAATAGGTCCTGTAAAGAATATCTCAAATGCAGTCTAGAGGCAGGAAAAGTGCGACTGCCGTGCATGGAGTACGAAGTAACAAGGTATTAAGGTAATCTGAGGTTGCGGGTGTGATTCCGGGGTACCTTTGTGTGTTTTCCGAAAAAATCCAGCGTTCCCGACTGTTCCCAGTAGCGTCAGATGTTTTTCAGTGATCAAGAGGCCGTCAGTCTTGTTGAAGAAAACTCTAAAACTTCGGTTTGTAAGATGATCAATTCTGGAGCTCATTTAGAAGTAGAACACGTGTCCTGCAACACTGAGAACTATTTCTTGAGCTCTCGTCCACTGGTTCTTTTCGCAGCGATGCTGATACGGGCTTCAGAAAAAGTTCTAACCCTGAAATTGCGACCAAAAACAAGTTATCAAAACCATTGACGTCCATAATATTTTAACAAAAGTTTACCTCTAGGTGTCCTTTAGCTACCTATATACAAAACATACGAAACATAAAATATTTCCGATTTTGGCCCAAAAGTAAAAGTAGTTTTCATTGATGTGAGTTCAATGACCTCTTTGCAGGCAAAATATTTTTTAAGACCGGCAGACTACCAGTCTGATTATGCGGTAAGTACGTATGACGTACTTAGTGGTATCTACTTACTGGTTGGTTGGTGGTTTACTCGTAGATGGGATCCAAACGCTATTTTTCTATTATAAAAAATAAAGTTTGTTTGTTTATCCCCACTGCTTCTAAACACTGGTACTGCATCTGGTTAGACTGGATGCCGATACCAACACAGTTGGGAAAAGGCCTGATTTAAGCTGCCTCTGAAGAGTATTTTCAATTTCCGTTACAAAACAGCATGCTTCTTTTTTGATGGGGAATCTTGAAATAACCCCTCTCGTTGTGGGTCACTTACTGACTAAAACCCACCAAGTTCCTTCTTCCCTTTAAGGACTAGGGAATTTTTTCGAACGATCTCGCAGTCCCGAACGTCTTACTTTCAGATCAACTTCTGAAGAGTGATGGCAAAAACAATATAAGTAAGTATAATATAATATTATAGGACTCATAAGTATCAACACAGATATAGTTGATGTTATAACATCGCTTGATCAATAACACTGATATTGTAAGGACAATAGTACAATAAGAGAGTTAATTTGTAACATCTTTCTTTAATTGTACGCATGTTTAACAATAATGGTAAGTACATCTACAATGTGGAGTGTCAAACAATTGTCGATCTTCAACTGAAATCAATGCTTTAAGTATATGAATCCAAAGTTATGTCGTTATTCATGATGAAAATAGAAGAATCTCTTTAAATATCTGCGTCTATCTAAATATCTAAACATAAAGGCGTCCAGACAAATTGTCGGCCAAAGCGGCTATTCTCTCTAAGGAGATCAGCCAGCTTGCTGACACAGGTGCACTCCCTATTCCTTCACTGTCATAGCCCGATGGGACGGCAATCCAACACGACCGGAGAGATCTCGAGCAGGAGCGACATTAAGAGCTCTATTTTTATTAGATAGAGGTATATTACCCAGTTAAATTTTCCGAAGTACTTACTAGATTTCCCAAAAATCAAAATGCACCAAATATGTGTACCTACATCTGGAGCAGTTTTAGCCATAAATGGCAAATATGGTTTGATGACGACAGAGGCAAAATGTCGTCTCGTAGGTATAATGAAAGAGTATTAGCGTCATTTTGGAAAATGGACAAAATTGCGGTAAATTCTGTGGTTTTATTACTTTTAAATACCTTTTAAATTCCTTCGTCCTAGCTTCCCTATACATATCCCTGTTTAGCATAATGTTGCTATGTGGGATTACTATCAGTACCTAAGCATTATTTATCGCGTTTCGAGAATACGAACAAGCGCACAAAGAGAAGTTATCGATTTTCACAAAACAGATTAACTGTGTTTTTATCTACACCAATGTAGGAGAAACTAAGACTTAAGTCCTACATTGACTCTGAAATTACTGAACTCATTAGAAAAAATAATTTCGAAATGCCTAACAAATAAACGATTCTGGTGTACAAGTACTCATTATATAAAGACCATAATTATCATCCTCCTGACGTTTGAACAAGATAGGTACTTACCTATAAAAGGAAATAACTGGGCCTATTAATTTCCCCTTTACGAGTGCAACGTCATAATGCAGCTATCAATATGCTGGTAAAATGCATTTTATTAATTGAATATTAAGTGACTCAGGACGATACGTAATAAAGTCAGGTTATTACTGAAATACACTGGTAATTTTTCCTGGATTTGTTTCTAAGGAAAGTCTATGGGAGGGTCGTGAAATATCCCGGAGTCCGTTCCTGAAACGTAATACCACAGATATGGATATCTGAGGGCACGGCAGTGCCCCAGCCAAGACTCGAGCAAAGCGGGCACGGCCGTACCATCTTTTCTCGAAGCGTTTCGCGGCTATTTCAGCCCCCTGTATCTTCCATGTGAACAAAGCTAGGAGTTTAGGTTTTCGATGACCAAGAGTAAGTATTAGAACAAGCTCAGTCTCAAAATTACAAGACATTTGAATAAATAGTTTACGAGTTATGAGCGATCAAAGTTACACCATTTTGTCACTGACTCACTGACCGATCATCAAAAGTCTAAGGTACTTCTAGCAAACTTAGAACCTTCAAATTTGGCACCAAGATAGGTTATTAGCTACATATAAAGGGAAAATTATAAAAACCCTAAAACTTAATAAAAAAATAGGAAACAAATTTATATTTGCGGTTTTTCAAGAACATTGTGTATGAATTTTGACTGCATTGATAACTTTGTTATTTATTTATGTACAAAATGTTACTATTTGTTTTATTGTTACGTAGTGGTATATTGTTATTATGTATTAAATATACAACATATGAATAAAAAAGCTAGGTTCAAATGAAATGAATAATGATAAAACCTTTCATATTAATGCAGTGCGATAAACACTGCATGCTCGCTCGATAGATGACGTTGTCTTGGTCTAAATCGCGCTATGGTTTCGTTACATAGCTTAGTATAAGTAGTACTTAAAAAAAATCAAATAATTTAATGTGATAGCGTCATCTACCTCTGAAAGAAATCCCTTTTATTCTAAAAGATATTCGATTCAAAAATTCGACAATCTCGAAATTTTTTAGGTTAAAAAAAATATTGTTTACGTGCTACTTTAGGTGTACATATTTAGTTTGTTATATATTTAGTTAGTTGCATGTAAGTTAATTTAATTTGTTATATACTTAGAGAAGAAAAAGACCTACAAAAAATAAATTAGATCCCACCAAAAACATTAAATGTAAAAAAAAGCCAATCCTCTACGCAATTCCTCCACCGTAAAAAGTTTTGAGATCGCACAGAAGCCAAGTCCTGTTCTACTTTATTTGTAATAATAAATCAATATTTTGTGACTATATCAATAGTTTTGTTCACATTACAATAATACTGTCTTGGCCATGAGCACAAGTTAAAAGTCGCTCCTTGTGATAATGTGTAAATACCATTGAATTGATAAATTCTATATGGACATGATTTTACGATTGGACTGATTGGAATTTGAGATCACCATGGACTAAACATGCGCCATAGTACATGTGCAGTTCATTGTGTTGGATGATACTGACTGTCGGTCATTTAGTAACAATTGAATAAACTAAAAGTAATTAATTCTGTGATATTAAACTTCATGTTTGACTTTCACCTCTCCAAGATATGCTGTATTATATTTGTAGTTTATTGTGCTCATGGCCAAGTCAATATTATTGTAAAGTGAACGAAAATATTGATATAGTCACAAAATATTGATTTATTATTACAAATAAAGTAGAACAGGACTTGGCTTCTATGCGATCTCAAAACTTTTTACGGTGGAGGAATTGCGTAGAGGATTGGCTTTTTTTTACATTTAATGTTTTTGGTGGGATCTCTATGAGTAATACTTTTATTGGTAAAGTCATGGACATAACGTAAAGGCATACTTACCTATGTTTAATATAGATCCCAGTAGTAAAATACTAGTTAATGCTCATAATTATGCGAAATATTAAAATAGGAATGCTTGATAGGCTTTGCAATTTTGATTAATTAACCCTTAAACATATTTAAGATTGCGGAATGCTGTTACATCGACTTTTCTAATATCGGTATACGTCTAGTCGTCGCAAGCGCCGATTGCGACTGATACGCACGAGGTCTTGCAATTTTACTACTTTTCTACAAGTACCTCGAAAAAACAATAAAAGCAAAAAAGAAATAAAAGGTAGCGAACAAACAACAAATAATGCTTCCTCTTTGTTATATTAGTATAAATAAATTAACTCAAGATAAAATAATATTATTAATCATCACTTTTAAAATACATATAAAAATATTGATACAATAGAAACCTATTTTACGACTTGCTTGAGCAATGACAATATCAAGGCTATGGCCCTGTTGGTTTTGCAGTGCCACCAACTATAACTCTATTATAGAAATGCATTTATTTTTGTATGCAAATAATTTTTTTGTAGATTAGATATCAACGTACCAACTTGATCTGTATGTATGGAATAATGCGGTTATCTAAACTTAATTTTGTAACGGTCTCACAAGCGTTGCAGAACAACGCGCGGAGCCCATAACATTTGCTACCCTTACAATGTGCCTAATTCGGCACTGCTTCTAAATAGCAAACATACCTTGGCCCAAATTGTAAAAGTAATTTTTCACCTTAATTTTTCCCGAATCAGTAACGCAGCAGCGGTACTAACTTTTACCTACAATAAAATATCCAAGAACCTGTTTATAAAAAAATCTAGCTACAATAATGTTTGGTGTTTAACTTACACTTCTATCATCAGACACAGTAAATAGAAAATAGACAGGTAATATTGTTTTTAAACATCTTTATCTGCACCTGCAATAGATATACTATTGTGTAGGTCAATATAGTAATTATAAGACACATTATCTTAAAGACTTGGTGGTCACTGTGTACGATAATAACTGAGATCATCTGCCTAGCCTTTTCTCAACTTTGTTGGGGTCGGCTTCCAGTTTTATCGGATGCAGCTGAGTACCAGTGTTTTACATGAAGCGACTGCTTATCTGATCACCTCAACCCAGTTACCCAAGACCCAATCTAGGTACCTAGGTACTTGGTAAGACTGTTTGTCAGAATTTCTGGCTTCTGAGTAACCGTAATGACTGCCAAGACGTTGAAATGTTCCACCAGTTCATCGTGCCTTCCAAAACTTGATGTGAATGCAAGGAATCAATGTCTAGTATCATCTATTCAGTGATATTCTAGTATTCTAGGTCGAAGTCCCTGCGAGTGTCCCTCTAAATAAGAGGACGACAAATGTCCGACCACGAACACTTACCTACTATAACAAAATAAATAATCAAAACACATCATAAGTTACACACATACTAAGTCTATGGCGTCCACGGCCGATTTCGGCCACGGCGGCTGTTCTCATTTAAGGAGATCAGCCAGCTGCGCAGGACATATTACAGTGCACGAGCATTTGCGCAGACACAGGTGCACTCACTATTCCTTAACTCTCATAGCCCGATGGGACGGTAATCCGACACGACCGGAGAGAGATCAGGCGTAGGACCGACATTTACGTGCTCTCCGATGCACGGGTGTATCAATCACCAGCTTCCAGGCTCCGGGCTGCTTTGTGAAAGTCTTCTAAAACCCACAAAGCGATTTCGGCCCGACTCGGGAATCGAACCTGAGACCTCGTGCTCAGCAGCCGCACTTGCGACAGCTAGACCAACGAGGCAGATAATACTAAGGTGCAGTTGTAATATTATACCTTTCGTGATCTAAATTAACGATTATTTGTCTTTTATCTATTTTCACGATCCAAACTCGTGAGTCGAACTGATTTTGGCTGCACCATTTGGTATGAGGTTCAAGTTTAAGCGAAAAATTACTGACTTTCCTGAAATTGTCGGAATTCTAAAGGTACCTACTATGAAGAACTGGCAAGATCTATTTCATACTACAATTCATGCGTGAGGTATCAAATAGCTGAATTCAGGAAAACATCTTGAAAAAATCTGGACGTAAAGTCTGAAGAGGTGATTAACTCTAATTTCTTCTCTGTATGAAAGGAGGCCAAAACCCTGCAGTGGGAGAATTAAAAGATTGATTATGAATTAATCCAGCATTGGAATTCTGAAGACGAATAGAACTAAGGGAATTTGCCGTTAGTCGTAGTTTATCTACATCCACAAGGACTTTACAGTGTATTTTCCCACATAGCTAATCGGACATAAGATCGATGAAATAAGTTCTTGGTTTTGAAAGAAACGGACTAAATAATCATGAGCCCTTGTAAAATAAAAAATTCGCGTTAAGTCCTACCTATATGTAAATGCGAAAGTAACTCCCCGCTTTCTCGTCAAAACTGCTGAACCAATTTATATCGGTACACAGATAGTATAGAGCCTGAGGAATATTTTCAAGAAGTAGTTCCTTAGGGACGCAGGTGGAACTGCGAAGAACAGTTAGTTCTGAACAACTATCATAGCCCCCGCGATAACACGACGTTTGGTATGAAAGAAAAATGAAGCCCTGGCACCATCTAGACCCGTAGGTAATAGATACCCCAAAGGTGTTTACACTAGGACGCCTATGACATAAGTTTAGACAGTCATTTACTCTATAGTAAATCTAGTATTTCTGACCAATGAATGGCAGCGATTACCCGAGCGATTACAACACCGAATGACAGGCGTTACGTCCGAATATGTAACAGCGTTTTGTCTCAAACAATATCTATAATATTTTGGTTCTAATCAATGACTTGTTATGACAACTAGCCTAATAATTTACATCATCTCTTCGTAATGTTATTCATCTATTGTTAATGCGTTCGTACATTGGGCAGTGCAGTTTTAACCCGGAGAATGCAGACGGGTAGCGTTTTCATGGAATACTACTGTTGGGGTACAAATCACCCCGAACGTATGGACACTCAATGTCTGAATCTAACACGATGTGATATTAGGGAGCTGGGTGATTGAATGCACATTGAACTTCCACACTTAGAAAACATACCTAGTAGGTCCTTTACTATTTTGTAAATATTAATCATCTGTATGTTAGATACAAAAATCAGCAATATATGCACCTCAAAGCGCACTTACAGACCAAATGGCCTGAATATGTTATTTCTTGTTGACAAACTCAATAATTGAACCAAATATACGCTAAAGGAATACAAGCATACAGCGAAATATCTTAAATTAAGTATACCAGGTTACTCACCTACAAGATTAAAAGTCCAAAACAAAATCGGTCGAGAAACAACATTGAATGCAGATATTAGTTCGGAATACTGATAAAGGATCATTATGCATCAAAATATGCGTTTAGACTCCTGAATTGCAAATGCATAATGATTAGAAAGATATATTATTTTATTTAGATTTATTGCACGTGGAAATTAATAAGAGGTAGCTACTTATTATTAAGTATTTTCATTACTTGGAATACATTGAAGTACTCACGATTATTCACTCACTTAGTCACTAGACCGAACTGTTTTTCAGGCTTATATTGTAGCTAAATGATAAAATAGTAACGACCACGAAAATTGCATATAAAGAAACATTATCAGCCGTGAAAATGTAATAAAATTGAATAGTTTAACAGTATGTACTCGTGAAATAGGCGGCGTTAACAAATAAGTAAATAATGCATTCAAACGCATTAACTTTGCGGTTAAAGTATCAGCTACCAATTTGATTGCCAGAATAAGCATGAGCAATAATTAATTCTACCTCATTATAAATTAATAAGGCATTAATATATTTTTCACGAAAGTACCGAGGAAAACGCATCGTTTACTGAAACGTATGTGTCATTATTGGAGGGTTAATTCTCACGGCGGTGACGCGTTAGGCCATTGAAAACGCTCTGCCCAAGATGTGGATGTGTAGTATATAAACTGCGGGCTGACTGGCAGGAAGCATCGCACTGTCCAACATTACATTATCTCATATTTTATATTACTAACAGTGAAACATGAGATCTGCTGCATTAACAACTGTCATCGCCATTTTGGCGGTAAATGGTGAGTTTAGAAATAATTAAAAGTGCTTTTTTAATCAATTTAAATATCGAGATCTAATTCAAAATTATAAAGTGATAAGAAAAAAGTTCTTAATTAAAAACTAAAGTGAAAATGTAATTGCAATTATGGAGTGCTTTATCGAATTGAAATGAAAATATTCGTCACAACTGAATTGACAAACGAAATTATTTTTGTGCTACAGAAAACCAAAATCGTAAGTGCACACGACTTAATTATAATAACCGTGAAAAAAAAACAGGATTCGAATTTCGAAACATGAAATTACCAGCCCTATAAACGCGGGCATTTAATTTACAAGATCATAAACATCGAAGCATAATTTTAAAATAGAGCCAAAGTAGACTGAGGTCGAATAATTATGGGCTAAGTATCATAAAATATAAGTATAGCATGAAGATAATCAAGTTAGTTAATTGAAACATGCGAAAAACGCAGTATCTTCCTCTGGTGCGGTGGATCGCACAAACATCCGATACTCGGCCAAACATTGTCTTAACCGATACAAAACTCAAATAATTCTGCATTCTATCTCGTATACACGTACGTGATCTGATGTACTGAAAAATCCTTTTCTCTGGGGTCACACCCCGGAGCTTTCAGGTGCAAATAGACGACGTTGACCACTGACTATTCCAAGTGGCTTCTCACAGTCTAGTATAAAAATGTGTTTATTAATTCCTAATATAAATGTAACTAACTCTTTGCACTAATTTATGTTAAACGTTTGCAATATTTCGATAAATTTTCAGCCCTGAAAAATGAAAATGCTATGTTTTTATGGCTATTTGAAATAAACATGGATTCCAAATTGGCCCATGTTATGCTAACCTAACCAAGACATGGTTTGTTTAGCGAACTATTGAAACGATTTTTTCGATTATAAATAGAAAAACCTACCTGGTTAGAAAGGTACACTACTGTGAATTTTGCGCGGAAAATTTTGTAGTATTGCGAACTTAAAATAGGAATGTATGTATGTACACACAAACATGTTTGTTTTAAACTATATCAACAAAGCATCATGATTGCAATTAAGTGAATGATTCTTTGTGTACCATTTCTCGTAGAAAGACGACACCAATTTAATAAAGGCAGCTTATAGCAGGGTGCCATAAAATGACGCTAAGCTATTAGGTACATGAAAATATGTCAGTGGCCATAATATGAAAATAGCAGACTTATAACGTGCTATATCCACGAAAGCCTAGGGTAGGTGGCTACCAGTCTGGGCCTCTAAGTCTAATTATGGCATTTTAGCACGCAACTTTGTCTAAATTAATACACCTATCTAAGTTATGAACGTAAGTGAAGGGTTTTGTAGTTATTAAACATGCTAACTTGACTTTATCGCAAAATTATCTAAAGAACATTGAAAAAATTCCTTCGACGATATAATCATTGGATCCCCGGTTGAATTCGGGGGGCACCATTAAAAAAATCAAGCTAATTTTATAAACTCTGCTGAAAATCAGCGCTTTTTAAATGTCAAAAACATCCCTCTAAACGCACCCTCTACCACTTCCTATCTGTTATTGCTGGGAAGAAGAAGTCTGAAGAAATGTCTGTTTGGTTTGAAGAACCATTAATTTTACAATGTAAATGTTAATGAAAGAGAATTTACCATAGCTGAGGGACTGCCCATAGAATAGATATAGGTTCAACACTAACGTAAACCAGTCGTATCCGATGAATAAAACCATTAAAAAATATACAGCCTTTATCGCAATAAATCGCACTGAAAATTGCAACACTTAGCATGTGCAAACAAAATTTGCATACTCGACCTCAACCATCTCCGTTAGATAATCTATCAGAGGTCGCATTTATTTGTCAAATCAATTCAATTCTAAATGCATGCATTCTAATGTAAATATATATAAAAACATGATATATTATGAATTGACAAAAGGAATTCGGCCCACAGTCACGAATTTATCTAAGAGCCGATAAAGTTTTTGCATCGGGCAAGGATATTTTAATAATAAGATCTAGGCATTTTTTGTTCTAAGGTTAACGCGATAATGTCATTAAAACAAAAACTAGATTATAATTGTCGTGTTATCGCTATTATTTTTCAATAATAAGTGCAGTAATAAATGTTAATTAGATGTAAATAATTTCGCACTTTTTAACTTCACGGAAGCTGAACAAAGTTAGGTTTTGTTGGTTCAAAACTCCAATTTTTGGAGATAATTGCAAGCAAAATAATTCGGGATAAACTCTTTTCTAAGCGGATTCTTCTCCCCTTAAGGTTCTCTACCAACTAAATATAAGGGTAATTTCTCTTCTCTTTCTTCTCATATCAATTACTTTTATCGATAAGAATGCTGCACTAATATGCAAAACAACTGTTCTAGAACCTACCGAGACATTTTACGGAGACTACAAAATGTAGTTCTTATTTTTTGTACCCCAAACATGTGTAACTCAGTATCAATGTCTTGCTCTATACCGAGGATATTAAATCACCCGTTTGATTGACAGTCAAATAAATCTAAATGTGCATACTTAATCTTAAATGAATTACGATATAAAAATTACTATTCACACATAGCTAATGTATTGCCTATTTAGCATAATGCGACATTCTTGTAGTACAAAAAAGTTTACGATTGTCGCAACCAAAAAGGATACTCTTGTTCGCAGATGGAATAATGAAAAGTTGTTTTTGGTTTTAAAATTTATTGTTAACTTTTTAATTTATAATCTGGTAATTTGTAATGCCTTTGCGTTTGTTTTTATGGCGTTTTGACGATCGATAAAGAACTTATGTTTGAGTTAAATGACCATGTTGGGTTATGGGGACTTTTGATCCTAATCCAGCTTTCACTTATATTAATTACTTTGTTTAGAAGACTCTTTTTTCCCTGCTAAGATTGCTAGGAGGGGTGTTGTTTTTCGAACGGACTTCTGAATGATGTGACCGCGTTTAAAAAAATTAGGTTTGAACCAAACCTGAATGCAGTTTTGAATATCTCCGTGCAGACAATCGTAAGCTTACTTTACTCTCAATTACTCAATGCACCCATTCATCACGAATAAACGATGACTGTATAAAATAAATATACGAAAAGCTGAAACAAAAGACTGTTGATATGAACACCCATTTATTTATATGTTTATCATTATATCATATGCAAGGAAGGCTTAACAATGTATTGGTATTATCAAAACATCTATAGATATGTGATCATTCGATTATTATTATATCATCTCTTATGTTTTGATAATACGCAATATCTGTTTAAACATTTCTCTGGGAAGATTAACTGTGATTCGATTCAAATAAACAATTGAATAATCGGGATAAATTGAATTGAATCTTGGATTACGCGTCGCATTTTGAGGGTAAGTTCCTTCGTCCAAGGAACTCAATATATAATGCACCACTGATCTTAATTGCGTAATATTTATATTGTAATTATTTATGTATTATATATTTCATGTATTTTATTTAAAGCTCGATCTACTGCTGTTGCAGTGGTTGAATGGGCAACTGCGCTGTGCTGCGTCGCGGGTTCGGTTCTCGCGTGAACTGTTTTTACACCTATGATCCGGATCTGAGCACTTATGTAATACGTGTAATATATGTATTGAACGATGTTAATTAATACCTATGTGTTTTAACTTGTAACTAATACAAAATTGATAACAACCACTGCTCTGCGTATTAAAATCCGAGAGTAAGGAGATTTGATGTCCCAACTTGATCGGTATTTGAGGATAGTGAAATAGGGACTCACCTATTGTCGCCATGTAAATATGTAGGTATATCCTTCCACATCGTCAGAGATATCTTCAATCGCAAAAACCTCCAAGTACGAAATTCACAAATTCCGCCATCTTTCTTCCAGTTTCCTTAGTCCTCGGTTGGGGATACAGAGCCTCTGACCAGAGGCGCTGGGCTGTCCTCCACCCCGCCTGCGGAGGTCGCCAACAGTCCCCCATCGCCATAGCTGCCCGCCAAGCCATCCCCATTTCAATCCCCGCTATGGAACTCATCGGCTACCAGAACCCACTGCCTGGGCCTCTTACGATCACCAATAATGGACATTCAGGTAAGGATCGCGGATATACGCTCAACAACATGTATGCCCAGCGCGGTGAGTATGGACGAATCACCCTAGCTTGGGAGAGGCCTTTATCCAGCAATGGACGTGTTTAAGCCATTACGACGATAGTAGATTGGAGATAACTTGGGTCGGTGGAAGAGAGAAGTCCCTGGTCAAGGCTCTCCTTGACCAGGATTTTATTTATTAGTTGGATATTTCAGTTGCCAATTTGTTAGTTGATGGGTAACAAAATGGTACTACAATTCTCCCTGACCCTTTGACGAAAGCAAGCATGCATTAACAGAGGAATATAAATCATTACGGAATCGTTGAGGAATATAAAACATTTTTTTACTCTTTCAGTGGCGTTAACCATCCCCAAATACAGTTCCGAAGAAGAAAAGAAAGGCTTCCGTCTCCCTTACATCTTCGGCGGTCCCCTGGACAATGAGTACGAGATTGAAGGTCTCCACTTCCACTGGGGAGACAAGAACAACCGAGGCTCTGAACATACCCTCAACGATATGCGCTTGCCTTTGGAAATGCATATCATCCACAGAAACAAGAAGTACAGGAATCTGGCTGAGGCTCTCCAGCACCCTGATGGTCTTTGCGTGCTTGCGTTCTTCTACCAGGTGAGGTTTTATAAGAACTTATAGAACCCATAATAATCAATCCTACCCAGCAGGAACAGTTAGACGGAGATTTAATTGACCCATGTCATAGTTCATCCACTTTTAAAATCTAAATGTCCTTCGAGAAGTCATAACAGAGCCTATATTACTAAGTTACGTCATAACCCATCTTCTGTTTCAGGTCGTAGAATTCGACGCCAAGCTCCTGACCCCCATCGTGAAGAACCTGTCAGCCATCGAGAACTACAACACATCCATGCAACTCCCACACACCTTCTCCCTCTCTTCCATCCTCTCAGGTTTAGACACTGAGCGCTTCTACACCTACAAGGGTTCCCTCACCACCCCTCCTTGCGCCGAGGCCGTCACGTGGGTCGTATTCTCTGACTACCTTCCAATCTCCGTGTTCCAGGTATGACCATTTCATTCTTCTTAAGGCCACAAGAGTAGGCTTTCGACTTGTAGCCTTAATCACAAATGAGTAAGATCGATGTTTTGTGTTAGTGTTTAACTAATGACTAACTAGACTAATTTTGATATTGAACTTTGAAATTTAGTCCATGAAAATAGGTATTGAGTTACATCAACGAAATAAAATAACGCCGACAATCGGCTATACGTCAATTTGCATCTATGGGCCACACAAGGCTCTGACGCTACCTTGCCCTTAAGTGGGTTTACAAGAGGCTGACACCTACAGGGGTCATAGGTCATATTGTGAAAGGTGAAAGGGCGTAGGAGGTGTATTTAGTCGACAAACCCGAGTCCTAATGTCGTATACCGTTCCACAGATGGACAACTTCCGCGGCCTCCTGTCCAACCTGAACCTGCCTCTCGTGGACAACTTCAGACAGCTCCAACCGCTATTCGGCCGGCGCATATTCGTCCGCATAACGTCGAAGAACCCCAAATTCAAGAAGACCAAGCTTCACTACTCCAAATGGGACTGGGTTGGACATAAGAAGGCCGAAAATGACGTAGCTGAATTCGACGAATAAATCACCAAAGCTTTAAGATCTGCTTCAATTCTTAACTAATCATCACCGACGTTTTCAATACGGGTATATAGCTCATTTAAATTGATACCAAATAAGGTATTTGTTACCATTTTGTTTTTATTTTATTTGATATAAATATGGTTGTGTGCACTGTACTTTTTAATTGTATATTTGTGTGAATAGAAGTATTATAGGATAAGCTTGTTAATAATCTTTAAAAATAAACTTTTGAAACTTATGTTTTTGGTTTTATTTTACGAAATATACATATATGATAAATAAGTGAAGAGGCCAATTGTAACAATAATTCCTGGAATAATTTAGTTAATTGCTGTAGTTATCGGCTCCAAACATTGACTGTAAAATAAAAAGTTACGATTAATTGGAGTTCACCAACTGAAGTTCAAATATTAAAAGAAAAAAAACTTAACATACTCACTCAAAAATTCACAAAACACACTGCATAAATAAAACTTAATCATTAGTAAAACAACACCATCGACAATGATAATACAATCCACACTTTTTTCATATAAACCATAAACACGGGACTAGGGTACAACAGGGTACAACTCTTTCACAATCAGCACAACACTATTCTATATTTTCTTGAAGCTGAAATACACGCAATATGCCAAGAATCACAGAAATACACACTTTTCATATTCTGATATCATGCTTCTGTTAAGGTTGATGGTAATGGAAAACTTGCTGATAAAATAACAAATGGAATAAATAGTCTATAACTTGTCACTCAATATTGTTCCGGAATAACATAAGGCAGAACCCTATAAAGTTTGCTAAACTGACTTTACATAAATTTGATGCTAGCAGAGAATATAGTCCTTATTCTGATGTCATAGAAGTCATAATCGATTGAATATACACTTTGTTTTGAGTTACTTGTCTGCCTACACTTCAAATGCCCTGATAAGTACTGAGTAGTGGTAAGAATTATGCTAGAAAAACTATTTTTCCAACATTTCTCTTTGCTTACAGAAAAACTCCCCAGACTTCAAATTACTTTCATTGAAGATAGATTAAACATTTTAAATATTATGACAGTCATTCCATTGTAGAAAAAGGCACACATTAGTGTTAATTTCAAATGATAAAACTGTTTATTCCATTGTTAGTTAAGCAGCAAACTGTCACTCAAAAACTTAAAACCCAAAAAATAAAACAACAAACTGGTTTTTTATATTCTATAATACAAGTTCAACAAATCTATACAATGATTAATTAATACTCTGTAATTTAGGCTGGAAACACATTAAAGTCGCATTGAATATATAATATGTAATAATAGATATATTTTGTGCCTACATTTAATTAAATAATTTTAACACATCGAAATTTCAAGATGGTGCGAGCCACTTTATTGGACTTCCAACCTTACATATTTGAATAATTTTTATCACATTAAATAACGGGAACATTCGCTGTAACAGTTAAAATAAATGTTTATGGGAAGTGGAATGTATTAGTGAACTGCTTTAGTTGAAAAAATTGCACACTGAAAACTGTCAAGCCGTGTAACACTGTTGATGTTCAACTTGTTGAAAAATGGCGCGAATTTATAAATAGTTCTTGTCAAGCCTCATAGATGTCGCTTTACCAGAATGGCTACTTATATAGCAAGAAACCGAATTAACATTTTGTACATCAAAACGTTCTTCTGTACCAACTATAAAACTTTATAGTTAAATCCAGTAGATGTAAGACGACGGACTGAATAACCATAGATGTATAGTTTTGGTTAGACAATTCCGAACTTAAAATTATTCTTGAAAATTGTAATTACGTTGTTATTTTGCTGGATGAGACTTTGACATACTATTTTTTTCTTATATATCGATTTTGTGATCAATCTATTGATATAATTAAATAAGGCGGCCCCGCAGAATGCGGGACGGTTGGCCGCCTTATAATTAAATTGATCAACATGTTGAGCATCAAACGCAGTGAACACGCTTTATGTAGATGGCTGGTGACATTAGTAGTTAGTTCGTAATGTTGGTAAACAGCTGGCGTATATACACGTGCCGTCTGATGCGCAGACAACAATACCATGCAATAAATTAGTTTTAGCGTACCAAGTCTTCGGGGTTGAACATGCCCTGGAACAGAAAAAGAATAATGTCAGAAAAGTTTGTATCACACACCGATGGCCAACAATAGACGTCACACTAGTTAGGCTGGCAGCGTGAAAAATCATAATGAAATTATAAATATCACTCAACTCAGAGACTGGGAGTAGATCTTGAAATACCTATGTAAGTATTAGCAATTAGCATTATGTATGTAGCATACAGTTGCGAATATAAAATTAAATTAAGGTAAGGTCCCTAAGGTAGACTGGCAGAGAACGCCTAAGGCGTTAAGTCCGCCGTTGTACAATGTGCAAAAAGTATTTTAAATAAATAAATAAATTGCAAAATATAAAATACGCTGTTACTAACTACCCTGCCACAGCGAAAATAGGCGAAGCTAGCGTTAACGTAAATAGTTAACGTATGGAAAGGTTTGAAAATGATTCGAAGACAAGTGACAGTCGCAGCTCACGACGGTATTTCCATACAGTAACAAATGTTACATGCCGATAGTCGCTTGTTTCCTAATTGTTCCTAACTTTAAAAGTAACAATTTAGTATAAATATTTACCCTAGCACGACGCAGGATGGAGTCCTTGCTAGCATCGTAAGGATGGTCTTTCGAGGGGATCTCGAGCACAGCGGGCACGGGCGCGGTGTGGGCGTCGATCACGTGCCGGATCAGCTCAGCAATGTTCTGATTGATCAGAATGATGTCGATGTCATCCCGTTTCACGAAGCGCTTGAAGCACTCCTCGATTTCACTGACTGCTGTGTCTGGAAATGATTTTAGAGTTGAATTATTGATGTAGAATAGATGAATATAGGGTAGTTTGTTTTAATATAAATGAATGAAAAAGTGGAAAAAGGTTGGGTACTTATGAAAGATGAATGCCGAAGATATGTTTTGTAAAAGGTTTATGTCCAGTTATTTTTATCCTTCTTTGTTGAATGGAGCCCTTCTTTTCCAGAGTAAGAAAGAAGTGTGTCTTGGCACCCCCACTTTTCATCAAATAGATTTTATGTAAAATGTGTATGGAGGTGGTCATAAATGTTTTTCACGATAACGAAATTTTGCAATAATTTTGTATGTATTTAAGAACCTATATAAGAAAAGGTATTTCTTACAAATAAGCTTTATATTAACATTGCATAGTTGCAATTTCAACTGTCTTTGGTATGTGAAGATGACATTGTACTTATATCCATGGTGAATAATTTCCTGCTTCTACACTGTTGGTTGGACTCCAGATGAGCAGTATTGCTTTAATAAGAGATAGACAAAACACATTTTTATACATAGATGATTTTTTGCAAATATAACTTTTTTTTAACTCTCCATATAACTTTCATTATTATCTACATTTTGGACTACAATGATCATCTACATAAAAGAAAAGTCCTAATATTTATGACCTTGCATGCAAATAAATAATTTTCTTATCAAATTAAGATGACATCCAGGGTTTTCAAGGACAACCATTTTATTTGAACATTTTTGGCATGTAAGGTGACCTTGTCATAAAGGATGCTATTATTTTGTGTGACAAATTAACAAACAAGTAATTAGTTGAATTTAGGGGCTTAGACTATTCCTATAAAAGCTCTAAAATAATGTAATTAACTATGAAAGGATAGCACATTTACACATAGTTTGATTGAGTTACTATAATTTTGTTTTTACAGCTTTTAATAATGTGTACAGTTATCGGTACGGATATTGAGCCCTGACCTTCACCTGCGCAGAAGCGATTTATTGGTTTATTGCCTTATGTGTGCAGTGCGCAAAGCGATCCCCACTCTTCCGCCGAGAGCTCAATATCCGTGCCGATGACTATATATTCTTTAAATATAGTATTCTACTACAGACTGGATAAGCATATTTGAGACACAGACATTCAATATATAATTCCTTGCAGTTCTAGCAGAAATAAATAAATAATAATTACGATAGTATGAAACAGGACCAATATATTGAATCACTATAATAGACAACGGCGTGACCCGAGATCTTCTATTCTGCATTTTTCAAATTAGAATTCTGGATATTTCAATTAAGTTGGATCACAACATAATCATTGGTAGTATCAATACTTTTCCGAATAGGTTTAATAATCAGGATTATATAGTAAATAACTAAGACTTACTTTTGTCAACAACCATGAAGTTGGGGTGTCTGTTCTTGTTGATTTCACCAATTCCGCCCAGCAGGAAGCCGACGCAGGTGTCCTGGAATAGAGTTATGGCGTTGTTAGTGTAATTATCTCGCTAATTACCTAAAAACATTCAAATAAAATGTCTTCTAAAACAGTGACATGAATTTGGTAGATAATAGATTGTTCATATTCCTTACCTCATCTCCGATGACGCTGATCAATTTTCCCTTGTTGGCTAATGTGTGCATCGACATGTTTAATGTTTTTTGGGGATTTTTATAATATTTTTAAGGAATAAGATCTGTCACAAGGGCTCGTCACCTGACCTGACTTGAATAGATTTTTAGTTTTTGCTGTTGGGTTGGTGCTCCTGTCCGTAGTTGACTCTTGTCAAAATATTTTCCATAGAGTATCACTTGAAAATTTTGATATTCTCGGTAGTCGTACCGATTTCGTTTAGAAATCGCGTTGGTGATGAATCAAACTGCAAACTTAAAACCTACACGTATGTAATGAATTTTGTTACCCAGCTGCACATGTTTCTGCGTGTTCTTGAGCTATTTAGATTTATTTTCAAACCGATGTTCATTACAAATTGCCTATTTTACGTATTGTGATTTCTGAACGAGACTTATAATGTCAACAGGAAGGTTGCGTTCCATGCCTAGATTTTTTACAATTCTTACCACATCAATATTTTATCTCAGTTCCTCTTTTGAAAATTATAGCTGCTATCTCGTTCTTTCATGACAGTTGTTTCAAGAAAAAGCGTAATGACATGGACGCTTCGCAATAAGTTTGTTTGCACATTTCTTGTAAAATAAAACACATTGTTTTGTTATGAACAAATTTTAATTGAATAAAACTTAGTTACTAGCGCTGTACAAAATGCTAAATATACAAAACTACGGTAGCAGTTCAGAGGAGGAAGAAGAAAATGAAACTAAAACAATCAAAGTGGAGAGTAACGAAAAGTTACTTGCACATCTAAAACCAGTTGATACTAAGTTCTCCGTAGCCAAATCTATGCAAATATGTGCTGCACCTATTGTTATGCCCACAGTAAGTACCACCTATTGGTTTAAATAAGCACTTCATCCCCTTGTAAACAAAGAGCAAACTCAGTGTCTAGTTTTTCCATCATTTCATTGCTCAATTACGCAAATGTATATCATCTGCACAGATGTTCATTAGCCCTGAATAATTGGATCTAAGCAGTCAAAATCATTAACATAAGCTAATATGTGGACAGTTTTTAACTTGAAAACTTGCTAACAGTACTTAGCCATTACTTGGTTTTGGTTAACTTTCGAGTGTTTATAAAGCTTTATAACTATCATACCAAAGTCTGAAAGTATCAAGAGAACTCCAAAAATACTATAAAAAGTCAACAAACCTTACTGCATTCAAAATATCACATATCTAACTTCTGCATTATCTAATTTCAGAACAGTGATGACACAAGAGTACTAATACCAAACAATCAAGAATTAATGCACAATCCCAAGTATGAGGAACTCTTTGCTCCCTCATATGGACCAGAGAACCCTTTCCAAACTCAACAAATGAGGGCCAATAGGAATATTCTCTCTGGTTACGTAGAAAAGGCACATATAAGTGACTTTCAGTTTGAAAATCAGAGGAGAACATTTACGAGTTATGGACATGCTGTGGATCCTTCTACTGATGGTGACGCGGGGAATGGGGATGCTATTGTAGGTAGGTGTTAAGGTTTTTTTTAAATTTCTTACTGATTTTATATGTTTGAGTGCCTATTGTAGAAAACTGAGCTGGTATCATCCATGTTATATGGAAATCTTACCTTATGTGAGAATTTCCAGCATGAAACCAATATATATCATAGATATATTATGCCCAGTTCCTATAAACAAGAACCAGAGGGTATGATCTTTACTATATGAGGTGTATGTCAAGATCTACCATCTGTAAGGAGAGTTGTTATTTTTATGAGAACCATGTATTAGCCAAGACAATAGGCACATAACTGAAATGAACTTCTATATACTTCTGCAATATATACATAACAAACTAAGAAAGTACACATAATATTATAGCAATTCATAACCCTTCTAATTTTTATATTACAGTGTCAGCAATGGTAGCGCCCCCAGAGGAAGCAGTAGGCAAGTCAGTGTTTGAGACCATCAAGAAGAGACCACTGGACAAGAAGAAGAGGACCAAGAATGACAACCCTGAAGACATTACAGGCTTCCTCGGACCTTGGGGAGGCTATGAGGGTGAACAGAGGTATGGATATAGATAAATTTTAATAAGTAATTTAATTTATATCTTGATACATAGATTGGGAAGCCATAGCAAAATATGTATAAAATGCACAATCAATGAAATTATCACAATTGCAGGTATGCTACTGGATAAAAAGTAGCTTATAGCTTTCCCCAATAATTGAACTATCTAACATTGAAAGTTTTCTTTTTTATTCAGGGATGTAGGACCTGCCTGCCATTAGCATTTTCAAGTAAAATCAAGCATACTCTTCAGCTTTATAGTAGTGTAGATTCCAATTGTTCAAGGTGTTTGAATGTAAAAAAACAACTTGTGACCAATCTTACAGGGTAATGAGGCCGGAAGGTGAAGAGGCGAAAGAATTACAAGAAATTGTGGCCAAGAGACAGAAGAAGGGCAAAGTGGATGATGACAAACCATTGGAAGAGAAATCTATATTCCATAGTGAGTATCAATGTTTCTTTGTGTATAAATACTTGTTAAGTACATAACTTGTAAGCTCTTTCAATATTTTTAATTGTATTGTTTTGTATAGAGATGACATGATTAAGAGGGTGTGAATATCTTTATTAGTATGATAAGTGACAGAGATTAATGGTAGAAGAAAAAATTCCAACAAAAATTGGTAAAAGGACATGAAAAACAAACGGGGTGAGCTAAATAAAACCGTTTAAAAAAGAAGCCTTTGCGTAATAAGGAATGAATTAGTAGAAGTGTGATAGATTCTCATATTTGATGAATTAAAATCCTCATTATTTTCTTCCAGTCGACAACCCGACGGACTACCAGGGCCGGTCGTGGGTGCAGGCGCCGCGCAGCGAGACGCAGCTGCGCAGCGATACCCCGCCCGACAAGTGCTTCCTGCCCAAGGTACAATTATCTCACTTGAAGAGTCACTTGCTGTATTTCCTTCTCTTTAATTAACCCGTTGTGCAAATACGAGCAAGACACAAACAGTTTTACTACAAAAACTTAAACATCTGTTGAACACTTGTCGAAAAAAAGTTTGTCTGCAAAACGGACCTCATTTCAACGTCATAATCTGTCATTTTTCAGTCAAGTGTTCAACAGACGTTTAAAAGTTTTTGTGGTACGTCGGAAATTATTTTCTTCTGTTTTATGTGTAAAAAGAGAAAAAGGTGGGCAAATGATGAAATAGCATTCAGAATTCGAATTGATTTTCATAATCTCACTCATTATACTGTATATTACCGTCCTCAGGCACACATCTACACATGGAAGGGCCACACGAAGGGCGTGGCGATGGTGCGGTGGTTCCCCAAGACTGCGCATCTCATGCTCTCCGCAGGGATGGACTGCCGGGTCAAGGTATGTACCAATATATAATAAGATATAAGATATTATATTACTTCATCTACACATATCTATTGTATTTAAAAAGTTCAACATCAGAAATAGTTCCTGATAAAAGGTGACAAGGTTTCACAGTAGACATTGTATCATAAGAAGTTTGATTGATCCTTATTCTTTCTTAAAAGTAGCTTTAATAGCCATCATTTTATTCGCTACCAGTTGCACAAAGCTCAGTTAAAATTAAAGCTTCATTAAATCTATTGCTAACACTTTTTATCTGGTGGACAAAGAAAGAGTCGGTAGGTGGTGGAATACTCATCTATATATATATAAAAATGAATTGCTGTTCGTTAGTCTCGCTAAAACTCGAGAACGGCTGGGCCGATTGAGCTGATTTTAGTTTTAAAATGTTTGTCGTAGTCCAGGGTAGGTCTAGTAAGATTCCCGGGACGGGAATGATTAGACAAAAACCAACTTACGGAATGCCGCAGAACCACAAAAGTAAAGTACTAGGACAGCATAATTCACCTTAGTAAAGTATACCAATAACGAAATTTCGATGCAACTGCTCACCATGTACCAGGGTAGCATAACTTATATGAGTATACCAATACCAAGTGTAGGCAGACGCTACTGCTCACCATGTACCAGGGCGGCAAAAAATACACCGGGCGCGGGTAATACCGCGGGGAACGGCTAGTCTTTTATAAAACTCTTATGAATCAATTAACATTTTTCATTGTCACGCAACACTATTAAAGGTAATATTATTTTGGCTTTAAAATAATTGATAATATTTTGTGATTTTTCCTATTTCAGATATGGGAAGTATATGGAGATCGTCGATGCATACGAACGTATTTTGGCCACAGACAAGCTGTCAGAGATGTTAACTTTAACAACACGGGTGATAAATTCCTATCTGCAGGTTGGTATTATTTTTTTTATATTAGTAAATTCATTTTTTTCTTCAAAACAAAAACCAATAACGTTTAAAATACGTGATCATTTATATTGCGAGTAATAAAAAATCACATGGCAACATTCAACAGAATTCTAATTCCATTTCTTTCCAACTTAAAAATGGAACCCTTTTTTAACAATTTTACTACAACTCTTGATGACTATAATGGAGTCTATACCATTTTCAAATTGAGATGAATATAAAAGAAAATACTTTTAAAAATAAATAATACAGTCATCTCATTTGTTACTCAATGGCAATGGCAACAATCAGATTCAGGCTTATTTATTGCAAATTGCAGTTTGTTTACCATATTCTGCCATAAGTTGTACAAACTTGACCTTAATTACAAACACATTTCTTGTTTCATTACATTGTTACATTACATGAACACATTTCACTTAATATTTTTCATAAATAATATGTTTTCTTTCTACAGCATATGACCGCTACATAAAGCTATGGGACACAGAGACAGGGGAGTGTATATCCAGGTTCACTTCCCGGAAGGTGCCTTATTGTGCCAAGTTCAACCCCGACGAAGATAAACAGAACCTATTCGTAGCTGGTACCTCTGATAAGAAGATTATTTGTGTAAGTATAATACTAATCAATATAAGTTAATGCCCTTGATGGTTCTATGTTATATCATGATGTATGACGTACGAGGATTTTGTAAAATAGCAAAAGACTACTAGATTACGAAAGTAGAGGTACCTACACTCTAACTGTGTACATTATTCACATAGTCGAATGTAGTGGCGGTTATTGATTTTGTTTATTTTATTTAGGATCTCCAACAAAAAATGTACTGTACACATAACAATCATGACTTGAAGATCTTATTTGAAAGATCGTATGCTTGTCTTGTTATGAAGAAAGCACGGGGCCGAGCGCCCCGAAGAAATCGATGATATTATTCGAGTCGAGTTGAATCTAAGGATCTGACATGAATTTGTCATTTCGTTTCGTCAGGCGCTCTTGATTTTGATAAGTGTATTCACTATTAACTTCTAAATAAGTATAGCAAACACCATATCCCCAATTTTAAACGATATATTTATGTCCCAAACTACTAACACCAATTAATATTAGTAAAAATACAAATAATAACACATTGTTTCCCACAGTGGGACATCCGCAGCGGTGAGATAGTGCAGGAGTACGACCGTCACTTAGGAGCAGTGAACACCATCACCTTCGTGGACGACAACCGACGCTTCGTCACCACCTCCGATGATAAGAGTCTCAGGGTTTGGGAGTGGTGAGTTCATGTCTATAATAAAGCTTGCTAATATTATAAAGCACAATTTTGTATGTAGGTGTCTGTTCATCTTTCGAGCCTGATAGACGGCATAGATTAGATACTTTTTACCCGGTTCCTGCAAATAGTTAGTTCTCTCGGGATGTTGGATAACAGCAGGGAATAGTTACTACGTCTATAAAAACGCCCCATATAACTAATGTTAAATTCCTATGTCCGCCAAGCATTTGAACAGATGCGTAGGTTATCGAAATCCACATTTATACCTACAATCTTGTCTGCTAACAAGATTGTAGGTATAACTTTAAAGAATTAAATCTATACATATAATAAATCTGTAAAAAAACTGTGTCTGTACATTGAATATATTAAAAAAATAATAATTGAGTGGGGTTTAGAAACAGTGATGGAGCACAAATCCAAAAAAAAAATTATGTCTGTATGTCTGTATGTCTGTATGTCTGTTTGTTTGTACACGCTAATCTTCGGAACTACTGGACGGATTTCAATGATTTTTTCTTTGTTGTATCAGTATTAAGCCTGGTCAACATATAGGCTATAATTTATCTTCGAAACTTGAAGACCTGATGCAGACCTCCAACAGACCAACAAAACTATAAGAGATACAAAAATGGTGCCATGGCAAAAATTGTTTCATGTGATGAGCATTTTCAGTTGAGATAATAAATTTTAAGATCTGGAACACCTGATGTGGAACCCCAAGAGCCCAGCTTCTCTGTACCATATACAGGTATGACGTTTTAACAAAAGTTGTTCAATTTGATAAGCACTTTCTATTGAATTATATAAATTGAAGATCTAAAACACCTGATGTGGAACTCCAGGGGACCAGCTAGACTATAGCATATAGAGGTATGACGTTTTAGCAAAAGTTGTTCAATCTGATAAGCACTCTCTAAAACACCTGATGTGGAACTCCAGGAGCCCAGCTAGACTATAGCATACGAAGATATGACGTTTTAGCAAAAGTGGTTCAATCTGATAAGCACTCTCTATTGACGTACATATAAACATCGAAGATCTGGAACACCTGATGTGGAACTTCAAGAGCAATACTATACTTGAAATGTATAGAAATTTATGTTATGAAATAGGTATGGTGAATCAAAAAAAGTAATTAGTCCGTCTTTAAGATAACCCTAAAATAATGGACACGTATTTTTTTCTCTCTCACAACAACATTATTATATCTCATTATTATTTTGTATGTCTCTTCCAGACCTCGGGACTACAAAGTTCCGAATTTTTGGGAGGCAAACGTGGGGCCGAAGCCAACACGCTGAAGCCCTTTTGAGACAACTTTAATGAAATGGTGACACAAATGACAAAACCGACGATTATCCCTTTAAACACTATAAAAATGAACCCAAGGACAATCCCCGGTGGACGTCGTTAAAAAAAAAGACAATCCCCGGTACTGTGCTAAACTATTGCTAACTATGGAGGAAAACTACTTGGGCTATTGTGATGGGATATTAGTGGATGACAATGTATTAGGTACATGTAAAAATGGCAGGTGGAGACTCGCCACCTCACTTACTGGGCCCCCGGGAACCAGTCACTGAATAGCAACAAGAGGGCAACAGGGACATGAGCGGCTGAAGGGTGAGGACACCTCGACGGACTTTAAACGCAGATTACGCGCTCCCTGTGCTTACCATGAGGCACCTACCCTCCGAGCAGGGCTACTAATCCTGCTCTAGCGACTCCACTCTGGACGGCCAAGCCAAGCCAGAGGCGTGAGACCTACCCCCGTCATAGTTCACTCCGACCGGCCGGAGATGGGGGACAGTATACTCTCCCTGGAGAACTCAGTATATATAGCCCCGCGAGGTCGCTACTCCCCGTCATCAGCCTCAGATGTCCTGCAGTGCCTATATCTCATTATTATTGTCGTTATTATCTCAAGAGCCTTTGTCCCAATTATGTTAGGGTCGACTTCCAGTCACGATGCAACTGAGTACCAGTATTTACAAGGAGCGACTGCCTATCTGACGTCCACAAACCGGTTACCCGCTCAACCCAACACCCCTTGGTAAGACTTACTGGCTTCTGACTACCCATAACGACTGCCAAGAATGTTCAATGACAGCCGGAACCTACAGTTTAACATCCCCTCCAAATAACGGTCATTGGTATCCAAAATATACGTAGAAAGTACATACGAACTTAGAAAAGTTGCATTGGCAGGCACTTGCCAGACCTGGAATCAAAGACTCACGCTCATACTTGAGAGATTGGTTCTCTACCCACTAAACCACCACGACTTTGTCATCTATTTAATGTTTTTTTACGCGGACTAATTAGAATCACTACTTTTATCCCTATGGTCACGTCTATTGCGGTTCAGTTCTCAGCGTTTTGTTTAGTCTGCTGTGCTTTTGCCGTTAAAGTACAAAAATTAAATATATGGAACGTTTCTAATAGTTATGCGTATTCCGTTGTTTTCAAGTCAACGAGCCCTTAAAATTCAATATCAGACTATTCAGATCTTTGATTTTGCTGACCCCGTAGTCGTTGGCATAAGGGACAGGATCCGCGTACGAAGTCGCGGGCAGAAGCTAGTTTTAAATAAAAAAATAACTATAGTTCGGCCATTCAGAGAATGCGTTCCTGACACGTCGCGATTGAACTGACGACGTAACTACATTCATTGATTATTGATATAATAATGTTGTTTTAATGCTCCTCAATTGTTAAAATGGTAAACAACCAGCAAAAATATTTTTATCGTAACTGCAACGCCATTGCAAAGTTACGTCGTCAGTTCAATCGCGACGTGTCAGGAACGCATTCTCTGAATGGCCGAACTATAATTGATTGTATTAAGTATGAAATTATTATTTTATGAAATGATAATTCATCATGACACATATTTTGCTTATCATCTGAAAGATTTGTTATTTCATGATTATATAAGTTAATTATTTTGCAATGTCATTCAAAACAAAGTTTATAAATATTGTATTTAAATTATATAGCTAGCTACTGCGTACTGTGTAATGTAAGTAGTGTAATAGCAAAGTCATGATTATTCTTGATATTTACATAATATGCCTATCTACCAACTAATTCTAAAACTAGAATTTCCAGAATGTAATTTTCTTTATATTTTTACTGCGAAGTTAATTTCATTGGAAAGAAGTTTTGTTTTTTATAGTTTTTGACAATAAAGCTTGAATTGATTGACTTGAAGCTTGATTGATGTAACAAAAATACATTTCAACTAATAAAAGCAATATTTAAGGGCTTCCCTTTACAACAGCACGCCATACCAAATGATTTTCGCCGTTTTTTACTCGATATCAATAACGAAATCCATACAGTTGTACTTTGATAGTCATTTGGCCCAATAAGCTACAAGATCAAGTCTTAATGTTCACGCTTATGTACTTCCAAACCTTACGATTTACCCATACCAACTTATTCTTTCCCACAGGGACATACCAGTAGACATGAAATACATAGCGGATCCTTCCATGCACTCTCTGCCCGCCGTCACCGTGTCGCCCAACGGCAAGTGGCTCGCGTGCCAGTCCATGGACAACAAGGTCATTGTGTTCAGCGCACTGAACAGGTTCAAGATGAACAGGAAGAAGACTTTCAGTGGTCATATGGTGGCTGGGTACGCTTGTTCTGTGGATTTCTCGCCTGATATGAGGTAAGAGTTTCTTTTTTTATGTTTTTTAGGGGTCCTGTAATTAAGGGATGTCTTTCCTTTCAGGGAAAGGGACAAGAAAGTGATTAGGTAGATTCCCATAAACCGCAATTCATTATTGTATCTTTTCTTTTTAATCAAACTAGGTTTTATAGATCTTTTAGAAAGGTTGCAGTTGTTCCGATGCACGGATGCATTTCCATGAAATGGGTTCTTTTGAAATGAATTTTATACTAGGACCAAACACTGGTCCTTACGTGCGCGTGATAAAAATTATTAACTTATTAACATTATTTTATTTTACATTAACATTTTAATATAAGAGTATGGCCGCCAAAAATTGTACAATAACAGTCGTGAAAATGTAACACTCTGTAACATACGTGAATGAAAGTAACACACGTGATTTTATTAAGCCTAGTGTACATTAGACATAATGTTAGAATTTGTTTTTTTTGGGTTTTTTGTTAATTTTACTGTAAATTAATTAATTTGATAAAATTAGATTTAAACTCAATAAAACAAAATATATATTAAAGAAAGTTTTATTTTTCAAATAAAAATGTTTTATGTACTTCTATTTCAAATTAATAGAATAGAACCATACACCTTATAGGTACTTACGTAACTGATCTGAAGTACGAGATCCAAGTACGAGTTATTATTATATGTATGTAGTAAAAAAACAACTAAGAAACAGTCTTCTATAAAAAAACAATAACAAATCAAATATTTTCTTCTTTGTTTACCATAAAAATAGTAGGTAAGAAAAAAAAGAATAAAAGTCTTTGTTTCGCCGCATGGCTTTCGTAAAAAAAAATTGTAATATAATCATTCGAAAGTAAAACCATATCTTCCTAGATAAACCGATTGTTATAAAATTCGATACGCAAGTTATACTTAAATATCTAAATCTAAAATAAACACATTTAAGAAATATGAATATTATGAAACTATGGAATTTTCCGTTTGCATAGAAAACTGAAATTGACTGTAAGATCTTTTTAAAACACTTTTTTGAAAATAAATTATATAACTGGTATTTAGATCTATATAACCTGCTAATTTGTACCTATACCAAGTTTTATTAAAACTGTTTAGGTAATTCGTTTTCAAGATCAATAAAAGTTTGTATAAAGCCATTCCGCGTAAACGCTTAGCATAAAAAAATAATATTAGAAAAATATTTTAAAAAGTTATCATTCTTGACTTCGTATCGTTCTAATTAACTTATATTTGAATATGGCGGATATAAGTCAAAAAGACTAACCTTTTATAACAATATCAACATTTTTGGGAAATCTTTTCTTGTTTTCTCGTAACTTTAAGAATTACACTAATCAATCTTAAATCTACCTAATTTTTACCAAATAAAACTCAATCCGTGACAGACTGTACGTGTAATGCCGCCTCCACTCATTCGTCCAACACCCCCAACAGTTCTTCCAAACTTCCACGTGTGGAACGTAGGCGGCATAAAAATGTACGTTCGACATTAATTAGACATGACATAGATTAATAATTAGTTACGAAAGACAATAAATTACGTTCACAGATTATAGAAAATATATTTGATCTGATGTATCTTTTAAGACATATGCTTTCCCAATCAACTCTAGCTCTATTCTTTTTACCACACTTAATTCGGGAACAATATCACGATCTTTTTTTGTAGGTACAAATTTTAGTGTTGGTTTATAAATTGTTTTTAAAAACAGCACAGAATAACCTACAGTAACATCAACTTCTACCCTTTCTATAAAACCAACATAATATTTCCAAGATTGTCTTATAAAATACCTCACTAATACACTATCACCTACACTTATATTATCATCTTTGGTGTTTGGGGAATCACACTCTTTGTCAGTTATCTTGTTTATATCAGTCTCTTCTTGAATATTGTGATTATTTCCTGTTTCTTCTTCAACTGTTTCACGAGTTATAATAGAGTCAGAATCGGGTATAAACTGTTCGTCATCTGAGGTGTCATGAACAGAAAAATCATCATCGTTTTCTGTGGAGCTTCCACTAGAATCAGCGATATTTTGCGTCTCACGAAATCTTGTCTTTTTGAGTGTAATATTTTGTTTCTCATTTAGTTCTGACATGGTCGACGTGGATGGAGTTGGGTTATGATATATATCTATATTTTTTTTATATGATAAATTTAATGTATCACACATGTTAATATTTATGAGATTCGGTTTACCATTATGAAAACGTTTGATACAGAAGGCACGATTTTCCGGTTTGTACCTCACTTCTGATAATAGGGTTACTTTTTTTTTTGTGTCGTTACCAGTCCTACCAATCTTCTCAATCTCATTCCTGTTTTCTTTTTCTTCTTGCTCTGAATCAGATATTTCACTTAATTCTGATATTTTCCTTTTTTTATCATTCTCTTTTGCTTTATTCCGATCACGATTATTTATTGTATCACTGTCTTTTTCAGATTCTTTGTTTGGTATAAGTTGGTGGTTTTTGACATCTAAACATTCACAATGACCTTTTGGGAACAAGACATCACTACAAAAGCAGCTCAAACATCTGAATTTAATGACATCTGCTATCTCTGTGTTAGCAATTTGATGAAGAATCATTGTCTGTGGTACAGGCGTTAGAATTTCTGATATTGTGTATCTGGCAATATCAGCCTCTGTAACATAAAAGATCATTACTGACGTGTCCGAGTCCTTAAGGATTTTAAATGCTGTTTGGGCATTTGGTATATCTATGCCCTGTGACACATAACCATCGAGTCTGCGTTTTAACGCGCCACCAACTCCATCAGCGGCTCCCTTTCCATGAGAAGATTCACTGAAATTCCACGTGGAGTTAGGGAATCCTAACAATTTTGTATGTTTTGAAAACATATAAAAATTCTTCTTTTGTTTGTATTGGCTAGTAGGGCCATCAGAAAAAAAATGAACAGCGGACACAGTTGGAAATTCCTTTCTAATATGGTTAAGTATAGGTTCAAGATGGGCCCATATGGCCTCTGGACCATGTTCATTGCTTGGTGATAAAGAAGCAAATGCTTGTGGCTTGGTTCCACTGGTATACAAGACACCAGTATGAATTGTTATTTGTGGTTTAGATGCACCAAAGTGCATAGATTGCACTTCTGTTGCAAGTTTGCATGTGTAATTTTCGCTAAAATCTATATGAAGAGCAACTTCAATGTTTTTCAAGTTTTTTATGCACGATGTGTATTGGTTATACTGATGTTTAATGTTGTAAATATGTTTTTTTATAATACTAAGTTCTATGTTAAATTTCTGTACTAAATTTCCCAATGACTCACTTACTGGTTTCTTTTCCATCTTCTTAGTAATATATATTTTATTATCTTTTTTATTAGTATACTCATGTTTGTCAAGTCTGAATTCTTCGTAATTAACAGTTTCACTTTGGTTATGACTACCCCAGTTTAAGGAAATAACTTTATCTTTACAAAAAGAGCATTCCCTATACGCACATTCTTTTGAATTCAAGTCACACTGTACTTTAGACAAAATTATATCTAAATCCTTGGTTTCTATCATTCCGAAAAGTTTTAATTTTTCAATCTTCAGCATTATATTCTCATGTTTAATACATCCACATGTTTCTCTATTTGAGAGTTTAGGACGCAAGACATAGAATGGCCGGTACTTTTTAAATGCAGTATACTTTGCTTTGCCACCTTCCAACCTATACTTTTTGTAAAGATCCTTCAGACTTTTCAATAAGTAGCGTCGCTGTCGTTTATTTTTCTTAAAAGTTTTAACTTCATTCTTCCCGGCTGTTGCTCTGCTCACATCATCTCTTTCATAGAATTGTTTAATTTCTTCTAAAATCATCGTATTATTTCGCAAAATGCTTCTTCTGTGACGTACTCTTCCTTTCAGTCCCAATACAGCTGTAGTTATGCTTTTTACCTTGTACTTGTTTACTATTTCATCCTCAACTACTTTTTTAAGAACATTTCGATCTTTATTATCTTTAGAATTTTTGTAAGTATTTTGTATAGCATTTGTTAGAACGTTATAATTAAGAAGCTGTCTTTTTACTTTTTGTTTTTCTGGTGTGGATATATTGGGAATATTCTCTTCTATAAAGCTTTCGGTTTTTGTAAGCGGTGTCATTTCAATGTCATCTTGGATTGTATTGGTACTTAAAGGAACATTATTTATTAGAAATTCTGCATTTTTGACTTCCAACTCGTTAATACGCGCGATTAATAATTCTTGTTTCTTTGTTAAACGGTAACATTTTTTTTTAAGTGCTGCAATATTTTTTGCCATCTTGTTGATTTTAACCTCATAGCTATTTTTTACTAAAGCCAAATGTTTTTGAAACTTTCTTCTTTCTGCTAATCGTGCTCTGTTATGAGTTAAATCATTACTCTCAGTTAGATCACTATTATTTTCAGTAACATTTTCTTTTATTTTATCTTTTTGTCTATTTTTTCTATTTCTCCACTGTGCCCTTAGGATTTCTTTCTCTCTTTCCGAACATTCACAATTTTTTTTTCTTTCTTTATTTCGCACAGCATTTTTACGCTTAGCTTCTTCAAATTTTTCTGGGTTGTTAGCTCGCATTCGCTCTCTGTACCGCTTTTGTTTTTCTGCCGCCGTCAAAACCATCTAAAAATAAAATATTTGCGTAAATCTATTTTGTCAACTATGCCAGGACTTAATTATTTTTTTTGTCCCCCAGGATTTGAACGTAAATCCATCAGAACGGAAACTGACTAGCTCTAGACAAAAAATACATTAAGTATAGCTAATTAAGAAAACTGATACGGATAAATCGACGGTATAAACTACAAATACGTTACGTTACTTTTTTTTACCGAATTCAAAAAAGAAGGATCGTTCCGAAAAACGATCCTTACGGGTCGAAACCCGTATGGCATGTAGAAATTAAAAATTAAAACTTGTAGGTTTTTAAATTGTTTCTTTTTTGTATTTTATTTTCATTAGATTCTCTAGTGTGTACTACTCTTAACAGCCGATCACGAATGTTACGTAACACTAAAGTAACACATGGTATCATTCGTGAATCAAAATATGGTTGGACATAACCTTAAAAGCCTTTATTCGCGTAAGTTTTGAAGTAATAAGACATCGTATAGTTTGAATTGCTAATGGAACACTGAAGCTACACACATAATTTGAATAAAATAACAAATTTGCATTCTTACCTTGCATTATTTTCACTTAAAAATAATAAAATCTTTTGAGACACAATTGCCGACTACCTTCTCGACCAACTTGGACAGAAACAAAATGGCGATTTTTATCTGTACGGTTGGCCAACATGTCTGTGGTGTTGCTATTACTTAAAAATATTTTCGTGGCCAAGGTATCTTTTTGATTAAGCCGTTACTTTATGGTAACTTGCGTGAAGTATCATTCGGGAAAAAAAGTGAGACTATTGTTTAAAGTGCGTTTTGAATTAATTTTTATGCTATATTTTAATAATATCAGTTAAAAGTATACAGTAAATTACTCAATTAATTTAGAAATTAAAAGATTTTACAGGATACATTACAGTTGTACCCAATTTTGTGACTCCGAAGTGTGAAATGTCTAGGTAGGACACACGACTCGTGTATGGAAAGTAAAATAAACATATTAATAAAAAATAAAATGGAGCTTGTTTAATACACTCTAAATGGGTGGAAACTATTTATATTAATACATATAATACCGCGAACCTGAAATTATTTAAAATCTACCATATCTTCTGTGTAAAAATATCCATAAGTTATAAATTAATGACAAGGACAATATATTTTTCTCAAAAGTACAATTTTTGGCGGCCATACTCATAAACGTTATTTACTTTGTTGCAAAAACTTTGTACATTTTGTATTACTCAAATGAGACATGACGTGTTATTTTAAATTTATTGTTAATAATGTTGAAACAGTTGAGTTTATAACATAAAATTATTGCCTAAAGCCTTGTTCAGATAACGCGTTTTCTGCAGAGTAATCTTAAGTTCAAACATCCAAGTCATTTATTGCAATGAGTCCATTTAAAGAGCACTTCTCTTCTACTTGTAAAAAAAATATGTCAGTAAAAAAAACTAGGAGGTCATTGCCCTCCATATCATCTCTTATCCTTAGACTCGATAATCAAGGTCAAAGAAGATGTTCTATATATGATAATGATAATTTTCCATTTCCTTTATGCATCTAAATACCTACTTTTTATCAATAGAACATCTTTTCTTCGGTATGTTTTGACATTTCTTTGTACACATACCGTAATCGCACGTGACTTTAGTGTGTAACCGAATTACGAACGCGTGACTTTTTGATGTTTTTATGGACTTTGGAACTTTGCCGATTTTCAAATATTAGGTACATACTTTTAGTATGTAAATAAACTAAACTGCTGTTGAGAAAACCTAGTATGAACCCGTTTAGAAAAGTATTTGTGGCATTTTTTTTAATAGAAATAGGACTAATTTCGTTTTTTATTAGGTAAACTGCAGACTTTCTTACTACAGCTTGTTCGTAGTACCTATAGTTATAATATAAAAATATATAATATTTTTAATTTTATGTCTTACACTAGGACGTTGTTCAATGGTCCGTCTGAATCGGGGTTTAGCTGATTATTTGTATTTTTTACGTACCGTCATAATTTGCATTTGAATTAGTATTTACATTTGTTATTTTTATAGGTGCCTTTTCGTACAGAGCAAATACCCATTCTTCATTATCATATTATTTTAATTAATTCATTTGCGTAGTCTCTGACTGTACCTATTAACATTGAACTTAATATACATTGAAAGAAACTTTAAGTAACAAGTAAAATTTATCAAGAAATGAAATCTGTGACTGCTTTTAATAGAATTTTTACAGTTATTAATATCAGGAAAAAAAAGTAAATGAGATAGGTACCTTTATTTATTTGAATTTAAGTTTGGTCATGTTTACGGCTGTTTGATCAAAACAAACAACGTTTTGTTCCGCAGTGGTACTATGACATAATTTTTGCCATGAACAATACCTGCCTAGGTCAACAACAGGCCGTCCCAACTATCCATTATGAGGTAAAATACAAAATCCGGAGCGATTATTTTATTAAGAAGACCTTATACTGCATTTAAAGTAGCGGTTTTTCCTCCCAGAAAGTGTAACAAACAGCCTTGTCCGGGTATCGGGTTAGCCGGGTAAATTGGGTTGAGGAGATCAGATAGGCAGTCGCTTCATTAAAAACACTGCTACTCAGTTGCATTCGGTGAGTCTATAAGCCGACCACAATATTGAGCCCAATAATGGGGTCAGGTTCTTTTTGTGTAAAAGATTTTTCTTTCTTCCTTATGCAGGTGGATATTTTCCATTACGAATTACTATGCCAACCAGACGAAATTACGCCAAACATTTCACTCTATTACATCTTATAACGTAATGTTCAAACTCCGATCAGCTGATGAGCTATTTTTTACCTATCACCTACGTCTTATTATGTAAGGCGAGATATAAATATATTTGCTTGCATATACTACGCGATGCAACGGTCATAATGTCATGATGCATGAAATATGCCGAATGGCCTTTCGGTGACGTTGTGAACATGTGATCTCATGTTGTGGTGTGGTCCTAATGTACGCGATTTAGCGATCAAGTATGTTTTTTTTATTTTTTTTTGTCCGACTTATGTTTTTGGACTAAAGTTGCTGTTCGTAAATGTAAAACTTTTGCGTGCTGATCTTTTTCTTTATTAATAGTTTATTTTGTGAAATCAATAAATATTGAAAAAGAAAAGCGAATGTTTCTTCAAACAAAAGAAAAATGTGGTGTATGTGTTTACGAGTAATTAATTGTTTGGTGTCTTATTCATCAAATGCATGCCAATGTTTTAAACATTTATCGAACCATAAAGCTCTTTGTAAACTAAACTTTCTTACTATTGTAGAACACTTGAAAGGAGTTTTTATAGCAATGTGAAAGTACTGCAATAGACAAGTATTGCTATTTACGTTTACTAGTTAAGATTTTATTTGCATCGTAAAATGCAATCGCTTTTGTTTTTCAGAGCTATTACTTTCTCTAACAACGTTTAACAATTTATTGTTAGACTAGTACAGAAAGCTTACACTATTACTGGATTATCGTGGTTATTTTTTATGAAATTAATTCACAAATTGGTTTATGTTTCACTCGAGTCTAGATTTGTCGTCGATGAGTAGGTATGAGCAGCTTTTATCTTATTACAAAATACAACTGCAATAAGAATCCAACCTGTTTACTGTTAAGTATACAATTTCTCCCTTCACTAAAGCAATTCTTAACTAAGACGTAAAGCAACACAGCTTATGTGCATCTTATGTATAAAAAGTAATTCGAAAAAAAAAAAACACAAAAACTTAAAGCGGTTTATCCCGCTATCACTGGCACCCCACCCGTTCCTCCTCGCACTTTGCCTTGTATGTATGTTCTCATAACAGTTGTTCAACTTTCTCTCACCGACCTCGCTCAATGAAACCGAACCAGCTCGGTTAATCCAATCAGTAAATGTTTACAGAAGATCCATCATTTTGCACTTGATTAAGATTTTTATTTAAGCTTCCATCTCTTTAAAAGGCAGTAATGAACAAATTACTGAGTTTTTAGTATGCAGTAAGTTAAAAATTACTGCATTTTATGTTAGCAGTCATTTAAAGGATGACTGCATTTTAAGTAAAGAGGTTATTTTAGAATGACTGCATTTCAAGTACACAGTAATTTAAGTATTACATGGCTCAAGTTACTGCCTATATCTTAAACTAGTCAGACTAGTCTAATTTCTTGATGAGCTTCGTCCATCAGATCGCATATCGTCAGATGGGTGATGAAATATATCGATAGTATTATGATGCTTCAAAATAGGTGTGAAACACCGAACTCTTTCACATTTATTACTTCTGTAGAAGATTTGTGAAATGTTTCTAGCATGTAGTTCCCATATTTAAAAACTTAAGGTGGTGTGTGTATATTTTTTGCCGGGCTGTGGGATTGTTCGAAAGAGTTACCGCAGCCCTGGTACGCGAAGGGCTTAAGAAGGAACATGGTGGGGTTTAGTTAGTAAGAGCCTGACACTCACTCACGCTGCACCCACAGTGGGTCTTTAATAATAATAATAATAACCCCCCCAAGGGGCCACCTTGACGTGGTGGGGGGGCATGCGGGAAGGCATGAACGCTAAAAAAGTCACTAAGAACTAGACGACCCTGTGCCAAGAAAACAGGAGGTACCAAAATAATTACTACAAACGTCATAACACCTTGACCTCACCCTTCCCAACTAACGGTCCCAACAAATCCCTTCCTCTTTCCCTCTTTTCCCTTTCTCTTTTTACTTTCTTTACCACCTTCCAACAAAACTTAAGTTTGAGCTTCAGGCTCCAAATCAAATTAGATACTAAAATGCCTACTGCCTCTCAGTACCTATCACACTTTGTATCTCTTGAATATGACTTATCCTTTTTTATCTCTCAACCCATGTGGGTTACTTCTAGTTACTCAATGCAATGCGACTACGGAATAGATTAATACCCCAGGCGGGTACCGGAGCTAACAGCGATGGAGAATCCCGCCCCACGGCTTCCAGCCTGGGCTGCCCTTCGTATTCTGGGGGGGGCAACGTATCGCAGCCAGCTGCCCAGTCACCGACTGTTGTAGCGACACAGGACGACTCGTCGTCAGATTCCTCATCACTTTTTCCATCAATATCATCATCACCACAATCATTTTGTGTATCACCATCATCATCATCTTTATCATCAATTAGTGTTCAGCCAGCGGATGTTGTACAGGAGACAAATTTTGTCAGCGACCCTGTACCCACCACTAGCTCTGCTATAATTCGCAGGAAATGGAGTACGGAAATGAATAAATTCATCCTGCGTACTTATCTCCAACTCACCCAAATCGAAACCGACACTAAAGCATACCTTCAGCCACTTCATACTAAGTTCCTAGAGAAATACCCAGAAATGCAGGTCAGCAGACAAAGAATAGGAGACCAGCGTAGAGCCATAGTCCAAAAGAAACTTTTACCACAAGACACAATAGATCAAATCTATGAAGAAGTCCGCACAGAATTACAGATTGCACACACACAAACACAACAACACTCCACACAAACTAACAGAACAGCTGCAGTTATTACACAAGCGGGACAACGCATGAAATGGTCCAACGAATGTAATGAAGCAATTATTAGGATATATTATACTGTAACTGAACTAGAAACCAATAAAACAGCTTACAGAAAATATTTACATGAACAATTCATAAATTTATACCCCGAATTATTCCACATAACTGAGCAAAGAGTATCAGATCAAATGAGAGCAATTATTAATAACAAATACATTAACAACAATAGATTAACAGAAATAAAAAAACAAGTAGCCGAACAACTAAGCAACCCGACCCACCAAACAGAGAATGAAAGTTATAGTCAACAATATAAAATACTACCCCAACACGATACACAATCCGATGAACACAGCCCTACACAAAATACTCACTTCACAAACACACAAACACCTATCACACCAACAAACATCCATATGACTGACACAGACAGAGTTATAACTACACAAAATAATGAAGAAGCTCTTTCACTCTTCACTACAGAAGAGGTTTCTTCCTTAAACCAAATACAGGTTGAAGAACCTAACACTTATCAAACCAACCTTCATAATGCACCAGAAACAAATATTGAATTAGAAGACACTTTTAAACAGGCACAACAATTTTTTATTGACACCCACCCTACTAATAGACCATACATTCCGAAACAAAAGTCATCTAGGAAGTTTGCAGCTATAGTTAATTATATAAATACACAAATTCTACCCAAATATGTAAATTCAGATATTGATTTTAACAGCTTGCAGACTATTATATATTGTGCAGCATGGACGGCAGCTAAATGTAATGGTGCAAAAATATCGAATATTACACAAAACTCCTATCGAACAAAGACACACAGAAAACCAAAATGGCAGATCAGGTTAGAAAAGAAAATTGCAAACCTAAGAGCAAATATAGGGAGGCTGACACAGTATATAAGAGGTAATAGAAGTCGGAAAATACTGACAGCAGTAGAATCAATAAAATCTAAATACCAACTACACGCACAACACGAACACTCTAACACACAAATCGAACACTTCCTAGACACACTAAAACAAAAATTGAATGCCGCGTCAAGTAGACTCAGAAGATATATTACATGCACAAAACGTAAAGTACAAAACGCAACATTTAGATACAACGAAAAAATATTCTACAGAAACCTTACAACCAATTATACTGACACAAATGCACAAACACTAGAAACACCGTCTGCTGAAAGTTTGCGAGAATTTTGGGCAAATATTTGGGAGAACCCGGTCATTCATAATAACCAAGCAGATTGGATTGCCGAAATTTCGTCATTAGAGGTTCCAGAAATGGAATTTGATTTTATACCAATAGACACATTCATAGACATCATAAAACGAACACACAACTGGAAATCACCAGGTACAGACAACATCCACAACTATTGGTATAAGAATCTTACTAGCATACACCCGCACATACACACTCATTTAAACAAATTCATCCAATCACCACACTTACTCCCCGCTTACATAACACAAGGAATCACTTACATGATTCCCAAAGACACATGCGATACACTGAACCCAGCCAAATACAGACCCATTACTTGTTTACAAACCCTGTATAAAATTCTAACTGCCTGCGTAAGTGAAGTTATGTACACACATTTAACTAAACACAATATTCTTTCAGAACAGCAAAAGGGGTGTCGAAAGAACAGTCAAGGGTGTAAGGAACAACTCACCATTGACGCGGTTACCATGAATAGTGCAGTCAAAAATAAAACTGACATACATACGATGTTTATCGACTACCGAAAGGCCTATGATTCAGTTCCCCACAGCTGGTTGTTATATGTTTTAAATCTCTACAAAATACACCCTACATTAATAGCATTCCTACAAAGTTCCATGCAAAATTGGCAAACTACTCTTAAAATAAATCAAGTCTCTACAGCTATCACTACAGAGCCTATATGCATAAAGCGAGGCATTTTTCAAGGAGACGCTCTAAGTCCACTCTGGTTCTGCCTGGCATTGAACCCCCTTTCACACCTATTAGATAAGTCCAACGCAGGTTACACTTTAAACAACAACATCCCACAACACACACTATCACACCTAATGTACATGGATGATATAAAGTTATACGCATCAGACACACAATCACTATATCATCTAGCAGACATAACACAAACATTTTCTACAAATATTTGCATGCGGTTCGGAGTTGATAAATGCAAAATATTATCGGTGTCAAAAGGAAAAATTCAAAACAACAGCTATATACTTGAGTCAGGTGAAACAGTTGAACCAATGGACGAACATAGTACATACAAATACCTTGGATTCAAACAATCTAGGCAGATTCTAGTCAAGACAACAAAACAGGATCTGATGAAGAAATTTACACACCGCTTAAATCTAATTTTAAAAACGAACCTAAATTCTAGAAATACAATTAAAGCCATCAATACATTTTCAATACCTATTCTAACATACTCTTTTGGAATAATAAAATGGTCAAAAACTGATATCACAACACTACAGCGCATCATCAACACAGCTCTAACGAAACACAGAAAACACCACCCAAAATCATGTATTCAACGACTTACACTACCACGAAAAGAAGGAGGCAGAGGCCTAATCAACATACACAACCTACATAATAAACAGATCACAACACTCAGAACTTACTTTCATCACAAAACAGAACACTCACCACTACACAAACAAATAGCAGACACTGATAAAAACCTAACACCACTTAACCTACACGATAGAAACACACAAAGCACTGAAACCCTTACAACTACACAACAACAAATTTCTGAATGGTCTGCTAAAGCTCTTCACGGGAGACATCGAGCTTTCCTGAGCCAGCCACACGTCGACAAAGCACAGTCGAACGAATGGCTCAGGCGAGGCGAACTGTTTCCCGAGACCGAGGGCTTTATGCTGGCCATCCAGGATCAGATTATAGCTACACGTAATTACAGAAAACACATTATACGAGATCCAAACCAACAGACGGACATGTGTAGGCATTGCAATACTGCTAGTGAAACTATACAACACATCACAGGTGCCTGTAAATCATTAGTACAAACTGACTACAAGCATCGGCATGATCAGGTTGCAGCCATAATTCACCAGCAATTAGCTCACAAATTTAAACTTATAGAAGATATGATACCATATTACAAATATAAACCAGAAACAATATTAGAGAACAGAAATCACAAGATCTACTGGGACAGAACGATAATTACGGACAAAACCATCCATTACAATAGACCGGATATAACCCTTCATGATAAAACCAACAAAACCGTATACTTAATAGACATAGCCATCCCTAACTCGCACAATATTCAAACCACAATATCTGAAAAACTCAGCAAATACCAAGACCTCGCAATAGAAATCAAGACGCAGTGGAAAGCCCAAACAGTACATATTGTCCCCATAGTTCTTTCCACCACTGGTATCATACCAAAATCGCTCAAACAAAGCCTCGACACTCTACACATGCCCAGTTACACAGTACACATGCTCCAAAAAGCTACAATCCTCAACACCTGCCGCATCACCCGAAAGTTTCTAACTTCATCTACTTTAACATCCACATTTTCTATTTAATTATTACCCCCTTACACACTTGGCTCCGGCCCGTGTGCAAGGATTTTTAATACTCCCAAAAGGGAAGGAAACAAAACAAGATAAACAAAAATAATAATAATACTTTTATTTCGGATAAAAAATAATCCATAGAGTGTTAGTAAAACATACCTATAACAGAAAACTTATTAGAAAACTTATTATCTAGTGTTAGTACCCATCACCCTTTGCACAAACTGTCTCATGATTGGAGAGCTATAGCTCTCACCTACTGTTCTCAGGATGCTATTGCAACTGTCTCTCACTCTCCTCAGAAGCGATGCCGTTTTTTTGCGCAAGATAGCGTGGAAGCCATCAGTGCGAGCTCGCACAAACATCTCTGAGGCACTACAGTACCGAGGCAGTCTCAAGAGCATCCTGAAAGCATTATTATACTGGATGCGCAGCACATCCAGCGATCTTTTAGTGTAACTGACCCATAGATTGCCCGTGTACATACTCTGGCAATACGCCTTGAAAAGTGTGATTTTCACTAAGTCAGTACACCGAGCAAATCTGATCTTCAATCTGATCTTTAATGATTTCCCACCAAAAATAAAAAGGTTTGTTGATATTCTAGATTTTCTTGTATTGTTTGTATATATGTACCTATCGGTTGCGTTTTTGGTCCTAATGTTTAGTTACATAATACGTTACGCATTTGTTTTGAGATTAGCCACATGTGTTGGCACGTGCTGTTTGACTGATATTTCTCCTTTATTTCGTCTTAGTATTGTTGGAAAACTGGTCCTTTGTTCCGATAAATTTGGTCCTTTCGAATCGTCATTGTTGCAATGCAGATTTTGCAGTTAAATTGAAAGTTGTTTGTAATTGTGACATTTGCAATTTAATTCAATGTTAAGTACCTATTTTTTTTTAAATTTAATCCCGTATTGATGCAATTAAAATTTGCCCTTCAAAAAACGACTATTCAATCAAAATATTCACTAAAGGAATTTTTATACAAACTATCAATAAACGCTCTATTTTACCTTCATTAACACCTAAAAATATACCCAAATGCACTTGAAAACTACGTAAACAAAAATAAGAGGCCGCAAAGATCAATAATGCAATAGTGCCGTTATGTTGCGTAGTGGCAACGTATTGGCGGAGTGCCCGAGACAATGTTCTTTTGAACTCTACTTTGAGATTAACGGATGGTTATAATTTAATGTTTTTAGACCGAATATGTCCATGTAGGTACTAACCCATACATATTCTACCTTATTTAAGCAGGGTATTTATGAAAAAAAACATGTTAAAAAAAGAGGTTGGGTAGTTTTTTGAACTCATTGGTAATGATGGTAGGTAGGTACTTGGCATAGCGTACTGGGTTAGTATTTTAGAACCTAGCCGATAGATGTCCCGATTTCAATCACTCTCCAAGGCGAATCATCTAGAACTGACCAGATTATTTCGTTTGAATTCTGCTAGATGGGACTAGCTTGTTGTTTCGCAGAAAAAGAAACAATGATGATGTCCTCTTAGCCGATAATCGGCTACGGCGGCTGTTCTCATGTAAGGAGATTAGCCAAATGCGCAGGACATATTATAGTGCACAAGCATTTACGCAGACACAGGTGCACTCACTATAACTTCACTCTCATAGCCCGATGGGACGGCAATCCGACACCACCGGAGAGAGATCAGGCGCAGGATCGACATTTACGTGCTCTCCGATACACGGGTGGATCAATCACCAACTTCCAGACTCCGGGCTGTTTTGTGATATAACAATGTCAAGTTAATCTTTAGTGGTTTGATTTTAACCGATTTTGATTAAGACGTGACTATCTTCAACGTAACTAATTAGTTGCAGGCATGAGGCAATGTCACGTTATTTAAAACGAAACAATGGGTTAAAGTGTAATTTCTAAATAGAGTTTATTTTTCTTAGTCAGCTGTTTGATACGTTATAATGAGGAATGATTCAAAGGTTATGAAAACTAGTCACATTACAAAATTGCACATTGTGTACATAGTTTACTATCAATTGTCTATTTTGCATTTAACAATCACTATGTAAGTAGGTATAATGTGCCGACAGTAATTGTTAAGGTTCATCAGTTTTCAGGTCCAGCTTTATAAAGTAAGTAGGTAGCGGTCATATAAAATTGGGGATGGGAGAAGGAAAATACTGTAAAAATTAGTACTCTGGTCCTTGGTCTTTCCATTCGAAGTTACTAAATTGCGTTAGCAGACGATTCAATGTTATGAACAACTGTTACAATCTTAAACTAGATAAATTGTAATTACATGCGATTCTAGATCGTGTCTGGAGATTATTAGTTTATAATTTAGGCTAAATTCGTGATAGACCAGAGTTTGAATATCATGTTTAACTACAGTTCTAGTTATCTAAAAGATACTTCTAACCAACAAAAATATTACTTTATGAATCATTTACAAATGGCCATCAATTTTTCAGCATCTGAAATGGTCGTCCTTAACTGCTTGTTTTTGCTGCATAATGTATGTGCATCTTTATCAGCATCCGTTGTTTTTGTCTGGCGACAAGAATATTTCAGTATATGTAATGTAACATCGAAACTAAATTCAATGGCATACAAAAACTATACTTACATTATAAAGAAGATTGGTGTTTGTTTGTGTTGTGAAGTTACGCTATCCCTGTGTGTAGTCTCTCCTGTGTGTGTCCCGGTGTTGTAGGCTATATTTTTTCCGTTTGCCTGTAAAACCGCTGGCAGAAGCTAGTGTACATTGACGTAATCTAAAAATTCCATGGCATGACACAACATAAGTAACTCGAAGGACACAAATGTCAAATGTTTTTAATTAAGCAAATTGCCTGCAAACCCCCTTCAGTAACGAAGACATTTCTGTCTGACCCACCCTGATATAAATGGATTGGTTTATTTATTTATTTAAAAGACTTACAGCTATTGTATAAAAACAAAAGAAAGACGTTACAGACGATAGAAAATGTCAAAATCATATTATTGTTCTTATGTCTGGGAAGACCAGACATGTATTAATTTCAAGTACCTAGATGTTTTAAGCACTGTGTCAAATCTGCTAATACTTTACTATCTAAAGTGCAGTAAATTGAAGGCCGTGACCTATAGTGTAGCGATTTAGAGGCGAGACTGAGAATGTATGTAAGTATAGCTTGAGGGTTTAAGCTGGGTATGGCTTACAACCGGTATTAGTGCAAGGTTCTCTAGATGTTTGGTAGTTTTCAAAGGTTTGCACATTTATTAACGAATGTATGTTTTAGGTTAACAGCTGAGGAAGTGGTATGCTTAGTGACCACATCTGTCTTTGTTAAGTGTGAAGTTCTCCCTCAGAAAAATATTGGACGAAAAGTAATGGGAGATTATAATCAGGAGTACTTCTGATTACTTTATTAGATCAAATAGATCAACAATATAACACCAATATATATGAAAAAAATAACCTATTACTGCGACAATTATGATAATAAGATACGTTATCATATTAACGCGTAACTGTACATAATATTGTCTGTGATCCGCGTCCGGCTGTCGATGGCCACTCGCAAGGTCTCTTATTTGAGTGTCCAGGGAATTTCCATGGTCATGGAATTCTACGTCCTATATCATTCTACATATTATACAAATGTAAATACAATAATTTGTTGAAAGGTTCTTCTAACCTACAGACAGACATGTGTTGCTGGGGAGTTTGTTGCGCCACTTCTTCTTCCCAGCAAAAACACATAGGAAGTGGTGATGGGTGGGCGTTATTGGGGCTGTCTTTTGTAAATTTCTGACATTCCAAAAGTGCTGTTTTGCAGCCAAGTTTGAATAAAAAAAAAATGATTTTAAATACACTAGTTCCGCCAGCGGTTTCCACCGTATCTCGTGGGAGCTACTCCGTGCATACGGATAAAAAGTAGCCTGCCTCAAAAAATGGGCTTCCTAACATAAAAGACCGAAATATATTTTTTTTACTGGTCTGGAGATTAGTGCGTTCAATCAATTCCATGTTTCTTATAAAATATATGTATGTTTCTACGAACTGTAGATTCTTTTCAATATCCTGTTCAAAAGATAACATTATATGGGGGTTTTCCTGTTGTTATATCTTGGTCCTATCAGACTATTATATAAAAACAAAAGATTTTATTAATCAATTTACCTTTGAGATTATCTTAATTAATATCCAAAGTATACATAATAAGTATAAACATAGGTAATATTATGATATCTATGTAGATATACCAGTCATCGTTGCTATGCATTTTTTATTATTTAATTTAATCTTAAGTAAGATCAATAAACTCTTCATAATTTGACATTTCTGTAGGTTAGGAACTTAGGCTATAGATATGATTTTGTTTTTATTTTTGAACCTCATTAAAATTTGAAAAATTTAGACTGATAAGTTCAGTGAACCTTTGACATTTTGAAAAATATTTTTTGTGTGATAACACGTAAATTAGATTGTTTCAAATCCGGATCAAAGGACCATGTCGATAAAAATAACTATTTTATACTAAGGATTCAAATAATTTGTAATTCTACGTATAAATTGCTAGATAAAACTAATTTTGAAAAATCAATTTCTCCATTATTAATGAAATACTTAACAAAGCGTTATTAGTACCGCCTAATTAACACAAGCGTATCACCTCGTAACATTTAGAACTCGACAATCAATTCGTGAATCATCAAAGAGGTTGAGGTTTCGTGTTCCAAAGCGGTCGGTATCGAGACTAAAACAATTACCTGTTCAGAGGCCGTGGCAATTGTTTTACTGAAGCGAAACTTAATACGATAATTATTGAATACGCAGTAATTTGTAAAGTAGCTCATAACTCTGAAAATAATTTATTTGATTACATAATTGTTTATTGATTTTGTACTTGAATCGGTTTGGCTGCCTTTTGGTCGATTGTATCAGGCTAAAACACAGAATACTAAGACCCATTTACTTCAATAACATACTCGTTTTAAAACAACTTTTTAGTTTGAAACTCGAACGTGAAAATTTATATTAAGTAAACAGTTTTTGACGGAAAACTGACGTTTATGGTGTCGGTGATTTTGGACCCAAATAGTTTGGCTAGGTTCTGTTTGTCAATATTTTCCTTTAAATTGCGCAATAACTGGCAAGCCTTTACAAAACACGGTGTTCACAGTGCAGTACCCATATGTATAATACATAGTCCAGTATAAGACCAGTGTCTTGATGCGTTGCAACAATATGACGTCATTTATGATGAAACTGCAGGCAATGCACATTATGCAAAGACGGGTGACAATGTAGTTAACAAAGTTAGCAGTCTCTGTATTTTGCCGGTTAATTTAATAGGAAAGATTCTGAATATTATCGTGGAAGTTAATGTGAAAATTAAACAAAAAAATATCAGGTCAGGAAAGTAGCAATAAACTTTTCTAAGTCAAATATACTACTGAAGTAAATCTTACCTGTCAATGAAGGATAATATCCAAGGAACGCTAAGCTTAAAATCTGAAATCACCAATCTGCCTTGAGCAAGCGTGGTGATTGATGCTGATTCCTTCTCTGTATGAGAAGAGATCTGTACCGACAATGGGACGATAAAAAGGTTCATGATAAAACAGTGATGGTCCATATTAACAATATATATTTGCATTGTAGAGGAATGTGCCTTAACTGGACTTGAGTGCAAATGTAGAAAACTGGTTAAGTGAATGACGTTCCATTTTATTTGATGTTCATCATGACTTGGCGGTTTGCATTTGTTTACAAATAGGCTGGAATAGAAAGGTAGTTAGGGAAAATATATTTATAATGAAAAAATAAATTATTAAATTAAAATAATGTTAAATGAAATCAAATAATTTATCTATTTATCTTCTATATATATATATATATAAATGAATTGCTGTTCGTTAGTCTCGCTAAAACTCGAGAACGGCTGGGCCGATTGAGCTGATTTTAGTTTTAAAATGTTTGTCGTAGTCCAGGGTAGGTCTAGTAAGATTCCCGGGACGGGAATGATTAGACAAAAACCAACTTACGGAATGCCGCAGAACCACAAAAGTAAAGTACTAGGACAGCATAATTCACCTTAGTAAAGAATACCAATAACGAAATTTCGATGCAACTGCTCACCATGTACCAGGGTAGCATAACTTATATGAGTATACCAATACCAAGTGTAGGTAGACGCTACTGCTCACCATGTACCAGAGCGGCAAAAAATACACCGGGCGCGGGTAATACCGGCAGTCGTTACGGGTAATCAGAAGCCAGTAAGTCTGACACCAGTCTAACCAAGGGATATCGGGTTGCCCGGGTAACTGGGTTGAGGAGGTCAGATAGGCAGTCGCTTCTTGTAAATCACTGGTACTCAGCTGAATCCGGTTAGACTGGAAGCCGACCCCAACATGATTGGGAAAAAGGCTCGGAGGATGTTAAAAGCAAGAGAAAAGAAGATGAAAATAGGTACACAATTAGGAATACGGCCTAAAATTGAAAAAGAATACTGTGTCAATCTTTGCAGATTGTTAATTAAAATATAGTGCTGTTTCTAGTTAAATTATCTCATTTTATAAAAACAGTGTTACTGAGCTCAAAAACTTATCTCTCTTTTTTTGGAAATACCTCTTGCTCATGACCGTGAGGTCAAACTTTTTAATCAAAGTCTCAATTATGTACATATTTTCAAAGTCATGACTCTTCTGTTAAATAAAAGGTTGGTAAATCATTGAAAGACACGTGATCGAAACCTGGGTGAGTCTGACGTCTGAACTTTGCATAATGACCGTCGTCCGATGTATAATTTATACATATGTATCACTTTATTGTAATTTTTCGAAACATTTCCACGACGCCTGTTCCAAGTCCAAGTTTGTTTTCAAATTACGCGTTTTTTTGGAGACAATAAATCTCTATCATTCATTTTTGTAATGGCAACCTCACGCGGTTTCATCCGTATCCCGAAGGAATTCATCATAATCATCTCCTAAGCCTTTTTCTTAACCTTGTTGGGGTCGGCTTCCAGTCTAACTGGATGCGACTGAGTACCAGTGTTTTCCCTGAATTCTGTTACATAAACTATATTAGGTACTGCCAAGCTTAAAAATCCACCTTGAAGTTTTAGCGTGAAAGACTAACAAACATAGATACCACCTAACATACATTCATCCTTACAAACTTTTGCGTTTATAGCATCAATAGTATTAAAGATTAATTTACCTTAGCAGTAATAGCTATTAAAGCTAAAGTATTCAACACTTCATCAAATTACTTACCGGAAAAATGAACTATTTTTAAAACATTCCGATGTGACTAGCCCGAAGTTGTTATTAAACCAGTTAATTGTTGTTGTATCATTAACCGGTCGCGTAATTTCATTAGCGAATCATTTAGTCGGAAATATCAGTGTACTACCGTTAGTTTTGATGATTGTTGTTATATTTGTCTGTCTGGAGGTCTTACTATTTTCTTGAGCAACTCCTTGAAGCCTGCCTTTCTTCCTTATGCTAATCTTGATTCATACTCCGAACCACTCTTGTTACAAATGTTTCGTAGATCCTGTGTCTGGCTATATACTTTTGTAGTGCATACAATTTGTCCTGCGCAGCTGGCTGATATCTTTAGAGAGAACAGCCCCCGTGTCGACATACAGTAATTAAAATGTAATGATAATATAACAATTCTTTGTTATCTTTACCTTTGACATTGTTAGCGCCTAGCTTTTTATAAGTCATTGTGTATTAGCAAAATACACTGCAGATTATGAAAGCAAATATTATTGTTAAAATAAAAGGAAACAGGAAAAATAAATATTTATTATTAGTGATAACATCTCAATGCGAAATGAGATGACTTGAATTTTTGAATAAGCTTTATCATGATTATTAACTGAAAGACCGAAATAAACTGAAAAATGTCTTTCTATAGGTAGGTACTTTATGCAGGCAGACCACTGAGGCTGCCTAATGGAACTTGGCAGGTTGCTGTAATTATCAACCCACCTATTTTGATCTTCCCTTAAGCACAATTTTTATACAGGGTCAGTGCATTACAGTGTGTGTTGTCAGTGCGTTACATAGATTATTCCACGCTCCTATGTCTGACGTCATCTCACAAGCAATATTCTTTCCAGTCCTATCGTCTGACACATTTCATCCATCGTTTCTTTGCTCGTCAACTATTAGTCATTATGGAATGTTTTCCAAATTAAATAACACTACAATACGTGACTAAAATCAATTGTTAATTGTGTAATTGATGAACCTTTTCTTTGTTTCTCTTCATTGAACAGTTCTTAAGTAAACGTAAAACGCATTTCTAGAATCTAGTCCAATTTTCTTTAATAGTACAGAAAGTAAAACAAATGAGGACTGATTTAATTGACAATTAACGCTTGTGGTGCAATACAAATCTGTTTGTTTTAAATATTATGTAATAGAACAAGATAGACTAAACTAGAATGGTGGTTGGTCCTTAGCTAATGATAATATTGACAGGAAGTTGTAATGCAAGCATAATTCATGCACAGTTAGATACTGTGTGAACTCCAGTAATTAAATACTAGTATTGTTATAGACTTCTTCTTCCTGCTCTGTTTCTTTGTGGTTACCGCAATATGTGTTCCGCTTTCATTCCTAATTTTCCTCAAATTGGAAGGTCCTCAATGTATGTAACGATATATGGTTAACGACCTACTTAAATTGGAAGCTAAGCTAATAGGATTGGGCTTAGGGAATTGGACCGTTAACATGAGGTATTAAGTATTATGTCATGATGGTGTCAACAGTTAAAAAGTTACACGGAATATACATTTTTCTTTAGGTATATCTTACATGACCGAATATGGAGGCACACTTTTTGGAGTAAAAAGATTACTAATACAAAAAATTCCGTGAAAATCATAATTACACACTGCAACGCGAAAATATATCTGATTATTATGATCTATAATAATTTGGATCAAAATAAACAGGAGATCGTTTACATTTTCATCTTTTTATCCTTTTTTTAATATTTTAAGAAATATCATTTACATAAGTTCATGCTATAACCTGACCGATTTCTCAAACATATCCCTCCACAATTGATTAAATTATATCTACCTGTGTGGACTTTAGATCGACTCGTAGTGTAGCCGGACAGTCGTTTAGCCGTTGTGTAATTACAATAATTATTTTTATAATCGCTGTTAATTCTTATTAATGTGACCTGTGCTAAGATTCTTAGAAGTAGTACACTAGAAGATATTAAGTGGAAACCGCAGCAAAAATTGTGGTTTTGGGATTCCTGCAAATGGGGACTCTTAGAGTAGGGTTGAATTTTATTCTTTAAATTATATAATTTGGTAATTTACCGGACTTAAAAAAAGTAATAAACCCTATGTTAAAACTCTTAAAAATGCTGTAGTAACAAAACTTATTGACGCACTTGCTGATGTTTACTTATTGCACCGGTGCCGATGCAGTTAATGATAAACCTCTTTAGCTGCAATTTAAGAAGTCCACGTGCGTCATAGGCATGAACAGGTATTCAAGGAATCAATGAACCCGTCTTGTCTGACGTAATCGTTTCTCTAGGGTTTTCCTCGATAAAATAAGATTACTTATAGAGAAAAAATCTACAGGCCAGAATAACTTGTATTTATTTATAAAAGAGGTGGGATGGAACACATGCCACATGGTTAAATGTGGATGATTGGAAGAAGAAAGAAGGAGATGAAGACCAAAGAAAAGATGATGGATTGTTTCAAATAAATATTGTATGGACAAGAAACGAGTGAATTGAAACGAAATTAAATTGAGCAAGGAAAAAAATGGAATCGTAGAAGATTTCAAGGGGAGATTAGAATATTTATTTCAATATTTTAAATGCTAAACACGGGATAAGCCGCAGTATTATCTGCAGCATGATATTGAGTTTCACTTAGAAACTGTTTGTCATCGTTACTTTTAGTTTCAGACACTGATATGTTATTTATAATTTTTGCTACGACTTTCCTATCACAGGATAAGGTTGGGGAGTCTCCTTTGTAATTATGTACCTAAAGCACTGCTTTGAAACTGATTTACATAACCAAGAACGTAAAAATATAAGATATTAATAGGAAGACAATGTATTTATGTTAGTATGAAGTGTGACAGGGAGGACTGAAAGCTTAAAGCATATTGCGGCCACCCTAAATAAGAACAGAGCTATAAGAAGCAAAAAGTATCTAAATCTTCTTTGATTCTTGAAGAAAAGACCAACAAACAAACAAATTTTCTCTTTCACAATGTAGGGAATCCTACTAGTAGGACATACTATAAAAGTTATAAAGGCCAACATTTCTTTACGTTCTAAAGCAATATCTCAAGTTGTAGGTCACGTATGGTCGGACGTGACATAGGTACAAGTCAATATATTGCTCCCGTCCTGTCGTCATAGAGATATATAGTCTCGTGGGCTTAGTTACATAATATGATAGAATATATTTGTGTAAAATGTTATCATTAGTATGTTGCTATCATCTGTTATTGTTTATCAGATGCTCTCGAAACATACAATCAGGGACTTGGTTGACTCATTTTGAATCCACGGTCTAAATCCTGTTTTTCTTTGTTTAGTGTGGAAGTGTGGGATAATAAGTGGGCTGTTATAGTTTTTGGGGCATTGCTCATAGATCCAACTCTTTAGACATTTGCCTTTAACTTTATTGCTAGCCATATCGACTTTGAGACAATCCATCCATTGTTTCTTTGATCGTTCCCTTCCACTATGTCTATCCACATTCATGCTATCTACTGAAAAACAATCTTCATACTAGGTATTTATTCTTTATAGTATAAAATCCCATTGATGTACCTCGTGTTCGATCGTTATCAAATAGTTGTAGACTTTGAGCATTCAGCACGCGTGATCCCTTATCGGATCTGATTAGATTACAAGAACTATTGGCATTCAGAAAATAAAAACAATTCAGATAGTGATATTATGTGTCATAGCTTAAAATTGGAATCTATTTTGTATGAGATAATGTAGTTTTTTTAATAGCATTTTCTAGAAGATGTATGGCAAGAAATTGCTGTGTTGCAGTTTTTAACCCCCGACGCAAAAACGACGGGGTGTTATAAGTTTGACGTGTCTGTGTGTGTGTGTGTGTGTGTGTGTGTGTGTGTGTGTGTGTGTGTGTGTGTGTGTGTATGTGGCATCGTAGCTCCCAAACGGATGATCCGATTGTAATGCGGTTTTTTTTGTTTAAAAGGTATGTCAGTCGGGAGTGTTCTTAGCTATGTTTGGTGGAAATCGGTTCAGGTCTTCAAGGTCATCAGCTCGTTTGATAGGTGTGATAGGAATGTTACACGCTCAGTTTACTTGCAAGTATATGTGGGATCTGAAATTTGAAACACTAATGTCTTTTGGAACCACTGAGCTGGTCTGCTGTTAGGGCACGAAGGTAGGAGACGTAACCCTGAACTGCCTTTTAGTAAACCCATCGAGTTTGGGCTCGTTGAATTTGTCTTGACGAGTTCTCTTCATGTTTCTGATTGACGAGAACCTGATGCTGGAAATGGGATGTGGCGAATGAAACCCTGGAATGCTGGAATGAAACGGATAAACCGATTTATATTTTTGCTGAAAATGTAGAATGTCCAAAGGTTAATCTTTATTGTTTCTCAATCTGTGCAATTCTCCCAGAGCCAGTTTGTCATGAGGATTGTTAAACAGCTTCCTTTGGCCGAGATCGCATATAGCGACCCCATCTTAAGATAAAATAAATTAAATGAAAGAAGGAAAAATTAAGGAGCTCCTTTAAAAAGCATGAAATAAAATTAAATTATAAATTTAAAAAAACCCCCGACCCAAAAAAAGTACGCAATAATTATGACAAAAGGTTAAAAACGCTAAACCCTATAAAAAGCAAAAAATAACTTTTAACACTACGTAAACTAAATTTTGACGTGTCGGGGGACCGCTTTTTACCTTCATAAATACTTACATAAATCAAATGATACTTACCTAATTACAACATTCGTTTAAAAAAAAAACACGTATCTAAAGTAATGAATTAGAGCGGTCCCCCGACACGACAAAATTTAGTTTACGTAGTGTTAAAAGTTATTTTTTGCTTTTTATAGGGTTTAGCGTTTTTAACCTTTTGTCATAATTATTGCGTACTTTTTTTGGGTCGGGGGTTTTTTTAAATTTATAATTTAATTTTTGTTGAGCCAAATTGATTTGTTGCTCAGAAATTGTTACATGGACCTTAAATAATATATAGTTATTCATGTGGCGATTTGGCTCAGGTTTAGTAAAAATATGAAAACATATGTTAACCAAAGATGTTAACTTACCTTTCATTCTATGAAAAGTGTGTTGTACTGAAGGACCAAATTTTATAGCAAAGGACCAACGAAGATAGTATAAAAGCTAAGCGTTAGATGTTGAATGCATTACTGTACCTCTACGAATAAATTACCTAAACTAGCAAAGTAACGTGGATAGAGCACATGAAAATTGAAATACTCCTTCCGTTTATCGCGATGCGCCTGTCCACTTATTGCAATTGGATAGTGTGATTTTTATCACTCACCAACACGCATGCCCAGTGCGGTGAATGTGGGCAAAGCTTAGGGGGGCTTGGTCCAGCAGTGGATGTTTCTAAGCTGTGACGACGATTGTAATCCATTATTGACTTTATCTGTAATTGTTTAATCTACTTCTATTTAGGCAAAGCATTAATAGCTTGACCCTAATTGTGTTGGGATGAAGTAACCTTTAAACTAGTAACCTGCTTAAAACACGGGTGGTCCTCCCTTTATAGGTCGGTAGGAGGCCAAATATCTAGAACGAATTCGTGACCTGGTTGAGTTAGATTTTACTTTTTTGGGTATGTTTATGTCTTGACGTGAGCATTTGGAAAATATACAAGTTTGTGGGCCTTGTGGGATTAAACCAATCCAGGTGATTGAGAAACAAACTGTCTTATATAAGGACTGATATTATTCAAATGTATTGGAAAACCTAAAAAGAGAACCTTACCTGGTTTGGCATAGATAAGTGACTTAAAATGTATATCGTTCTTATCGGTTATGGCAAAATTCCTGACGTTAAAGATATTTGAAATACGTTAGGAGATTAACATATTTTCCTTCTTCGTGTCTTAATTAATCGTTTGAAACGTAAATGTTTTTACTATAAGGCCGTGACGATCGACCTTTGCTACTGTTTTGGTTATAACTCGTATTGTATTTCGGGCACGTTATTCTTGGCAACGCAGGGCTTCGATACTCGTCAGGCGTGAATCCAAATTATGTGGGCGCTTAAAACTACGAAAATTCTTAAATATACTCCTTACTGAATAAAATACGATCCCGATATTCCACCTGCCAGTTGTTTTGCTTACTAAAGATAGAATTAATGTTAAATACCAGAGGTGGGCAAATCAACAGATAAAATTAATTAAACGCAAACGCAAAGCGAAATTATTTGATGTTCTATGTTACAGCCTTATCGTCCCACTGCTGGGCACAGGCCTCCTCTTACACGGAGAAGGATTGAGCATTAATCAACATGCTTGCTCAATGCGGGTTGTTGATTTCAGACTATTTAGTCCAGGTCTCCTCAAGATGTTTTCCTTTACCTTTTTTTCAGCCATTGGTGTCTAAGATATACTTATGATGTTCTATATTTGAAGTTAATTTTGAAGGAAGATTATCTACGTATTGTTTTTGTATGGTATCGTTCAAATGAGGTCTTATGTAACGTATTAGGTTTTTTCCACTTCAGTATTAGCAAAAATATCGCAAGCGATTTTACTGACGGTGCCCGATACACTATCTATTTATAGAGATACTGAACTAGGTTCTAGGATAAGACTACTACGTTTGTAAACAGGTTACTAGGTCATTGTTCTTAAGTTTTTCAATAATATCCATCTTATTAAAATTAATATGCACATAGATATTTTGGTCTTTAGATACTCGCGATAAATTAAAGGTTATTTATTTTGTAGCCAATAATGTCTGCAAATTAATAACAGTGTCCTAGGTCATTGTCCGATTGACCGAGATAGTGTCAAAATTGGCTTATCGGTTTACTTACGGAAATAACTCCAACTACGTTGTTTGTTCCGGTATTAAGTCCTTCTTAAATGTTAAGATATTTTGGCATGATTTTCGGAAAGGTTAGCCAAATACTTCTTGGTAAAAAAATAGTAGAAAACCTACGTATTTTCTATATTTGTCATGTTACTATGTCATCCTCCGAGCCTTTTCCCAAACTATGTTGGGGTCGGCTTCCAGTCTAACCGGATTCAGCTGAGTACCAGTGCTTTACAAGAAGCGACTGCCTATCTGACCTCCTCAACCCAGTTACCCGGGCAACCCGATACCCCTTGGTTAGACTGGTGTCAGACTTACTGGCTTCTGACTACCCGTAACGACTGCCAAGGATGTTCAATGACAGCCTACATGTTCTGACATGTTCATGTTACTATGTATGTTATTTCAATGTGCAATTGCCATGTAAGCGAGCACGTGCAAGTAACATATAGTTAAGTATGTATGTATATTTTGCACGCTAGTTTTATGCAATTCTATGCTATAATGCTTTATGTTTAAATACCTATATTAACTTTAATTTCATCTTATCACGTTGAAGTTTATTGTGAAGATTTAAACTCATTAAGGTCATTGTAAATTGGTACAGTCCTAATTTAGGAAGATTTTTTTAAAATCTAATTCTAAATTATTATATTTTGCTTGTGTATTAAAACTCGAAGATAACCTTTGGTGTTTTTGCTATCTTAGGTATATCCGTAGTCTTGAGTTCAATCTTTTGTTAGTTTTTTCTGTCGTTCAGCACTGCCTATAAAACTTTCATAACGCATTTGTCTAAAATTGCTGAGGGATACCTATTTGTTTTTTTACTCATTTTGCGTAACTTAATTGGTAACTTGGCTGAAATCTTCCAAAACATACTTCACTTGAACTAACGTCAGAATATAAGTAGCTTCCACTTGTTTCAAATGTTGTAATCATGCGTACATATTTAGTGTTACAAGGAACTATCATTGTCTTCTGTAGTACTTATGCCTACCTAGTGGCCATTGAATCGAGTGCTTTGTTTGCGGATCCATTCATACAATGTAAATCTCTAGAAAGGCATCTCCGTTTTATGTACAACTTGCTGTTTCACCCGGCTTCGAGCCGAAAGTTCTACTTAGTTCACCTGGATAACTATAGCTTACTATGTTCTAATGATAAGCTATAGGTATTACTCCCAAGTTTTATTAAAATTTCTTCTATAGTTTTAGCGTGAAAGAGTATACATTATCATCGTCCATATAATTTGATGCTTAAAATATTAGTGTGGTGCAGAAAGTGTAATTATGTTGTTTATGTACTTAATTAATATGATACTTAAAAGTATGTACCTAGTTGGCAATATGCAAAATAATTACAGCGGTATAACAAGTCTTGATAATAAACTTTATGAATGCTGACTCTACCACGTGTAACATCTTCCTTAACTAGATTTTTATTATCCCATAAATATTTAAATATGTTATATTATGTCTTCAGTAGTACACTTTAAAGTTCAATTTCAGGATTAATGATTAGCGAAGGCATGTCAGGGGTTTCAGCATAGTATGTAAAATGTTCTTATAGATTTCCTCTTTATGCGGGAAACTAAACTAAAAACACTTTTTGTGGTTATAGGGCCTTTGTTCCTCATGTGGACCTGTACATTGAGCATACTTTTGTTTTTAATTATTTACAGTCACACGAGTACCTGCTATTTTATCATATGCCTATTTTTTAAAACTCTTAATTTCTAATCGAAAAGGTCAAAAAACAACCAAAGTTTGTGAGTGTATCACCACAAAATAATCACTGTCACGTTTTTTAATCAGTTTTTGAGTTGCTTTTTGGAAAAAACAATGTGTAGATAATTTTTGGTTTTAATTAAAAAGCTGTCAATCGTGAATAGGTACATATTTAAGTGTTTCTTAAATGCCTAGTATTGCTTATTATTATCCTCCTTCCCTTGCGTTGTAACGTAAACTTTCAGCGATATTGATGAAACACAGATATCGAATGTTCTTATTTAAGTACAATCGTTTATATTTCCTGAAAGTAACTGGTTATTTCCAGTTCACTGACACAGGGGTCTGCGTAACTTGACTGCTGAATTGTTCGAAAGTGTTACCGCGGCTCTGGAAATTGAAGGAACATAAATGAGTTGTGGTCCTTAGATTCCAAGTATCATACATATATAACTTAGCTACCAAGGGGTATCGGGTTGCCCCTGAGAGGCAGTTGCTTCATGTAAAATACTAGTACTCAGCTGCTTTAGTTTAGACTGGAAGCCGACCCCAACATACATAGTTGTGAAAAGGTTAGGTAGATGAGGTATCAAGTATGACAGTCCCTCCATTTCCACTCTCAGCAAGAGTCATGTTAGGATGTCCTATCTTCAAAAGAAGTCGTCTATCAATGTTATTGTAACTTTGTTTTGAAAACAAATTATGTAACATTAAAAAAATAATGGAGGCGTCGTTAAAAACCAGTTTGAAGCAGTCATGTTGACAGTTGATATCAAGATTTACATATTTCGCAGACGATTTATCAAAAAATAAAATGGTACGTTTATTGTTTGTACAATTTATCAATAACTAGCTACTACTACTGTCTAAATAGTGATTGATTATTATAGTCTAGCTACTACTCTTTAGATTATCGCGTGCCAGTATAGATACCGATAAACTTAACTTATATAATATCTTTTATTTATTACCGTTTCTAGGCCAAGTGGTTCTTTTATCTGTTTTCGAGGTTTGGGGTTTCAATGATCAGGACTATTCCTACTTGGTCCTTTTCAAGATGGATAATACGGTGCACCATTTTCTTTCTTCACTAAGAAATAATTCTGAACGCAAGTATTTTGGTCCTTTTACCCGAATTGATCATACCCTATAGAAATGGTCATGTTTGTGTTGCCAATCTAGATAGCACACACAGACAGATATTATTTTATCTATAGATAGTGTCATCGAACACTTTATGTATTGTCGTATCCTGATTTTATCATACAGATTTTCCGTTCAAAAGTAGGTAGGTACCTGATAGAGTTATTTTAACACTTTATTGATATCATTGGCGTTTTTTATTCTGTCGATTATGAGTAAACAAGTGATATCAATTATAATCTGATTAATGAACTGTAACATCTACCAAATGTTGACTATCTGTCAGGCTTCCACTAGTATCCTGAAATCGTGGCAAGAATGAGTTTAACCAAAAACAATTGAGTACCTATACAATTTTGACTTTTAATCACGTGTACGGCATATTTTTCCAAAATAATTTATCAAAAAACAAACAACTATTTAGATAAAAGTTGCTTTAAGTTTATCTCAACTTTGACTTCAAGACTTAAAACGCTTATTGTTTTTAATTTCTTGATAAGTTTTTGAAGCAATTAATTTTTATCATAAAATTCGCTTTTTATGCCACTTTTATTTAAAAAGGAAATCACACTTTTGGGTCAGTAACTTTCATGGTCTTAACAATGAGTTGAGGTTAATTTTAATATGCAGTTAAGGTTACAAGTTCAATAACTTGTTAATTACATATTATTATTTTGGTCCTTTTATCTGCTTTTGATACAAATACCATTTTATTGTTTTTATAAAAGCATTTTTATAACAGCTCCAAATCCTTGATGGAATTATTGCTACCAATTAATAAGTTTCCTATATTAATCAATGATAGTTGATCTTTGGGAGAATTCCGCAACCTTTAATTTCTACTTGAAGATAAGTTCTCTAAAATCGTCAAGTAAGAGTGTTATCTCCATAAAAGCTTAGGGAAAGTAATTTTCCCATTTAAAGAAAGGTAGGAAAAATATATTTTCTACTTCTACATTTTTTATACATAGGTTGCTGCATAATTCTAACCATGTTTGCTAGCAAACCATTTAGTCAGCTGATATAGATGAAATTGCCCATTGATATTCTCATATCGTTCGGTACACCTAGTACAGAGTGCCCCTAAGGCAACTGGAGTAGGATATACGTCATTATATTCATGGGACATGTGGAGGGGACCGGCTAGTGATAAATGTTATTTCTTTATTAGATGTACTTTTATAGGTCGGTATTGCGGCGAATGTGAGTTCGTTTTTTCATAGCAAAACCGACGAAGAACACGTACCCAACTTGTAGACAGGTCGTAACTTAGAGTCGATAAAAAACGGGTAAAGTTATTGGTCTGATATATTGAAACTTGAAGGACATGTAGTTCGCATGGCATTTAGTAGGTAGTTCTTTCAGGATCCCTTTTATACTACGACTAGGAAGTATCTAGTTTTCTGATAGTTCCCGCGCAATATAAAAGGCATGAAAGACTTAAACCACGGTCCATGATTATAAGTCCTTACATGCCAGTGTTTCTAGTGCTTTCTAAGTTGGAAAAACAATAGTTCATTAACGAATGCAAATGCTAACAGCTAGCCATTTTAGGATCACGTCATGAGCACGACTCTGACTGAAAGTATGCAAACATATGGACAGAACCTTGGCCCCGAGGTCGGACTTCGGAGTGACGATTCCGTGCGTGTGTTTCTATTTTATAGTTTTTTCTCTATATGTACTTAGTATTTTGTTTTGATATCAATAGAAGTGATTGGAGGTAAATCATGATTTATTTTGGCAATATAGGAGAACCCTAATCAAGATATGAGCTTGGTTTGTTTAAGTTTGTTATTACCAAATGTACCTAGGTACCTCTTCGCAAAGGTCTGAGTCTGGCTTAAGAGCGAAGAGACAGAGATATGAGTCATGTTTGAAGGATAAATTGTTGTGGGCTCTCAAGGAAAACACCCAATTCTTTAGTTATCGTTTTAGAAAACACGTCTTTAGTAGCCATTTCGCTCTACGCCCAGTTTCTAACTGAGATTGCCCCGCCCAATATTCCATTGGGCTCTTTTTGCCGCAATGTGCTTGTGTTCGATTCGGCTAAAAGGGGTCCTGATATAATGCAAAAAGCAATACAATTTAAAGTCCTAGACTAGCCGCATTTAAAGACATTGAACTATTTCGACCTTCATAAAGGTCAAGGGCGTAGTATACTCTAAAACAGCGGTTCCCGAATTCTTTTGGCTTCGGAACCCTTTTCGTTTCGCAATTTTTCGGCGGAACCTTAGCAGTCAACTAAAGACGTAAATACACTTAGGTACGGCTCGTAGCGTATGGTAGCGCACCAAATGGTTATATGGTTAGAGACATACTCAGGCGTAGCATGGCTATCTGCCGCACGGTCCAGAAAACAATTTAGCCGCCCTTGACTTTGTGTATTATGTGAATAGTTTTCAGTTTGAAGACGGACAAAGTAAACGAAAAAAGAAATAGATTGGGTTTGTACAGGTGCGAGGTGAGCGAGCGCGTTTTCTTTTTTGCTAAAAGAAGAAGTTCCAAGATTTTTTTTAGTTTAAGTACCTACACAAAATAAACAAAACCACTGTAAATTAATAAGGTCTCAAAAAGTACAATATCCACACAAAAAGCAAATGCAAATGAATAAGAAGCAGCTAGCGAAGAAAGCGCTATTGCTTTTTCTGAACCAGAGGGATAAAAAATAAACATCAAAGGAAACCTCGACGGAAGAGCGCGAATTTTTTTCGATGTTGTATACCTGAGCAATTAAACGAACATAAAAGCATCACACGTAACATGGAGACGCGAGCGAAGCGAGCGCGAAATTTTCGGATTCGCGGAAGTGCAAAATTTGAAATAATGTCACACTTTGATTCATGGTAAAAATAGCCACTGGGGCCCGATTCTCCTAATTTTACTTAAGCGACATACGATTGACGTTCGACTCGATTCGACTGAGATCCGATCCCGACTCGATTACGATTGAAGCATATGTGGCATTCCGCTATTTTTTCTTTGAAATAAACGTTTTTATCCTTTTCTGTCATTCAATAATGAGTCATTTTGTCTGCAAATGATTTACGATTGCAAAATGATTGTACCGCAAACTACCATATAGACCAAAATTACCAAAATAGCAGACCAATCGCACACCAATCAAATGTCAATCGAATACGATTGGTCTTGTATTAGTAGCAGAATGCCCGATATGGTTAAAACTGCTATTGCGGTCATATTGCGATCCGATTTCTATTCGATTTTGACATTATTAACTTAGGAGAATCGGGCCCCTGGAAATACTCGTATGCCGTGTCATCTCACATCCTATCAAATATATGAAAACGTATAATCCTTACTATGAAATAAGCTCAAAAAATGCGGAGGTATTAAGTTAATCTACAATTTGTAAAAAACGGGATTAAATTTAATTATCTGCTGCCGTGGCCTTCCCCCGCCACTTTTCGCGAAATCATACTTACACTCCCGAGTGGTACCCACCTACATGGTGCCTAAATGGAATTTTGGAATGCAATATTTAAAACAATTTAATTGAAAATGAATAATAATTTAATAATTTCAAAAGTGAAACGATTTACCATATGGAAATCTTGAATTTTCCACGGAACCCCCGAGGGCCTGTCACGGAACCACAGGGTTCCGCGGAACCCCATTTGGGTACCGCTGCTCTAAAATCACTATCGCTGCGCATGTGCGAAACTTGAATGAATATATTTTTCATCTCTGCATCTCAAGGTGGTTGCGTAACAGTCTATTTTGATGCGTCGTTTGTTGTCTAGCCGACTCATAAGACGAAACAATGTATTGTCGATATGGATCATTGTGATCTGTTACTAATTAAATTATATCGTTACTTTTGCATCTGTAGATAAGCCCCCTATAACTCTAGGGGTTAGGGTTGTCAACCAATTGATCGCATTGCGTGTAAAACATGGTCCATATAATTCTCTCTAATTTCAGGTTGATATCGAAAATGGGTCCTTTCCGTCCTTTTAGTCTATAACAAGGGCAATATATAGATATTGTATGCACGTAAATTGACATGATTATCCACCCATATTAAAATGGATTTAATGGATAATCGTGATAAGTAAACAATACTATATCGATTTTTCGCATTTATAACTACCAGAGTTTTCTGGCCAAATAATGTTTGCACGCAAGCATAACATCAATAATTTGTACCTACCTCTAATTATAGGGTTTTACTTCATAAATACTGTAAGATGTGCATGCAGCTTCTCAATTTATAAGAGAAATCAGCTTCTAATTAGTAGGCTAACTGCTAGGTTTAGCTACGTCTACAGTTTTTTAGGGAGCCAGAGTCCCAAATAGTTTCAATCAATATTTATCTTAATAGAAAGATAATAATTTACTTTGTAGGTAAGTATTATTAAATCGGCCTTTTAACTGCACACTGCACGTAAGTGCATAGCTATTATAATAATATTTAGTTACATAACATTATCCTATGTTTTGTAAACCTTCCCGTCTGTTAGACATAACTTCCGTTAGTACCTAGGACCACCTACCTCTCTTTTTCCCGTTAAGGTAAACAATGTTCAATTAGGTAAGTAGGAAACCTATTACATTGGAAGGGAAAGATTCGTTTCAATCTAAACTAAATAATAAATATCTAACGGTATTTTTTGCCACCTCGTCTCAATACGAGGAAACGACAATAATAAACTTGCTGTTATACCTGTTTCGTTTATTTTTTATTTCCTTTGAGAGATGGATGACTATAGTTCGGCCATTCAGAGAATGCGTTCCTGACACGTCGCGATTGAACTGACGACGTAACTACATTCATTGATTATTGATATAATAATGTTGTTTTAATGCTCCTCAATTGTTAAAACGGTAAACAACCAGCAAAAATATTTTTATCGTAACTGCAACGCCATTGCAAAGTTACGTCGTCAGTTCAATCGCGACGTGTCAGGAACGCATTCTCTGAATGGCCGAACTATAACCTATTGTTCTTAGAATTCTCCAAAAATGATTTTAGGGATTCCCTAATCCTATTTCTGAAAAGATCTCTTGTTATCGTTCGCGGATGTTGAGTCCATTGATGTGTTATCAACATACCTTATTTATTTACTGACTTTGAAGACGTCGTTTTTAGGGTTCCGTAGCCAAAATGGCAAAAACGGAACCCTTATAGTTTCGTCATGTCCGTCTGTCCGTCTGTCCGTCTGTCACAGCCGATTTACTCGGAAACTATAAGTACTACAGTGATGAAATTTGATGGGAATATGTGTTGTATGAACCGCTACAAAAATATGACACTAAATAGTAAAAAAAAGAATTGGGGGTGGGGCCCCCCATACATGTAACTGAGGGATGAAATTTTTTTTTTCGATGTACATACCCGTGTGGGGTATCAATGGAAAGGTCTTTTAAAATGATATAAAGTTTTCTAAAAAACATTTTTCTTAAAGTGAACGGTTTTTGAGATATCAGCTCTCAAAGTCGTAAAAAGTATGTCCCCCCCCCTCTATTTTTATAACTACGGGGTATAAAATTCTAAAAAAAATAGAGGTGATGCATGCTAATTAACTCTTTCAACGATTTTTGGTTTGATCAAAGTATCTCTTATAGTTTTTGAGATAGGTTGATTTAACTGTAATTTACGGAACCCTTCGTGCACGAGTCCGACTCGCACTTGGCCGGTTTTTAATTGTAAGGATAAAGCAAGTTTATGATATAATTTTGCCTACATGATATTTGTTGCTTGTTACAGCTACCTGGTGTCGGGCGATGCCGACGGCAAGTGCTACATCTGGGACTGGAAGACCACGAAACTGTACAAGAAATGGAAGGCGCACGACGGCGTCTGCATCACGTCTCTATGGCACCCACACGAACCCAGCAAACTGCTCACAGCAGGCTGGGACGGCGTTATCAAGTACTGGGATTAAATAAAATGACTGACTCCATGATACCACGTTTTAATTTCAACCTAACATGCACCACGAACCGCAATTGAACAACGATAAATATAAACATACATTTTTATAGCTTACATATATTTTTTAATTATACCAAGCGCCCAATGTCATGGTTGAAACGGTCATGGCAAGGTCAGCCTATGCAACCTGCGTATATTTGAAGGGTTCCTCGTAGGCGATGTCGACCTTGTACTCCATGCTGCACTCGCGGCACGTACCATTCTTCATGAACTCATTGAAACTGATATTGTTTTCGTGGAATGCTTCAGTAAGGGCAGTGACTAGACTGTCGATCATTTCTGGTGTGTGGTAGGGGCCGGGCGCGAACCTCAAGCGTTCCTCGCCTCGCGCCACAGTCGGGTAGTTGATGGCTTGCACATAGTGGCCGCGCTTCATAAGCGACTCTGCCACCGCAGCCACCTTGTCCGCGCCCGTGATAGGAACAGGTACTATGTGACTGACTGACGGCAACTGCGGTAGGCCGGCGACCAGGAGTGACAACTTCAAGTATCGCACGATAGCTTGATGCCTTCCTCGCAAACTTCTGCCCTCCTCACTAGCGAGGAGTCTAATGGCGGCCAGTGACCCCGCCAACACTGGCGGAGGCAGCGCCGTCGTAAAGATAAAGCCGGGGGCCAGAGATCTCACTGTGTCCACCAATAGAGAAGACCCAGCTATGTAGCCCCCAACATTCCCATATGCTTTTCCTAATGTTCCCGATACTATATCTATCTTATGCTGTATCCCTCTCTCCTCTCCTATACCAGCCCCATGTTTACCATATAGTCCTACAGCATGGACTTCATCAACAAATGTAAGAGCACCATACTCATGGGCTATGTTGCACATTTCATCTAAAGGACATATCGCTCCGCTCATCGAGTGGACAGTCTCAAACACGACTAGCTTAGGAACGCCTGCTGGTGATTGAGACAATAACTCTCTCAAGTGATTTGGATCATTGTGCCTGAATATTTGCTTTGGTGCTCGACTGTTTCGAATTCCCTGTATCATAGATGCATGGTTACCAGCATCGGAAAAGATTAAACATCCTGGCAAAATTTTTGCCAATGTTGATAGAGTAGCATCATTTGCTACAAAACATGAACTAAATATTAAAGCTGCTGGTTTTTTGTGCAGGTGGGCTATTTCAGCTTCAAGTTTTTCAGTCATCTGAGAGTTCCCGGCGATGTTCCTGGTGCCTCCCGCGCCTGTACCATACGACTTGATGGCGTTGATAGCTGCGTCCTGCACGACAGGGTGGCGGGACGCGCCCAGGTAGTCGTTGGCGCACCACACGGTCACGCGGTGGTTGTCGGGGCCCTCCAGCGCCTGCGGGTACACGCCGTCCGCAGCTAACCGCGACACTTTCCTGAAGATGCGGTACGAGTAGTCTCTCTTCTTGGCACTGATCTGATCATGGAAGAACTTCTCATAGTGGTACGACTGCATGGGCTCTGTGATGTCCTCGGTCATCTCCTTGGGCGCCTCAGAGATGCCCACATTCTGCTGAATGAAGGGACACTTGGTTTCATCAATGCCAAGAGAACGGAATCCGCGAGTGATCATAGGGCAATAGTTTCCGTATTGTTTCATAAGAGTCGCCCCGTAATTCTTTACGAAGGCCTGGTTCAACGATCCTATGAACGGGCAGCGCATTTTTACTTTTTATGTAATCAATGACACACCAAACACTTGCGACACTATGTACAGTACTGTATTGTATTGTAAATTATGTTTCTTTACGAGATTTGTGATGAGCGTTGGCTCGCACTGTAGCCGAACGTCTCACAGTATTCGGTCAACTGGTGGCTCGGCCAACGGCACCTTTCATTTATAAAGTTGGTGTCGTCATATCGATTACGTTTGAATATACTTCATTCACTTAGAATTTTATTTTGATTTCGTAAGAGAAAATGTTGCCACGAAGAATTTAGTTCTGACAGATTGTATCTCAAGTTGCCATATTGATGGGGATTTATGGTTTGGATTTTTTGTGGTAGCAACCTGTCTTTGCAATATTTTCGAGTACAGGTTAAATTATTTTAATGACTTTAACTTACTAATTGTATAAGAAATCATGATATTCTATTCACATAAAATTAAATAATGAAAATAAACATAAAGTTTGGATTCGGATAAATTGGATATCCACTTGCCAAACAAAAAATGTGCAAGTCGTATTTTATCATCGAGCTTAGATATTTTATGGCAATGTCCATGACAGTGACAGTACAGTACAGACAGCTGGATCCTGTCAAGTGTCAATTGTAAACACGAAATCGCAGAAGTGAGAATTTATATGTTTTGCTAGAAATAAGAAACGCGACATGTTTTCGCTACAAAATCAATTGGAACTGCGAAAAGTAACTATATCTAGTTTGATAACATGCATCTATTTACCGAGTATCATCACATTTATATCGTATAGAGGAATACTTTACTCAGTCGGCAATGGATCATCGTGTTTCATTTTGGCTCTAATATTTGTTGCTGAGTTATTGAAATCATTCTACTTAAACTCCAGCAATGATATTCACGGGAAGAAGAACAAGGCTAGCAAGAACAGCGCGGGAGATATCGTGAGAGGTTTTGTGTTCCTCTTGTGTGTAAAGTTCACGTTTTTCGTTGGGATTATATTGTTTGGCGCTCCCGTGCTTGAATGTCACGAAGAGACGTTGATGTTATCATCTTTACTGACATTATTGACAGTGTTCCCGCTGCTACTGCATACTGGGGTCGAGTCTTCAATGCAGTTGTTATTTGGAGTTAGAAATTACGGAAAAGACACGATTATTGAGATGCTTGTGAGCAATGCTTTGATGACAGTCTGTGGAGCTTGGGTGGGGGCTGTGGTCATACCTCTAGACTGGAATACTCCATGGCAGAAGTGGCCAATACCATGCTACCTGGGAGCTGTCGGAGGATTCCTACTGTCCAACGTACTAACAGTATTAAAAGTCACTCTAATGAGTGCGTCTAACAAATATCCTATATTAAATATACTAGTCCAGATCCTTAATGGGTTTCAAATTTCTAAATAATTATTAAACTGTATTATATTTTGTTTTTATTAAATTATTAAGTGCCCATTTCTTGTTTCATTTAAAGTTTCTTGATTAGACAGCATATGCCATTATCCTGCGTAACTAAATTGTATCCTTATAACTAATAAAATGTTCATAAGTAACTAGATTCAGCAGAGTACCAACTTTCCATATTGTTGCACATGTTGGCCACCATATCATTACCACTTTGCCAGGGTACACATACAACTTCAGATGAGTATTAGATTTCTGAATTGGTGACTTTACCCAAAAGATCTGCAATTGATTGAATGATTGATTGATTGTGAGATTATTAAATAATGCATTATTGTATATTGCAATATTGCAATATTGTATTGTTAAATAATGCAATTATGAGATTTTATTCTCATAATTCATTGCGTATCAAATGGTTTTTTAACTTTAATTAGGACAAAAACGTCAAGGTATTGTGTTATCTTGGGCAAATAACATATTTTAGTTACTTAATCTTATCTCGAAACTAAAGTATTTATACTTCTTTCGTGATACCTACCATGATATTAATGACAGCTCGTCATCATAGCTTCGCTCACGCTTTTTTATATTTTTAAAAATATATAGATTTAAAAATATTTATATACAATATCAACCCTGTACATTATCTTTAAAAAAAATAGATCTATGATTATAAATACATGTGTTTCATTTCCATGAAGTAAGCAGAACGTAATAATTCTACCAAACCATTTTTTTTTATAATCGTTGTTCTGGTGTCCTGCGGCAGTTGTAGCAAAACGCCAATCTGTTGGTTGCATGTTGGTTGTTCATGTACGCACACCAATCGGAATCGACGGCATGAATCGCGCGAATCTCGTAAGAGTCGCCAACGACCACTAGCGCACAGTTTTCAAAAATTTTGCATTAGCGCTTTTTGCATTTATGGGTAATTATTTGTTTTCGACGAGCAAATAAAACAACATCTTAGTAAATTAATAATTTTATTTTGTATTTGTTAAATATTTACATAGCCTATTTAATGCTCTATTTTATTAATAAAATATGAAACTTAACCAACATTCGCTTGATCACATTTTGTTTGAATAACTCCTATATATAATTAGCGTTACGAATACCACGCGTTTCTTTAATGTTCAACAGCAATAGACTTTGCAACACAAAGATACGACAGAAAGTAACAATAGTTAACACATCTAAGGCCTTGTTTAACTCACAGGTAGGTATTCTAGTGCGAACAATAGAAAAAGAACAATTTATATAGAGCGGTTACACACCTTTTCAAACTTTAACGTTCTTTTCCTCTAAAGAACATCATTATTTTCACGCGGATTCAATTTGTGATGTAGAAGAATTGTTTTGTTTCTTGTTCCTTTTCAAAAGAACCTATTTTGCTCAGTCAAAGCATGTTTCAATCTCAAACCACACTAGTGCCATCTAGCGGAACATTACAAAGCAATTCCTCTTCACCGCAACTTTTATCAAACTACCTACCCTACACACACCTTCACGATAAACATCACACAGCTCTACATTGCTTATACAATCGTCGAATAATATTGAAGACTAACATATTCTTCAGAAAGATCACTTACAAATATAACTGTATTAAAAATTGCAATTTCATGCACACACTAACACTCGTAATGATTCACACAGATTGTCTCCTCAAACCCCGCAAATCAGTCGTTTCATAAGTTCTATTGCGGATTGCGGCACACTTATTTGCTATAAAATTAACATTACATTGGGTAGTTTATTGCAAATAATTGTACCGCTTACAAAGATCTCTCAGCAAGAACCTTAGTCTACCGGAATTAAGAAACATTTAAAATTTTGTCTCAAATGTGGTGGCACAATATTATTTGAAAACAAAATTAGTTTTGTAAATGTTTGTAGTTCTATTTATTTATTATTTTGGCTAACAAAGAAAAACGAACCGTTCCACGAAACATCCCCTTGCCATAAACAGTAAACTACGTGATCGATAAATATAAAGTTACAAATGTTATATTCTTCCTATTTTTATACAACAACAGCATTTTTAACAATATAGAAATACATAATTATGAGGTAATTGGCAAAATCACTACTAGAATACGTTCCTACTTCACTCCCAAAAATCTACCCACGGTTTCGTGAAACGAGTAACCTGTTATAAAAATGTTCTATTTTATAAAAATATTTTAAAAGTTCAAGGCTACATCACTGTGAACACTATGGCACGTCGCGAGGCGCGTCGCTATGCCGCTACATGCGAGTGGCAGTGTATTATATTTAACGTTGGCAACACTACGAGGGGCCCTACCACCAACTTTGCCGCCAAAATACCCGTTCATACTGCGATAAGTACCAATCGGTACATTCAAACCTGCCTGTTCAATAACAAAGCTCATGGGGACTAGTAATAAGTTGGTAGTAAGCCGTTTCAACCACAATGCACACGACTACTTCAACACTGATAATCTCACATGCATCTCGAGAAAGTCATTTGTACTAAATACTACCATTTATTGAGCGCTCATTGGCCTTCTCTATCCTATTATTGGCCACAATTAGGCTACAATTTCTATCTTACTCCACCTTCGACTTAGGCAATGGAATTTAAAAGCAGCAATAAAATAGTTGCGTGCGATACCTCGTTATAGGCCAAATATACTTTATGAAACAACCCTACTATCTTGCCAATTCATTATTCCTTTTAAATCTAACCCGCTAGTACAAACGGACTTTCTCATACAGCGTTATATAAAAATCTACTTTTTAGTAGTGCGAGACGAGTGACTGCTTCCGCAAAAATCTTTAACAGCATACATATTTACAATATCTAACATTATGTACCATTATTAAGCCTATATTAAACTCTATTTATGTAAAAAATTAAAATCTCAATATGCAAAAATTATCAAGCACCTTTATGTAAAAATTAATTGTTAAATATCTAATTGTAGAGAATGGGTGTGTTATACTTTATAACGGTAGTGATACCAAATCTACGTGGTACAAGATATTTATTTTATTAAAAATAACATTTCCTTTGCTACTCGCTAAACAAATACCCTGTCGCTTGAACAGTGAAGTTACAGAGAAATGGGGGCCGCGTGACAACGATCAGTAGTCAAAATAATTGTGATAATAAGGCATAATATCTACTAAGTATGTAAGAGCAGATAAGCTTACTCTGCATGTGGAAGTTTCCATCTGAAAAATAGGACAACACTGTACCTTCGACTACCTCACTAGGCCAATCCTTATTTTACTCATTCTGTCAAGACCAGGGTTACCATCCGTAAGAATAACAAAATCTTTCACTGCATGGAATCTTGTCACCCAATAATCACTCGTGAGCACAGTAAGCTTTAATATTAGATATTAAGTAGAAAGGTTACATCAATAAAATGTCTGTTTAATCTATTATTTTTATATGAAAATATAGTACATTATACAAAAAATAGCACACACGTACCTTCCACAACTAAATACACAGATAACATATAAAAAATCTAAGTACCATTCTTTATAGGTGGTATAGATATATCGGGGTTGCAAGAGATAAAAATACAGTTAATAAGAACATCTAACGATCGATAATATGTCTTATATTAATCATTACAATTAAATAATATAAAATGCACCGCTAATACTAGATTACAAGATATATTCTCAACAATTTTAACTTTTTGTGGGGTTTATTCAATGTTTGATATTTTAGCTAAAGTTCAATTTACACGCGAGGTCTTTGGTCAATTAGTTTAATTAGAATGGTTGTTCTGATCAACAGTTAGTATACCTTTATTCTTGGCGTATTCTACATCTAAGTCTTACGATCTTTCGAATTTCTGGACCCAACAGTTATCTGATATGTCACTGATAGGAATCTGTAATTATCATTACTCAAATTACAATTTTTCTTACGCCATATTCTTTCGACAATACAGTATTAAATAATCAGAATGACTTATTTATTATTTGCACAATTTAGTCCAAGAGATTCGTTTTAAATAAGTTTTTATCGAACATTGAATAAATAACCCACAAAATGACTATAACAGTGGCCTTATCAAAAAGACGAATCACCAATTTTGATAATCACCAATGATTTGTATCGCGCCGTCCATTGGTCCGATTCCAAACGGTCACTCGAATTTAAATTGCAATGTTGCCAACACATCTTTGTGGAATCCTACTAATCGATTATAAAATTCAAGCAAATTTATTTACCGCCGATTTAGATGGTGTTCGTAAACTACTTTTATGAAGTCGGCGCACGCTTAGATTAAGACTGTAAAAATTGCGACATATTGTCCTAAGACCTTGAAACAGCTGTTTGCCCAGTTACCTTTGTAAAATTACAAATGTTGCTGAGACCAGCATGTCATTGTAAAGCGTGAGATACACTAACCAATATTTGAAAGCGTCCTCTTATTTAGAAACACAGAGATAGGTTGGCAACAGGCCCGGAACATGTTATAACAATCAGAATGTATAGCTAAGGAACGTCTGCTGCGTCTTACGTGTTGTTCGTATCCGGTTGGAAGTAATGGAGACCGTTTATCTGGAAAACAAAACGAGCGGTGTTAAAAATAGACACAGAAATACACTAGCTGAACAAAATTGTCTACATTGGTTAGTTTCGGGACTACTGTTGGTAAGAATTAAGAATTCACTTTACAGTCTATTAGATTATGCGAATATTGACAAAAAATCAGGGATTTTCGGTAAGTAGGTATACGAGTGTCAAAACGTATCTAAAAATAACAGGATATGAAGTCTGTTCTCGCGAGATTTTACCTAGCAGTAGCTGCTCCCATGACCCACTCAAACTAATGCTTTGCCAAAAGACTTCTTAAGTTAATAGCAGTCAAAAAAACATTAGGGCATACTAAAAGCACTTCTGTGGTTGAAAACTCATTCATTACACCAGTCGAATTCTCAGGTTTATTAATAACTCCTTCGTTATTGTAATTCTTATGTACCTGTGTATGAATGACACCATCAAATTCCCACTCACCGTCATATCATACTCAGTAACGAAGGCAGGCACGTCGAGCTGATCGCGCGCCATCACAGAGTACAGGTACTCCACGCCGGGCAAGTTGTGTACCTTCGCCTTGATGGCCGGAGCCATGAACGTTGTGAACCACCAAGTCATCATCTGAGGTGAGGAGATACCAATCAGTTAGTGTGGTGAAGATGTGTAGATTGTGAAGATGAGATATTTGAAGGCGTTGTTAAATGTGGAATGGAGGTTAATAAGGTTCAGTTTACCTTAGTCCAGAATGTGGGATGTACGATATAGAATGCTTTCAGGTTCTTCTTATATCTGAAAACAAATGAACACGGGATATAGAAATATGGACAATAATGCTGCTTCATCTATGATTTGGCTAACATAAGTTTTTTTTGCGTAGATATATCATACAAATACAAGAGTATACGACTGCTTTGCTATCAGTAGCATATCTTGGTTTAAGACTTCTATTTCTACGAGTATGATTTTTTGCACTTGCTGCTTTAGCATCTGAGCTCTATATAAGTTCTTCATCATCAGCCTATCGCAGTCCACTGCTGGACATAGGCCTCTCCAAGTGCACGCCACTGAGATCGATTTTCGGCTACTCGCATCCAGCTCCTGCCAGCCGTCTTGCGCAAGTCATCACTCCACCGTGCCTGAGGACGTCCTACACTACGCTTGCCGAGGCGTGGTCTCCACTCTAGAACTCGTTTACCCCAACGGTTATCGGTTCTTCGGCTAATATGGCCAGCCCACTGCCACTTCAGCTTGCTGATTCGGTGGGCTATGTCGATGACCTTGGTTCTCTGACGGATTACCTCATTTCTGATGCGATCCCTCAGAGAAATGCCAAGCATAGCCCTTTCCATAGCCCGCTGAGCGACTTTAAACTTGTGGACCAGCCGTACCGTCAGTGTCCACGTTTCGGCTCCGTAAGTCATGACAGGTAGGACGCACTGATTGAAGACTTTCGTCTTTAGGCACTGTGGGATCGACGATGTTAGGACTCGACGTAGCTTCCCAAATGCAGCCCAACCCAACTGAATTCTCCTATTCACCTCGTCCTCAAAGTTGTTTCTACCTAACTGCAATGTCTGCCCGAGGTATACATATTTCCGAACAACTTCGAGAACGGCGCCGTGTATCGCAATCGGTTCCGGTAGAACATGTTCATTGAACATGACCTTGGTTTTGTCCAAGTTCATCCGTAGGCCGATGCGTAGAGAAGATTCAGCCAGGTCGTTCAGCATTTGTTGTAGGTCCTGCAGCGTTTCTGCCATGATGACGATATCGTCAGCAAATCGCAAGTGAGAGATGTGTTCGCCATTGATGTTGATGCCACGTCCTTTCCAGTTCAGCGTCTTGAACATATCCTCCATTGCATTAGTGAACAGTTTCGGGGAAATAACATCCCCTTGTCTCACTCCTCGATGCAACGGTATGGGCCTTGTTTGCTGATTTTGTACTTGGACGGACATTGTAGCGGCTTCGTAGAGACATCTCATCACTTGGATGTATCGCCAATCTACTTGACAACGCTGCAGGGACTCCAGAACAGACCAGATTTCAACCGAGTCAAAGGCCTTCTCATAGTCCACAAATGCTAGACACAGGGGCTGATTATACTCTTCGGTCTTCTGTATAATCTGCCGCACTGTGTGGATGTGGTCTATGGTGCCGTATCCGCTCCGAAACCCAGCCTGCTCCGGTGGTTGGAATTCGTCGAGTCTTCGCGCAAGTCGGTTCGTGATCACTCTTGAGAACAGCTTATAGACGTGGCTTAGGAGGGAAATGGGTCGATAGTTCTTCAACTGGGTTTTGTCTCCCTTTTTGAAGAACAGGACGACAACACTCCTACTCCACGCCTCTGGAGTTCTCCCTTCAAACAGGACGGCATTAAAAAGCTTCTGGAGCTCCCCCAGTACGGGCTTTCCTCCTGCTTTTAATAGCTCTGTTGTAATGCCATCCTCGCCAGGGGCTTTTCCATTTTTGAGCTGTCTCAGAGCGATCTCGATTTCGCCACTGCTGACTTCTGGCAGGTCTTCGGTGAAATGGCGCGTTAATGTGGCTCTAGAATCCTCATTTCCGGGATCAGGTCGAGATGCATGCGATGCGTATAACCGGCCATAGAAATTTTCCACTTCCGAAAGGACTGCGGGCACCGAAGAAACGACTTCTCCACTTGTTGTGGTCAGCTTCGTCAAGTGGCTTCTTCCAAGAGATTGTACGAACACCTTTGACCCCCGATTCAGCTCAATTGCTCTTTCAATGTCAAGAGTATTGGAGCACCGGAGGTCACGTCGTACGTGCTTGTTGATCTCTTGGTTTAGAGCCCGCTTAGCTGACGAAGTGACAGGTGGGTTTTCACGTCGTCTCTTCATAAGCCCTAATGTCTCTTCCGAAAGTTTTGATTTCTTGCCCTTACGCTGCATGTTACAGAATCTCGAACCTTCCTCCCTGAGGATCCGAACCACATTTTCGTGGTTCTGGTTAACGTCTGTTGTGGTTTCCACGGCGGCAAATCGGTTCTCCAAATTTGACTGGAACGTTTCAGATCCTGTCATGGTTTGGAGCAGTGTTGGTCGGAGCCTGGCCTTCATCAGACGGAAACGTTCAGCCTTGAAGTTGATATTCAGAGAGCCTCGGACAAGTCGGTGATCGCTACCGGTATTAAACCTATTGATCACGGAGACGTCTCTGAATATGTGCTTCTTGTTCGTCATGATGAAGTCAATCTCATTTTTAGTCATAGTGTCGGGGCTTTGCCACGTCCACTTCCTTTGGGGCTGCTTTTGAAAAAAAGAGTTCATCAAAAAGAGCCCCTCACGTTCGAGGAAGTTGACGAGCATTTGCCCCCTATGATTCCTGCTTCCAAATCCATGGGATCCTACTGCCGATTTGCCGCAAATCTGTACTCCCACTTTAGCGTTAAAGTCCCCCATGACAACGGTGTAATGGGTCTTTGTAGTGAAGTGGAGGGCCCTTGATATGTCATCAAACATATCCTCCACTTCATCGTCTGAATGTGTCGAGGTCGGTGCGTACACTTGCACTATCTTGAGGCTATACCTGTCGGTGAGCTTTAAGATAAGGTACGCTACCCTGTTCGACACACTAGACACCTCCACAACGTTATCAGCTAGGGACTTATTAACCAGAAACCCAACGCCACCTTGGGATTGTTGGTCTCCCTCTCGGAAGTACATTAGATGACCTGATTCGAGGGTTATGGTGTCCTCCCCCTCTCTTCGAACTTCACATAACCCTAATATGTGCCACCTAATCTTCCCAAGTTCCACCTCGAGTTGCGCCAGATGCGAGTCAAGCCGTAGCGTGCGGCCGTTGTACGTCGCCAGAGTCAGTTTTGTTTGGTGGCCTCCCGTAACCCGGAGATTCTTCGCACCCCCTGCCCCGCCGTAACCACGGTCGCCACCATGACCGGGAATAGCGGGACTGCCGGGAACTAGGGGCCGTGGCTTTTTTGTGCTGCTCATAGAGGTATTTAGCCTACTGCTATCACGCTGGCCAGACGGGTTGATAGAGGGTTTTTTTCCGAGTTTTCCTTCTCTTGCACTGGTGTTTGGTGCATTTTATACTCCATTAGTCGACTTTTACGACACCCACTGGAAGAAGGGGTAGCGACATATGTATTCTTAAGCCGTCGCTACACGGCAAAATATAAGTTCTTCAGTTGGTTCTAATGACCTGACACAAAATAAATAGTCATAACATACTTGTAAGGCAGCACGGTGTACACCTCCTTGAGCCAGGAGAAGGGAGGGTGGTTGGCGGAAGATGCGAGCGTGTGGAAGTAGGCTATGACGTAGTCGCCGCGAACGATGGGGTCCAAGAGCTTGATCAGGTATAGCAGCGCCTGGAATTACAAAAGATGAAGGTAAAATATTTGTAGGTGTTTATGCCACTGACTCCTCATAAAAGGTTGGGCAAGAGTAAAATGTGATGACTATTTTAGGTTGGTAAATTGGTCTATAGCTTACGTTGCTAATACGAACGTCCTCTAGTTACATAATTATAAGTGTTTCAGTAATAGATCTATTACGCAAACATTATCTTTCACCAAGACCTGTCATGTCTTATTTTGGAGCATCCAATCCATCACCTACGTGATATACGACTTTATAAGTACCTACAACGCAGCACAAAAGAGGGGTGCGAGATACCATTTCATATTATGATTACTTCGTCAGTGTAATAAACGTCAAAATAGTGCGGTTGAAAACTTGGAAAATATAGAGAATTTTTCAAGGTTTTAGTTTGAAAATATTTTAAACTATATACAGACGACCTTATAAAGGTCGCCGTTAGACGCTGGTTGCAGGTCGCCTCCAACAGGTATCTGTGGAGATCTAAGGGGGAGGCCTATATTCAGCAGTGGACGTTCTTTAGCTGAGATGATGATGATGATGATATATAGAAAAAGAAAAATAAAACACAGTCTATTTCTTACCTTGTCCAAATCGATATCACCAATAGGGAACCACTTTCCAATAAAGACGACGACGGGTCTCCCGAGGCGGTCGACACCGCTCTGGTACAAACAGCCGATGCCTGAGATCTCGCTCAAGTCTTCTGTGCGCGCGCGCCGGAGCAGACGCTCATATCTGTGGCAGAAGAAAGAGATATTGTTAATACTTTGGTCATTTGTTTTGGAGATGGTCATTTGTGTTCGTATCAGAATTTTTGGCTTTGTCATTTCATGTGGTGAGAAATCAGTTAAGAAAGTTGTTTTTATTGTAATTCGTGAATTTGTTATTTGCCTCTGTCTCCAAATACCTACTAGCGTTTAATTTTAATCTGGATATCTAAATTATCAACAGACTTATTATTCGCGAATTATTATCATAATAAAATAGAGGTTTTACCTATATCAAAAAAGGTATTGCCAGCTCATATAAATAAACACGTTAGTAGAAATAATATTATCGATTCCAGGCAAATACATTTTTATTGATTTTGTCGTCAAAGACTGTGGTCAGCGCTTGAGGAAAAATCTAACGTGAATTAGGTATTTGGACAGGCACTTGACTTTGCTATACCTACCTAGAAATCCGAATCGATACCGACAATTCACCTAAAAATAAATTTCCTCCTATCAAAAATCACCCAATAAACTTATTCTTAATACAAAACTAATAAACAGAACTATTTATTTTTATATGATGTTTGCGTCTCGCCCTTGGCCTAAAAAGCTCCTACAGAGTGACCAGTTTATCAAGAACCGTGGCCATGAACCTATTTCAGGAGTACTATTCAAGCTTCGGGTGTCAATCGAAATTGGTGGGCTTCTTGTACAAACAGGTCTATTTTGAGCTCGAATATCCATCACTGCTGAAGAAAAGTGACTTTTGGGAAACAAGACATGAATTCTAAGGAAGGAAATACGTATTGAAACTCACTGAATTGTATTTAATATCCGTTTCTAATGAGTATCTATGTGTGTAATAAAACCTTCTCCATAAATCGTAGGACATTGTTTTAAAATAGTATGTAAGTAGTGACGTTTAAGAACGGAATTTTCTAATAGCCACACTGAAAACCTAATAAAGCCTTGATTCACATAATAACTTCCGTATAATTTATATTCAGTGCCAGTAGTTCCGCAGCTAATTTAGTCGCGTGCCTAAGACCTTTATAATGCGCTCTGTGCAAATTGACACGACAATGCCTTTTTCTATGTGCGATATAATTTACCAATCATTGCAGTTTTTTTTCTCTGGTAATGTTTAGTAAAAAAAAAGTTTAAGCTCCGCAAAAAGTCAAAATCCGCTAGTGTTTTCGTTTAAAAGTTATCTTTTTTAACACTATTTTGTCTCATTATTTCAACAATTAAGTTAATCTGGTTAACACCCTTTTTCGAGATCACATCGTACAAGGGGGCTTGGAATTTATGGTAGAATTAATTTGAAGCTTATTACAGATAAACTTGGCCATGCCATTTTGTCAAACCAAATAATGCTTTATATAGTCTTTGATAAGACTGCAATTTGTTCACACATAGCATAAATTACGTCTTTAAAAATATGGAGAGGAACAAACATGGCCACAACTACGTTAATATTTGTTTTACAATTAAAATATTTTAATTGCAAACACGTTCACGGAACCGCATTGCGGTAAGTTTTATTGCGTTGTCAGTATTTAAAATAACATGTGACGATCTTAAAGAAGATTATTTGAAATTGTACAATCATTGTTGTCACAATACAAGACTGAAGTTTCTACGTCATAAAGAACAGTTCTTAATTCATATTTGATTGAAGGTCCGCACCAATTTTCCGCAAAGAAAAGTCGTCAAGACGTTTCGTATCACGCAACCCTTGAAAAAAGTACCGTTCCATACAAAAACAATGATTAATCGACGTTCCGAGCTCTATAAATAGGCTGTATTTTATGCATTATTTATTACAATCAATGAAAGGTAGCAATGAGTCATGTCCTATGCTTTGTTTGAACGCCTGAAGCCTCGTTTGTATACACACTGTATTTATAGTGCGCTGTTCCATTTCGGTCCACGTGGGTTGGGATTGGAATTATGCGTCTGACGTCAGACATTCATTGAAACTGTGTCATGTTGATTTGTGATTTGACTTATGGCCATTTCGGAAGCTGCCTCTAGAGGGAAATTCCTATCTTATTAAGCGAGATTTCACAGAAAACAATGATAAATAATACAAAAATGTTTTGATATTAACAAACTATAAAATCTATATGAAAGAACAACTGTAAGCTGCTGTTAAAAACAGCTGTCCAACTTCACACATAAATAGGGGTGAAAACAAGATACATTTTGTTCTACCTATAGCACCGATTACTTAATAGTTACTATAGTGAAAAATATTTACCTTTAAGTTCTAAAGGTATTTTTGCATTATCCGAATTTAGAGTGATATTAATAAATCGTGCACTTTCGCTGCAGTGTTTTCAACCCGAGATTATTTCAGGAGGAAAAATAAACACATATGCAGCTAAATCTGAATTTAGACGTTGCAACGTCAATGGTTTTAAAATTGCTACCATATGTGATTGAAAGCTCAATCAACAACTTTCGATTTCACACTCCCTCTATAGGTAGTCATATGTTTGTATTATTTTCAACCATTAAAAAAAGAAAAACTGTCACCCAAAATATATACTTTGTTACTTCAAAAATTGAAACTGCATGAACATAAATATGAAAATATGTTATCTTTTTCACACTAAGTTTTATGATTCGTAACAACATACGTAACACGCCACGCCTTCTCATAGAAAGACCATATAACCAAATGACATACACAATGACCACAATAACATAAAACATCGCTCAACTATGTTATAGTTATTTTTATGACTAGAACGCTCGTGAGCTCTTTACGTGCATTTTATGGTCGTTCAATATGGTATGGCTTTGACCTATATTGTAGTATCTTTGAAGTTTTCTCATCATTTCGGTTTAAACTACCAATTTGGTAGAACTATTATTGAATATGTAGCCTTAGATCTGGCAAGTATCAATATACCTAGCGATTGACAAAATAGTAAGAGCTTTTTAACCGACATTGTCTAAAAAGGAGGGCAGCCACTCCAAAAAGAATGTGATCCAAAATCTGGGTAGCCCATATATCCAGATTTTACCGATTCTATTCGGAACAGCGGATAGATAAGTGTACGCTTAAAAATACTTTAAGGCTTCAATACTTTTCACCGCTTATTATATCCAGTAAAAACCGCATTTAATCGTATCTAATCCCAATGTCACTCACTACATATTTAATCCAGAATTGTAAGCCGACCTGTCTGTCGACCACTGTCCGATCTATGTCTGTTATATCTAGTCCGAACTGGCCGCCAGTGTCAATGCTAAGTGCATTAGTGATGTATATGAACTAAGAGCACTTAACAGACTGGAGACGCAATGGTTGTGCCCTGCCCTATGTATGTTAATAGTGCAAGAGTATCTCTCCTATACCTATGTAGGTACTGCGTGTTTATTATATGCCTATGTTTGTCAATTTTATTCTTTAACTAAGTATTTGTTGCAACTTCCTCGCTTTCAGGCGATATTGGCAGACTTTTCGCATAGAGATTTGTGTACATGGCGGCTCCAGTTATTTATATGCTCTATAGTGTGTAACGTGTAAGATGCGTTCGTATATAGGCGTATGGAAAAATACGATGTTCATTGTTGTGCTGTACTGTGACTGTGACGCATCAATTGGCTTGTTAAAAATGTATGTGCATAAATTAATTTGTTTTTATTAAATAGAAGCAAATAATATAATTATACGAGTCTTATTAATTTTAAGTTTAAACTGTTATAAAATGGCAGTGTAGTTTCACGTAAAATGTACCTAACCTACCACAACAACTGGTAGATATGTAGGTACATGCACTATGTATTAGAATTGTAGACTATTTAATTCATTGGAAACTTAGTCCAGGCGTTTGAAGCCGTTACTGGCGAAGTTAATATTAATGTAGTGATACCGTTTTCTAGTAACTGTCTCAAACTAAAATTAAACTAGAGCAAGGGAGATGCGCTGAGTGTAGACTTAATTAAGGATATGACAGCATAAAATAAGTCCAGTGTAAAAGTCATCATCATCCTCCGAGCCTTTTCCCAATCATGTTGGGGTCGGTTTCCAGTCTAACCGGATTCAGCTGAGTACCAGTGCTTTACAAGAAGCGACTGCCTATCTGACCTCCTCAACCCAGTATCCCGGGCAACCCGATACCACAGATTATATAATAGTTACTACGTAACAGATAAATCACTCCATACAAAAAAGTGCATACCTACTGTTATAAGCACCTACAAGTTCCCCGACTACCTACAAATTCATAGCTGCGTTAGAAAATGAACCTTAAAAGCTCCAGCGCTCGATTGTTATTTCAATGCGATAGCGCACAGTTCAGTGACCGCGACCGTGCCGACAGCGAGCGTAGGGTTGCCTCTTACAATTAAATAGGGAAGCAAAGTTACGCTTATTTGTAACTGACTCCCCAAATCAATGGAGGTGCCCAACTACTTTTCGAGCACAGAACACGCAAGTATCCTATACTTACCTATTACCCCTGGCACAACACCGCTGACCGCTGATACATACCTACTTAGGTACCCAAAATTGGTTTCTGCGCAGCGATATATGCAATGTTCCAAGCCACCATTTAGTTGGACGAGAACTACACCTACTTATACTCAAAATGTTTTTAGCTACAAAACTCGGTAATCATTGCATGTATAAGTGTAAGGTATAAGTATCTATAATTTAAGTATCTAAAGTAAGTTGTTTATTTTTAAAATGACAAAGAAGTATTTTTACTTTAAAAAATAGAAACCTATGTATATTCATACATAGGTATAAAATATTTCTAAATGCCTATACATATATAATAGGAAACCTTTATATTTTCCTACAATAATCACATATACACCTACACAAATCAAAATAGTTCTTCAGTTTATTAGATAATTTTAAAAACCAAATAAAAAATTAACAATAACTGACCTGTCTACATCTATAGGTAAATGGAAAAACGTAAGCTTTATATTTTTTCTTTTACTTGATCTGCAACCAAGCAGAGCACATAACTGGCCAGAGGTCGTCATGTTCACAAATAAAAATAATAAACATAAAACGCGCGCGTTGCGAGCGGCTGTCGAAAGCCCTGTGCCGCGTGGGGCTACCGGTAACCCAGCGAGCGGTAGGCATTTATCGCGCGCAAGTACGTCGAGTGACAGAGGCCTGCCGATACCCCTTGGTTAGACTGGTGTCAGACTTACTGGCTTCTGACTACCCGTAACGACTGCCAAGGATGTTCAATGACAGCCGGGACCTACAGTTTAACGTGCCATCCGAAACACAGCCAATGGTGTCTAAGATATACTTAGAAAGTACATAAGTCCAGTGTAAAAGTAAAGACTAATTATAAGGCAAGATGGATGATTATAGATAGCACTGATAGGAAAAAAGACGTCATTGAAAATGATTTTTCCACGAAAATGCGTGACATTTTTTACAAAAAGAGAGAGGTGGCTAAAAATACTTGGCCTTGCATTTATTTTAACCTTTCAAGTTTTCCGCGAAAACTATTAAGATTTTCCTAGAACCAGAAAAGATTGATTGTGTGTAGGTATACAAATATTATAAAAGCTGAAAAGTTTGTTTGCTGGAACGTGCTAATTTCAGGAACTATTGGTCCGAATTGTTAAATTATTTCAGTGATGAAGATAACGAAGAGGAAAATGGGGATACTTTTCTTAAACCTAGTCATTAAAAAAAAAAATATAGGCCTCGGCATACTCTTAAGAAACGTCACCCTAGTTGCACGGTTCCAAAACGTCTGTTCAACTTTTCTTGTCATAACAGCATTTAGGACTAAATACACTGACAGCACAAACATCCATTTTTCTTTAAAACAACTGTTGTCTTTGAAAATTGAACGTGAAAATTCATAGTAGGCAGGTAATCAGCTGTGTTAAGAAAACTGAAGTTTATATTGTTGCTGAACTTTGGTCTTCGGTATTTGCTAATTGCCCAACTAGAACTTTCAAACTAAATACTCTCTAGCCAGACTATACACATCGGGTCAAGCGCTTTCCAGAGGTCGGGAGACGGCGTAAAGTATCCTCAAAGTAGTATGGAGTATCCCAACAATGCATTGTAGCTAGCTTGAGGGGGCGGGGTGAGCCACGAGGGGGGGGATGTCTGGCGCCAAGCCACCGCCCTCCCATTGACTTGTGACGTCATTCTCCATTAGTCGAAGGGTGGTTCTGAACTTAAATAGGTATATCTAGGATCGTTTCTGCTTTTGTAATTTTCTTAACATATTGGAGTTGATCACGGCATATTAATGACAAGATTGATCCTTATTCTGACGAGATGACGTTAAACAGTATTAGAAGTATGCAAGAAGAAGACATGTTACGCCGGTCACAAAATAAGAAATTGGTAAAAGGGTGAGGGAGAGATGATAGTGCTTGCAAACATTTTGATTTTAATGACATCAATAATGTACAATAATTTATTTTATTGATGTACTGTATTTCTCATATACATAATGAAGTTTTCAGGTAGATAATATTAGAGACATTTAGTTAGTGTAATACTACCCTAAAGAGGCACTCACAACGAAGAATGTATTTTACTCGGTGGAATTGTAGATAACCTTTAGGAGCTTTTGTTTTAGATTGTATTGTTTTATTTCTGGCCTGCAGCCTTGTGATTATCTGCCTAGCCGCTTTATATTATTGGAATTACATAGTTTTGATGTTTTTAGTCTTGAGTGTAAGGTTCCAGGCTTTATGGTAAGTCTGTAGATAATATGACGGTAGGTAGTTGTCTGTGGCTGCTACTTTATATATCCGCTAGCATTTAATTAGTTATATGAATCATCCGTAGAACCTTGAGATAGATTTCTAGTTGAATCAGGTGTGATTGAAGACTATTTTATTCATTAAATATTTATAATTATAATTAAGCAGTTACTTTGAGATGGCATCTCATCACGACTCATGTTTTGGCTGTAAGGTTTTAATGATTACTTATATCTAATGAAGTTCAAAAATCAAGATCAAACACAAAAATAGTTAATTGTAATGAAAAAAAATAAAAGATTTCGACGAATTAAGAACCTCCTCCTTGTTAAAGTCCTGATGATGACCTGGTTATATCATCAGATCACCAATCTTTAGTCCGACCGCAGGAAGCACAGTTTAACCACGTCCAACCTTGATCAATCGATCCGCAGTTATTAAGTACTTAGCCCGAGCTAGTTGTTAATTATTCACAATATTCTAATAGATATGTGACATTGCGCATATTAAAATGCAAGCACGCAATTCTACATTTGTAATTAGAAGAATTTATTTGATTTTACTTAGAAATGTCTTTACGTTGGCTACAGGTGTTTTTGAAAAAGCAACTTCCAAAAATCAGCTGTAAAAATATTCACAAGGTTTTTTACTAGTCTTTTTGGACTGCTTAACATAACAATCAACCTAATAATGTTTATTTAGCTAATCATAATTATATTCAAGACAAAATATACATACAAAAGTCTGAGAAATAAATATAACCATTCACTTGTTTAGAGAAATCAATCAAATAGGTATTTCCACTACTTTTAAAAGGTTGTCCAATATTTGTACCTTACCTGAAAAAAAGTCTTGTTTTTTAGGTACCGTACTGTAACTTCTACTAAAGTCTTGCTTGTCAAATGACAGCCAATAAGACCCAACTCAGACGAAGTTAGTAAAGAATTTGTAACGTGATGTGGTTACTAATGCTATTAACGTTAATGCAGCATTTTTGTACAACATAGACATAATGTATTAGACATAATCATACAAATAGCTACATATGTAAGGTAGGCTTGAACAAAGATTTGTGCCTATATTCCTTTTTCAAAAGATTTAATATGTACCTATATTAACTGAAAATCTGCCCAATACCATGACGGTTGACGTTGAGAGCATTGGCATATACATAGTTAGACAGTCGTTCCCTGTAAACCACTGGTACTCAGTTGCATCTGGTTAGACTAGAAGCTGACCCTAACATAGTTGGGGAAAAGCAAGGCACCCAGATAGTTGGTGTTTATTGGGGGAGGCACAACCTAACTTTAAGTTCAGCACTGGACGGCAATTGGCTGTATGATGATGAATATCATAATGTAGGTATCTAAGTGTAACGCAATGAAACCAACATCATAACATTAACGTAAAATAACAAAAACAACACCCGAATTGTTTTTTTACCAAAGCAATCAATACCAAACAAAATGACATGCACTTAACTCCCAGATACGAGTTGTACAGTCACGTAGATTAAACCCAGACATTTATTTGACAAACAATTTATCAGTACAACCCATGGAGAACAAAATTACTAGCGGAGGAGCCATATCGGAAAATCTCCTAAGAAAGATACGCGCCAAAATGCGGGTGTGCGGGGGACGAGGAACGTTACTGTCTTCACCGTTGTACGCCTTCTTTGGATCCGATCATTTTCTATTACACCAAAAATCGATGACAGATGTCTCAAAGAACCGGACCGCCTCGTTAAGTTCACTCGTAACTGATCGTTTTGGTAAGTATTTGACCTAGGAGAAGGCGCCTGACCTACCTACATATATTATGGCATCTGCGCTCATATTTCCTTACTCCGTGGTTCAACCTCTAAACTAAGGCTAGGTCTAGACGAGTGACGTTCACCCATAAAACCTTTCAAACGAAAGTTAGTGCATATAAAAAAGAGGGAATGTAAAACATTCGCCGACTATTAGAGAACTGGAATTGATGACGTCATAAATGTGTTCACGTTTATGTAGGCCAGCCTTTATGGAACTGGCTGGTAAGAAAATGAGTAGGAAATATTTTAAGTGTCGTTGTTTTGCTGCGGTTTTACTCGGATATTGAATAGCTGGTGAATCTATCTTTACTAATATTATAAAGCTTGCACAAGCTAATCTTAGGAATTACAGCACCGATTTAAAAAAATCTTAGTGTTAATGAGGAAAGCTATGGGCTTCTTTTAATCCAATTACGTGAAGTAGTTCCTTCAGGATGCGAGTGAAGCTAGTCTTTCTATAAACCAGACAAGAAACAATATTAATACAATCAGTGTTCCCATTCCGAGTTGGGTCAAGTTTGTCCGGTTATTGGTTTTGTCGGGACAATTCATTTTTAAATATTTTATGGGGTACAGCTGTTAATAATTGCCTGTTATGTTATATTACATTTCCATCTTAGATTGAGAAGGAAAAAGCACTGAAAAAGAAAACTGGAGTTGATAATCCAACCATAAAACGAACGCAGCAATCACAGACTTGATTTTATCACCTAACCGAGTCACATTACTCTCTTAAATAGCCATTTCCATACTATAATCTGAATGCAAAATGCAGTATCAATTGCGCAACACTAGAATAGAACACATGCCAAATTGTATAACATTGACCTACTAATATACATGATTGATTAAACATTACCGAAGCACGTTCATATACGTTAACCATTGAAGTAGTTTCGCTAAATAAACATCATTGGATTTATGTAGTAAACTTCGGTTTGCGAAAATTAATGGTATAGTAGTTACTGCGTTTATTCTTGATTCTCGAGGAACTTTTGATGATTGTGTTTTGTTTATTTTAGAACTGTATAGAATCTGATTTGAATTTTTGAATTCTAATGGCCGGTTATATCTTACTGTTGTTACTGTTACTGTTACAGCCTTTTTATCGTCCCACTGCTGGGCACAGGCCTCCTCTCACATGGAGAAGGATTGAGCATTAATCACCACGCTTGCTCAATGCGGGTTGGTGATTTCAGACTATAGTCCAGGTTTCCTCAAGATGTTTTCCTTCACCTTTTTATCAGCCATTGGTGTCCAAGATATACTTAGAAAGTACATACAAACTTAGAAAAGTTGCATTGGTACTTGGTACTTGCCTGACCTGGAATCGAACCCACACCCACATACTCGACAGGTTGGTTCTTTTAACCACTAGGCCACCACGAACTATATTTATATCTTACAGATGAATTATTACTTTTTTTTCACAGGTCACGGATCCATGCCTCTATCCCAATTTTATTCATGGTCAGCACTGCATGTATTTTTCTTTCATACTCTTCTATCTGCCGTCATTTCACAAGTAACAATTGGCAGAAAGTATAAGCACGTTTATCTAGCAGAGGGTAATTAGGTAACCAGTAAAACCGGGCCTTAAACTAGGTTTATCATCAGTCATCATTAAATAAATTGTAGCAGCTTATTATGATTGATTGTTAAGAAGAAAAAATACCTAATTGATTAAAGAAAATTGTTGAAAAGAAAAAATAATATAATGACAACCACCACGCCTGAAAAATCTCAGTTAATTATCGTTTACCCATTACGATACTAATGTATTACCAAGTATCATGGCTGATAAAAATCAATTTACTATAATTAAACAAATTACTTGTATTAAAAAGTGCAATTATGCCTGCCATGTCATGCTATTGCGTGTCTATGGGAGTCCAAATTATTTTCTTTTTATAGCAGAATTTGTGATATAATTTGTGTTCTTTTTTATTCACGTATATTATTTTTTGTGAATTTATTTGAATTCTCTTAAGCTTATTGATTACAGTGTTGTTAAAAAACAGGCATAAAGCACGACCTCTCCTATGAAGGCATGCATTGTCATTCATTCGGTCTCTCACTCATTCACTCTTAATAAGAAAGTCTTCCTTACAAAGAATTTATCCGTTATAAGTGGAACTGCCTTGGGATCCAATTAGGGCTGTATAAAATATGATGTAACAACATTGTTATCGTAAAAGGGCTCCCAAGGGCTCCCAGGGTCTCTTGACAGACGTTTTTAATGTTATATTCTCCGTAAAGAAGGTTCAGTAAGTTTTAATGGTACATTTCAAGCTTTGCTGAGGTTTCACATTTTTATGCGGGTGTAACTGAATGTTTTATATTTTATCGTTTGTTTTATAAAGGTTCTTGTCTTTTGTGAGTTGGATGTTGTGGTTTGATGATGTCTTATTTATAGCCGACAGATATTTCGAGGTAAAAGTTAGCTGATGACTAACAGGCGGGCGACCATATGTAAAAAATTCACCTGGATGTTACTGCTCGTAAGTCAGGATATTAAAATGTCGTGCATATAAGAGTTACTTGATAGAAGAGTGTGGATGAAGAAAATATGCTGCACCAAACCCAAAAACATAGGTATGTAAAATTGCAATAAGGCAAATAGATGGTAATGCACACAAAAAAACATTTAACTTGTGAGAGAAAATGCATGAGCAAAGAAGTTTATAAATGTGGGAGCCATGAAAGCGTGAGATTATGATCTGTCCTAGTATGTCTGTACCTATCTATTCATAGATGATATCTACGACTAGGTATAACAGTGTAGGTACACGTATGTCAATGTATGTAACTTAATTCAATTAAGACTGCCTATATTGCTGATAGCAAAAAAAAGTCTAAACGAATATTAAAGAAAATGCTGTAATACTGTATCCTGCCCCACAACCCTTAATAGGGCGACTACTTCATCAAAAAACTGAACAACGTGACACAAGTACAATTTGAGCATCAGCCTTAATTAATGAGCAGTTTTTAACAACACAAGCGTTAATTGAAACGTCACACTTGTTTCTGTAAACAATGAAAACTGTAGTCGTGAGGAAACGGTTCGTCAGCGCTCCAGCGTTTTAATTATCTTTTTGTTCGTGAACACAAATAGAACACTCGCCCTTAGAGTACCCTTGAAGTAAACTGCAGATTAAAAAGTCGGCCGACCGTCGATCAAAAAACGATTTTTAAACTTTTTTTTGAGTTTGGGGACCACAGAACCTATGAAAATGTCTCCCGTAGAGAAGTTACATCGAAAATTTGTAATAATTACTTTAATTTTAAAACGTGACTCATTAATGTAACTGTGCATTAATAAACTTTAAATAAAAACCTTGATTCCAATCTTTTCAATCGGTGTGATACCGGCTACCGGTACTATATAATGCTTTAGTTAGAAATTACTAGAAAATTCTGCTGTCACCAAAAAATTACATCCATAAAAAAACGCGTTTTTGGTACTTTAGGAGGGGTATATCTTTAAATTCCTACGTGCTAGTGCAACTTTATGTTCTGGACTTCGATTACGTATCAAATATTCTACAAGAATTTGTATATTTCACCTTTGCACCAAAAAAATAATAATAATTTGTTGACCAGTGTAATCTTTGTAGTGTGCGTACTACCATTTATCTACATACAAACATCCAAAACGAACTGTTGGCCGACTAAAAGTTTGCAGTGTGCCCCTCTTAAAAGGATTGAAAAAAGACAGACATTTGAATTTATTGTGTAGTAGATTGAAAAGGGGTTCGTGGTTCAGAAGTTATTTGTCGTGAACTTGAAGATACGTGGCTTGGTAACGAATGGCTCTTGAAACCGTATTTATGTCTTCTACGTCAGTATTAAACCTGAGACTGCTTGACTTCTATTTAAATTAAACGATACAAATTCTGAAACTGTCTAGTTTTTAGAAATAAGAAACCTTTGGATCAAAGACATAGGTACCTACTCGCTTAATTTCTTTTAACTTGCAGTTTTAAAACTGAATCCTTAACTGTCTAAAGTTATATCTAATCTATTTTTCGAATTCTTTTTACACTTTGGACTAATTTGAACCCCTATCAATTGCAATTGCAATACCCTCAACCGTACTTGATCCTTTGGTTGCGTACTAACATTACGATTACAGCTTAAAACAAATCTATTCATACTCGATTATCTCGTTTTCAGTTACTTCAACTTCAGTTTCACATAGTTGAACTACGGTGCCTTGTCAGAGTCTAAAGGATTATCTTCCTGGAACTTTATCTTGAATCTTAGCTGTATCTACACAAAATCCAATTATGCTTCTACATTGTTCGCTAATGCGGGTGAAGTTACTAGCACTATGATCTTTTATAGATTTTGAAGGATTATCATTAGATTAATTGCTTTCAGTTTTTTTTTTTTATATTTGCATCATCACAATTCACGTTTCTAACGTCACCATCGTCTTTTCCTTATCATGATTAATATTAGAACTTTCCAAAGGATTCAAATTAAAATCTATCTAATGCAAAATGTTATAAGGATCTTCTATGTGGATCAAAGGATATGTAACCTTCAACCCATATACTTAAAGTCTACACTAGCATAACTAAAAACACCATTCTTTTACATTTTCATCCCTAGCTCCGACTGCTGATTACAAAAGCCTGTTGCTTATTGGTACTCTGCCAATAAAGTCATTCATTCATTCATACTCAGTTTCATAACCTTCATTTGTTTGTACTTACTTTTCTTCAGGAGTTTCTTCCACAGGTGGTTGTGGTACATGAGTGGATAGATCAGGCAGTTCAACTGCCATCGTGTCCATTGCCATTTTTGCACTGTTGAGTTACACTTGTGTTCTTATAGTTACGCACATGGATAGATCACTATTTGTTATTCACTGATTGCTGCTTCTCGTTAATTTGTTGGATCTGTATTTGTTAAAACGTTTGTTATAATCATCCTCCGAGCCTTTTTCCCAAACTATGTTGGGGTAGGCTTCCAGTCTAACCGGATACAGCTGAGTACCAGTGCTTTACAAGAAGCGACTGCCTATCTGACCTCCTCAACCCAGTTACCCGGGCAACCCGATACCCCTTGATTAGACTGGTGTCAGACTTACTGGCTTCTGACTACCCTTCTACCCGTTTGTTATAATACTGTTTGTATTTATTTTATTTTATAAAATATTTCAAACGTTACTCGGTATTAAAATGTGAACGTGTTTTCGGTTTATCATAAAAAACTGTACTGAGTCAACTGTTTCATTTTTAGAGTATCAAACGTCAAGATAAGGATTCAGGAAGCTGTATTATCATTATCAAGTAGGTTATAGCAGGCAAATAAAATGCATAATTTTACGTACTGTTGCTAAGACAAAAATTTTAAAAGGCAAGACTGCTGCAATGATATTATCCTCCAGATTTTGAAAAAAAAATGTACTTAAAAATTGTGAACAGTTTTAATATCAAGTTAATATTGAACTTACTTATAGTGGGTAGTTCTACTTAGTTATTCAAAACTTCAGTCGACCCGTATGTCACACGGCAAACGAAATCGATAGTTTGAAAATTCTTGCTTTATATGACGTCGTAAAGTTGTCGTTTTAAGTCTTATTGGTCGTATATTTGACGTAGTTTTACTATTGAAATGTTTGCTTATAAAACTGAAGTAATAAAGGCTTCATATTTGTTAGCTATCCTTTTCAAAATCATAAATGCCATAGATAGATACGGTAAAGTTGAATAGTTAACTATGTGAGCGTAAATAAAAATCTGGTATATGCAAGCATTCAAGCACTTTATTTAAAGTCAACATAAAACGCAGTAAACGATACGTAAATAAAAATATAGATTTTCTGAAACGCCTTTCACGGTAAACAAAGGTTGTTCCAAAATTAAAAATAACTAAACTTCCGTTATAAATTACTATATAAAATAACCGTTAGAATATAAACAGTGTGTTTTTGTTTACTGGTTGAGCAGAGGCGCGCAATTTCCTGAGTGCGCCCGCGCCGATCCCACGTGTTTACAACTGTAACGTTACTATTACGTATATTTTCATTACTATGAGTATTAGGAATTTATGTTTGTGATTTATTTTTAGGTAAGATAGGGCTGGTATCCATAAACTTAGGTAATTCCTTATTCAAGTTTTAATTAAAAGATATTTAAAAAAAGGGGCTTAAAATTTTTCACAGGACGAATGTAATGAGTTTGTGCAAAAGTCTTGTTCGGTTGATTGATCTTTCGATTCGAACTTTTCGAAACAATCAATGCTGCCAGCCTCTTGGGCACGCTCCTAGTTGACAGCGATGGGGACGAATTTTTTGACGCTTTTAGTTGTTTGTTTTACTAGGATATTTATTGTAAATATGTATTGTAAATATCTATGTAAATAAAAGCTATAAATATAATCAATATATTAAAAAAAACCTTTATTTAAGTATGTCCCATGTAAATATGAAAATTAAAGATTTCTATCTAAGAAAAGAATAAACTGCAATGCAGTGTACTGTAATACACCATGTATATTTGAAACACCTTCATCATCAAATTACTCAAAAGCTTCTTGTTCGACATTTCTCATCAGATACTGGCAAGTTATGGCAACCCTACCTTCTCAAGACTGGTATTCGGAAGCAGTGGAATTGTTTACGTTACTGAAAAGTCTTCAAGCTTGATAAATATTCATGCCTGTAATGTAATGACGCGTTTACGTTTTTTACTAAATAAACATGTTCGTTTTGTTTGTACTTCTTTAAGATTTAGTTTATATCATATCCTGATAGCCACGCAATTAAAGACAGTGGAATTTTTCAGATACATATTTAAAACTTCAGTTATGAAGAAAATTTTATCAACAGCATATTTTCTTGTAATATTTAAAAAGATTTTGATTCCACTGTTCAGTCATTCATTCAAACAGCTTGAATATAAACTTTTCTCAATTGCTGATGCGTTTAGAATAAGCATATCTGAGGATATAAGCAGCTATTTCTAAAGAACAAAAGCACAACAGTCAACTGTTTTGCCATAACTTATTTGAACCAAGAACGCAAGACAGACAACTTAAAAAAAATCAAATGAAAAACAGCGATGATACTTCAACACTCATAAATAAAGACCAGTTTAATGACCAATTACAGGTAGCTGAATAGAGCATAAGGTCGGTCCACGGAGTAAGGAAGGAATCGGAAAGATGAGCGGAGATGCCATAATGCAGGTAGGTCAGGCGCCTTCTTGGTCAAATACGCACGGTGGGCATGATAAAAACAATCGAGTGAACTAACGACGCATTCGCGTTTTATGAGACATCTGTCAACGATTTTTGGTACTTATTACAAAAAAAATCAGGTTCAAAGTTGGAGTGTGAAGGCGAAAAAAAATACCAAATAATCTTGTAGAAGATTTTCTGTTATGGCACCTCCGTATTTTTTTTCTCCATGGGTCGGTCCATTAAGAGATCCCCTGATATCATTGTCCATGAAACATGCGCAAACGCATCTTTGTCACCTTGACAGGTTACAATTATCATGCGTCATTGGGTTACGGAAGTATGATTGGCGTTACCAAGTTCAATGATTGTAGAATTATTTGAAGGTTGTAACACTGAAATGTCACATTTTGGACTATTGTTGTGTTCGAAATTAGGCAACGTATTGTGCGAAGGTGATTCAAAACTCGAGCATTATTTTGATTTGAATTTAGCCAGTTATATGGCTCCATAGCTATCTTTACGTTCAATTGAAGTTCTATTTGGGATCCTTTCGTATGGTCAAGACTTTAAACTTTTGAGAAAAAACAAAATTATCATAGGAGTAAAAGGTAGCCTATATCCTTTTACAGTCTGTGACTTTAGTAGTTGTGCCATGAAAGCGCGGCAGCAACGAGTACTTCATAATATTATATATTAGTAAGGATGCAACCCATTGGAAAGTAAAATAATTCAACATAAAAGAAGACGAAACGAAGATATTCTGAAAGCAATTTGTAAATAAGTCTAAGTTTATACCAAGGATGACAAAACGTCTTTCAGAAGCAACGGCGACTTGCTTATTAATTTTCTTTATAGCGTTATAAGTTAAACTGTCGGAGACATCCATTTGTGCACGCTGCAGAGATTGCTAAGTTTTTATTAAAAACGCTTCTTTTCAAGTAAACACGAAGTTTTTCATCCCTGTAGTTTGTTTGGCTGTAGAAGATAATGTAGTTGGTATAGAGAAAGCAAGCACTTTTTGTAGAAAAAAAAAATGCCGAGTCTATGTAAAAACAGCAAGTTACCTACTATTGTTTATACTTGGCTATGAAAAATAGCGACATAATTGCACCGCATTGCGTTATTAAACATAGTATTATGAACAATACGAATGATTCATCACAATTAAAACGCTGGCTAAAACATATGAATGACGTTTTTCATAATTATTGAATGAATGATTCACAAAGCAAATGTTAGTCTGTATTTCAATGAAGATAATCATAAAATTGTGTGCTTTCTCAATATTTTATAAACGAATCTTTTCCTACCTTTTTATGATTCCAAAACCTTTTGCATGAAGTTTATCGCGACCTGGCGTAGATTTTTTTATTTTTATTTGAATCTAAAAGTTTGTTTGCTTTGTTACCAATTAAAAGATGGTAGAAATCTACATAGGTGTATATAGTTTTCAAAGCGACTACTACTAAGCAATTTCAAAGCCCACCTGCAGAGAATTCTCGACCCCCAAGGGGTTGCAACAGGGCGTGAAAAATATGGATTCAAGTCAAGTACCCATACGTTATTAGGAAACTTAGAACGTTCATTCCTGTTGAATCCAAACTCATAAACTTCAGACATCGTTTAAGCTGCATTTGGATCACTATCAAAGTTTAAATCCTAGTTGGATCCTTGCAAGCTTACGTAGATTTTACAAGCGGCCAAGGAGAATCCAGACAGATGTTACAAAGACTTATGTACCTCTATATTATTGTGCACAAGAGTGATTTGTCGCTAGGAATTAGTTTTCTTGTCATTTCCCATGGGATTATACTGTGGTGAGATGTGTCACTGAGTTTTCATGTCATATTAAATATCCTTATATTTGTTGCAAAGGCTACACGTAAGCCTTGACTAAGTTTATGTGGCAGGACCTCAAAAGGCGAAGAGACCAATAAAAAGTGGGGTAAGAAAAGAATGGGTGAATATGCATTATAAATCCGTCGATTTATAAATTGTGCAAGGTGAGAAACCAAATGGTTTCAACACTTAGCATAAAGAAGAAAAAGGCCAAGAAACTAGCAATAAAAGAAAGGATAACGATTCGAAGTTTTCAAACATATGGAACGGAATATTGGATCACGTTCCTACAGTTTTCGACTCAAAATGGCCTTTGCAACCAAAGTGATGAGTAAATTTATACCATCGGTGTTTTTATATAAGATTAAATAATGTGTTAGGACCCTATTGCTATTTCCGTCACAATGACCACGATACGCAATAACGCGCACTTAATTAAATACATGCTCTGGTTCGAATGAATGCTTGCTACGCGTCAACTCTTCTGTGAAATCGCTCAAACACGTATCACTGACGATGTCAAATAAAATAGATAAATAGCTGTTACGTGTTTGATGACATTAAACCACATGGTTTGAATTCAAATATTACTGCACTTATAGGGAATGAAGCTTATGTTTATCAATCAAAATTGGGCAAGAGATACTGTGGCCCTGGTATTTGAAGGAGCAAAGAGTGGTTTTAATCAGTAGATAAACAGTCTGAAACTCTAAATGTGGATACCACATCTCAAAAAGGTCCTTTTTTAAATTCCCAGTTTAATAAATGTTTACCACTTCTACCACTTTTCTTTCTTCAATCTGTTTTGCCAAACCTTTAAGTTTGCGCTGCGATTCTAATTGAAAAATTCTCAAACGAATTTCATTCAGTTCCAAGCTCTATTTATAACTCGTCTACATTTAGTGTATTGTGAATATATCTGTTATGGACCATGTGATTAATTCGGGCATTATAAATAATGCCCGAGTATTATGAATAATGTCTAGCTTTATCGGGCCAAGTGATTAATAACTATCTTAACTTCATTATTTATCACATTGCACGGGCATTATTATATTGCTACATGACAGTTGGGCAATTTGATAATAAAGCAAAAAATTGAAGTTAGTGACGAAAACGTATCCCACGTAACGGTTGCCCGGGTAACTGGGTTGAGGAGGTCAGATAGGGCAGTCGCTCCTTGTAAAGCACTGGTACTCAGCTACATCCGGTTAGACTGGAAGCCGACCCCAACATAGTTTGGGAAAAAGGCTCGGAGGATGATGTGACGAAAACGTATCGCTGCAAAACCGACTCCACGTAGTCTTGTCTGTCCTACCCCTAGAGTGCAATTCAAAACCGCGTAAGTGTGGAGGGGCGAGGCGGCCTGCGAGCTGAGGCGCAGGTAGTTTTAACGCTCGCCGACGCGGCTGAGGCTGGCCGGCTGAGCCGGCCAGCAAGCCGAAGCTGCGGCGGTGAGCGTGAAAACCATCTGCGACGATAAGCTCGCATGGGACCGCCGGAGCCCCGCAGCACCGGAGCCGTGACAGAAGCCATGCTTGCTGCATGTTGCTTGCTTACATTTTAAACGTACTGAGTTAAAAAATTAGAAGCTAAATAAATAAATTTTATGATGTCATTTATTAGTATTTTAGAAGTTTACTGTTAGAATGCATGCTACAAATTTAGATGCTAAAAAATAACCATCATGCGGAGTTGTATTTAGAGTGGTTTACTTAGAAGATAACGAGTGGCTGAGATAGTATTATTTAGATCAGTGGTTCTTAACCTTTTTGGCATGAGGGACCACTTTACTAAAAGTTTGTCTTGCCAGGGACCACCCCAATGGTTTACCTAAATTGAGGGTTCTTTGATAAAGAATACAAGCACACTTTAATTAAAATTTACAGATTTTAATGAGATTTTTGTGACTGCATTCTCTTTACTAACTTCTGAATTCTTGGTTCAGTACTACTCAAAACTAAACGCATGTCGGCAGTGGCATCCAACAGATTTCTATGTTTGTTTTTAACAATTAGAAGCGTCGAAAACCCACGTACGCATTTATAGCTTTAACTAAATGTTTCATTTACAAACTAAACATTGCGTTTACAAAACGCAAGTACGTACTATCATTATTATGCATTCAGTTTCCAAATGCGCGAGCGAAGCGAGCGCGAAATTTTTTTCGGATTCAAACCAAACATTACGTAAAATGAGGGCCAAACGTACTTAACTTTTTGTTTGTTGACAAATGAAAAAGAAAGGCACACAGTTTTTGAATACGCGAGCGAAGCGAGCGCGAAATTTTAATTATTTTTTAAGACTCAAAGCCAAAATTACCTACGTAAAATGTAGCCCAAACATATTTTTTTTTTCTGTTGGACAAATAAGAATGGATATCTTTTATACGTCCATGCGAAAACCCCTGTTCGCATAGATAAGTCGTTAAAAATAAAATTAGATTAGCAACGTCGCGAAGCGACGCTTCGCGGACCACTTGGAATGCCTCCAGGGACCACCGGTGGTCCGCGGACCACCGGTTAAGAACCACTGATTTAGATGCTCGTTAATTGTGGCTGACTTAGTAATTAAGAAGGCAACATACATTATTCGGGGCGAATAATTATATTAAAAAGGAGCCTGTTTAATAAGCACCCTTTAAATATGACTTTCCTTAACTTTTAAATGCAAAAACTAGTGGATTTTTAAGGCAGAAGTCCTTCATAATTAATCCAAATCATGAGGCTGATTATTTAAGTGGTTTAATATTTAGTTAATTTTAAATTAAATGGCAATAACAATAAAAAATTGAATATAAATATGTTATTACGTTGCTTGTATTACTTTGCCCAAAAGGTCATGGGCAATATGTATAGTGCCCGGTCAATTTGATTATTTGAATAATTATTATCAAACTGCACTCTCATATTGGGCATTTTTCATAATGACCGGGCATTATGTATACTGCTCAATTTATCACTTGGTCCATAACATATCTACTATTCATTGAAACATACTGTTGTTACTTTTACAGCCTTTTTATCGTCCCACTGCTGGGCACAGGCCTCCTCTCACACGGAGAAGGATTGAGCATTAATCACCACGCTTGCTCAATGCGGGTTTATGATTTCAGACTTTATAGTCCAGGTTTCCTCGAGATGTTTTCCTTCACCTTTTTATCAGCCATTGGTGTCTAAGATATACTTAGAAAGTACGTAAAAACTTAGAAAAGTTGCATTGGTACTTGCCTGAACTGGAATTGAACCCACACCCTCATACTCGAGAGGTTGGTTCTTTACCCAATAGGCCACCACGACTTATAGTATTGAAACATGTATTTTAATATTTTTTGCTTCTATATCTTTTGCAACTATATCACCGTTACCTAGTCCAGCTGAGTTCCCTACGTCATTAGTACAAAGTACGTCTATTTTAAGACATAAATTAAAGATCATTTCTACGTTGTTATTATTAGCTTTATCTGATACAGTCAAGAGAAATAGATAATTGAAATCGTTAGCAATATTGAGTGAGTGAACAAATATTATTGTTTAAGTTTCACGATTTGTTATTTTTATGTCTGTTTTATGGTTTTCTCTGTTCTATATTGTTTGCCAATTTGTATCGAGGTTTATTTTGCTGTTTCTGTATGCTTAAAGTTTATCGGAACCCGTTTTTCCTTTTAAATGTTTAAATGAACCGATGTAGGATGCAATAGTTACCATAATGTGATAGCGTGCCAAAGACGTTCCTAAATTGGTGCGAAAAAAATATATTTTAATTCGGAGTAAGAAGTGACTGAAATATTCAAATATTCAAAAGCTTTCGATATCGCAAGACAGGTAGGAACCTATTAGTACTGGTGTTATTCAATCTATTTTTGAATATTGGAAGTCAACCTTCACGGTGTACAAGCCAGGCATAGAATTTGTGATTGATGGTCGTTTTGAAATTAATTATGGAACCACATTTTGGTCTAGAACAAATTGAGTAACAGAACCGTGTAGTATGACTGATAAGTGAGGTTATTTGTAAAAATCGTAGCTTTTTGAAGGTTCTACATTAAATATGGCCTGATTGCTTTATTATATTTTCTCAATCCTGCTACCATATTGTAAAACAATTGATAAATTTAAGAAACCATTTAAAACTGCTTTGTCGCAAATTAAATTCAGTACAGCTGACACATACTATGTAAGCAGTTCATTAAAACTTTATCCTTTACGGTTTTCCTTTTACAGTGTGTAACATCCATACATTTTAATCCTGTTACATTGACACGACGTTTCAGTACAAAATGTAACGTTTATTACAATAAACTTGAACGGATGTGATTGTTTGAATATTATGCGATTGTTTCATAACGAGTGTAACACTGGCAATTTCACAACACTGGCCCGTAGTATGTGCAACACTTGCACATGCAACAATAAAAACATACTAAAAATGGACATTATGAGTACTCGACACTCGTTCTCATTGTGTAATTACTCGAAAGTACACGTTATATGAACCACACACTGTTATACCTCCACTTTTATTGAAGCCGTTAATTAAAATTGTTTTCATAACTTATGAATTAACTGTTTCGTGTACATCGTTATCGCAGTTGACATCAATAATAAAATACCCGACAGATACATTAAGTTCTACTTCGCTTTCGATAAAAGAATTCGGTTCAGTAGCAACCTTCTGCAATATTAAAACACTACCCACATCCTAAGCAATATTCACTAAACGAGTAACGTCTGAAACATTTTTCTTGATACCAACGTTGAGGTGACATCTAAGCAATCAATTGTGGGATTACACGGTGTTATAACAAACGTTTCTAGAATGCTGCATTGAATAATGACCACTTATTACACTTCACATTCACTGGATAGTCGATTACAGTGTTAAACATGAAACTGTGTTGTTTATACAAGGTTGTGGCGCGAGCGTACGTGTGCTCGGCTCGGCGACCGCGGCGTAACTGAAGGAAGGGGGCGCACGGTCCCCGAGATGCGCGCCGCGACGCCCCACGGGGTAAATTACCAGATAATTTGGGTAATTTATGTGTTCTCCGTTCGGAAAATTCGTGTTTTTCAACGTCAACGTGAGTGGATAGTTTTACTAGTTTGTTTAACGAGAAAATGAATAAGGTTAAGGATTTCCGTTGGTATTTTAGTTAGTCAGTACATTATGCATTGTTCAAAATTAGGTACAATTACTACGTATTGAACACGACAATTTTTAAATTAACTGCGACCCAAATTGCATTTAAAACCTTGACCAAAAAACTGCTAAATTACAAGAACTAAAGCGCTGAATCAAACATTTACCCGAACGGCAAATGTTCAAGGCGACATACCAAGAAAAACTGAAAGCTGTTCAAAGTTTTCCTTAAATCCGTCGCGATAATTAATCTTGATTAATTATTGTTTCCTTGTTTATTGGCGAACAATGAGCTGGTAACATTGTCGTTAAGGGATGGAAGTAAGGCAGGGTTGGTCGCGCCCGCCCACCGCTCGGGCGGGTGATCGGATCGATCGGGCGACTGGTCGGACGACCGACTCACCTACGTCACGCGTCATCGATATTTAAATGCTATGCGTACTTCATTTTGATTGTTTTGTCAACACATACTTTTTGTTAGAATTTGGTATTTACTTAGCTAGTAGTTTTATTAAGTGTTTGAATATTTAAACAGTTTTACGTAAGAAGAATAACGCACATCGGCTTATTTTAGCCGTTGTAGAAGCAACTATGAAACATAGCTTAGGGCTGTAATTTAAGGGAAGTTTTTAAAAATGAAATTAAGCCATATAAAATCCTATCTCATAATTTATTATGATATTTAAGTGTGTAACTAAGTGTAAAAAAGCAAAAATATCGCAAGTTAATAATATTAGCTACATTGAAACTACATATTGTAAACCAAATAGAGATGTATTTCGTATGCAGTCGTTACATGAAACTAAGTTTCAAATGTCACATGACAATTACACTGTTTTTAATGCTGCTTTAAGCATTCAATATTTATATTTATGCTCATATTTAATAATGAGATTAAGTCGCGTTTCTTCAGTAGTTCTTTATAAATAAAATAAGACCTTATTCTTGAAACAAATGACATTCACAAAAACCGGTAATCACATTAAGCAGTACCTTGTGGGATAAACCTCTTAATCTGTTTTTTCCTTAATAAGCCTAACTATTAACTTATCACTATTATCCCGTCGACAATAATCGGTAGGCCACGCAATAAATTAAAGACAAAACAAAAGATATCTGAATAAACATTTGAAAGTCAGGTTTTGCACGATCATTAGTAAATCTGTCATGAATGATAGAAATATTGAACCACATTACGTCAAAACAATGATTGTAAATTAAAGGAAAATTGCATCAGATTATTTATTCTCTATTGCTTGTTTTTTTGTTAAATGGCCGTTTATTATTTTCTGTCATGCCCAGCACGAACAGTACCGTGATTTCAATGATCTGATAATTAATTGAATATGGAATGCAGAAAGTACAGATTTACGATGGATCGATGATTTGATGTAAGTAAACTGTAGTTTAAACAAAAACGAAGTCCTAGCCTGCCAAATTACGATTGATGCATGTAAAATTCATGTAAATTAAATCGAATAAAAACTTAATTACTAATTTTCCAAATTGAACGCCTCATATTTTTTCGTTTGATTGTTTATAGTAATACAGATTACCGAAATTCTCAAATAACGCATACAAACATTGATAGTACGAATAAAATCAAAAAATGGAAAATATTTTCACAAACGCATAGCGTCTCCTTTATCAGAAAGGACGTGACGGTTTTACACAATCCGATATTGGATCGAAAACTGCAATATATGTGACTCAGTAATGTTATGTACCAAGTCCTTTTGATTACATTCGCGTATGGCCCGATATTGAATATCGAATGCAATAAGAAGTCCAGAAATATGTGTATTTCTACATCAAAACGCACACCTAACAAAATGCTTCAGTGCAACTTCACAGTGGATTTTCCACTCGATTTTTATACGCACGACACAATCCAAGCGACAAAACTTATCGTGCGGTTTTACGTGCCATTGTTTGAACCGCTATTCGTCAATTATTAGCTGGGGCAACTAACAATTCGCTCGGACTGACTGGGAAAATCCACTAGTGTGAAAACGCTGCCAGTTTCGAATTTCAGTAGGAACATAAGCTATTTTTTCAAGCATTGTGTTTACAAAAACCTGTTTTCACCAACCGACATTTAAAACAAGGATAAAAGGCGCAACAGTCCTTTGTTTTTCTGAACAAAAGGCACCTGTTTTCCAGTAAGTAGGTTATGTCCAGGGACTTAATATCCGCTGGCTTGTCAGGCTACTCGTGTGCAGTGCATGGACGTTTGACAGGCTATATCCCTTTTAGAGAAAGTGTTGGAATGACGTTGACATGTCAACTCATTAAGATTTAATTCTATTGAAGGGTGTTGGGCTAAAAATAATATGTCATGTGTATTTAGGTCATGATTTGCTGGTGTGAGCAGAAGTATAATATGAATCAGGTTGTATACTTAGCTATAAAATTCGTAAGCAATCTCAACTGTAATGATGACGATGAAAAATATTCTGTGATGAATTTCAAAATGTGATGTTTTGCAAAAAAGGTTGAGTAAATGACTTTGAGTTTTTAAGAGTTTTATTTGTAAAAGTTCCCATTGTTTTACACTTAATAATAAAAAAGAAAAACTTTTCCCACAAAAATAAACACATTTAAAATTGACCTTTTAACGTATGTTACGTGTGTCGTCGTATTGCCAGCGATTGTTTAGCGATGCCATTTCACTCTGTATTGTGGGACGCGTTGCAACTTATGACAGAAACCAGACCTTTTCAAATACGGAGAGTAAGTGAAAATATTATTCTTTCATATCGACAATGCTTTTCGACGTTAATTTGACATTCACTTTGACGTCAATGAGCAGATTAAAGGCTATCATTTTAAAACACCTGGACGATTTATGTCCAGGTGTTGCCCGCGTGAATTTAGTTACGTACCTACCTGGTATTGATCGTCTTGTTAAGTTAAAGCTGGCTTGGCAAGATAATATTAGTCACATTTGGTAAGATAATTGATTCAAAATTGGCAAAAAGGAAAAATAAACTGTTGGACAACATCTAAAAGGAACACTGCTGTACGATTAGATGTGCTTTGACGATATTACACCAGTTTACGAAAACAAACTCCCCTCCAAACATTAATACAACTTTAAATCGCATCTGTTTTCACTTAAACTAACTCCCAACCACATCCCCTTTGCGCTCACAAAACAGTTTCCGACTTCCAGCATTGAATTATAGAAGCAGCTCACTGCGACCAAAGAGCGATAATTAAGCGCAGAGCCACCACAGCACATTACGAATTAACGAGCGCACCCAACTCTGTGTGCACTTTCCACTCATTTTAGATCTGTGTTTGGTTCTGTTGGAGTTTTTGACTTTGTAGTAGAGGAACTATAGATTATTTAATGAACTGGTTTTACTGTAGTTCTGAGGTTCTTTTTACTGCAGATAAATGCTAATATAAAATGGCGTAAACTTCTGAAATTGCTACCCACATTGAAGACGTGTGACTTTTATGTAAAGTGACCAAATCATGAAATATGATACGAACACTTGAGATCAGAAAATTTGGGTCAGACAGTTCTTTATGTCACTAAAGTAGCTAGAGGAATTATGTTTCTGATAAAAAATGCTCAGTGTGACTTTTTGAGGAAATAAATAAAACCCATAAAAATATTTGTACAAAATGTACGACTGAAATATAAATGACAATCAGAACACACACAAATAAAGATAAGTTCTATTTAAAAATGTTGTTTAAACAACTTATCATTATCAGTACACACAAAAGCTTAAAATAAATAATAAGTAGAAAAAAAAAACCACAAACACGAAACGGTTTCCACTACACTTACGGAACATTAATAATTCCAAACGTATTAAGATTTTAGTGAGTGACCCAGTTTCAGTGCTCGCGAGTGTATAGCATGACAGTATTATCCATTAAGGAAAGTCCCCATAAGAGGACACTGCAAACCGTAGACTAAACAGTCGGCCGACAGTTGACCGATAATTGGAAAAAATATTTATTAACAAGAAAATCGTGTTAAAAAGTTTTTAACGTTTTTAGTCGGCCTTTTGTTATGGGAAATCGTCACAAGACCCCTCCCGCTATGGGTTAGCAGTGTGCGGGAGTGTCAAACTCTTACTGACTAAAACCCATCATGTTCCTTCTTAAGCCTTTTATGTACTAGGGCTGTGATAACTCTTTCGAACAATCCCGCAGTCAGTTGTTAGTCGGCCTGATACCGACCAAATACCTGATCTTTGTTATGTGTGATTTATGAGTACGAACCAATTGTCGGCCGACTAAAAGTTTGCAGTGTGTGACTCTAAGTGGGGACGTTGAAGATGACACAATCCTGTAATCCAATCTAATAATGGAGTCAGTGGGTCGGTTTCTAACGTCATATGATGAGTTTTCGTCATTTAATGGAGAAAGAAAAAAGTCTAGCATGCTGATATCTAAGTATTTTGTATTAGATTTCATGCGTGATTGACGTCATATATAAAACTTGCTTACGCCCGTGGTTTTATATGCGTCTCGAGAAAACTCCTTCCCGCATGTGGATAAAAAATAGTCTGTATGTTGTTCTGACATACCTAAAAGACAAGTTTCACCAAGATAAAACGAGTAGTTTTTGCGTGGAAGAGGAACAAACATTCATATATATAAACTTTGGCGTTTATAGTATAGTAGGATATGAAGTAGGAAAGATAGTTCCCATAGTTAACGATTTTCAGAAGTTTCAGAAAGCGTCTTATTCATGTAATTTTTCCATTTTCAGGTAACTGTCACAACTATTATAGTTTCAAGCTACTTTTTTATAGCAATTTATGTGAACATTAATGTTTTCTTTAAAATGAAACATCTGGTAAAACAAACTTGTACATTGCATCATATCGCATGACCTGTAGTGACTAATGATTTATCCTAGACTATCCGTTTTATATATACATAATATTACATCTGTAATAATATTAGTCACTAATTAGTAATTACTATTTATCTATAAGTGATTAGTAATCTGGTCTATCTTAACCTACTTATTAGGTCATGTTTGCCCAGGTAACTTTTTACTCGACTGCGAATAAGAGTAATATTTATAAGAGTTTATTTTGAAAAAAAAAACAGCGTTTAATATAATACTGTTTTTTGAACACACTAAATGTTTTGCTGACTAATGGAATTGCGGACATTAGATAATATTTTAAATGTTAACATTTGACTGGAAAGACATTGACATTTATTTAGACTTTTCAATTAAGTAGGATTATATTTACATGTTTGTTTATTGCATAGTGGATAATTAATATTATTTACATTAATTTGTATATAAAATTACTAATATATTAGTAAATTGTATAAATAATGAAGATTTCATTCAATGATGATAATAATCTACTTCATAATAATAAAAAAACATTTCGAAGAGTTCCTTAGAATGTTGCGCACGGCGTGAACTAAGGCTTAGTGGCCACTAGACGTAATGGAAGACATAAAACCTTTAATCTATTAAATGCGTTACGTGTGCACTGCGCCGTGTGAGATCACTCGCTGCAACCATGTCACTTAGTGTGGTATACTATGTGTTTTGTGTGGTTTCACTCGGGTTTGTGTTTTTTTTTATGTTGATTTTTATAGAAGATCTGTACACTATTCAGTAATGTAATCAAAAAGAAGTTCATGTATTTTTTGTGTGTACTGTACCAACTAATTATTGAATCGAGATGCTTACTAGATCTATATTGCTAGCTATTCTCTGGGGGTTTCATCTGCAGGGGGGTTGCACCGAGGTAAACACTTCCTGCACATGGATAAACCTAGATTGAAAATGCCGATTTTAATGAAATTCGTCCTAGAACCACCCCCCTGAAAAAGTAAGTTTCTTCTAAAAACAAAACCTAGATCGGATCATCTGTTTAAGAACCAAACTTAACACCGGGGGGTTTTTGCGCCAGGGTCAAAAAAGTATTAAGGATCTCCATAACATCTCTTTTTACTTCGGGGGAAAAAAGGAACCCACAATTTCCATAATGACAATACACACTTCCATCGATCACTTTACTTCCTGTTTTGAAACAACACCATCCCAGCTGTCACGTGTCAAACTTGACAGCTGACAGCTGATAAGGGTGGCGACACACTGCGGCTATTCTAGTAGCAAACGTCAAGATAGCATTGTTTGAACACTTTGACGTGTTTGTACTAAGCTTTAGGTGTTCAAAATTATGTAGGACAATGGTGTTTAAATGTTTAGTTAGAGGTGAATTATTTTTGGTTTTGTAGGTTGTAAATAAATGTCACGTGATTTTGGTTCGTGCCCGATTCCTATAAAATAAGATTCGTTTTGCTTACGGGTGGTAGTTGGTTAAAGATATAAGCCCCGTATGAATGGAGTTATACATACATATTACAAAGATAAGGTATTAGGCCGGTATCAGACCGACAAAAGTTTGATTGGAAGTTACTTGAAAACAAACTGTCAGCCAACTAGCAGCCGATAGCTTAGTTTGCAGTGTTTGGAGCAGGAAGAAGAATATAAGTTCAAAAATATTTTGGTCATAGACGGCCTTTTAGACAGAATTTGCTGCTTCATCAAAACAAATAAAAACACATTGATTTACTTAGCATAAACATTCTAATATCTATCGATACAAAGTGCGTGACTTTTGAATTGAAATAAAATTATGTAAATACCTTGCGTTTTGCACTTATTTATTTAGCACATCAATGTCTCAGGACCATAAGGTTTTATAGTCTTTGCTCAGGAGATAAGGTTAAAAAAAATATGTCCGTGATAGATAGCTCATTTATCGGGGCAGTTCAATCAAAACGAGAGTGTAACCCCGGAGAACAGTTAGCAAAAACATTCCAGCTGCAATCTCCATTCCTAAGTATGTATATATTGACAATATAAACGTCTACTAAAGCCTTATACTAATGTACTCTATGCATTTTCTCTATAACAATCCCATGATATCCAAGGCTATCCCCTTGGTAGCTAGTAAATAAGATAAAATCAAAGACTACCATTGTTACGACAGGATCTAGGTCAAAAACATAAAACGTATGCTAATTAAGGTTTTGTTTAGCTTATCAAAAATCTAGATATTTTTATAAGTCATTGTTTATCATTGTCACGCTAGGCAGAAGGGCAGGTTTTATTACTTCTGGTTATCTAAAAAATTATCTGCTTAGTTAAGTCATAATTGAAACTTAGTTTGTATGAACTTACCTATCTAAGAGATATTTAATTTTTTAAACGTATTTATACCAAGTTTTTAAACTTGTGGTGGCGAAATAAATATCTGAAATTATAATTATACATGATGCATACAAATTGTATGCCTCAAATACATTTTTTTAAATGAAGTAGGTAAGATAGCATGTTAAAATCAAAACATTACATGCAGGTGCGCTTTGAAGGACAAATTAAAATGTCTTATACATAAGCAAGTGATTGCATTATTGTCTCGCATAGGGTCGCTGCATATGCTGAGCGAGGGCCATTTCGCGTGATCGTGACGCATATTTTCCTTTTCCCATTCTCTTTTTTTTTTCGTTTTCATTCCTGTTTTGTTTTATTTTTGTGAGCTTTTATATGTATTCGTTTTTGTGTGTGCGTCACGAACGCGAATAAACGTTTTGATTTGATTTGATTTGATTTGATTGTATCAGCCACATTTAAATTATATGTACCTAAATAAAACTTCTCGACGCACACGGATATAAAGTAGCCTATAGCTTTCCTCGATAAATGGAACAACAATGAAAGAATTTTCCGAATCAGTCCTGCTTCTGTTTTGTTTTTGACAACCACATTCTTCAGCTTCATAATATTAGTATAGAACTATAGGTCATCCTCGTGCTAAATCCTTCTTCGTGATCACCATGTTATTGTCAACTTATTGTAAGTATACTATTCAATAAACATTCAATTGCAATATTGACGCGATAAGAACAAGAATAAAATACGTCAATAGTTGTTTTGATGTTTATTGTATTGCATCTATTCTAAAGGTTCATGTAGTTACATTGTCTGTAAGGATAGTTAACTTAGAGCGCAATGTATTTTTTTTTATTTATTATGAAGTCAATCAATCAATCAAATCATTCATTTAATTTAGGCCTTTACAAGCACTTATGAACGCCAAAAATTATAAATAAGTTTGATTCTAGTTGCCCATTCCAAACGTAGCTTCCTATGGAGAAGAACGGGCAAGAAACTCCATGGTAGGTACTCTTATTAAAACATAATAGGTATAAAGTCAGATAAAAACTACATTACCTATCCTATAGTTCTTTCTTCTGAACTTATCGATTACAATTTATTTTTCATAAATTTACGTAAATAACTACAACAAGCTTTAAATATGGAACTACCTACTCACACCTGCAGTGGAAATAGCGTTAAGCTAGGTCATAAACTTCACCGTTTCGTCTCAAAATACATCAGTTAGTCATACTTTGATAATACACTAGAACAAAGCACGTGGGTATCTATTACTATATAGAAATAGTTTCGTAGAATATTTTAAGCTTCTTCAAATATGGTTGTTACTCATTGTTGTTGTTCAGTGGGTGGATTGACGCAAACTATTGTGTGTATCAAAACTGCTACAAGTGATACATTATTACTTACTACTTCATAAAAACAATATGTTCTTTGAAAGCTCGTTTTCAGGTAAATAACATTGCTATGAAATGATGGGATTCTACCAAAATTGGTAGGCGCTTGTCGGGTGAGTAAGGCTGCAGTTTAGAAAATTCGCACGCAATTTGTTACTGTTTGCTAGTACGAGTAGACCGGAAGAAACATTTGTGTGCATCACAGTGGTGGAATATCGCCTAAAGACTTACCTTGATTGTTGAAGATGCAGAATCTTCTTCGTAGTACAAAATAAAAACTTCGAAACCTCAGTTTTTCTTGTTGTTTAAAATATAAAAACTATTTAAAGTACCTACTTAGTAATAACCCTCGCAATATCTGGTTTCTATTTATTTATAAACTTTTTGTTTTCGTATATAGACGATAAAATCAATTTTTACCCTCTACTAATTGCAATTTTGCATCTAATACGATATTCATGCTTCTCCATTATGATGGATATTATTACGGTTCACAACACACCGATGACATCAACTGCAATATTCCTATATCTAGGAGTCTAGGTACTCACTGGTCATGGTTGTCGATGCGCGGTCTCCTCTCGTACGGCTGCCTCGCGTTGTTGGGCGCGAGCAGGCGCTGCGTGTCAGGTGCGCATGCGCGGGCGAACGCTGCAGCTGCCTCGACTGCTGCCTCCTCGTCGTATGTTGATGTATCATCTTCAGCTGTTGAAATGATTCAGTTGTTAATATAGGTGATACGCTACCACCGGTATTAAGTAATTCTTTCAAATAATTCATATATACTCGGAATAAGGGGATGTTTGCCAAGACACCCGTAAAATATTTGTGGCAGTTTGGAATTGAAGGGGGGGATGAAAGGTCAAGCTTTTTTGGGCTTTATTCATCAACTTCCATTCATTTTCTAAGACAGATATAACGTCATGTACGAGGTAGGTCACTACACGTTCTGTTGTGATGTATAAATCGATAAATGTAGGCGGGGACCGTCCCTAATATTTACTATATTAACACGTAAAAATCTGCAATGCGCAAATGTAGTGCGATAAGGATCTGTTATTACAACTTCCATGGGCTTAAATTAATGATAACGAATTTTATTAAGATAAAACTAGCGTTTGTTAGTTTTAGTCAATTAAGGTTGCCAGTGAATAAGAGTCTTTATCTACCTTTGTATAAGGTCGTATCTGTAATGAATTGTAGTTTCTTTCAGTTGTAATGCAACACCGATTCTTTCGCAGGTCAAGTATTTTTTAAAGACCCAAGACCTAAGTATTTTTGTAAATAAGCATATCATGTAGTGATACTTAGGTCTAAAGTTAGTCGCGTTGACTTGACAGTTCAGTTCCAATCAAAATACTATCCTAAACTTACGATCGTATTCAAACGCTTCGTTGTACATCCTTATCTTTGACAGTTTCCGAACATAACCATAGACAATTCAATATGGCGTCTTGGCGGGAAACTGCTGTCACTATTGAGCACTGTTTTCACTTATAGTTTTGATCTTATAGTTATTACAGTTTCAATTTTGTTTTTCATATTTGATGTTGCTAATTGCCGACGAATTTTATAGCCGAACATAATGTAAATTTTTTGTTCGAATAAGTTTTAAAAATGTCATATTTATATCATCTCTAAAGGAGAATGGCAGATTTCGTACCGCATATTTTTGTCGTTGTTTAGTTATAGAATTTGTACTAATTATTAAGGCAACTAAGTCATTTATTTTCATGTCAGTGTAGTATTTTTAGAACTCCGGATTAATTAATTATACCAATTAAAAGATTCAAGTAATTAAACGTAATATAATCTTAAACTAAACGCTACTAAACGTAGTTCTGTTTTTAGAAGTTGCCATTTGTAAAATATCACGAGGCTCGAAATGATAAATAATTATTTAAACATAGAAATAACAGTAAATATAATTAACCAATTACATATTATACCTTAAAATGAATAATTATTGCATACTATCTTAATAATTAACAATTTAATTATATAAATTATTTTCACCATCAATGTTTTTATTTTGTATTGGTAATTATTTTATTCTATTCTATTCTATTTTTGCTTCTGGCAAACGATGCCGTCGATGTCGACGTCGACGATTCTGCCACTGACAAGTGATATGAGAAGCAAGTAGGTATATTAAAAAATAATAATAATAATTAAAAAAAAAAAAATTATAGTGAACTTTAAGAAAAATGCGTTCTTTCACTGATTGTGGAACTTGTCGAGTTAGTAAGACGGCACTGAAACAAACACATAAATAAAAATTGATAAATTGTTAGTACACAAAAAAAACATATATACATTAAAATATTGCCACAACCACATAGACAGTGACCAAAATTGGTCAAAGTCTACACTTTAATATTATTTTGGAGGATGTAAATTAATAGGGTATGGAACAGTTCTGGAGAGGAATGTGTTAAAAGGGAAGGGAAGTTAATTGGTACAGGAATCTTTAATTCAATGAGGCGGTTGTATAGGTCGAAGGATGGGGTGTTTATGGAGCAGTTGAAAAAGATGTGCTCCATTTTTGACGCCATCACGTACAATATTAGCGATATTGTGGTTCACCAGGAACATGCCAAAAGTAACTGGGTGTAATGTGGTACCCGCATTAGGCTGAGACTCCAAGCGTGAGACATGGACGATGAACGGAGCTTTATCAGTGGCAGAGTATCTACTGCGACCAATTTGGTTTCTCTGCTGTTTAGTCGGTACATGGTTCGACGCATTATTATCATCACCAGAACGTTTCCTACCGTTCTGCTGAGGGGAGGATTGGTATTCAGAATGGGACGGGATCTGGGACTCCGCGATGCTGCAAGCAACATCTGCGAATTGGGAAAGTGGATAGTTGGGAGATGGCGGAGCAAAAGAGATGTCAGGTGGATCAGGGTCTGGCGGTTTATTGCGATCCATATCTAGTTAAAAACTTACTTGACTAGACGGAAAACGTTCACACACAAAAACGAACACAAGGACAACACACAAAAACGAAAACAAGTCACAAAAAGTCACTTAAACGCTCAAAATAAACAAAAATCCTAGACACACGTGCTACCAGAAACACTCTGTGGCGAGAATCCCCAATTATTTTATTGACAGGTAACGGATATCTTTCAGAGTCTAGTCTCTGTCTGTCAGTGTCTGTTCAGGGGCCCGATTCTCCTAAATTAATAATGTCAAAATCGAATAGAAATCGAATCGCAATATGATCGCAATAGCAGTTTTGACCATATCTGGCATTCTGCTACTAATAAAAGACCAATCGTATTCGATTGACATTTGATTGGTGTGCGATTGGTCTGCTATTTTGGTAATTTTGGTCTATACGGTAGTTTGCTGTACAATCATTTTGCAATCGTAAATCATTTGCAGACAAAATGATTCATTATTGAATGACAGAAAAGGATAAAAACGTTTATTTCAAAGAAAAAATTAGCGGAATGCCACATACGCTTCAATCGTAATCGAGTCGGGATCGGATCTCAGTCGAATCGAGTCGAACGTCAATCGAATGTTGCTTAAGTAAAATTAGGAGAATCGGGCCCCAGTTCTTTGCTGTTGTTTTGGATTGTGGTTTGTTACTGCATCTGAGCAATTTAAGCAAATTATCTGGTCATTTTTACGTTGAGTCGAGGAACTGCTCCTTCGTACTCTATCTGTTGATAGTACTTTCGCGAAAGGACGCCTTATTACTTGTGTTGTGTGTGTGTGTACGTGCTTTAAAATGACGAGTTTGCAATGCATCAATTGCAACGTTCGCTTGTCGCGAATACGAAGGCACGCTTTATCCGATGAGAGTGAAGATATCGTCAATACTATTCGGCTGTGGACATATCCTAGAGATGTAAGTAGTTTTCAAATAACATTTTGCGTACGAGTGTGCCAGTTACGAAGTGAGAACTTTTACGTGTTAAAAAGTAGACTCACCATATAAACTACACGATTTCATACTAAAATAATATGAATGTACCTAAAACTAATCTTAACATTATTTGAAAAAATATATTAAATAATATATTTATAGTAATTAGCTTATAAACATGTGTCATGCAGAAGGCAACTACTTTTACTTTGACAACACTTCGCCCTGTGACTGAGCAATTGGACTGCTGCGCTGTGTGCCGCTGGTTCGATCCCCGCACGGAACAAATATTTGAATGATCTGCAAGTAGTTGTTCTGGGTCTGGGTATTTCTGCACATGAGTTTTTATGTTTGTAAACGTACCCACGACACAGGAGAAATTCCTAGTGTGGGGCAAACTTTTTTTTATACTATTATATGTTGCTAAATCTGGGACAGCCATGATATTGGCTTTACTAACAACAAATGGATACTGGTTCCATTGTACCTTTGCCCTTCTCTACTCCAGTGAGCAATAAACCTATTCACTCATATTAACACAACATAGATATTTTTGGTAAAGGTTTTCTCAAAGGTGAAAACCAATCATTGTATGTCAAGAACTATTCTATCGCTTGGTCATGATGGGCGCAATTTATGTCTTAACTTAGTGTTTAATTTTTATTTCATTTACAGATGTCATCCATGAATGAAGTCTGTGGAGTTTGCTGGGGCCAAGCTCGAGATTTGAGCTTCAATGTTCCAGAAGGACCAGAAGAAAGACCCCAACATATTGTGTTGCCCAATATAAGAAGAGCGGCTGAAACAGCAAGACATTGCATTTTCCAAGGGTGCATGGAACTGCCAAATAATACTAAGAATAGATTAAATAATTATAAGAACAATAAAATAGACGTATATTCCTACAAAAACAAAGTTGTTTTATTATACCACACTCGAAACCCGCGAACTTGACCATTATCAAACTGTTGCAGTCCCCTGCTGGAGAGGTATCTCCTAAATGCACTCTACTGAGTGGGTACGATCCTTATCTATCTATCTATCTACCTATTTGCCTAATTGTACGTACCTACCTAAAACACACCCAAGATTAAGAGACAAGCTAGGTAGAACATTTATTTTATCATTACTATAACAATGTTTATGTACCTAGCTAAAACCACTTTTAGTTATCGGCATGGCTCGCATGACCTTCACCTGCGCAGAAGCGATTTACTGCCTTATTGCCTTATGCGTACGGGTGCGCAAAGCAATCCCCACTCTTCCGCCGAGAGCCCAATATCCGTGCCGGTAACTATACATGGGTACACTGTAGTGTAGTACATAACCTTAAAAAACAAAACTGGTTATAACTTTTAATTCCCAAGTTCTAAAAATCTAAGAATTTACAAAGGGCTTGTCTATCATATTACCCACCAATTATAACCCATAACAATGTTTATGTACCTAGCTAAAACAACTTACATGGGTATACTGTGGTACATAACCTTAAAAAACAAAACTGGTTATAACTTTTACTTCCCAAGTTCTAAAAATCTAAGAATTTACAAAGGGTTTGTCTATCATATTACCCATCAATTAAAACAAAAAAACCGGCCAAGTGCGAGTCGGACTCGTGCACGAAGGGTTCCGTAAATTACAGTTAAATCAACCTATCTCAAAAACTATAAGAGATACTTTGATCAAACCAAAAATCGTTGAAAGAGTTAATTAGCATGCATCACCTCTATTTTTTTTAGAATTTTATACCCCGTAGTTATAAAAATAGAGGGGGGGGGACATACTTTTTACGACTTTGAGAGCTGATATCTCAAAAACCGTTCACTTTAAGAAAAATGTTTTTTAGAAAACTTTATATCATTTTAAAAGACCTTTCCATTGATACCCCACACGGGTATGTACATCGAAAAAAAAAATTTCATCCCTCAGTTACATGTATGGGGGGCCCCACCCCCAATTCTTTTTTTTACTATTTAGTGTCATATTTTTGTAGCGGTTCATACAACACATATTCCCATCAAATTTCATCACTGTAGTACTTATAGTTTCCGAGTAAATCGGCTGTGACAGACGGACAGACGGACAGACGGACAGACGGACATGACGAAACTATAAGGGTTCCGTTTTTGCCATTTTGGCTACGGAACCCTAAAAATATCCCAGAACACGAAATTTTATTAGCGGTACGAAAGTCCCATACAAGCCTGCCATTCGCCTTTAAAAAATTAAGTGTTTTTTTTGTTATAAATTTAGCACGAAAAGATAACGGAATTATTTTCACGTCACCATTGGACACTAGATTTTTTAATAACAGGGAGGATGACAGCCATTTCAGATGTTATTTCTTTCACACAGTTTTTATCACTTCACACACTCGGACACTTTTCATGTCGGTTAAAAATATCATATCGCACGCCCAGAACAACACTGCACTAAGTCAAAATAGCTTATTTTTCAGAATTGACGAAAAAGTGTTATCTCACTTTACGTCGCAGTTTTTGTGAATGTCTTGCACATTATCTGTGAAGAATCCTATGGGTGTCAGGATTATACAGTGCAGTAAATTCTAAATGCGTTAATTAACCAAAATAATGCCTTTTTTTACTTACTTCACTGTTTTGGACTGACAGAATGAAATGAAAAAGTATTATTTCGAGTTATGTCTTTTTTACTGATTAATTATGAAATAATGCACTATTATTCTACAGTTTTTGTGTAAAGATTCAATGAACAATAAAGGCATATTTGTTTTGTTTTCAGGAAAAGATCTATTAAAAATGAAATAAAACACGAAATTTTAACAAAATCAGTAGGTATATATTTTAAACATAAACCATTACTTGTTACATGTAATACTTAAATAAAAAACAACAGAACAATCTTCTCATAATCATTAAACAAAAAAAAGGCAAATTTCGCTGAAATAATCATATAAAATATTAAAACAAGACAGTAATTATCAATAAACTCTTTGCCTCTCTAAATTACCCAACTGCCAAAACTGTTTAAAAATGTCTTGTCGTACCAACTTGTCTCTTTTAGTCTTGCATTTCTACTATGCTCGGTGTTTCTCTACGTGATCGAATCCGAAATGAGGAGATCCGTAGACGAACTAAAGTCACCGATATAGCCCACCGGATTAGCAAGTTGAAGTGGCAATGGGCTGGCCATATTGCTCGCAGAGCGGATGGCCGATGGGGTCGAAAAGTGCTGGAGTGGAGACCACGGACTAGCAAGCGCAGCGTAGGACGTCCATCAACAAGGTGGACAGACGACCTTATAAAGGTCGCCGGAAGACGTTGGATGCAGGTCGCCTCCAACAGGTATCTGTGGAGATCTAAGGGAGAGGCCTATGTTCAGCAGTGGACGTCCTATGGCTGAGATGATGATGATGATGATGATTTCAACTTGCATTTGTCACCACAAGGTCTATAAAATCTTCTTCATTTGCTATGTTCAGATAAAAAAGAAGCAGGTACCTCCCTATCGTGTACTTCATCGACTGATGCCGCCACCGCTGACGTAGGTACCAGCAGTCGATTCTGAACACGATTTATTTTCGGTTTCTTTTTCCCCGCTGCCTTGTTGAATAGAAGATGTGGTTTCTTCTGTAGTTACTTCCATTGCCTTCTTCAATAATAAAAGACATCGGCCCTTCATTATCTCATCATCAACCTATCGCAGTCCACTGCTGGACATAGGCCTCTCCAAGTGCACGCCACTGAGATCGATTTTTGGCTTCTCGCATCCAGCTCCTGCCAGCCGTCTTGCGCAAGTCATCACTCCACCGTGCCTGAGAACGTCCTACACTACGTTTGCCGAGGCGTGGTCTCCACTCTAGGACTCGTTTACCCCAACGGTTATCGGTTCTTCGGCTAATATGGCCAGCCCACTGCCACTTCAGCTTGCTGATTCGGTGGGCTATGTCGATGACCTTGGTTCTCTGACGGATTACCTCATTTCTGATGCGATCCCTAAAAGAAATGCCGAGCATAGCTCTTTCCATAGCCCACTGAGCGACTTTAAACTTGTGGACCAGCCGTACCATCAGTGTCCACGTTTCGGCTCCGTAAGTCATGATGTTAGAACTCGACGTAGCTTCCCAAATGCAGCCCAACCCAACTGAATTCTCCTATTCACCTCGTCAAAGTCGTCGTTCCTTCATTATCTGCGAAATAACAATGACAATTTAGATTTATTCAACAACAGTGCATTATTTCGAAAAAAGTATTTTATCAAGTTGTAAATATGGTACAAAACAAATTAGAATTATATTACTTTTAAATTATTATATAAGTAACAAGTCTGCGTATATAAAATATTTATTATGATTTGTTTAACAAAATTAGGTCATCATTTAAATCTACCATCAATACTGCATTATTTCACTGATTTTCACTTTTTACGAACAATACTGAACCATTTTCGAATAATACAAAAAAATTAACATACCTTCATCACCAACAGGGTATTATTTCGAAATAGTGTCAAACACGTTGTATAAACACAGTCACCAATACTGAATTAAAACGAAATAACTCGGAGTAGTTTTAGCACTACATTCAACAACACCTCACTATCACAAATTAATTTACTGTTGCGTCGAGAACCTGCGTGCTGTTCCCTAGGCGGACAAGTTGCAACAGGAAATAGTTTTGTGTTCGCGGTATGATTCTGGCAACGCGTCGGCACCAATAAAGAGTTAGCACGCCACCTCTTAAGTATTTTTGTAAATATAAATATGCCTGTCTTCGTGGGATATGCAGCAAATTTTTGGCTATTCAAATACATAGATAACTCTGTTTTGCGATTTTTCGACATAATACAGTGTTGTTCTGGGTGTGCGATATATACGAACACATTAAAAAACAGTTTCACTATAAACCACGTTTTACTTCTTTTATAAGTATGTGTAAGATTCACTATCTTGTCTCACGGTAGAGTGTAACTTTATCGAGATGAACAGTGAAAATGAGCCGAAATTGTCGCATAGACATACATAACTATGCAGATAGGCATACTGTGTATAGAATATGCAAAGTTTAGAGTGCTCGCTAGCCACTTTAAGCAGATTCTCTTTTCTCATAGGCGATGATGCATTGGCTTCGTTTTAACAGAAATCTGCGTGTGTGTCAATAGCTCGCATAGTTTTATTTAGAAATTGTTTGTTTTGTCGAGGATAATACGGATGAATGATTTAAAGCTTTATTTAAAGAAGTACATCTTTTTACTGCAATCTTTAACCAAAGTAATTTGACATTAAGATAACCCTTTTTTCTTATATATTCTATATATTATATATTTAATTCCAGTGCAGTAGCTAGGCCAAGAACATTATATCAGCTTGTGTATAGAGAATAGGGTAGATGACAGTAAGAAAATATTTGGAAAATTTATGTTTTTTATGGTAGCTAAATATCTAAAAATCTTAAAATTTAATTAAATTGAATAAATAAATCACGATTATTTAATATTTTTAAACTTTAAAATTCCTAAAATACAGTCCTCAGTCACGTGACAACGAACGCCAATGAGAGCGCGTGACGTCGTATGTTGCAATACAAAACAACTTGACATTAGCTTGACATATTCATTATCATTACGGTCGTAATAATATTGTGGTTTTTATTTGTTTCTCTTACTTTCTTTCGTTTTTCTTACTTAATTATACTATACTAATACTAGAAACTGTTGGTAACGACAATGGAAGCAGGGTTTTTAAAAGCGACTAGCAGTAACTTGCCCAAAGTCGATGTTATTATGTTGGGTGCGTTTTTCGCAAATAATACCAATTTTTGCTCTGCCGAATTCCGGAATACCAAAACTTCATTGTAAGTATTTAACAGTACAGCAATATAATAAAACTTTTAACCATTCAACAAAAGTTACAATATAAATATGTAAATTAATTTTGTTTATAGGTTATGTATGTGTATTCTCATGTAAGAAACACTTCTCATAATTTCTTTTTCAGATCATCTCGTGCATCATACGGGGATGATGCAATTAGCTACGTGCAATTAAAACGTGACGGAAAACTTTGCACCATAAAATGTAAAATATGTCCAGAGCATAAAGTGCGCTCCAAACTATACACAGTGACATTAGTTATTGACGAAGAAGAGGACTTGATTTGTTCCTTAGAGTGCCATGACTGCGTAGCTTCCCATGGCGGTTGCAAGCATGCCATAGCGTTTGTCATGTGGATTCATCGCAGGAGTGAAGAGCCATCATGCACGTCCACTGAGTGTTATTGGAAAAAGTCGAAACTGTCACAAGTTGGTACCAGTCTTAAATGCATAACTGCAAAAGAAATGTCCAAGGGCTGTCCTAGTTTGTCATCGAATTCGAGTGTGCTTGCAAAGTATTTACACGAAGCAAGTAAAAGAAAAATTGAGGACTGTGAATTATTAAAATATCAGCCCAACTCAAACCTTTCTGATACAGCATTAGTTTCAATGCATCAATTTGTGTTTAAATTTAAAGAAAAATGTTCTGAAATATTTATTCAAAATGTTAATATACCAGATATTACTATCAGAAAAGTTGAAAAAGAAACTAGAAATCAATACAAAAGCAGACTATGGTATGAACTGCGGTATGGCCGAATAACCGCATCTAGAGCTTTCGAAGTAAGTCGCTGTAAGACCCCAGATGGCACATTAATATCAACAATTATGGGTGGACAGATACCAGACACCAGCAATGAGAAGAGGAAGGATTTTAGAAGACTCGGTGAGGCAAATTTTGCAACGAAAGTTAAAGAAAACAATTAGAACGTGTGGGCTAATATTGAACTCAAAATATCCTATGATCGCTGGATCACCAGATGGTATCTGTGAAGAATACATAATAGAAATTAAGTGCCCTACAAGTGCAAAAACTTTTATGAATTATATAAAAGATGGGAAAACTACTGAAAGATTATTATCAAATCCAAATTCAGATGTACTTGGCTGATTTAAAAAAGTGCATATTTTGTGTAGCTGATCCTAAATTTAGTGAAAACAAGAAAATTGAAATGTTATATGTTGATTATGATGAAAAATTTGTTGTAAATATTATAGAAACCAATTTGGTTCCATTTTGGCAAAACAATGTATATCCATTATTATATCAAAGTATAAACAACTCCTAACTAGGTTTTGTTTATACTTTGATATAATAATGGATATACTAGGTTTAATATTCATGTTACTTTTTGTATAAAAATAATTATAATAAATAAAACAAGGCATCATTTGAAGTTTTATTTAATTAGAGAATCTTGCAAATTAATTAAAGCACATGCTATAGTAATAATATCATCTAATATTTTTACATGATTTGTATTGACACATGCATGTGGTCTTAACATATTAAATTCTCTCAAACGCCGTATCACATGTTCCACATGTATTCTTAAACTAGCAATTTGTTTCGTTTGCTTAGCCTCAACCTTACTTAGTTTTCCACCCGATTGTACACTTGGAGGTCTAACTAATTGAACCCTAGACTTTAATAAAAACTGTTCAATGTGTTTGAACCCTCTGTCTGCCATTACAACCATTCCTTTTTCTAAAGTATTTACAAAATCACACGATTCTACCAAGCATGTATCCGTTGTTCTGCCCCCAAATCCTTGCGATATGTAGTTCACTAATCCATTTGGAGTGCAAGATATTAAATATTTAATTGTATTGGCTTTTTTATATTCAGACCAAGTTAATGCTTGGTTGACTGACTTAGATGGCTTTTGCACCTCAATTTCTAAACAGTCAATAATGCAGCTAACGTTATAATATTTATGCCTAAATGCCATGGGCAGGGTTTTTCTATTTAATTCTTTATCTATGTTCACAATGAATGGACGCAACACACTTGCTAATGTAAGCACATGTTTAAAAAAAATTTTGGTAACATTCGATGGTGTCATTGCAAAGTCATCAGCTAGTTCTTGATTTTTAGTGTCTAAGCGAATTTTTTTCAAACATAACATCAAATTTTCTATTGAAATATTGGTTTCTTTACTTATTATGTCCAATAAAAAGTAACTGCTTTTGGGTATTCCAATGTAAAACCTAGGTTTATTTTTAATTTTATTAATTATATTTTGTACAGCTTCAATTGATTTTTTCTCCTGTTTAACTGTTTCGCTGCCGCCTGAAGTAGATTTTGTAGACGGTGAAGATTCTGAATGAGTCACAGTTGACTTACATAAAGAAAAATCACTATCTGAGTTATCTTCTTCCCATAACAACTTCTTTGATATTCCAGATCCAGATGGTCGTGATAGTTTAGGTTGTACATGTTCAACTTTAAATGGAGATGTAGAAACATTTTTGCTATATCTGAATGGTGAAGGTGGTGAAGCTGCCTGGTCCACTGATTTCTTTTGTGTTTGAGTAGCTTTGCTTCTGTATTTCTTTGTCAGCAATACTTGTACACATTTATTTGCTGTTTTTTTAGGTTCTTGTAAAATTCCTCCGATCATGTGTGAATCTGAAAAAAATAATAGTGGTTCCATATAAATATTTATTGAAATATACATCATAAATATAGTATTAAAAAATGATGTACTACTATTGTAAATATTAAAATAGTCAGCTAATGAGTTGGTACATGAGAATACCTGAATTTGTAACAGAAGATTCTCCTTGAACTGAACTAGTGCTGGCAATGCTGCTCTCAACTGTTTTATTTAAGCAATCTTCTGTTTTTCTAGTTTTTTGTAAATCTGAAAAGAAATAGATGATGAAAATGGATTTATTCCAGATAAATTTAATAGTTAAACACTTATTGTTTTAGAGGTTTTTATTTATTTATTTAATTTCATGAACATTTGTACAGAGGCAGACTTATACCTAAAGATTATCTACTAGTCAACCTTCAGGTGATTTGGAGACGTTGGGTAGGTGCATATTTAAATTGTGAGATTGCACACACTTTAAAAATAAATATAGGTATATAAATTAAGTACTTTAAATAATCTCAATATCAATTATTTATGCTTATATTGAACCTTATAAGATAGATCAAAATAATGTACTACAGTGCTGTACAACATACACATTAAAAATGTCTGTAAATAAGTTGGTAACAGAACATGAATTTACCTTCATTAATAACTGGAGATTTTTCTTGAATTGGAGTAGTTTTGGCAATGCTGCTGTCTGTTTTATTTAAGCACTCTGCTATTATAGTCATCCTTTGTCTTTTTAGAGCACATGGTCGTTCCAAACTACTGCTTGCTCGTTTTCTTCTATCTGGTTGACAATCAAATTTACTAGGTAAAATATCTGGTTTCATCCGAACTTGCGATACAAATCCCATGACATGATATTCCATGTAATTTTCCATATCATTTGGCAACTGTAATTTAAAGTCTTAATTAAAGTTTTTGTTAGAAATACTCATTCGTATTCTAACCTAAAAATCCAAGTTGCATTCAACGGAAAAAAACTATCTTTTTTAGATATTACTTATTATTATTACGTTAATATATTTAACGAACATTACTTATAGCAAAAAAGTTAAAACTTACATCGAAATGATCCTCACAAAAGTACATTTTTGAATCCAAAGCCACATTCACGTCGCGTCTTGCAAGTTGTAGCCACTTTCGCCTTTGTTCATTTCTAGGCACATGTATAAATAGTTTTTCAGGTGTTTTAATAGTCGAGCTTTCGCACTGAGGCACTATACAATATTTGTAAAACTTGTGATCCATTTTATTGCTTTAATTATAAGAACGCTTCATCCACCAAAAACAAACAGCACTGTGTTTTGCAACGTATGACGTCACACGATTCGCCATGACAGTTTGAGGCGTTTTGGTGGTCATATGTCAAAAAGTTCATAAAAATACAAAATAAAATATGTTTCAGTTTGTATTTTACTGAAATATTAATATTTCAGTTACATTTGGCCATAGGGCGCGCTATGAGTAAGTTTTTAAAAATTATTCAACTACCCTATTATTGAGTGTCCAAACCATTATAAATGCAACTTAGTAAGAATATTTATTTGCTAAAATGTGCATCATCAGCATATAATGTGTATTGCAAAATGATAGATTGCTATCAAATAAATTAACGTCTGTCTAAAATAAATGACATATAGGTAGTAGGCACAAAAGTAATAAAAACAAAGAATCGCGTTATCTCAAGATAGCAACATTTGTTCTACATAAATCAAATTACTCACATATTTTTGGCTAATTAGTGTCATCCAAAAAGCCGAGATTTGACCAAAATTACATCGTCGCGGTCGAGTCGATATGTGAACATGCACAAAGGTTGTAATTTTGCGAACTTTTCTAGAGCAAATATATCAAAATTAACAATAACAACGCACACTCATTCGTGGTGTGTATGTGTGTGTCACAGTGGCGCATAGTGTCGTCGCATATCGGTAGATGATGGCTTCGAAAAGTTCAAAACTGTATTACCTGAAGTTATGCGATGACGGTACAATGTTTCGGGCGTAGATGTGACTGGAATGAATCCTACATTTTTAAGTCAAATTGCAATGCGAAAGAACTAACATTTAGTCTTGATCAGAACAAAACAACTACGTCTCCTTTTTTCCCTAGGTAATTGTAAATACGACAGCATACATAAGGTTCAGAGTGTATACTCATTTTACAATTACCTAAATAAATATGGCAGACCACTCTTTCCCTTTGGGAACCATACCTGGTAAGAGACCTGGTAAGAGACTTACGTACCTGGTACCTCTTACCAGGTACGTTTTGAATGCTAGTTGCCGATTGTAACTGCCTATGCAGTGACAGCCTTAAATCAGTTGCAGCTGCATGACTGATTTGCACGCATTACATGAAACCGTTTTGGATCAAAGCCCCAACAGAATTGTTCTCATGTCAATGGTTTTTTTCATGCAGTCGAGGCACGTGCAATCGACAGTTGCAATCGGTAACTAGGATTCAAAAAGTACACACGTGATGGTCATGAGAGCATTTTCCGAAGAGTTTCCATCCATCCCACGACTCACTCCCGTTCCAGTTATCCCAGGTCTATACACACTCTTCTCGATCCTGCTTAACATTACACCCGTCGTCACAGTCCTACTAAGATCTTTCTTTAAAAATATTGAAAACTACCCACCAGTAGGCCGCGCCTTAAGCTCCAAATTCACTTTACTCTCAATTTCCATTGTCACAATCACTTTGAAATTCTTTCACAAAACACGGAACAACGTTATTGTCGATGATCGATATTACTGAATGCGTCAATACGCCGATAACCCATTTATATGTGTACTTTATCTTAGATAAGCTGGCTGTACTAATAGCCATATAGGTGTTCCATCCTCACCTTTATACTGCAGACTAAAATGAATCTTAACTCTTCTGCTCAAAGTTGAGATTTGCGTGCGGAAATTAGTGAAGTTATGTGATTGAAAGCAATTAAGTTCCGATTTGGTTCAGATATTGTTTTTAAGTACTTAAGGGATATTATAATGGTGTTTTTGCGTAGTACTTTAATTATGTGTTTTTGGATAAATCATGGATTATCTGAAATCATCGTGATGCGCAATCGTTGTGTCAATAATGTCATGTTTACACATAGATGAGTCATCTTCGATTAGTGAAGCGCAACACGTTGACATAATGTGACGTTATGATGAAATTCGGAAGTACTGCATTTCCAGAAAATGCTATCAGGAACTATAGTTCGGCCATTCAGAGAATGCGTTCCTGACACGTCGCGATTGAACTGACGACGTAACTTTGCAATGGCGTTGCAGTTACGATAAAAATATTTTTGCTGGTTGTTTACCGTTTTAACAATTGAGGAGCATTAAAACAACATTATTATATCAATAATCAATGAATGTAGTTACGTCGTCAGTTCAATCGCGACGTGTCAGGAACGCATTCTCTGAATGGCCGAACTATAATTCTTAAAAATAATGCGTCATTTTAGTTCGTTAGATCTTTTGACTGCTGTGTGTCTGTGTTGGTCTCTGTGGCACCGTAATTCAATGATCAATAAAATTGATATGGATTCAGCTTACGTTAAAAGATGACTTTTCAGCGGTGGTTCTTAGATATATTTTATTTTGATTTGTTTTGATGATTTGATTATTAATACGGTGTCCGAGGTGTAGGTGTGTCATGTATTTTCCAATGTAGGTCCCATTTTTATCAGCACATTGTTTTGCTTAACATATTATTCAGTTTATCATATTAATTATTATGAATCAATGTAGGTGAAACGTAGTAGATAATAAGGATATGTTTTCGAGTAATCGGCCTTTTGTCAGAAAATAGAATACCAATAAACTTCCACAGAATAATCAGTTTTCCAGAACAGAAAAACAATAAGTTTTGCCTAAAGAAGAGTCTATTCATAATATTTGTCAGGTATTTTATGAACATTGATTTAAATAAACATTTGTACGGCCCTCAAAGAGCTGATGTTCCAACAAAAGGCCGAGCTATAGAGCATAAATATTGGAAAATCTATCATAAAATTGGGTTTGGAAATAGATGGCGCGTGTTTGTGGTCAAGAGTACTTATTTGACAAGCCAGTGCTCGTTTGCCAACAAGCAAGGCCCATCGCACAAATGTCGAATGTACCTACCGCAAATCGAACTCTGCAATCTTGCATGATAACCATTGTGACAATCGAAGTAGAACACATTTCTGTAGTCTTTCAACATACCAGTATCAGAGTTGTGCGAGTGCGGGTTATGTATAATCCTGATGCGGCGGTCATGCAGCGCCGGCTCGTCAGGCAGGCGCCAGCGCGCCGCGTCCGCCTCGCGCGCCGACCGCGGGAAGTACAGCGGCGCCAGAGCACATAGCAGTGCCACGTCCGGAGCGCAGGAGGACGCCAGGATCACTAGCGAGGGTGTGCGCTGCTGCTCTAGGTGGCGGCGGATCGTGCCTGGGGGTATAAGGAATGAAATTACAAAGAGGACCACGAAAGACTCGCACTGATGAACCCTGTTCCGGAGAAGAATTAATCAAAGTTCAAGCTGGCTTAGCTCACCAGTGGATGCCTGGATGGATAGCAAATATGTTTATAGATGAACACGAAATTCTCTGTGTCCGTTCACTCAGAATCTAGTGAGTCTGACCACTAATGTTACGGTGGCGTACCGTTTTCAGGCTTCTAGTATATAGCTTCATGCAATGATAAACACCTGATAGATTGAAAGCCTCAAGCCGTTGGGATCCTACCTATCCGGATATTATAATGACAGTTGAACTAAGGTTATACGTATTATATCATCATCATCATCTCAGCCATAGGACGTCCACTGCTGAACATAGGCCTCCCCCTTTGATCTCCACAGATACCTGTTGGAAGATACGTATTATATACATATATATTTTTTTTTAGCCATTGCTTACCCAGTGCTGGGCAAAGGCCTCCCCCATAGGCTTATGTAAAGTATTATTATAAGAGGGTTCATGACTACTTACGCAGCGCGACGTGCGCGGCGAGGTCGGGCGGGAACTGCGCGTGCGGCGCGCTGATGAGGCACAGCGCGAGGGAACGCGCGCCGATCTCACTCGCTTTGCACAACACGTTTCTGTAAACACAAAACATACACCAGTTAGTTAATACTACAGTAGATAATAAAGAAAAACTTACGCAAGAAGGGAAAGGGATTTTTAAAATTATAAAACAAATGGAAATCTTTTGTGCTAGGTTATAACTGCTAGTGGGTCGGAACTGTTTAATAGGCATGATGACAAATTTTTAAATTCCTTTGTATGATGTAGGTATATGTCTATTTTATATGAAAAATCATTAATTTTAAGAAAATGCGAAGTTTTCTTATCAAATAATTGCATTTTTCTCTGTCCACTTTGAATCCGACGCGAAAACGCTTGTCAGTGTCATGTCGTCACTTGTGACGTCACAACTGAAATTACAAGACGCAATTGTAAACAACGCTCGTGCAATAATTAAGTTTTTTGTGTTATTAAATATGAATTCGAAAGGGCATAGGTGTTGTGGGGTCCCCCAGTATAAGAACACATCCAAAACAACTCCTGATGAGTTATTTGTGTACGTTCCTCACAATAAAAAAATACGAAACAAGTGGCTTAAACTTGCAAGGCGAGATTCAAAAGCAATATTGCCCAGGGTACAACTTTATTTTTGTGAAGATCACTTTGATGTAAGTTATTACATAGTTCTCTAGATTCTAGCATAGTTTATAATGTAAATAACTATTTCGAGGTTAGGTTTCATCTCTCATTGTTTTTTAATTAAACTAGTATACTTACATGGAAGTTTTAACATTTCTAAATTCAGCTGAACAAAAATCTTTATTTGATGCCAAAAACTTTCCCAGCATTATGATATCAATTCTAGGCAAATTACCGCTGTTTGCCTTGATAAATCCGGGCTCCATAACTCGTGTTATAAACAATTAATTAATTAAAAACAAAGATCGCAGTGGAAGTTCACAATAACGAAATGTGGCGTTCGCGCGCTTTCGCGCGAGTTGTTTTGAGAAATGACGTCACGAGCTCTGATTGGTGTTCAAGATATCATGGCGGATTGCCTTATTTCGTAATTTTATTTTATAAAAATACATATTAATCACATTATTAATAAAGAAAACAATGCGCGTTTTATATTCCAAGCTTCAAGTTTAATTTAATAAATATATTATTTTAATGATTTTTGATTACTGTCATCATGCCTATTCTTATTGTCAGTGGCTTCGTGATTTCAATAGCAAACGACGTTAATGTAGGTACAGCTGCTGTTGGATATAAAATGTAACAATTTGATATGAAAGGTTTACTCTACAAATACTTTGGTTCTTCTTCACGTCCACAAAAACTAAGTTCTATCTGACTTAAACAGCCAAAAGGATAGTTTGTTTGTTGAACCATTTCTTGTTCCCATCAATAACAAAGGGAGTGGTGAAGGGCGGTCGTTTTGGAGAAATTGAAAAAAGTGCTGATTGTCAGCCTACTTTGAATAAATTACTTTTATCTTTAACAATTACCTATAACAGTTATGCAGCGAAGTATCAGCGGCCGTGTGGTACTTCGCCACGTACTTGGGGCTGACGGTGTGGATGATGTGTCGGCAGCGCAGACCGAACCCGGGAGTCAGGACTACCTCGCCCGTGCGGCATTCTGGAATTAAGAAATTGAAAAAGTCAAAGATAACATCAGAGGAACAAAGGACCACTAAACCAAAGGACTAATGTCCAGTTGTTATAAAAAGAAACGATTTGGATGGTAGACAGACGGCAACGGATGGTAGATTATTATTGACATAAGTAGGATATATGTCAAAGGTTCAAGATCAGAAAGAATCGTTCCTTGTTTATTGCATCCGAATGTAGGTATAGGACGACAGTCATTGATCTAAGAGAGGCAATGGTTGGTGTTTAAATAAATAAAAAATAAATAAAATAAATAAAGTGTACAATTTTATTGTGGCAACCTCGCTTAATCGATTTTCCTTCAAAGTAGTAAATTACACCCAACCTTTTCTTAAGGTTATTCACATTTAAAACAATCGAAGGGTCGTTGTCTAAGTTTGTATTTAGGTGATGTAATCAACAGTCATTTAATATTGTATGAAAAGTTACATTGTTTTGTTAATGCTACCAATAGATGGCGCTACTAGTTACATATGAGTCAAATACTTGCGTGCTTCAAATAATTGGAAGTCTTTGTTTTAGTTTAACGGTTAAACGTTTCACAGACCTAATTAAGTATCATGCCGCATTCCAATCAAGCATAACTTAAAGACTAATCATGCAAGGACGTTAGTAATAAAATGTTGGGCTTTCAACCGACCATGAACGTTAGGACGGCTATATAGTATCTGTTTAGAACTATACCCTGAGCGTTAAGCTGGATCCAGACGTAGCGAGACATAGGCGTGCATATTGAAAAGATACATCAACACATGTTCGGGTGGAACCACCGTTCGGGGCGCATGCTTGGCAACGTCTGGATCCACCTTAAGAAGGGCTACACAATATCTGTTCATACCATATCTTAGATTTTCTAAGTATATCTTAAACACCAATGGCTGATAAAAAGATGAAGGGAAACTTGGACTATATAGTCTGAAATCACCAACCAGCATGGAGCAAGCGTGGTGATTAATGCTTAATCGTTTTTCGTGTGAGCGGAGGCCTGTGCCCAGCAGTGGGGCGATAGAAAATCTGTAACTAACCATATCCCCTAGTAATGATTTCCTCCTTGAGTTCAGGTCCTGCCACTTGCAGGATGCGCTCGTTGACAGCATTGCATTGCGTCAGGGTTTCGTCAGTGGTGTTGGTGATCGCGTCCACCTCCAGGGACGATATGTCGCCTTGCCTGGAACGTGATTAAGTGAAGATTAAGAATTCGCAGAAAGGTTTTTAATTTTGAAATAGAGAGAAGAGGAGTGCAGTACGGGGTAGTGACAATTTTATCTGGATTTTATATTTTGAAAAGTTTGGACTCTGTTGTTGAGAAATATACGCTAGACAATTTGTATTATAGCGTATAGCGCATTTGATAACAGTTTTTGCAACTGAACAACTTTGCATTTTCAACGAAAAGTTCCTGTTTTTATTGGTGTTATATCCTGGTTTATTTATGCTTTGCTAAGCCTTGCTAATCTTAGGTCTAATAGAAACGTTCCAAAAGCGTAGAACATAATGTCTTGTGCCTATGTACTGTAAGGTTTTCAAATCACATTTTCCTACTTGCACTACATGTTTTCCACCAACTTTTCGAACTATATTACAATTTCTTTATCTTAGATCTTTTATAGAACTGCCGGGGCTGCGAGATAGTTCGAAAGAGTTACCGCGATCCTGGTACATAAAGGGCTCAGGGAAATTTTAGTCAGTGACAGTCTGACACTCCCTCACGCTGCATCCATAGCAGGAGAAGATTATTTGATGATTTCCCACAAAGAAAATATCTTTTTAAAAACTCACCATATCGCAAACCGGCTATTAATATGATCATCGTGCAGGAACACGGGGTGCGTGTGAGCGGGCGCGTTGTCGTAGTCAGCCTGGTGCGCGGGCGCCGAGTGCGACCACCGCGGCACGCCGGCGCACGACACGCCGCCCGCACCTGGCGCGCGCATCACGCACACCGCCTCTGGAAATAGGGAAAGAGGAGATATTTAATAGAAGAATTTAATGGAAAAAATTATAGTAAACTTTTGAATTGTAGATAAAACTTTATTAGCAAGATATGTTTTCTGATCGTCATTATAATGATATCATTAAGAAACACTTGAACCACCTAACACTAGCATAAATATTAAAGTCTGAAGTCCTTGAGCATATTTACAAATATCGCTAGAAGTTGGGCTATCATTTTGCTGTCTATCTGTAAAATTTGCCTAAGAAAGGACATGATGGGTTTCAGTCAGTAAGAGTCTAACACTTCCTCACGCTGCTAACCCACACCAGGACAGGTTATTCGATGGTTTCCCATAGGAAAAAGACTAACGTTTAGCAGCTTAATTATTCTTGATAATTTATCATCGGATTATAAGAAAAGGACGGCGTGTCCTCTGAGTACCTTAGTTACAAAACACTTTTACCCATAAAACAGAGCATAGCCAAGCAATTACTCTGTCAGCTGAGTGATGAAGCGCTAACGGCTTTTACAGAAACGTAGTTAAACGTACACTATTTTAAGAACTCTAGTTAATTCAATCGATGAGACCACACGCTATAGTAGGAAGGCACCTAGTAGTTATCAAGTTATTTACTAATATTACAAAACGTGTCTAGCCTGCGTTTGTTTTTCTGTAATCTGTATGTGTATTTCTTCGAATATTGAAGCGATTCTGCGAAAATGATCCTCGAGAAGAAACTGTATGTAAAGTTTCATACGCCTTATTAAACATACAATAGAACTAGGAGTATGATGTTAGAGAAAATACCACATTACTATTATAATTAGAGGAAAAGTAAATCACAACTTTCCAACTTGAACTTAATAATAGTTCAAACCCGTTTTCCGACAACGGCTATATTAAGCCGGGAGGTATTCACAAAGGCTTAAACATTCACAATCATTAACGTTTGTAACCCTTCAAAGGGTCCAAAAACATTTCCGGATAACATTTAAGGCTGGCTTAAGCCATTAGTATCCCCATTTAACTTCATTTTACAGTTCAGAGACCATTCATGGAGAAATCGACCTACATTCCCGACAAGTACTAGGGCCGCAGAATCGAACGGAGCATAAAATTGTGCAAAGGAACACTGTAACTATTTAAGCAATAATATACTTTAAGGACTTGTTAATAAGGGTGATTCCGCGTCCACTGTCAATGTAAGAACTCGAGACAATGAAATCGGAATGTAATTTGCTTTAACTGGTAAGTGGGACACGCAGTCCTGTGACGTCATAAAGTGCACTATCTCACTCGCTCGAGGTTGTAGATAAAGATGGCAGATTCATTGATGTTGGAAAATCTATTTCCTTTGCAGTGTGAGTGAACGTTGCGTATTTTAAATTGGCTAGTTGTGTCGGAACGTCATTGGTAGCCATATTGGTAGTAAATTGTGAATGATTTCTCTAGGGCGGCTGACGATTCATGGGGTAGTTTGTGCTTCAGAATTTTTTTTTTGGTTTATAAAATTCCTCCTATCTTTCCTATTACCGCTTGCAAAACAATGGGTATATTTAATGTAAATGAATAGTAAGTATGTATGCGTTAATTAAACTATATGAGGGAGAACGGAATCAAGAAATGTTAGTTGACCTGGAAGAGGGTTAAGTTATTCGACAATGAAAATAGCATAGAATATTTATTTTCAGATGACCATTAAATATTCCTATGAATTCTCAGAGCTGGTAAATGTTACAATTTCCAATAGATTTCTCGAAACTGTTGTTTGGTTATTCTAAACGTTCAATCAATGGTACATTTATTCTGGTACTAGGAATTCGTGTCATTCAAGGACCGTTGAATATTTCAACGATCGGCGACTATACAAATTGCAAGATATATTTTTAATTAAGGTTTACAAGTACGGTTATGTAGATCTAAAAATAAAATTGTAATAAAAGACAAAAGACTGGATTCATTCTTAAAAAAATCATTGTTATTTGAAGTATTGCCATTGACTTGAGCAGCAGACAAAATTAGCATTTTTGTCCTAAAATTAAGAATACTTATGCCTTTTCGACATTTGACTTGAAAATGCTGTAGCATTGTGTTTCAAATGCTTTGTTACTCTAGTGGTCGGAAAGAACTCTTGCTGAGTTGGACAGATTCGAGATATGGTTGTTATTTTTCCCGTAGGCCGTCAGTTTATTTTCATGGAGAATTTCTTAGGAACACCGAGATACGGGGTTTTTGCCAATAAGCATATAAAAGTGGTAGGTATACGGCTAAGTTTTCCAAGGGAGTTAAAAGCATTGCATATTTGGAATTTCTTTGTAATTGAGGATATTTTATAAATTATTCTTTTATCATAGTTAATGGTTAGTACATAATTTTGCTACTTATTAGGACTTCTGCTGTTAGGTGCCGAAATATAAGGTTTGTCCTGTAAATGTGGTAAAATATGTAAGTACACTTTGGGGAAAACTGTTGTTATGTTACGGTTTAAAAAACAGTTTGTTTTTGTACTGCGACCTAGGTACAAGAAAAACATTACCTAGTATTTACTCCAGTAATTGGTAACGGCATTTGAACACGACATCCGAAGGTGAAGTGGAAAAGAAGGAAAAGCGGTTTTCCGCTGTTTAACAATTAATTCATGAATATGAAGTTAAACAGAGAATGTACCTGCTTACTCATAGCTCTGTTTGAGGATATTTGGGTAACTATAATGTATTAAGTAGGTAGTATTGCATTGCATCGCTAAGCATATTTTTTGTCTGATCTTCTTTATGCAAGATTTAAGTACCATGAAAGATACCTAAGAAATTAGGATTAAATAGATACAAATAACTGAATTGCTATAAAATCTCCTAAATTATACCGACTTAAATCAGTTGTGAATATACCATTTCCTGATTCATCCATACTTGAAGAAAATTTTGATGGGTATCAGTAGGAAATCATAAAAGCTTTACGACCTCAAAAACTATATTTACGCACAAACAATACAGTTGTAATTTCATGTCAATCTTAACTACATAATCAAGGTCAAAATTTAAGGTATTTTTACGAGCAAACGCGAAACTCAATCGATTAACATTGTCTGAAACACGAAACATCGCTATTTCATACTGAGTTGCCGAAAAAATGTCTGTCAGGGGACGAATGCAAAGAAATCAAATACTGGAGTTTATATTGCCTTACGCGTAATACGTACCAACGTCTCAAGGTCACAATTATGGTAAAAATGTGTTACATAACATGCAAAAGTAATTTTCGTATTGCCATTGCGTGCTGGCTTACAAGCCTTGTTAAGTACATTTCTTTGTTACGAACATTACGCTAAATTATTTAGCTAATCTTGGTAAATAACCATCACATTTTATATCAAAAATATCTGGTAAAGTAGTCGGATGTGTACAAAATCTCACCTTTAATCGTCATCACAAATTCTATCACAGAATTTCACACAAACACTCACTAATATAAGTTCAATTAACAAAAGCGACGTCCGGACGGTGCGGATCGCGGGTGGCATGTGACCTCGAACTGGCAGGATAGGAACACACCCCCGGGGGTGACGTGCGCGAGGGGTGGGGGAGGCAGGCTGTGACGTCACACGGTCGTCGACCCGCGGAACTGGGTCATCGGGTTGGTCGATCTGCCAGTTTTGATGGAGCCCTCTGTAATTGTTCGCCGTTACGTAAGTACTGTCATTCGGATTATCATTGAGGTTTTTAATCGATTAATTGATTCGAGTACAAGGTCGTTTGGTTTTGTGATTGATTTTAAGCGGTTATTTCAGTTTACTTGATAAATAATGAAGAGCATTATTTAACTGGAATTGCTAATATTATTTACAAATTCAACAACATTATCGTTGTAGGTACCACAGAACCGATTCTCTTTGTCCTTATTTAACCAAGTGATTCCTTTATTTTATCTCGTTTTATGTGTATTATTGTGTGCATATACCTATCACATATTAATTAAATAAATTACCCTTTCATTTCATTGTTACGATACGAGCCGCACGCACCGCTATGTTATAGAGAAATTGCAATAATAATTAATGCAAAAGCATTTGTTAATTAAAATTAATTATATGAGCTTTTTTATTCGGACTTGGTACTGCCATATTGTGAGGAGCAATAACGATCATGTAATGGGGAAGACAATGAACTTGATTATAGATGGATATAAACTATAGAGGAAGAAGACAACTAAGGAAACCATGGATCGTGTGAAAGACAATACTTATAGCTGGAAAGAATGTCGGGACGCCAAACAAAGAAGTATGGTAGAGCAAGAAGTAGGTACTGAGCCAAATGAGAAGTTGGAATAGAAGAATGGGCTCTATACGCTTCCAGGTTTATGACCAAAACCTTTCTCACAACATGATTCTCATTCCTACTCATCATAGGTATACTCATATCATGACAGCTGGACTCACACCGAGAAGTAAGTAAATTTTCCTTCACCTAGTACTCCAAACCCAAGGGCTTTACTCAATTTTACCCTTTCTACTAATACATATATCCCCTTCATCAAAAATTAAATCATCCTCCATTTTCAAAAAATAGTTACCGGTGCCAGATAAGAGCGATCTCAAAAATGGCTTCAGAAACAAAAGATGAAAATGTATTCCCTCACGGGAACTACGCTAGATTAAACTTTGGGCTTCCTATTTAACTTTGGCTTGCTACATTGTATTGCGAAGTTCGTGTTTTTAGTTTGATAGAGTCTGAATTTTAAAAGAACTTTTTAAAAATTGGTAACACGTTCATCTTGGGAAGGTGTTTTTTTCTAGGAAAATCTATTTTAGCAATAAGGGTAAAATGAGAGCCAACACCAGAGTTCAAAACAAGCTAGGTTTACTTGAAGATTATCCATTGAGTAATGAAGACAAAAACTCAGACGTTGAAGTTAAGTTTGTATGTCGGATGTTAGCTTTTACAAATCATGATTTTTTATCAATTAATTTACTACACATGAAGATTCAATCAGTCCTAACCTAAACTGTACGGTGGTATCAAATCAACAATAGCAATATTGCAGTACCTAAAAACCAAACCTTGAAAGTGTTGTACATCAAAGTCAACTGCCTCGTTGGTCTAGCTGTCGCAAGTGCGGCTGTTGAGCACGAGGTCTCGGGTTCGATTCCCGAGTCGGGCCGAAATCGCTTTGTGGGTTTTAAAAGACTTTCACAAAGCAGCCCGGAGCCTGGAAGCTGGTGATTGATACACCCGTGCATCGGAGAGCACGTAAATGTCGGTCCTGCGCCTGATCTCTCTCCGGTCGTGTCGGATTACCGTCCCATCGGGCTATGAGAGTTAAGGAATAGTGAGTGCACTGTGTCTGCGCAAATGCTCGTGCACTATAATAGTCCTGCGTAGTTGGCCAATCTCCTTACATGAGAACCGCCGCCGTAGCCGATAATCGGCTAGGAGGACATCATCATCATCACATCAAAGTCAAAAAACGTTGTCTAAAAATATCACTATGAAGTTCCATCCTTCTATCGATATAAAGACCCTCTAACATTGACTACGTAATAGACACTTTCCTACTGATACGGAGCTCGTTGTGAAGAGTGTTTTGCTAGTGAGGTCGAAATATGACAGCGCACTTTATAACGGCTATGAAAGCAATTTATATACCCTGCCCAGTTATCCAACGTTATATCTTGGCGGTATTTTTCAGCTATTTTAAGCAGGAAAGTGCTGTCTATTTCTTCATAAGTCTTTGCTGATGTTTTTGGCTATTTTTATAGCTCGTTGCTAGAGTACCTAAAATGTTTATTAATGCTGTGAAGAAGGGCTATTTTATAGTTTATTGCTACAGTACTATGTACTAATATTGTAAATACGCTGCCTGATGCAAGATTGCATGCTGAAAGATTTTTTCAGAGCACTCCAGTATTTACTGACTGTTACTGTTACTCGCTGTGGCGGCATATTGGGCTGACAAAGTGTTGAGTCACAGTAAGACATAGTATAGAAAGAAGAAGAAGAATTAGTTACTGAAATTAGTGCGTTCAAGCAAGTAAAGAAACAAACTCTTCATCTTTGCAATATTTCTAATATTAGCAAAGAATGTATTTATCTCTAGGCAACGTTGCATATGCAACACTAAAACTGAATAAGACAAGTTAGTTATTAGGATAACACAATAAATTCTAGTTGCTACCAGAATTAATTCAAGGTTTTCTCATACGCTAGTTTTACTTCTGAGGCTACATAAAATGCTTAGTTATTCCGACACGCGATGCCTAACCTAAAGGTATCCGTCACTATCTTTATAAAACTTGCAAAAGCTATAGATATTTTTGGGTTTTAGCTATAGCTTTTTATTGGACCAAGTACCGGTTTTGGGTTGCAGGATTTTTCGAAAGGCGTTTAGGAAGAAACATGGCAGGTTTTAGTCAGTGAGTCTAACGATCTCTCACGCTGCACCCACGACGGGCGGGGTCACTTCATGACTATTCACCAAAATATAACAGTTAAGTGAAATGATAGGAATACATAACTTGGTGTACCAAAAATCGGTTTTTAGCATGACAAAGGATATTTGAATTCAAAAACTTTGAAAGGTCGGGGTTGGTTTTAGTATTTTTCATAAAAGCATGGCTACTGTCAAACGCGAAAGTAGTCCAATAAATACGAATTTTCAACAAAATATTCGGAAGGAATCTCAACGTTAGGGCGCTTCTTCATTTATTAAATACTTCACATATTATTGAAATTAAAATGTGTGGACAACTTTTGGACGAAAAATGCCAGGATTGCTGATGAAAGCAGCAGGTATCTGCAACATTTTTGTAAATATTTTTGTGGTCCGTAAATATTTATTTTGGCTTAGGAATTTTCAGTGTTGCATGTCATCTTTGACTCTATTACTAAATAGGCACATATAGTGTTTTGGCTTCTATAAGCCTTTCGCCATGTCAAAAAATGTTGATGTTTTTTTTACATAATCAGGCGGTTTTCTGCATTGCAAATTGCTCAAAATACTGATTTCTAAGTTGAATTTGTAGGTAGTCTAGACAGACTACCTACAAAGTGGGAGGCTGTGAAAACTAGCGATTTGACGTCTGTCAAATCGCTAGTTTTCACAGCCTCCCACTAATTATTTCCCCACACTTCAGCATATCAATAGTAAATTGAGTCATCAATCGTGAAACACATGATCTCATTTCTATCCAAAATAATCGTAAAAAACATACAAAGCTTTTAGAATTGTTTATAGTGTCATTGTTAAATTGGTAACAATGCCAGTATTAAGAGGACTAAAGAGGATTTATATCTTAATTTACGCCATGTTTGTTTCTTTTGTTTATGGTGCCAAAATGGACGCTTGTTTCTTTGTTTTGAAGTTGTGATTTGCGGATCTTGAGGTCTATTTAGTGGCCGATACTTTGGATACACACGTCGTCGTTGGACTGAGACTATTAAATTTTGTTTGATGAACTTATTATAGTGCGTCCAAAATTGGCGAGTGTGAAGGTATTCGTTTGTCTGCGCGGTCTTCAGACTTGCTAAAGTTACTTCATACGAAGTGTTTTTGTCACAAAAATTATCTATTCCAGAAAAGAAAATATTAAAGGTTGTACATATTTCCAGTTGTTCTATTGGTCTTGGCTAACTTTGCAAAATAACTGAACAAAATAATGCCTGGCAAAATATATTCTGTTGTTTTGTCCAAAATATATTGGTATTATTTCATTCCGAATTGCGACAATTGTGGTGCACCTCCATTCATAGCTCAATGGAAACACCTAACGTAAATTATACATTTTGGCGACACTGCCAAGGTAGAATAAAACTGGTTGTTTTGGGTGCTTTTCCCGTGAGCTATAGTTGTGGGTCCGGAGGGAAGTTGTGTATCAGCCTCACATTGCAAAATAAGTTGGAAGCATAAAGTAAAAACGCTGTTTTTAACTGACTTCCGGAAATCGAGGAGATTCTCACTTCGGATGTTAATTTTTTGGACAATGCTTGCGTAGGTTTATGAAAATTACAATCGTCTTCGAGATAAGCTTGAAATTCATCAATACCGTCAGAGAATTTTGGAGACATGCCTGTACTTGCAAGTACGGAGCACAAACCATGATTAATAATGAAAATAGCAAACAAAGGGTTACCACATTAAAAATTCATCCACAGATCGTTTAAAGTCGTTTACTTATGAGAGGTTTTCTCATATAGCCATGGCTATTAATCGTCACGTCACTAGAACGGCTATAGCGGAGCCAGCTGGGGCGATGACTCTTGAACGAGGGGTCGTGGGTTCAACTCCCGGCTCAATGAACTGGTGAAGTGAACTCGGTCATGTTACACGCTCGTTTAGATAACATAATCAGTCTGTAACCACGGGTTTAATCTATGGTGTGGAGATCAAACAACATGTACTTCTATTTGTACATGTGTATGTTTGAGTAAGTACTCTAGTGACTACGCTGTAGGTCTTTTGGATATAAAGCGCGACTGTAAGTTGTCCACGGGGCCTTTTTTTTTTTTCCGACGTCGAAAATCATCAAATGACTCCTCCCGCTGCGGGTTAGCAGCGGTGAGGGAGTGTCAGACTCTTACTGACTAAAAACCGTCGTGTTCCGTCGTGGGCCTTTTATGTACCAGGGCCGCGGTATCTCTTTCGAACAACCCGCAGCCTGTCCACGGAGCCTTGGGTTCGATTCTCGGATCGGCGAAAATAATTGGTAAAAAACTGATGATAATGATAATAAACACACATCATAATGAACTCAAGTTAATCCGGTAAATCCAAAAACTCTTTGCTTCTTTTTGCTGATCTACAAAAAGAAGCAAAGAGTTTTGATAGAAATCTCAGTAACAACAGTAACAGTTAACAGAATTAAAAAACAAAAACTGTCATCAATCCATCAATCGCAGTAAACTACAGGCTACAAACGGTAAAACCTTAAATTACCCCTCATTAGATTGTGTGCGATATCGTGACTCAAAAGGCATTGATTTATAGAAGTAGCATCGGAAATAGTAGGGTTAGGTTTAACTAGAAATGCACGGGCATAATGAAAGGAAAATTAAAGTCATGTCAAGTTTTAAAAGGGAAAACGTAATAACCCTCCTATTGAAGATCGAGAAGGTATCTACTCAATACAAATATGATATCAACGTTTCACACAATATAAAAGAAGACAGAACAAATGGTCATTAAAAACCTATTTCATTAACACAATAGACAACAGATGATGTCACAAATAACGTAAATAACTGTAATATCATAAGAAACAACATCAATGATAATACGCGAGTGTATCTTGGAAAGCAATGACTGAGTTTAGATGAAAAGGCTTGATTTTACCTTATCTGTATGAGAAAAGGCCTGTGGCATGCAGTGGAACATTTTAAACCTATTGATTGCAATGCTTATCATAAAGCAACATATGAACGAGATTATTAAACAAATATTACAATAGCCAATTCTTGTTTTACAACCCAAGATTTGGTACCAGTATCAGTTACTAACGCTATTTCAAGTGAAGCCGGGGCAAGTCGATACCTTTGCATAATTCATTTGCTCGCCCTGATCAGACTTACAGCGGGACCGTTTTAAAATGCCAGCCGTACTTACTAAAATGTCAACGTTTTCATGATAAACTGTTTCTGAATTTGTAAAGCAAATATTTTGTATCGATCTGTTCAATGAAGTATGCATCGTTTGTTTTGGACAGTTGATTTGATTAATTGCAGCTGGTGGTGTTCGATCGAAGTTTTGGGTAAGTTAAATGGGTAAAATGTTGTTACATGTGAATTCTATACTATATTCTATATTATATTCTATATAAGGTATACTTCATATGTAGGTTAGTATACCAGATATATAGCTTGATCTAAGCTGAAAGGACTCATTCCACTGCCGCATTTTAAGTTAGCCATGCTCAGACAAGTTATTCATAATTTTTGTCTAGATACAATAGCAATACGTGTGTCAACGTCCGTAATATCTTTCAAAACAAAAGCCCATTTAAGACGTGTCTTTACAGCACGTTTTTACAAATGACGCCATGAAAATAAACACAATTTTATGACCTGTTATTTAAAAATATTTACAAAAACATCGTAAACTTTTAAACGTATGTTTGCTAAGGATCTAGTCAATGAGATATAGTACTATTTGATAAGATAATATTTAAATACTAGGTCTTGCTAGCGGTTTTACCCCCATCCCGTTTACTCCACGCGCGTAAAAAATAGCCTAAAGCCTCCTTCGATAAATGAGGTAAATAATACTGAAAGAATTTTTGAAATTAATCAGTTAGTTTCTCTGATTAGTGATTCGATAGATACGTACACCATATTTTTTATTTTTGATCTTTAAATTAATATAAGTAGGTGACATAATGATAAGTGCCTTCAAACAAACAATCTCTTCAGCTTTATAATATTAGTATAGATATACATTTTTATAAAGATTCAGAAGTCAGACAAAGGACAAATAAGTACTTGAGACAAAGAAAATTATACTAAGTTAAACACCAGAGATAGTGCGGAAATAACATAGTTGAGACGACGTTTATTCACAAGATAACTTCGGCGGTATGACTAATGCTAGCAAAATGCAGTATTGGAGGAGTGCTGCTTTATGAATAAAAGATTTTTGTGAAATAAACCAAGTAGCTACATAATAAAACATTTTATTTTTTTAAATAAGTCGTTTACCTTATTATCCTTAACCAAGAAGCACAAAGACACATTTTAAGCAATATGTATTTATAAGCGATATTTGCATTAGCGCAATCTAAGAGACATTGCAGACATAAGATCTTCATGTGTTATCGCTAACAAAATATTGGATAGTCGTTAAACCTTAGCTTGCAACTGAAAAATTGCATTCAGCTACTGTTGAACAAATATTTGTACAAAGCTCGTAGCAAGAACAAAATAAAACGGCCAGAATATCATCTATATACACAAACTGACAAACTGATTTTTAACAATTTTATTTTGTAACAACTTCAACGAAATTACATAAAACATATTTGTTAATATTTTACTGAAATATATTTTATGTAATAATCGAGTACAAAACTTTATTATACTATATTTTGAAAATCTTAATCGTCAATATACATTTGCTGCTAATCACTGCGTGAAGCTAGACGGTACATGAGTCACTTAATGGCTGCATGTGAAAAAAAAAATTCAGAGCAATGGCTTTGGTACATCTTTAGTAATAATGTTGACGAAGTTTAGCTAATGTAAGACTATTGTAAATGTTTAGTCATTCCGTTAAATTCACTAACAAAGAAAGGAAACAGTTATTGCGCCGTAGAACCGTGTGACCGTTATAGAATAAGTGCCTGAAAATCCGTGGGAATATATGATTATTATAAGGTGGTGATCTCATCTTGATATTTTAAATGGAGAAATTGGGATCTTTCTCTTTGTTAATACACGGGGTAATAATTCACATTTCTGTTTTAAGATCTAAAGCACTGTATTTTAAAGAAACCGTGTGATTTTATTCTGATTTTATTTTATGTATTAAATGATTGTTTAAAGTATGGCAACGGTTTTTTAATCTCATTATTCTCACGATAATATGAATCAGATGGACTTTACAGGAAGTATGGTGTCAATATTTCCCATGAAACAGTTACAAAATTGGACGTTTTGAGTTATAATCGAACAAAGGCAGAGCGTAACAAAGTTATTATTAGTGCTGGCCTCGATATTAGGGTCCACCGTGTTATTAACAGTACCATTAGCGACAAAACTGTGGTCGAAAACAATGTTCAATCCTGTACAATGTGTTGTTAGCTTTGAAATAAATGAAGTTGTTATATTTTTCCAATCATCATGTTTTAAAGTTTTACACGACTTATTGTTTAGTGTTTGCAACCAAAACGTGTTGACACGAAATTATAATCATTTGAGTTTTATATTATAATCAATTTTACCAACAATCTACCTCTCTCATCCTCGAGTATTTGCAGTTTTTATAAACATATTTGTATTTTATCCATTTTTACATGTTGTCGTCATATTACATAATTAAATCTAGCTTACAAAATTCTATATGAAAAGTACAGAATACAATTTGTGTTCCCATAAGAGACATGAGATGAGAATTAAATAAAATTGTACCATTACTTGTAAGTCCATATTAGGCTTGTTACACAAATGTGATTATGTTCATACATTAGCTTTTACGATTACTTTACAAGCCTTTTGTTCTCTTTATAGCTCTTTGTGATGGATAATACGATGATTGCAGTTCTGATTATTCATGTTTATGAATGTAAAATATTTATCGATACAAATATGTAGCAGCAAGTAAAAGAAAATATTGCAAAAGTCGTACTTAGGTATAATGCACATCTCCCTGGTAGATAGCCTTTATTTTTAACCAGAAAATGAAACAATTTACATAAGAATGACTTGCTTTTTTAAATGAATAAACATAAGGTAATGCTTTCTAAACTTCAGTTTGTGAAATGTCGCAGGCTACTTTTCTAGGTGGTTTAAAAACGTAATAACCTAAAGCTAAACCAATCATATCTAAGCCCACAATCAGGCACTCCACCACGAAATACCATCATTTCAAGATTTGAAATCTACGCTATGGCTACGATAATTATATTCGCAACAAGTATATAAAGGCACATCAGAATTCAAGAATTAATATTATTAAATGCTCAGCAGTCGATCAAGTCAAGTCTAACACGCTTTTAAATTAATACCCGTAATTAAATAGAATCATAATACTAACGGTTGTGCAAGAGGAAATCGACGATAGTAAACAGCAATCTTAAGCGCGTAATAATATATCTGTGTACTTTATATAATGAATGTTGATAGCAGAATATCAGTGAGCAGACATGCAAACTTACTAGGAAATAGCAATAGATTAGTTCCACCTTCCAAGATCTAGAACCCGCCCCAAAACGGGATGGAAGGTGTAGTGGTAAACGGGGCTGCGGGATTGTTCGAAAGAGTTATCGCGGCCCTGGTAGATACATAAAAGGCCTACGACGGAACACGATGGTTTTTAGTCAGTAAGAGTCTGACACTCACTCACCGCTGCTAACCCACAGTGGGAGGGGTCATTTGATGATTTAAGTGAAGTAGAGAAGGAAGCTGACTCCACTAGCAAGTGGGATACATAGCAGAAAAGGAAGAAAGACAAAAACATTTTAGCCTTGGAGAAAGTTTCGTATGTTCTTAAACTTTCAGGGTATTCAGCCATCTTATTGTTAAATTAAATCTAATTAGTAGCAGCATTTACCAGAAAAGCGGGTTTAAATGTTCACCCTCCATGTTTAAACATATTTAATCTGCAGCTTAGTTTGCCAATGCAGAGTAAACTAAACTTAATACCTATACCAGTATTGCAAAACCTTTGTCAAAGCAAACAATAGCATCATTCTTATGTAGATTACCACATCTGTTGCATGCGGTTGCATAATTCCTAAAACCTCACAGTAACTTGATACTACGCAGATTTTGGTATTGCAAAAGCACAGTACATTTTCGTGTCTATCATGTTTCATTTATTAAGAAAGACTACCTATTGTCCCATATTTTACCCACCTTCCAGGTACCGGACAAAAGGTAGATTGCAACAGTCAGAAATTCCTGTCTCCTTACCCAATTTCATCTCTACTGGTTTTACTACTTCACAGTCAAACTGTAACGTCTAAACTCCCTTTAGCACTGATAATTCACTATGGATAATGCCTCGGCTATGCTAGTGCAATGAACTGCATCGGGGTTAAGTGCTAAAATTGATGAGATCGTCCTAATGACTGGGACGAGCCCGTGTCAGCATCTCGTTGGAATAATGTTTGTTTTTGTTTTAAAATGACTTTATTTTCACATAAAAATACACTTGGAATACAAAAAGATCTTATTCTAATTGTTCACGCACTGAAGAAAGTTGTTATTTAGGCTGCATCACCTTTATCAACATTTAAACCTGATTTTAATGCACTATTTCAAACTTATACTTACATTATTATAATCTTAGTATAGCGTAAAGTGGAACTTGTTATGCACACTTTTTATCAAACAATGATTACTAGCAAATATTTGCAATCTAAAAACTAAAAAATATAACTAATTAACAATAAAACTAAATAACGAGAGGGAAGTGGGTATCCGTACATCAATAGTGAATTGCACGAGCGCTGTGTATGACCAGGCGGCCGGCGACCGGTCGCATCGACGCGCGTACGCGGGTAGCAAGCTTATCGGTGCGGTGACGTAGTAAGGAAGTAGTGATGGGGTAATCTATATCGATTGTATGTTCTTCTATACGATAGATTATTCAATCTGCTTTTACCTATATTTGAAATAAGACTGTTCTGATGGTGTGGATTGGAAATTAAATAAAATTTACTGGCTAATTTTAATACAAAAGTTTTAATAAGTGGATAGTGTATGGCGTTATGGAGACGAATTAGATTTGTTTTAAACTGGGTTCTGTACGCAATTTTTAAGGCCTTGTTTTGGACAACCTGTAGCTTTTTGTAGTTAGTGTCAGCTAGACTGCTCCAGACAGGGGCTGCATAAGTCAGTACTGGTCGGACGAGAGAGGAAAAAATTCGTAGCTTAGTGGCGGCGCTGAGATTAGACTTCCTATTTAAAATCGGGTTTAAGGCGTTAATAGCTTTAATACCTTTATTTACATGTTGATCGGCATTTTTGGACCAGTTTAATTTACTGTCCATTACAGTACCAAGATATTTTACTGATTTACTCCAGGGTACAGAGAAGCCATCAATTAAGACAGAGCGTGTTGGTAGTGCCCTCTTGCCTGTGAAAAGAATACTTTCAGTTTTGCTGGAGTTTAACTTAAGCTTCCACTTACTGAAATATTCACTAAGTAAGCCTATCGACATTTGTAATCTGCTAACTATGAGATCAATATCTTTGGAAGTAGTATAGGTTGCAGTGTCATCTGCATAGACGGCTAGATGTGTGTGGGGTTGCTTGGGTAAGTCATTTAGGAAAAGAACAAATAAATACGGGCCCAATATGGATCCCTGTGGGACACCGGCAGGGGATGTTTTGGGGTTGGAGTGGACGTTAGATATAAATACCGAGAACGTTCTGCCAGTCAAGTAACACTGTATGAGTTTAACAAGGGATAAAGGTAATTTTAGCGACACAAGTTTATGTAGCAGTCCGGCGTGCCAGACTGAGTCAAACGCCTTTTCTATGTCCAATAAGATCATCCCGGTAGAGAGACCACGATTTAAGTTGTGGGCTATGTGCTCAGATACTCGTGCCAACTGTTGGACGGTGGAGTGGCTCTTACGGAAGCCGAATTGTTCTGCCAAAACTAAGTTGTTGGTACATCTCTGTAGGCGATATAATATGATGGATTCGAATAGTTTAGCCAGACTCGGTAAAAGGCTAATGGGACGGTAACTGAAGGGATCTTTCTCATTTTTACCAGGTTTCTTTATGGGAATCACTTTTGCTAATTTCCAAGCCGATGGAAAATAGCAAAGCATTAGGCAGCCATTAAAAAGTTTGGTAAGCAGGACCAAGCATTTTTGTGGCAAGTTCTTTAAAAGAATGTTGGTCAAACCATCTTCCCCGGGGGCTTTACGACTCTTTAACTTGTTTAGTAGAGACCTTAACTCTTTAGGCCTGACAGGAAGAAGAAGTTCTTTGGGTGCAGAATCATTAATCAGGTTGACAGATGATCCAACTTCTCTTTCAATATCTGCCTCTGTTGTAAAATCTGAGGTAAGATGCATATTGGCAAGAAAAGTGTCGGCTAGGACCTCGCACTGTTCGCATGTGGATGTGGTTACACTATTGTCGAGGCGTTTTAGAGATGGAATAACAGACGGTTTTTGCTTAATTTTTTTGACTACTCGCCATATGTCGGAACTTGGGTTATCAACTTTAGAGAGGCGATTATTCCATTGAGCGTCGTTGTGTTTTTTCACTGCATCCTTAATAAGGTACTGGAGACTGTTTACTTCAGCGAACATAAGTTTCTTGATAGAGGGATTTGATTCCTTAAGTGCAAGTTTACGTTTACGGTTTTTGTCTTTTATAAGATTTCTGATTCGCCTAGACAGCTTGGGCTCGGAGACACCGGCTGATGTTGGTATACTTTTTGTTTGAGCTTCTTTTATAGCTGATGTTAAGACGTCAATAGAATGGTCGATTTCTTCTGCGGTATTATAAATTGACCTAGACAAAGTGATAGACTGATTGAGGTGTTGTCTATATTTATTCCAGTTAGCCTTAGCGTAGTTAAAAGTTATATGTGATATACGAGAAAATTCAGCATCAATAGAAAAGTGGACCGGGAGATGGTTTGATGACAAGGCAGTAAGTGTTTGAGGTTCAGTAATGTTATGAGTGTTTTTAATTATCATTACATCAGGAGTGGAAGGTTGATGTGAACCAACGTAATGAATTAAGGTGGGATCAGATGGAGCGAGAACGTCGTAATCATTCAGAACCATATGGTCAAAGAGGATTTTACCATGTAGATTAGTTGTGGGGCAATTCCAGTAGGGATGCTTCGTGTTTAAGTCACCGACAATTAGCACAATATCGTTGGAATAATGAAGCTGAACTCATCTATCTAGCTGCCTATAGCTAGGCTTGAATTAATCGTTGGTAGCTATACTAATATTATAAACTGATCAGTTTGTTTGTTTGCTAATTTCAAGAATAACCTAATTGTCCGATGCAAATCCCGATTTTATTGTTAGGGCGCATTTGGCGTAAATGTTTTAATAATTTTGTGGAAACTGTTTTGGATAATGTTTCGTATAAATTGTGTGAATTTTTGGTGTAATGTATCTGTTTGTTCCCAAAAAAAAAAAAAATGTTGAGGCTAGGCTAGCCTATTTATATAGGTGCGCAAAGAAGTTTCCAGGGGAAGTGGGTGAAACCACTGCCGGAAACTAGCAGTCACATAATATAGAAAGTGAAGATAACGTAGTAGTGTTTACTAAGGACAAAAAGATGTATTGAGTGATGTTGAAAGTAAAATTACCATAATCAGTAAACATCTTTGAATTCGTACAAATAGGAAATCGTGCAGATTGCAAATAGACATACCACAATGGAAACAAATGACGTGCGCACATGCTTACACAATACTGTTAATTCTTATAGCAAATAGTGCAACTCCAATTAGCTGTATAAATAAGACTTGCTATGCACTACACATTCGTTTTCCAAATGACACAAACAATTTGTGTGCAGTAGACCATTCATCGTCTGCCTAGCCTTTTTCCAACTATGTTCTCGTCAGCTTCTGGTATAACCGAACGATAAACTGACTTCCAGGGTTATATACGTATAGCGACTGCATGTCTGATCTCCTCAACCCTCCTCAACCTGCCAACCCTATATTCTTTGGTAAGATTGACTGTCAGACTTTCTGGTTTCTGACTAAACGAAACTAAGTGACAGCCAACAGCAATTTAACATTGGTTTTAACCCAAACGACACATTATGTATGCTGTAATTGTCAATTGCAGTCCCAATTATCATGAATGGCTACTGATTCAATTCAGAGAAATCAATGAATACAATCAAAATGACCACATCTGCCAACTGCACTGAATGTCACAGTACATTCATTGTTTGAATGGGAACGAGTCGATGAGTCTATCACACAGATTGTAATCATAACATTGAGGTAAACAGTTGTAATACGTGATCTGTTTTGATATTTGGTGGGAAAGTATCTAATGAGCCAGCTTTGCAGGTGGTTAGAATAGAAACTAATATTTTGACAACCATTTAGAAAATTCCAAACTCATAAGAACTATGTAGATCCCAAGAACGGCTCCTACGAAAAAAAAAAATGGCAAGAAACTCAAAAGTTTTTAGAGGAACTAGCAGACTCCATATTTTTATAAAAGCTGTCCATATTTTAATTAATGACAAAAAGTGAAACAGTTATTTTAGTTCTTGTAAATAAAGTGGTTTCATTACAACAACTTAAAATATGATTGCCCGCAAACCTCTGATATGATTGCCCGCTCTGTATCCATGCAAAATACAACAGTGCTCTTCAAAATAGAGATTGCTGATATACAGCAAAAACCTGTCAACCTTAATTGGGACTGGACCAGACAAGTCTGCCGTGTGTTCACTGAAATAGCCAATGATTTCCAACACAAAGGGCAAAGGGTAGACTACCTAAAGAATTTATTGATAACTAGCTTCTGCCCGCGACTTCGTACGCGGATCCTGTCCCTTATGCCAGCGACTGCGGGGTCAGCAAAATTAAAGATCTGGATCGTCTGATGTTGAATTTAAAAGGCCCGTTGACGGGAAAACAACAGAATACGCAAAATCATTCGAAACGTTCCATATATTTAACTTTTGTACGTCAACGGCAAAAGCACAGCAGACTAAACAAAACGCTAAGAACTAAAGCGCAATAGGCGTGACCATAGGGATAAAAGTAGTGATTCTAATTAGTCCGCATTTAAGTGGTTTTTCTGAACGGACCCTTAAATAACAAAGTAGTGGTGATCTAGTGTTTAGAGAACCAATCTCTCAAGTATGAGTGTGTGACTGCGATTCCAGGTCTGGCAAGTACTTGCCAATGCAACTTCTCTTAGTTCGTATGTACTTTCTAAGAATATTTTGGCCACCAATGACCGGTTTTTGGAGGAGCTGTCTTTTCTAGTATGTCCCGGCTGTCATTGAACATTCTTGGCAGTCGTTATGGGCAGTCAGAAGCCAGTAAGTGTGACCAGTTCTACCAAGATGTATTGGGTTGAGCGGGTAACCGGGTTGTGGAGGTCAGATAGGCGGTCGTTTCTTGCAAAACACTGGTACTCAGTTGCATCGAAGCCGACCTTAACGTAGTTGGGGAAAAGGCTCTTGAGGTAATAACAATAATAACAATGAGATTTAATGCAACAAAGTCGGAGAGTGGGGGCTCGTGATGTCACGTCTATGTAAAATTTGTACTAAGAAGTGACTTAACACAAAATTCAAGCGTTTTGTATCTTCGTTGTTCTTTGCTTGTGAAAGAAAATAAAAAATACTTGTCCATTATTTTAGGGTTATCTAAAAGACGGACTATTACTTTCTTTGATTCACCATGCTTATTTTGTATAATTTGTATCAGTGAACGTCTCCGACTCGCGAGACAATGAGTAGCATATTCTTTACTTGAGAAGTTCTCTAGAGATATGGATGTAGATGCGTAAATATGCCAATGATGGAAGCGCGCTTCGCGATCCGATGAGATTTCCTCGGAGCAAGTTGCAGAATGATGTTCTCGAACAGCATCAAGTCCTTCCAAGCGCTCTTCGGTATATCTTTGGGATCTTATGATTCTCTCCCTAGGAACATTGGAAAAGATTCGACCTCTTTCTGGCCATGGTAATAGTTTTATTGTGAAGAAGATACCTGATTAATTAAAATCTAGCTGACTGCCCCCTCGTCCCCCGCGGTACTGAGTAGGCTACCCTGTCACGAAGATAAATGGAAAAGAATACAACACTCAAATAAAACTCGAACATTCATTCTATAAAGTTTTGTACTAAAAGAGTAACATTGACGATGATATAGCATCACCATTGAAAGTCTGTCCTAAACTATTACCGCCTTTACCGCTTGGAGGTACTTGCAGCTTATTATATCATTATACAGTGAAATTAGAGATAGCTTTCATTTCCACATCAGTTGTTTCTGATCTTCGATTCTCATAAGTCAACAGAAAATATACATCAGATCGAACAACTTTTGCTAAAACGTCATTTCAAGTGTAGTAGGGCACTTGGAGTTCAACTTCAGATGTTTTAGATCTTCGATTTTTGTAAGTCAACAGAGAGTGCTCATCAGATTGAACAACTTTTGCTAAAACGATATTCCTATGTATGCTATCGTGTAGCTGGGTTCTTGAAGTTCCGCATCAGGTGTTCCAGATCTTCGATTTTTATAGGTTAATAGAGAGTGCTTATTAGATTGAACAACTTTTGCTAAAACGTCATACCTTTATATGCTATAGTCTAGCTGGGCTTCTGGAGTTCTACAACAGGTGTTTTAGATCTTCAATTTTTATAAGTCGACAGAGAGTGCTTATCAGATTGAACAACTTTTGCTAAAATGTCATACCCGTATATGCTACAGAGTAGCTGGGCTCTTGGGGTTCCACATCAGGTGTTTTAGATCTTCATTTTTTATAAGTCGACAGAGAGTGCTTATCAGATAGAACAACTTTTGCTAAAACGTCATACCCGTATATGCTACAGAGTAGCTGGGCTCTTGGGGTTCCACACCAGGTGTTTTAGATCTTCATTTTTTATAAGTCAACAGAGAGTGCTTATTAGATTGAACAACTTTTGCTAAAACGTCATACCCGTATATGCTACTGTGTAGCTGGGCTCTTGGGGTTCCACATCAGGTGTTCCAGATCTTCAAATTTATTCTCTCAACCGAAAATGCTCATCACGTGGAACAATTTTTGCCATGGTACCATTTTTGTATCTCTTATAGTTTTGTTGATCTGTTGCAGTTCTGCACCAGGTCTTCAAGTTTCGAAGATAAATTATAGCCTATATGTTGCCCCGACTTTATACCGATACAACAAAGAAAAAATCATTGAAATCCGTCCAGTAGTTCCGAAGATTAGCGTGTACAAACAAACAGACATACAGACATACAGACATACAGACATACAGACATACAGACAAATTTTTTTTTTGGATTTGTGCTCCATTACTGTTTCTAAACCCCACCCAATTATTATTTTTTTAATATATTCAATGTACAGACACAGTTTTTTTACAGATTTATTATATGTATAGATAATAAGGTTACGATTTTGGTAGTGAAGGAAGACATAAAAAATAAATGAAAATAGGTAGGCACCTTAGAACACACCAAGCTAATTCCAAATTGTATTTTAGCTAAATTAAAAATGGAGGCCATCCACCACCTACGAAAACTTAGCTAATAGCGAATAAGAACCACTTGACGAACTTCTACAGTTGAAGTTACTTGTACAGATTTTTGATTTTTAATGGTTGACAAATCTTCCTATCATTCTTATTATCTATTCCTAGTTTTCAGTTATTCGTTGAATTCTTGCTCTTATTTACAACCAAAAACAGAGAATAAGTACCTATAGGAATGTTGATATCACTCTCCTTCCATGCGTCTACCACATGACCTGACTAAGGTAACACTAGATGAACTCTATAGATTGTAATAATTGATCAAGCCGTGACACGCCTAGGTCATCGAAGAGCCTTAGCAACGCACGCCGTCCTTCAATGGACATTTTATGTGTTACGTGGGAAGATAGGCATCTGATATCTATACTAATATTATAAAGGTGAAAGTGAGTGTGTGTATGTATGTGACTTCTTTGCCCACAAATGGATTTTGAAGATTTTTACAGTAATAGGTATTTTAATCCATGTGCTGGAAGCTGTTGGTGGAAGCCAGTAAGTAGGTACCTAATACAAGCTACTTTGCATAAAATGACAGAAGAGAGGCGATTTCCTCCTCAAAAATATTTATGACAAAGTTATATGAAATCTTGAGCAAGTAAATGAAAAGTTAAAAATGATACAAAAGCAGAATCCATATAAAATTAAGAAGTTACAAAACATACAAGAAGCCCAACGTGACTAAAAAAACAACAACAACACGTTCACTAAATAAAAAGTAAACAAAACAACTGCAATTACAATTAAAGCTAATTATTGACACAAGGGTAATGACCCAAATATTTTAAATATCGAATAACTTGACAGCATCGACATTGAAAAAACAGTCTCACATTTGAATGTAAGTTACCTATGCAAAACCGATTGCACAGAACCCCTTTTTTCATGTTGAAAAATTACATTGCGTGTTAGTCCGTCCCAAAGGTACCATGTTTCGTTTAGAATTCGGCGGTACATCCGATCGGTGATTGGAATAACTTCCATTTGTTTCCATTACCTGATTTCTTTATGACGTAACTTGGGTAATAAAACTTCATGTTTGTGCCTTGTTTTGGCAGTATGAATAAAATATTTGTTGGTGTATTTTGAAGGCAAAATTTTCCTTGCAAAATGTTTGTACTTTCTCAGTTAGTATACAAGCTTGTGGTTATACTGGCGTATGCTTTCTAGTAGTTACCATAGTTCTTGGAGAAGATTTCTCTATTCGCGAGTTACTCGATACAAATCTACTACATACTAACTGGTTTTACTTACGAAGTCCTGTTTTTATCTTTATTTATGTATTTTAGGTAAAGACGGTCGCATTTTGTTATTGTGCGTGGTTTTATTTTTAAAAATAAAATATGAACTTGTACCGGACAAGCAACAATATGCGCTGCATAAATAAATTATGATTCACAAGATACTCGGTCATTAATAACCTTTATTATCGAGGCCTTGAATTTATAGGTATCAATAAGATACAACAGGTATTCCAGCAAAAACAGAATGAGTTAAAAAACATAAAACATTTTACAAAGGTAGAGAATATTATAGAATCAATTGCAGAACCATGCAACAACCAGATAACCAGTCTTTCCAAAGAGTATCGGGTTGCCCGGGTAACTGGGTTGAGGAGGCTAGTAAGATAGGCAGTCGATCTATCTATTTTTTTTATCTAAAACACTGGATTTCAGCTGCAAAAGGATCCCAACAAAGTTGGGAAAAGACTAGGCAGTTAATGAAATATAAGAGGAAACAGACCTTAAGTAAGATCGTGAAGATGTGAAGTTAAAAATGGAACTGACAAAATTAGAGGTAACAAAATTTCCATACATACAAATTGAGTAACATAATGAGAACGCTCCCATATTTCTAAAAATAATGATCTACAAAAAGCCATCGCGTATATACTCCTATATTGCCTTGAAATAGCAGCTAAGTGATTTTTTATCGTGAAAACGTGGTAATTACTAAACTGGACATTAGTCATACTACTACGCAGTTTTGTCGAACACGTAGAAACACATTAATGGTGGATGGAAACAGAATGATACTGAGAAATATTGTGAGCTGGTCTTCATAATTATCCTTACTGATTATAAGGTACATGTGAGAGTAAGTCTGTCTGAATGACTATTTCACTTTTACGCCTTAACTACTGAATTAATTTAAATGGGTACTCAGATAGTCTTGGCCCTAGATCCTGCAAAAAGCTTTAGGCCACATACGATGGTGTTTAATACATGTCAAAAATACCATTCGTAAGCAAAACGGTATTTGTTTGTAAGGCGATTATCACACTGCCCCGCATGATGCAGCGTAGTGCGTGGATGCGTTTTTTTCCGTTGTATGGAAATATCTCCGTTTGTATGGAAAACACGCATAGTCCAACACACTGAAAATGCATCCACGCGCGTTCATGCGGATCACGCACATACATGCGGAGAAACACGCACCCCCGCGCGTAGGTGCGGGGCAAGACGCAAGGTATGGCACACTGAATCCCGCAGTGACGCGCGTGATTTTGAATGGGCGTGACGTGTATATTTGAAAATGGAACTCGATGAGAGCCGCTGTGCGTGAAATTACAAAACGCACCTACGCGCGTGAGTGCGTGAAAAACCCGCACGATGATGCAGATCTGCAATCCCGCAAGAACGCGCGTAGGTGCGTCGACACGCAAGATGCAGCGTGATGCGGGGCAGTGTGAAGATCACCTAAAGGATTGTAGTACGGCGTCATTAGTGAGGTCGAAGTTCAAGTCTGCGTGAAGTTGTGATTGGACTATGAACTCTTGACTAATTATCAGTCTGTTTATTGCTAGTTACCGTAAGGTCTTTATTAAAGAAGAGATTCAAGTTAACACTCTTCTTCTTCGTCGTCATCACACTCTTGCGCCCAACTTCAGTCTCAAAACCATTAAAATGTGGAAAATTCATATAAATATATTTTGTTTTTAAGCTAAGCATTTTCAGTTGAGATTTATGGGTCGCAAAACATGTGATTCAAGTTTCCTCACCAAGTGGAGACTACTGTTTTTAAGTATTTCCATGGGGAATAACCTAGTAGCAACTTGGAATCTGGATTATTGCCAGCATAATAGCAATCGGGTTGTAAGAGATGATATACATTCACTTACTACACGACTTAAATATAAATTGCTAGATTACTGATTATGGTTCTGTCTGATCATCTGCATAAAATACACGAAAAGATTTTGGGTAGGATTGTGTCTTAACATGAACTAACAATGAAATAGCTTGATGATGATGATGACGATGAAAAACTGCGGATTGAAAATATAGATAAAATTAAAGACATAACTAATTTCCATGAAGCTAATGTCAAAATTCCATATCTGGATATCTGGATGGATCAGTTATTGTAATCCGTAAAGATATGATATAAATATAAACGATACCTATTAATCGCTTATATTAAAGCAACCTTTGATAAGGATAAACACGATGCAACTGGCGAAGTTATCGATTGAAGTGCACACTGAATACAAACACAAACTAATTGTTATGCAAATTGTTCTATATGGGTGATAAAAACAGGTGTTTTTGTTTACTAATGTTTTTAATGGTACATTATAAGGAAAAGGTACACCTTTACATCATCGGACAGACACTCAAATCAATGAACATAAAGTCAAAGGTTTTTATTTCAAATAGGGCCTTTTTATGTGAAACGTTACACTAGTTGTATAGAGAAGAGCCGGTAAAAAACTCCAAGGATACTCTGTTTAAAAAAGTAGGTAATTTAAGGTACTACTAGGCTTCGTAGACTTCATTATATCAATAGTTTAGGAACTGTCACCTTCACTAGCCTACAGGTCTACTTATTCAATGAACTGCATGAAATAATTCAGACGCTGGTAGCTTATAACTCAGTTGCCCTACGTTTTGGTCGTTACGCCACGGTTTTTAAGACGGTTAATCTAATTATTGTATTCTAATTGGATTATTTTTTGTAATTAACGTAACACCTCCAGTGACCAGTGTCTAAGGTGTCCAAAAGCCGACCACAAGCCGCATTGATAACCACTACACATAATAGAAACTTGTACATACTCATGGTTTTATGGTCATTAGTTGTTCGGGGTTGGGTCGAGAAAGGATAAGCTCGAGTAAAGATAATAAAATTCACTGTATTTCAAGTCTATACATAGAGATTTAGATTAAAATTAAACTAAAATGAGGTGAGATTAAAGAGGTATGAGCCACGCGCCCGTTAAGGTGTTGATAGGTGAACTAACTAATTACTACATAATTAGTATTAAAGAAAATGATCGTGCCTCACACGGCACTGTAATAATGATGAGCTAGCTAGGTCAAACGCGACACGTGTTGTACGGTTGTTAACCCGTACATGCTCCCGAGGGCAAAGAAAGGGTTAGTAAGTATTAAAAACTAGATGAAAGATGAGTTTTACAAGGTGAAAACAAAGTTCTAGTAATCACTAAATTATAAAATAAGGTTAGTAATGAAGAAGAATCAGGATTACGAATGATCGCGACAATGTAAATCGGGAAGAGAGAATACGCGAAAAACCGGCGAGGACGCGCGGTCTTGCTTTTGCAAACACTCGCTAGATTTGACAACCTTGGGGTCACTATTAACTGATAAAGATTGCCCATATTCCCTATTGTCACAGCACTCACTCACAGCACCTTTCACTTTAACTAAAGATTGCCTTTTTTCCCTAACTTCACTGCACTCACTTAAAACACTTTCCTTTACTGCCTCCACTGACGGCGTCGCTTCGGTAGTCCTCGAGTTCGCTTGAAGTCTGTACTGCCGACGCCATCGCCAGTAAAATATGATGGAGCCTAGTAGCATTACTGCCACAAGAACATATATGACGGCGTAGTGGTGCACGTCATGATAAGACATTTCGTTGTTTATAGGTTTACTTTGTTTTAGGATGTCAATATTTTTCTGTACCATTTCAAACTGTCGCAAAATGTCCGAGTTATTAATGGGATCAATCTCGGGAGATTCAGGAATAGAAATATTGAGGATATGGTTAATGGAAGGTATATCTGGAGCGTCTAATCTCGCTTCAATATTGATTTTACTAGAGAACTTTTTGACAGGATACACCAGAAAATCTTCTGTTTTTATCATGCAGTCCTCCCCAATGCCCAAGAGACCAGCATTTCTAAGATTGGCAGTCGTACTTTGTCCCTCACATAATAATTTTATGTGACATTCAGTGCAACAGAAATAAAAGTATCTATTGTCCGAGGTTAACTCTGTCCAAGTATTTTTGCAAGGTGTCTTCGCAGTCTTGCATGTCCTGGTGTTCGGCATAGTCCTACATAAGTTGTGATCATCTTTCAAGTGATAGATAGGAGTTCTGATATGACATAATATCATCATGGAACTTCTTCTGACACAGGATTGAAGATCAGTTCCAGTTAAAGGCACATAAGAATCCTTTCTGATGTTGATTCCGGCGTATTGAGATATGACTTCCACATTTAGCATGGATTCTTCTGAGATTCGAGGAACTGGGATGAGATTAAATATTTCGTACATGTCCCTTTCGATCAAAGGTATTCTGATTTCTATAATGAGATATCTAACGCTGTACCTTGCTCTCACTTTTAATAGGTTATAGAGATCCTTGAGGCGCAAGTTGTCGACCGGAATCGCCAAATCTTTAGGTATTTGGGCTGATATCGAACTTAGCTCGGTCCTCATTTGGTTTGGAGAAATTAAGTGAAAGTCTAGTCTCCCATTGTAGATGTTTGTTACCGTGTCTAGGATAGAATCTTGTATTTTCCGAAGACTATACATCAGGTGACTAGCGGTTAACGTGGAGGTCAAAAAGTCTGTAGTATAACTAATGTTTTGTACGTGGATTCTAAGGTCCTGATAATTTTCTTTGAGATTGTTTATTTTTTGGTTTATCGATTTATGATGCTGATTCATGGTAATTTCTACTCTCTTTATAAGATTGAATTCAGCTTCCACAATAGACGTCTGGTTCTTCCAAAGGTTGTAAAGGTGATTATCGTTCGTTCTTAATAGGTCAATGTCTTTTTCGTACTTATCAGCAAATCGCTGATCCAGCACGCCAAACAGACTGTTCGCGACATAACCTACGCCGTCTATCAAGCCTCGCCGCCGGCGCTTGTTGGCGTCTCCAGTTACACATGATTCATTCATATTAATAATACTATCGTAATGTTTTATTTCTTCGAACTCGTGCCCGAGTTGTAAAATGATACCATCGCAAGGTGTTTGGCCTCTTATCGTGGAGCATAAAGTTTCAAGATATTTGATATACTTCGCAAGTGCCGTCTTACCTTCGTTGTATGGATGCGTATCATAATAAGCAATTAAGCGCCAATCCTCTCGAATTATGTGCATGTTTGAGATCTTGTCGAAATAAACGCTGTTGTTTACTGGAGTATAGTTATAGGATGCTTGAGACGAGCTTATTAACGACAGGAAGAATAACGTCACAGACAAAACAATAGCTGATAGTGAGATGCACTTGGACTTCTTTTTTCTTGGTACCTGGTCGTAACTTTTACTATCTTCTGGAGGTTGATCGCAGTCATTCACAGGTAATAGCGCAAGCTTGACAATTGGACGTTTTAGAAAACCGTTTTTAGTTTTCAGGGTGACAACTCTTACGAGTCCGTCCGTTCCCGGATGGAGCTCTACGACTCGTCCAAGAGCCCATTTTCCCGGCGGTAGATTTTCGTCCTTGATGATGACAATATCGTTAACGTTAAGATTCTTTTGAGTTTGTCTCCATTTGGTTCTAACCGATAATTGAGATAGATACTCGTTCTTCCATTGAGTCCAAACATCCGTGTAGATTTTTTGTACTAAATACCATCGGGTTCTGAGATCGTTTTCTGTTTCGTAAATCGTCAAATTGGGTCCACTCGCTAAAAAGTGGGCCGGAGTTAAAAAATTTAAGTCTTCCGGATCTTCTGTCAATGGACAAAGCGGTCGAGAGTTTAAACAAGCCTCGAGTTGGGATGTCAAGGTATTGTACTCTTCGAAGGTGAGTTTTTGCTCCCCGACGACTCGCTTAAGATGGTGCTTTAAGCTTTTTACTGCAGCTTCCCAAAGTCCGCCCGCAGATGGCCATGACGGGGCATTGAAATGCCACTCGATGTTCATTTCAGTAATGGCATGAAGAGTTTCTTGGCTGGATAGGATCGTGGAGATTTCGGAGTACTCTTGTTTGAGAATATTGTTTGCTCCTATAAAGTTTGTACCCTGATCGCTGTATATGTGTCCTGGTACTCCTCTTCTGGCTGACATTCGCTTGAGAGCGGCAATAAAGGCAGAAGTTGTGAGATCGGAAACGATTTCCAAATGTATGGCCTTTGTAACCATACAGACGAATACTGCGATATATCCTTTATTCGTCTTAACGCCGCGCCCTTTGCTTGCCTTCACTAAGATATGACCAGTATAGTCGACCCCAGTATGGTAGAAGGGTCGGCTTGGGTTTAATCGGGATGGAGGTAGATCACCCATCAATTGTTGCAGCAATATGGGATTATTTTTTCTACACTTAACGCACATTCTCAGTCGTTTTTTTGTAGCTCTGTTTCCGCCAATTATCCAGTACTTTTGTCTTAAGAATCCTGTTGTCATCTTCGCTCCGCCATGAAATACTAAGATGTGAGCTTCGTCGATGAGGAGATCGGCTAATTTCGATTGTGGGATAATGATCGGGTGTTTCATTTCAGGATGTATGCTCGTATTGCTAAGCCTTCCGCCCACACGGAGTAACCCGTGGGCGTCTAAGATGGGATTGAGGTTTAAGATTTGGCTCTGACCGTTAAGCGGCTTTCCTTTTTCTAACTGCGATATTTCCTTCAAAAAGTGCATTTTTTGTACGAATTTAATCAACATTTCATTCGCTCGTTTTAAGTCTTGTAAAGTCAGGTAATTTGGCCGTTTCTTTTTGTAAACAAAGACGTCGATGAATTTGTTGACGAACGCTAAAACTCGAACAACTTTTCTGCAACTACTGTATTTTGCTAACAGCTGTTTTATTATTGATGTTTTATTAAGATCGATGGTGGCGGAGTTCACTAATTTCTTTCTGAGATCTTCCGTGGTATTGAAGGAAATATCATTAGAAGGATCATTTTCAGGCTTGTAATTTGGCAACCAGCTGGGTCCTTGCCACCAAAGTGTATGATTCGCTAACTGAGATGCGGTCATGCTGCGGCTAGCGCAATCAGCGGGATTGTCCTTAGACTTCACGTACCTCCAATTATCCTTCGGTATTATTCCGCAAATCATTTTCACTCGGTTAGCAACAAACGGTTTCCATTTCTCAGGCTCGCCCTTTAGCCATCCCAGGACTGCCATGGAGTCTACCCAGCCGTAAATTCGGACTTTATAGTTCGTTAGAGAGCCTGATATTTTTTCCATGAGCTTAGCTAGCAGCTGAGCTCCACTAAGTTCCAGGCGAGGTATGGTTTGAGGTTTGTTTAGAGGTGCCACCTTAGATTTGCCTGCAATTAGAGTCACGTGCGTTGTATGCGTTCTGGAGATCTTACAATAAACGACACATGCATAAGCTTTAGTGCTGGCGTCGCAAAAACCATGGAGCTCAATCGCATCATTTTCTTGAGACTGAATCCAGCGAGGTATTTCCAATTGCGAGATATAGGGCAAATCGGCCTTTATTTTGTTCCACTCTGAGACGATATTTAGTGGAACTTGTTGATCCCATTGTATATTAATTTTCCAGGTTTCTTGAAATAACATTTTCAGTTTTATTGTGACTGGCGAGAGCCAGCCTAAAGGGTCAAAGATCTTTGAAATTTCAGATAAGAGTTGCCGTTTAGTAGGGGTGCCCTCAGAACTAATTTCTATAGGATGAAAGATAAATATGTCTTCTTTAGGATTCCAACGAAGGCCTAGAGTTTTTGTAGACTCTGGCTGTTTAAATTGAAATTCATCCTTCTGATGAACATTGAGGTTAGTTTCTACAAGTTCTGGTAAGTTCGAACGCCATTTTCGGAGATTAAGACCACCTGCTTTTAGTAGGTCTGTCATCTCAATCTTTATCTGCTTTGCAGCTGCAGCAGAATGAGCACCATGCATGAGATCATCCATGTAGAAGGAATTTTCTAATATGTGAGGAGCACTGCTGTTGGGATAATTTGGCCTTTCGTCGTTAGCGAGTTGTCTTAGAGTCATCATAGCCAAAAAGGGTGCGGCTTTTGTTCCGTAAGTGACAGTGGTCAACTGGTACTCTTTCAAAGGTTGAGATGGATTGTCTCTCCAAATAATTTTTTGGAATTTTTGGTGATCAGGATGTAGCCCAATATTTCGAAACATCTTCTCTACGTCAGCAGTAAAGGCAAATCTATACTGCCTCCACTTCAAAATAAGACTGAGAAGGTCTTGTTGCAAGTTGGGCCCTCTGCACATGAGGTCATTGAGGCTATGCCCAGATGAGGTCCTTGCTGATGCATTAAAGACGACTCTTAATTTTGTTGTCGATGACTCAGCTCGCTGTACGCAGTGGTGACTTAGGTAACAATCGGGCTTATTATCGGTAATTGTAGTCACCGGTGTCATATGTCCGAGCTCAAGGTACTCAGACATAAACAACTTATAGTCACGTGCCAGCTCGGGTTGCCTAATTAATTTCTTTTCTATTTGAAAGAATTGCGCGACAGATTTTCTTTTTGATTCACCTAATTTTTCTTCAAAGTTGTCTTTAAAGGGTAACATGACGACGTAACTGCCATCTTGCCGTCTAGATGTCGAAGCTTTGAAGAACTCGATGCAGCTTTGGTCTTCGTTGGAAATCGATAAGGGTTCTGGAATATCCTCCATTTCCCAGAACTGCTGGATGTCGGCTATGCCATTAAGGATCACATTACATTGGAATGTTTTGCAGTTACCGCTTAAAATCCATCCCAATTGTGTCTGTTGTGCGATGGGCAGCGTTCCTCCAGATCGGCAAATACCGTCTAACAGTATCAAAGAATAAATGTCGGCGCCAAATAAAATGTCTACTGGCCTACTTCTGTAAAACTCAGGATCAGCTAAGGTTATTTGATTAAGAATTGGCCAGTTGGGTTTTGCAAAACTATGGGTTGGTAAATTGTTTACGAGTCTTTTCATTATGAATACGTCAGTCTGAAATGAAAAGTCGTTTATCAATGACGTACAATTAATTGAGATCATACCCTTACAATTACTCTCGTTGTTACCGATTCCGGAAATGTAACCGTTGCATTTTTTACGGGGTAACCTTAACAGCTGCGCAGCCCTTTCAGTTATAATCGAGGTTTGCGAGCCTTGATCTAAAAGGACTCTCATCTCTTGGTAAGACCCATCAACAGATTGGGCTTTCACAATTGCTGTCGCCAGCAATATTTCTGAAGGGTTGTTTTGGACTCCCACCATAGAGCTGGCTTCTTGCTGCTGAGATACAGATGTAGTTAGCGTGGCTGTACTAGGGCCCGGACGAGCTGCATCCGGTGTCAGGTTCTTTGACGTAAATGATTCGTGCAGTATGGTATTGTGAGGTTCATTGCACTCCATACATTTTATTTTGGAAAGGCATTTTCTACCTTCGTGATAGTGTAAGCAATTGACGCAGAGATTCAAATTCGCGACCGTATTTTTACGTTCAGAAGGTTGCATTTTCCATAGCGTCGGACAATTGTTTATACGATGATCGCTTGCTTTGCAGATCTTGCATGATTTGCGTCGTTCGCTTCCTTTACCTTTGGACTTGGACGATTGCGTATTGACCTGGTTTGTGGAATAATTGTTGTAACTTTGCTTGAATTTGTGATTTGTAGGTTTTGAATAATTATGTGTGTCTTTATTAAAATGATTATTCTGAGGTTGAGATATTTTAGAGTTGTCCTGTTTCTTCCTTGAGATTTCTAAAGACATAAACTTATTCTCCAAGAATTGAAGAAATTCTCTCAGCACAGGCAATTCTCTTGGAGATTTAAGTGAATCCATGTAATCATCATTGGTTTCTGAATCCAATTTCTCCGCTAGAATACACACAATAAAAGGGTCCCAGGTGGAAACGTCGACGCCGAGATTCTTGATAGCATTCACGCTCTCATAGGTCGTGTCATGAATGCGTTTAAGATGATTCGCTGATTTTTGCTGAATCGCAGGGATGTTCAAAATGTTCTTGAGATGAGATAGAAAGATCCGTCTTTTGTTATCGTAACGATGGTTGAGAATATCCCAACAAAGAGCGTAGTTACTAGAACTTATTTGGAGATGCTGGATCAGTCGTTCAGGCTCGCCTTTTACCTTACTTTTCAAGAACTGCATCTTTTGAGCACTTGAAAGAGAAGGATTGTTGTGCACAGTTTCGGTAAAGAGATCCTTGAACGAAACCCAGTCTGTATAACTTCCTTCAAAGGTTGCTATTTCTATTTTAGGAGTAGATTTTTCGATGTGTGCTACCGACCACATCTTTTGATTAATATCTCGCTTAAGCTTCTTGTAGTACTTCTCATAGCTTGTAAATTGCTCTTCATATTGGGCGTTTGATCCGTTAAGCTCGTGGTCCAGCTCCCAGTGTAGTGAATCTATAGCTGTCCACCGCGTCTTAAGGGTTTTTAAGATGTCTTCAAACTCCCATTTTTCCGAGATGAGATTGAGATCAATGTCTTGAGCTTCTCTTGCAAAAGCTCTAAAATTAGTAGCTTGTTTCTTCAATAGTTCCTCCGTAGTTTTAGCATCAGAACTAACTTTTAGAGGGGGATTAGACAACGACACACTTGAAGCTTGAGGGGTAGAAGCTGATTGAAAGGTAGAGGGTTTGAGGATTGGGGTTTGCGGCCTATCTAAGAGGGGTTTATAATTCTGTATGGCTGCTTTAATATTTCCAAACTTATGTTTAGTTTGGTCATATTGGTTAGAGGTGAAATATGAATGAGATTGATCCTCAAAAGACAGTAAATTCATATGATTGTTATGAAATTCTGTAAAATATTGCTCCAAGTTCTCTAATCGCCGACGTAAATAGTCGGGCGATTTCCTCTCCGCTCCATCTTTCTTGAAGTTGACGTATAATTTATCGATTGCTTCAATGATTTGTTGTTGCGTAGCTAAAAGATCTTCCATAGTGGTCATTTTTAGGATAAAAGAATAAAAAACCTTACTTGTGTAGCGGAGTAAAACTAGCCGCAAGATTGTAGATTGCGCCTTCCTAGGCTGTGAGGTCACAGGATCAGAGCGGCTTTCTCCAGGTGTAGAGACGCGCAGGAATACGGAATGCGACGAGATAAGGTAGCGGCCTCGGAATCACCGAGTTCTAACTCGCTCGCGAGGTGAAATGGTACCCTTTTAGGTACCGAGGTAGAGCGGGATCACAAGATACGGATGTACTAGTAATCCACTGCTACTGGTCGTTAGCGAAACCAGTAAGGCGATACACAGTCCGCACAAAGGATTGCACTCGCGTTAAGGTCCCGCTAATAGATAGCTCGAAGGACCAATGTTCGGGGTTGGGTCGAGAAAGGATAAGCTCGAGTAAAGATAATAAAATTCACTGTATTTCAAGTCTATACATAGAGATTTAGATTAAAATTAAACTAAAATGAGGTGAGATTAAAGAGGTATGAGCCACGCGCCCGTTAAGGTGTTGATAGGTGAACTAACTAATTACTACATAATTAGTATTAAAGAAAATGATCGTGCCTCACACGGCACTGTAATAATGATGAGCTAGCTAGGTCAAACGCGACACGAGTTGTACGGTTGTTAACCCGTACATTAGTGTTATTTTAGTTTGAAATTAGTTTAAAATATATATTTTTCTTAAATAAGTTTTTAATAAATAGCAGTATAGACTCAGGTTTACAAGTTTCCTTTGGCTTGTACAACAAGCGCGTGAAACCGAATTTATTGGTTAGCCGAACTGTGGACCAAGTTAGCCTTATGTACTTGCAAATTATACTGGAACAACTTGCATCTAGCTTTGAGGCCAATCTTTAAAGTTGGACCAGTATTTGGCGACTATGCACCAATGGCTATTTGTGGCTGCCAATGTTTGAACCAATATTTGTGAATAGTGTAGATTAGAGTTTATAAAAGTAATTTGTTTATAGACAGAGGCTACACCAAACATCTTTGCCGCTCTTAAATCAGCCGTTTCTTAACTCGTGAAGTTAGTTACTTCTAGCCAACTTCAGAGCGTTAAAATTATTTGACAAGACCCGTAAGTGGTCTGTTTATATTTGTTTAATAGGTTGTTTTTTATCGAAATCCGATTTCATTATAAAATATGATAACCACAAAGCAAGTACCTATCCAAGAGATTAAAAGATTACAAAAAAGTACCTGCTACCTTAAAAAAAAAATCAAAATTACTATTACAAAGTCAATTACGTCAGCGTTTCAACCAGAGAGTTTTTGTAGCAATACACCAAAACGTTTACCCGACCGTGCAGACAGTGATGTCATTGCCCTAAGTACTCATTCAAGGCTGTGCACGGAATTAACAAACCATGGTTATACATGAGTGTTATGGTGTTATTAAAAACGTAAGACACCTGTAATTTTAAATGATTAAAGTTTGTTTTGACAACTGAATGTTGGATTGATTTTGAAGTACACACACACACATTTTCATAAAAATAGAATAGGTATCATCCCTACTAATATTATAAATGCGAAAGTAACTCTGTCTGTCTGTTTGTCTGTTACGCTTTCATGTCTAAACCACTGAACTGATTTTAATAAAATTTGGTACAACATAGAGTTGACCTTGATAAAGAACATAGGATAGTTTTTATCCCGGACTTTTGAAGAGTTCTCTTGGAAACGTGATATAACTGAACTCCACGCGGGCGAGGCCGCGGGTGGAAGCTAGTATGACATAAATATGAACAGAAGGTTGTTTGTTACAAAACAGCTTAAATCGAAGGAATTAAATCGAAGATGGGACAGACCTTTTAGACAGTGCTTAGGCAGTTTTAAGAAACATGAAACCAAACCGATACCTGTGTTAATATCTGGTGCTGAGATTTCAGCCCATGTGAAATCAATAGCAAAAGTAGTTATAGTAATTGGTTTAGTCCTTAGTTTATTCAAATGTTTATTTGTATTGAATTTGTATACCGGTCAACAAAAGGCGTTACAACGTGTGCGTTTAAGTTAATAGGTTTTCGTTTTTAAATCGATAGCGGTATTTTGGTTGGCTGATATTTACAATGGATGTCTCGCTCGTGTAGGTATGTACAATAACTATTTAGTAGATTATTTAATAAATACATGACCGTTTGGAGTATTTTTGATATTGATATTTATGAAAGATCCTCTTGCAAAATGTGTTTTCTTTTCGTGAATTCTGATTTCATAAAATTAATTCTAACACGTATGTCAGATTAAGTAAAATTAACAGCTGACTTGTCTTGTTATAAAAATCGCTATAAAACTTTATTTCTTTCAAGTATTCTTAAAAGTTTATTTCTTCTGCCCATTTCGAGCCGAGAAAGAGTTACATAACACTATCAAATAATTTACAATTATATCACTATTTACATTTCTTTGATAACAGTTTACAATCAATACAAAGATAAACACTACTCAGTAGGTATTGTGAATGAACCTCGTTACAATGTTACAATAGATAATACTCGAATTCAAACATGGAACAATACGTGACGTCACTGTCAATCATGGCGGCTACATTTGAATTGATACTGGCCATTAATGTGGTAGAGGTTGATTGCGATAAGTTCATTTGTTTAAAAATAAAATGGAACGGAATTAGTTGTAAAAAATTGCAAATTAGGAGGAATTATTGTGCTTTAAAAATAAACAATGCCCATTTTCGTTGTCAGCTGATTACATAGTTATCGACAAAATTAAGAGAGGCATTAAGGCAATGTTTATGCAGTGGTTTATCCAACGATGAGACACGACAATGCAGTAAAAAGTTGCACAAAATTATATCTATTATATACTTTTGCATTTATAATGTCAATTAGAATTTTAGTAATTCACTATTTCCAAAATATTACTCTTAGCAACAGACCATAATAATTTGTATTTCATTGATCACCGTCTAGTCTATTATTGTTCTTTAAATTATTTATACAAAAATACCAAATTAAATGTTAATGAAAACAATGACGTGTTTGATTACATCAACAAAAGTGATAATTGTAAGTATATAAATAGACATTTTGCGAGAAAACTGGTTTTAGCTGAGTATTTATTTATGTTTAGCAATTTTTATGTGGTTTTTAACCGACTTCCCAAAAAGGAGGAGGTTATCAATTCGGCCGGTATGTTTTTTTTTTTTTTTTTTTTCTATGTATGTACATCGATTACTCCGAGGTTTATAGACCGATTTACGTGATTCTTTTTTTGTTCGACTCGGAATAGCTGCCAGTTGGTCCCATAGTCATCAGGTCAGGATCTGATGATGGAAACCCTGAGAAATCGAGGGCAACCTTCGAAAGTTGTAGGCATACATAGGGTAAAAACTTGACACTCAGGTGTACGCCTAAAAGCACTATTCAACTGTGAAGATTTGGAGCTGATCTGATGATGGAAACCAGAGAGGGTCGAGGGAACTCGACAACTGAATATGTAAACTACCTCGTGTTTGGGCTTAAATTATTTGTATTGACAAGACCTTTGCAACAGTGAAGGTTTGGAGCTGACCTGATGATGGAGACCAGAGAAAGTAAGTCGAGGGAACTCGACAACTGAATATGTAAAATACCTCGTATTTGGACTTATATTCTTTGTATTGATGAGAACTTCTCACTTGTATGGATAGTGACAACTATTCGTATCACTGAAAAGCTTTAAATAAAAAACTTTTTTACAAAAAAATTAAACCGACTTCCCAAAACACTAAAAAGCAAAAAAAAATCTATTTTTAGGTGCATCGGCCTAGAAGTCGGTGGCAAAATTAACTTAGTAACATCCATTAGACACCGACTTCTAGGCCGATGCACCTAAAAATAGATTTTTTTTTGCTTTTTAGTGTTTTGGGAAGTCGGTTTAATTTTTTTGTAAAAAAGTTTTTGTGACAGTCGCTAAGACTTCTTGCTTTATACATAATTTAATAATTATTCTGTTAATAATAAACACTTTTATCTACCCTATTGATATTATAGAGCTGAGGAGTTAATCTATACTAATATTATAAAGAGGAAAACTTTGTTTGTTTGTTTGTTTGGTTGTAATGAATAGGCTCAAAAACTACTGGACCGTTTTTAAAAATTCTTTCACCATTCGAAAGCTACATTATCCACGAGTAACATAGGCTATATTTTATCCCGGTACGGGCAGTAGTTACCACGGGACGCGGGTAAAACCGCGGGAAAACGGCTAGTTTGTTATAAAGAGCTAATCTCAGTAACTACTGGACCAATTTAACTAGTGTTAAGTAGCATGTTTTTCTAGGAAGGATAGGCTTATTTTATCCCTCCGTGCAGAGTAGTTCCTACGGGGTGCGGGTGAACGGTGAAACGCGGACGTTTTCACCAGTTTCAATAGTACATACCTATGTGATTTTCCTTAAATATATTTTCTAAGGAAAACCTCACTGTAAATGATCATAGCCTTTTGTAGTTAGATAGATAGATAGATAGATAAAACATTTATTCAGACAAACAAAAAGACACCACAAAGATACACAATAAGAAAAATAAAACAAAACAAGAAGTGGGTAGAAAGAGAAACATAAAATATGAAATACAATCAGAGATTAACGGCGCGCTGCAGTGTCTTACGTTTGCACCGAATGGGAGTCCAACTCAGCATGTGTCAGGTAGAATACCTGACGCTGGTATTCTGCTGGATCCCTAAAAATGACGCACGTAGTTATTGACTTATGTACTCACCTATACAATACTGTCACGATCGTGAAAAAAAGAGATGACGAAACGTTGCCTACGTAGGAAGGAACGTAACTGAAGTTATTTACGTCACTTGAAGGTTATGAGTGATAAGTCTTCAGTCAATAAAGAAATGAATCAGTTAATTAAAGAATTTCATTATTTTATCCTGATTATTTGTACTATTTGTTAGTCTATGCCTGGTTGAAGATAAAGAAATCACTTCATTCTTAAAAAAGTAAAGGACATAAGCTACTTTTTAACGGGTGCAACAAAAATAGTCCTTCGGGACACAGGTGCAACCTCGGGCAACAGCTTATTTTTTAAAATATATTAATTTGGCCCAACTCTATACTCACAGAATATCAATATTTGTCTACCGTTCCCCAATAACATCATTAATTTTTACCCAACACACCTACACACTTTTACTATCACTTAACTTAAAAAATGATGGTTCAATTACTACCAGTCTGAGGTCAATGTCAGAACTGACGTTCGACTGTTTGCGTAGACATCATAAACTATAACAAATTGTCTAAAGAGTCACGCGAACGAATGCAATTTATTATCCTTTTATTTAGGGGGAGTTTGGTTTCATAATTTAGTTGTCGTATAGGTAGTGCTTTTTTAGAAGGCCCATTTGGCCTTTGTTGAAATGTTACTAAACAAGAGCTAAGTATCAATGGGAACGTGGAAAAGTTTAGAAGTCTAGATAATTAAAAGCTAATCTCGTCTCTGGCTCATCAGATTGGGTTAGTTAACCTGTCAAACTAAGGTTCCTTGTATCCTACAGTATAGCAAGATGTTCGATATCACACGGTGATCTAGAGAGTGCTCCAGATTTACTCAAAGTCATAAGTAAGTATTATGCACCGATATAAAACGCCTACTTTGAAGGAACCTTATAAACTGCTTAGAAAGCTTATTGGAGAATAGCATTTTCAATGTTTTTTCACCTAAACCTTTTGTATATTTTACTGTATTACCAGTATGTTATTTCATATTTTAAAAGTTTGCACACCGTTGTATGGGCTTCACGTAAACATGTTAATGGGTGGTTGAGGGAGACTACTTTTACTGCTAACATGTGGGCGCCAACAAATTAGTGGTATACTGTGATATGTGTCAAAACAATAGCCTCTTTATATACCCACAAAACCTTTAACATTGAAGGTTCACATAACACTTTTCTATAGTCTCTATAAGCTAAGCGTCCACTTGTCGGTATCGTACGCAACGCACGCAACGGATCGTAGTAATATTTATATAGAAACTCAAACAAGATGTGCGATGCGTACGATGCGGACAGGCGGACGCACTTGTTTGAGTTTCTATATAAATAATACTACGATCCGTTGCGTGCGATACGTCCGTTGCGTACGATACCGACAAGTGGACGCTTAGCTTTAGTCATCATCTGCCTACCTTTTTCCCAACTCTCTCGGGTCGGCTTCCAGTCTAACTTGATGCAGCTGAGTACCAGTGTTTTACAAGGAGCGACTGCCTTATCTGACGTCCTCAATCCTGTTAGGTACCCGGACAACCCAATATCCCTTGATTAGCCGGCTTTGTTAGCTTACCTCGAGTTAGACATTTAATGATTACTTAAGTCACTCCTTAGTGACGGAATGTCATACAAATCCGTCATTAAGGAATGGCTTAAGTAACCATTAAATGTCTCTGAGTGGGGAGGTAAGTCTCTGTAATACAGTTAATTTTTATAGTAGGTTTTAATTTTAATAAAAGTCTTTTTCTTAGTCATTACTGAATCCAAAACAAGGCATTGTACATTTTAAATAACAAACAGCTGCAGTTCGGAATCAGAATGCGACATTCTGAAGGTCTACAGTCTTCGGAGGTCACTCGGGAATCGGGATATTTAGCTCTGAATTGCATTTCGCGACCTCCACCCAGTTCGACCCTCGAGTTGGCCTAGAGTTAGATTGTTGTACACGTTCCTGTTATAACGTCTTCCAATAATATATGTATAAAGACATTCAAGCTTGGCAATGAAGAAGGCATCGTGAATGAAGATTCCACGTGATGAAGAAGAGGATGAATACTAAAAGGCTGCTCAAAGATATCAAAGCAAGAATTGACAAGTTATCAATTTTTTCAAACGCTGAGCAGGAGGTGTGAGTCTCAACAGAATTACAAAAGGCCACATCCCATAAAGACTCAAGATAATGTTATTGATAGAGTGCATAAAATAAATATCAGAAGCTACGTCAATATTCAGGCAAGAATGATTTTATTGACCTTATTGGTAAAATCGTTCATAAGTCTGTTTCTTTCATGTATTGTGTTAGATGCGATATCGTAATATTATGTACATAGATTCAACCCAATACAAACCATCTAGCTACTAGAATACCAGCCTCATAAACCACAGACCTAGTACCTAACAACAGCTGAACAATCACATCTGCATAGCAGCATCTAATTACGTATATTTCATGCGGCACCAACCAGCCGTATTAATCAGATATAGCTACGTTCGTGGTTCACCGTCAATACACTTCACCGGCTTCCAACACGGCCAGGGGAAGCCCTGCCGGATTTGTGCCTATCCTATTTCCAGTTTATAACGTTATTTGTTGTCTATTATTAAGAAGCTTAAGATTAACTGGTGCAAATGTTTTGTGAAGGTTGATCGGACAAGGTTAGGCGTAAGAAGTACCTGGTCCGATCAAGTATGAATTTGAAATGATGATTGAAGAGACTGTATATTCAGAAAAACTGTATCCTCAATCTAAATTCAATAACAGAGATTGTCAATCACATTTGTGAAAATTTCAACAGAATTCTTACGTGAGTAAAATGATACGAAAAACTCGTCAAAGGTGTTAAAAAACTGACGCTGACTAATATAATGAGATTCACAAAACAAAATAAGCAGAAAACAATAAAAACTCAAACCATCCAACCAATCCAGCACGAGGCATTCATATGAGAAATATCACAAAACACACGGAGCGATATCGTGCTGTGCACATGTGGCCAACGAAACGAATCGCAACGTAACGGTATTACAAAGCGAGTGCAATTCACGGGCCAACGGCTTGCCACAAAGAATGGCTGCACTAATTCATTGGCCACCACTGTACTGTGAGAATATATTTCAATGAGGATTGCAAAAGCAGATAGACTTGTTGAAGAATTTATGAATGGTCATTATGAAGGACAATCCGAATGGTGAGGTGATTTAGATAATGTCAACACTATTATAACGGGTATAGAAATAATACTACACTTAAGGCTGATTGTGGAAACTGTGTGGGTATTGTTGTCTTGAAAAATACTTAAAGAAGTGATGGCTATCAGTTACCAATGTTACTGCAAGAGACAACCCATATCTTTAAGAATCAAAACAATACACTGACTTTCAGCATTGCCCAGTTTTTGAAATATGTCTCGAGGGAGGCACACTGTACCTACTATTTATTAAGTTGCTGCCTCGTTGGTCTAGTGGTCGCAAGCGCGGCTGCTGTGCTCGAGGTCTCGGGTTCGATTCCCGGGTCGGGCCGAAATCGCTTTGTGGGTTTTCTTAAACTTTCACAAAGCAGCCCGTAGTCTGGAAGTTGGTGATTGATTCACCCGTGCATCGGAGAGCACGTAAATGTCTGTCCTACGCCTGATCTCTTTCCGGTCGTGTCGGATTGCCGTTCCATCGGGTTATGAGAGTGAAGGAATAGGGAGTGCACCTGTGTCTGCGCAAATGCTTGTGCACTATAATATGTCCTGCGCAGCTGGCTGATCTCCTTGAATGAGAACAGCCGCCGTGGCCGAAATCGGCCGTGGACGCCATTAGCCATTATTTATTAAGTAGAGCTCTTCTTTTCGTCGACAGAATATATCATACTACGTGATGTGTCTAGAAATAAAAATAGTAAACTATCAAGAATCGAGTCACTAAACGATCAGGGTAATTAACAATGGTGATGTCGTTAATGCAAAAATGCATTAAAATGCATGACACATCATTGTTAACTGTCTTAATGTACTTAGATAGGAAATTGAATAAAAAAATATTAGTAAAATAGTATATGTGACGATCTTACAAAGGCCTTTGATAATCATCAGCAAAGTTTTGACGCAATCGTGTATTCTAATTGCTTTTTAAAAGGTGGTGTACCACAAGGTCAAATCTTAGGTCCTTTGTGAAATTCCTTCTAGATTTGCTAACATTTAAAAATGACGTAAATAAAGATTTGTTAAAAGGTCTATGCTAACTAGCAGGGGTCACCTTGCTTCAGAAAAATGTTGCAAAATAAATATAAATAGAACTATCTATAACTGTCGAATTATCTTTTATCTGCAAAACACCTTATGAACAGGAGTTTGCATATTATTGTATAATTTTAAAGTATATCTTTTAAAAAACCTCTATCATCTTCTATGAATTATGCAAAAAACTCCGTTAAACGCGTCACGGTTATGAATTTAAAATACTATATAATGAAGTTTTTCGATACCTTTTTGTTTGTATTATGATGAGACATTGCACTGGGTTTTCTTGCGCTCTATTTTCTTTATTATTAGAGGTATTTTATTATATCACGATCATGGGGGCTATGGTCACCAGTTCACCACCCTTAGTTGTATCTCATTAGGAAAATTTCAGATATCATAACGATCTGAGGGCCAGCGGATTGACATGATACCCAAACGGCTGTAGAGTGAACAAAGGTTGGTTTTAGTCAGTACAAGTCAAGCATTCCCTCCCTTTTTTCTTCACCTGTCTATAAAGAAAAAGATGACGATTACTTGCTTAATCTCGAACCATATACTTCAAATATTCAGACAACATAATTGAGCACCTGTCAATTTCACCTCTATATCATCACAACTTCATTAATATACCGTTCCACTACAAAATCAGTTCGAACCACACCGCTCTTATCATTAAAGCACTGACTGCCCATACGAGACCATCTAATTATGCACCACGTACATTGACCCAGATGCTAGTACGAATATTGCCATCCGCGCCCATAAAGGGTAATGTACATTAATATTCAAGAGATGATCAGATAGTTGGCCGGTGATGCCACACACGTATCTAATTGGCGTCAGAAGTGAAGGTACGTACGTAATGGTATAAGCATTACTCATCCTCCGAGCCTTTTTCCCAATCATGTTGGGGTCGGCTTCCAGTCTAACCGGATTCAATACTTCAATACTTCAATACTTCAATACTTTATTGCACTCCATAAGTTTCGTGATGGTGTTACATAATTATGTTGTTTTGTTACATTATGGACCCCGTCGGGCACGGCAACGTAGAAGAGAGGAGGAAGCTAGTTTTATAAATGTTATTATTGTACTATTTTATTTTTATATTAGACGGAATGTATGAGTTAAAATTTTTATTGCTTATTTCATTCTGGTTGTACTTATTTAAGTAATTTAGTTAGAGTGATGCTTATTTTATATATTATTTATTGTTTTTATTATACCTAAAGAGAATAGATGTGTTTATTATATTATAGTACTTGTATAGTTTTATATTAGGGGTTTTGAAATTATTATTATTTTATATATACATATATATCCAAATATATTGTTTATTTATTTATTTTAAGTTTTTATCATTCATGTACTCGTTAATATTATAGTATGCTTTATTTATGAGTATTTGTTTTAACTTTTTAATAAATAATATATTACTAGTTACTTTTTTTAGGGTTTCTGGAATCTTATTATATATTTTTATTGACATGACATATGGACTATTCGAATGTAGGGTCATGTTTGAAGTAGGTAACATTAATCTGTTTCTATGTCTTAGAGATCTGTTTGTATGCTTGTCTCCACGTTTGGTAAAGAAAGTAAGGTTGTTTCTCACAAATTTACATATTTCTAAAATGTATATACATGGTAAGGTAAGTATTTGGTGTTTTTTGAAATAGGGTTGGCAACTGTCCATTTGGTCTATGTTAGTTAGGATACGGATTAGTTTCTTTTGAAGAGTGAAAAGGGAAGGTGTGTCTGTGCTATTACCCCACAATATTATTCCGTAGCTAAGCCATGCGTATGCGTAGGCATAATAAGTGGTTAAAGCTGTATGAAAGTCGGTGGTCTTTTTGATTTCCCGGAGAGCGTAGGCGAATCTAGATAATTTTGATCGAATGTTTTTTACGTGCGTCTTCCAGTTTAAGTTTGTATCTATAGTTACTCCTAATAATGTGAATTCTTTGACATTTTCTATTTTTGTACCATTAGTTGTGAAGTTTATTTCTAAGGGAGATTTTTGATATGGATAGAACGTGATTAATTTAGTTTTCTCATAGTTGATTTCGAGATAATGATCTTTCATCCATTCTGCAATTTTATCGAAGATGTTTTGAAGCCGCTCATTTAAACCGACCGTGTTGTCGCATGCAGTTAGCAGTGATATATCATCCGCGAATAGTACACATGGTTCTTTTGTAATCTTCGGGAGGTCGTTGATATAGATTAAAAAAAGTAGGCATCCAATGACACTGCCTTGAGGTATTGATGCGTTTATGATTTTTTTATCAGATCTAATATTTATTATTTGTTTAAGGTCAGGATTGCAACTTTCTATTTCAACATATTGTTCCCTATTTTTTAAATATGATGTGAACCATTTGTGTGCTTTTCCACGAATCCCTATTTTACATAATTTATCCAGTAGAATGCTGAATTGGACTTTATCGTATGCTTTAGTCATGTCCAGGAGTATTCCGACCGCATATTGTTTTTTGTTTACTATATTAATGGCTTCCTGCATATATTTATAAACAGCAAGGGTTGTTGAGCGATGTTTACGGAAACCATTTTGGCTTTCATCTAAGATTTTGTATTTTTCGCAAAAATTGTATTGTATTATTCAGCTGAGTATCAGTGCTTTTACAAGAAGCGACTGCCTATCTGACCTCCTCAACCCAGTTACCCGGGCAACCTGATACCCCTTGGTTAGACTTGGATAAGCATTACTATTTTATTATATGTCTTGTTCAGAACATTCACCTGTCTTGACAAGACTAGCTTTCGCCATTGGTTTCACCTGTGCCCTGTGGAGACTACTTCGTAAATCAGGATAAAAAAACATCTAACCTATAGCCTTCCTCGGGTTACCTAACGCTGTAAGATTTTATCAAATTAGTCCAGTTATCTAGTTTTCCTAAGTAGAAGAGCGTTCAAACAAACACACGGTATGGGCGTCTTAGTAATAAATAAATAAATAAATAAAATAATAAATAAATAAATAATGTCGGGACACCTTTTCACACACGGTCGGTTAGCCCCACGCTAAGTTATTAATTAACTTGTGTTATGGGTGCTAACACAACTGATAAACTACATATAGCTACATATATACATATTTATAAATACATATTGTAACACCCAGACCACGACCAACAAGCATGCTCATCACACAAATGTCGATCGAACCGGGAATCGAACCCGGGACCTCAGATTCGGCAGTCCGGCTTGGTGACCTTTGCGCCACAGAGGTCGTCAAATAATATTAGTATAGTAAGTTACTGGTCCCATTTTGTTACTTAATAAGTGAAATTGATTTAAAATACATACATATTTACGTTATATATATATAAATACATACGTTTCGGACTAAATTGGTCCAAATTAAAAAGATTATGTATTATTCCGTCCGAAATTATCGAGCATTATTTTTTAACATTATGTCGGTTACTGGAACATTTCTATCGTATGTTTGATAGTAAATACAGGTCATTTGAAAAAGTAATGGATAAACACCGACTAACACACAACATACATGCTTACTGTTATCTTAAAGATAACTACGACTATTAGCTTAGATAAAGTGTTAAGTACATTTTAGCTAAGTAACTTGGGTAAGTGTAAGACTAATATTCTTGTATTTACACATTTGTAACAACTTTTAAACCGCTTTCGATTAAAGAAGGATATTGTCGGGAGTTTTAATATGCATATGAAATAAAGTCCCGCAGTTTCACTCGCGTCATTGGACACAACTTTCCGTACCCGGGTAATACCTCGACATGGTCTATGTCACACAAGCTTAGTGTAACTCCCCACAATGACAGAATTCTTTCGTTTCGGGGCTTTAAGATTAAGTTATAAAGACAGATTGCTTCGTAATTTCTATAATAATATTGAAATATTTTAATATTCTGATGTACGAGGGTCAAACTGAAAGTTCTTAGAACTGGCCACTTATAAACAATATAATAAAAAAATAATTCTATAATTTGAAAATAGAACTCTTTGCCAATATTACTGAGTATATATTTAATTCATTTGTCATTTGTTTTACGATTTGGCGGCAAATTGAAAATTGTCTGTGTCACGTCAACATGAATTTAACACGAGAAAATTTTCGTGCAATGATTTTTTATGACTTTCGATGTCATTTAAGTCAACAAGAAAGTTATGATAGACTACGATTGGCCTTTCACGATGAAGCCCCATCTCGTGCGACTGTTTACAACTGGTTTAATGAGTTTAAACGTGGTCGCACTAATCTCACTGATGATTTACGTGAGGGACGGCCTTCTACGGCGACGACTGAAGATAACATCTGTGTTGTGCGGCGTATGATAGAGACTGACAAAAGAGTGACCTATCAGCAGATTCGGACAAGCTTAGGCATCGTTATGAGTCAAGTGCACAAAATCCTCCACGAACATTTAGCGGTCAGGAAGCTTTGCGCCCGGTGGATACCTCATAATTTGACTGAGGCTCATAAACTCCATAGTGTGGATTGGTGCCGTAAAATGATTGAAAGATTTAACGGAGGTGACTCAAATGCTGTGTTCGACGTACTAACACTACAATAAAACATATAATAAAACTAATAACTGGTTAATGTAATCAGTTTCTGATTTTCTAAGAACTTTCAGTTTGACCCTCGTAACTATATGGCAATCGATAAAGGAAGAGCACGCGGTGATCTCATAAAATTTTTTCATACTGGGTTAAATAAGTAAGATGAATTAGTTTCATTTATGTTTAAAATAATTATTTAAGCATGTATTATTATTTAAGACTATATAATAAAATCTATATAATGCAGCTTAAGTTTTTTTTTTCAAATAACATACCTCATTATATTCCACAAACTAATACAAATTGACAACTTTAGGATGTCGTGTGTTTGTTTACTCGTTATCCTAAAACCACAAATTAGTGGAATTGGTCAATTCTGAGTTAATATTTTTACTTATTACCAAAGAGACGACTTTGCAAAGCTCTCATTTTCTATTATTTTTAAGTACAAACTTGGTTTTTTGTACAACTTGAACTGGCAGGCATCAATGGAGCATTGAATGAGTCACCGCGCCATACAGCTACTATTTTAATGGCTGCGCGACCTCCATAGAATAACAAAACCGTTTCTTTTGGATAATGTGTTAATATTCACAATGTTGTGTAATATACTGTTGGTTCTTCAATTTAGAATTTACGACTAAAACTTTGAATAAAGTTATTGTTACTGACTTTTAAGAAAACTTATGAAGATTTTGAAATTAAATATTTTGATATGTTTCCTATCAAAGTAAATGCCATAGCAGCAGAACCATATACTTATAGGTATTAAGATTTAAAATATTAAAGATTAAACAGGGATCGAATAAATATTAAACAGGGATCGAACACCCCAAAAACTCGTTATTTTTAAGCAAGGAAACGGCGTAGAATTCGTTTTTATAGTGGCAACAGTCAAAATAAAACTTAAAATTCAAGTTTGAACAAAGAAACCACCCAGTTTCTAACCTAACTAAAAAAAATAAAGACCTAAAGGGCTAGCCTCTATTTATAGTATCCCAAGAATATACTGCGGTTGCAAGCCAAAGCCTCGAACGTGTTGGTAACAGGTTGGACAGTAGGTCGATAAACCCAACTCGAGCTCAGGTCAGGCGGCTTGCCATCCACACAGCTTTTTAATAATTTAGGCCGACTGGCCGCTTATTTGATTTATATTTATTTTCTATATTGTTAATAAAGGGCTGCAGTGTATTTATATTGGTTGGTGTGCCATTTTTTTCAATATCGTCAGCTTATAACTTATCATGTTCTAAGATTGTTATTGTATTACTGCCATGTGTATCGATAAGAGTGGAAACCACGTTCAATCCAGTGTCGCAATAAACTTAATTAAAAGTAAACATTTCTTTGAAATAAAACGTTGCTTGTATGCAAATATTGTTTCGTTTTTGTTGACGTTTTATCCATACTTTATGAGCTTAAGAGACCTGTGTTTTATGAGCTATCATAAAAATTATCGAGATTCTATAGTACCTATCTGCTTTATAGAACACGTGATGCGAATACTAGTGACTAGTGACGGATGTACTGATCAATTGAGGGAAGTCACGAATCCAAGACGGTTTAAAGTAACAACCGTCGAGACATTAACTCTAATACTCCTATTGATAAACCAACTGAAACTATCCTTGGGCAAACAAGGTCGCAAGTTATTGATATGGACGATAAGCAAGTATAAAATACAGTTATACAAACTGTTACGCTATTGGCACTTGATGTTAATGCTAAAACTAATTGCTGTAATACGTTTGACTGTATTTATTTGCTTAATACAACTCGTATCTATGCAACAAACTTGCATGTAGCGTTGAATGATTTGATCGCTACTAATGTTTAAGATCTGCGGAGTATTCAAGAAAATATTCTCACCATCAAAATTGAAATCCAGGGTGGAGAAGTAAATATCCTTTAGGAAGAATCACTAGCACTGTCTCACTCACAGAGTAACTTCAAAAGTTTATTGACACACAAATATTTAAAACTGTACGCGAGAATTTTTTTTCAACAAGTGACGCGACTGTTCGCTTTGAACATCCAACAGTGACTGAACGCGGTTAAGATGCATCGCACTATAGCCTTCAAACTTTTATTTATTGGATTATGCACTTTATCTATATCGTTTTAGAGTATTTTTTTGAAGTATCGAAGTTGGTTAAGTTGTGTAGGCTGTCCTAATGCAGTTTTGACATCAGTTTGAACCCACGCCTTGTTCGCATTTGAAACTTTAGTACCTATATAAAATCTACTGAGAGTGAACATACTTATTTGAAACTTTATTTTAATATACAGTAGGTGTTTTTTTATTAAGTCAGTGTCCCCATCTTCTTCCTCAATATAATTCCAATGTAAATGTTTCGTTTTTGTATTATTATTTACGTCAATAATTATTACTTCTACAACTGGTTTCTCAAGGTCTTAATAAATCTGAGCCGTAAAATAATCTTATAAAAATTACGATTATCATAAACTGGAAGTTTTACCATGATGGAATACCAATATTTGGTCTTGACGAAGTTAATAGGCTGTAAAAGTGCCAGAAGTTCTTGTTAAGATAGTAAAGAAGATTGAACTGATCATAATTTGTAATGACTTTACTACTGCTCGTCAATAAATAAGGAATTTCTCAAGGTCAATCATAATGGTTGGTGTCATTAGAAGCAATTACAAGCAGAAGGTGCATAAAATGACATTGATCCAGTTGATGATAGCAATTTTATAGACAGTAACTACTAATTAATTAGAACACGTTCTTTCGATTCAATTATAGTAAAAAAACTAGCTTGTGCATCTACACAGTTTCGCCCTTGTCTCAGGAAACTGCTTTTCATATATGGATAAAATGCCTACATACTATTTTGACTATGAGGCTTTTGAAAAAAAATTGGCGTATTTTATGACCAGTCACTAAGGTGCGTCAAATTCTTAGACCTATTCGTCACATATCCAAAAAAAGTAAGTATCATTATGATACAGGCCCAAAAAATATTCTATTCTTACAACTCTATCAAAGCAAAAAGACATTGAAACTAGTAATGATATCCTAAAATAGATTAATAGCACATTGTCAAAGCAAGCCGATGTCGTGCCTGCTTCAAACGCAACGCAATTTGTTACAAAAAATATTACAAAGAAAATTATCATTGAACTTGAGGAACTTTGTTCGTGACGAATTATTTACAAGTTAGCGTTTAGTAAATGGGTTTATTATGGGAAGAAATAGAAGGCAGTTTAAGGTTTATGGCATAGCCAATCAAATGTTCTTGGATTATCTTGAAAGCTTTTATGATAATTTTGAGTTAGGCACAAAAAAGAAAGGGCAAGGTCAGAATCGATGCAATTATTATCTAACATCGCCTTACTTAAAATAAATGTATTACAATATGACCCCGGAGGACAATATCGAAAAAATATGAATGGAATTTTGCAGTTACTGTGTTGTATTTTAATTGATAAAATCTTAATTTCACGTTAATTACTGTAATGTTAATATTAGCAAAAGCATTGTGCCCCATTTTAAAAAGAAAAAAAAAAACCATAATCCACCGTTTGCAATAAAAGAAAGATAAGCAGCGTTTTGGTGTTAATCAAATGGCCAGTTCTTCCATCCCATTGTTTTTTTTTTTTGGAGTAACTGTGGAGCATCGTTTAAAATAATTTTCGACTAAAAAGTATAAATGAGAGCAGGATGGCAGATAATATCTAGGGTCATTTTTAAATGGTATCAGATTTTGATTTTGAGCTTTTCAGGTTACTAATAATTAAGGCTTAGGGTGCTTACATAAAGAAACAGGTTTCCGGTACAGACAAACCAAACAAAGAAACAGGTTGTTTACCTGTTTGAACTTACCTGTTTCTTTATAAGTGAGTGAATAGGATTGTATTGAAATATTATACCTGCACTGATCGGTACCTACCCGTACAGGTTTGTCTGTACCGGAAACCTGATTCTTTATGTCCACCCTTACTCTTGCTGCGGGTTGTTCGAAAGAGATACCGCGGCCCTGGTACATAAAAGGCCTATGACGGAACACGACGGTTTTTAGTCAGTAAGAGTCTGACACTCCCTCACCGCTGCTAACCCACAGCGGGAGGGGTCATTTGATGATTTTTAACGTCGGAAAAAAAAAACCACCCTTACTCTGCCTTTTACATGGTATTTCCAAAAAGACCGCCAAATTACCATGCTCACTTGTTGTTTGTTTAAACAAATAGTCAAATTTTAAAGAAATCTTTAACTATACTCAACCCTAGGGAACCCAATAACTCTAGAGATTGATACAGGTTTCAGTATCATTTTTCGAACTTGATAGATTTGACTTATTAAGATTAAAGATTGTGTAAGCACAAATCATCATGTTTTAATGGAAATCAGGCATATGATAGCAAAATCAGCTAAATGCAATGGAATAACTTAAAACATTTAACTAAAATATGCGTGATGAAATCAAATGTAAAAAAATGCATTTCTAAGATTTGAAAGTATGTGTTGTCCTTAATTGCTTGATTTTAGAAAGTGTATCTTAGAATTAGATAAACATCTAAAATATTTATCTATTTAATTTACTTTTTTACATATTTTCCTTGTAACCTAGAATATCAGAAAACGTTGACCCGTCTATTTATTTACCCAGGTGGCAATTTCACAAATACCGTTTAATAATAAATAATGGCTCGTCAATTATAGAGGTACATCTAAAATAAATTGATATTGTGTATTTTTTTTGTGTATGCCTCATTTGGCGTATACTGTAATTTGCAATTAGGGTGTGCCTATAAAAAAATAAAAGTTATTCTGGTAGGATGAAAAACGAAACTCTCACTATGTGTAATTATAAAAAAGTAAATAGGAACCTTACTAAAATAATATGCTAGGTTTATTGACGACATTTGCATGTTTCTGAAACGATGACGATATAACGCCTGTGAAACGTAAATAGCAATATTCTATCAAAACTGTTGCTTCTAATATTACAAGAAAGCTGAAAAAACGAGCTAAATTCACTTTTGTCTGAAAAATAATGTAAGTATTATTGTTTTACTACCAAAATACTTGTACTTTGAAAGAAATATTTGACACCATAAAAATGACTATGTTTTCCATAATAACGATGTAAAGGAAAATTTTATAGCAGCTATTATTTCCCATGGTATTATGGTGTACATATTTAATGAGAGGGTTGTGGTGTTTCATTAATGGGGGTAGTAGGCTATAGGCCAGTGTGAAAGGCCTTATCCATCGCTTTGTTTCAGGATAACGTGAACATTTTAAATTAATACCTAAAAAAAAAATAAGGCGTATTGACAGTCCTATTTATGTTCAAGCTGCCAGCTACGAAATAGATTCTAAATCGAAGCACAAAACATCATTCATTATCCGGATGCCAAAAGGGGAAATAAAAAAAAACACATGTTATAAGTCTCAAAATAATGTCCAGTAGCAGAAGAGAATGGCCAATTAAGCATAGGAATAATATTTGTTTTCATATTCTTCCTATAGAATGAATTAATCACCTAACAAGCCCTAGTGTCAGAGTTTTTTCATATCCACCTAACGGCCTCTGACTCGGAATAATATACAAAATATACAACCTGAACTAATAGCTCTTAGTTGCAATCCCGAAAACAGACTCTACAAATTTACTCCCCACTTCCAGATAAGACCTTAATCCTCCCACAAAACACACAGCAACCCAAATCAAAGCTCAAACGCAAGGTCACATCACAACACCAATATCTAATTACACCGTAAATAGGCCACCAATACATCAGGGGCCCGATTCTCCTAAGTTAATAATGTCAAAATCGAATAGTAATCGAATCGCAATACGATCGTAATAGCAGTTTTAACCATATCGGGCATTCTGCTACTAATAAAAGACCAATCGTATTCGATTGACATTTGATTGGTGTGCGATTGGTATGCTATTTTGGTAATTTTGGTCTATACGGTAGTTTGCCGTGCAATCATTTTGCAATCGTAAAACATTTGCAGACAAAATGATTCATTATTGAATGACAGAAAAGAATAAAAACGTTTATTTCAAAGAAAAAATAGCGGAATGCCACATACGCTTCAATAGTAATCGAGTCGGGATTGGATCTCAGTCGAATCGAGTCGAACGTCAATCGAAGGTCGCTTAAGTAAAATTAGGAGAATCGGGCCCCTGTACTGACATTCAGTGAATGAAGTAGTAGGCTAAAAATAGGCACTGTCCATGTGCATGGATTAAACCTGAATGGGACGAGCCCCTTGCCCCTCCCCCCGGGAAATATAGGCCAGTGTGTCACCAGTGACGTTGTGAAATGACGTCACAACGCATCCCAGGTGAAATGGGGAAATAGGTCAGTTTGTATAAGCTTGTTGCTTATGTATGGGTGTTTGTATCTGTGTGCGTCAGATGGTCAGATGGTAAGTGATTATGAATATCTATTTATAGGAGGTACATTTATTTTTTATTTTTTTATTCAGTCCAAATATACAAAATGGTTACAGGCTAGCTAAATCAATGCTTTGGAAGGGAGTACAAGGCCTTTCGATATTTAAAGTAAAAAAACTGTAGAAAAAGATGCAATAAGTTATCTTTGTACACAATGATTTCTTTCATAGAGATGTTATCTTTATTTTCATTATTTGTGATGCATCTAATTAAAAATAGACTGATAAAGACCAATAAAGGGTTTCTAAGTGTTATGTCTCAGTCTCTAAAGTGTATATTTCACTGGCTGATCCTCGAGAAACTAATTTCCACACCTGGATAAATAAAAGCTTTGTCCATTTTCAGGCTCTAGGTCTCGACTGTCCGAAATTTAATTTAATCGGTTCAGTAGTTTTGGCGGAAACACCATACAGACAGGCAGACAGGATTGAAAGACTTCGTTTTTCATTAATAATCTTAGTAAGGACAACCAAGTAAAGGCTGTGTTTGGAGACTCTTTGTAAAATCTAGTATTTATTACTAGATTTTACAAAGAGTCTCCAAACACAGCCTTTATAAGAAAAAAAAGCCTCATTAGAAAAATTATGAACTTTTGCATTTCAGTGCGCCGTAGGTATGCACCTCGTCATACCCAATGGCGAGACGAGAGCTGAGCACGTTGTAATGCATGTTCTGGACAGATAGCACATCAACCTACCTCAATTCGTCTAACTTCTTCAATAGTCCAACCTTATCATAGTAGTGTAAGATTAATGTTCGATTGGTAAAATGTTACACATTTGGGCTGGTTGCTGGCGCCTGTACGTTAAAAGTAAATATAATCATCATCTGTCTAGCTAGGGTCTGCTTTCAGTTTAAATGGTTCCAGGTGACCAGTGTTTAACGTGGAGCTTTCATTCCGTCTTTTAAAGCAGGTCAAAAACTTTGACCTTGTTCGACAAAATCCGGGATACTTCACTTTCAAAAGATATATGTAAGAAGAGTATGCATAAAAGTTAAGAGAGGCTCTTTTCGTCTGTAGGTACTTAACGTATGAAAGAACGAAGCTCTAAAGTACGTGAAGATAAATAGGCCTTTATATCTTCAGGGATAACATCGAAGACTGTCATATCGATCCAACTTGCACCATCTTGAAAGATATTCTATGTATCCCAATTTATGCAGAGGTTTAACCCGTTTCTGGCGTCTCTTTTGGCTAGTTTCCAACCGATATCGGTGGAGTGTCATTTTATATCTGTCCCGAAATGGGAGGGTCGATAATGTTAAGCTTACATGTCTGGTTTAGACTTTGTGGGTTGAGTTCTTCTTTATTTTGCATCCAATTTAAAGAGAAAGATTTTGTATGTAACTCGATATAATTAGTTTTCTTTTTTTATTTGGTGTTATGGCGAAATTCTAACACGATTGCTCGCACCAAAAATGTGCATGCTTCTGGGCCCGAGTCCAAAGCTAGCACGTGTTTGCACACCAAGGGTATTTGCGGACCTTTACATGTTCTGAGTTATTGTGCAATCTTTATCGGTTCAGCAAGAATGCGTGTATGAACTGATGCTAAATCAATTAATTAATTAACAATGGAAAAGTATAAACGACCGTAATTACTTCCATCTGAGTAACAATAGCACTTAAGTAAGTAAAAAACTGCTCAAGAACAAATTAACAGAACTAATGATGCGATTGAAACCCAACAGAGATGTCTCATTCGAACCACAGTTTAAATATATTCCCATGCAAACAGAGAAGCTACGTATTAAAGTTCGTAAAAATGACAATCACACACGCATGTGCTCGATGCACGACATTCAGTACTGACACACCGGTAGCACCGGTAAAAGCTCATCAATGCATATGCGTGTGTGAGTGACATTTTTACGAACGTCAGTAGATACCTTCACAACCGTACAATGACCGTACATCTTCATTCTCTGTTCAAATCTACATTCGAATGTTACCTTTGTCTTCTTAACGAGAAGTCAACAAAAAAGCAAAAAAAGGCAGTAAAAAGTAGGTCATATTTTAAAAAAAAAACCGGCCAAGTGCGAGTCGGACTCGCGCACCGAGGGTTCCGTACAAATGCTGTATATATAAAAAGTGAGTTTCGCGTCAACCGTTCAGTTTAGAACAATCATAGTTATGGTAATTTCGTGAGAGTCAAAATAGTTAGTTAGTTAGTTAGTTACAGCCTATTTATCGTCCCACTGCTGGGCACAGGCCTCCTCTCACACGGAGAAGGAAAGGAAGGAGGAAGGAGTCAAAATAGTTAATATTTTTTATTTTGTAATATAATTAAAATAGTAGGCCAGTACCTTGTAAAAGTTATTTTATTGAAGTTATTTATATACAACATTTTATAGTCATCATTCAGAAATCTGATTGAAAATAACTAATTATGTCTTAAAGGTCATGGGGCATATCTGACCCGCTTTGTAAAAAGTGGCGGACATGAATCAAAGTAGTTTTAAATCGTGGAGAATGGTATGACGTTTCTTTGAATATAAATATTTTATTAAAATTCCATGGAGACGAATGTCCAGGATCGTTTGAAAAATATAAAAGACAAGCAGTTTCAGAGGATTGTACAGGTTGCAATGCTAGTTTTTATTGTTAAAGACTTTTCATAAAGAAGGAAGGTGCCAATCCGGATGACCAGGATCTGATGAGGATCTGGAAACCCTGAGAAATCGAGGGCAACTCTTGAATATTGTAGGCACGCATCGAGTCATAACCAGACATGTGAGTGTATTTTTGAGGGTACTGGTAAACAGTGAAGGTTTGGAGCTGATTTGATTATGGAGACTACAGAGAGTCAAGGGAACTCCCGAACGGTATGTTGCAACTACCACGTGTTTGGGCTTATTTTATTCGTATTGACGAGAACTTTTCACAAAAGTTAAAAATAAAAACTTTTTACAAAAAAAAATACAACTTCTAAAAACAACAAGAAAACTGTTTATTTATATGCATCGGCCCAAACACGACGTAACTAAAACATACCGAGTTCTCTCGACTTTCTCACATCTCCATCATCAGATAAGCTCTAAACCTTCACTGTTTGATAGTATCACCAGACATACATCTAAGAATCAAGTTTTAATCCTATGCATGCCTACAATTTCTGATAGTTGCCCTCGATTTCTCAGGATTTCCATCATCAGATCCTGACCTGATGACAATGGAAATAAACGGCAAGTATACTCTTTCACTACAAATAAATGATTTCCCAAATCCATCAAACTTGGTCGTTTAAATTCCCCATTGAAATGAGGAAAATATTTGATGTTTATACCTGATTTTCTCTAGATTCCCATGGTTCACATTGATGCGACTAATGCCATAGTAAATCAGAGCCTTTATCATTATACTGTGCTATATTTCGTTCGTATCCGCCGTGGGTATGGTTTTCATACTAAGGTGCCCAATGACCTTTGAATGATTTAAAATTTTAAACAGTTTAGAGGCCATTATATTTAAGAAGTGTTTGATATAAATTTCACTTTTTATTCAAAACTTTAATATCTCTACGCGTTCATGTGAAAAAGGGTAGGTAGTAAGTTTATAATTATTAAAAAAATATTTTATGTCATGTAAGCAAAAATAATATTTTAATATTTTATGTAACTTCAAATTTATCATTTTCGCAATTTTTCCTTTATCTGTACTATATAACGTTGCTTCGTGCCGAATTTCAAGATTCTGAGTTCACGGGAAGTACCTTGTAGGTTTTGATTCCCTAGCGTGTGACGGAAATTCGTCTAAGGTGTCAGTAAAACTGCTGTATCTTTTGATCGCGTTAACTTAGAAGTTTGATTTTTTCATTACTTAAAGGGACAATAGACCTAGGTATTTGGTATAAATTTCAATTTGGTACCTTTATTCGTTCGTGAGAAATAAGGTAGTAAGTTTCATTTTATTAAAATATTTTTATTATATTATATAACAAAAAAAATGAGATTTTCGCAATTTTTCCTATATTTGCATTATATAACAATGCTTCATGCCAAATTTCAAAATTCTGAGTTTACGGGAAGTACCCTGTAGGTTTTGATTCCTTTGCGAGTGTCGAGAATTTGTTGAAAATATCGACATAATCGGTTGTATCTTTTGATTGGCTTGGCTTAGAAGCTTGATATTTTCACAGCTTAAAGGGGCAATAGACCCGAGTATTTCATGTGAATTTCAGCTTGATACGTCCACGCGTTCTTAAGATAAAGGGTCTTGACAGACAGACAGACAGACAGACAGACAGACAGACAGACAGACAGACAGACAGACAGACAGACAGACAGACAGACGGACAACAAAGTGATCCTATAAGGGTTCCGTTTTTTCCTTTCGAGGTCCGGAACCCTAAAAAGAACAGAAAAGGCTAGCTAGAGGGAACGCTACTTATATAATGTTTGCTTCATGCATACGGGAAGACGTGATGAGGTCGGAGAAATGAGGTCTAGCTACAAAGGTAGCAAGCCGATGACGTAACTATGTTTTAGGGTACCGTGCCAAAAGGTGGAAGCTGTGTACTTGTGTAATGGAGAGATATGGGAGCTTACGTAAGTTAGAAAAATACGGTGTTTTGTTCACATGAAAAACTTTTGTCCAATTGCAACAATAGCGTTTAGTTGTATTTTGGCAATTTCTAATTTTTAACGTTATATAAAGGTGTGTTAACAAAAACAGGTGTAAATAACTAAAATAATACTTTTTCGAAATAGCATTAAGTGCAAAATACCTATCATTTAATTTTTGTGTATGATTTGTTGTTTCAATCTTAATTTTGGTTTCAAATAATCACCAAGTGAGGTTATATTTAACAATTCAGCCATTTGTTTAATAACAACCCCACATAAGATAAAATAATGTATACATGTGGAGATGGGTAGATCATATTTACTGTGCTAACAAAATGCAATCTTGGTATCATAATAAATGCATCATAAAAGTAATATTCCTCGTGTCTGCCTGATACACGTAATTTCTACGGTAAAACAGAGGCAAGAAGTGGATTCCAACTTTGTTAACTATTTATATATTTTTGGCCAAGTATCGCCTTGTAAATAGGCCTCTGGCCGAATTGACATTTTTTTTACATAATTTGGGAAAAGTAAATTAAGCTTTTCTCACGAAAATATGAGTTTCTTTTAATCTTATAAAGATAGTCAAAATTATAAATCAGTCAGTTATAAAGTCAAAAAAATTGCTTGAAGACAAAACTTGAGGACTAACGGGACTTTTACAAAGTTCCAACAAGAATTCACAGTGGGGAAAGGTTGTTGTTTTAATGTAAATATGGCTACCAAAATGGTAGAAAAATACTTGTAAGACGAAGAAAGATGGAGAATTCTTTACGATAATTAATAATGGACCATGTTGTCTGATCATTTGAAATACAAAAAAATATTAATATCATTATGAACGGACGTATTGGAAAATACATTCACACTACATTTTGATGAAAAAGAAAACAATAATAACGATTTTTTCAATTAATAATTTAAATAAACGACCGCATTATATTCGTTCAAACTAGTACGCGAGTAGGTACTAGTAAACGAGTATAATTATGACTACCTATTTTTGTATAAATAAAATATAAGCCCTAAAAAATAAGGCATTTTCTTAATTATAAATTAGACATACTTTAATATTTACTTCCCTTCATAATCTTAAGCGAATAAGGCAACCATTTAAATCCTTACAACCGGTTTAGGAACGAAAAACCTCCCCACTTTCCCAAACGAATAAAACAAAAAAACATCATAGAGTTGTAACGTTAATTCTATGAATGCACGGTTCTAACCCTCGCAAGACTGGCTGACATTGGCCTTTAGTACATTTCACAGAATCGATACATCTTTACAACAAAACTCGTAAAGCAAAACAAGCAAAATACTCACATAATATGACAAAAACTTCGAAGGAAAAAACACTAGCACAAACAAACTGAGCCGTAGGTAAAAAATGGAAATGTTATTACAATAAAATGTTAGGAAAATTTCTACTGAAACTATTAAAACGACGACTTGCGGCCGCCCATTTTGTTTTCTGTCAGATAACACGTTGCCAGAGCAAAAATGTTGGACTGAAAATTGTGTGGGCGTTCGAATACCTTGTAGGGAAATTGCTGTGAAAATGCGAACTTGATATAAGGTTCTATTAAAGAGAAAATCCCAGAATTATGTTTAATGTTTCAGTTTTAACTCAATGTAGTTTAATTTGTTCTAAAATGAAGAATTTCGACTATATTCTTAGAGACTTATACTTTAATACTATAGGTACTCATGTGGACAATTTTCCACAAAACTATACAACGTAATGTAGCTAGATTTTTCTTATGTAAAAAGAATTTAGATAATTAGTTACCCACTACAATTTCTAGTTTACGTTCAAAACTCTACATTACCAGAAAAAAATATACTCTCTACCTAAAAACAAAGCCTTAACATGGTTAACATTTTATCAAGCAGCCTTTTCAACGCACCTGAGAAAACAGATTTTCATCTTCACCATATTAGTAGCGCCATCTAGCGTGCATAGTAGCATTCGTTTCAAGGAAAACGCTTTCCCTCTTGCACTCGCTAAAACGCGAAGTATGTGACGTCTAGGTACTGTAAAAGTACACAGCAATTGCGATAGATGTCGTTACAAATCAGTGCGTGATATTTTTGTGAATAGTTTTGTGAATAATCAGTAGAGGTCTTTTAAACTTTATCAAATTAAAATGGGGCGTCAAAATTGAAACTTTGACTCAAGGTACTGGAATTTTTGTTGGCATACCATTTCAAGACGGCGAAGCCAGTCGATGGATGTGGACCAAGACCGGGTGGTTGGAGCTTATTAGAGGAAGACATACACATGGCAACATGATCATGACAATGAAGAGACCATAATACAGACAAACACTTTTATTAATCAACCAACACGACTATAACTGTAAAGGTACAGGGCGAGCCTTTATAGTGAAATTAGGGAAGATATAAAGCTTGGCGACATCAAACCGCCGACCGGAGCAGAACGCATCATATTGGTCATAAGCCAGCTTGGTGCCAATGAAGGAAACTGCAAAGATGCACACTAGAAGAAGTGCACAAACTGTTGGGCAGAGAATTGCACCTAACTTGCTGCTGCGGTTGGATCGGATTTCGGATCCTAATTCCGAATCGGTTATACTGGGTCTTGCTGATACCTTTGTCATTACTGGAAAAAGGTACATTATTTTGAGTTGAGGTTATTATGAAAATCTTTTCTTCTTTGGCTATAATAAGACAAAATATTTCAACATAAAAGTAACTCTATTTGGACAGGGTGTGTAGAATTATATTCAAGAAACTGGTCAGGTAGAGAAGCTTTTGCTTGCGGCTCCACTCGCTTAATGCATCCATTATAACTGAGGATAGTTTCTGAGATAAAGCCCTACATTATCTTTATTAATGTATGCGTTACTTACGTACTTTTTCTTACCCCTAAAGAGTAAATATTTCAGGTATTGATTATTGGTTTATCAATTTATTGAATTCGAGAACATTTTCATGGAAAAAATCACGCTTGTACAAAAATGACACTGTCACTTTATTATTTATTTTTTAAACTTTTTTTACTATATTTATAGAAGAATAATTGTCAATGATGCTTTCGAACTCATCAATGAACGTTAGCACAAGGAAAAAACGAAAGGTTCTAGTTATATACATACATCCTTATAAAAGTGAGCATAATATTGTAAAATGTATTAGAAATGCAGTATAAATCTTATATTATTGCTAAATGGTCTGGATCAGGAAGTCTTTAAAGAGAGTGGCGAACGCAGTTTCCCCACTTCGAAGTTTCAACACTACGCTAACCTCTTTGCTAACATAGACAAGTATGTGTTTATCTTTATAGTAAACGAGCAAGAAGTATTTAATACCTATTTTACAATAGTTTCTTTTTTTTAGTTTATGTTCGACGTTGAAATATTGATGAAGCCGTCAATTTAATAATTTAATTAAGCAAGAATTACAGAATTACTGATTTAACGCGAGTGTCAGGATAGTTATTACGAATAGCATTTATTTAGAATTTAAGGTTTGTTTTTGATGCCTCCAAGAGCGCTATTATTTGTTATAAGTGTTAATCCTGCGCCCTGCTCCTTTCATTATCAATAACCGGCTTCTTTCCATTACATTTTGTTCAACTTCTTTACTTTCTGTCATTCATTCATCATCTACTTAGAGCCTTTTTCAAAATAACGTGGGGTTGACTTCCAGTCTTATCCGGATCTAACTGAATACTAGAATATTACATAGAGCGACTGCCTTTCTGACCTCCATCACCCAATTACCTGGTCCTTTGTAAGACTTGTAAGAGATTCTGCCTACTGACTTCCCATAACGACGGCCAAAGATGGGTGAATGATAGCTGAGACCTATTATTTTCAAGTATCATCCTTATTACCCAAATCATCTTTAACACAATCCTTCTTCTTGAATTTTTTTTTACTTTTTCTTGACAGCTAAGCGAAAATGCGATACATCCTCTATTTTCTGGTATATTCTTGCCTATTAGTGGCCCTGTTCTCCACGTTCCTGTACCTGATGACTGTGGTCGACCCTGGTCTGCTGCACCTCTCTGATAAGGCAGCTAGTATGATGAAGACGAACAGGGAAGGTGTTCAAGCAAGTCGTGATCAGTTGGTAAGATTTTATACCTAGATACTTTATATTTTAAAACCGAAGAGTTTTTTGCTCTGATCTCGGGAGCTACTAGTCCGATTTGTAATTTTTTTCAGTGATAAATGGCTCATTTATCGAGAAAGACTTCTTATCCGAGTGCGTGAAGTAGTTGCCACGAGATTAAGATATTTTGCACTTTTAATAAAATACTTGTTGGACGGTGAATAGAGTAGTTTAAAATGTATGTATTAGAAAGTTTAAGGTTTTAGAAATGTGTGCAAAACTTGAAAATTTAACTGCTTTTATTATTTTTCCTTTACCTTCTGATTTCTATAAAGGTAGGTATATCGTGTTTCAGCCTCCAGAAATGTATATTGACTTTAGCGAGATCTTCAACAGAAGCAGAAATGTGGTCTAATCTGCGTTTTACCGCAGTCGGTAATATGGTTATGTTCAAATAAAGTTGTTGAATAAAATTGAAGCATTTTTATTTATTATGTTCATGTTGCATTGTGAAAGTTCGTACAATTGGAAACAGTAGTCAAGTGATAGCAATTCTTGACTACATCATTTTTTTAGATTTATCTTTGGGGTATTAGAATTGTTCCTCACAAAAATTGACACCAATTAATGAGATCCTAAATCTAGGCACACAACAGTTTTCTTGGCCTTGTTACACAAACTAGGTCCCAAGGCACACGGAACGATGGACAGTTACTATTCTAAATATTGCTAAGTGAGTATTCGCGTCAGTGCTTCTTAATCTTTGACCTAGGAAATGGAATAGAGGTACTCTTGCTTTGTGCACCAAGTCAGGCGTAGTTGGTGAGACTTCTCTGAAATTGGCTTCTGTAACTGAGTTTTGGTCTTGGAAACCAACTCGTGTGTAGAGTGAAATGGAAGGTGATTTGGTACTGTGGTGAATGCATCTCAGTAATTCATTATTCTGACTATGCATTTGTTCATGCTTTCACGGTTAACTTATCGTAACCTATTTTATATATAGTTCGGCCATTCAGAGAATGCGTTCCTGACACGTCGCGATTGAACTGACGACGTAATAACATTCATTGATTATTGATATAATAATGTTGTTTTAATGCTCCTCAATTGTTAAAACGGTAAACAACCAGCAAAAATATTTTTATCGTAACTGCAACGCCATTGCAAAGTTACGTCGTCAGTTCAATCGCGACGTGTCAGGAACGCATTCTCTGAATGGCCGAACTATAGTGATAGAAATTAACCCGGTTATGGTTGTTTATTTCTTCTCTACTACAACATTATAATTGTCTCTGACTTCTGTTTTATGTCAGTTTTACGCTGTCACTTAGATGGTGATTTTATTTTTGAAGAACTTTTAATTTTATATTATTTATTTTATTAGTTTTGAAGTACACGTTTACAAAGGTGAGTGAAGCTTTCATGTAAGTTCTTGACAACAGAATTATATTACCTAATGGAGGATGGGAGATATAAAAATAAATCTACTTATTTAGTCACGTTGTGCATATTAGAAAAATTCCATATACTTTTTATTTTACACGATAAACCCATAACCCATATGCACAAATTTTCTAAGTAGGTACTTTAAGATCTAGACGAAACTGCTTGAAACACAGATCTAATACTAAGTTCTCTTCCATAGCACGATGGGTAAGTTTCAAGCGTGCATCGCAGTGGCCTGTGTTATAACAGTTGCCATATTCTGTTGCATGTGCTATCTCATGACCACCGTCGATCCCCCGCCGTTGGAGCGGGACGCCACTCACGGTGACAAGACTGTGGTGAGTAGAAATGATGTTAGAAATGTTGTAGTAGTTCTTAGAAAGAACAAAGTCGTTGTTGACTTTGATTTATTGTCAGATAATGATTTAATAGGGCTTGTTGATAATAAGTCAATAAAAAAGGAACAGCAAAATAAGTATTAAATAAAAGGCTGTTAGTCCTTCATGGGAGCAAGTCATACTATGTTTAATAATATACACAATTTGATTAATATTTTCAGTATTCAAATGTGATTTTCGATAATCCTCCGGCATCGGTTGGCTACGGCCTAGAGAGAGCTGACCTTAGAACCATGGGATATCCAACATACAGACCTACCCAGATTTACCCAAATAACAATTTCAATGTTATGTGGCAGTACACGCCACGAAAACTTGTGGAAATGTGGCCGACAGGCACAGATTATGCCGAACAGCCAGCTCGCACAGAGCCAACCCCTGAACTAAAAGTTTTAAATAAAACAGAAGAAGTTGATCGTGAAACAACAATAACTTATGTCGATATAAACATGAACGATACCTTATCTCTCTTACCACTCAAAAGATCTGTTAAAGATGTGAGAAACCATGGAAATGATCGGAATTCTATTATTTTGAAGGTTCTCGCCAATGAGAGCAACCAGATTGTAATTCAAATCAAAATAGGTTCCAATGATGAACAAGAGAAAAATATTTTAGAAGACAAGATCCCAGAAAGGAAAACTAAATTAAGCATGTCACTGAAAACTAATAATAGCGATGAGCTTGAAATAAGTGAACATGAAAATAAAACAGTAATAAATATACTGAAGAACGATTCTGTGATTGTTCACAAATATGGTGATAGAATCAATTCTTACAGCAGTGTGAAAACTACTACTGTCAAAGTAAATGAAAATGTTACTGCAGCTACCACATTAGCTAATCAAAATAACTCCACTAAGAACTATGAAAATAGGACGAAAACCAGAAATGTCACTAACACAAATGATAGAAATGTTATAAATAATATCAGCTTAACTACAAAAGAAGTCAAAAATGATACCAATAATAATATAACAGTAAGCAAACAGGATTTAATAGCGAACATAACAAAACTTCTAGAAAATATAACTGCAGTAACGGCTACCAATAAAGTAATCATATCTAATACGTTACTTCAGAAAATGAAACCTGTGCAAATCTCTAAACCAAAAACAAATAGATTTGAAAAAGTCATTGAAAATAAAGTGAAAATTAGTACCAATCTTACCACAGTTAAAACTACTGTATCTTCAACGAGGCAGACTACTAAAGCTACTTTACATACTGCCAAATACATGAACACCACTAATAATAATTCGACAACTAGTATTAGATAATTATCATCATGATCATCCTGCCTTTATCCTAATTTTATTTAGAGTCGTTCCTATACTTATTGCTGAATATATCTTACCAATAAAACCTACATACATATTCTCTTATGAAGCTATTTGCAAAGGTTAAATTTTTCTCTTGCACTTACGAGTCCTAATTATACAGATTTAAATAGAGGTGCCACATTCATTGAAGTGTCAACAGTTTTATAGTATTATTGATATCGTGTCAATTTTCTTATTAAATATTTTTCTTGTTTCATAAAGTTTTATTTGATCCCATTATGATAAGTAAGTAGGTTGAAGCACTAGCTTTGCAAGGGCATGGCAGAGTTTTCTCAAAACGTCTGAGTATCATTTGGGGACGCCGGCTTTCCGGCCTCTCCCAAGCATGTTAGTGTAAAACCGCTATCTTCCAGGCTTCAGCCTGCTATGTGAAAGTTCCTAAAACCGACAAAGTGATTTTCGGCTGACCTAGGAATCACTCAGGACCTGCATCTTCAAAAAAATATCATAATTACCAAATAGCCCACAATTTGAAATCAACACAACCATTACAAGCTTAAACACAACCTCATAAGTATTTTAAGGCCAATAAAATCGTAGCATTTGTACATAGGTTTATATTTCGCAAGCACTCGCTCCAACATTCACTGATTGATCAAGTACCTCCATGTACTACGAACACGTGTCTCGAACAACACCTATTAATTTTGCCTTTATATTGTGCACTGCAGTTTATCTTATTGAACTGTATAAAAATGCATTGCAAGGCCGCTTGATCATGTTAATGCAATTTGAAATGTTTCGAATGGTTTTTGTGTTCGAAGTTGTGCAATGCTTTGTAGCAAAAATGAGGTGCACTCTAATAATTACGTAATCGATATTTGGTCCACTATACATGACGTAGATGTAAATGTGGTCCATCATCATCTATGGCTTATGGCTTTTGATCAATTATGTTTTAGATGGAGCAACTCCTATTTACTCCTCCTCAGGCCACTTGGATAACTCGATACTCCTTAGGAAGACTGGTTGTCAGACTTTCTGTCTTCCTGAAATGACTGGTTAAGATTTTCAAGTGACAGCTGGGAGCTGAGGGGCAGCCAATTCAACTTGTTTTCCAAAACTCGGAGCAACTCGTCAAAATAAGATGGTCTTCTTAAGTTTTTGTGTACATTGTGATGCTCGCGCCGGAGGTGGACCTATGACAATTGTTAGTGAAAATGGTCCTTATTAAATAAATTACAAAATTAGTGCTAGGCTCAGTGCCAGGCCTACCGATGGTGACTTAGATACTGTCTATCACAGTAGACAGTTGACAATGACGAGTTGATGACCTATACTTTGGCTAACATTACATCAATGCTTTGCGATCCAGTATTACAGACAAACGTGCCAGCTAGAATATTATAATTAAATTGTCAAAGGATTGGAAATGGCAGGTTATTGCGGTGCCTTGCGTGTTCGAGAGTGTAACATTTTATAGTATTTGACAGACGGACTAATATAGGAGATTGTTGGTTGGGATTTTATAATTAAGTAGTTATCATGTCGGAGAGAATTGCAGCTTAAGGCTCAGACTCAATTGAAGTGGAGTGGAGCGGAGAAGTCGCAGTGGCGTTGGTTCCATTACTAGCATAAACTTACAACCTATGGAGCAGTTACTAGGATTGTTAGCTTGTTGGTATAGTTCCCTAGAAGAACTAACCATCTATCTACCTAGTGTTCAAAACCCAGTCAGTTTAACTTTCGAATGTACAATACCGACAAGGACCTTAAAAACACACCTTAAAAAAATCAACTTATGGGCACTCAACGTTCAAAAACACGTGTTTCTTAATCATGAACTTTAAAGAAATGATCTAATCTCTGAAGCGGTTTCGCAATGAATTTCGAAATAAGTTGCGAAATATTCGCACTGATGAACGCTCACTTCGTAAATGCGAATTGCAACTATTGTTCTCTTTGCAGACAGATCTTATTTTAAAGTGTGTTGTACACTAAGGTATATGCTATGACCGGGGCTGCGGGATTACCGCGGCCCTGGTAAGTAAAGGCCTACAGCAGAAACTACCCCCACAAACGCTATTGTAGTTTCTCTGAACTAAAATAATTTTTCTAATTGGTTTAGGTAGTTTAGGAGCATATTAAGGGTAAAAACAAGATAATATCCCTTCTTTACCGTCTGTAATTATTTTAATTCTTTATCAAAGACAGGTGTGACGTTTTGAATTTGTAAATAACTCCGATTGAGAACTTAAAACTTTTAAAACCCACGCGTGTGTAGCATTTTTCAATACTTATTAAGTATCAATGTTGTTAGCTATAATTTAAAATATATCTTATAATGGGTCGATAGGCTGAACGAATAGCTTAGATAGAATTAGTCTTAATAGCTTCATAAAATAATTAACTACGAGATTAATTTTGTTTAGTACGAAACGAATTGCTCATAACTGTTTTCCTAGTTTTATTACCACTTAGTAATTTGCAATGGCATGTCTCTAAGACAGCCAAAAAGCCACGATTTATTTTATTCAAGTTTTTAGTGTGGGTTGTTATATCGGCAATAATAGATAATTATTTCTCCAACTATCACAGTTTATGAGATACCTAGTGTGGCACGAAAGTAAGAGGTTATTCCCGCAAGCGAGGCGATATCCTAATTATCGGATGGTAATTACTGAGATACAGGTAGGGCAAACACTAAAGACAGTGAAGTCTTAGTTACTGGCCACAGATCACCAAAAATATGCTATCAGAAAAACAACACAATTCAGTAAATAATTAATACCTACTTAGGCTTTTT